>NC_054400.1:6293735-7585735 GCF_017976425.1 Toxotes jaculatrix | reverse complement strand
ATGTCTTTGTAATGACATTTAGGCCGATTACAAATTAAACAAATGTCCACACTAATCTCCTTCCTGCCAAATTAAAGGCAAGTTTTCAAAATGTCTGGAAAAGTAATTCCTTTTGCCAGTGTTTGAAGTTGTCTGGCACATGGTGGGTGACGATGAATTGTCCCCCAAAGAGTTAATTGATGGAGAGGAGAAAACCTTCAGGGAGGGAAAAGTTCACTTTTCTACCTCCCTGTCCTGTTTGAAGGAGATGTGAGTTGGCAGTGCAGGAGAGGCTTGAAGATTAATGTTGCAAAAGGGGGCTCTGACAGCCTTTCCGCTGGTTGCGGTTCTCTTGGGTGGCCCGATTGGTCTTGGATGTCACTTTTGCTACTTAATCTTGTGTATGTGAACCAGGCTGATTCAGAGGGGTTGGGGGGTGGTGGGGAGTGGGGTGAGGGGGGGGGTTGTCCGCCAGGCAGCAACAGGAGAGACAGACTGAGGAGAGTGCGAGAATGTCACTCCTTCAACTTTCAGCTGCTCTTTTTTTTTTTTTTTTGGTCCAGGTAAAAAAATAAATAAATAAAACGAAGTATTAAATTCAATTTCTTAATTTCGATTCATAAGTAACCTGTGAGAACATATGGAGAAATTAGGGCAGATATTTATCACTTTGCAGTGACTAAAATATAATGTATGTTGCAAAGTAACCATTTTACTTGCATTCAATCAGTGGCGGAGAAAATATTCGGAACTTTTATCTAACTATAAAATGAGGAATCTGTCTGTATTTTGATTTTCTCCACAATCGCTCATGGATCAGATTATTATTATTCTTACTGATGCCTTGATGTGAAAGTAAAATTTTACTGTTGGACCTGGTCAAGGTGAAACTAACTTTAACTACATTACAGACTATTTGTTAGTTTATTAAATAACAATGAATCATATTTTATAAGCTCATGGTACTTCGATAAGCTCATGGAAATACTAAAGCACAAGTCTCTTTGTAATCTATTTCATCCAAGCATTACAGTCAGTTTTGGGAAAATTGTGTATAAACTGATTCACATGGCATCCAGAATATTATGTGATGGAGTAATGCAGCTATAAAATAAGTGTAAACATCATATACTATAGCTGAAATGAAGAGCTGAATACAGAAGATATACATGCGATGGTATCCGACAGTGTGGAATAAGATGATTTTTCCAAACTTAATGCTACTTAAAGGGGAAATTACTGACCTTGATAAGGATTCAAAGGATTCAAAGGCTTTTATTGTCAATTCACCATATGTCAGACATACAGGGGAATCGAAATGTTGTTTCTTCTCTCAACAATGTGTGTTTTACAATATAAATAAACAATTTAAATAAAACCAGCTAAATAAACAAACTTTCACTACAATATAAATATATAGTAAAGAAATATATGGAAAACAAATATATGGAAAACAAATATATATATATATATATATATATATATATATATATATATATATATATATATATATATATATATATATATATATATATATATATATGTGTGTATACATATAAATATGAATATGAAAATTGCAGATTGCTGAATAGTGCAAATGGTTATGTGCAAGTTGGCCAAAAGATTGTCTTAGTTACAAAGTCCAGGTGGCAGTGGGGGTGGGGGGTGGGGGTCAGCAGAGTTGGAGTCCAGGGGCGGGGGGCAGGGGGGGGAGGTAGTGTACAGAGTAAACTTGTTAACTTGTTGTTTCACAACACTTTTCACTTAGCTTCTTACTACGAGGAATGAGGTTCAACATGGACACAAACATTTTCTGACAAAGTTAGAAGAGTATTTGGTTATTTCACAGGTGATTTCTGCATTTTTTTTTCTCTTTGCCCTTTTCACTGGTTTGAAACAGGAGGGATTAAGAGAAAAAAAGGTGATGTCATGATTTATCAGTATTCTGATGACAGGTGGTTGGTTGTTTGGTCACTAAACTTCTAATGAAACATGCTTCATGATGTTTTGTTTACATTTGGATTGTTGCTTATTTACATATGAATCATCAGTGTTTTAGAGAGATAATTAAGATTTGAGGTTTTCAGGGGCTTTAAAGGAAAATGGATGTTAGGGGCCTGCCTGGTCAGTGCTCACGACTCTGCCACCAAACTACTGAGTACAAACGTGTACACTGCGTCTGATGTAGATCTGATACAACTATGTTATTGGGTTAAGTCTAAATCGTTAACTGCAACAGTGATTCTGTATTGAGAGAACAATCAGCATCAGAGCAAAACTATTTTTTAAAAATATTAAATACAGTTAAAATTTATACACGTAAGGACGGATTATCATTCTGCTTAAATAAGGAATTTTAATAGTTCTTAGAAACTATATTTTGAGAAGAGGCTAATTAGCTCTTTGGTGTATATTTGTTATGACTACACAGTTGTTGGTCAGTGAGTCACCCTCTGGCAGGTTAAGTGAGTGAACATATTTGCTTCTTCTGGTTTTCTCCTGTTGGCTAATCCTGTTAGAGGATGTTTAGGCTCAGTCCTCAGAGAGACAGTAAACAGAGAAGAAGCGCTGCCATGGGATCCCAAAACACTGGACTAGACACATACAGTAATTCTCAAAATTATAGAAAAACACTTAAGCACTGACTTCATGTGGAGACTGTTTCTTTGAAGCCATGGTTTTATTTACACTTGCACTTCATCAGTGCTAACCTATGTTTCAGAAAAGCATGAAGTCAAAATTTCAGACAAAATAATTGTCTCTAAAATTTTTTGCAAAAACTATGTTGCAGTTTATTAGGAAATAACCTCATTCAAATAAGAGATTCGTTCAAATAAGAGATTTGTCAATAAATACACAAACGACTGGTAGTATACGACTGGTTACCGTACAGAAAGACTCAGAACGTCAACACTCACAACTTGACCAATTGTTCGGCAAGCTCCTTCCAGCTAAGCCAATCTAAACTGGTCTCTTACTTGACCTTTCTGACATTTAACCCTAATCCTCAACACTATTTCTGGCTGCAGCTTATTCCTGCTATCTAACCCATGTTTGTGTCTGCAGCCTGCTACTCCCGCAGAGCTGAATCATCTCAGCACCATGCTGTTCACCTTCTCCTGTTTTGATTTTTCACTCAGACCTTAATTGTGACTGACTTTGCAGTTTCCTGCTTGAGTCAGGGTGCGTTTCATCATCACTGTAAGGGCAGCATTAAAATTGCACTCGCCCAAATATGGTCCCGGTAGTGATTGAACCGCTCCGTGCCAGAACTTTGGTAAAAACACAGGTGTTCTCACTCTGCGCAGCGACCGTGTTTACTAGATTGTCCCTGTGAAAGACTCACTTTTTCTCCTTTTTCGCTTTCACACGGAACGTTTGTATTTTGAGAGCTGCAAGCTGCCCACATAGTGTCGTCACTGGAGCTGCTTTCCCCGTAAACTGTTTGGATTCAATGAGCTAATCCACCTACAGTGTTTGGCTCAGTGCCACGCAGCACACCAAACAGACCATAATATATTAAAAAAAAAAAGCCAAATTTATAGGCAACAATTAAATATTTACTGCATATTAGTGACTGATTATTCACCTGTGAAACCTTATGAAACATTCACTGCGTCGGCTCTTTATAGGAGTTATCAGAGGCCAAGGCTCATAAAAACTACGATCAAAAATGGCAAATGAGGTAAATGTCATTTGTGTTGTGTTAGTATAAAACAATGTCACTTGGGGCAATGCTTTAAATTTGGTTTCAGTTTGTCTCAGAAAACATTCCCTCGAACATCTTTTCACCCAGGTCTGTCCTTCCTGATGCTTGTGCTACATGCACTACATGAACGCCTGACCACCTTCTCAGAGCGCAGCCAAACCACAGCTGTACTCTGCACGTTCATCTGCAGAGAGAGGCAGGGCATGTCAGAGCCCTCCTCTTTGGTAATCCCTGCTTTTCTGAGCTGTGACAGAAAATTCTACAAAGTCCACAAAAAGGATGGTCAAAGCGTCATGTCTGTCCGTCTTCAAAGACTTATGACAAGAGAGAGTCACTAGTAAAAAGCGAAGCCTGATAGCCATCAGTGGGATGGGGACTCTAGTAAATGGAGCGCTGAGTCTAGACCACTCGAGACGGGCATGTTAAGGTCACACTCATAAAAGTCCTCTAGACATGGTGCTCCTTATTGGCCTGAAGGGGAAGAGCCGGAGCAGGAATCACCTGCACAGATGGGTCAGGAGCTGCTACACTGCGAGCTGCTACTGGGCCCCCATCACATGGCCTGCGAGAGCAATAGGTTTCATATGCGGTACATCGTGAATCAGGCTCAGCGTCAAATAACTCACAGTAGACTAAACTGGACTGTGTGTGTGTGGTAGGTAGGTAAAAAGGGCAGGGCAGCTCTCTTCAAAACATGGACTGCAACGTGACAGAGGTGTCATCATGTAGAAGGATTTCAAGTAGAGAAGAAAAATTACCCGCAGTTGAAATAAATCTGTAACGGGATTGGAGGATCTTGAAAAGAAGATTCTGAAATAGTCCCCCGTATTTTGACTTAAACGTGCAACAGATCCTTCAGTGGCCACCACTAATTGACCTTTTGAAGGAATGCAACGCCTTCTCCTTGACTGACATTTGCTTTTAGCGGCTCCTGTGGGATGGGGCGGTAGGATGGTGGAAGGCGATAGCGGGGGAGATCCTCTGGAGATAAACCACCATGCCCCCTGTCCCTCAGACAACAAAGAAAGTGAGTGATGTTTGTCTGAAAACCAAGAGCTGCGATCCCTCTTGTTTTGATGTGTGGGCCACCTGGGATGCGGGTCTCCATCAGCACTCGGGCCGAGGAAAGAGGAAGAGAAACAGGACTCACACAGATCTTGTCCCCAGGACAAACAATCTGAGTGACAAGCCTGCTGGAATCCCACGGAAGTCACCCAACAGACGAGGCATTCAAACACAGAAACAACAAGAGGCGTTTAGGTGGCCACAAAGGGCCAGAGTAGAATTGCACGGCATGGTTTCCTCAACTTTTCAAGGACGAAAGTTTGAGCGTTTAATATCTGAACATACGCAGGATCCTCACAAGGATCATATTATTAATATCAAGATTTTACATACAAAATATATGCAAAATATATTACCTCACAAAATAAGATGCATTGTTGAAGACTGAACTACCCAAACAGCATATTAAATAGTTAAATTTGGTTCACATAAACTCGCTACAACGTAAAATTGCATCCATAGTAATTATCAAACAAAATAATCTCACACCAAGGGTCATTCTGCTGCTTAAGAACGTTTATGCATGATACTGCAAGTACATTTACTGCTTTTATTTCTGTACTTCTGCGTAAGATTTTCAATGCAGGATTTTTACTTCAGCAAAATATTTGAATGCTTGTTCCACCACTGTTTAAAGGTAGAAATCCAGCATATGTTTACAGCTACCACATGTGGTAAATGATGAATTCTCATTTAATAAAAAAAAGAGAAATCCAGAAAGACAGAGACTCTACAACTCGGTTCACCGTCGCCTGTGAAACTTCACTTTCACCGAGATTTACCTGCTGTGGATCAGCTGCAAGGAGTTTTTCAGACTTGAATCTGTGAAGGTCTGGGTTCATAAATCCGAGGACAGTGGATGAAGTTTGGAAAGGCAGAGCTCGCAAGTTTCAGCAGGTCAAATCTGTTCCTGGAACAGATGCATTTGTGAGGGTTTCTGCATTCTTTCGTTCAAGAAAAATAAATGTTTAGTGATGATGAGAAAGTCTGAGCTACCAGCCATCCTAGACTAAAGCCTTCCTTGTTCAATTAGGATTGATTGGAAAGAAATGACAGCTGGTTCAGAGCCCAATATCTTCAATTTCCACTTCTGATTAAATTACTTAAATAAATCCAGACTAATTTAATATACTCAAATGTGGTTGTGTATCATGATCTTTATATCAGATATAATGAAACTTTAAGTCTGGAGAGACAAATAAAAATCACAGGTTATGTCAAGTTTAACCTTACGTGAACCTAAATTTCATTAAGGGTTAAACTCAAGTTCAAAAGAAAAAAAAAAAACAAAACTTCAGCATTAATTAGTGGTAATAATGCTGCTGCAAGGTGCACTCATTCAGTGCTTGGTAGGGATGTAACTCATTAAGATTCTATCAGGTTTGAGCTGTTCGTTAGTTTTACAGTTTGACCACAAACCTGTAGGATCATAAGCACGACAGGAGGGATTCCACTGCCTTATACAGCATGAGGGATGTCAGCTCTGAGGAATCTCCTGCTGCACATCTGAAAACACAAAACAGATTTAAAAAAAAGAAAAAAAACACCCGTAAGTTACTGCTAAATCACTGAATATTTCCAATAACATGACTGTTCATGAATTAATATTTACACAAGCAAAACAAAAAGTGAAACAATTTTGTTTGTTTTGTTGAGAAAAAAAAAAACCCTGTCAAACAAGGCTTAACCAAATTTCACAAATATTTTACTAGAAATTTTTTGCTTTGTTTCTACCGCACTGTATTATGGGCTTTGTGCGTGTTTTTAATGAGTATGACTGCCTAATAATCTCTATAGTTTACAAAAGTAGATTCATAATCAATCTAAAATAATCTGAACTCGCCATTTAGGGTTAAGTGGAAGGTCCGAACCATATGGTGGTCTACAGAGTGTAGAAAATCTGAAATTACTGCCATTGTTGTTTCACATTATTATTTTTTGGCCACTAAAAAATATCTATTATTCCATTAAATTTGTGGCTAAAATAAAATTTGCATTGAATTGAAATAAATCAAAACGTGTGACGAGTGACACCAGTCAGAATGTCTGCACATTTTGTGACTCTTTGGAACAATCGTCTCTCATATCTGGAACTGATTATTTGGTCCAGGGAACATTTCCTCACTAGCTTACATCATATCGAAGCATTTCCGTCACTTGTGTTTGTTTTTCAAAGGGGTGTGTGTAAGAGTCATGAAGGAAGCAGAGTGTTGAAACAAAGAGGAAACACCTCGAATGAACTCAGAGATCCTGTCTGATAACTGGTTGCTATCTCTCTCTCACACATACACACATGTAACACGAGTGAAAGCAGCATCAAGGCTGATTTCTGTGCTGTGTCACTGCTCTGGGATCCTGAGGAGGAGATGTTTTTTTTTTTTTTTTTTTTTGTGGGAGCAGCCCCTCGCTGTGAGGGGCCGGGAATGTGGGGTGTCCTGCGTGAAGCACCGGCTGTGGGAGGCAGAGCAGGGGTACAAGGCCCAGATGGATATCAGGGCAACATCTGTTCCACCTCCTAGCGGGGTCTTATCAGCAGAAATGCTGCCACACACACTGGATGGGAGAAGACAGAGAGAAATGGGCATTCTTTGCAGAGTTTAAGAAAACATGCCTGCTTTTGTTTGTCTTGTAAACGAAAGTTAGGTTCCCTGTCGGGTCGCACATTTGCATTTCACAAAGCTCATAGGGGTCATTTCGTTATGTGTGATCACATTTGTTTGTACTTCCGGTGGGTCGTTATACCGTCTGTGGCACACTTGTCCTTCTAATTATCTTCTGTGATATCCATGCCAAAATATGAAAAAGCAGATGAATTGCCTTCAGATTAACGCTTTCCATCCATCAAATCAAAAAAATGCAGAAAAAAAAAAATTCAATCACATGTGATTTTACTTATTTGCAGTCTGTTCAGCTAAAACTGCAGCTGTCTGAAGGTACTACTGTTTACTTTGGAGATGCATCCAAAAATCTGTCATATAACATATTTAATTTGATTCTGCCAATTCTTTTCTTGTTTTTATCTGACATCTATTGCTTTTGGCAGGCACGCTGTGTGTGCATTTATCAAACACTGTATGTACATCAAACAGCTGAGGTTCAATCATGCTGAAGTTGTGCCGAAAAAGGTAAAATGTGACGATAGTATTATTTTAAAAACCCACGTCTTCTTTCTTTCTGTAGCCAGTTTGATTCCTGCACTGTACAATCACTCATCATTCATCAATCATGTTGCTTTTCAGTCCTAAAATGGTAGATTTCCTGTTTTCTCATTGCCTGTGATGCGTGCGTAACAAACACGCTGCAACCGAGTCGTAAATTCAAAGACGACCCATAATGACGTGAACGCAGCGCTCCTGATGTCGGGAAATCAAAACCAAAAAGACAAATGATAAACAGTGATGGAGGCTGTAGCTTTGCGTGTTGAATAATTGTTTGTGGTTGGCAGGTGTGCACTCGACTGAGTACTGTAAGTTCAGTCTGCTTTTGTGCTGGGTCTTGCTCAGTCATTCTCTAAATTGCATTTCTGCATGTTTCATCCTTTTGTTACAAATCACATCTTCACTTTGTACTCCTGCCAACAATTAGGTTTGTCACAGTTTTTTTTAATAAATCTTTAAGTGTTGTTCCTTCCTTCCAGGCAGCCATTAATTACCATTCAAGAGCATTACAAAAATCAACTTGCACAGACTTGACTGGTTTCTCGAGATACTGTATCCATCACAGTAAACATCACGTATACATTATAGTTTCTAGGTAATGCAACCGTGAGCACAGACTGATTAGAACAGTCTGGACTGTGCTAGTACACAACATCAATATATAAACAGCTTTCTTATCTGTAAGCCACACTGAGGGTCTGTCACCAACAAGGACAAAAGAAAAAACTTCCTGAACACTGCAGCCAGACACCAGCAATTATACAGGTAGAGCAGGTACAGGTTCAGTGTAGGAGGAGAAGACTGGCTGCATCTTTTTCAGGGGAATAAAATCAACTGTACAGACAGAAAGACAGAGTGAGGAGGAGAGGAAAAGAGAGAGAGGTCCCCTGTCTCTCCCTTTTTTTTCTCCCGGGAGGGCTGCTTCGCTGAGGTCCTGGCCTCTTCCCTTCCCCTGGGCACCCTAGATGCCCATGCTGAGGGAGGGCTGCTTTGGCGTGACCAAAGGGAAGCAGAGCGAGTAAGAGAGAGACAGAGAAGTGGAGAGAACCCGAGAGGGAAAAAAAAACAGTAAGGAGAGAGAGAGAGATAGAAAACAGAGAGAAAGTGAGAGCGACAGGAAGAAAAAAAGGGGAGCGAGACAAGCGCAGCAGCCCATGGTTTGTCTCTGGGCTGCAGCAGCTTCCAGAGCTGGTGTGCAGCAGACTGAAGAGAAGCACGTTTGCCCCAGAGGCAGAGACTGGAAAACAGGATCAAAGAGTCGCCAGGGCAACCTGCATGACACACATTGTATTAAAGCCACACGGTTAATTTGAAAGAGAGGGAAGAAGGGCAAAAAGAGAAGAAAAGGGGAGGCAGAGGTAGCACGGAGTAGAGTATATTTATCAGGAACTCCTGTCTCACTCAGTTAACTTTGCACTCGAAACTTTCTTCAGCTACTCCTCTTTGACTTTGAGTCCTTTTTGTTTTTTTTTTTAAACTTTGGCTCGACCTCCACTGGTTCATCTGCGTTTCCCCGATTATCTTCCAGCGTCTCAGATTTCCACAGGTCACCTAAAATCACAAATCAGAGACATTGTGAAGAAAATGTTTCCAGAAACTTTGGCAAACTTTCAACTCATCACACATTTCATACAGATACATGAAGTATGAATTTTACAAAGGATGAATATTTACTTAAAACAGACTTTAAATCCATACCTGATTTAAAAGAATTTCTATTCCCACAAACAGATGAAACATGGACCGAGCTGCTCATCAGTTATTCTGTGAAGTTATAATCCAGAAAAGGTTTATACTGTTCAACAAATCTAGAAAGTGTGACATTATTAGGCAAAAATCACCAGAATGTAAAAAAAGACTAAGCCAGTTTCTTAACTTTTAAAACTTTAATTGCCATTTCAGACAAAACACATGATTGAAAAAACAAAAACAAACAAAAATAAACCCCACCCCACCCCAAAAAAAAGAACAACAAAAAACAAAAACACAGAGTGCAGCGAATGTTTAATGTGTCAGCAGATGATATGCAAAGTCCGACATTGTTATAATCCCTAGTCGACAGATTTATTTTGCATTCAAGCAACCGAATGCACTGATCCATCCAGACCGTAGTAGATCTCATGTCAGCTACAAAAAGCGATTAAATCTCTAAAAACCTGCCAAAATACTGAACAAAACAACAACAACAAAAATACAAAGCACACGCAGGGAAGAGGTGTGAACGTTATCCATAACTGAAGCACATCCTGGGAACAACCACACACCTGTGGCACAATGAACACGACTCATTTTAGAAGTTTGGAGTCCACACGAGGGCAGCTGGGTTGAAAGATGGCAACTGGGATAAAAACCCCACCGAGCAGTAATGGGGACAAGGAGCGGAGCTGGAGTGGAGGGGCAGTGTTGGTTGGAACGGGTTGGGATGAGGTGGGGCGGGGGTCCACGATAAACAGCAGACAGGGAGGGGTCTTCACAGACAGTTGGAAGGCATTAGGGTGTCGGACAGGGACTTGTCAGATGCAGCTGTTGCTGTGGCTGATTGATAGAGTTTGTATTCCACCCTGATGGGAGACTGGAGTCGCTGGCCAGTGCTGAGGGGGATTATGTCAAATTCAAAAGGAAAAAAGAATACTGTAAAAATGTAGAAAAACAAAAACAAACCTGACATTTGCACTGAACACTTTAGTGAAACAAAATCCATCACATTTCTCTACCTTGTGGCTACGCCCATCTCAGTCAATCATCGCTGTTTTTTTTTTTCATTTTTTTTTTTCTTTTTTTTCCTATTTTGGTCTTTGATTTGAAAGAATTCATAAGTGTGGTATGATATATAAAAAATCTGAATGTTGCTCTACGAGGTTAACATACAGAGCTAGAAAATATATCCTAAGTTGCACATTTATAAAAAGCACTCAGACTTGTTCTCACTTTCTCCAAATGGACTCACATCTCCATTAGGTCACCTAGTACTTAGTCACATGATAAGTAGTACTTGTGTATGGCAGCACAGGAGGGTACACAGCAATATGCTTGTTTGCATGTACATAATACTCCATGAGATACTCAGACTACACTATTCAGATTAGATATTCAGACGCGGTGTGACACACCGATATGTAACTAGCGTACATAACACAAGGCTTTGGACTATGCACTCCGATCACACAACGACATTCGTTGTTACTGAGTCAAAAGGAGAAGCACACTTGATAGCCATACAGTACTCCTCTGTGGAAAGAATATCAACCGATCCCACCCAAACATCCTGTAAAGTAATTAGTGGAGATGTTAAACATATCTACAGACAACCTGGGCTCCAGTTTGTGTGTGACAGTGTGTGTGTGTGTGTGTGTGTGTCTCTCTCTCTCTCTGTGTGCAAGAGTGAGAATGTGTGCGTTAGTGTCCAATGATGACTAAAGGAATGCCATACGTCCCAAATGCCACTGGTTTAATCACAATGGCACAGACAGTAGTAAACAAGATTTCCATTTCTGGCAAAGTTCAATGATTTTTCTTGACAAACAAACTGCTTTACACTGGGTGGGTTCCTCTGTCAGGTTGTAGTGGCTGACCGTTGCTTGTGCACACTCTTCCAATTTGAAAAATGAGACCGCAGTGAAGGGAGGATTACATACAATACACATCTCGAAGAGAGAGGCCAACATCTGCTGTATTTTCTTGTGTGTACATGTTTATGTCTGTGCATGAGTGTGTGACCATGGGCACCAGCAGGATGTGGTGCTTCTTTGTCGTTACCCGCTAATGTCTCTGCATTAGCAGCGTTAGCATCATATCCTTGCAGGCTCTGTGTCTTTGTCCTCCAACAGGCTAATGAACTGACCAAAGCTCTCCTTCACTGCTTCCATGTTGTCAGTGGTGCTGCCCTCCAAGATCCAGCGCTTCCCTCGAGCCAGCGGCTCCAGCTCAAAGTACTTCTTGATCTGTTGGCAAAAACAGAGAATGTGGTCCGTTAAAACATTCAGTGTCCCTCCGGACACTCAGAAACGATCACATTAAGTAATAAAGTGAGAATAACGGCTGCTGTTTTCAGTACATGTACACAGACAAAAAATTATTTCAACAGCGGCAGAACATCTTTTTTCCTTTATTCAAATGGTATTTTTTTTTTTTAAATGAAAAGCAACAGCATTTGGTCTCAAACCACATGCTACTGAAGGCAAATAGTCTGCACATTTTTGTCTCAAACAGACATCACACCAGCTGATTTCAGTGGCCATATTTTACCTTGTGCTTTAGTAATGAGTATGGTTGAAAACCTGAATCATTTCACAATTCAGCCAACTGGGAATCAAGAGCAGGTCTATCATTTGGCAATTCTATCTTGGCCAAAGTGGATGAAAAGCCCTGGTTTTACTGTTGCTTTACAGTTTTCAGACCACACTCTTTGTACTCTGAGGCCAAGAACATTAACCCTGTGAGCCCGTACGTATCATATATGATACCCACATTTCTGGGACTCATTGCATCACCATCAAGCATAAACTTTGCATTTAACCCTTTTAGATGAACTCTTATGCTCGTATACTGACTCCTGGTAGACACTCCTCACTTTTCTAAATGTTTTGACGTGTGATACAAACAAAAAATATACTTAGAATTTTTTTTTTTTAATTTTTTTTTTTTACATTTTGTCAAAGGGACAAATAAAGAGTTCATATTTGAAAAATTAGAATTTTCTGACCATTCTTTCATAGTTCAGGTCTCACAGGGTTAAAAAGGGGGGAAAAAAGGAAGGTCCTTGTGTATCATCTCTATCCACACTTCAAGTAGTTTTCCATCCACAATGTGTTTCTTCACATAATCACTCACAAATACATGGAGGCACAGCCATGAAGCTATCCACAGAGCTGCACCAGAAAACAAAACATATGAAAAGCGAAATAGAATAAATCGACAAGAAATAAAACAGTCTTCTTATCTGAGAAATATGTGGCTTGTTGGCTTGGCACTGTTCTTTGTAACAGTTGATTATAAAGTTCATATGTTGGCTTTTGGCAGCTCATGACAGTGGGGGTGCGGCGAGGTTGGGGGGAGAACCAGAACCAGCTGTTACGTAAAAACAAATCTCAACAGAGAGAAACAATGTCTTAGACCTCCACTGAAGGTACTGCAGGTTGTTAGGGTTTCTGACATTTTCAAGCTGAGAGTAATGGAAGCAATTTCGTTTGCCCGATGTGAACGAAGTTCAGCCATGATAGGGAGTGAAGAATGTACAAAGACAAATGTGTTCTGTCAGCAGCTCTGAGAAAAAAAAACAAAAAAAAAAAACCCAAAACATTAAACGCTACTAATGTCACTGATGCAATAAAGCCACAATTTTCCACCATGTTTACCTATTCAGCCAGTTTCACATACAGATTGACATTTCTGTGTTTGTAAAGGAATGTGTCTATCACACTGATCAAATAACAACATTTACAAATGCTGGAATTATCAGGATAATGCATTTGTTAGTGCTTTTTTTTTATAAGGTGATAGAAATCATTAAAATCTAAAGGGACAGATTTCTTCATTTATCTTGAAGAAAAGAATTTTTTGTCCTTGCTTTTCTGAACTAATTATTGTAATCTGGTTTTCACATTGAGTGTTCAGGCTGGAAAGGGGAAACTAATCAATTACTACAGAAATACCAGTGCTGTGAAGCCACTGTAAACATTACATGACTGAAGCAATTACGATTTTGATCACAGTCTGTTTAGCGCTCACATAGTATTTGTCCATGTTTTTGTGATTTTGAAACAAAGACTGATTATTGAACAAATTCTTGAAATCAAAACAGCCGATAACCTCAGTATTCTGAATCGGTCTTTTCCAATACAAGAAGACAAACAGATTCGTGCACCCTGTAAACACCACCGAATCCACACGGGTGCCCGTCACACAGTCAAATGACTTTTCAACTTCAAGTGAAATTGCTTTTGTCTAGACCGTGCTGGGCTGTCTAGCTGTGCCATGGTGTGTGGCATGAAGAGGATGGGGAGAAGGAGGAGGATGAGGGGGGGTATTCTTTGTGTCTGCTCAAATCCAGCCAGCCATGCCAGTGAGTGGGAGAGTGAGCGCTGTCTCTGCCCCCCTGAGCCGAGTCTCTGTCCGGGTGTAATGTGAGTTTAATGACAGATTAAGTCACCTCAGCCGCGTTTGGCTCAGAGGCCTGGCTAGAAAGCCGAGCGGACCCAAACAGTGTTAACAAATCTGTCTGGGTAACTTGAGCTGCCCTAGTCCAGGCTCTAGCCCCAGACCTAGACTGCAGACGATGCGGCTGGCTGCCTGTCTGGCTGGCTGGATCACTTGTCTGCCTGTAGCCAAGGCCCTCTTCTGGAAGACTCTGGCCCCTGCACTGGCAGACAGTCAAAAGGCCAGCAGTGACCTCTGTGCAAGTGCAGACAGGCTCAAGCTTCTCTCACTTCCCCTCCTTGCCTTGCAGGCCAACAGAACACACCCAGGGGCATCTCACAGTGCGGCAGATGCCTTCTTTAGTACTATGCAGCAGACAACTGATCTTACCAGCGACACCAGATGACTTATTAAGTTTTCAGAGCAGCTTTACAGTTGTGCCCTCATCAGAACACAAGCAGTCTGAGATATTAAAGAATCCCCCATATATTTAATACCTAGTTGGTATGAACACCTTCATACGGGCCACATTTCACTGACAGGGCACATCCAACCCAGAGATTTTAATCACACAACAGGCGGACAGGATACGTGGCCAAAAACACAGTCTCAGTGTTACATGACTGAAGGAACCCCATGACCTAACAGTTGGGTTCATCCACATTGGCAGTCAACAGTGTGGCCCAAACCAGTTTCTCTGAGATTAAGTCCTCCTAAGCACACTTATGCTTGCTTAAGGAATTGCGTGAGGCAGTGGGAAGGGTAAGCCACACAAGACGTGGGTTGCCAGATGGCTCCTAGGATGACCACTGGGTCATCCAGTCTAGCTTCTTCTAGGTCATACAGACCAGGGGCCTTGCCTTGTGCATGGGAGAAAGCGGCTTACACATGCATAAGGGTGTCAAAAAATCTTTAATCACCTGTGTCTGTGTCAACTGTATTCCCGCTGCTGGAATCCAGCTATGTTAGCAACCGGGTCTACTGTTGTGAGGAGAACATAAAACTCAGGAAAACAGAACTCTTTGGCAACAGGCCTGAATAGTTAGAGTGACTTCTGAGTGTAGAGTGCAATGAACAAGAACCTGCAAAGGCTGGACTTTATATGTGTCTATAGATATGTAATATGTATATATACACACACATATAAAATATGTGTATATAAATATACACATCTTTCCATCTTTCTTTCCAAAATAGATTAAAAAAAACAAACAGTGCAAATGCATGGTTTATACTATATATGCCAACCCATAAAAATCATGTAATCCATTTTTTATCAAGTGAGGTTCAATACATGCCATTCAATACATTGCAGCCAGTTTCTCCTCCTTGAATGTGAAAAGATGAGATCTGTTTTACAAGTTGAAGTCTTCTAAGCTAACAGTAATGCTATCAGTGAACGCAAGGCCGCTGCAAAGCCCAGTGTTACAAAGAGAGCTGCTATGGTAGCAATGCAATTTTACTATGTGAACTCCTGTGCGTCAGTGGTGGGAAATTCTAATGGCAAGACAAATGCCTTTCATGTCTTTAATTGCCATTGGAAATCAGTATCTAGGCTATTTATGGGACAGAAACTAAAACACACTTGGCCAACAAGACTATAAGCTTCCAATAGACTGATTTTTTTTGTCTTAAAGTTCACATGTTGATTAAAGGAGACAATTCAACAATTACTGGAGGAAATATCTTTTCATTACAGATATATCATTAGGTTCGACAATTTGTGACCTAGTGTCTGCACAGCTAGTCAGCTCAGGTTAAGCTCCAACCCTGGCACTACTTCAGGCTCCTTAAGGCAGCGGATGGGCATGCATGGCACGTGCACACAGCTGCTCCCTGACCTATGCTAGATTACTACATGTGATGGTCACTGTTGGCATCATGTCAAATCAAGAGGACATCCTGACAGAATGAAAACAGCTTTGGCGGCTGTCTCCTGCCACCAGCAGCCCTGCTCTGGCCTCCTGACCAACTAAACACACAGAGGCTAAAAAAAAAACAAAAAACTGGCTGGACTAGAGAGAAGAGAAAGATGCCTGAGGCCAAGTTCTACTCATGGAGGTGCATGATGTTTTCTGCTGCGAATTTATGTGAGAACACCCACTGACAAGTTTATAACCATCACAAATATATATCCTCTGTTGCGTTGTTCAGATGAAAAATAAATTTGAAGATTCAAACTAGAGGCCAGGTGGTATTGTAAAAATTAAAAGCCAATTTTTTTTTCAACTCAGTTTTTCAGTCAGTCATTACAATTCCCTCATTTTTCAGTTTTTTCTCAACCTGCTTATTTTACTGCTATCAAGGCTCATAGCTAGAGCTGCATCCCATCCCAGCATGCACTGCGCAACAGGTCTCCTGTCTCACGCAGGGATAGCACACAGACAAAATCAAACAAGCTTACTCATGCTCACATTCACACCAATAGGCAGTTCAATCCAGACTGACTCTGTGACCCCAGATGGGGTCAATGGTACAAGTTATAAATAATAAAATGGCGTTTTTAAAATGTTTTGTGCTATGTTAAACAAGTTTTTTCTATATTAATACAATTAATACAATTAATGGAAGTGTTATTAAAAAAAGAAGAAAAAAAAGGGAAAATTTAGGGCTATTTTTAGGCCGAGCTCTGCTGGTGACTCATGCTATTTTTATAACATTCAGGTGAGTCGTTATTTCGGTGATGTCTCTGGCCGACCAGGAGCTCGCAGACACTATGTTGGCTACCTTTGTTGTATGCTGACTTATTTTTGTTTTGTTAGCATGTCTGTACATCTTTGTTACATTGTTTACTGTTCAGGGGGTTTTGCTGTAAAAGAGGATGCATGCTCAGCCAGCCTATCCCTGAATAAAATAATAGGTTAATAAAATAAATAAACTGGTGTACAGCCTTATACGACCCACCTTTGATGAATTGCTTGCAATGGTGATTTACTAACTTCAAAATGACTTTAAAATGAAGTCATTTTTTATGGAACATACTCATTATTTTGTCTATATCCTGTATGTTTCTTAAAACCACTTTTTGCCAGGTTTCATGCCTTTCTCAAGGGTGTAATGGCAGAGGTCCAAAGCAACAGAGTACACTTAGTTAACATGCCATGTTCAGGATCTTTCTGATAAAAAGACTTGCTGTGGTTCAACGGTCTTGCGCTATGTACACGTATTTGGGAAATTTAAAGTCAGTTTTAGCTTTCTTACAGAGGTTAACAGCAAAGCCAGATGGAACAGACGCAGGTTTGCTGGATATACTCCTACAGTAGATCAGTATCGTAAAAGAAAGTTAAATGACCTGTGCTGTCAACTCTCAATTTCTCATCTAGGGCAAGTTTTTCTGTCGGGTCTGGCTCTTGCAGTTGCCTCAGGTTCCAAAAGTCTGAGAAAAATATTGAAACTAAATTCAATGATATCAAATAATGGTAATAATCTCTTCCTGTTTAAGTAATAAGATCAGAAAAAGAAGAACAGGAAATGTTCACTTGAGAAGATTTTGCCTTTTAGCCATGTTTAAAAATGCCAAAACATAAAGAGACACTGATAAAAAGAACTGCTCAAACCGATAAGTTATCCTTCAAATTCACTGCCTACCTGCAGGCAACTATCAAAACTTCTCTGTGGAGCAAGGAGAGCTTTACTCAATAAACTCATTGGAGAACTAATAATTTCAGCCTTGAGGTTTTCATTTGGATCAAAAGCATGTGTGCATAAAGTGACCGATGGGGAAAGGCAGGAAAGTGGCCAAAACACAAAACACTACGTATATGTTTAAGTATTAGGTATTGTAGGGGGCAATTTTTTAATTTTTTTCAATGTGTGAAGCGGGGGGGTCTTTGGGTCTCTGAACTAGGGAAAGTGGCATACTCAAATATCCAAGACAATCAATTACACCATCCCATGACATGTTGGCCCCTGTGAAGATATCAGTCACTTGAAAAGTGGCCCACACTGGCGACTGCATTGAAATGGGAGGGTAATGTGAGATCCACTTACCATATAATAGATATGCCTCTGTTTGCTTTTCCGGCTTACCTAAAGAGCCTTAAAGACATGAGAGAGCCCGGAGGTCCCCAAGAGGGGAGCGCTTGGGAAGCCTGTGAAAAAACAAACATTGCACCACAAACTGTGGGAGGTGTCAAATGAAACAGCCCACTGGCCAGTAAGTAAAACCTAAAACCTCTTTAAAAAAAAGGCTATAACACCTTGGGCAATGGATCCACGGTTTTGCATCTGTGGGGATTGCAGTCCTCAAGCCTTACCGAAGGTGGATATCAACCTGATCACCTGTTAAGTGAAAAAATTAGCTGCAGGTGGGGCACATGACACTACCATCATTGTTTCCAAATTGCATGACTTTAGGACACCCCTCTGAATTTTGATGTCGCTAGCAGGTGGCACAGCACAGAGAGGCAAATATAAAGGGCCCTGTGTGGTCCCCATGCCAAATGCTGCCCCATCTCATGTCAGTAACAATGCATGTATGTACTCGCAGTCTCATCCTTGAGGGAGCTGTCATTGCAAAATCTGCAGCAACCACACAGGAGAGTTGCTCATGAAGTCAGCAAAAGCAGGAAAAGCTGAACATGCCATCTCTAAAAGTCTCACAGTGGTTGCATGTCGCCAATGTACGGCATGTGGTGTTGTTTTCTACTTGCTTCCTTACTCTTAATGTCTAATAGAATAGATTGACTGTCTGGTGGCTGGTGCATTTTTGAGGGAGGCAGAAGAGGAAGCAATCGGCCCAAGGGTACCAAAGACCAACGAGCCAATCATCGGTCAGGAGTGGTGCACAGTTTGCACAGTTGCTGACCTCAGTGTTTTAAATTTTGTAATTGCGGCACTAGCCACAATTACATAATTGTGGTGGTTTGCGGGTGCACGCAAGAGTGCAAAGACCCATGCATAACCGTGAAGCAGGGATTAGAAGAAAATTCAGGAAAGAAAGCGTATTCAAATTTAAAAGAAACCATGGTGACAAAAAAGTAATACAAGGACTATGAAAGAAAATTCCGCGCATGGAGAGAGGGAGCAGGAGAAAGAAAGAAAGATATGGACTTTCAGTTTAGTCCTTTCATTTGCTGTGGAAACGTTCCAGGCCTAGCAAGCACATAAAAGCATTGAGGCCACCCTGGAACCAAGCCATAGCTGCAGAACTGTTGGACCAGGGGATTCGGCAGGCAACAAATTAAGACTTAAGTCCCCATGTCACAGTGCAAAAAGTGAGCTGCTTTTAGATTTACTGTCCTGTTCCACTCATGTGGGACCATGGGTCTCCCCAAGGCTCAGCTCAGTGCAGGTTCAAAGTGATTCACTTGCAGTACAATTCTCTTCAAAGCCAACTGACCACTGCCAGATCAGAGCCATCCTCAAAGGTGCTGTAAATCTAAGAAAGACTGCACAGGGGACATTCTTGCCGATCCTTTCAGTGTGCTCCTTGGAACAATGCTAGTACACTTAAGAGCCTACACAGTGATAATGTCCTTTCCATATAGGCAGCAACTCTGAAAATATATCTAAAAGATGTGCCTGACAAGATTCCCATTTGGACAATGAGCAGATTGATCTTTTTTGCTTTGTTTTTACAAGCAGAGGCATTTATTTTTATTTTTCTTGCAGCAGATCAAATGACTTCCAAAAACACTGGCGGCTGTTACCTGGGTAAATGACCCATGCCACAAGTCTGGTAGTGACAACAGCAGATGCAGTCTGTATTAGCAGAACACACATTCAAACATACTTAAACAGTGGGGGATCGGAGCTGGGTGATAACTCAATAATGTTTATCCAATGTCAGCAGAATTATTTTGTGATGATATGACTGCATTGTATTATCCCACTGTGTGAACATCAGTTTGATTATTTTATTTGATATTAGCAAACATCCTTATCAGTACTGTGACAAGGATTTCAACCATATTCCCCAGCTCTACTGGGGACTGGATCAATTATTGGAATAGTTAAAAGAAAATAAGAGCAAATGGACCCTCAGAATTTGGCACATAAAACAAGCAATTTGCCCAAAGGTGATTATTAAACCCAGCGCCATGAGTTTCTGTTATACCTTAACATCTCAAAATACATTTCACTTCGGGTTAAGTCCCTGAAAGAGATCAAGGACTGAAGGTCAGAAACCTGATGAAGTTACAGTCTAGAAGCATGAATCACATTTTCTATAGTTAGACTACGGGCTGGGGGCAAAGGGAAAGGAAAACATCCGTCCTCTTGTGTAGGTTGGAAAATAACTGGCAGGTTCAGTAGCTGGGACATGCCCCCTTCACCAGGGGTTGACCTGTAGGGCGCTAAAAAAGTCTGTGAGGGATGGGGGTGTAGTGGGAGGGTGAGGTACCCATGTTTGCCTTGACTTCTTACAGATTTACAGTAACTCAATTTATTAAAGGCCAAGAGCTCTCTGACGAGGAACATCTGGTCTGTGGGACTTGAACGGGTGAGCTGGCATCCTGCCCACGCTCCCTGCTGCAGGGGCTGATGTGCCAGCACCTTCCCTTGAGCCTGCCCTCCCTCACGTCCTCTTGTGAAGAGGTCCGCCTTGCTGAAGCAGCCCACACAGAGGGCCCTCAAAGCCCAGGAGGTCCGTCACAAGCCACCCCTCCTCCTCCAAGACCCCCCTAGTGGGACCCTCCACCCCTTTCACTCTGAGGCCCCCCTTTCACGCTCCAGTCCTGACAGTTCACCAGCTTGAAAGCTGCAGCAGGCCCCCGCTTTAGCACACAGCACGCGGCATTACAATCAAAGTGCTCCCCCTCTGCAAAAGATTTAAACCATGCGTCAAGTTGGATTCTGCACACACATTCACACACTCTCACAAAGACAAACAGAGACACACACTCTCAAAAGCCATGGGACCATCATATTTGAAATTCAAGGGTCCTGCATGTTCTTTTCTGCCTGGAGTACCTTCTCCTATTCGTGATCATGACCACGCTGTTTGTGCGTGTTCTGTAAATTAATTACAGAGAGGTTTGTTACAGTAGATGGCAACAGAGCAGACAAACGAGACAAAATACTAATCAGAAAACAAAGAAACTAGTCAGAAAACAAAGAAACTAATCAGAAAACAAAAAATATAATGAAACCGCGGCTCGTTTGGTCGGAACATAAAACATGCATTACATGTACCTTTTCCAGCTGTTTCAAGTCTGTCTCTGGCTGTTACTTAAATCACTCTACGAAAGTGAAATTTATTAAATCCACAAAGCAGTAGCTTTTTTGTGTACAGTATATGTGTAGTTACAGTGCTCCCTGGGCTCAGCATCAAAAATGAGGTTTGATGTACTTTAGGAAATGTGTTTATTTTTATGTACTATTAATTCCCTCTGTTACAAAACTGCTTCTGACTGGTTTTAATCATTACCAGGGAATCAGGAGTGTACAGTCAATGCTGTGGCCCAGCCCAAGCAACAGCTGCCCCAGTCACAGCACTGGCAAAAACATTCATACCGCAACTGTCAAGGATGAACACTGTCCCATGTGCTCTTTCTTTTTCAGTTAATCACGCACAAACTCAATAACATCCATCAACAGGTATTTAAGAAGGGAAAAACAAAGGAGACTGAAGCAGAAGTCTTCCCTATCACCTCTGTAGAGCCTGGATGAAACTTTTGTCAAACATTGCCATGCCATCAAGGAAACTAAGAAAAAAGAAACATTAGTCATTTTGAGTTTCGTCAAAAGGGTAAGTTTCAATGGATGAAAAACTCCATGGAAGAGAACCCCCAGAGATTCCCAGCGTTTGATCCCTGTGAGTCAGCAATGGAACCTGGGGGTCAAATCACATGCTGAATAGGCTTTTCGGAAGTCTTGTCCTGGCTAGTGGCGGCCGGTCGTCCGACCCTGCTTGACCAGCAGACAAAGGGAGGGCACTGACTACAATTGGGATGGGGGGGATTCTTTTCTCCTCCAATGGAAAGTCCGGTCCTGAATAGGGTCTGGCTGGGTGAATTGCGTTCCACACCGATTTTGAGAGTGAGGACCCACTGGGGTCAGGGTTCAGCATAATTTGACGTGGGCTGTGGGAAAAGGCGAGCACGGTGCCCGCACAACCTGCCGACTGCCCTCTCACCCACGATGCCCCTTAACCTCCCAAAGGGACGGACCACCAGCCCAGGAATGACAGGATGAGAAAGGCTGTATGGGTGGGAAATGGAAAGAAAGCGTGAGATGAAGGTGGGCGGGAGGGCTGCACTAGCAGGATGGACAAAGATGTGAGAGAGATAAACCATCAAAGAAACGAGAAGTTTCTAAGTAGCTTCACATATTGCCCTTCGAAGGTCTAGCACACATTCTCTAGAGGGTAATCAATATGTGCAGCTTGACTGGTTTTTCAACCCTCATCTCCCAAGGTGGGATGGATGAAACATCGGGTACACGTCTGTGAAATTTCTCCTGGCACTGAGGGCCTGCAGTCTTTTTTTTGTGTGTTCACTCACACCCACACACAACACATGCAAACAGAGGTTAATAGGTGCTTGGAAATCTTTGCTACAGAACATCCAGAGTGGCCCACCATTTATGAAAGAGTCAGATACACTTACTAGCTAAAACATCTGGACTCAAAACAACCTCCTGAGGAGTGTAGCTTGACATCACGGCCACCTAGAAAGTTTGCATGGAAATATGATTATACATTTTCCCAGTTGAATATGTTGCCCCACACTCTGACTTTGTTCTGTTTTTTAAATTTGATAATTGGTGACGGACAAGGACTCTCTGGTCATCATCAGCAGGAGTGGCAACCATTTTGCTATTACCACAAATTGTAAGAGGATACGATAACCCGACAGGAGTTAGGCATTTTGTTCCACATGCAAAATGCAAAGGTGCTGCTCGCTCCCCAGCCACCACTGAGGCAATTTTCTGTTGTCCCGCTTTCCACAGAAATAGAAAGCGTTCCACAGAGATCACAGACTTTGTGGGATGGGAGACCGATTATGTGAGCTTTGTTGCAACAATCCCTTTTCATTAACTTCACACCAACAAGAAATAGTGATTATACCTGTGGCATCGCTTGCATTACCCCGAGGCTGTGGAAACACTCAAGAACTACAGACCTGACAGGATTTGTTGGGTTGAAATGTCTTTCAAACATCTCTGCATTACGTTGTTAAGTGATTAAATCACAGAATGAAGAGCAATGACGAGTAAGGTGTACCACAAGACTGAAAGGCACACTCTGGCATTTAAAGATAGCTTAATTGTAACAGCTAATGTTGGAAAAGCTGTCAGTGATGTGTTTTTACCAGAGTCATCTAAGTGCACATGGCTTGGCCACTGGCTGGCTGGAGACACCTCTTAAAAAACTATCGCGTGCTGCTTTACAGGGAATGTGACACTTTGGGGTGCCATACAGTACACCTCATCAACAGAAAACACACTCACAGACTGTACTGGATCTTCCACGGTTTGCAGAAATTGTTCGCAAACAAGTCTGTGTAAAATGAAATCCTTCATTTAGTGTGATGTAGGAGATATACAAGTTCATATCCACTGTTAACAGTAACATGAAATAATACACTGGCAAGAATAATCTGGTGTTTTTCCCAGTGTTACTAAAACCTGAGAGCCATACAATGCCAGGAACTGTACTTTCTAAATTTCTGTCAGCGGATCGTACTGTAGGATTCCTAACCAAATTTGTTTGTGCAACGTAAAATAACGTAAACCACAATGATGACAAACATGCGTACAGTAAATCAGCTAGTTGCTACTGGCGTCCAAAACAGGAAGTTAAAAATTACTCATAAAACTGAACATCAAAAGAGTAACAGGCAGCAGAGTGGGAAGTTCACTCTGGCACTGGCACTTGTATTTTATTTATCTGGAGAGAATGCGCCCTCATTTAACAGGCCAACACCTTGTAAAGAAAAAGAGGCACTGGACAGAGTTATGGTGATTATATGTGTAGTAGACAGTAGATCACTGTCATACATTTTGTATTAATGTGGTTAAAATATTAAGGGGCTAAACAGAAAAAGGAATGGTGTTATGTACTGCATATCATTATAGCGAACACTCATTATGTTAGTGAATATTTCCCAGACTTTCTTTTTCATGCTGTCGACATGTCCAGGGTTAGCTTGAGCTTGGCTTTCCAGTACATTGGTACATTGTGGTCAATATGTTTATATAATGTGGCCATAGAGCAGTTTTGTACTTGGCTAAATGAGGGACAGAGCCCAGCAAGGTCACCTGCTCCTCATCCGTTTTTCCACTGTAGCCAGCAACTCACAAGTCGGGGGTTGGGGAGGGGAGTTGGGGGTGGGGAGGGTTGGTTGCTGACCGGCTTCAGTCTAGACGGCTCAATACGCAGTTGACTTTTTAAACCCGCTTGTCTGGAAAAAGAGCAGACGTGAGGTAAGGGGGGTGGGGGGGGGGGGGGGGGGGGGTGAGCTGCAGCACAGAGGTGGTGGTGCATTTTGGCTGCCACAGCCAGCAGGCTACACTCGCTACGAGCAAGCAGCGAGAGAGCGGGTGATAGAAAAAGGGAAAGAGAGGAAGATAGAAAGGGAGACAGACAACGAGGCAGGGGGAGAGAGAGAGAGAGAGAGAGAGAGAGAGAGAGAGAGAGTGAGAGTCAGAGACGCTATCGGAGAGAGCCATCCGAGTCGTGGCTGTGGCTCCATTGTCAAGGTCAGCGAGCCACGGAGTAAAAAGTCACGCCACCTGACCCCCCTCCCACTCTGCCTGTCTGCTTTCCTGCTGTTCATCCCCTGTCCTCCCCCCTCAGTACCTCCATCAGTCTCGTCTGCTCACTCAGCATACACAGTGAGACAATCTGATCTCAGTGATTGCACAAATATTCTCATTGTCATCATACAAAAACTATTTTACAATTTCTCTCTTCATGTAATTTGATAGATAGATTACAGCATGAGCAAAAATAGTTAAAAGAACCACCCAGCTGCATATGATGTTGTTCAACATCTGAATGCTTCTCTCCCTCTTGTAAAATAGATTCAGTTCAATTCTTCAGATCTATGAAAACACTATGTTAGTCCCTCTGCTGATGCGGTGTCAAAACTCTGCACCAGAGAGATTGATGCCGAAGCTGGAACTTTAAGGTTTAGGGCACATTCATCTTCATTTGGCATCTTGAAGAAAGGTTTTAATGGGAAATTAGCTGAATTCAAAAAGAATGTCGTTTGAAATGCTGACTGCACTCGATTTGCAGTTTTCATTAGTCCCAATCTTTGGCAGTCTAGCTGACAAAAAATATTTGACATTGCACAATGATCTCATCTTTACAAGACTGGCAACGGGCCCTTTTGGAAGTTCTCTTAATTATTATTCTGCAGAGAGAAGAAGAAAGATGAAATTGGCTCACTTCTAATTTTGCAACATTACTTAACTCTCTTAAGGCAAAAGCAACCCACTGAAGGATTCTGACATCTGCTGAATCATTTGCAGGGGCTGCAGCAATCCGTTACTGATTGTCTGGTGGGTCTGAATGCTTTACTACTGATTATTAAATCTAGATGAAAAGACTAAGAGAGGTTGTAGCTCACAGACCGCCCTTATGATGATTAAGCACTGACTGGAGCTTTTTCCAGCGATGAGGTATGTGAAAAAAACAAAGGGCAGGCCAACGCAACAGTGACATGCTGTGCAGAGTTAAGCATAGCATCACTTTTGTCGTGAGCATCAGTGTTCATGGACTAGCTGAGGTGAGCAAACAGGCCCCCTCCAAGCCTTTTAATATCACCAGCCCTTCCTTTTCTTAAAAAAAAAAAAAAAAATAAATCTAGAACAAGCTGCTGAGGGAGGACAGAACATACCCGTCAGGTCTCATCACGACTTGTGTAATAAAGACAGTCAGTGAGCAGACATCTGACATTATATCATACACAATAGCACCACACACTTGTGACGAGATCAAAATTTTCCTTTTCAAAGGGTCGTGTGGGTGTCACTTCATAGGCAGCTGTCAGAGTTGTGTGAAAATAACAATTCTGGTGAAAGACTGACAGAGATGTACTTTTGCTCTCTGTTCACGCCACGTCTTCTTCGCCTTTCTGTTTCATTATCTTATTTTGTTTAACCCTATCCCCTCTCAGAAATAAGCAGAAAAGACTTCAAATTAAATGTGATCCTTCACTGCAAAGAGTACGCAGTTTAACAGAACATGACAGCATTCTGCAGTCAAGCCCACAGCAATATAAACTTTCAATTTTGGACCTTTTTAAAGATGTGCTCTGATTGTGTTTGCATGTGGTTATGTGAGACTGGATGTGTTCTGTTGTGTGTCTTATCTCAGTTCTTATTTCCTCTGCTGTACTCAGGTCACTCCAGCAATAGAGATCATGATGTCAATTAGATTTCCTACTTTAGTAATGGCTATAATAAAAACCTTCTCCTTTTTGTTTTTGCCAGTAACAGGCTGCTTTTTGGACATTTTGAACTAAACCTCCAAAAAGAAAATAAAACGTCAAAGGAAGCTGCTTCTGGCAACATTTGTAAACTGCAATTAACAGAAGGGAGGATTTGTAAAAAAAAATACTTCAAAAACTAAATATCACTTACCATTTATTGGTGACTCATGTTAAACTTTCATCCTGTTGATTATTCTAAATGAGCTGGCAATAATTAGACATTTCCACTCAGTAATGACGCAAGTGTAAGGTATTGTAAGGGTGATCTTAACAAGTTAGTTAGAGCCATTTGGTAACAGAGTTGCTCACACTGTTGTTTCCTTCTTAAGTTTCATTGATTGGCCCTTACCTGTGCCTCATCTTCTGCACAACCAATCAGCAGCCACTGGGGAATTTAGAGCCACCAGCGTCACAGGCCACAATGACACACACACCATGTGCCAGACGTTTGACGAAAGTTTCAGACACTGGGCACCACATGAGTCATTGAGCACAGCCACCACCCAATGTGTGCCAAGACCTGCAAGTTCACCATGTGCAAAATGTGACAGAGGACAGTGGTTGACTAGCCACTTCCGTCTTGGATTATTCCCAACGCAGTTTGATCAAAAGTTATCATTGCACTTTCTGCAATGTCAAGCAACGGAAGTGGACACTGAAAATAGAATTACTGTCCCAGCCACATGAGGTATCCAAAACCTATGGGATTTTTTTGGGCTAGTAGGGGTCTTAAACAGCTTAACACAGCAACAGCAACGCTGCTATTCTGAGCACAACAAACAAAATTATTCTTTTTTTTTTTGCATAGACAATTTTGCTTAATTTCTCTGAGCGGCTGTGGCATTTGAAAAAATAAAAACTGAACGGTTGCTAAATGTTTATGTATTAATGAAATTCTAAGTCATCTTATGAAACGCTACGTCTATTTAAGTGGATAACAGCAGATTAAAGTAGAATTCAAATTAAAATGTTTTGATCATAATTGCCAGATCATGTGCAATCAACTATTAGGACCCTGCTCACACTTGGACCACATTAATGCACTATATATTAAGTAGAAAGAGGGCAGGCAAGATTCAGCCTGTACTGAGCTCCATATGTTGTGCAGGGTAGGACACGCTACAACGCAACACTTACTTGGCAGCGTAACTACCTACATGATACATGCTGACAACTTCTGAACTAATTCATGGCTAAGAGCAAGTGGTCTATCGGATGTAACATTCAAATAGCCATCTGGATGTCTACCACCTGTCGAGGGTGAGTAAGAACACTGTTTGGCTAGGAAAGAGATGCGTCACATTTCAAACAAAAGTCACAGTTAATTTTACTAACTTTGACCATTACTACAATAGTTACAAGTCATTTCTAATCAATCGACCACCATCAACACACCTATTAAGCTACCAAATGATTTATTATCCATCTATGAATCTATTGACCCTGGTATCATCAATTGTCTACGTCTGTCTAGAGTTTTAGTCATTATCTCCATTTATGGATTTCTGCCTTGACAGGATGTAGCTGGGTGTATTTTGTTACGATGTGATGCAAAGCTTGACTGCAGGTCTAGTAACACTTAAGTTTTGAAACTGCTTATAAGAGGAAACACAAAATGAAAGTATGGATCTGCCCCCACTGATAAAAGAACAGGGAGAGTTTTAAAAATCTTGGGACTTTTCAATTAGACATAAAAATCAGGCACTGTTTAAGAACAGTGCCTTTCCACAGGCAGAATAATGTGAGAAAAACAAAGTATTTATCTTTAAGACATCCTGCTGTTCATAATTCAAAAACCCAAATTGAAATGTCTATATGTCTTCATAGAAATCTACATATAAACTTCATATAATAGTAATTTAACTTATTTCTAGCGCTACAACATGTAAGTTACGAACCAAAGCACGAGGCATGTAGTATCAACTGATTTTTTTTTACAGTGAGTGAAATTGCTGCTGTATGTCAAGTTATTTTATTTATTTATTTAATTTTTAGGTAAAAGGACAAATCACAAAGTCTGAGACAAAGCAAAGTGCACCGTGTGTTGAGAATATATCTTACAGTGCTCAAACTCTTCTGGCTGGCACACAAGCAGCGAGTGAACACAGCCAAGTCTGTGTTTTCTTTGAGTGAGGGTGGAGAGGGACATGAGACGTGTGTGTGTGCTGTCACACTCGCAGACAGGCAGAGAGAGAGAAGGACAAACAGAGTCCACTCAGGGAAATTATTATGAATAAAACATGGAAGAATCACCATGAAAGCAGGAACAACGGCGATTATCATTAGATGTTAGAATTTCTGGTTAATAACACCGAAGCCTAATACATTCAATACAAGCTGCTGGAACAGCTTGAATGCAGTATTGAATGTAGCCCAGTGCGCTTCTTCAGAACTATGAATCATCACACCGCTAACCTTCAACATAAACAGCTCTGATTTTCTCAGTCTCAATTTCTAAGAAACTATAAGAAGCTATAACCACACCTGATTGTAAAACCTTTTATTAACATGCTTAGCTGAGTTTGGTTCATGTAGCTAGAAACAAATATGGCGGAGTTTGATCTGATAGCTGTGTTCTCTTGTAGTTTGGGAATTTTGATACCCCTAAAACAATGAATTTTCATGTAGTTGTTTCTTTATCACCACAAATATGTGAAAAGCATGGGCGGCAAATTTTGTATAGAGCTTGCAGATGGCAAGAACAAACACGAACCAGGTGCGAGTATTAAGACAATCCAGATACCTGAGCAATGTTAGTATGTGAAAATGTTCTGTACTTGTACGCAGAGCCCACTACAGTTACCTTGAACAATTCCATAGCAATCTGAGGTCTCTAATAATAATTCCTGAATGATGGTGACACTAATTTTAAAAAGGGTATCACTATCATTTTTAATTTCATGCTGAAATTGCATCATGAAATACATATGATGGGGGCAGAGGAAGAGCGCATGATGACAGCGAGTAAAATCTCCACTGCTGTATTCTCCTCTTTTAATGAATGAGTGAGTCAAACAAATGTCTAAACTAAAAGAGATAATTATACTGTCACCTCATCGAGATTTCCGTTAGAAACACAAGCTGTCGTTGACTGTCAGAGCTATGCTGGGAAGCTCAAAATCATTATCACTAATCCTACGGGATCTTGGAAACTTGTTTAAACAAACGTCCTGAATGTGTATTAAACAAAAGAAAGCAGGGAAGCTGTCTTTGACATATTAAAATAAGACTGTACTATTTGTTTCCTTATTTTCAACCAGTTTACAAAAACAAACCCCACCTTTAACCATACAGCTGGATGGTTTCACATTTTCTCTGCACATGCTGTTCACACCAACAGTCAATTCATTAAATGTACAACAGTTCTATCAAATGACTTTCATCAGATTAAGAAGGCATTCATGAAGGTAATGAAATGCCTCTGAGAGCAGAGGTTATCAGTTGCAGGTAATTGTATATATTGTGTGTTGTGTAACATTTACAATACCTAATACCTAATTGGGAGCGGAGGTGACAGTCTTGAGAAAGAGTTTCTCTCTTGTGATATCAACAAATTATCTTCAAGTAATTAAGTGAATGAGTACATTTTGGAAGGGACTCCAATGAACATAAATTACCAAATTAAAGTCAAATCAAATCAAAGCAAAGCGGATCAGGCATAGTTTGCTGAGTGAGCATTGTTGTGGTAGTTGGACCTGTTCCAAAACTTGGCAGTGGCTTGTTTAGTTGCGCAAAGAGCTGTTCATTTTCATTATCTGGCTGCATTTCCAATGCTTTCATCTTACGTTACTGAGACCCTTTGCGTTTGTCTGTTCAGACCGGTCGGGCTGCACAGACGTACTACAGGGGTATGACCTGCATCTTTTTAACAGTTAACAAACACTGCTGAAAATATATACGGTTCAACCAGATGCTTTGTGGTGAAGTGAGGTGTGAGTCTGCCTGTTTGGTGTGCATGTCAAGTAAACAATAACGGCCCTCAACACCCATGCATTTCTTCAAAAGGCCTCAATTACAAGAGATTATTACACATAAACGTTTCCGTTAAACATGCCATTGTACGGATGTATACAGTTTTCAGCAGTAATTGTGAGCGTTGGAATGCCATTCTCTCCATTGTCAGTGACTGGCAGTTCGTTCCCACAGGTGAAAAACAGAGTCTATCTTTCCACAGGCTAGGATTACCAAAGAACAGAGGAAACAATATCATCAATTTTGTAAAGCGGAAAGCCCCTTCTGCATAACAGACACTAAAGGAGTAATCTTAATAGAGCAGGAAGGAGGTAAAAAGATTTTAACGTCTGGATCCATATATTATAAAATAAAAGATTTCTGGCCTTTTCCCAGAATAAAAGTAAAGGACATGCATCGTCTTTGTGTATCTGCATCCACATCCTTAGAAAGCAGTGCTACTGCAGCGTTCATCTGGAGGCTATGACACAGCTGCTTCTCAAAACACCCAAAATCATTTGATTCACTTCCAGACAGTAAGTGCCCGAAACGAATCAGCGGAAATGCAGTGTTCTGAGAGGATATCAGCTCTGAGGACCGATCATGCCACAGGGTGTAGACATTAGACTCCAAGCACGCTAACCCACGTAGGGTCATTCTGGTCATCTCACATCAGGGACCTTTAACATTTCACCATTAGCCCCCATTAGGTCTTAGCAGGCTTAGTCACATCCCTAGCCATTTCATTCACTCCCCCGCAATCACCGGTTAAACCTGAGGGATGGTGACTAGACTTCAAAAGTGACATAACACGCCACGTGCAAGGAGAATGCATGCAGGATACAGCTTCACTGATCTAACGTAAACTGCTTTTGTAATTTCATGTTACATAAAAAGATAGTGGGAATTACCCATTTTTTAAAATTCAAATATAATAAAGTTAACACTTATATGCGCCTGCTTCCAAAATTTCCTCCACTCTGCCAACCAACACCAAAAACAAGCCATACTACCAGCCCACAATTCCTTCATGGTATAATACAACATGGCACACCGGGGGAAATGCTTTAAATCGGTGCTCACGTATCCACAACGATAAAAAAAAGATGAAAAGGTGGTTTGCAAATCTGGTACATGCCGGCGGTACAGAGACAATCATGTGCTATGCCCACAGTTTAAGAGGCAAAATTGACAATTACCACCACCCACTTGGGGACTGGAAAGAATAATGTTCTGTGTGGGAACGAGACAGATTTGCTTTTATATTTGCATTTAGCAGCAGGACAAATACCATATTGGGCATGACCAAACATGTGCTACCAAAAACACACACATCATTAGGATTTTGACTCTGATGTACATTACACTGGCTCAGCAATACTTTGATCACATTCTGGGTGAGGGGCAAATATTTAAAAAACAAAGTTCACCTGAAAATGATGCTTAATATTTGAAACGCCCATGCACATGCAACAGTGGTGAGATCTGCACACCCTCAGCAAGTTTACTGTCACGTGTAGTTCCGCGTCAGTCCTCTCCAAAACACCCGAAGTAAGCTGGGGCCAGAATCTCAATAATCAAAACTCAAGATGAAATCAAAATGAGTTTTTATGCATCTTTGGGACAATGCACTTGGCTCCAGATCACTTGGTTTAAAGTGTTTAAACTATTTTACTTACAGTACTTACAGTTATTTAACAAAAGACCATTCATTTTTCACCATCAGCAAACTCCACTTTACTTCTATTCTGTTTCAAAAATATGAAACACATATGGAACCACACAAACATGCTGCGTGTTATAGAGGTACTAACTACAATGTTTCCAGTACATACAGACAAGATTTTGGTTTCTGGATGAATTAGTCTTTCAGGTAATAATTTTGCTCCTATAATTTAAAAACAACTACCAGATAAACAGGGTGGATCATAGTGTTTGTGTGTATGGGTAAACAGATGGATCAAACACTGTCAGAGCTGGATTACAATAGACTTTTCCGCAGCCTTTTTTGTTTGAGTTAGAAAATGTTTGCATATAAGAGTTGGACAGAGGTTCAGGTGTAGGCCCCCGAGGCTCGAGTAATCCTACTTGAAGTGCCCGTCCCATTAGACCATGTAATCAGGAATGTGCTGCAAAGCAGGTGTGTTAATAATGCTTATTAAACAAACGCCCATTTACTGCTGTCTGCTTTGGATACCTGGTGTTGGTGATGTCATGACAGACATGAGATGGGAGGGAGAGAGGAGGAGGTAAGGTTAGTGAGGAGTATTTTCACAGACTGGCGAGTCCAGACAGAGAGGCAGAGCGAAAATAGCTCAAGGGGCAAACAAGGTAACCTTTTTCAAAAGACGCTTCAGGGGGTGTCTGCCAAGTCCCACACAATACTGTCTGCAGTGAATGTCTGTGTTGCAGTTGTATTGCACTGCAGAACAAAATACCTTAAAACGTCTGGGTGCGTCTTCTTAAGGCAGATCAAATCTACCGAAAGAGTCCAAAGCTGCTTATCTGAATGCCAAAAACTCATCACCACCTGACGTGTTACTTAATATCTTCCTTGCAAAAATATTAATTTTGCCCAGAGACTGTGACGTTGTTGAGACCCTTACATCTGGAATTACCTGTGGATTCAGACTGGCCTGAAAATGAACCCTATCTGAGTTACCTCTTGTGCCCCCCCCACCCCCGAACTGTAACTCACATCTTTTCTACTGTCTATGTCATGAAAACAATTGAAATGACGAAAGCAACATTCACCCCACAACAAAAGAGCAGCGGAACGTCTCCTTATCTATTACAAAAAAAAACAGTGAGTGATCACAGCTGTGCATACAAATAGATTTTCAGACATAAAAAGTACAAATACAGTATAAAGCACTGATTTGCAACCTTAATGTCACATTATTACAGTAATTACACTTGTGTAGTATGCTAATGTGCAGAACCAAAGCCATTTTGACTATGACGTACCATACTATTATCTATCATTTAGTTGAACTGTGGCATCACATTTGCTCATTAGTCTGCAAAGGGAAAGATATCAAAGTAGTTCATGGATTGTTTTCAAACTCTGTCGTCATAACTGATCTTTCACCACTACCATTATTCCATTTTGGTACTTTTAATCCTCACTACTGTCTGTCTCTTTTTTCTGATGTACAGTAGTCTGGGCCATTTTTATCACCTGTAATGATACACTTCAGAGACAGATCAAGGAAACTTAAATCAATGTGAATATAGTCCTCCTACATGTGATGAGATCATAATGCACATATGGAGGAATGCAGACCCTGCCCTCCCTGCTGGTGCCGTGGATTAAACCAGGCACATAAACATGTTGCACTGAGGTCATGGACATCTCCTGTGTTCGTGACATCATAACCACAGAATAAGCCATGAACACCTAGTACGGGTCTATAATCAGATCTCCTACATGGTAACTGTTGTCAAGAATAAGGTCCGGAGAATAACACTGCCCAATTTACTTGAAAGATGAGCATATCCCTTGTAAGACATCTCCATGATTCACAGTGAGGGCCCCTGTAGTTTCGAGGGGTGGCTGTACGACAAGTCTGGACACATCCATGCCAGCCAGGACATCCCCATTAAGGGGCCACTTGGTTCTAAAAGTGGAGAGAGATGGGGCATGGGGATCAAATGGCCAGTTGTTTACAAGGTGTTTGCCCACTGACATAGATAAGAACTGCACAGGCAGGAAAGCAGGTGCTTGGTTTTGCTCTCACACTAGGACTGGGAGAAGAAAAAAGACAAGATGACAAAAAAAGGGGAGAAGAAAAAAAGAAACAAGAATGAGGCTCATTTTTAAAACCGCATTCCTCTGCACGTTTGTTTATTTTATTTCTGGGTTGATTAAAAATGACACGCCTGGACGCAAAGACTGCTGAGATGTAAAAAATAAAAATTAGGGTGTTGTTGAAGTCACAGTAAGAAATAAATCACAGATGTGTCTTTGATTGTTGAAATACATCTCCAGCCTCATTTTTACTTAAATAATCACAAGCACTAGTATTGCAACGTACAAGAGTCACACACTTGTTAGGGAAGTCCCAAAAAAAAAAAAAAAAACCCCAAAGAAATGACTGAAGTGAATGATGTGTGGAAGCAGGAGTGGTGGATTTAAGTGCTACAAAGTGACTGGCCATGCCCCCTCTTTGTGTCCTAAGGCCAGAGTGCATCCTCTATGAGTCCCCTGACGTGCTCAGGCCTCATTCATGGGTAATGTACCAGACAGAGCAGATTACTCCCCTTTCTTCATTCTCTCCGCTCAGCCGAGGAAGCTCTCCCTGCCCATGCCTTTTCGCCCACTTTCTCTGTTGCCCTGTTTGTCAAGTTGACAGAGATGACACTAGAGTGCCTGAATTTGGACAGTTAAAATCTGACACACATCCACATCAAGAAAAGAATTTTGGTACTATTGTGGTATTTTAGTCACAAAATGTCAAATAAATGTGAAGAACATAGGTTCTTAAACTACTTTACCCTGGGATCAATCATAGTTTTACCTGAGGCCCTTGTTATTTAAATATAGTAGTACACGTACCTTGTGGTTCAGGAAGCAGGTCAATGCAAGTCGATGCAGCCCATTGTTTAAAAAAAATGGCAGCGATAAACCTTGCACAAATTAAACAGGATAGAACTGATTTTCCGAGAGCATAATCTGTTCATTTGTTCTTTTCTCATAACTTCTGCCCACTGTTCCGCTGAGTGAACAATTCGGCATCAGGCATTCTTTGAAGTAGTGGTTACAACCAGATCTCTGAGACTGAGTGATTGCCATCAGCGACTTGTGTTTTCTTAAGTCCTTCAAGAGCAATCTGAAGAGTTCCACGTTGGTTCTGCCCTGAGATCAGTGCTGGGAGCCTATGCTGTGTTTACATACACTCACTCATCCATCTCGCACACAACGGTGATGGAGGAGTGTTGGGCAATGAGGCATTCACGTCTAATCCATGGCCTATTTGTCTCCAATGAGCAGTGGCTGCTCAAATGAAAATAGCTGAAAAAATATATTCATTACTTGTTTCTCGACAGTCTTAAGTCAGAATTACCACTCTGCAAAAATTTCTTGGAATTTATGCGTATACCGTATGCATGCATTTTTAATATATAGAGTCTAAAAACCAGGTGAAAATGAAATAGGAAATATGCATTTTACCTTCACTTTCTATCAGTGGATGTATTCTGAGCAAACACGTCACAAGAGGAAAAGAGCTGAACAGTGTTTTCTTGATTTGGAAAATGGGAAAATTACAAAATGATAAACCACAGATACAATATACATAAGTAATGTTTCTGTAACGCTCCTCAGTTTTACTAGAACAAATGTTATATAGCAAACTCAAAATATAATCATGTTCTACAAAGTATTGTGGTATTTATGATATGCATACATACTTCTCGTCTTTCATTCACTGCATTGGAATGCATTCACATGCAGTCTATATCTTTCAGTAGCATTGACTCTGACTGTGGCAGATACTGTGCCGTAGCTTCAAGATCACGTAGCCACACAGATGGTGCCTTCTCAGGACCCTTCACCACTGACTTAGACATTGGCACTGTCACAAACTCAGGCAGACAGAGTGAAAGAAAGCAAAAGAAAGAGAAGAGCTGGCATATGAGTAAGGTCCACAGGTTTGGCATCCAGTGGGGCTGGCAGAAACACAGCTAAAGATGGCTGAGTGCATTCCCAGCCCTGGCAGAACAAATGGAACTGTTGTTTGGGTTCAGAGGAGCTGGCCCTCAGAAAGGACACTGCGGGAGGGAGGTGGAGGGGTGGGCAGGCCAGACAGGGACAGACGAGGACACTGGAGCAGGGTGGCAGGGTTGCGTGGCTCACACCACCCACATCAGCTCCAACAAACAGCATCGAACTGTTCCCAGAGGGGAAAGTTTGTGGAGAGAAAAAAAGGGCACACTTGGTGGAAGTCACAACTTAAATACAAAATATGGTGTTCTGTATATCTGGCAAATAATCTGCAAAAAATTGTGGAGTCTAAAACTGAACTGAATGAAGTACAGATATGATGTTAGGACACGTCATGACGTGTTGCTCTCTGTAGGCTTTTAACCTGTATAGCTGCTGCTGTAACATCAAAGATCTTTTTCTGAATGAAAGTGACTGTGAAGCTTTATCTGGTGAATAAATTGAGTTAAAGATGTGGTGAAATTTAGACACTATTTAACCTTAATTTGTCTGTTAGAGTATACTGCCATATTATTTTTCTGTCTTCTTTTGAATCTGCTTTCAAGCACTTGGGGAGGGTAATCCAGATCACAAGAAGTAAGGAAGAGCGTCTCATGTGGCCCAGACAGCCCAGGGGACTCGTCTGTCATCCAGCACGATTAAGACGCAAATCGCAGTGGAACAGTGAAACTGCCCAGTGTAGCAGGCACTACAAACAGACCAGCAGTGATGGTTAGGTCTTGAGATGTGTGTGGGAGTGACTTGGGAGAAAAAGATCGATGCTGGCTGACTTAAAGTAGCAGGTTAGGAGGGAAGAAGTCTGCTGAGGTTGAAGGTCACCCTTCCTTGTCAGCAGCTCAGATCCTTTTGGCTAAAATAGTTTCAGGAACTAAACTCAGTCATTAAGTCAGTAATTAAAAGTTTTTTTTAGAAAGTTTTTTTTTGGAGTTCACATCTCAAGAATTAGAACAAGACAAATTAGAACAAACAGTGAATTCAAATACATCTGCTTTGTTTGAGATGTAAATTTTACAGGCAATATCCCAACATTGTGTTTTTTGCCGTTTAAAGTTTTGTGAGTGCCGTATTAACTCCACTGAAAACGCTACAAATGGGAAAGTACCCAAAGTGCTGCTGATATGCTGAGGATTTTATTTTCTTTTTCTGCTGTGGTCCTGATAATTTTGAAATGATTACCAAATGATATCAATGTCATTTTTATGGTTGGTTTACTTGTTGTTCTTGTTCTTTCCTTTTTCTCACTCCAAGAAGCACTGCTCACATACCCCGTCTGCCTTACTTTAGTTAGGGGGCGCCACAACAAGTATAAGCATTGTTGTGGCAAAAAAATAATTAATTCTCCTTCCTTCTGTAAGGGTCAAATAGCTGAAAAAAAGAAAATCTGCCTAGTCTAATCTTGTTCACACCACCATGTCCCTGCTTAACGTTTTTTCAATGGCCTGCGTGAAAACTGAGACACGGTCACAATGTGGATAGAAAGCAGACAACACAACACAAATAACATGTGTAAACACACGTGGTGTGCTTGGATTAATGATTGTACAAATACCATATCCAGACACAGATCACATTTTAGTCCCAAGGGTGTGTGGGCTCTATGTGTACTGGCCAGATGAAAACAAAAAACACATGCAAGTAGACCACACTGAAATTCTTTCTAAATATAGGAACGTTTCTAATTATTTGTAATCGAAACCAAGGTGACGCAGCGCTATCCAACCTATTCACCAACTGGAAATGATGAGAGAACTGCTTAATGGCACACACACTCAGTAAGTAGAAAGAAGCAGTCAGTACGGTTCAGTAACTCCTTTAGCATGATATGTTATCTCACTTGAAGAATGTTTGAGATAATGCTGCGGCTTTAATCATACCCAGGCAGGCTTGTGGTGCTCAAGACACCTGGCTTCCAAATCCTGTTGGTCACATCTCCATTTTTGGTAGACATTTTTTAGAGCCATTAAGTGTGCCTTGCCGTGTGTCTGCCGACAGGGTGCCCATGGCTGTTTACCAGCTTTGGCTGAGGCCTGAGACTGAAAGAATGCTGTTTTGGGCATAAGACTGAAATTCATCAGAAATCCCAGTGATATTTGGTGCAAAAATTAGCTTCTGCATCACATTTTATGCTGCTGTATTAATACAGTATTGTGCCAGTTCCATATTGCTTCTGCCTTTAACGTGCAGATGTATAAATGATGACCATCTTTGAAGTCAAAAAGTGCAGGAATGTGAATGGGTGCTTATTAGCAAATTTCAGAGAAAATAAAAAACAGGCAGTGATTTATCTGCTCTATCGTCTTTTTAGGCTCCTGTTTAAAAGCTTCAGGATGGTTAAATTAACTGGTGTTTTAGGAGCTGCCAGTAATACTCATCTTGCATATTCTTAAGATACTGTAGTTGATAAACATTATTTATAGCCACTTGATTAAGCTTTTCCTTTGACAGGGTTGAAAAGCAGAAAATCTTCAAGAAAGACAAACATGAAATCCGAACCACAGTCACTTGGACTAAGCGAGGCATGTCTGAATTGTAACAGATTTAGTTTCTAGCATTAGAAACTCTCCAGCCAAAACTGTCAACAAAAATTAATTTGCAAACTTTTTCAATGTCAGGCCTCAAACTCGAAGGTTGGAGTTGCTAGCAGTGTAACAAAGTAGAAGCGTAATGCTCTGTATTTCCCATTATTCTCTTATCGACTCATTGTTTATAACAAATTGTAACACATGATGCAGTGTATTGGAGCTCAGTAAGTGCAGAATCAGCTTTGACAAAGAGCTATTTTTATATTCTATTTTGTTTTCTTTTTAATAACCTTCACCTAATATGGAAAAGGTACTGGCTTTATTTTGAGTTAAAACAGCTTCAGAAAAAAATGATTCAAAATACAAATACACACTTCAGACTATCTTCTAAAACAGAGATACTAAAATACCACTGAGCTTAACTGCTGAATAGGTTCTGAGTGACTACATATGTAAGAGCTTGTGTAGCTTTAGTTCATTCAAAAATACAAAATCCCACCATCAGTGAGTCTATGGGCATTTTAAAATGTATTCAGAGCACATTCATTTGTTTAATCAGAGAAATGTTTCTTTTTTTCACTGAGAAGTACAACAGTGGAAATTACGTGTCCCTGTTTGGTATGATTACAGTACTGACAGATATGATCACAATTGTATGAATCTCAAAAATGTACAGGTGTGCACAACCTAACACACCTGCACGCCAGCCTTAACATCTGCTTGCCTCCACATACAACATCACAAACCACCTCTTGTCCCCCTGACAGCTACAACAGGTAAAGCCATATACAGCTGCTTTACCTGCTTGCCCATGCAGATGAGCACCTCCCACGCAACTACCTCACTCCCAACCTCCCTCTTGGCAGAGCATACCAATTTCCACCTGGATGGTCTTCAACTATGTGCCAAGAGGATATCACGGCAGCTCCATATCCTCTGTGTGACAGTGTAATTCCCTCTGCCCTGCAGCAATGTCTGCAAAACTCAGACAGTTTACATGTTCATGTAGCTACATTGCACTGGGGAAGAGTGACTTGCCAAGTATTCTGTGCATTCATTTAATTTCTGGCACACACAGTTTAACCCCTCCAACATGAGCTGTCACAGGTGTAACAGAGTCAAAGAGGGAGATGTGTTCGATCTTTCTCTCAGTTCTCAGAGTATGGCAACCAAACACAACGCTCTCGACTGATTGTTGAGTCTTCTGCTTTGTTGCATTTTAATATCTATTTATTGCCATTTGAGTTGAGTGAAAATATTTCACTTTAGCGCTCAGCGGCAGTGACTGTACTGAATGGATATGGGCTAAGGAGATGTATCAAGTTCCAGACATTATTCAACCCAGGTATGCAGAAAAAAATCTGCTGTAATTAGGTAATATTGTATTTCACACTTGATTACAGTACAAAGGAAATGAGTAAAATACATTTCAATCACTTAGATTCAACATTTAATTAAATCTTTTAAGATACAAGCCAAAAACTTAAGATCACTGACAGTTGAGGTTTTTTTAATCTGTAATAAAATTTAACATGTTTTCAATCAAATACAGTAAATTCCGGCAAGCCACATCATTATTGTTTAAGACTGCACAAACCTCTGGCTAAGTGCCAGTATATTACAGTAAGTCAGAGAATAATACCACCTACATTGCAAAAGCTGTTAAATTAATGCATGAGATAAACTAAAAACACATTCAAGAGCAGACTGCTTAACTGCTCATTGACTGGGGAGAGGCCAGTCATTATAGAGTTCATTTACAACTCCAACAACAAAAGCAACACCCAGACTCCATTGATTTCCATGCGAGTCCTCCCAACTCAGTGGACTAACTTACTATTTGAGTTCTGGGCTGCCCCCTGTCGGAAAAGTCAAGGCTAATCTGTTCCTGTATATCTCTAGGGCTGCAGAGAACTGATGAGACAAACAGAAAGTTAAGTGTTGTGCCAGCGCATAATGTGTTTGACTGCCAATCATCTTGCCCAACAGGACCTAAAAAACAGTCCCAACTCAACTGACATCAAGTTGGACTTAGCAACAAGCTCTGGATCATGAAACCATTGATACTTGAATTTCAGGCATCCGTAATATTTATGGCTAAAGTTTCATTTAGTTTGGAAAATATGCCAAGTCATAATAGGGTGGCTGGATGTTGACCAGTATGCATGCACATGGACCTTGTGGATCACATATCAGTTATGACCAAGATCAGAAATCTTATATTAATATTTTGGTCTTCATTTATTTTTTAGAGTGTGTTTGCAGGATCAAGCAACATAAAGGTGAATGCTCTAAAATGCGCTAAAATTTCAAATTACATTTCTCCTCTGTGTAATTTATTTGACAGACTAAAATGTGAAGACGTTTTATCCTTTAAACATCTAAAGGCTGTCAAAGTTTGCCAGGCTCTCACAGTGTGTCAGTTTGTCAGACAACATTTCCCTATTATGTTTACACTGTTTACAGCCAGCTGAATGTCTTTGGTCAGACTTGTTTTATGCTTTAAGGCATATGTTCATCAGTTTTTTAAACCGATTCTCCAACGAAGACAGCTAACACCAAACACCCCCCACCCACCCTTCACCACAAGCTAAGGCTATCAGACAAGTAAAGCTGCAAAAGTAAAATGACCTGGTGACTGTTAAAGCCCTTGGGAGAGTTTCTGTCTGGTTTCTGGGCTCATCTATCAATCCTGAGACTGGATTATATATACTCCACTGTTTTCCACAGACCAAAGCATAGGATTGGCTTAAGATGCACACAAGGGGTGGTCTTTGGCCAGGTCAGGTTTTTTTAGATGTTTGTGCACATATATTCCTGAGTTAATGTTGCCACAAAAAAAATCAACATTAATAACTAACAAAAGGAGAAGTTATGTCCAAATGAATGTGAAACCGGCAAAAAAAAAAAGGTCCATTCAAACTTTTCTGTATTTTATGTATAAAGTTTTATGTATGGAGATTCAGGGGGAAAATATTACCTATAGCTATAATGATGTAATTTATATTGTCCATTTTCTGATGTCAGGGAAGACCCAGTGGGTGGATTATTTCAGTTTTGTCCCTCTTCCCCTTCCCTCTCCACACACACACTGGATACAGCACTGTGGTCTTGCCCTCCTGGCCTGCAGGTCAGCGGACGCGCCGATTACCCGCAAGTCCTTGACACAAGACAAATCTGAGAGCTTTCATCTGTGTCGGTGGGTTGCCCCTCAAAGCCTTGTTACAGGATTGGCGCTCGCCAATTAGCACAATTAGCTTTTGGCAAGCCGCCGGGGGCGTCACATGGCACCAGCTTTGCACTGATGGTACCTGACAAGCCCACAGATCAGTCATGTCTGCCATCACAGGGGGTAAGTTCGCTGCAGGATGGACAGGAAAATGAAGATAAAGCTCTGGAATAAAATGCAGATATACATCTGCATGTACCTATACAGGTCACTAACACAGAAAACACACACAAAACAACATTTTGTGAAATGTTAAGGGAGTGCTGAAGAATAGTTTTAAAGTCCACCATGCAGCAGTAGAACAGTGTGCCATTCCTGAATGAATATTAGTTAGTAATGAAGGGCCACTGAGAAAAGTACGACACACACTGAGTGTGAGACCAAAGCACAAGCAGATGGTCTAATAAGCTCAGAGAAAGACACTGCAGTCATTACAGTTCAGGTAACAGAATGTCTTGAAGAGGTATAGGTTATGCGATGGACCTGTGAAGTTTTTCTCTTAGTGTTTATAGAACTACACAGTCATATATCTTAAGTTGTCATTTGTCTTTTTAAGTCAGGGAGAAAGTTTGTTTGTGAGGCCTGGATCCCTTAATGTTTTATCCAGAACGCTCTTTTGAGGGGCTCCCTGTCAAAGTCTTTTGAAGAGATGAAAAACATTTGCAAATAAAGTGGCTTTATGGGGGGAAATCCAACCCAAGCAAGGCTTCCCTGCCTTTTCAAAAAAGAATTGTACATGGGTACAGTTTAGGAGGAAAACATCTGGAGGTGGTTGTGCCATGAAGGAATGCAGACGCTAAAACACAGAGGCTTTGGACAGAGTGCAGAGCATCATTATATAATTGCGAATGCGTTTACTGTATTTGCATACTATATATATGGGAAATTAGCTTGGGGAAAAAAATACATCAACACCATTATACTGCAGGAGGCCAACACATACAGCTGTACTACCTGCATTAAGCAGCACCAACTCTGATAGACCAGTCAGTGTGTTTATTTATGATCAGGGCCCATTCCAGCTGAAGAAAATCTTAGTGTCTTAACAAAAAAGCATTAATACAAGATCAGAATGGCATTCAAAATGTTCTAGATCTCTGTGAACAACTGACAGGAAATCATGCAAGACAAGAGCTAAAGAACCATCATCCTCAATGGTGCTTCACTCTATAAAGAGAGGATGCTGAATCCTGAATCTGAGTTCCAAGTAAAGATCTGCAAAGGGAGACAGACCACCAGAAATGCTCCAGTGAATGACAACCATAAATGTGAAGGATGTACAAGAACGAGATGGCATGTTTGAGGAGGGTTAGCATAGATAGATAATCAGCTCACATCCAGCATATTTGGTGATCACTGCTTCCAATGTCTAAAAGAAAACAAGACACTTTATGTATATGTAGAGCTACATATAAAAACATAGGCAATGCCCGTGGCCTGGATACAATTGGTGCGCTGATAAAAGGGGCCCAGACGATGGGCAGAGAGATAAGCAGAAGGGGAGGTCTGGGGCACTGACGTTGAGCCACAATACTGTTCTCATTTGCCGCTTTGTGTTTCCTCACTTTTCTTCAGCCTCGTCAGTGTAATCTCTGTGCCTGGCTACGCTGAGTATCTAAGGTAACACTGCTCGAGATTAGTATCTCCCCTCAAAACAAGAAGCCAGGAAGTGTTCCGTCTGTCATTATCACAATTCACCCAGCACTGTGGTTTTCCTCTTCACATCAGATCCATTCTTTATGGTTTCCTTCCCAGGGATTTTGGGTAAGTTTGCCTTTTAAACCTTTCCAGCTGAGGACAGTAAAGGAGAGGGAGACCACAGCATCTGTGTATGTGTGTGTTTGTGTGTGTGTGGTGTAGTCGGACTGCAGCTGCATTCTTGAGGGTGAGCAGTGAATTGACCACATAACACCATGATGCGTGGGGGAGTGTGACACAACGAGGAAGGGAGATTATGGCGGAAAGGTTTGTTGATGTAAAACACAACTGTTTGATTTCCACGGGTGCGCGCATGCATGAATAAATGAGCACATCCGCACAGCTGCTCATCAATGGGCGTGTTGGAGCGACACACCTTGTCTGACAACACTCGGGCGCATCTGGAGGTCTTGCAGAAGAGACAAGTTAAAAGAGCAACTTAATTATCTGGCCTGAATACCAAAGACGCTCAAATGAAAACATTCCCATCTCGTCTTCTCTTCGCTCTTCCTGTCATGGTGTTTCTTCTCCTCACAACCTGATAAATGTTTGCAATCCACATGAAAGCCTCAAAATAAGAAGGGCACCAAACACCTTATCATCAGTTGTTAATTGCACTGAGAAGGAGCAGTTACAAATAAAGGAAAACACAGTGACCTCAGTAAACTGTATTGCAACACTGTGATTTATGTCAGTGAAACAACAATCAAAGAAAGGAGGCTACAAATTCCATCTTTTCTCAGAAGTCATTATGCACAAATCTGGTTTCAAAACAACTTTGTGCGAGTTATTCCCTGTAATCAAATCAAATGGACCACCTGAATCAGTCAGCTGCTCCAACCCTTGGGTGTTTTAGATGTTAATCTGCTGAAATAATTTTAAACTAAGGAGACTTATTCACAAACAGTGACCTCATTCAGTGGCTGGTGGAGAAAAGTGTGTGTTTAAATTACACACAGTGTACCACTTGCTCTTCATCCCCAGTACCTGATTGTCCTTCTCTCAAAGTTGTATTAATATTAGTAATATTCATCCACATAGATCTGTTAGTCAAACTGTGCTTTAAGAAGCTTTAGATCTTTGACAAGAATAGATGAAATGGAGCATCATTGTCAACATTTATAAATAAATAATTTTCATGGATAAGTAAATATACAACAAAAAAATATTACAGCAATATTCCACACTGTCCATTGCTAATTAACAGCATCATGAGGATATGGGCAATGCAGATGGTTTAGTGTATGGAATGGTCCAATTGTAGTGCAGATATATGTGAAAGGGTGCAGTCTGGTTGTCTTGTCACAACATTCAGTTTGAGCCTTGAAGACAGAGACAGCGTTATCCTCTTATTGTCATGGAGAGTAGTGCCTGAGAGACTAGAGGCACAAAGGCTGCAGGAAAGTTAGCCTTAAATCTTCTTTGGGGATAGAGTTAGACATTTGCATGATGGAAGAACATCCTCAGAGGAAGGCTTCATGTTCAGCCAGTGGGGTTAGGACAGAAAATCACCTTTATGCCAGTGGTTCATCAATGAATTCACTGCTACATATTTTTGTGCCTTTTTGTTTTATCAGGTATAATAATAATAATTTTTACAGCTCAAAGTGCCTTTGAGAGGAAGGAAGGAGAAAGGGGAAAGTAGGAGAGGAGCCATACTTGTATAAACAACACGATGCAGATCAGGCTACACCAGGAATTGCACAACAAAAACTCAGAACAGAAAAGTGCAGAACAGGCATGCTTGTGCTAGAAAAACACCTTCTGGAACATGGGTGAGACAGTCCTATGTAAACTTTGATGGTGAAATTTACTGGGGTGTGAGTATCCGTGTTTAAGCAGGAAGAAAAATTAAAGCAGCTGATCTGATCTAAATTCCATATAGCAGATTTGCTTACACTTTGCATACACTTGTGCATGTGCACACATGTCTGTCCTCACACCTTCCAGGTTCATTACACCACTATATATCCACTCAAGTGGAAAAACACCCCCATCACTTTCCCCACAGCATCCTCACTCTCTTGATAGTTCCCAGTAAACATCCACCCCTGTCACCCTTCCTCAAAAAAAATCCTTGAGGAGGTCAACTGAGAGATTAAGACCCTTCAAATGGGGTCATGGAGATCAATGATCAAACAGAACACCAGGCCCAGCCCCCATGCCTCCACTCCACCCACTTTATTTCAGGAAGCTTGATAATAGAGACAAAAAGGCTGGCTAACAATTACTTCCCTACACCATGACCCAACCACCCTCTTAATCTCTGGCGGTGGCCTCACCTATGGCTGTCACTGACAATTCCACCAATCAGTGATCAGAACATCTCCATTAACTGGGTGTGAATCTCAGAAATAAGAGATTAAATACGAGTTTACTCTGGTCGGACTGTGTTCACAAAACTACCAATGACACTGAAAGGATATGGTCTGACAATATATAAAATATTGTCTGCAAAATGCAGTACTTATATTTTATGACGTGTTATCACAACATTGAACCACACAATTTGAATTTGCTAGAGGAGTGCAGGATACTGAAGCAAAATAAAAAATGAAGTGAAAGTACCACACTTCAGCCTTCACAGTGGGTCCCCTTAATAATAGAAACTGGCATAAACATACAATCTCACCTGTCACACAGTAATCAATTTCACCTCTACTCTGATTTCTATTGTGTGAATCCAGAAGGGACACACAGGCACTGGTCAAATGAGTCCTCTTACATAGGAAGAACAATTTGTCGGTTGTGGGTTTTCCATCACTGTATGAGCCACATTCCTGTGGATCACAGGAGAACAGAAACTGGCTGCAGAGCTGTGGGGTTGGTGAAGTGGCTCCCTCCAGAAAACACGCCTTACAAGTGAGTTATAGGTTTTCATACGCTGGGGTGGGTTCAACATTTTTAGAGGTAAATGCTAGCATACTTTTACTGAGAGTTTAAAGGTGTGCAAAGAGAAAGGAGGACATGGAAAGAGATCAAAGAATAAATGACACAAGGTTTGCCAGACCATAAAGGAATTACCCTGTGGGTGCATGTATTACATAAAGCTATGTATACAGTACTGTACGAAAACAAGGTACAGAGTTGTACCATTTATCACTAAGGCTATGCATTTCTGACAGAAATTTCTCAAAGTCAAGCAACTGTTAGAGTTTATAGCCAGTATTTCACCACAATGTTCTGACACGGGATGTGTGTCAAGTTTTGGGGTAAGAATGGCCAGGCAGATGAATGAACGCAGTTGAATGAGTGCTAAAAAAAAGAGCAAGAAAAGGGAGTGGTGAAAGTGAAAGAGGCCAGGGCCTTGAAACTTCCTGTCTCTAGTGTTTTATCAATGGAAGCGATAGTATTCTGACACTGTAGTTCTGGGAAAAGAAAGTGTACATTTATGAAGAAACTGGCATGCCCTCTTTTCCACAGCTCCAGTTTTAAGAAGATAAAAACACAATAGTCACAACACAACTTTACACTGTGACCTTAAAAAGGCTAAAGATCCAATTTTTTTTCTTTAATACCTGGAATTCCTCTACAGCAGGGGTGTCCAAACTGTTCCAACCAATCAAAGAGTCTGAACCAATCAACTGTCTGAAGACTGAGATCAGTTGACTAAATGAGTTATGTCTGGTGTGCTGCTGCTTGGTTGGAACAAAAACCTGCAGCCTCACGGCCCTTTGTGGAACAGTTTGGACACCTCTGCTCTACAGCCTTTGAAGGAAAGAAAAATGTGACAAAAACGTTAAGAAGAATCTGGAGTGTAGAGCGCATTCCTCCACCAAGGTGAAAAATGTTAAGGAAAGAGATAAAAACATTCCTGGATCTTTCCCTTTAAACAGATCTGCACCAAAATGTAACGGTTTACTCCCAGGCCCATGCCCTATCCTTCCATCAATTTTGGTGCAAACTGGTCATTTTTGCATAATCCTGCTGACAAATAAAGAAACAAACGAACAAACAAACCAACCAGTGGTAGAGGTAATACAGGATGTGCAGCGCATTGCAGGAGGAGTTTAAATTAGAAAACACCTTCCAACGTTAAACGAACGTGAACATGTAAACGAAGGGTTAAGTTTAAGGCGACTGGCCAACAGTGACTTCATCTATGCAGTGCAGATGCAAAGTCTCACTTCACCACACATCAGATGGCATTTCAGGATATGTGTAATGCTTTCTTTCACTGTCTATCACCCCCTCTCAGTGTGTGTAAGGGTGTCTCTGACACATTCATACATACACAGTATGTAAGTGTTACAACAGAGAATATAGATACAGACACGTTTAAGTGAATGCGAAAGGCCACAGCACCTGGCGACAGCAGTGCTCAAGAGCAGGATTCTACTCAGTGCTCCATTACAATAACCCAAAATTCATCTGCTCATTCGCCAACTGCACTTAAACGATTATATCAAGATAAGATATAGAAATCTAAGTTAAAAGCACTGGTATTTTTATTAAAAAAAAAAAAAAAAGACCAACAATGAATGTATATTGATAATTTAGAGTTTAACACCTGTGTTCTGAAAACTGGTGTGGTGGGGAAAGTGTGTGGGCAAGCACAGTGGTTTACAGCAGAACTCAACCTCTGAGAGGCTTTTCCCTTGACCCACTGTAGAAAAAAAAAAGTCTTGTTTATGCAGGCCTTGACAACAAATGAGGAGATGTTCTCAGCTTGGCTTGTGATTGTGTCAACAGCGTGTCAACAGCAGCCAAGAGAGAATATTTTTTTTGTGAGGAAAATTTTTCCATCAAGGATCAGCTGAAGGCCGAAAACATGGCATATATGAAACAAACAATGTCTGCGTCAATGTGCCCGCGTGTGTCTGAGTGTATGAGTGTCTGCCTGTCTGTTTCTGTCAAAACATGGCAAATTGATGATTAATGATTGTTTGCATGCTGGTTGGTGAGGAGGTGAAAATTTGTCACTGTCTCCACTCTGCTTCTTGGTACTGTTGTCTTGATTTTCCGGAAACTGAGGCAAAAATAGTTAGAAAGTAGAAAAAAAAAAAACGTTTAAAAACACAATTTTAAAAATTAACACCAACATTCAGTAATTCACTTTATTGTTGTCACTGGTGTGACACAGAAAATGCCCCCCCAAGTGTTTGACGCATTTGAGTGGCTGCTTCTCTGTGCGGTATAACTTTGTCACAATGCATAAGCCACATCAGATTTAGCTTTGGTACACTGAAAACAGATGTGCTCCAATTCATACCAGGCATTGTTTCCCTCACAGTGGACTAACGCACAGAGGGACTGCTTGAGCTGGATTGACTTGAGTTTGAGTGTTTGTGCGAATGAGTGAGGGACTGAGAGTGTGAAGGAGAAGAGGAAGAAAAAGAAACAGAAACAGAGAGTGTGAGGGGGTGCTTTTCCCGTTCAGTCATCTGGGGACTTCAACCACAACGTTTTAGTGCTTCTGTCTTCAATTTTGGAGGGGAGCCGCGTCATGGTTCTCAAGGTTAGATATTGCAGCCTCCCCCTTCTTCCTGTTCACAGTATTTTTCTGTTATCTCCTTCTTTTCGGTATTCTCTCCCCGTTTCCACATAAGCCAGCTCTACCCCCTTTTCTTTCTCCCCCTCTCTGTGACTCACTCCTGGGCTCCATTGTTTTTCCACTCTTCACGCAGTGTATCATCAGTTTCTTTCTGTCTTCTATCTCTTCCTCTGATAACACAAGCACCAACAGAACCAAAAAGACCTCTACCTCTGTCCACAACACTGACAGCTTTTTCTAAAACAAGAGCCCCTCGTGGACGCAGTCCATTAGGCCCAGCCATCCAAACAGACCTGCTTTGTTGAGGTGTTATATCAACAGGGTGACCTCCCCTCCACTCCTCCCCAGCTTCCTTGGGCCCCCCAACGGCAGGAGATTGATGTCAACAAGGAATTTTGTCCCACGTTTCCTTCTACCTCCTCCAGACCCACCCTGATTTTGAAAAACACTTGCACCAGCACAGAGGGCCCCAGTGAGGCCTTAACAGGCCCGCTGAGCTGCATTACCCCACTGCCACCTTCTCTCACCCCTCGCTCCAGCAGTGCCAGAAACACCTTTAGTCAATGTGTCACCGTAAACAAGGACTGCCCCAGAAAACAGCACTTGCAATTGCAAGTATGTGTGTGTGTGTGTTAAGGAAATGAGCCACCTTGTTCTGTCAACAGAGTGGTTGCTGTGAGAAGAAAGCCAACATGGAGACGTCATTTGTGTATAGTGTCATCGCCAGTGGAGCTGCCAATAGAATTCGGACCAACAAAATTTGGGCTTGTTTCATAGGTGGTGCTTGTCAAACATTCGAAGCAAGAACCTGCAATGCAGCTGCTGTCTTTGGAGGTTTACAGAGTTTAAATGGAAAACTGTTAAAGGAGTTAGGGGTCTGCAGTGGGACATGTGCAAAATCCAATACATGTTCCAATAAAACTCTGCATCAATACATAATTTCATTTAACTGTGGGCCTAATCTAATTTTGCAATCTGGATCACGTACAGACCTTGAGAGACAGACGCACTACATTGCTTCCTCTACAGGCTTCCATCCGTGGCTGTAACATTATACACCATATTATGATCGTTCAAGATAATGTGCACTTTCATATTAAATACAGGATCCTTTAAAATTTCATATGGGACGTTTTACATAATTTGCAGAAGAGAACTTCAAAGTATGTCATTGGCAACTGAGGCTTGAGGCCTTTGTGATGACAAAAATATCAAAACAAATTAGGAAACAGAGGTAAAATGAATTTAATGTGCCTTAGAGTATTCCTGCCTAGAGAAAAATAAAAAAATTTTTGCTATTATTACTATGGCCCTAGTGATACAATTTTTACCAAAGTGGTAGCTTTGTTGAGAAGATTAAGCCCTTTAATTTTTCTTTTTTTAAACAGTATTATACACTGATGATGTTGATGATTTTCTATTTCAGTTACAGCGGAAAACCTCAATAACATAGCTATATATAAAAATATTTGTACATTATTGTTATTTTTTTATATATTACCTTATTTTATTTAAATTTTATCTTTATTTTAAATCTCTTTATTTTAAATCTCATCCTGGATTATTTCAGACACTGATAATTCCAAATTAATGGAGATCTACCATTATGTTTATGTGTGTTTACAAGGTGCTTAGATTAATGTTTATGGATGATTTTTTGCTTTTGACTCAAGCAATTAAATCTTTGTTAGCAGGGATTTCTCGTAAGTGCAATGAGATGGCCATAATACTTCAGCTACAAGGCGTCTTAAACATAATGAATTTTTGAAATGGGCATTGAAAGGGTCACACTGCAAATGTTTAGTTTAAGGACAATTGGATTAGTCCAATTTTGCCCCAATATGCTTCTAGAAAACAAAGAGAATGAAGACAGCCCCAAATGTAACAGAGTCCCTGTAAAACCCCCTTCAAACCACTGAAGGGGAAAACTATGGCAAGACCTGCTGCCTCATGTCCATGCATCACATATGCTGCTATATACAAAACCTTATGTATGACTTCTTGTTTTAATTTAGAGTGACCTGTTGAATAAACATTTAGACATGCTTAAATCATTTAAACATTTCAAAGGGATTACTAAGGATCTAACCAGGCTGAGTTTTCCAGAGCAAATTGTTATGGTGGATCAAAGGTTATGACTCTTGTTGAAAAGGTTATTTTCAAGGTGTTACAGATTACAGTAACCCTGAACTTTATTACAACCTTTACTGAGGAAAATAAATGTGATTATTTTGATTTCCTGCATTTCTCTACTCTACTGTAGTTAGCTATTTAAACAATTTACTTATCAGATGAATTGGCACCCGTACAACACAAAGGCAAGAACATTACGAGAGGATTGTTTCCACTTCACAATGTAATATTGCTAAAATTATTACCTACCACATTAATTTACCATTTATTACAGTTCAAACTCATGATGGTAAAGAAAAAAAAACCATTCACCTTCTCTAAAATGCACACTGTTTGTACACTGTTACTCTCCTAACCTAGTGATGACCTAATGAACAGTGCAAAGCTTCTGTGAAGCAAAAGTTTCAGTGAAGTAGCTCCACTGGCCCAAAACATCTCAAAGCAATGTGCACTGACCCTTAGTAGACCTCTTTACTTAGGAAAAAGCTAATGGAAATTCTAATAAATAATGAAAACACACATAACATACTGGGTATATATGGTGTCTTATACGAGACCTTTAAAGGAAACGTGAAATTATTTGGGTCTTGTGAAAAAAGACAGGCTCTATGTCTGATGTAGCCACTTTTTTTGTATTGCTGTGGGAGCTAGGAAAGACTCCTTGGAGGACAGATGCTTTAAGGTTTTGACAAGCTAAAATGACTATTTAGAGCAACAGAAAACACTAACTATGTTACCCTGCTTTCCTTTACATTTAATTTCAAAACATGTTTCTTGAATAGAAAAAACATTACTTTTGCTTCATTGCATGTCTTAACATTTTTAATACTAACTGCATTGTATATATGACCTGATTCTGACTCTGATGACAACACTGAAAACTCGACAACATAAAATATCCCATATATACATCTCATATAATTTACCCTAACCCCAGGAAATCAGCTAGAGCAGCTATGCAATCAGAGAGGTAATTCACAGTGGAATCCCACATGCTCCAGATAACCTACATAAATGAGTGATACTGTAAGTGTTAAGTGTTTTCAGAAGTGCAGCTGGACACACTGTACACAGCCTGACACATTTTAGGGTTCACTTTGAGTCCTTGCTCCAGTGCTTCCAACCGCCCTGCTGCTGAGGATGATGAGGTTTTAGAAATAGGAAGTGGCATATCTTTAATTGTGCTTTTATCCTCAGCTGGGGAGACACACTGCACTTATACCGGACCGGCCAAGCCAGTGCTAAGAGTGGTTTGCCACCTGTTACTGACATGTACCTTGGTACTTTTAGTGTAACTTTCATTTAATATTAAGCAACTCAGCTCTACAGTAGAGCATTTTGACAACCTTTATCAATAAGTAATATGAAGACATAAATATTCCCAAACTTCCTGGAGACAAACCATAGTGAAGTTAGGGGTTTAATGTGTACTGGAGTAACAAAAAGTTTAGAAATTAAAATTTTCTTCCTGATTATTTGAAATATTCACAGGGTGCTCTCTGCGACCATTTAGATATACCATCATCACAGTACTCTGTGGTAACACACAAAGCCACTTCGAGCCTTTTAGCATCACTTTCAATGATGATGTCTATACATGTTTTACATTTGCATCAGTATGCTGTATAGACAATGTTTTATCACAGGGACATATAGCTTAATTTATTTATAATGTACAGTATGTTTCCAAGATGCAAAGTCCCATAACTGAGGTGAAAGCTCCCCTAAAGTGAAGTAAAAGCAATAGCATGGGAACCTGGGGAGAACTGAAAATAAACTCCAGGAAGAGACCCCCACAGATGTTGAGCAAATGTTTGGTTAACATGTAGAGGGTTTGCCCTCTTGCACTCTCCAGTGGTTGAGTGGGCTTACTATTTCCTCCTCTTTTCCTATTTTATTTTTTTTATTACCTGAAGCTAGACTGTCATTAATCAGAACAAGAAAGGGATATTATTTGATATATGGTACAGAGTTAAAGAAACAAAGTGTAAGAGAAGAGGTGGAGTCGATGATTTCTTTCATAGTTGGTCTTAAAATTTTGTTTCATCTTAGCAAAGATTACTCATGAGTCACTTAACACTAAGCTCCTTCAGTGACACAACCATGAGTCAGATGATAATATGCACACACGGGCATGGTAACACTCATAATGACCATGAAATTTCAAACACACAAACGTACTGCAAAAATACACACACTCAGATACACACACCATGCCAAATAAGAGTATGTCTTTTGTAACCGCAATTCAGTTCAGGGATATGACAGCGGCAGGGTCTTAATAGACTGTCAGTGAAATTTATTAATCTAAAATGTTTTCATCCCTGACAGCAGATTTCAAAGTGTTCACAAGCTCATCATAAATAGACTAAACAGGATGTATAAATGTGGGTTTTACCCTTTTCTGTCATGATGAAGAAAGTGATCTCAGCTCCATAACAACTGGAAATAAGAAACTACCACAATCTGTTTAATGTAAGTGCATGTATGACTGAGGCAGAAAGACTGTAACAGTGCAGACAAATTAATACAAAACACTGACAGGGACATAACTTTCCATATGCTCACTTCTGTTTAGCTGATAGAAGTCGACACAGTATGAAAACAACTGCATCAATAATAACATCAGTTTCCTCAGCCACCCTAATTAACTCATTCATTGTGAACTAAAGTGCCCTCCCAACACGTTGCAAAAAAGGCCTTTAGGCGATGTCCATCTCATCCCTCTGTCCCCATAAGCCAGTCTCACGTGTCCTCAGTGTTTGCAAACAGTTCAGAAAAGTCGATACTTTCAGAGACTGATGCAATGATGGGTCAAATATGGCAGAGGACACATCACGCTAAGACCAGTAGAAAAGTGTGGGCAGTTCACAGACTGGATTAATTGGCTACGTTATGAGGGCCAACAAAGAGACCAGTGTTGTCGGGCTTAAAGCCAGAAGCTGCCATTTAAAATATCAATAAGATTAGTGGGTTTCCATGACTATAGCGCCTTGTGTTCAAGTTCAACCAATCCATACTAATTAGCTAAACTAAGTTAAACTGATTCAGGTGGAGTCATAGGTTGCATCAGATGCGTTCAGTTTGGGCCAGAACACACTATAGGTATAGAATGTGTCTCTCTATCATTTCCCACTGCAGAGTTCACATCACTGAAGAGTAGCGACACCACCTGTCTAGGCCAGGGATAGGGATAGGGATGGGAATCGAGAACTAGTTCCAAACTGTCCAGACCATCTGAATCGTATGCCTCCAAGCTTATCAATTCTTTTTTATCAATGCTGCCATGTTTTCGTAAATAACGAAAAAATAATGTCAAACTCCTGTGTCTCTTCTTCTGGAAACTTGCAACAAGAAGAATACAAGGTGGAGAGGATGAAACAGTTCAAAATAAGGGTTCATTTCAGAACGAAAGATGAAGCGTTTCCCATTCCCAGGCTCCACTTGTGCAGCCCGCCCAGGTAGGATTGCCCACATGCTGTGCCACCCACCACCGCAAGCAAATTTTCATACTGTGGGAAACCATGCAATATCAACTAAGGGTGGAAACAACAGCAATATACTGAAACATTTTTCTACGCAATATGGGCTTAAATTCCAGGAAAGCCATATATTTAACACTTTATGCACGAGTAACACTGCTTCCCAACCAAGCAGAACATCAAGGGTAGATATCCTATGTTATAATTTCAAAAAAACACATTAGCGCCACACCTGGCAGGCTTACCAGATTTTTTCTTTGACTAAGAAAACCTAGATGAAAATGAATGCTGTATAAATATTCTCTCATTTCATCCATTTTAGAATAAGCCACACTGTTACCATGGCTAGCTCTCAGCCCACAGCCTATGTTCAGACTCAGAGATAATATAACAGTTGCACTGACGCTGAAAACATGTGTGGACCTTCTTTTTTTCCCACACAGAAAATTGATCAGGAATCATTAAGGGACTTGATAAAGAATCAGACCGATATTCAGAATTGATGACATTGTTATCAGTCAAATCTTGTTAATTCTCATCCCTAACTGCAGATGGTCCTTTCTGCAGAGATGCATCTTAGTTACACTTGAGAAAAATTAAAGAGACCTCTGAAGATGATGAATGCTTGTGGGTGATTTTGTGAGTACGCAGGAAAGTGAGGTTCCATGTTTTTGAAACGTGAGTGAGTACTGCACAGGGAATGCTAGCCATAACATCCTACTACAAGAGACTCCCTCTGTGAGCGATGTTGTAGTGGTAGAGCATGGCCAGCAAGGAGGAAAACAGAGAGAGAGAGGGAAACACAGAAAGAGAGAGGTGGAACAGACAGACAACCCTAGTTGTGCTGTATTTTATCCCTGCCTCCACAAGCAGTGATTAATTCTGTCCTGAGGGGAGGTGGTGACATGACCTACTACTCCATGACTACTACATGACATTTCTACTATCTTCTAACTATTACAGCCTGCTTGTTTGTGAAGTGGCAAACTCTTATTTAAAAAAAACCCCAAAAAAACACAAGAACAAAATTTTTGTACTCATGGGGTTCTGGGTTGGCCATTGCTGGCCAGTACATTAGCTCCTACTCTGTCAATATACAGAGATGATTAGAAGAACAACAAGACAACGCAGCCAAAAATATGGACAAGAGTGAGAACTGAACTCAGATAAGATAATCTAGGGGCATAAAGGATAACTGACAAATAACAATAAATTACATTTTAAGCTCTTGAGAAATTAAATACCAAACCCTGACCTGCCAAAGAGCAAATAACAATAGAATCTATGTGTTTAATAAGGGGAAAAAACATACAGGCAGACTCTGTGTTCCAGAGCCCACAAGCCGTTTCATGGACCATTTACTGACAAGGATAAAAAGCAAGCATCTTGGAAACAGATGAATGACTTGCTAAAAAGTGAGCTATATTAAAAAAAAAAAAAAAAAATCAGAATTCTCATTGATGATGGCCAGATGATGTCAGATATTTTTTTATCAAATATTCACATTTTCACTGTTGCTAAAATTGCTTGTTGATAATACTGTGGCAAATATTTGATTACAAAAGAATTAAACAATTATGTTGGGACAACATGGCAGCAGCCCATAATGTCATCCAGGTCCTGAGGTGTTTCCAGGTCAGGTGGAATATGAAATTCCTCTGGCATAGGCTTGCCTATTGAGTCTTCTCTCAGGTCGAGGTCTACACAGAGGGCATCCTACTGAGATCCCCAATCCAGCTTAATGCACTCCTTACAGTTTGAAGGAGCAATGGTTCCTGCAAGTGCCCTCTGGATGTTTAACCTTCTTAATCGTCTCCCTGAAGGTGAGCCAAGACACCCTGCAAGAGAAGTGCACTTCTTCCACCTCATTCTTTCCTCAGTGAAGTGTAAAAAACTGGTGCACTGTTTCACAATCAGGGTGGAATTTGCATTAATACTCTTGTATCTATTATTCAATGTTCAGCATTTGGTTGAAGCCTTGTTTCCAGCATCTTGGCTTAAAATTTCCACAAGAGGATAAGCAGTGTAATATCTCAATAACTGAAGTGTTTCGCAACACTGAAGAGATGTTTCAACCAAGACAGCCCAACAACATTTAGAGCCCTTTGACTTAAAACTCTGCACACTCCACAGAGGGCTTGAAAAGTCGAGATCATAAGTTTCTCAACATGTTCCTCCCACACTGCCCAGTGATATCCCCAGTCGAGGTAAGCAGTCCTCCTCCCCTGCTGAGAAGCCCCTATTCCTCATCAGTCATCAGACGGTTTGCCAGAACCTTGTAGAGGCCAACCAAAAGTCTCTCTCCATGAACTCTCCAAACTCCTTCCAGACTCAGGTTTTTGCCTCTACAGCAACAGAAGCTACAATCCTTATGAACTCCAGATTCAAAATTCCCTAGGGAAAACCAAGCCTGAAAAAGTTACTTGTCTTTCAACGATGGTGTCCACTAGCAGGTTATCAGACAACTGCCATGACAGGCACTAAAAGCCCTTCGGCCAAAACACAAAGAAGACATATCAGCAATGGAGGCTTTGACCATGGAACACTTGGATATCACGTCCCCCAACATCCACTGAGATGCTAAAATAATACTACCAAAGGTAAGAGTTGGGGATTTAAGACATTCCTAGTTCACACTCTCATTTGAATTTAGTAACTTCTGCAAAACCAATGGCTTTTACCGTCACTTGAGCCAAGTCACCAACAGCTGTTGTTCAATAAACAGCACTTAGTACCTTATGCTCAAATACAGTGTTCAATAGCCCACGACTAGCACTTGTGTGCTAGTCGTGGGCTATTGAGGTTGCTCTGAGGTTCACATTAGAAGGGGCATTCTGCCCAGTCAGCCCTCGCATGGCTTCTCCATTATCACCCAAGAGAATCTTGAAATCGCTGTGCAAAACTATAGCGTCTCCAACCAGTGCCCAGCATGCCTTGGCCCATCCTCCAGCTGGCAAAGCACTCGACTCCTACACCTGACCTTTGAAGGGTTGACCCACATGGCATTAGCCCCATGTTATTCATTGGAGCAGAGCCTTCCTACGCCCAGTTGGGACTTGCCTGCCAGCTCTTGTTCAAGGCCTGGCTGCAGGAGGAGGCCTCGGTTTCCTTTTTTTGGATAAGGTTTCTCTTTTCCCTAAACACCAATTTATCGAGATCTTTTGATCGCTCTTAGTATGGCCCCTCATCAGGGACCAATTTGCCTTGGGAGACGTGACCTGAGGCACCACCTCCAACAACACCGTTCCCAGGTTCACAGAGGCATACATGCCACCCACCACTAGAAAGTAGTGAATTTATTAGACAGGTAGAATTAAATTAGCTTTTAAATTAAGACACTGACAAAATTCTAAAAGTCATTATGATGCACACAGTAGTTAGAGGCAGCTCTGAAACCACCTGCTTAGACTCTCAAACAATGAATGACCCATATGTATGTGTATACTTACACATATGTATGTATATACTTACAATCTACTGGTATGTGTCTGTACAAGTGATAAATGCAAAACTAATTAACTTAATTGAAGTTAGTGATGCATAGGATGTAATAAAGGAACAATAGCACAGTAAACAGGCTACATTACCTGGTTTGGCGTCCTTGCAGCAGGCTTGTCCTGGTGGTTGGCAAGGATGAGGAAAGGCAGTGTGCAGAGCTGTGGGTGCTGCAGGGCCGAATGGAGCTCGTTCCGAGCTGCTTCGAGGTCCTCATCAGCCGACGCGCTGTCCAATACAAAGACTACACCCTGTGACCCCTGGTAGTAACGACTCCAATATTTCTTGATGTTGTCAGCACCTGTAGACAGATGTGATGCCATTCAAGCTGTCAACATCTAGGAGGAGTCACTGTCAGAACTGATGTTGATGCTGTCATATGAAAACCGTTTGAAAACAGAAATGCCAATAGCTCCTGTAGAAGAATGTTGACTAGAAGAATGTTTTTAGCAATAAATCAGGGTTCAGAATACACTATTATATATTAGAAACTGCATAAATAAAATTCCATTCCATTCTGGACTATTTTAAGCAAAGTATGTGAAGTAATTACATTAAAAAGCATAATCCCAACCAATTAAGCACAATTTTATGTAGAGAGAAGCCTTTTCTCTTTTTCTTCATGTCTATTGTACCTTGAGAAATTAACACATTGAAGTTTGGTGTCACATCACAGTCCCTTGAATCTGATTTTCAGCTACCAAGATCATCCAGATATTTTCCAGGTAAGCAGATATTGAAAAAAAAAATCCAAGCTAACAGCGCTGTAATGTTTGGAAATATATTTGAAGAAATATAACCATGTTACATTCAATTTTAAAAGTCAGTAGTCACACAGTAATTCCCCCTTGTTGGTTTTGCGGTATGAAGTTCAAACCACTGCTTTTCATGGCACATTTCTCAGCAGCTCCTCGACTCATTGTTAAGACACAGGAGTAATTTTAAAGTAAATACACATACTCAGTGGATTATTCAAATGGAGTCGGGGCTTATTTTCAAGGCTACCCTGACACTGAGTTCACTGTGAACAACATATGGTTCCTTTTTTGTGTGCTCATTTGGAGCAAGAATGTGTGCTCACAATGGTTTATTCACAGCAACTTTATTTGTTAGTGTAAGTAATTTGAGGAAGAGACCTACATGCTCACAAAATGAGTCAGTCATATCCCTTTGACCACTACCTCCCTCTGCTTCAACTACCGATCCATACTTTCCCTTTATGACAGTGTAAGTGATGCTTTTGAAGAGGGAAAAAAAACTATAGTGAAGTGTTTAAAAACATCCTATTCTATTATTATTCCTATACACTGTCTCGATTGTAAGGGCACCTACTTTGTAGTGGTTGGTGCTGACCCAGCACCAACCACTAAAACATTATCAAGTGATTACTAGAGCTTAATGGGTCTAGTTCACTGACTGGGACCTTTCCCGACAGGCTAATTTCAGAACAATAAATTCCCTTTACAATCTTACATGAGTAAACATGAGTCCCTCAAAAAACAATCCTCTCAATCCCAAACTCATGAAAAAGAATCAGTCTTATGTAATGGAGCTGCAACATGAACTCTGGCTTAATGTCTTGTCTGCACACTGGACACCTGCAGTACTCAGAATCTAGAAATGCTCACATTATTATAAGGATATTTACAAGCTTTCGTCTTACCCAGCAGAGAGCATCTATGGCAAATTTTCATTACACTGCTTTTCAGTCCATGGAAAAATTAGAGAAATTAATTTTAAAAAGATTAAAAAAAAAAAAAAAAAGGTCAGGAATGACTGCCCGATGACAGCTGCTGCTGTCGCCCTCCCTTCATTGATGCTGACATACTCACTCAACACCCCAAACCATGAGATGCTAGTCATATCCTCTATGTTACTCATGCTCCTTTAGCATTGGGACATCTTGTAACAATCGAAATTGATTGAATGTAACTGACTGAACACAAGTTCACCATGGTCACTGATCTCGCTTTATAGGGAAACTACAAACTGGCAAGCCAACAGGATGTGAGTTTTGAAACTCCAAAGACAGATTTAAAGTGGGCTGTCACTTTCTGTACAGAGGTAGTGACACAGTTTCACAATATATAGTAAAATTAGTTACAATTCCAGCCATTTAATGCAAGGTGCTTTTTGTAATTCCTGCAGTAGATCTGAATGTTACCGCAAAAAGTCCCTTTCATTTCTCAAATACACTAAAATATAGGGTGTTGTAATTTCAGATTTATATTTGCTAAAGTTAAAAAACAACACTTCTCTTGTCCTCTGCTCTTACACTTTGATCACATTTCATTAACTCTGATTCATGCTTTCCTTTTCACAACATGTTTTCCATTAAATTGTTTTAAGTGTTTGTTCTACATGCTCACCAAACTTGTCAACACTGTATACACACAACTACAAAGGGTCCTATAACACTGCATACGCAAGTACATGCATTTTATTTTAGAGGATGTACTTTCTCTGGTTAAAATTATCCTCCTCCGTCTGGTGAGGTTACTTCCTTTGCAATCTTGTGAACTGTTGTTTTGTTATTGTTGCTCATAGTAAGGTATTTGCCAAGAAGTGACGAACTGTAAGGCTGGCAAATGTTTAAACATCACGAAGTGCTCTCAGTGACATTTACCTTCCTTCCCTCTTGCTCTCCCTCCCTTTCTTCTTTCCTCCCCCACTCTTTCTACTCACACCTCTCACTGGAGTGGAAAGCTATCAGACAAAGTGGCACTTGAGAGATTGACTAGGAAGTTTCTCTCATCTTTGCCTGGAAATGGTGGAATGTCCGTCACGTCTCATTGGATCTTGTTGGCAACTTCTGCCATCTATTGGTCTAACAGGAGGATTTCCAAACATGATGTCATGATTCTTGGGGGATGCTGGCAGTCCTACTACACATCATTAATCAAATAGGTGTACCATTCCTTTGCTTTTTTCCCCCTCTCTTCCTTTCTACTTGTCTTCTCTGTTTTATACATTTGTATCCTCTATAGCTTGTAATGAAAAAAGGTACAAGGTAAGAAGGCATGTCAGTGAAAGTCATGTCTCTTTACTGACCCTAACTCATCGGTTGGAAGACGTACTGCTTCATTCATTCACTGTATTGGTTTTGACTATATGAATGAAATAATAAATGGCTCAAGCATAATGAACTACCTCACTGAACTAAGGTTGGGAAATTATGTGAACAAATAAACAGAGAAGTATGAATTAACTCCTTGTCCTGTAAAATATCATACAGTATAGTCCGATCTTCTCATCTGAGGGAAGAACACTGGATACTTTCAAGATTTGCAATCACACAGTTTAAATGTATTCATGTTCCCTAATCGTCTCGTGTCTGCTTCGAACTTAAGTTACAACTTGCACTTCCCAGAATAGCTTTCAGCATCCTCTTTACTTGCCTGGACTTGATACATTTAGCTGCTGGTTTAACGTGTAGGTAAAGCAGTGTGTGTTCAAGTGTGACTTGAACGCTGCAAAACATATTTTTTGTAGCTATAAATGTTTTGTTTTATGTCCTCTATTTAAGAAAATATTGATCCATGCTATCATTTCAAAAAGTATGTGATGTCAGTCTGTTACATCAAAATAACTCACCCTGGGATCAAACAGAAATCTGATCTGAGGTAAATAACTTGCCCAGCCAACCCTTCCCTCCTACTCACATTCAACCAAGCAAGAGTTTTCAACCTTAAGTAGCAGATGAGGCTGAAACAGATGTAATTACTTATTCAATGTACAGCATAAAATATATGAATGTATTTCTGCCTGGTTTGAGGTCTGGGAGACATGAATGTTAATGACTGTATTGTATGTAGATGCACTATGCTTCGTAGACATTTGATGATTCATTGCATAGGCACAGCCAACTGCTACAGGCCACTGTTACGTGAAACGCTTACTAGGGTACCACTCATTACAGATGCAGCCAACTCTCCCTGTTCATAAAACATTTCTTATGATTCTTTTTCTGTTGTCAGTGAAGTCAATCACTGACAGTGAAATTTCAAATACTTTGTGATTCGAATTCATGTTAAGTAAAGCTTGAAGCTGTAACAAACAATTAGTAAAGTAACAGATCAACAGAAAATGAGGTGGCTACTATTTCAATAATCGATTAATTGTTAAAGTTATTATTCAATCAAAAATGACAAACGGGTTTTCACTTCTAAGGATTCTGTGATTTTCTTTGTCATTTTTGGGTTTTGGATGATTGCTTGGAAAAAACAAGCAACTTAAGATGAAGGTGGCCTCTTAAAACAAGTTATTTTAAGGTGCCACCTTAGGATGATTATGATTACCATAGTTAATCCATCACAAAAAAAAAGAACTGATCGAAAGATTAGTCAATAATGAAAACAATCACTACGGACTGCTGCCCTAATAGTTGAATGTTCCTAAAATGATGAAATACAAGAACAGCAGTACATACTGAAACTCATTTACTTCATGATAAGAAAAGAATAAGAATAAGAAGTATTATGTTTCAACTCACAATATTAAAAAGTGACACTCTCCTGTTGTGGTGTATTGGATTACATCTGTTTAGGCGAAGTTTGATTTATTTGAGGGATTGACAATTTAGGGTTCAGGGACACTATCTGAGAAAAGAAATTAAGCATGTAATGAAAATATGGAGAACAGCACATTTTAAGTTTCAGTGGAAGTCATGTTGCCAAAAATGCATGTAGAGAAGAGAATGGGAAAAGCAGACATCTGCACACACTGCTACACAAACACAAGGGGCAACAACGTTCCAGTGATCATGTTACTTTTTTTTTTTTGTCACCAAAGTGTAACTGAGTTAATAAATCAAACTCAGAGGAAAATGCCGGTAAACATTTACACAGCAAAAATTAGCAAAAAAAAAAAAAAAAAGCAGATAGCCTTGTAGTTGAATTCAGATTCACTTTCAGTTGTGTTTGATGGCTGGTGTTTCTGAATTCATCTGCTAATTCAAACAGTTTGTGATGGTCTACATTTCAGAAGTGAGTCAACATAGTTGAAATCTATTACCCTATATTTCTATTTGGTCTAAATTAGGCTACTGTTGAAACTTGTTCTGTTTCTTGTTGGGTATTGATGCAGGTACTTTTTCAGATTCATAGTCAGCTTGAACACCTCTTTCTTATATTTTCTTATATTTTTTCTACTTCTTTCTACTATAGCTCACACTTTTGCCAGCTCTTACCTTGAGCAAAATACAAACATGTTGCTGCTAATCAGGTCTTTTTTCACTCTTGAAAGTTGAAGCACTGAAAGCAACCCTCTTTGAAGTCTCCCTAACGAAAAGCAGACTGTTCTTTCCCTGAACAAAACAGCTACAATACAGTGATGGGAGGGAGAGCTGGGACCAGTGAGGGAGGCCTCTAGTAATAAAGTTTGCTTACTTCATTGAGGAATGAGCTGGGACTGGAGCTTGAGTGAGGTGGAAAACACTTCAGCTGTTGATACACCCATCCACCTGCAGTCTTAGCAGTGTCTGTTTTTAAGTAAACAGTTCCTCTGTGAGGCCTAGCCCGAAACACACACAAGTCCACTCTCATTTATGCACACGGTTGGCAAAGCTGGTTTCCAGAAATCCAGCACATCTGAATATTTGGAAAAAATAATTTATGTTACTATATGTAAATAATTTGACTGTATACTATATGTGTGTGTGTTGCCAGTTTGGACCCCTCCTCTTCATTGGGTGAGCAATTTTCATCATGCAACACTGTGACTGGCACAGCTGTTTATAGTAATAGACAAGCAATGTGCCTGGTTTAAAGAGTAATAATTAATCACCACACCCTTGCTATTTATATTACACTTTACCCAGAATATAGCCATGTGTATGGCCCTATATGAACAAAAATATCAAGTGCACATGGATATTTCTTCCTTGTTCTTGCACACTTGACCTTGCACATTGCAAATGCAACATCAAAACAGAATGTTAGTTGGAGTTGGTCTGGCACTTTCAAGATATTAATGGGCTTTCCCTTATGGTGTCTGTAACACACCATTCAACCAGCATCAACAAAAAAACCCAACATCAAACAGAGTAATATCCTTGAATGAGGCCTCAAATAGAGATCAGTTACACTACCGTCCTCAGAACTCCGAAATCAAAACAGTCTGCGACTGCCAGCATCTGCTTTAAACCTAAATGACAATTTACAAATTATTTCAGTTTTGGTCACGTCTTTTCCTGTGCAAAGGAAAAGCTTCCCTGCTGGGCAAAGTAACACACACTGTGGTCTTGGTTGACAGAAATAAGAACCACATTGGTTTGTGATGACTAAAATGTAGTGGTTTTGCTCTGAGATGTACTCGCATACTTCCTTTGTCTGTTGGTGGTCACAGACAATGGGTAAACGGTCTGTGATGTTCTTGCATTTTGCTGGTCTTCCCTCACGCTCTCTGTATGTGTACTTGATGGACTAATAAGAGATGATAAGATGCAGTGACAAGTTCAAATTCACACAAATCTATCACACTTGGCAGATGTGTCACACGTATGTTAACATGCTCATCTACAAATAAAACCATGTGATCCTTTAAATTGACACACTGAGGCAAACATTTTTTTTACTATCAATTGTCTAATTTCCGGTACACTGGATATAGGAAAGTATAGGAAAACCTGGTCACAAGTTGTGTTTAAACCAGAACACTGCATGTGCAAATATCTACCACTCTACTTCAAATCAAATGCCTCGACTCTTTACCACAGCCACAACACTAAAGAACAACAGGAACGAGTGGTGATTATTAGGACCACTTCTTCATCAGCTGTCATTGCGTGGCATGAATGCACACTGTGAAATGGCCCGTCTAGACTTGACGTCATGTCACTGTCCAGACATATACGCACACATTCACACACTTGCACACACACTTAATAGATTCCTCCTTGTGTCCCCGGAGGTGCCCTTCCCACCCAATCCTCATACCTGGTACCAGACTAAAGATCACCAGATGCAAAAATTCTCAATGTCAACCTAATGAAAGGCTTTATTACATTTTATTCGAATGAGTACAAAGAGCTTTCGTTTTACAATGCTACAGGTTTTGCTCAAGTGTTACTGCCCACTGATTAAATGGCAGGTATTTAACTCTTCATGCTGGGCATCTTAGAATGGAAATGCACAATTTTCTCTGGGTTTTTCTCAAATTACTCTTGAGAAGGTAATACAAGGTGCCACACAAGTGACACCGCATCACTGTGTCAGTATTTTTGATAAGTGGCAATGACTGAACACAAGATGATTTTCCAAGGATGACATATTTTAAGTGCATTAGTCTTATATGATGCTGTAGCCTCAGTTTTTTTTCTCTCTCTGAGGGAAGACAGACTCTGTAGGGAGACCACACAGTTTGTCTTTAAGGGTGCACGTGTTTGAATGTTACAAATAGTCTGCTGTTCAGCTGTAGAAACCAGCTTATTTAAACTTATTTATTTCAGTTAAAGATTCAGTCAGACTTTGGATTTAATTATGTCACAGCTGTCACAGTATTGCTTTCCCTGTTTGAAAAAATATCATGCACATGTGTAAAAACCTAGTTAGAAAATCTGTTATCCATAAACATGACCAAGAAATCAGGTTTCTCCAGGAAAAATCTAGCTGTATTGCCCAGGTTTTTCTTAATGCTTTACTCCCATTAATGGTTTCCTTGCTTACAATAATTAAGTTATTTACATGCACGTAAACACTCTAAATGACAAGACAAGAAAGTCCTGTCTGTTAGGGAGGGAGTGGAGACTGAAAGAGAGGAAAAGAAAGACAAAGATGCATTACCTAACGGCAAAATCCAGAAGCAATGGTAAAGAGAAAAAGGGATGGGAAGGAAGAAAACAGAGACAGAAACCAGAGCTGAGGATGGGAAAGAGAACAAATGAAAACAAGATGGCAGGGACCTCAATGACAAATGCATGAGTGAGACAAACCTATAGCCCAGTCTGAATCGTTACAGGCATCATACATCAGGGTTGCCTGCACATAAGCTGTTTTGTGCCTCTGGTTTAAAGGACTGCTTGCACTTACAACAATCTGGCCCAGTGCACTCAAGGCAGAGCGAGTTAAAAATGCATTACCCCGCTTAGCAACAATACAAGTTAGAGTTGTGAGTCAACTGCACTTACATGGGTTCATAGCCCACAACATTTTAATGACAGAACTGGCTACTAAACCAAGTCCAAGAGCCATGTAAGGGTCACTCGTTTGTACTTTAAATGTCCTTTACAACCTCCGGAACTTAAGGTCACCTGCATAAGACTTGCTTTACATTTCATGCTGTAAAGGGAAAATACCTCACTGACATTCTGTGGACTTTCCGGTGGGAGAGGAAGGAAATACAGGGGAAGTGCTTCACTTCTTCATGCTCCTCAACAAGCTTCTTCCCTTGCCTTAGTCAAGGCTGAGTGAAGAGAACAAGCCACAAAGGTATTGTGTAAAACAAGGTTTTTGGGGTCAGGAATACTGATGTCTGTGCGTCACATCTTGTATCATTTTTCTGCATCATTGATGCAGTGCAAAATAACATAAAACTAAACCAGGCATGTTTGCTTGTTTTAAAACCATAGGGAAATTGGAGAAAAAAAGAAAAGTGACAGAAATGGGAAGTGTTGAGTAAGCTACAAACTGTGCGGAAAGGGGCAAGGGGGAAAGGGGGGTTTTAATCAGAAAATGCATGTTATGAAAACTGACCAATGGAACATTATGCAAGCGAACCAACTCTCTCGACTCCACATTTACGTCATTTACATTTGGAACAAGAAGCGTATGCCTTCACTCAGCCAAACAAAAGGGCTGCATGTCAACAACTCACCTCAGACAGAAACCTAAATTTGATACTGCACTCCACATAAAAAGTAGTCACTAAAGGCGTCAAAACATCATGTGCTTGTTTTCGCCCTCTCCAACTCATCCAGAACGGATGGCACCATAAATCGTTCAAATTCTTGTGCTCTGCGTATTTACAAGAAAAGGAGCGGGGTAGTAAGGGTCCAGGCAGGGGGGCAAAGAGAAAAAGAGAACAGATTTCATCATCCTTTGCTGTGGTGGCAGCCTATACTAACTTCTCTAAATCAAACGTGTCATCCGTGGGACCAGTGTTTTTCCAACCACAATGATGTCCCATCAGACTGGCTTTGACCCAATCCAGAAAAACCTCTTTTGAAAACCCCTTAATGTGCTCTGTCCAAATTTGGTAGCACCCTCGTTGGTGGTCCCCCGGTGCCTCTTTGTGTGTGTGTTAGAGTGTGTGTGTATGTTTTTCATCTTTTCAGGAGGCTAGGTTGGGTGAGCCTTCGAAATATGCACTGCACCTGTCATGTCCCCATAGTGTGCAGAAAAAACAACATAAATTATTTTAACTCTCAACAAAACAATAAATTTTCTTGTGTCACTAAGTTGCTTGTAGGTGAAGGGATAGCACTGATTTATCCCTCTCTTAAGGCTCCCTTTGAGAACTGCAGGCCTTCCACTGCATTTGGTCTGTTTACGCATCTCCACCTCAAGATCCCTCATCTGTGCTTATTAAATGGCTTCCTCGAGTGCTGTAGATTTCCAGGAATAACAGGGTGCAGATTGTACAGCCACTTCAAAAAGCAGGTGAAAACAAACATGCTTTTGCATCCTTAGCGTACATAGCTATTTGTGTAAACAGTTAATGTTGAGAGACAAGATAATATCAGAACAAGTTTTGAGGAAAGGAAAAGACATGGTAAGAAAAAAACATTAAAGATGTTTTTCAACAGTGCAAATCTGCACATTTGTGATTTTGAGCCAAGCAGCTGCCTTGTTAATCGAGGAGCAAAACACCCCACATCTTGGAGAAAGAATGATTTGGTGGTGAAAATTGGAGGCAGCGAATTCACAAATGATGTGCAGAAATAATTTAAACCACTATAACTTTTTTTTTTTTTTAACATATGAATCCTAATATGCTAAGCTGCAAAGAAACAGCTACTCAGTATTCTCTAACTGCAACTGCTTTCAAATAAATTGTCCACTGCAAATTTAAAAAGGTGGTTTTTTGCACTGTTTTTAATGCAGTTTTCCAATCCAAAACCACATTCACATACCCACTGAAGCTGAAGTGTGGATGCAACAAATGAATCTGTTAACACTTGTGCTGGCCCACAAGAAAGTGTCATTGATGCACCACTTTATTTCACCTGGGACAGATTCACGTGGTAAAAGAGGAAGTTGTCAAATCAAATGAAAGCTTTATTGAGGCCGGACACGTATTTCTTACCTCCGAGTTCTTTTACATTCAAGATGGCATTTGGAAATGGCACTGCTTTGATGCTGAAACCTGAGAGGAGAAAAATGAAAATCCATCATTGTAATGACATGAAGAAATTGAGTGTGTGTGTGTCTATTTGTGGACGGCACATGTTGGGAGAAAGAGTCAGCTTTAAGGAATGTTGGCTGAATTGCTTTTTAATAGTGAGAAAATGGCAAAAAAAAAAAAATCTGGCTTAAAAGTCCACTTAGTCTCCCAAGGGTATTTGGTATACCTTTTCCAAACTACCAGCTGGTGAACGCAAAGAGAACTGTTAACATATTTGTGTTGTAAAAACGAAAGAAAATAACGCTTTGTGTGGTCCGGGTCAGCAAAACAGACAAACAAGAAAAGCTAAACAGAAAAGTGTTTTGTTCTATGCTGGAGTTAGGGGAGGACTGAACTAATGTCTAAAGCGCTACCATGAATTATGTGGTTTGTTTCTGCGGTTGCATACAGAGGAAAATTGTAAAGAAACCCACTCAAGGAAGAGATTTAATGTTGCTCAAATTATGCAAAATTGTCTTGATAGAAATTCCTTTCCTGGAAAGAGAAATGGGGGACACAACAGATTCTGATTTTCTTTACATTTTCTTAACATCTGAATTAACTGTTGAATGTGAGTTTTAAGCACATTACAACAGTGCAAAATCATGAAGTAAGAAGTGGGGGAGGGGCCCACAAGAGACTTCCCCCGCATTGTTCTTCATGATCTTCCCTCTGTAGATGTTGGCAGATGCAGAAAGTGCTGACAGCTAAATCTTATTTCTGAGAAGTTCACTAAAATAATTCTCTGCTAAGGTAAGCAATCAACACAGTTTTTCTATCAAGGTCTACTCAGCAGCAGGCGCAGACAGGTGTTCACTCCCTTGAACCACTTCAGCCTGCCACAGAGACATACACATTAATGGTCACAGGCAGCACATTTGGGAATCATTTTATATTTAGCTTCTACTGGTGAAAGCGCACAATGACCGAACCTAAAATGGGATTTCTGCAACAGCTCAAAGCTGACTGCTGACAAAGCCAGGGGAAGAAGGAGGAATGTCAATGTCCTGCAGGGATTGTATTGCGTATATGGAAAGCACGGCGTTGACTACCAGGAGAATGATATACTGATCCTAAAGCCTCCTCTTCTGGACATACTTAACACCAGCCTCCCACTTGACTAGTAGAAAGAAGCTGAGTATTGGCTAGTGAGATACAGCAATGTTTCTGGCATGAGCACTGGGAGTTTCAAAGACATGCTGAAGACATGCTTCCCCCTATTGGTGAGCAGTAATACCTGGATAATATTATCTATAATCTATTCTAATCTGGAGGACAACTTGTTCTTGAAACATGAAAGCATTTCAGAAGCTTGGAACACTTGGAAGAACAAATGAGAGGGAAGAGAGATGTGTATATCTGTGGAGGGTACGTGCTTCTACTTAAGGACACTTATTTTTAGTCTAAAAAAATACCCTCTTTCTCTTTTGATCCATATGTTTTGTGCACGTACCTGTTGTAGGAACGATGCCGTCACTGCCCTCACTACAGAGGCGTGAGAGCAGGCTGGTCTTTCCAGCACCTGTCAGGCCAATGCACACCACATCATACTCCGGTCTTGGCGGTGGGGGTCCTTTACAGCACAGTGCCCGGAAACACTAAAGCAAAACAAACAATACAATTAATCAATTTAAAAAAAAAAAAAAAAAAAAAAAAAAAAAAACTAATGCGGATGGGGAAGATGGGGCGAGGATTACGATTCTGCATTTGGAATCACAGCACGTTCTGCCAACCTTAAAATGAATACTCTTGGAATAAACGCTTGTGTCTTTCTAACTCTGCAGGAAAAGTCTCATGGGCATTACAGCTGTCTTCATTTGATGAAGCATTAAACCCCACTACATGTCACAAACAGGTCTGGTTTATGAAACACTTCCAGATTGTCAGTTGATATGAGAGGAACAAAATGTTTAACCACGTTCCACCAAAAAGTAAAAAAGGAATGGGCATCGACAAAGAATTGAGACCACAGGACGCTGGATTTGTGTGATTTAATGTAATCATGTCATATGGAGCTTTCATGTCTACTTGAAGAAAAAGATGTGGAGGAAAACAGGAGTGTGAGATGTATGTATCTAAGCACCGGTGTAACATGTTTTTGTCTGCAGCGTCTGTGTGTGTGTGGACCCTGTCTGATTGGGCCCTTATGGCGGCCAGAGGCAGACCTGTCACTCCATGAATCACAGCCTGGGACTGAGGGCCTGCTGTGAGACATTAAGGGGCAAATGCAGTGTGAACCGTGAATGAGATCTTTAAACTTGTGTGGAGAGATCAGTATCCAAAACTAAAAAGAGATCTCTTTTATTAGCAAGACAGGAACCAGTCTGGACAAGGCAGGGCAGACACACAGACACACTCACTTTCTCCCATCTACTATATCACATTTCAGGTGGAAGAACATCAACACAAGATTGCTTACTGCTCATGTCAGGGGATGACCCTGTTCAACATACTGCTACTCTGTTCAATCAAAGACTCTGACAGGAAAGAAAACACACGCACGAGTGTACATGAACTGTTGCACATCTGTGCATACATTCTCCAGGTGTGCTTGGGCATGCCATTAAAAAGTATACCTCAGTGGGGAGAAGCAGATACAAACAAATGAGAGAATAAACATATATTAACACTGAAGATGATCTGGCAAAAGTCCAATATTTTGGCTTCATTCAACGCTACAAATATCCCTATTGAAAATTTGATTTTATCTGAAGCAAAATGAACAAGCATTTACCTCAGACTAGCGCTGATTGCTCTGAGATACAACCATTACCTTTTTTCTTTTTTTCAAACTGAAGGCGAACAAGAGAGCAGCAGAGAGCGTTTCGGCCTCAATTCTTCCGCACACCCCCAGACATAAGTGACCACCAGGGTCAATTTTCAGAGCCGTGCCAAAACAGAGCTGCTGTTTGATGGAGATGTGGGGAATCTGCTTCAACAGAACCAGACGTTGGCTGAGCAACCCGACCCCCCCGACTCCTTGGTGAACCCGCCAGTCTGCTCAAACAGGAAACATTCTCCTCTCCCAGAAAAACGGTAAGATCAGAAACACACGCGTGTCAGATGGGGGAACACATGTAAAAACCTGGTTTGATGAGGTCATTCTATTCTCTCTCTTGCTCTCTTCATCTCTTGCTGCCTCCACCCCACACCCACCTTCCCTGAAGCTACATGTAAAGATTTTTGTAGAAGGTGAAATCTGCCCTTCAGCTGTCAATCCTCCATGCTGTCAACTGATCTTTCAGTGAAAGGTGGAAGAACTGGAGTACCGATGAAGCTGCTATGAGTTGGATGATCGTTATTTATTCACCCCCTTATAAAATTATTACAAGACCAGGTGTACATGACTAAGAAGGCAATAAAGAAGACTGCTGTCTCTTTGGCATTGTGGGAGTAGACAGACATGACAACTCCCACCACCTCTCCCTCCATGTACAGTGGAGATTTCACAACACTAACCAAAGGAGCATCCAGGGCCTGACCCTGGGGTCCCCATGCACACAGTGGCCCCTGTGAGAGAGAGAGATGGAAGCTCCCACCTCTGGCCCTCTTTGACAGCACAAGATTGACGAGAAGAGTTTGGTCAAAAGGCTCACAGGAGAAAAATAAATACGTCCAAGGGCCTTTGCTTACCTCGAGACATGCCCCTCCCCTGTCAACCACACACTCGATGATCTGAGAGTTAGTGTGCTGTGTCACTGAGACTAAGGGCTCAAATGAGACTGTCCTACGATGACTACCTCCATAAATCTCCAAGGCATCCAGACGAACAGCTGAGATTAAAACTGGAAATTGAATTGAACATACACAGTCAACAGTTCCCAAAATGTGGTTTGAGTGATTTACAGTACGTTCACACAACATGGAAGTGACTGAGCTATAAAAGTATTCTCACATGTACTGCCGCACAGAGAAACATGTGCCTGTGGAGGCTTATCAGCTTCACTTCCTCCATTATTAAGGTTACCATTAAACTACTACTATGAGGCCAGCTGTGCATTTAAAAAGGGCAATCTTTAAAAAAAAACAAATAAAAAGTTGCCAGTCCTTGCCAAAACACTCTCCATAAAAGTTCTGCCATTCCTAGACTTTATCGATTGGTTGCCTCTTATAGGATTGGACATGTTTTAATTGTGCTTCACTGAAAGACCTGCCGAGACATTACCTCACTGTTGTTGTGAAAGCTGATTAGCTAGGCTTTATGTAAATGAGAAACACTGCTGAATATAAATATCACTAAAGACATAGCCAGGCTGCATTTTTTCAGATTAAACGTCTCCTTAAAAGATACATGACAGAAAGAAGGAAAAAACAGCCCCCCAGCCTCCAATATGAAAAAGATGTCAAGACATTTAATGGGTGACATAACTGGGCTTCATGGCAGCAGACCAGAACTCAAGCACACAACAAAACAGAAGCTGAAACACCACTGTTGGTCTTACCAGTGGTTGTGTAAGGATAGGTAAGGGCAGCTCCTCTTCAGCAACTCTACAGATGCTGAACTTAATAGCATTTAACCTTGTGTAAATTATGCAGGGGGCAACATTCAAAGACATCAGTGGCATGAAAAGAAAATAATGACCGCAGTTCCTTTTTTTCAGACCAGTGGTCAAAGTCATGCCACATGCTATTGCATGCAGCCTAACCAACACCACCAAGGAGCCTGCTGACCTCAAGTGACCGCCATTTGATTTGCATACTGCTAACACATCACAGATCCATGGATGTTTGGCCAGTACATATATGGAAAGAGATGAAGGCACAGGGTTCAGCCACTACAAACTGAGGGGTTCAGTTGGAGTTGAAATATTCAGAGGAAAACTGTTTTGTCAGTGAGTCATAACCCATGGTGTTGCAAATTCACCTGACGTAGTTGGACAGAACAGGAGCCAGGCTCTTTTTAGAAAACCACTTTGTATTTTTAGAGGTAATAAATGTGGGTTAGAGGGAGCCGCTACCACTGCAGCAGACAAGTTCATGTTTCACTCTCGTACTCTCTGGCTACTGTCAAGAGACCACAGGACAGGAAAACGGGCAGTGACATGACAGCACGTTCCAAATTGAGGCACCCCAACAAGCTTCCAGTTTCCTTGGACTGGTTTTCTCCTTGTTCCAGTTCTGAAATAAGGACTAAACACTGGGGTCATCAAAGGACACATGCAGAGTATGGCAAACAAAAGCTTTGATATTCTCTGCCTAATCTGCAAGAACAACATGCTACGTGTAGCTGAGTTCTGATTTTCTGCTTAGGAACATACCTAAATGCTAATAGTAACAGAACACCAGTACTGTTTCTTCACAGTGCTAACATCTGAACAGGTGTGCAGCATCAAATAATGCTGTTACTGGAACACACAGGACAACCACATAATTAATCCGCTGCCTTGCCCAGAAAAGGTTAGCAGTCTTTCAGGATCATTACATAGTATTGTGTTTATCCAGATGTTTGGCCAACATTATCCAAATGTAACAAATTCCACACTTATCATACACAACATCTTTGGTACATGAGTTTAGATACAACAATAACATTACGCAGAAATCCAGTAAGAAGGTGCTTACAATTGACTCCATGGACACTTCAGCGGGTGAGTTATTGCAAATTTGTTTCCAAAAATACCAAATATGTCAGGCTGAAGCATAGAGAAACCTATTAACAATGCTGATGAAGGCAGAATTTTTCCATTTGAACTAATGGTGCAGCCATACAAAACACTATGAAATAGTCTGAAGTGCTGGAGGAAGCATGCTGAATGTGTTGTATGTCACAAAGTGTGGGAAAAATGTTGACCTGCAAAGGTACTTTAAAGAAAAAAAATATTGAAATATTGAGAACATTGTTTATCAGTGATAGTCAATGACTGACCTCTCTCACTGGCATCATTATTACCAATTGGAAAACAGACTGGCACATAAGGCATACACATAAGTTGCAGAGTGTTCAGTGGGTGGAAATCATGCATCAGATCATCATCTTGTTGAAAACAACCCACTCTGGGAGTTCACCAAAAATTCCTGAAAGGCGGCATGAAAAAAAAAAAAAAGAGAGTGCTCTGGTTTAGTGGGAGTAAGTGCCTGTTGACTGAGTCACCTGAACAGGGCTCATATCTTTCCCACTTTTTGTACTGTGGAAACTATGACAATGAATGGCCAGAGTGTAGATGTAGATATGCTGGCAATCCACTCGCAGCCTCATTCATAAGTACACTTTGTCTAGCATGAGCCTCAGGCACACAGGCCATGTGCACTTAGAATAAAAACCAAAGCAGTGGGTCATGTCCTTGCTCATCACGCCTGTGGTGCAGCACACTTCCTCTTGAAAGGTAGGTTACACATCAACTGATATGCATGAACAATTTGGCCCAGTGATGGTGCTAATGAGTGTAATAATACCTATTAAAAACTGCGGTATCACATTTATCTCCAGGCATTTCCAATAGATAGGCACACCATAAAGCCAGCAATGACTTCCTCCTTGGCTGCCAATTTACATAGGCTGGGTATCTCGATTTCCCGACAACAGTGGAGTTAGCAAAGGAAAGAAGAGGAGGGAGGAGAAAAGGGAAAGGACATCCGAGACGCTGCTCTCTGGGAGTCACAGCCACTGTAGACGGACACAGGACACGGACGGGCAAGCAAGCCGTTTTTATTTTTCCAGACCAAGTGTCGGGACAACACTTGTGTGCAGAGCTCACGCCTGACCTTTGGAAATGACAGTCCTTTATATGGGCGTCCCGACGGAGGAGCGGCGCTAACAGATATGTGTGTAATACACACCGGCCACAGTCATAACACAGGCCTGCAAAATCAGGGGTAAGCGGAGGGCGTGAGCAGAGAAGGGCATGCAGGAAGGCAGTCAGTCAGGGATAGAGGGGAGCAGGGGAGGCGGAGGGGTGTGTGGGCAAAGGGGGGATGGAAGGGGCACATTCATTCATCCTCATTCATCTTCTCCCCCCCTTCAGTTGTTGTTGTTATTTGCCGCTTTGAAGCTGTATGGGGGGTGCACGGTGGGACACAGTGTGGTTCAGTACAGTGAGGGAAGGGGGTGTGTGGGGCGCACTGCATGCCATTCTCGTTAAGGGGTGAGAGAGACATGCTAGACACACAAGGCTGCTCACAGGACCCTTCCCATGCTTAGCTGTTTCCGCGCCAACCACAGACAGCTTCAGGGCTGGATCCCCTGCCACACCTCACCAAACCACCCACCATCCTTTATTCTGCCTCATAACATAACACATATTTCAGATCAAGATGTTTGGTTACTCAAATCCTCCTGATGTTTTGAGAACACCACCTCAACCAGCCCTCTAACTACCACCGTTGCCACCACTCGCGTCTCATGGCAGCACATTTTCTTCCCTGAGGGTGCAGGCAAGATGATACCAGAGGCACGATGCTTGTCACTACAGGCATGATTGACTGGTTTCTTAAAACCTTAATTGCAAGATAAAACAAACAAAACGTGGATTTGGCAGTGAGAAATGTGACATGCTTTCAACTGTAGCCGCGGGTGATGAAATACAAGATTTACTGCACTTCAAAAATGATGGCCAACTAAGGACACTAAACAGGTGCCATTCATTACCCCCCGCATCAGAAATAGATCCCTGTACAAACACAGACACCTACACACACACACACACACACACACACATATAAACACACACAGACACAGACAGACACACACACTGAACAGTACACTAGAACATTTGGGGGATACGCGTCGCTCCCATTCCATGTCTCGACAATGCACATCCAGTTGTGTGGAATGTTTTTGATGCAGTGAATGATGAATATGTTTACTGTTGACTTCAACAGCTTAAAACACAATATCAAAGAGACGTCCTGGACTGAAATGACAGACATACAGCAATAATAAGATGACCCTGTCTGCACCAGCTAAACATCCCGTCTGGTGAAGTAGACCGTGTCTTACTTAAGTCGACAAAACAACCCACAACCCATTATGCTTGTGTGTGTGTGTGTGTAGGGGAGGCCCTGTTTTAAAGCTGATTTGCTTGTCACTGTTTTGCAGGCACATCATCCGCCTATTCTGAAGCAACATCCACTCTCCCTCTGTCTCTCTCTCTCCCTCTCTCTCCCCTATCACCCCCGCTACCCAATTCATTCATCCCACTTCTGTCTGTCTGGCCCTCGTTTCAGAGCTCGAACACTATTGCCCTGACGCTAAGGTGTCTGGACAAGGAGACAAGCTGGAACACACACACACACACACATAGACACAGAAATCCATAGTGTGAAGTTAGAGCGCCCCCCAGCTTTCTTCTGGAACACACTGCATCTATTGCACTGCAAGGAGAGAAGCAATGCATTACTGTAACTCATTATGGTGACTGAATAGGCTTAATTCTAATATCCAAGTTAAAAAAAAAAAAAAAGATAGAGATAAAATACAGCAAGTCAAACAGCGCTAAAACAGTAACATTACATTTCCTGTATGTCAGTCCTGTGTTTTTCTTGAGTGATAATTAATAAATGAAACACAGGACTGAGGAAGGAACACATCTAGTCTGCCTAAAATACCAGAAAGTTCCCACAGGAATCAGTTTCGTCATAGTGAACACAGTGTTCCGAAAACAAACAGGAAAAGAGATGAGTACCGCCTGCTATTCAGGAGCAGAGGTGCAAGGTGGAGTTTCATCTGACTGAATGCGAAGATGTGACCAAGTGACTGTCTGGAACGTAAAGTCCACTTTTAAAGACAACCAAGACGGGTCTAGATTGTGGGGCAAGATTTCTGAACAACAGACGAGAGCGACCCCCTCTGCTTCCTCCTCACCCCTTCTCTTCCCCTTTTCAGTAAGCAGCTCCAGTGCTGGGCTTCTTCTATCTGGCCTGACATGGTAGCTTGTGACCCTGCGTGGTTGAGGAGGAGGCCAGATCAAAGGCAGAGGAGCAGCCTTGGAAAAACATTTGGGCTGAGAATGGACGGGATATCTGTCAGGAAGCCTTTCCCACTGGGCTCACTAGTGCTAGGGCCCAGGGATCGGGTTACCACCCAAAAACGCCGACATGAAAGAGGGGGCGACGCTAATCCGCATACATGGGGCTCTCTGTCTGTCCTTCACTCGCACTCCACCACCACTACCAATAATGTATCCCTTCTTCCCCTCAGCTCCTCACCCTCTAAACTCTTGAGCACTCAGTATCTCTGTGTCACCCCCAAACTACACCCCGCAAGCTTCTTTGCACCACCACCCCACCCTCCTCCCAAACCCTTCACCCCAAAAACACTCAAGCTTCGTCACAGAGGATTAACAGGAAACCCTGACACAACCCATTGTTAAGGGGGCAGAGGGGGCTTGGGTGGTTTTGCCGCTGGGGTTGTGATGCTTTTAGAGAAGGAGACCGGGGAACTTGATGGCCTCAGCCTTCATACTAACCTCCCTGACGTACACACACAATCACTTCCACAACTTCTCCTCCCAGTTGCATAGACAGGGCCTGGTGGCGGGCAACAGTTGTTCAGTAGCAATGAGCAGGGTCTACGAAAAGAAGGATGGAGAGAGAAAGAGGCTGCGGCAGGGGAGGGTGCATTTGTATGAGTGAGTGGGATAAAGGGAGTGCTCAGGATGAGGATGGTATATATGTGTATGTGTGTGGCAGGGGGGCTGGTGGGTGGGTGTCAGTGCTGTAAATCTTGATGTCACTGACAGGAAGACTGTTGCGGACCATTACCATAAATCTGACAAACGCTAATTTGATGGGAGGCTGTATCTGTCTGGTCAGGGACCAGTCTAGACGGTCCTATTGAGGGGTCCTACAGCGTAGCTCTGTTTGTTTCCAACACCATCTGGATGTGGCAGTAAGTGCCCGCTGCTATGGTTCTCATACACACACGTACAAGCACACAAATACAAAGTATACAAAGTACCATCGCAAAGGCCTTGACCTTTGCATTGTCTGAACAATAACATGAATTTTTATTTCAAAGGAGTGGCAGTATATTTCTGAATCACTCCAAGCAAATCCTAGAACAACAGGTTACCTATGAAATCTCAAAGTGCTATGATCAAAATTCCTCTACAATGAAAACCTAGAAACAACGCAGAGGTAACATGAAACTGTTAAACTGGATTTTTGGGTCCAACGCCTCAAAAGTCCTGTTTAACAATATTCTACATATGTATGTATGTATGGGCTGTTAATATGTATAAATGTCACAAACGGTCTCTCATGGTTTGATGCCAGTGAGCGGGAAGAGTGAACAGTGGATCTGCTATATAAGCTCAGGGAAAACTTTCAAGAAATGTATTTGATAAGCTAATTAGCAACTTATCATGACGACACCGCTCGACGTGTTGCAGACAGTGCTGACAGTCACACCAGAGCCAGAGTGCACACTGTTGGATAAACTGTGACACAATTTCTAAATTACAAAATAAATAATAAATAAAAGTTTTCATATCAGCGCATATCGGTCTACATACATGCCAATGCACTGTATCTGTGATAAGCCAGTATAAAATCGGACTACCGATAAACTGGTCAGGCTCTATAATACAATGTGCAGCAGATTATATTTGAATAGCACAGTAGAATGTAGAAGTCGAACAAAACAATAGTTTCTGAAATCATTAGTGCACAGATTGAGGATGCCAAAGGGTTAAAAAGTACTTCATGGCGTCCTAAGGCCATTAAACATTTTCAGTGGTTTTACTATTGCAAATGCAATTTACAAGGCTTGATTGACAATTCACTGACATCTCTGCCATGCATATGTAAGTGAGCCTTCTCTGTCTCCTGTATCAAGTTCATAGGTGAGCACAGAGACTGTTTTTAAAATTTAGACCAGACAAATTACTGATACACCTTGATTCAAACAGGGGAATAAAGGTTTCCACTGCCACATTTTTTTTTTAACATTTCTTAGTTTTATTAGCTTTAACTTATTGTAAGGCATGATGTCTGTCAATTTTGTAAAAACAATGCCATTTCTCAGATCAAAGCAAACCTACAGAATCTATACTCTTGAAACTGTGCCTGAGAGGACATGTAGTGAGTCATGCCAATTACCGCAGGGACAGACTAATGCGTAAAAGGCCAGCTTCTCACAAAGACTGTAATTTGTAAGAAAAGCAATTATATCCCCAAACAAAAGTGCACCACCTGAACTTGCCCTTTTGAATGTTTTGAATTATCCATAACTCACTCTCTCTCTCTGAAGCTTATATTAAGAATAATGTCTGTTCAAATCCAAAATTTCTGTTTCCCAGATTTAAGTATGCAGACGATTTTTTAGTCTGATACCCGAGACAGTGTTTGTCTTAATTTTTCACATTAATTTTCTAAAAGTAAAAACAGTTAAGGCACACACCTCATGTTTAATAGAACAAAAATAGATTTTCTTTTGATTTACTTCCCGTTTATTGGAAAGAACACATTCCCCCTCTCAAAAAGCAGCACAAGAGTTCACCTGAGGAGAACCTGGGACAGATCCAAGAGCTCTGGCGGGTTCAGCCAGAACTTCACGGGTTCCATGCTTGTCCCATTCAGAGGGGCCAGGAGTGGGCCACAGTGCAGACTGGGGTTGAACAGTGTTTCCCTATCGCTTATCACGTACACTTTGTTTCTTACAAATGTACAAATGTCCCCTCTTCAAAAAAGTTCAGAATCTTTGCGGCTCTTCCATCAACACACACAAACTATTAAAACTGAAATTTTAACAGCCCAAAAGGCAATAAAGTAAGCAAAAGAAGGAAGGATAAATAAGGATGTGTTTTCAAAGTATGAAATCAGTCGCGCTGAGGGAGGTCATTAAGATGATAGGTAGAGGATGAAATAGATTTGATGGGTACGGTATTGATAATCCAAGCAGCAGGTCCACTAGACATGCTGAGGGGACTAAGGGGCCGCAGCTTTTTACCCGGCCGACACATTTATCTGTCTGGAGCCTACCTTGGAGCTTCTGTGTGTTGCACGACATTTACTGGAAAAGTACATTAGGTAGAGAATGAGAGGGACAGCATTAAGGGGCCCACCCACAGGACTGTTTTCATGTTACCCTCTTTTTGTAAAAGAAAGCAAGAGGCTGAGGTGGTGGCAAGGCAGCTGCATTCACAGACAGAAGACACCTTTGCTCCATGGGACATCCGGAGGGTAGATAGGGGGGCCACAGAACTGAGGGGTTGAAGGGGTTCCACTGGATGCCATTACGGTATATAAATCTTGTAATTGGGAAGGGTGATTAGCTTGGCTGCATTAGCATACGGCGGCGGCGAAAACTTTGGTTTCCTGGGCACAGTGTAGGGCAAAAAGATGTTTTTCCGCACCCATATAGAGGATCAAAGCTTGAGGGGCCCCCTTTTGAAGGCCCTGAAACCAGTGTGCAAGAACCAAGGGGGGTGGGGGGCGCCCCATCTCATAGACATAAAAAGGGTGGGTGGGTGGATGGGGAGGGTACTTGTCCCACTTACATCAGTTATAGCACATATTCATACAGCATCTATCTATCGACGACAAACTCAATTTTTGATAAAAACAAATCTTAGGGCCCCCACTCTTCCTGAAACAAGTGTGGGAAAGTTTCAAGCTTAAGGACATTGTCATTAAATGTGAAAGACCCCTTCCCATCAACTATTTCCAGGCCCCTTTGAGACACAAAAAAAACCTGATGGGGACCAACCGAACAATAAATCTGTTTTTATACATTGTGCAGTAGCCGAGAATTAGGTTGATGAGTTGGTGGGGTGGGAGGCGGGACTGGAAAAGCCTTTTCAATGCAAACAACTTCTCACAGGATATGGGAAATGTGATTCTTTAATAGTGTGAACTATTCTTCACATCACATCATACAAACAAGGCTGGGCCACAATAATCATTCATAACATCCCCAATGACCTGTCTGAATGTCAAAGTGTGTGGAATGAGAGGGAGGAGACGAGAAAAGCTTTCTTTGGAGGTCTATGACAAACTATAGACATGGAGAGAGAATCCCTCAGTTCTACAAGCCCTGAACAGGGATGGTAGATAGGTCTCTGGAGGCTTTTAAGACCAACAAAATGGAAAAACCATTAATAGGAGTGAACTACTAACAGTGACGCCAAGGGGAGAACAGAGGGACATTTTCAGGAAGAGAAGTGTCATGACCCTTGAGTATTGACAGACATTAAGGGAGCACCAAGTGGTTTCAGCAGCATAAAAAGAAATTAGTCATAACACATTAAAGACGACTGGAGCTGACAATTACAGTGCTGTGATGTTTGACAACTTCTTATAACAGATGGCTTTTGTCTCCTCATTGCAACCCAAAGTCTGCTGGTGTCTTAAAATCTTGCCCCAAGCAACTGTTACAACATATTGGCTACTCTTTTTTAATTTTTCCATAAGGTGAAACGCAACACGTCTGCAACTGCTACAGCATGTCCTTCCAGGTCAGGAAAACTTGTATCCAGATGGACTGTGTCTCTGTGTCCAACTGAGACAGATTCCACTTCACACCTGGCACCAGAATGCGTCTAAAATGCATCAGAGTGACCACTTGTAAGCAGATTGCCTTTTATCTATGGCAAACAACGGTGACCGTTACTAAACAGCAAAACGCTTCTGCATACGGCAATATGCAGCTGGAAAGACTTTTGGTAACATGCCCTGGCTTTAGCTATCTGCCAGCACATCTCCTTTGAATCTGATTAGGTTTGGGAGGTCTTGATGAGTTATACTCCCAAACATTTGACTAGGATGTTCATCAGTGTAGTCAGAAACATTTGTGTATTTACACTATACTGTGCAATTACATTCTTCGCTGACCACCGCAGAAAATCTGGTGTGAGGTCAGAGTAATATAGTGATAGTATACCTTGTATTATTGAATATTTGTGGGTAAATGTTAATAAAAACTGAACAATTTTAACTCTCCCTGGTGTATCAACAGGACCTAAGTAGAAAAATGGAATACATAATATTTACAATGAGGACTATTGCTATTTGGTTTTCAATAAAGTTGCTAATTTTATTCCTGAAATTTATAAAATAGATTTATTTTATCTCAAAAACAAAAAGACTATTTCAATTAATCATCCTTGACATTCTTGAAATGTAAAAGAAAACTGGAGTTCCTGTAGATTTTACAACATTTTTTACCACTAAGCAGCGAATGAACCTATTTACAAGCCTGTATAAAGGGATCACAGCCACATGCTAAGTGGTCTGTTAGTGTGTAAGTGTGTTTTTCACAACAGAATCACCAGCCACACACCTCCAGTTTACACAGTGATGGCGTTCCCTTCATTTCTGGTGTTTCAATGGCCAAAAAGTGGCTGCTGCCACCCACCTCTAATACTAGACTTACATGTTACCCAAATACAACTTGCTCCCCACAGACAAAACTATCTATGCCCTGTTTTATTTGGTTTTACACTAAATGCTATAGGTCTAAATTTACAACATGGTGGAGGGTACTTGACCCACATGTACTTTATAAATGCTGTATAAAGAAATAAATGCTGTATAAGGAAATAAATGCTGTATAAAGAAATAAATGCTGTATAAGGAAATAAATGCTGTATAAAGAAAACACTCACAGTAGAATATGACACTAGTAATGTTGTACATTGGTACATAATAATACATTAAATACTGCTATCCCATGCTGTGTGCTTTTAGTCTTAAAAACACACACAAAGGAAACAAGGAGATAATTAGGCAACATCAATGGGAGGTCAAAAACATTCTTACTGAAACTTTCTGCATGAGTGATGTTTTTCGGAAAACAGATTATGGTCTGTGACAGAAATCGCCATTTCTAAGAATCTATTTCATAAACACAAAATAGAAAACACTGTGTGCACACACACACACACAACTCTATTATCAGATTTACTATCACATTTCAGACTTAGTATCACAGAGAAAAGCCAGTGACTGGGCAAATTCTGTAGAACACAAACTCATAATGAGGGATGAGACACCAAAGCCAAACATCTGGTGGTATTTCAGCTCTGGGAAATCACAGGTCGTTCTGTGCCATAACCTCTTCCATTGAGCATGAATCTTAGAGACTTTGGGGCGTTTCGGCGCGTTTGTCGGAAGTTAACCAGACACATTGTTTTAACCTTTGCCGGAGGAGCCTCTGTCTCATTCCCAGGGGCTGGCTGTGTAAAAGGGTCAATGACTTCAATAGGCCTTCATTAAGCACAGTTAGTGTCAACAGTTAATTATGCAAATTAGGAGACCCCTCATGTGGTTTGTGGGTCCCTGGCCTCCCCCTTTCATTGCAGCCTCACACACACAAAAAAGTACCACCCTACAGACACACACACACTCCATATAGCACATACATTCACTTACACAGACTGTATGCCTTTCATACATTACTTTTCCTCCTCACTCATTTCTTGTCAGGAATCAAAAATGGAGTGTTACGGTGCCGATACATAAATGGAGGCCAATGAGGCCCCTGAGGTCTCCAGTGGCTTTTCTTGCCATCAAAGAACCTCCGGAAGGTTCTTGCTGGGTGAAGCTGAAAGCCCACCAAGTTCTCCTCATCAAGACCGGGGAGTGGGGGGCATCGGTGCCCCCTCAAAAACAAAATAGAGGAAAAAAAACCTGCATCATAACAGTCAATTAGGCAAAAATGCATGACAGCCAAATTCGAGCATTGTTTCTGTGATGGTAATGACAGGCCTTTCGCTCCTCTGCCTCTTCCACACATCTGATGTCTGCGGCCCCCTGATTTTCAAAGGCTGGGAAGCCATCGGTAATTAATAATCACACGCTTTGGGCCCCTCAGTTGTGACTGGCGGATTCTTTGTAGGGCCAGCCTCAAAAACCTCAAATCCACTTTCACCTACCCTTTCTCACCCTATCGTTGCTAGTTAGTGTCCAATTCCATGGCAAATACCTCTATCATGGCCTGCAATTTGGTTCAGGTACACTGCTTAGCCACCATATAAAGGGGTCTTCTCCATTGTAGGGAGTCTGTTATGGGCGTCACTTTTACCCAGTTCCCCCTCAACTTTCCATATAAACCCATTCACCTCTCGCTAATTGTGGAGAGCCAGGGTTGATGGGGGTTTGAGTGGTGGCAAGATAAAATGGCCACCGTTGCGAGTGAAAACCAATCAAACACCACCCCGAGAACAGTTTACATACCGCATTTGCTTTTGAACCGCTCCCTTGTTTGTTATTTTATTTTCCTTAGTTTTTTCCCCTACAAAGCAAACTTCTCAAAAACAACAGTCTCAAAGCTCTTATGCAATAGTAAATCAGAACCAGATTGTGGCCTCCATGGGTGCAAACCCACCCAAGTGAAACTCTGGAAGCAGGGCTCTATTCCTTCACCATGTGACACAGGTGTCATATTTTCTTTTGATACAGGCAAGAACCTCTTGCAGCGAATCCATCTCCCCGCAGCGGTCTATTCCTGAATCATGGTATGGCAGATTCTGTAAGTGATGATGCCTGCTTTTTCATTTGGATCATCCAGTGACATGCTTACACAGCCGATTCCAAAATAAATGCTAAATATGTGCTTGGTCAAATATCCAGGTGTTATATACGGCATATGCATATGCAACCGGCATGCGGAGAGAACTGAGCTTTGGCCAAGAGAAAGGGTCAGTGTGGTTCAGCTGCACCTAACTGACCTGTATGTTTGTATGCAGTCCAGTCAGAAGGTTTTAGGACAATGACATGTTTGTCATCATTTCTGGCTGGATACTCCAGCACACTGGATTTCAAATTAAACAGCAACTATGAACATACGGAGTGCTGTAGTGTAAAACTTGTGGCCATTTTTTATTACATAGTCCAAAAAAAATTTAGGACAATGCGCCAAGACACTGATCCCAAACATCAAACAAGGCGTCCAAAGTGATCGGACAGTCAGTTGCCTTTCCACTTACTGACTTGCTGAAGAAACTGATCACACAGTAAAAAGATCTGACAACAAGACCAAAGTGAAGAGGTTTGCAAAACAGGCCTGGCAGATCATCACCAGAGAAGATAAGTGTCTACACAAGATCTGTAACCAAATATTAAATGAATATTGACAACTGAATAAATATTGAAAACTTAATGCTTCTGTAAACTTGTCCTTATTTTATGTCCCCTAGAATTGGGATGGTATGTATGAAAAGGGGTATGATTCATACACTAATGTGTCTTTCAACACAAACCTAAAGCTGAAAATCAGCACTTTAACCTCATAGCCATTGTTTTATTTCAAATCCACTGTGCTTGAGTACAAAGCCAACACCACAGAACATGTGTCACTGTCCTAATACTTTCCGACTGCAGCGTACATGTGTGTGAAAGATGGTGAAGATAGAAAAGGCCACGGAGTGAATCAGGAAAACGTGTGTGTAGGCTACCACTATACAAACTGTACGACTAAATCCCACACAGGGAGCGTTTGACTAAAGCCAATGAACTCCACATGTCTTTCCTACTTCAAAGAGGACAAAAAACGTATCACATCATACAAAACCCATCCTCTTTATTTACAGGGACAGGCATAGAAGTCAATATATGATACTACTTTAACTCAACTAACTATTTAACTGACTCACACAACAGCTACAGCTACATTTTCTACAATAAAGTACAGAGATAAACTTGAAGTGTAAACTGTAGGGTATCAAAAGCATGTGAAAAGACCAGGAGTTAACTCAGTATCATTCAGGGTCTTCTGTATGTAATCATTTCTCCACTAAGTCCATCTTCAGTGCATGTTTGCACTGCATTATCCTGACACCTGCTGGATGGCCAAACATTTTTGGTGTCTCACTGAAATAATTATCAAAGCAATATCGAGAAAAACCACATTGCAGAGTGTCAATCACAGCTACTCTGTCGATCTGCTGACCACACTGCCCTAAATTGAGATTCTAGTAACATACAGTCGACAGAGTCACAAATAAACAATATGCAAGGGCTGCCGTAGTTGATGGATGAATGGTGCTCATTATAACATGATCATGCAAACAATTATTATGGAACTGCCCCTTGTAAATTACTAAATAAATAATTACATAAAAGAGAGAGAAGATTAACGCCATGTGAGACTGTGCAAAAGCCTACTGTGTTCCAGAAAGAACATGAAACGAGGATTCCACATTACTAACAAAATCATACTTTACTGGAAGAAGAGATGGACACCAGACAAATAGGAGAAAGGCACACGCACGCACACACACAGAGAGAGTAAGAGCCAAGGCTGATGGACAGATGTTGTGCGTATGGCAGTATTGCGCAAAGGAGCTTTCATAAACGACTGAGCACAGAGGGAAACGTTTACTTAGTCAAAGACAGGAAAGAACAGACAGAGGCCAACTGTGCCATGATCCATCACAGGCCTACCTAAGACACAGTACAGTGCAACCTGACTCAGAGGTAGTCTAAGCCCTTCCTGAGGCCTGCCTCTCCAGAGGGAGAACATCTAGCCTACCTATTGTGGATGACTGTGTACGATAGAGGACTGGGAAAATATCCGCATTTCAGAAAGTACTACAGAGATCTAGGGAAACTGACTTGAAAGAAAGCACCTGATGTTAACCTGCCATGAAAAGATGGGGTAGATTCAAGGTGTTTCTAATTTGGAAAAATGCTGGAATTTCAGGCTGCAGAGCCTAAGTAATCTTTAACTGGAGCTGAGCCTTGAAGATGTTATTTGGAGGAAAAAAGCTTATTATTAAGGTCTGGTCTCTCTTGAAGTACTCTGCTTTGTGAAATCCCCATGTAAAGTTAATCTGGCTAAGGAAATTGATTTTATGAGAGGTATCAAGAACAGAAGAAGAAAGGGCACAGTAAAATACCTAAAGGTTAATGGTTTAAATGGAGTCGGGACAAATACTTCCAGCATGCAATCATCGATGACGCAGAGGGTTTTTGAAACATTTCATATGTTTTTGGCTCCTTTCACTTTAGTTATAAAAGAGTAAAAATGATTGCAAACAATAAACAAGCTAGAACAAAAGACCTTCACACAAAACCCTTTAAATTGTGCACTTCTTTGATGTGGCTTTTGCATGCTATTACTTATTGCCTCAACTACCACAAAAAAATCGACACTTTCATTTTGCCCTTGACCACCCGGAGGTTTTCCATACATCCTCTTCTGACCACGACTGTTAATGCCTCTTAAAACAAACCACAGTTAAGCGTATGATATAAAATATTTATCAAAACACTAAAGGAATTTCCTTTACCGGGTTAAGTAACCTCAACTGCCGCCTTGAATTCAATGGCTTATGATCAGCTTTGCATGGTACATATTAAGTCTTGTATTCAGTGGTCTAAGTTCATCTAATACCAATGAGACTTTCGAAAGTCCATTCTCACAGAGCTTAAATCATGCATGTGATGTTAGTTACAAAGGTAGACTGCAGTGTATTTAATGTCACGTATATGACACACTACTCACAGAAGATACTGCTTGTTTCAGGGGAAACTTGTGTAACAAACTCGTATAGTAAATTTTCAGCTGAGCTGATGAGCCGATCAGTGACTGCATGGCTCCACCCAGAGGACGCACGAGTGAATTTTAAGGACAGAAAGTTGTGCCACAGCAAACATACACACCTTGTTTTTTTATTGTCTGTATCAGTTTGTGATGGAAATGATACTTGCTTAAAAACCCAGCGTTTCAGCGGCCAGTTTTTATATACCTGAAAAACAACTGTTAGAAGAAGGACCACAAGCTGTGATGCAATGAGCTGAAGACTAGTTCTTCAGTCTGCACTGGGATACCGTCATTCATCTTCTTAGCTGTGTCTCCTGAGATATTAAAACTGTTCTTCAAGAAGAAAGATTTCAAGCTTTTTGACAGATGAGGGGGATTCAGAAACCAAATGTACAATCTGTGCTAAACTAAATCCCATAAAAGCTATGTGAACAGTAGATACAGTGATTTTTGAAGGCGTGCAAGACAAATGTTGCAGACAACAAGTGCTCTACTGGCTTTAAGCTCTTTTGTTAGCTTTATGTCACAGTTAATAAACTTTTGTGGTAACTTTCTGATAATAACATATTATTCAGTGTTTAGCAACCATCCTTTTCAATGTGCATCTGAACAAGTCTTGAATTCCAGTGAGGTGAGTTGCAACCACTCTTCTTCTGTGGAAAGACAAGTTTGCTTTGTGTTTTCTAACAGAAAACAGCACAGCTTCAATTTTAATCACTTCAAGATACACTTTATAGGCTTGTTTTTAAGTAACTGTTTCTGGTGTTTTAATGTTGTGTTCTTGTAGTTGGTCTTCAACAGTTTTGTGTGCTGTTTCATTATATCACTGTAAAATGCTGTGTTAACTTTGTAAACCACCTAGCAATGACAAACAACTTTGGACTGTTTGTCTCTAAAAATGAAGTGATTTAGGTTTAAATCATTTTATGTCTTTTAAATCTTAAACGCCTTGTGGTCCTATGAAAACTCACACATAAAAGCGATGACTGTCAGATGTCTTAACACTGAAAAACAATGTTCTAAGGTATTAATTATGACTTGTCTGTGTTATTGCTTTGTAACTGTGGACTAGTTACAACAAAGATCCCTCGACCAAGCGCAAAAAACGGATACGGTGGTGGTGAAGGAGACGCGCCTCCCCTGGCTCTGCGACCATGGCTGTGGTGCCCCTGAACAAGGCACCAATCCACCCCAGCTCCCCGGGCGCCTCACTGGGCAGCCCCCTGCCCCAGAGTCTCTAGTGCATGTGCATGCTTGTGTGTGTGTTTCGTTCACTTGGTGTGGGTAAAATGCAGAGAGTAATTTCCCTAGGAGGGTTCAATAAAGTAATTAAAATTAAGTCCTTTGTCATGTGGTGGTGCCAGTATTTGCCTGTGCCTAGAAGTATGGAGTATCAAACAAACACCACTAAATTCCTGTGTTGAGTTTAAAGGTACAGGCAGCTGGAGCTGAACTTTTAGTTAAACCAGTCCTGGCATTCACCAGTCTGGAGGCATATGAAGTAAAAAATACATGACGCAGATGAGTAAAAGCTCAGCAAGTTCAGCAGTTGCCTTGATTGTCTCCGTGTCTGTTGCTGTTCAGCAACAACAGAGGGCGCCATCACCCTTTCCTCAAATCAGCTGCTCACTCAAACATACCAAGCATGTCCAGACACAGCCTGTTCCTCAAATCCTCAACACTGCTCAATATCTCAAGTATGTTAGGAAATCAATGCTGATCCTGTGAATCTGTGCTGATCTTGGATGGAACCAGTTTGGAGGGTTTGTGACCTGAAAACTGATCCTGGATCCGCTGCGTTATCTCACAAGCACATATCCATAAAAGGTATGTATAAGAGTCACGATCTGAGCTCAGCTAACCTGTTGTGACACTCTCATATGGCTCCACCACAGTCAATGGGCTTCTCCAGTAATAAAGGAGTGGTACCTCTATGGAAGCTGGAGACCCACAACTCCATGTCTTAAGGCTTAGACACCTTCCCTGCACATTTATTTCCTTTGACTTCCAGCAAAGTTGCTTTAATGTTTCCACATAGCTAAAATGAGAATTACACACAAAAAATCCAATTGAAAGCATTATGTCCTGCTATTATCTACAAACCTCACAGTGTACTGAATTTTGCATGTTATTAATCCATCATGCTCCTTTATTTGTTTTCTTAAATGTCTGAAAGAGGCACTACTCACTACAAGAAAAATAAAAAAGTAAATGATTAAATGTGGGTGTATGTCTCTGGGCATGTCCACGCAGATATCTATGACGAAGCCCACATCAATTTCTGTCACACTTCCTCCACATGAGGACAAAAATATCTCTAACTGGAAGAGGAAACCCCTCTATATGGAATTCGGTCTCTCTCTAATCATTCAAATCAAAGAGGATAACATCTGGGGATGGAACAGGCACAGCATTAGTGTGGAAACCTAACATTGCCTATTATCTTCGTCTAACTGGACAGACAGTTAACAGATTTAGAAGCACATGCGCTACACTTGTGGGGTTCACAAACCTACAAAAAGTACTGTTTAAAAAGTTCATATGCCCTGATTTTCATCTTGTGGCATAGCAGTGACTTATTTAATTACTTGTGTTGAACAAGGAGGGATGCCTATTTTATGCAGCTATAAAATAGAGCTGTCAGAAATAGTAATTGGAGTATGATTTGCACCAGCTCCCCTGTCATAATTAAGAGTCCCTCAGAGATTGCACAGACTGTGCTGCTGATAGGCACTGTGAAACAGTAGGTGGAGAACCGTGCCTGGAAATATCCACCTTAAGTCTCTATTAGAATGACTGCTACTGAGCACACCGAGCATTTGTAGATATCCTTTTCCCCAAACAAACCACTTCATGTAGCTTTGTCATGCTGTAACTCCTTTGAGTGTCCAAGTTTCTTGAGCCAACTAAAGAACATGTGCTCTCCATTTTTGCTGTCATCACAGGTGAATTTATATTTATTCTACGTGTTGCACTAAGCAGGACCAATCTTCCCAGATCTTCCTCCAGGAGATGTTACCCTATCCTAAAGCCACAGATCTATGTTTTTCAACTGATTACAAATGAGTGTCAATGTGCTGTATGGAGCTTTGTCAGATATCAGGTTTTGTTGCTCAGAGATTTGTCGTTTCATTCCAATACCCAAGATGTTTCCTACACCATGCATCACCCCTGCCAGTGGATCAATATACACCTCCTAAATCTCCAAAATAAAAGAAACATATAGTGTCTTTCAAAGGGATCTGAGATTTAACTGTGTGTGGGTGAGCATATGCAGAGGCTTTCAGATATTCCAAAAATAGAAAGTAATCAGAAAGAACATTTACTGTACATGACATTTTCTGTCCTTTGGCTGATTTAAAAGAAGGAATGGAATTTCTGTCTGAACAGAACAATTTAATCAAATCTTTTACATGATTTTATTCAGAATACACCCTCAGTGTAGTGAATGTTGTCTGGATCACAAATCAGTGTGAAATGGGCTTGACAAAACTGCTATGAACCAACATCCTCTTCCCTCTTATTTCACACACACACTCTCTGGTATGATGGACAGAATGTGAACAACAGAACTGAAAGAATAAAACACAGTAAATGCAAGACCTGCAATAAACTGCAGTGAGAAACTGTCACCCTTTGGTCTCATGGATCCTTAGTGACAGGCATAACATGATGCATTATGGACCCGGAGACTCTGAGACGCTAAGCATGAAATATTCAGCATAACGGCTGGAAAAGTCACTATCATTTCAAATATTTAACCTAAGAGAGATAGAAATGCCAGACAAACATCAAGAAACATTTCAAAAATAAGTTAGACACTTTTTTACACGCTCACAACATAGAGGAAGAAACCAGACAAGTTTTCTAAATTACATTTTACGGTTAGCTCAAATGTGCTTCATGTCACAAAAAGAAATACTAACAACTGCAGCTACAGACACAAATGACAAGTATTCAACCTGCAGTGACAGTCCCTGGAAAACAGACCCCAAGCACTGGGGGGAAAAAAAAAATCTCACTTTGAATCAATATCCATTTCTGTGGAACAGTTCCAAGATAAAAATGTGCAGTAAATCAAATACCCCTTTGGAAAAAAGCTATGACAACAGTAAATATGGCTCACATGAGCCAGCTGCAAGTTGTTAGATAAAATGACAATCGAACACAAACAGATAAAGATGTCTTTTCCAACATTTAATCACATACAACTGAAACCTGCTGCTAACTTGAAGACTGACAAAGACAAACGTGGATGCCAAAAGTTATGAAGCGGAAAAGAACTATGATTCTTTTACTGTCCCTGTCTGGGAGTTTAAAGATGTCAAGTATGGAAGACTTGTCAAGGCTACAAATGATTTTCATGGCTGAGAAACATTAACAGAAATTAGGCAGGTTCACGGTAGGGATATTCACTCACAGTGCTTTTTCTTTTATGATTATTTCAAATGACAAGTCAAGCTGTTTTCAGAGGGATAAGAAAAAAATTTTTAGATGTGTCATTTGCTGCAAACTGCCACTGACAACACTGAGCGCACAGATATATAAGAAGGATAACTTCATGTCACGCCAACATACTGTGTGACAGTGAACCAACATGCAGTAACATTAAATTGCTGTTGAACTCTAACCAGGTCAAGATCTTTACCAAAAAAGAAACGGAAACAGTGGAAAGACACAATGACAGTCAGACATAATGTGATGGTTGTGTAATGACTGTGAAGGTTAGAGCTGTCAATCATATTACTCTTGAAAGCTCCTTGATGACTGTGATTTCAGGAAATATTTGTAGACAAATAGGCTCTGAAAATAAAAATCAGAATGTGGATTTGATGACCAAACAGCATTAGCAGTGATTTTCTTCCAGACAAAACTGTCGAATAAGCTCAGAGATTTGTGTCTTTTATCCATAAATGCGCACTTTAAGACCATTAAACACACATTTACACTCGTAGAATACAGTATTACAATTAGAATACAGTATTACAATTAGAATACAGTATTACAATTTTTCTTGATTATTTTCACTATTTTTCTGATGCCAGTCCACAGCTCTGTAGCACCAGGATGTTTTCAGATATTTTGTTTTGTCCAGTGAATATTTAAAAGACACAGAAAACCAGCAAATTCACACAACTGAAAAGCTGCAACCAATGTTTGCCATTTTTATTAAAACTTTATTTGTTAGTTGACAAATCAGTTACACAATTTATTGTTTCAGTTCTTATTACAATAACCAAACTCCCCTCCCAGACCATATTTAGTATCATCCATCACAATAGCAATATTATGTTATTAATTATTATCAACCAGCACTAGTGTAATAGATCACTGTTACCAGCACACAAAACGGATCATAACCTGTGGTTCAACCTAATCGTTGAATGAATGAAATCTGGAAAAATTTGTGACAGGAACAGGATATAAAGACCAGTTCCTGTTTGGGGACTAACAATTACTGGTAGCCAAAAAGACAGTTAGTAAAAAAGAAAGAGTCCCTCCAGCTTGGATTACTAAAGGAATTTACAGCCCACTCATGTATTACAATGTCTTGTGGATAAGCATATTACAATATGTGTTTCAGGCCCTAGCTTAGTGTGAGGATGGGTCCTTGTCATGTCATGGGGACAAAGAAATTGTAGAACAGAAAGACGCTTTAAGGCGCCTCACAACAAAAGCCTGCAGAGAGAGATTTCAGATTCAAGGGCATTGTAAGGGAGGCCTCTCAAAATATAGGCCAACAGAACAGATTTGTGCATGTATAAACGGATAAATGATTATGTGCCATAAAGGTGTAACAAATTCAAATTTTGTATTGGAGCTGCATTTAAATTGTAACTGAATATATTTTTGAAGCCTCCCTCCGCTGAAAAATGTGTTTGATTTATTCATTTGGTTGTTCAACCTTCACTGTGAGGAGGGATGTATGTATGTGCTGTGTTTGACAGTTGAAGGCTGTTTTCATATTTACCTGCTCAAGGAGAGACGTATCTCTGTGTTCACCTTAAATCTGAGCTTAAGATGATTTTGTGGCATCACAACTAGTCTGACCACTTGCGGTCCAAAATGCAAATTAGACAAGTGTTACTAATCTGGAAACTTAAAACCACCAGTGATCATACGCTGAGAATGAAGTTTTCAGTGTGTGTCTGGCAATTAAAGTTTTGAACTGAAAAACATTAACATATTTATAGATTCTGGATTTGTCAATGGGGGAAAAGGAGCAGATGTATTTTTAAAACCTTTAATCAGGTAACTTAGCTAATTTATGGAAACACCATATCAGACACAAATTATTATTCAAAGCAGAGCATTTTTATCTGTCATAAAAGATGTCTGGGGAGGATGTCTAAGCTATAGCTAATCTGCTTCTCTGAAGCAGTGATACGAAGGTAATTGATTTTTCCTGTTTCTCTTTCTGCCTGGTTTAATAGACCAAAACAAAGAGTTTCACTGGCATAAAATCATCACGTATGATATTCAGGATATTATGTTGATCCCAAAGGGTACTGGTCTTTTCAAATTATCACAGTGTTGTGGTAACCACGGTGCCATGCTCCAAGCTGCAGCACTTGACACAAAAGTATGAAAACTGTATATGCACTGTTAATGTTTTGTTCATGTTCACTGTCGAATTACTAACACATGATAACTTATAGAAAGTAAACTGAACTTAAAAGCAAGATTAGAGGAACTAGGAATTTAGATTAGATTTTAGCTGCCATTGAGCCTGGGTGAATCTAAACAAATCCAATTTCAAATCTGATCTTGGCCACTTCTGCCACCTAACCCAATAAACCACATCCTACAGCCACAAGCTTTGTTGTGTGTTATTTCCTGTGGTTGACAATATTAAGTTTTCACACCCAACTAACAGGTCCACCGCTTCCATCACTGAAGCATTTGTTTGGTACGCCCCAGTTTACATGCCATCCTTTCCATATGCCCAAACAGACAGAACTGAGGAAAAAAACGCTCCACATATTTACTTTAGGACTATAAAAATGCTTTTTTTTTAGACACACCTTAGTTGCTCTCCATGTTTCTATCCTGTTTCCGTGACTAGCTGGCACTGTTAAACTTGCTGCTCCACCACCACACTCGTGTAACTGTACTTTGTTTTCGCTGGCTTCCTCCTTTGTTGGAGTTTTAACAGTTTTCCCTATAGAACTCAGTTTTAATTTCTCAATTTAACATCCCAACATTTGTTTAACCCTGAACCTGCTCTGCTACAGTACTTACTGTTTCACTGCTTTGGTCATGTCCTATGGACAATCCAACCCTTATTCTGACTGCTAATATGTGGCTGCTGCTGCAAGGACATCTCTGAAAACAGTTATTCATAAAGTCCTCAAAATGTACTGCAACTTGATGGGCATGACTTACTGCATAATACATGCAACTAGAAAGGATATGGTCCTGAAACAAATCTGCTCCAAGTTCCTGGTATACATGGTACACAAAGGCCAAACGTGGCGTCGCCCTGCTCTGTCAGCCAATACATCTCCAACAGGAAGTTATTCTTTGTTGTCTCCCAAACAACCAGAGCCAAATTCCTTCACAAAATGTCCTTGACGCAACAAAACATACCGGTAGAGACTGGCAGCCAGGTTTTAAGGAAACACTACTCGATAGTGGGTGGGGGGTGACCCTTGGTGATCTCTCAATCATCATCCCACCAGGTCCTGTGGTTATTTTGAAGTGTGGGATATTCATGGCCCAGGATGGGGCAATGGCTGCTCCCATCCTGCCTTTCAAAAGGACGGAAGCAGGCCAGAAATGTACGCTGCTTACACGCTGTGAGAAAAAAGGTATATTTACTGTGCAAAAACCTTTCTATGACATAACAGGCATGACAAAAACAATAACTCTTTGAGATTTATGAGTCCCATGAGCTTGAAAAATAACTTAAGCTCATTATTGCACTTAACTCTAAAGGTCTATCTGAGCTCAAAGAAGCTTTAGGACACAATTTCAAAGAAATAAAATGAAAAAAAAAAACAACAACTCCATTTTAATATTTCAGAAGAACTGTTGTTGTACTGTACACTGTATGCAATGAATAACATACATGGAACAGACAAGAAATCATACAGAACATTTACAGTTCCAGGTTTTATAGGTTTATGTTACAATCAGTGAGATAAAGTGTTAACAAGATGAATGGATTACATCCAACGCCTGAGGTATCTCAAGATAAGAGGACTAAAAATACCTCTTCCTGAAAACAGGACGCCTTTGTGTCTAACAACAAACATAGTTTCAGTGGTAGGTGTCGGGATTCCCTCTAAAAACTGCTATTGGAATTTCTTCTTAAAAGTGATCTAAAGTATTATTTTTCAAACTAACTCTGAAAATGACAAAATGTGCATTTAGAGCTTCTGCAGTTTAAAAACAAACTAAAGCCCTGCACGACTGCAAACTGTCTCTAAAATATACACAAACCATTTTTGTGACGCTCTTATTGTTCCCACAAATCAAAAATTTGCCTTTCCACTTTCTTCCACTTCTCTTCAGCGTGGGCAAAGTTCAGGTTAATCACACAGCAGAGTCCTTGCTGTTACACAGTGTCTTCCTCTCTGGCAGGTTGGATATCGTAGTGACAGGGGCATCAATGAAGATCCTCCCAGAAGAGGTGCTATCTCCCTAATCAATATGCCAACCTGCAATCCTGCCTTTTCACCACAAAGTGATAATGAAATAGCTGTCAGGCAGTGGAACAACTTGTCAAACTATAATAAAAACGGCCTTCTATAAAATAAGCTGTAAATGTGACATATGTTAATGTATGAATGTAGTAACGTTGCACATAGCACTGATTATTAGATCATAAAAAATACAACTCACACACTCGCACAAAAAAGCTGCCATGCAAAGCATTGGCCTGTCCATCAGGAGCAATTTAGGATACACTTAGGATTTGTTGTCTTGCTCAAGGACACTTCAGCATGTGGACATATTAACTGGGCATTAGGTAAGTGATATTATTATATTATTTGGCAATTTCCATTTAAGGAATTATTTAAATTACATTTCTACAAGTTATTAGAATTTACAGAGGTTTCCTTGGCAAGCGAAGGTGACACGCTACCTATTTGAAAGGAGGTAGTACAGTGTACAAAACAGTAAACTGCTATGCAAATACTCATTTGCCATTTCAAACAGAAAGTGAAGTGTGAACCTTGTTTTTGAAAGTTTGCATGGATGTTGCGCTGCAAGTGACACTGTTCACATCGGAAATTTAGCGTCACAGCTGAGAGAGCACCACGGTCAATCATTTGTGTTTTTTTGTGTTGTACACTCACTGAGGGGTCTTTTTGAACTTTGAAGCCATTTGGCAACGTCAAGCAGTTATCTATTCTAAACCATGCAGACATAAAAACACAGCTAAAAAAGCTCTTGTGTCATTAGGTTGCGAGATGAGTCGTACAATTCTGTTATAACTCTGAACAAAGATGAAAAGGTCAAAGCTCCAGGTCAAGTAGATTAATGTGATTTAAAAACAAATGTGCTGAGAATAAGTGTAACAGCTGTTAATTCTTCTAATGTAAACATTTATAAAGCAACTCAACCTTGCCGTCACGCTTCTGCATGAATCACTGACAGACATTTATTTTAACACAGAGGGAATAAAATACAAGCAATGCCAACTGTTGCTACCATGCGGCAGATCCATTAGAAAAATACTGATCAGAACCATGGAAGACATACTGACTGTCTGAGAACAGTAAAGGATTGTGTTACACCACAGTGGGCCTGTCTCAACCCTAAAGGCCGACTTAAAAGAGAGAAAAAACGGGGGAGGAGACTGGGAATGATAACAATCACAACTCTCAGCGAATATCATATGGGTGAAAAGGTGACATGAGGAGGAGGCTACTCACTGGTAAGTGAAGACAAACATGTATCAGGCCCATGGTAACAGGAAAAGAGAGCAGTGACACAGCACAGAAACCCAGGAGACAAAGCATCCACAAGACGGAACAAAACACCCTCGCAACTCTCTGACTACTCAGGTGTCAAACACAGCCTTCAGCCAGAGACTGATAAATGGATCAAGTAAAATGATATAGAGACAATGGTATTCTGCCCTATCTGAAAGAAATAATGTGCACAGCAGACTCTTCTTCTTTGGACTGTAATGATCAAGTGCGTTGCAGTGCACTGTACAACAATGGTCTTCTTGCAGTGATGTTTAAATGTTTGGGCTGGTGCAATTACTTGTCCATATTGTTAATTAGTTAATACATGTGCTCCAGTTATGTAATCCAAAAAAATTAACTGAATCACACATAACTATGCAATATTGGCACACTACTATAATACATTTTATCTTCATCTGTTAAACAGGATGCAGGTGTTACCACTGTGGTGGAAGATGCACAGAACACAAAACTTCAGAATACACTGTTGTTTATTTTTCAGTTTTTATGACCTATAAACCCATAATCCGGTCCATAAAAAGAGTTATTCAATTTAATTTTTACCTAATAAACAAGCAACTTAGTTTATGTTGCCTAATCAAGTTGCGTGTCTAATCAAATCCAAAATCATGAAACCGATTTAATGCTTTTTAGAAAGATAGCATTTGTCAAAAAACTATAGCACTTTGATCAGCTCTCCTTAGTCCAATAAAAAGAATTTCTTTGGAACTGACAGGTCAGTCTAGTTCCTCTTTGTTTAACCAGTCCTGCTGCTGAAGCATACATGTTAATTCAGTTATGTAGGGCTCCAGTGAGCATTTTAACTTCAATTAGGTCATTCTCAACATGCACACTCTGTCAGGTTTCTTTTCAAATTAAGCATGAACCAGTCTTGAGACTCTTGTTCGGAATGATGGGGCCTGGGCCTGGGGGTCGGACCCAGCAAATCGGTGGAGCAGCCATTTTCCACTCCATTAATAACATAATGAGGTGACCACGGAGTGCCTAATACGTTCACTTAGACCCTTAATGGTTAAGGCACCCTGCAAAGACAGGGTCCAAAGAGCAGTAGCTATGGTACCCACAGCACACGGTAAGTTATGCTAATGTTCCATGGCACCTGCTGTTACCAAAAACTAAAACCAAATCAAAGTGCAGCCTTCAAGTGAAAAAGTATATGGCCACAAACACAGATGAAGAAGATGCAGCACTAACTCTGGTCAGGGTTGGGGGCTGACTGGACTATTTAGCTGGATTCATTCAGCTTGACGTGAGGAGCGAACAGCAGTACCACATAGATACCTACTGCATGGATTTTGATTTACAGCTCAGCGTTGGATTTCACACACTGGCAGCATCACCAAAACATTAAATGGGTGTATTGTACATAATCACCATTGCATTAGCCACAATAGCTTTGTTTAGACTGTTTGATTTATTTTGTGATACAGACAACACTGGGTCCACCGTGTTTGATTAATGACTATACAACAATCTCTACAGAAAACTGAAGCAGCCCAAGCAGCTAGTCACAGTTTGAGAAGACACATGTCAGCTAGGGTATTGCCTACAGCATAGCTTAGAGGGCCTACAAACCTAGCTGTTGTAGATACAGCAGAAGTATAAATACAGCTTTTGTCTCTGCTTTTCCCAGCTTTCTCGACATGACAATGAGCTACTCTGATCTGATCGATGGATCAATCAAACACCTACTGAATCAGACAGATCCGAACACATCTCATTTCATTATGAACGTAGTTAGCAAATGACAGTTTAAACAAGCTGCCTCACTGATTTTCTTCTTCTGATCTTGGAAGACAAGCTCTTTACATCTGGCAAAGCGGGTCGCCTCCACTTTAAAACCCTATGGGATGCACAGGAGTTGGGCCAGTATATTGGAATATCATTAAAATCACATCACTTCTGCTTCTGAGGTTATAGAAATGCAATAAAAAGATGACAAGAGCAAAAAAAAATGTTTGTAAGAAAGACTGCAACTGCTGCAAGTCAGCTGCATTTTTTTGGGATTGTTCCAAATGATACAAAACCACTGGAAAACCTTCAATTAATTAAGTAATTAAAGTTGTGAATGAAATTCTATTTTTTTTATTATTTTTATGGCATTTTAGACTTTATTTGACAGTCAGTGGAGAGAGACAGGAAAGGAGCGGAGAGGGCATGACATGCAACAAAGGGCCTGGGATGGATTTGAACCTGGGCTGCTGCTGTAAGAACAGCGTGTTAATGTTATGCACCTAACCAGATGAGCCACCAGCAGGCCCCTGTGAATATAATTTTAAGGTTTTCAGCTATGTGATGGGACAGTGACTATACTATACAGCATGTTCTGTAGGTTCTTGGCACTGACAATGCTGCACAGCCCTCTGCTACACTTTGATGGGCGTTCCTGACACTGCAATTACAGAGACTGATAAAAAAGAAGTGTATAATATTGGCTAAACTTTAACGTGCTGTCTCTTCTGCTATTTTTGGTGTACACAGTATGAGTGGGTGACTTTATAGAGGACAATCTTGATTTTCCTAGTGGCTTAGCTCTTTCAGCATCACTACCACTGACCAGATCGAACATCTATCACTTAATGTCAAAGTCTTAGACTCAGAAGTTTTTATTTAATCACAACAAAGTTATAAATTTGTATTGCACACATGTAACAGCACTGGGAGTGCATTGCAGCATTCCTCTCTCACAGCATCACACATGTTGAGGTTTGGTTTCGCACAGCGCTGTATAGAATATTGTGGTGACTCAGCAGGGGCTTGAATCTCAATGCCCACAGGCCAATAAAGACTTTGAACTTCTCCATGGTAGCTGTACACTTGTATTGATCCCCATTTTAAGCACTCAGTAATCCCACAGTATATGCTAGTGAGGGTCTGAAAACCTAACTAAAAAGGTGGGTTTTGGTCTTTTTATCATATGCATGTGAATCACTGGTTTCAAAGTTTCACATTGGTTAAAACATGATTAATCAAGATTAAATGAAAATGAAGACCAGCCTCCTGGTTGATGAGCCTGCACGTAATTATAGCTGAGCACAGAAGAAAACCTCACTTGAGCCTTGTGTGAGAAAGTCCATAGTACAACCTGTGCAGTAGGTAGCTGTCCTATTAGTACAACAGGTCCACAATGATTAGTCAAACTTCCACTGGAAACAGTTCTTATCAACAATTTTTGTTATTATTATCAGCCTTAAAATCTTCAATATCTTGAGAATTGTCATTCTACAAAGATTCAATCTATCTTTTTTTTTTCAACTTATTCAATACAAGTCAGGCTACGCTCACCACGTGCAGAAACTGTGTACATACACTTGTGGAAAGTGTCTAATACATCTGCCTACACGATCCACAAAAAGACCACGGAAGACTTAAATAGAGGGACCAGCCTCTGTTACCTACAGTTCCAATAAACCTAATAGCCATCTGCTGTATTCCCACTCATGTGATACATGTGTGGCTGAGAAGATGAGTCATGGATGAGATACAGTGTTAAATGTGCATCGTGCATATTAGGCAAAAGCTTAATGTTGAACACTCCTCGTTCAAAATAACCCTTTCTTTTGATTTTCAATGAAAAATACTTCACCAGCTAGTCAGGGAATAACAGGGGACCTGACAATATGCAACGTGAGTCATCAGCCATGGTTAAAGTACAACTGCTCAAAACATTTTACAGAAACTCACGCTGACAATGATTTGCCTTAAAGATACATTTTCCCTGTTCAAAATTATTACAGTGGCTGACACGCAAACTGATCAATGTGAGCGTACATTTCAGATAATTATAAACAGGTAAATGCAACAGTGTTAATTAACATTGATATTTAAACTCTCACAAATTATAATTTCAAGAAAAATTCAACATAAACTATATATCCTCCATGTTTGCATTAAATTCATGGATCAATTCATAAGTGCACTGCACTTAAGACTGTCTGAACTACACCCACTGACCAAGCCAGTTACATGGAGCTGCAGACAAAAAAGCACAATAACCTATCTTTGTTTCTATTCTCATAGAAACAGCCTCTACTCAAAGACGGCTAATTCTCTGTAGGTTTAATTTACATCACAGTACTGACATCCACCTGTTCCACCTTAATATTATGTTGACACCCACTCGAATGCAAAGGAGTGCACTCTCCATTCAGTGGCCAAGCAACAGTGAAACAGCAGCCACTGTTGCTTGGCCAGTATCTGTTTCAAAACATAACAAGGAAAGATTAAACCATGGTGAAACCAACCGCATTCGGTCCAGCACACACACACACACACGCACACAGCACAGCACATCCCTGCCGTTCTCTAACAAACAGATAGCAACATGTATTCATTTTCTTACCGTGTAAAGCCCAATCCTGCACAAGGCAAGGGACAGCTGCATGTGCTCCGACATTGTGCTCAGCAACAAGCGTAACCCCCGGCAACAAACAAGCCAAGCCTCTGGAGTAAGTGAATGGATGGAGGAGGATCAGGAGTAGCTGAGCTCAACGGTGTCAGGTCAACAACATGAGTCCAGCCCTTTACCGTCTCACTGTCTGTAGCCCGTATCCACAAGCCATTTTGTTTCAAGTCTGAGCTCAACAGAAGGGGGTTTGTAATGGTGTAGATGATCAGGACTGAAGGTTGTCTTGTGTTTACTCCCCGCATCCATTCACAGAAAGATAAAACTATTGCCACGAGGATCAGTGGACAGACACAAGCTTGAGATTAGTTTGTGAGAATCTCTCTCTCCACAGAGATTAAGGGCTCAGTGACAACGAGGGCTACAGAATAAGACTGCAAATTGGATTAGTCACCATTACACACCCACACACTATTCCCATACTGTACGCAAAGCTTCATGAAGTACGAAAACCACTGCTTTCTATGCATGGAGGAGGATGAAGGGATCGACCACTTGAGCTTACAGCGGTCATGGGGATTTCAATAACTGTTGTGGGACGCTTTGTCAGGAGCCTGTCTGTTCAGAGAGAACTGTGAGTCATGTTTAAATAGCTTGTTTTGGTCAGCTCAGTTGTCTAGTAATAGTTGCTGCCACCACCTGCTGATAAAATGCAGTTATAATATACAAAGCTCAACTTTTATGCAATCAGGCTACGTGACAACAAATTGCAAACTACTGCCTGCAACACGTTAAATTTTAACTTTGTCTAAAAGGAAACTGATTCACATTCAGATTCCATTTAATGTACTATTGTAGTAATTCTTTGAAATTAAAAAATGAGAAAAGCACAGCTTATAACAATGATACTGTCTTTGGTGCAGATAGCACCAAATATGATTTTTACAACTCCAAATTCAACAGCTGATGGAAAACATCAGCTAAAGAATAGGTTCTGATATGGTCATATCACAGATCAATAAATTAAAAATTGTTGCAGTAAAACCACTAGTTTATTACACTTTGTATTTTTTACACTGCGTCTTTATTACACCCATGTCTATTCACATAGATCTATCTCAGTTTCCTCCATTAAATAACATGAAGACATTCCACACACTGCAGCATGACTGTTTGCATGTCAACAAACTGTAGATATATTCTTTTGTGAGGCAACGGCTCGTGTAACAAGGAAGTATATAGTTAGTTATAGTAATAGTTCCATAGTATCTCATTAGGTCTGCCTGCAGGTCAGCAAGGTATGCTTTTCTTAAAGGCTTGACTTACTGATAAAGCTCCGATGATCAAACTGCATGTGTTTATGACTTTTATGGTCCCATCGCACAACTCTTAGAGCACAATAATAAACCACGGACAACAAATCCCTCCACCTATCCATGTCCTTTATATTTGTTTTTCTAGTGAGGAAAAGCTTTGTAACGCCCAACACAGAGAGTGGTTATGGCCTGAGAGAAAGTAAAGGAAATGAAATGCAATAAAAATATGAAAACAGCTCACTAATGCCTCTTTAGAGCAACGGTCCATCAACTTATGTGGATGGCAATATAAAAGGAACTTAAAGTGCCTGTGCCTGATCATGATTATAGCATTATGAAACCCCATAAATATTCCCTTATCTTCAGCAGCAACATGGATGTTGCTCCATCCCAAGATGCTAACTCACTAGCACTCTCCACAGACACAAGGGAATCACTGCAATGAGCTAACCAGCAGACAAAAACCTGGCTGACATGCTGCTGGCAGGTTAAAATCAGGAACAGAAGTTCAGGAATGCTGTTGTGCTCAGAAAGGTATTTCACTTAACAACTGGAGGCTATGCACTTTAAATAAAAGAGTAGGTTTAAGGAACTGACTGACCAAGCTTTAGGTGAATAGCAACTCACATCCATTCAAAGTGAAGCCAGTAAATGATTAGCCTAATATTTGTAGAAATATTTTGTGAGATTGTGGTGGTGTTGGTGCTCTTATCTTCACACAATGGGTCATTTTTGTTTGCCTCTGAAGAGAGTTTGGCGGAGACCTCTACTCAGATCAGCGAGGTGTGTAACACGGTCAGACAGGGGACAAAATTGAGAGGAAAAGTAACACCAGGCTCGTATCCCATAGTCTAACAAGCTGTATTCATATGCTGCCAAGAACTTCCCATCAGCTCTATTTCCTGTGTTACAGTGGTGAGATGTCAATCTGCTATAGCCTGCTATGTGCCCTTGGACAGGAGATCTGCTCTGAAATACAGCTGGTCTGCCAAAAACACACGCAGGCTTCCACAAAAACAATTTATTTTCATAAAGGTGTGATCCTAGCGTGGACAAACAAAGGCATTAGTTTTAAATGTTTTATTCCAAAATGCTGCATATTGTATGTTGTATTCTAATACGTTTCTTTAAAAAATCTGCGGAACAACAAAAATGTCTCCTGTAAACTAGTGCTAAAGTGCTTCAGCATAATAACAGCAATCATCAGAGAAGATCTCACATTTAAAATTATGGTTCTCCAAGGAACCTCGTCAGAGTTGATTGGTGGATGGAGATTGGTAAATGAAACCTGTTTATTAACAAGCATCATATTTGCTCAGATTGTATTTTTAAAAAAGAGCTTTACGGTATAAAAATGCAGCCCAGACACTTTCAACATCCAATCAGAGAAATCAGGCCATGATAAAGTTTGTATGATATGTCAATCTACATACAACTACACAAAAAGGAAACAGACAAAGAGGAGACAGAGTAAACAGGTGGCAGACAGCATGGGTGAACTGAAAACAGGTGTTTGGCCAGTCATTTTGGTGTGACAAAACTACTAATAATATTGACAGCTGAATGACTGTGTTCTCACTAGATGCTTACTGTACACTTGCTGTCTAAAATGTTTTCTCTTTTCAGAAATATGGAAAGAGTATGTATAGGTTTCAGCATCTTTTATTAGCCTGCTGGTCATGTGCGCAGCAAGTCTGCTTTTTCCAAAGTGCTATTAAAAATTGCAGTCAAAGCATTATGTATCTAAGTTTTACATAATCACAAATCAAAAACATGTCAGCAGAAATGCATGAAATATTCAATGCAACTGTTGAATTGAAGTAAAGGGACAATTATACAATTATATAAATGATCAGTCTGTCCTACACAGTACTTTCTTGCTGACGTTTGACCATTTAGCTCCTCCGAAATGCAAATGCTAAGCAAGAGTGCTTAAAAAAACGTACATGCTGCGATTGCCAACAGCTATAACTGAGCACAAATAATGCAATGAAGTGAGTATACATAAGATCATGAAAGATCATGAACTCATAACAGTGTGACAAGAAAAAAATATTAAAAACACAGCAATGCTTTGGTCTTCTCTATTTGATGTCACTCGCAACATGTTAAATGTGCTCTGTCTGCTGAAGTCTACAACAACTTAGGGTCCAAGAGTTGGCCACACAGTGCACTTGTAATTTGGTAAGGCTGTCTCATGGCAACAGCTAGCACCAAATTCCTCAGCCGGTGCTGCCGTTTTGTTTGTTCTTTTTTAACACTACGCTGACCAGGCAGGAGTACAGCCCTTCAACATGCTCAAGCTCCCTGTTGAAACAGAACCCAACACAGGTCAGATTTCTCATGTACTACAGTCATGACTCAAACCACAGTTATTACCCAGCAATGTGCAATAATTACGTGCTTCCATTCATGTTCATCCACACTACCCTTATAGACCAGTTCTTCTCTAAACCCTATTGCAAAAGCATGAGCAGGAAATAAGACTAGCATCATTCCTCAAAGCTTTAGCAACAAGGTCCTATTGATTTATAGGAAAGAGAACGCGACATAGTTTTGGCCTGGGTTTTGTGCCAGGTCTCCAGTGTTGCACAGCAGGAAAGGAGGCCCTGCGCCTATTGAGTGCCTGACCTCTGAGGACAGCCAAGCACTCTGCTCCAACAGTCCACAGTGTTACAGCTGTGCCTTCCACAGAAAACTGTTTGTCACAGAAAATGTTAAATTCAAGCATGTAAGCTAGATTTTTTTTTTCTCCCAGTATGCTCGGTGAGCTTAGGTATGCTTTAGGTATGTTAATATTTCAAATCTGACTAAAACATGCTGGAGGCTGTGGCTGATAGCACTTTGCCACAATTGGTCTCAAATTATGTGACGTGTATTTAAGTGAATAAAGGCTGTCCTGTTCTTGCAGCATATCAAGAAGAGAGAGAAGAGAGCTTAGGGTGAAACTAATTTCATTCATTTCATGTCACGAGGGTGTTTTTCTTTTTTTTGACAACAATAGCCCTTGTGTTTACCTTTGGTACCAACAACTTTCCACTGATCTAACCAAGTTTACATAATAACTCATGTAAACTATGAATGTGCCACTTTGGTCCCACTTTTGTTTCCCACAAGATGTGTCACACCAAGGCCAGAAGCCACAGATAAGCTAGACATTAATCAGTTTGTATTAACTTTAGCATAATTGTTCTGGTGCCAGTGGCCGGATAGGACTTTGAAATCTTGACTCAAGAAATGTCACAGTGATGCAGAAGTTCAAAGTTCCTTTTAGGTCCCACATCTTGGGAGGCCCATTATAAACAAGCTGATAACACTGGGTGGGCAAGTTCCTCCGCATTTCACACTGTCACTCTGCCCCCCTGTGAGATGACAGCACAATGTCTGTGTCCTCTTTTTTCCTCTGGCTTTATAAATTCCCAGGGAAAGCCTTCAGTTACAGCTTCCTCCCCGCTATTGTTGAACTGTTTCAGCAGCACCCATCCCATCCCTACAATGTGGGCAGAGGCCCAAAAACCATAATCTCCCAGGCTAAAGCTGGTGCAGTGGTCTGAACTATAATCATTCTTCTGGTTACAGGTATTAATAATATGCAAGGGACTGATATTTCAAACCAGTGCTGTCACAGACTGTCTCACGTCCAGTGACATCATGACTTCAAGTAGCCTCACCAAAACTCACATCGCAGCTTTACCCTCAGCAACAACGGTGTGTTTTCTGAAAAAAATAACAGCTCCATGTCACACTACACGGCTAGCAGGACTTCAAGGGTGTAGCTAGTTAGCTAGTTATCAGACATTCGATCTGTTTCACGTGTAAACAGATCGGGGTTTGGGTTAACCGGTTAGACCTAGCTCACGCAGAACAGCTAGGCAAAAGTTAGAGGCTAACGCTGACACAGGTATATAACAACAACGGGTACTACACTTCACTGTTGACACTCACACATCTGTGTGGCATCACTATCTGATCAGGAGATCAACTGGCAAGATACCAGTCTTTTGAGTACAACAAGCAGCACCACTGAATTTCGATGCATTTACTTACCAGATAATCCATGTACTATCGCTGACCAGTCACAGCAGCACGAACTGTCTTTGTAGTAATCCCGTTTTGGCTTCAGCGAGTCCAAAAATGTAAGATTTGACCACACGTCGCTTCGTATTCCCCGCCTTTCGACAGCCACAGCAAAATAAAAACCAGCCTTTGGAGGGTTTACTAGCAGGAATTTTCGCCGTCTTCTTCGCTAGTGGGACAAGTTTCGGTACAGCAGCGACCGAGTTTGTTTAAAACGACGAGGGCCGCTCGGTTCGTGGGCTTTTTTCTGAATAAACAGCACCTCGTCCACCGGCTGACTTCCAGTTTTTATCACACAATATCAGTTGAGTGTTTGGTTGAGGAAACTAGCGAAGCCTACAACGCTACGTCACGCACGTCGTTTTGCGGACGTAGCGTGGTCACATGACCAAACACATGGAGGCTATTTTCATTCTGAGGTGGAATCGGTGCTGAAACGGTGTCTTCTGCTGAAATAAACTTTTCTCCATTTTAAGTCGGAATTCCCGGACAGCTGACGTATACATATGGATGTCAGAGATAATTTGTGGGTCTGATGTTTTCACTACAGTTATTATTATTATTATTATTTATGTAATAATAATACATAGTCCCTCTCACATTGCCCTGTGGAGCAGAGGACTTTGGCACGTCCCCTTATCCATGATGTAACACTAATGCACAGATGTATAGGGTTAAAACGTAAAAGCCTGTCTCACCTGTAGCAGTGGGATTTTCAAGGGAAGAACACAGACCTTCTGGTACACTTTCATATATTTAAGAATATATACATTTATTCTCATTAATAACTTAAGCGCTTTACTGTTTACATGTACGTCCCCATGTATAATATATGACACAGCACTTAACTTACAGCACCTCTCATGCATACAGTGACTGCTTTTCATCAAATTGTATAAAACAAATTAACGGGTGGCAAGCATAAACATTGAAATGCAATACAACAGAGTGGAATAATAAGAAAAATAAATATGAAGCAATATGAAGAAAGTTGCAAGTTATATATTACCAAAAGAAAAAAAAAACTATGATATTAGCAAGAAAATCATTAGATTTCCAAAACTGGGTTATCTAGTTATCCCATAATGTATTGCACCACTAGGCGGCTCTGTTTTGAGTCACAATTGCTTCTGTTTTCCATTTTGAATAGCTAACACCAAACTGAAGAATCTGACCTTGTGACTATACATTCATATAGTTGCAGTTTTCCGCAGTATTATCAAGCTTGAAGCAGCTCAAAATGCAACAGCCTCTGATGTAATACATTACACAATATATAATGAATGAAAGAGGATGACACAGTAAGTACAAACAGTTCAAATTCAAAGACTGGTTCCTCCGAAGCACGTAGGCCTAACCGCAGATGTTACAGAGGGTGGATAAAGGAAAGGATGTGCATGTGTCAGATGAATAGAAAACCTTGTGATTTGGTAGTCTGTGTCACGTATCAGAGCAGCATTTGTGTTATCCAAGGTTTGGTAACATTTTACATCCAGTACATGTTATACAGTCTTTTAGGCTTTTTTAGAAATCTACAGGAAATTCATGAAAGCTCACCATGAAAAACCAAGCAAAAGAAATCTGACTTAAATAAAGACTTAAATATTGCAGCATGGCTAAAAACTATGGCAGGACTTCATGACAATGCCAATCTGACTTTCATTTCTCCTGTTAGCTTCCCAAACAGTCTGAACAGAAAACTCTATTTAGGAATGGAAAGCCGTTATATCAGACAGGACCAAATTAACGCAACAAAAATGAGAAAAAATGATCTCATTGAGAGCAAACACTGAGCCGAGACAAAGCAATTATGTGATATCAACCTGATTAGAGTAACAGTATAAATCACAAGTCTGCTAATGTGATGCAAGGTGCATACTGAAGTAATTCCTGTTCCCTGGAGACCACACTCCTGTTCAATATTTCATGTGCTGTGCTATAAAGAAAATCTCCCTGAACATAGTTAAGTGGAAGGTGAACTGGATGTCCTCTGCTCAGGTGGCAGGTGTGGAGACTGTTGAGAAGACTCAAAAATACATAACTGCATTTGATTTAAAAAGCAAAATATTTTAAACGTGACAATTAATTATATAGAATTGTTGTCTTTGTCAGAAGATCTAACCCAATCAAACATGAGAGGGGAGACCTCTGGTGGCCTGTAAGAATATGGTATTTGAGTTGCCACAACATATTACATTCATTTGGTTGAGGCTTTTGTCCAAAGCAGCTGACGTTTTTTCCCCCCTACACATATCTAGAGCAATACAAGATTCAGTGTCCTGCTCAAGGACACTTCAACATATGGACAAGGGGAGCCTGAGACCACCAACCCTACTGTTGATGCCTGACCTGTTCTACCACCTGAGCTTCAAACCTCCTCAATGATTTGCATAATTATCAGGAAATACACTAGCATATTAGAGGTCACATTTCACACTGAGTGAAAAGTCATTGCTTAATTTGGGTAAAAAAATTGACAACAATAAGAGTATCAGATGCATACTTTTAAAGATATGATTATTTTAAGAAACACTAGATTAGCTTTATCACTGACGATCTGAAGTAAACTCTTCTTCTCTGTTCTTTTATTCTTATCATTAACATTATTTTTACCCAATGTGAAGAATTCACATACCTCTCTGAAAAAAGTAAAAAAAAACAGCCACAAGGGGGCAGTATCTACCAAAGTAAAGGGCACATAATCAGCGTTGACCTTGTTGTGTCCAGTATTCATCTTTACAAAAGGAAATGGTTTGCTTATGTAACAGAATGGCAACAAAGCACACAGTGAGTGTTAGGTTGTGCATATTTATCACTGTGTAGACAAAAAGAACGACGGCCTCAAATCATAATATACAAGCACAAAATCAGTTAATGTAACATTTGGGTTTTTTTAGTCTACATCAAAATAAAAAAATAAAACATCCAGTCTAGCATTAGTGTTAGTGTTACTCTTGTTTCTTGAATTACAACAAGTTTGACACTAGAGAGTTAAGGTAATTGGAAGCCAACAATTTATGCAGATAGTCTATATATTTTAATATTACCAACTAAAAGTAAAAAAAAAAAAATTAGAACAGTTTTAGAGCTTTCTTGGGAAATTTTTGAGAAGCACAGGGTGTAAAAGCCCATGAAATAGCATATTGACTGTGAGACGCTGAAACTATTCATTTAAAGCAATAGTTATGAGTCAGTTAGCAGCTCCATAAGGTAGGTTTCATTGCAGTTTTTATAGACTATAAGCCATGGAGCTGTTGAAGTAAGCTGCATCCTTACTGCACAATTAGATCATTAAAATTAAGGTCTAAACTGTCCCATATGAGTGATAAAATAAAATGTTATCAGTAAGAGGATCTTGGGCAAAGTTACAGTCACCTTCATTCTGTAATCACTAGTTCATGTTCTTTGAAGCTATACATTTGAACAGCACCTTCAGTGTATCTCATCAATAGACAATTCCAGCCAGAACAGATGACGAGGCCACTTCTCCTGTTTTATTGTGTTTTTATTGTGCTCATGTTTTATGTTTAAATGCTGACTTGCTGTGCCAAGAATTTCCTCCTGTGGGGACAATCAAGATCTGAACTGAACCGTATTCTTTTGAAAAGTAATTATTTGCCAGGTATAACAAACTCACATCCACCACACACACAATCGAGGATTATTGCAGGGTGAAGACATTTAGCCATTTATGTCTAGGACAAAATATCTGCCTGTTTAGATCAACTGATGTATTCATGTATTCTTAGATTAGTGAATTATTAATCATTGATTAAATTACACCTGATTTAAAAACAGACATACAGTAAGGGACTCTGCCACTCAGTCCTGAACTAAGAATGATATGAGCGTTGAGTATGTGAACCAGTCAGCATGATGTCAGGGTTTTTTAGAGGACATTCCTTTCAGATGATGGAAGACGATAAAAAGTTGGCAACATCCCAGATTAACCTGACATCTAATCAACATCAGTTGGATTCTCATCTTAAATTGACAGGACAGATGTGGCTTCTGGCTTCATGACTTTGAATAGCATGTTGGGCTCAAGTGATGCCTAAAACTGTGAAAATTCCACAGTTCTTGATTTAAAGCTCACATTTATTTATTTATTTGCCAGGAGATGTTTTTTCAATTCATGATGTACATATTGTATAACACCCAGTTAAATAAGAACATCAAAGCCTAAAATTCGGTTACCATACTGCACTTTACAGACTTCAAATTTGCACCAAGCAGGCACAGATTAGTCACAAGACACTGAGATACTCAGATTTTTAGCAGCCTAGCAGGCATTTTCAGGAAACCAATTTAAATAAAATATGAAAACTCCATTCAGGGGACTTGGATCCATGACCTGATGCCTCATATGACTACTAAAATAGACTGAGTGGTGAAAGATCTGAAAATGTACTTCGACAGTTGATTTTCAGCAGAAATCCAAATTGTTAGCTGATTCCAGCTTCTGAAATGATTAACTGCTTTTTGTTTTATGTAACCGTAAACGGTATCTGGATTTGGACTGTTGTTTGGACAAAACAAGTGACCAAGTCACCTTTAACTCTGGGAAATTGTGATGGGCATTTTCCACTTTTTCTGATGTTTAATTGACCAAATAATTAATCAGTGTCATCAGATTATTCGACAATGAAAATAATCACCAGCTGCAGCCCTAGTACAGTATATTTCTGCATCAATGCTGTTTTAATGCTGGTCCTTTTTTTTAATAATTTCTTTGCTTGTGGGACACAGGCTGGAAAAGCTGGTCTGGGGTATGTGTTTGGTATGAGGCACTCAACAAGTCATGGCCAGCTTTCTTGTCGCACTCACTCACTGGCGGTTGATTTGTGTTGCCTGGGTGGATTGCAGCATCTTGTAGCTCCGCCCTCGATTATCCAGCCTGGTCGACGTGCGGTTGCTGCGCAGCGCGTGAAGGCAGAAGCGTCCAGCTCGGATCGGAGCGAGGCTGGAGGAGCTCGGGTTAGTGTTGTTGTGGCGGAAAATACCTCCGCTCCAGTTTCGTACACTGCAGCCTCTGCACCGCAGTTTCCTCTCAGGTGTGATCGAGAGTTAGGGTCGCGCAGAAAGGGACAGAAGAAAGGGTTTGCTCAGACTGTGAGAAGTTTGGACGCGGAGTTTCAGGAGCAGTTTCGGCTGGGCTGACTGAGCTAGCCTGGCAGCCCGCTGCGCTTCCCTCCTGCCCCGGCCAGCCTGCCATAAGTTAGTCCGCTGTCCTGCTCTTCTTCCAGCTGTGGTGAATCATGGCGCTCAGAGCCAGAGCGCTGTACGACTTCAACTCTGAAAATCCCGGGGAGGTGTCGGTGAAGGAGAATGAAATCCTAACTTTGTACAGCGAACAGGACATTGAGGGCTGGTTTGAAGGGACGAACAGCAAAGGAGAAAGGGGACTGTTCCCCGCGTCCTACGTGGAGATCCTGAGGAACGACGCCGCCTCCACGTTCAACAACAACAACTGCAGCACATCTGGGGACACTTACCCGGACTCCAGATATGCCAACATCCCATCCGGAGGTTTTGACGGCTCTTACACGCCTCAGAATAAAACAGAGAACTTTTCTAAACCCTCTGCTCCCGGTTTGACCGCGTTCCCAGCCCCTCCACTACAACGACAGCATCCACAGCAGCAGCAGCAGCATACTTATCAGACGACCGGCCAAGTGAGCGATGATGACTGGGACGATGATTGGGATGACAGCTCTACTGTTGCAGATGAGCCAGGCACTGTAGGAGGGCGGTATCACGACTTTGAAGGCAACGGGCCATCCACTTACAGAGTATCAACATCCTCGATGGCGAGAGGCAATGCACAGCAAGCAAAGAGCTCTGCCACGGTCAGTAGAAACCTGAACAGGTTTTCAACCTTTGTGAAGTCAGGAGGAGAGGCGTTTGTGCTCGGGGAAGCATCAGGCTTTGTGAAGGATGGGGATAAGATCTGTGTGGTGATCGGTCAGTATGGTCCCGAGTGGCAGGAGAACCCGTACCCATTCACTTGTGCAATTGATGACCCCACTAAACAGACCAAGTTCAAGGGCATGAAAAGCTACATCTCCTACAAGCTCACACCCACCCACACGCAAAACCCGGTGAACAGGAGGTATAAGCACTTTGACTGGCTCTATGCTCGTCTGGTGGAGAAATTTCCTGTTATCTCAGTGCCACACATCCCGGAGAAGCAGGCCACAGGTCGCTTTGAGGAGGACTTCATCTCTAAGAGGAGGAAAGGCCTCATATGGTGGATGAACCACATGACCAGTCACCCTGTCCTGGCCAGGTGTGATGTTTTCCAGCACTTCCTCACTTGCAACAGCACAGATGAGAAGGCATGGAAGCAGGGTAAGAGGAAGGCTGAGAAGGACGAAATGGTTGGAGCCAACTTCTTCCTCACTATCAGCACTCCAGCGGCTCCGCTCGACTTCCAGGAGGTTGAGAGCAAAATAGATGGATTCAAGACTTTCACCAAAAGGATGGATGACAGCACCATGCAGCTCAATGCCACTGTCAATGAGTTTGCCCGCAAGCAGATCAGTGGCTTTAAGAAGGAGTATCAGAAAGTGGGGATGTCATTCAGGGTGCTCAGTCAAGCCTTTGAAATAGACCAGCAGGTATACTCTACTGGACTCAACCAGGCTATCTCCTTCACTGGGGACGCATATGAAGCTATCGGAGAGTATTTTGCTGAGCAGCCCAGCAAGGATCTCGACCCGATCATGGATTTGTTAGCTCTTTACCAAGGACACTTGGCAAATTACCCAGACATCATCCATGTCCAGAAAGGTAAAGTAACAGCACTGTCACAGATGTTTAAAATACCATTAACTAATGTATCATAGTGTTTAAAACCGCTTTCACAGGAGCCTCTCTGTAGCCAAATAATGTATTTTGATTCATGACATCTGGACACAGATTGTTACCAACTTTGAATGTTTAATAATTCTAGACTATTAAAAACTAATATTGAAAAATCGAATTAAAAGAAGACAATTATAAATTAAAGTACATTAAAATACACACAATTCAAATCCCAGAACAACACCAGGAGACAAATCTCTGCTGAGAAACTAGTCTGCTGAGGTGTCTTGTAGCCCCACTGTTCCAACCAATTTAAAATTCACTGCATTTCCACATATAAAATAAAACAATATTGTACCTGTGGGATAAGATAAACAACATCATTTGTTTCATGCAGTTTTAGTTGTCAGACCTGACGGAAGCAGCAGGCAGCAGGTCAGCTTACAATAATAGTTTATGTCACTTTGCAAAACAAATAAGAAGTGTTTGCATTTGTGAACCGGTTTTCCACTGTTTGTCCCATCTGCTCTATCAAGTGAGAGCAGCCTTTTAGCTGTGTTTCAGCTTCCATCACTGGTGAATTATGACGTAGTAGTGCACCGGAGGTGGAGAATGTCCTACCTGGTTTGTCAATCACACCACTGATGTTAAACAATATTTGGTCATAAATGAGTGTCCACATGTTTCTGAGCCTTTGTACACAAAGTCAGTGTTAGGCTAATCAAGGCCATCCTCCTACATAACCCTAACCCAGTGATTGTTCTCATTGTGTGGCAAAATGTCACGCTCATGAGAAGCAACACTGTTATGCAAGAGGCACAGCACTGTATCACTTGTGTTTAGAGAGAAGCTCTCATTGCTGTTTACCATATGCACTTCCTACTGATGAGGAAGAGAAGATGATAGTCTATAGGAAACACGCAACTCAAACCAAACCGTTCCTCCTCAGGTTCGACCTGATTGACTGCTTTCTGAACGCGTGGGTGTGCCAATATGTGTGCCTTTGAATTTTGATTTACAGTAGTAGGCCTCTGTTCATGTCACATGAAATCTAAATCTTTAAAATCACTGACAATTAGAAATTGAGAATCCTACCTTAAAGCAGTGCCATGTAGAACACCATATAGGATATAGGCCAATATACACTGGCAAGATTAGAGGATGATGTGAACTAATCCTTCTCATTCCATGCATTACGTTCAGTCCCAGTGCTCTACCTTACTAAAATCACATGGCTTTCAGATAGGGAGGGGAACATAATCTAGTATTTTGTTTAAATTAATTAAATAAATTGCCAAAGTGACTTAGCAGAGCTACAACTTAAAAATTTATATTTTTCTGGTGACTTGTGTTAACTCCCCATCTGGCCTATGGAGATCTTGGTTTATCATTTGGGTTCCCTACAAACACTAGACGCCACTTGGGAAACAGAACAGAGTGTGTTTAGGCTGCAGTAGGACACAAACTTTCCAGTCAGCTCAAATCAAGTTTGCCACGTAGGCCCGCACACAGCCCAAATAAGGTGACATAGCCATTTACACAGTCTGGTGTGATAAGCCCAGCCTAATTCCACAGATAAGAAACTCTGATTAGACACCGTACATGGAAGACCTTGCCACAGGCACGATTTTGAGAAAAGGTGACAGAGTGCAGTGAAATAGTGCTTCATCACACTGGGATGCTGGAAACAGAGCTGATGGGAAAGCCAGGGCATGCAGCAGATAAAAGGAGAGCCACGCAATGCATATTGAATCCAAAATTACTTTGATCTCATCTTGTTTTTAATGGACTGAGGCTGTTTATTTTTTTTTTCAAGTCTGGTTGAGCCAGTTTTTTTTTCAGCCTTATTCATTAAGCAAGAGAAGAATCTATTTGTTCTTTATTTTTATTCATAAGAAAAGGAAGAGACAAAAAAAAAAATTAAATTCACTTCAGTTTATTCACTGTTAAATACTAGTATGTAGAAGCAGAGCTACTAGGCCTGTTGTGTCTATATTGTGCCAGTATCTGCAAGAGGCTATAAACATTTATTATACTGCATGGTAGTGGCAGATCCGTTACATTAAATATCCTAAAAGTTCCCTCGTTTGTGACAGCTGAATGGCTGCTTGTTTCTCAGATTGGTTACATGTTCCCAGAGAGTGTTAAATTCAAATACCCACTGCAAAGTCACTTGACGTTCACTCTATGAAGTCTACTTATGTTGTCTACTCACCCTAAGATAATTAGTGCGAAAGGTACCTGGAAGAGTAGGCGGTTTTTAATGGAGCCACAAACACTCATCGCTTAAATTTAACTGACATATCATTGTGTGAAGACAACACTGTGCAGCCTGGAGCTCAAACATACGCCATAGGCCATGTTCATTTTTGAGTTTGGTGTTTTGGCTGGCCCTTTGTCTACCTTTGCCTTTCTCTCAGACTATAATTAAACATTTCCTTTCCATCCCTGTTTACGTTTATACCATCTGTTGCTTGATTTTAATACGCCTTTCCTGATAAACGTCTGAAGGAAATGTCCACAAGTGCTGTTGTACTGTTATAAACTCAGGTTTATTGCTGTCTTCTCCCGGTTTGACACCTGAGGTGAGGCCAGGCTTTTTTTATCATAAACCAAAGTTCACATTTCAGGTCATCACATAGAAACTCACTGGGCCAAGTAGGTCAGCTGGGACTGAAATTATATTGTATCAGTGCACTGGTGGTGTGGTAACCAAGCTTTTAAAGCAGAGAAAGAAATAGTAGCAATGGCAGTGTTAAAAGTGCAGGCTGAGGCTTACCAGCTTGGTCATTATCCCTGTTTAAGAAGCCATCTCTAGCATTGGTTTTGCAGTCATATCAGAGTTGCTCTCTGTAGGTGAAACACATCACAGCATTGCTTATCGGTCTTATCAACAGCTGAATTCTTTTTTTAGCTCCTTATATCTGTCTCATTAGAACCTCAGACTCCAGACAGGTTTTTATTTGTCCCCATGGAAATGACCAGGGAAATGTGAGCTTCCCCACAGTGGAGCATTGAACATCAACCTATTGATCTCTGCCTCTACAGGGACCGCATTAGCCATTAGTGTGCAGCTTGGCAGGGACAATTCTAGCTCATGATGCTGTCACCATATCTAGCTGGGCTTTTTAAACTTATCGAACTGCATGTCCTTTATTTTTGCACCTTTTTTATTTTTGTCCTATCTGACATTGTGGCCTTGACAACATTAATGTTTGCTGTTTCTTCTTATATCTAACTCTTGAGAAAGAGGAAGGGAAGAGAACGGTTTTGTGAATGTTCGCTGTTTACAATCTAAACAGATGGTTAAAGATAGCTCTGCTTTGCCCCACTACTAAAGAAGCAGTATTGAAGCTCAAGAAAGGAGAGGTAGTTTAATATTAAAACGTCTGACAACATACACCACAGTCTATGAATGTTCCAGCAACTTGTGCAGAACTGAAAACACATAGCTCTTTTTTAACACCACCCACATGAATATGGAAATACAACGAGTTACACTGCTGAAATTTGCTGTTCAAACAGTTTGTGATAATATTGATCTTGCCTGCAGTGTCCTGAAGAGGAAATACTTGTTTTGACTTTGGAATCGGGCATATTGTCACTTCATAATAGACCACCACCCACTTCTATAGCAAGTTTACAAATAATGTACACATCTCTTATAAACTTAAGGCAAAGGGGAATGTCCCCACACCTACCTAAGTTGTGTTGGTTTCAAAACCTAATTTAATCAACTTGGCTAAAAGCATAAAATGCATTCAAAACACCATGCAAATAAAAGAACAAATCTACAAAGAGAGGAAAGTAAGGTGAAGCATATCTGGGATTAATTAAGGTTAGGTTTATGAGTAATTAAATTACATGGAAAGCTTTTTGTCTTGACCAACTTTATCCTTGTTTTGACTTTGGTAAATGTGTTTTCTTTCCCCTGTTAAATGTATCTATTCTGCTCATTACTAAAAGCTGTATTTTGTCTGATCTCAGTTTTATCATCACATGAAGTGACAAAACAATGGAAGGCAGGTTAGGGGAAAGCACTGATTTGCAAGGATGTCAGGTCTTCCTGCTGAGTCAGCCTGTCAGCTGACACTCCTGTGCAAACACTGCGGGTCTCGCTGATATATTGTTACAGGTTATTTAAATGTCCTCTAATGCACAAATGGATGACCGAGGTGGTGGAGTGACGAGATGGGGATTGCCGCTGGTTGTTCAGGTCAGAGGCGCGCGGTAGCTTGGTGTTGTGTAACTAGAGATTACGTAAGAGCTGAAGTGGCTGCCTCCAGTGAGCCCAAGAGGGCTCGCTGCCACCTCCATACACTCAGGGAGGATTTCTTCACAAGCATTCATCATTTTTTTGTTTATAGTGTGACTCTGCAGTATCACTCTTGGTGAATCAGGAGCTCTATATCTTGAATGTCCACAGGTGTATATGAACTCAATAGCATCATGTATGTCAAATAGCGTCTAGTATTTTTCTGTCAGTCACTCAGCAGCAGTGACCCTGGAAAGATGGCAGGAGCAGAAGCAACGGTTTGTACAACAAGAGATCAGATACAAAACTGCATTAGTTAATCATTTAAAAAGGGGATCGATTGTGACTTCCACACACTGTTGGTCACTTGCACACAAGTTATTTACAATTTTTCAGACTTATAAATAATAATTGTAAAACAGAAGTTTTAAAAAGAGACTTTCAGAACTAATTTAGTGTTTTTTATGATTGGAGATTTAAGAAAAAATTTCTGTTCAACTTCACAATAGTGATCAAACAATTGGCCGATTAATTGTTTATTGTTGTATTGAAAGACATATTTCAGTCATTATTCAAGACATTTGCTTCTAGTATTTGCTGGTTCCAGTTTTTCATTTTGGGACTTGTTGCTTTTTTTGCCATATATTATGGTAAATTACATATCTGCAGGGTTTAGACTGTTGGCCAGTCAAAACAAGCAATTTGAAGATTTCACCTTGGCCTGTGGGAAATTGTGATGAGCATTTTTCACATTTTTCTTCCGCTTCATAGACTACACAATCAATAAATTGAGAAAATTTTAAGCAGATTAATTTATGAGGAAAATAATATTTGCAGCCCTACTTGACAGACTCTAGTATCTTATTAGTGGTTCCATTTATGTAGCAGGCCTGCAAAGCTTACGTGTGGCAGCTGTGAAGATGATGTTGTCTTGCATATTAGAGTTTGTTGACACCATCTTTTATGACTGAACTCTCGCCTTTCTCATAAAGTATCCATGGTAACAATTATTCCTCCTTAGTCCATTAGTGGGCTTTTAAAATGCAGGAAGCCAGAGACCTTTAAGATACAGTAAACACCTCTGGGATTGGCATTTAAGTCTTTGGACAGCTGTATTTGTTCCCATCTCCCTCTTTTCCACCCCTTCGGTTCCACTGTTATCTTTGTCTCTCTTTCTCTCATGTTCACTCTGTTGTGCATTAGAGGAATTTCAAAGATCTGGGTTAAACTGCAGCTGAGGGAGCTAGAGCCAGAAGGCAAACTGGGCAGATTTGGAAGGAAGGGCAGAGAGATGTCTTTTTGGGGGGATTTTGTCAGCATATTTCTTTGCTCTGAGTGGTGTAATTTATAGCCTTCCTTCAGAGTGTTGTGATTTGTAAAGATAAAGGTAGTCATAAAACATTTTTGAGAACTTTAAGGGTAGACAGAAGCCAGAATAGTGCAGGGTTAGATCAGTAAGCCCTCTGTGGTCTCACATTTCAGGAAAGAAGCAGACTGAATCAGACTTTCAACAGTGTGCTAGTGACTAAGCACACATAACGACTAGAAAATCCCCTTACAGGCTAATACAGGAAGTTTTTTTACATGCCTTTAGCACCTTTACACCCCACCCTAAAGCCACCGCTCGATGGAGGATTACATTGTCTGTCAGCTAGTTATGCCATGTGCAGATTTACACACGTCTTACTACATAGTGTCTGAGTCACTTTGAACAATTGCAACATGCTGTTGGCATATTAAAACATCGTGCATAACCATAGAACGTCAGTGGTGGTTTCTGAATTTTTCAACATATTGAGCTGACCAACGTTTACGCCACATAAACAAGGACAGATCAAATGGATCTACAACAAGTTCAATTTAAAACATCTCAGGGCAAACACTTGGATTATTTTCACGATCAGTTAATCTGATAATTGTTAACTGTCTGGTTCATCAGGTGTCAGAAAATGTCGAAAAATGCCCATCACAATTTTCTAAATGGCAATGACGTCTTCAAATGTCTTGATTTCTATAGCCAACAGTCCAAATCTCAGAGAGGAAGGTACTTGAAACACAGAGAGGGAACAAGTCCACAAGCTGGGTCAAGGAAATGTTGCACTATAGCCTCTGGATTTACCACCTGCAGGTGCTTAGACTAACAGGAGGCAAAGTTTGTTAAAAAAGGGGAAACACTTTGAAGTTCCTCTCTTTGCTCTGTAAGTCAATCATTTTTGACAAGAACCTTGAGAAACAAAAACCATGAAGTTCCTTAAGCAGGCGTACATGTGATGGGCCAAGCCAGTGTGTGGTTGTCCTCTTTTCTTGCAGCTATGACATGCAAACTTTTTTAAGTAGTAAGTTCAGACAGAAGGTCATGTCCTGTCAGTTTCTCTTGCATTTCAACTTAATAGTTATTGCTCATGACATCTCTTTCTTTGCTCGGTCAGAAAATGTCAACAGTTTGAAAAGTCATCTGTCATCAGCTCCTGGTGTTGTGACCCTGCCTTCTGCTCCCATTGAACCATCTGTCTGGAAAGTTGTAGGCTAATTTCATGTTTTGGCACCAGAATGGCTGAGGGCTTGTTCTGCAGCAATCTAAGCTCGGCAGTGTTGCATCTCAGTATAAGCAGCAGCAGTGACACTTGATGTGTGAAAATGGGAGGTTGTAAACCATCAACTCTGTCCTCTTATGCCACAAGAGTCCACCACAGTGACGACAGCAAGCAGCTCTTCCTGGCAGTGTGGTGACTTTGAGCATAGATAATGATTTTACTCTCCGTGTGAGTGTGATATGCTTACTTTCTTTTTTGCAAGGTATAGTTTCTTGTGAGATTTGTAGAAGAAGTACTAGCTGATGTTTTTATGGTTTACTTAAATGCCATTGTAGAGCTTCCTCCCGAAGACAAACACAGAAGTCCAACAGCTGAACTCTGAAAAAGAGATTGAAAAGCATCAATAACCACTATATGACAGCGATGGACATTATCTTTCAAGCAGAGGAGTTGAAATAAGAGAATTGAACATCCCCAGAGAGTGTAAACTTTTTCTTAGTCCCTGATTTCAGACAGATGTAGACACAAGCAAGCTTCTCATTTCTAACGGGCCATGACCGTGACATCAGCATTAAAGAATAGCTAAATCTTACAAAACAGACTTGTTCGTATTTAGTAGGCAGTTGCCCATGTTAATATCATGTCCTTGGAAGTGGCAACAATCTTAGTAGATGGTATCAAACTGCCGGCAAAATCCCCTTAAAAGGTTGTTTTATAAAAGGCTTTGAAGTGACACAATGTAATAGATATTTTTAGAGTCAGGCCCCTTCGCATTTTCTAACTATAGACCCACATGTGGCTCTGGTTCTCAGGGAGTTTGGAACAAACTGTTCATGCCAAAAGTCTTCAAACTATTTTTGGTAATTTCCCTGAAGTGATAGATTCACTGTCAAGTTGTGCTCTTGACTTTTATGAGACAAGAATATATCAGATTATTAATTAACTTTCCAGTTAAAGAGTCTAAAGTCTGTCGTTTGACAAGTTTAAGTTTAAGGAAATAAGGTCTGTCTTAAGGAAGGAACATTATCAAAAGTGGGGCATTCTTTTGTGCTTTTGATTAAAATAGCACCTGAATGATTTCCTCTATGGTTGAACATTGATAAATAAATGGGATGGGTGTTTTTCTATTTGTAGAACATTCACCGTCATGGAGCACTTTAAAGAAAAGATAAACATAATTATAAAAAAGACATCTTGATCTAAATTCCTGCTCTATTTCACCTCCAAACAGGAGCCCTGACGAAGGTGAAAGAGAGCCAGAAGCATGTGGAGGAGGGCAAGATGGACGGGGCACAGGCAGAAGGCATCAACGAGCGCTGCAACATCATCTCCTGTGCCACGCTGGCTGAGATCCAGCACTTCCACCAGATCCGTGTGCGTGACTTCAAGGCACAGATGCAGCACTACCTACAGCAGCAGATTTCCTTCTTTCAAAAAATCACAGGCAAGCTAGAGGAGGCCCTGAAGAAATACGACAATGCATAATGGATCACTTGTCTCAGCCTGTTGGTCTAGACCTTGGTGATCAATGGCCATGCACCTCTCTCTAAGTCAGCCAGTGGAGTTTTGGCGAGCAACAGCCAGCACCACATACTGCTGAATGCTGTTCATCCAGCAGAGAGGGACATTCAAAGAGATTATGCTCCAGTAATGATGAAATTTCAACCAAATCCAGGTTTCTGTGTGTGTTGGCCACATTGTTTGGGGACTGGGTGTCCTTATTTAAGAGAGGATGTGTAATTTAATGAAGTTAGGCTAACGTAATACAAACAAAGGTCTTATGCCTTTAGATTTCATGAGAACCATCATAATGATGGTGCAACACTTGTTCCCGTGCATGGGTGAATTAAATCTAATCAATGTTATGACTTGCAGAGAGAGAGCCTCGTATCAGCTGATGCCTACCCGATGAAGGAGGTCATATATCAAGAGATCTTAGCCTTACAACACAGTTTTTAACTGACTGTTTTTAAGTGACTGCCACTCCAGGAGCAGCTATGCTTCAGTGGCTAACACACTGCCTTCTGGAAACACTCAAGCCCTTCCTGCTATCTCACTCTTTGGACAAACAGGACGAAATGTTTACAGCCTCCTCGCTGAGCAGCCGCTGTCACCACTGTCTCGCTGTGCCTTCTGATTAAGTCTCTCTGGTCGTTTTTGTTACTAGCTACTAAAAAAAAAAGCTTTATATACTGTATATGTTGAAATATATTCTATTTGTTTTTACAGAGCTACAAATTTTGCAGTCTTTGGAAAAAAAAAAGGTCACTGTGAGGGCAGCGTCTTTTATGGGAGATAATATTGTTCAGTTGTGCCGTTGTTTGCCTCAGTGGCTCCAGGATTGATTTTCAACACTCACAGTGTAACAAAATCAGGATCAAGAGAGGATTACCTGCTTTGACAATAGGAACCCATGCCTTACATGTGGCACAGCCAGCACTGGTGCTGATTTACACAAGCTTGCCGACTTTAATGGATGAGTATGGCGGACACTTACAATGTCGGGTACCTGAATTTGTGTTGACAAAATGTGGGTTTTCAGGATTAGTTTTGGGGTAGTGGTCAGAGACGGGCTGTTGGAGGGTGGAGGGTTCCTCACCTGTTTTAATAATGCTGTCATTTTAATAGCACACTTCTAGATGGTTCAGATATACTGCTGTTTTTAACCTTTATGATGTTGGTTTCATCATGAAGAGATTAATGTAGAAGCAGAGATGCAAAATAAATTCCTCCTTCACAAAAAGCCGTTTGTTGGTCCTGTGTGTTTTGTCAAGCACCTTAAATATATAACTTAAATATATAGCTCATCTTTTATTGTTCATGTGATTAGGCTGAATATGTCTGAACAACTGGAAAAAAGCCAATGCAAACTGTGTATGTGTTGACAGGTTAATCCGACTTTTAACAGTTCTTCAAAGTGCTTCAGACACTCACAATGTAAGAATTTATGTGAACCATGAAATGTAGCCACCTTACCGTTTTATAATTGCAGCAAGACAAAGAGTGCAAACTGTACGGATCTGCAGGTTTCCTTGGCTGCATCCCTGGAGGACCACTGTGCCGTGTCAGTGTTTCATGCTAAGCTCATGCTCGGCTTGCAGATCTGCTGACAGCGCACCGCCCAGCCAAGCCATCTGGGACATCTGGCCACTGTTAAAAGTGCCGGAGCGGATGACAGTGAACACCTAGTGAACAGGAAAAGGTCAAAAACGGCTGGGAGAGGTTTTCATTAGCTGTCATCGCCATCAGCTATAGGCGAGATAACAAAGATGCAGAACAGTTCTTTTCAGAGATAACATTCTCTCCATGCGCAGATGGCCTGATTTGTTAAAGAAATTCTCCCTGTACACGTAAGCAGTTTTGTTCAGTGCTGGCCCTTTTAGTTACAATCTTGAGGCGAATATACTGTGAAGCAATGCATTGTCTTTGTTGTCTGATGGGAATCTAGTTTGACAGACGGTCAAACTGATGATGCAGAGTAGAAGATGAAAGATAGCAGCAGCAGCTTTCAACCAACCAGCTCTGTAAATATATTTATATGTTAGTATGTTCCCACCAGATTATCTATGAAGATCTCCTGCACTGCTCTATTGCCACTGCCTGAAACGAGAAACATACATTTACAGAAATTCTGACAGAAAACTTATATTCTCAAGCCTCTATACTTAACTGAAGACAATTTTCAAACCAATTAATTAAATGTAACGTGATACATCTCAGCATTGTGATAAAATGCAACAAGACATTCTCTTAAACATTAGAGCTTCTTTATGTGTAGTTAATGAATCCATTACCTGAGGGATAAGCAGATGCCTTTTAATTACCAATGTTGAGAGTCTATCACCATGCTAGCAGCTCTGAGAGGCTATATGAGTAACAGCAGTGGTTTGAACTACATGTTAACTTGAGCTAAGCATGCTAACAATTGACCAATTAACTAAACACACAGTGGCTAAGGTTAATGGGTATGTCATCAGTTTTGTATGTATTTGGCCATAAACCAAAATTGCACAGGGCTGATCACTAAAGTTGTTAAGATTTACTGTGAGGGGGACATGAATGTCTGTACCAGTGTCAGTAATTTCACTCTCTGGGGCTCATGAACATCTGCACAGAATTTCATTGCAATCCATCCAATAGTTGTCGAGATATTTCAGTCTGGCTTAAAGTGGTGGGCCGACCGACAGACTGACATTGCCATCTGCAGAGCTACATCACTAGCATGGCTAATAACATCCTGTCATGTGGGAGCTGAGTCCACTTGGAAAGTACAAACTCTCACCACCTCGTTTCCCTTTCCTGCCCTCTATTTTTCTATTGTATTCTTTGGTTTTCAATTTCAACATAAATTCAACAAGATGCGCACAGCCTCAAGCAAACTCACCCCTCAGGCCTTCTGTCAATACCGCCAACGCCAGAGGAAATGGGTGCTCCTGTTTTTATATTCCTGCTCTTTCCAGCCCTGAGCTTTGCTTCTTCTGAATTAGAAAAACTGATAAATGTTAGGTACATATAGCTCAGAAAAAAAGTATTTGGCTGAGAGAGTTAACACACAGCTACCCTTGCTACATATGATCGTGGTGAAAATTTGGAATTAACACAATATTAGATCCACATAAGACAAGAACAATGATGTCATAGTGTCATAGTGTTTTTTTGCATCTGCAAGACTTATTGCTTAATGTAGTGCAATATCATGAAGACTGCAAGTGTTTTGACGCAGTTCGTCATCTTCAGTACAGTGCAGTTCTGCAAATTTATGACAAAAAGGGAGGGCTTCATACTCACCACAGACCAGCACCCAGGAAACAACGGCTCCTCTCGATTCAGAGTTGGATTTTTCTTGAGACAAAACAGTGCTAGCAGCTCACCACATTCCACAGACACAAAAGTCAAGTGAGCAAAACCAAAGGCTACAAGAGCAGCGCCGGAAATACCCTTCCAGATGCTGCGGGGTTGCACGATAACAGGGCATGACATAAGTGTAATTGTTGAGGGGTAAAAATATAGAGGATACAAGAGATTGAGTATGATTTTCTGGAGGATTTGTTCTGGGATAGTTTGTAATCTAGGCAGTCATAGCATTTCAGCTCTAAAGAAAAACATCACATGGTCAAAATAAGTTGTCATCACTGTTCCTAAGATGCTTGGCTCTCCTTCCTTTTGGACTTGCAGTGGCTCTGTGGAATTCACCGAATGTAACCCAGAAACATTCTGTACCTTTGTTGTCACTTTGGTAACGACCCAAAAATGAGAAAAAACTGGCTGAACCCCTTCCCAGCTGCTCATTTACTGCTCTCGCACATGGAAAAAAGTAATAATTTCGCAGCATATTTTCACCTCTGACTAGCAGGTTTTTTTTCCCTGTTTTTCATGAGACTTATTTACACATTCTCCAATTTAGAAATGGGTTTGTTTTCCATCAGTGTCAATAGCTGAGCAGCAGAACAGTAGCTGACAGAACAGAATTTCCCCCTCTAATGAACTGGCACTGACGCCACATTTGACCGCATTGCTTTCATAAGGATTGAATCAGTGTCTCGAGATCCTTGCGTAGATTACACTCAATTCCTGTTGCACCCTCCCTGTGCAACACTCTGGTCAGACTCATCAGTTAAACTACGACAAAGACACACAAATCTCTAAAACTGGGCTGGGTTCGACCCCTTTCTGTTTGTAAAAGTTAACGTGCTTGTCAAATCAATCGTCTCTGCTTAGATGACACCTGTGCATTGTTTCCTATCACTTATTTTCACACTCTCAACTCATCTCCTTCCTCGTTGGAGCACTTACACTCCCATGGCTTAATTTCACACTAAAATGCCACTGTGAGTTTGACCCCAACTTCCTCACACTGCTACAGCTGATTAAGGCCTTCCAAATGTTACATTATAATGGCAGGAAATGCCCTGAGGCAAACCACAAAGATTTCAACCCTCATCCTTCTTCATGCAATATTACTACATTGAAAGGGGAAGTGCCAAATCACACACAGGATTTCTGTGCAAAGGAAATGTTTTGTTTTAGAGGGCAGTACAATATTTCAAGTCAAGGTGCGACTAGGAAAAAAAAATGATGCATGTTTTTATGGCACTGCTTTTAGCTCCCATTGCACCAGCAACAAAGTACTTAATACTTGTGCAGGTCAAATGCAGATTTAGAGTTCTCCTTTAATTTTAGCTTGTTCAGATTGTACACAAAGGATGTCTGGATTAGGCTATAGTTCAGTTGTTTCAGTAACATATAACTACATGACATTCAGTTTGCCAAGCTGGGATAGCCTAAAGGTCCACTCCCTCTTAAGTCGGCAGAAGCAAACTTCAAGTGCTGTTTCTGTTCATCTCTCTTTTTTTTGCAGAGTTCATGCTTTAGGAATGTGAGGCGTTTGCCTGTACTCAGCATATTCCTGCTGGAGGGGGGATTCTGGCTGGATCTGTTTTCAATTATAGCTGGGTCTGTACCGGCCTTTGATCAGAGTCTGGGCCGACTGAGACAGAGGGGAGACCCTGTTGTCCTGACACAGCTGACAGACCCTGGAGCGAAGGGGAAACTGAGCTCTGTGGCTCTAGACAGAACAGATTCTCATTCACTGGGGAAAAAAACAACAACACAGAACCACTCCCTCCGACACCGGCTTCACCTTACAGTCCCGGTGGTATAATCCCTTTTTGAAAAACAGTATGTGCGTGTGTGTTTGCGTGTGTGGAGCACGTGTTAAGTCCTCCTAGGCACCACCTGAGACTTGCTTTCATTATAGTTTCACTTGTTGTTCATTTTGTTAATATTACTGCATTGGTAGAACCCTAACTGGAACCTTCAAAATGGTGCTGATAATCTCCACTTCAGCATGTGTCATAATATACATATTAAACATTAAACAAACAATTAACTTTTGCCATTTTGATTCATATATTGTGTCTCTGTAGGTGTGGAAAATTACAACTACATTCTTGTCTTGTCATATGAGACCTCTGCTCATGTGACTGTGCAACTGGAAAGTTTTGGTCAGTGTGGTTATCTGCTGATCGCTGATGATTTGATGGTAGCCAGCAGTGTGAGGTCAAACAGCATGCTTGTCTTTTAAAACACAGATTACATCTGTCTTCTCCTGCATGAGATATGAAAAATTTACAATCTGACATGTTTTTAGAAGAAACTGAAAGCACCTGATTGTTATAAAAGATTGTGTGTGTATCCTGCAGAAATTTAATGAATCTTGCGAGCACTTGCATCACTCCCAAGAGATCAGATTAACTGGCCAGAGGTGTATTACTCACCACTTAACTACAAACCAACTAAGTAAACGTCAGGGATTTCTGCCCTGGCTACTTTGTTGATTTTGTTTCTGCAGTGTTCATATTTTTTCATTTTTGTCTCAATATTGTTTTGTTATTATTTTTATGTGTGAAACAATAGAAGACTACTAAATACAACCTTCACCTGAGTTAACCCTACAGTAGATGTTTCTTAACATTTATTGCTATTTATTTCTCTTAAATAAAGAAAACAAACCTCCTCCTGCACATCTACAAGCAGAAGTGAGTGCGTACTTACAAACGTGCTAAATCATTTTTCTCTTTTTGCTGTTTAAATATTATTTTGCTCTCATGCAGTGGCATCGCAAGCACGTTTTGGTTTTGCAGGAAGCATGATTAGACAAACATGTGGGCCTGGACAGCAGCTCCCATGAGATCATCCACTGACCTCAGAACAGCAGCACCCTGCCCACTCCCGGAGGTGAGGCCTACACCCTGCTTATAAAACATTATTTTAGGATAAAATCACATTTGCTGTGTCTAAAATTTTGTATCAGGATTAATTTAACATACATTTAATACAGTACAGTTTTTGTAGGTGGCTATAGTTTGAAATAGCAGAAAAAAAACAGAGCAAAAGATGTTGTCTTTGGGTTTGTACGATACCGGCATGATGAAATCAACATCCTGCCACGGGCACACCCATTGCCAGTGTTACTGGAAAGAGCAAAATAAAAGTACAGACGTCTACTAATCTCTTCCTCTCTCTCTCTTTTTTTTGTCTGCTAAAAATAGTTTTCATGAAAGACTTAAGGCTACACCAACTTGTCTCAATTATTTACTACAATGCTGCATTACTTTCTTGTTAAAGTAGCATCCACTAAAAATGTTTTTTTTTTCTCAATAATAAACAAACACAAATTTCCATGAAATCATCTGTTGGTTTTCATAGTCTCAAAGAGTGAATCTTTGTCTTTGGTGGCTTCCTTTACATTTCCACTGGTGCCAGCATCAGTCCAAATTTTCCTCTTGCATAGATAAATAGCATCTATAAATAATAAAATAAATGAACATTTTGTGAGCGTGTTCATGCTCCCCAAAAGATGAACCATTTCAATTTTGGACAATCCATGAACTTTCCTCTTGCACCACCCTTTGGGTAAACTGAGAACTTTACAGCCCAGATAATGAATCATTTAACAGGCAGACATTTGCTGGGTTCATTCATGGTCTGAGGGGGATAAACCTATTTGAATATGCAAATCCGGAAAAACTTCATTTAAAACAAATCAATTTCTTGTCTGTGTATGGTGCATGTAACGAACATGATCTCTATGGGCCACCTTCAGGGCTAAGAAAATCTTTACCAGTGTAGCTTTGATCTTTAAAGACATACATTTGTATGTTTTATTGTTTTCAGTTAATGCCAAGGCATCATGGGAATTGTTGTATTTTTCTATTTATTCAAGGAAAGAGCAGAGGGCATGCTGCGTGTCCTGTACCTGGCAGAATGTTCAGGAATGTGGGAGCACTCTGCATGCTTTAGCCCCGGTTTTGTTTTTATAACCCTCGCACAGGAAGCTCACTCTGGTGGGGCCTCATTCATGTTGTCTGAAAAACGCTGACTGCCCTCCCACCCCCACCTCCCTCTCTGGCTGCTCTCCAAGACACACACACACACACACACACATTTTTTTGTCTTTGTGGGCCAATGTGCATTCTGTCCTCCCCCAGCCCCATCAGAGAGTTTCATTTATAGCTCTAATTACAATAAACAAGTGAGAACAACCTGGGAAGAGGCCACTTCCCCCACTCACATTTCTCACTCAGGAACAGAACCACTTAATGTCTGTTAATCATACATTAAGTTATGTGTTCTCGTGGGCATTTCTTTGTTTTGAAAATAATTTCAAGTCACAATGATTCAATTACCACTCAATTACCAGGGAGATTTACACAGGATCATGCAAAAACCAAACCAAACAAACAAACAAACAAACAAACACCAATATTTCTCCTCTCAGGACTAGGATAGCAAAGACTAACCTGAACCTCTGCCAACTCTGACTTTTTGCTTTGTTTCTTGTGGGCTGAATTTTCAAAAGTAAAACAAAGGCACAGAACCTTTTCAATGTGTTTTTGTCATGCCAGCATGAGTGCAGGGAAACGATGTCTGTATTCACATGGCATTTGCACATTTTCACCTTCAAACTAGCCCCTTATAAAATTCACTTCCTCTCATCTCTTACAATATGGAATCAAGCACACTCTCACTCTTTCTCTTCAACACACACACACTGTGCTGACCAGCTAACCACCCTCTTTGTGCACTGCCACCCACAGAATACAGTCGACCACAGTCATCAAACAACCAGCTGACATGGACTGCTGGTGGTCTGACCTCTCCCAGAGTTGGCACGCACACACGCACGCACGCACGCACACACGCACACACACCTCCTCCTATACAGATTCATTGTTCACAAACTCACACATCAGTGTTAATAGATAATAGATAGATGTTAATGATGTTAATAGATAATCAAGATCAATCTAAACGTGTGTGTTCATGGAAGGATGATTGAAATCCGTGGATCAGTATAGTTCCACATGCTAGTGACGCAGAGGGTTTGATTTTGGCACATTATGCTTTTCACATGTCAATAGTCCTGCGTCAACACATATCTCCTCTTACATCCAATCCTGTGCTGTACAATGATGGCTGAATGATGAGAGTATCCCTCATGTGTGACTCTGTTCAGGGCTTCAGGGAGAGCCCAACATCAGGCTAAACATCTGGTGCATGACATCTGTTTATGATCCCACTGTGAATGAATCTATTGACAGAGAGTTACTAAATCAATGGACAGTGGGACATGTGGGAGTTGACCACATGTGCATTGGTGTATGTGTGCTGGTTCTGTGTGTGATATAATTGAGAGGCTGTCTTTATCAGATTATACAAGAACACCAAATGGTTCAAAACCTGATGTACCCTACCAATCCTGGTGCCATTTATTTACAAAGAAGTTAAAGACTTCAAAATCCAATAAGACCAAATGTTTGAAATGTTGCCTCCAGTTTGCAAAGTAAAAAAAAAAGATTTTGCAAAAATAAATGTACTCCAACAACAGCTGAATCAAGAATGCTTCCAAGATTAACTTAAATTGAATCAATGAGCACAAATAGGAAGATTGCAGTCATGCAAAGACCTGTAAAAAAAAAGGGAAAGTAAAAAAAGAAAGGAAGTACAGATCTACAGTGCATGTTATAAATTGCTATCATGTACTGTTTACCAAAATGTGTAACAAAGCATGCAGATGAGGGTTGAATCTATTCAATAACAGTTCCTCAAACTAATTAAGAACCATTACCACCTGTTCTCACCTGCAAAATCATTGCAAGGGACAGTCAAATTAAATTATTTAATATCATAGTTTTTCCATAGTTTCCACATATTACTTTCAATGTGTGCATGATCCGTTTCTTTTTTGGTGCCATTTCAGATCACATCAGCCATTAGCAGAGCAGCGAGGAGGCTCACTGCCAGAAACCAGAGAAAAGCCTGTCAATGAATCAAGCAGCTAATCCTTCCTCCAGCAGATGAGAAATGCATAAGACCCAGTTTAGCTTCAGATTAAAAAAGAAAAAGTGCCTGATACTGATGCCACTTGGGTGAAGAGCTCTGGGTAGAAAGGAAAATAAGGAAGATTGCAGAGTGTCTTTTTGTTTTACTTCATCACAGTGCTTTCTTCTAAAAGGCAACCACCAGGGCTTTCATCACTAACATGTTAGATTCTGAAGCCCTTTGCAGTATTTTACATGCCTTGATTAGCTTTTATGAATAAACTAACTGACACTTTGTGGATGATCTGTTAGCAGTTTTGCCAGTGCACAGACATTGTTATTATTGCAACAGTTTGCAAATGTGAAAGAGAGAAACGGGAGTCCTTATAGAACTGAAACATAGTCTTTGTCTCTAAAATACAACTGAAGGTAGAAGTGATTCAATTAGCCATCTGGGTTTGTCTGTGTGGAACCTTATTAAACCAAATGAGCCACGACCGCTTTGTCTCTCTTAGCCTTGTCTTGCAGGGTGCTATTGTTCTTTAACCCTCTGCCCCACAATTACCAACCCTTAAATTACGATGATCAATCTGAGATCTGATATCAGAGGGCAGGAACTCATCATGACTAATTATCTCTCACTGTCTCACACAAAATGGGGACAATACATTAGCTCACTTTAAAATCTCAGAGTTGTAATTTAAAGAGTGGACCGAAAACTGCATGGCTTACACCTCGACTGTTTAACACTGCAGACAGCTAGGGTAATGGTCATTTTAACCCTGACTGCTATAAGTGTCCAACATGTGACTGCTTCCTGCCAGACATCCACATTTTGTAACTCTACATACCATGATGTCAGCATTTTCTCCACACTAGTTTCCTCTTTTTGAGACTATAATCTGACTTTTGCTCCTGCTTGTGTGCATCCATTGTATGAGTCAGGTGGGTCAAATGGGTCAAGTGCTAATTCTGTGTCAGTTTGGGTGAGCACAATTTACTGTCTTCTCAATTATCAGTGCACACAATGTATACAACATCTTTCTGAATTAGCTTGTAAAAAAAAAACTTTTGTAAAAAAAAAAAATGTAATAGTTTCATGTAATTTTATCAGCTAGATATAAAATCTTTGACTGATGATGTTAAAGCTCAGAGTGATAGTGGGTTATACTGCAAGCCTGTGCAGGGGAATATATGATATTGCACTCATTCAGACAGTGTTGTTGAACTCATTTAAGCTTTTCAAAAATTAGCACTGACACAATGCCATGTTACAATATGACACACAATGTGTACTCAGTAGCGAGGTGGAACATTATGCTTTTACTTCCCTTGGTTCTGTGAGGTTTTTAGCCACACTAGCATTATGGCTTTAGGGATGGTAATGTTGGTTTGTCTATTGATCCACCACTTTGGCCTGGACTGAAACATCCTGACTGTTGGATATATTGCATTGAAATATGGTGCAAACATTCATTGTGTCCAGAGGATGAGTTGTCATGATTTGGCGATTGCCTGATAATTTGACCTGCCAAACAGCTGTTCAAAATGTTCACTGAAATTATTATCATATTATCATATTGTAACTTTAGCTCAACAAACTCCTTGTGAAGTCCTTGTAAACTTTCCTGAAATCCTGACATCATTTTCTGGCAATCTGGTGGATTACATAAACCTTTAATTCACAATTCATTTAGACTGTTTGGGGTGAAATGGTTGAATTGCTAATGATGATTTCATTATAAAAACTGGGATACTTTGATCAATAAAACCAAAGTGCAACATAAAACTACATCATTCATCTCATTATCAGCTCTAATGTAGAGCCCTAAAGTCACTATGTAATATTTCAGTGTAAATGTGACCATTAAATGTTGAATTTGAATCTAATGCGCTTTGCTTTTGGTCTTAGTATCTAGCTGGTTGTGTTCCGCCAGACAAAAGACAGTAAATCTGACATGACATCCAAAACAAACCATGCATCTCTGCAAATGATTTCAGGCAATAAATAGAGTGTGAGCTGGCTTGTTGTAGTCTCTGGATAATCTTAGTTCAGTCTTTCACATCATCAACATTCCTAAACACAAACAGGCAATCTCTCCATGTATAACAGTTGTGGGTGGTCTCACCAAGAGAGTGTGTGTGTGTGTGTTTGTGTGTACACAGACTTGTGTGCATGATGTCTGCTCTTGTCATGATGAAAGTAGTCAAGCGAAGCAGGTTTTTCTTTTTCTTTTTTTTTTTTTTTACCCCTAAAAGCAATGCTGGTTTGACAGTTTGGGGCTGAGGTTGGACCTCAGTCTGGATTCAAACTGGGGAAGTACAAGAAAGGACAATGACAAGAGTCTCTGTATATGACTGTTTATCTGTGTATGTGTGTGTGCATGTGAAGGAGGAAGTGTATGATCTAAATCTCCTAAATTCTGAGAAAATCCCTCTCCCCTGTGTCTACTGAGAAGCTTCTTGACACCTCCTCATAAACTCTAATTTAAACTTGTGGCAAATCATCATGATGTTTTTTTTTTTTTTTTAATCTCTCTAATGTTCTGAGAAATAATGACTATTGCATGATAATCTGTGACTGTGATTTGTCATTCTGTTTAAAGCTGCCAGTGCATCTTTGACTGGCTTGGCTGTTTCTCTAACCTGGCAAACAGATGTCACTGAGAACAACTGAATCTGAATCACTGAAAAAACAAAACTGTAAACGTGTTTTTGTGTGTGTGTGTGTGTGTGTGTGTGTTTGTTTGTGTGTGTGCGCGTGCTGTCTTGCAAATCTAGTTTCAGACTGAGAGGTCTGAAACTAGATCAGCAAGACAGCACACAAGCACTGCCTTCATTGTGGTAATTTAGCTGTACCGTTGGAACTCTTTTACTGACTTACAAAGTGGGAGGAACTATTTTGGGCACCCCTGGTTTTGAAAGTAAAAGTCCCTTAGACAATGTTAAGAGGTTCACAGTTGGAGCACTTCGTCAGCTTTGACCAGTGTGAATCCCCCCTGAGAGATGATCAGTCCTAATTACTGTGTTACAAAATACCTTTTTTTTTTTTTTTTAACTTGTCTACATACAATTTCCTTAGGGGATAAATAAAGCCTATCTATCCTTTCTATCCTATTTATACTTCTGTCACAACCTTAACTGTGTGTTTATTATTTTAACCTTGAAGACAAAGGCCCAGTACACCTGCCACTGTACGGGCAGGTATCAGAGGGAAGGGACAAATGACCTATATGGTCATTCAGGCTGAAGGACTCCTTGTCACAGACTACAGCTGTGATGTTCAGTCCAGTCAATGTTCAGTGTTCAGTGAAAATCTAGAGTTTATGGGAAAGGGTGTTTGTTAAAGGAAGCTGAAAATAAAATACTTGAATATTGAATAAACACTATTAAAGCTTTTCCAAAAAACATGATTACTACATTACATTTAAACATACACAAACATAATAAAGGCATACATCATAAAATGTGGTCTATTCTTTACAGTGTGTACTCGTCTGTTCAGCACTGACTGTGGTCTGCGACTGCTGCATCTCCCATCTTTATTTTTTTTTCAGATGTTACTTTCTGTTCCTTACTTTTTGTTAATCTGTGTTTTTACTAATGAGTAAGTAGCTACCCTTGTTAGTAGGTTTATTTCTTCTTTTGACATGAGTTAAATAAAAAAGCATGTGAATTATGTGGGAAAATGGTTATTTAGTTAATCAGTTTGACACTCATAGAAGACAGTGAGCTGTGTGGATGCTAACAAATAAAAACTGAAGGAATTCAAGAGTTTGGACTAACTCAAATTTCCTCTCTGGCCACAGATGCAGCCTAATGTTTGTGGTTGCTTATCTTTGTTTAACTTTGTTGTCTTTGTTTAACAATGTGTTTATATTTGTGTCTTCCTGTATGTTTGTTCTTGGCGCTGTGGGGCTAACAACCGGAGTCAAATTTTTTGTATGTGTCAACATACTTGTCCATTAAAATTGATCCTGATTCTGTACTAACAAACTGAGGCTACACTTTTCTTTTCTTTTCTTTTCTTTTCTTTTCTTCTCCTGCATTGTGTGTCAGAGTGCTGACTCCACACACACCTGCAATCATGATAATCTGAACAATTTGATGATGTTTGTCCCGAGCTGTGTTGGAATTTCCTTTTAATAAATGACAATACTGTGGTTTACAACAGGAGCCCAATGAAGTCCCTGTTAGTGGACTCTGTGGCTTGACATCGTTGTGCTAACTTTGCAGCTCACATGTGATGCCATTACTCACCAACCCTATTAGCTCATTTACTGTCAACAAGACCATTCAGCACACCGGCACTGATTGTGTAAAAGTCCTGAGCTGAATGCATTTTTGGATGATAGCAATAGCATTCTGTACCAACCAACTATATTCTTAAATTAACACCTGTACACATGTGACAAACATCCTTAATGCCCGCTGTATCTACCGTGTTCGCCATTTGGAGAACAAATAACTGCTTTTCTTCACATGATACCATCAGTCATGTGGACTGACTCACAGCACTGAAGCTTCGACAGCAGAAAAAGATCCTTGTGCTTTTCGAAATCACATTACATGTTTACCCTCTGGGTACCCAGAAGACCCAGAACTGGTTTGGCAACGAAGCCTTTCCTATTGAGATAGTGAAACACACACACACAGCACCTTCGTGCAGATCATGTGACAAATCCTCCACAATTAAAGTAATTCCAGGAAACTAGGAGAAGTGATGATGATAATTAATCTTTTTCTAACTGATCCTCTGGTGCAATGTATCTTGTTCTGCAATGAATGCAGTATCATTAAGAGGAGGGCAAAAGGCTGCAAGCACAGTTTAAATTATAGAGATAGAGAAAACTGCCAACAACTCATTTAAATGGATGAAATAAGGGATAATTTGGATGCTACTGTCAAACCAACATTGCTTTTTTAAGAGTCAAAAACAGCTTTGGTTGACTACTTTAATCCTCTTTTTTGAGGATAAAATAGGCAGACATTTGGTCAACAAGACTGCTTAAGTCATACACACACATTTACGGTATGATTTTCCTACTGTGTGATAGCGGAAACTAATTCCTTTCAAACGCTTTAAAGGGGTTTATTAAAAATATGGTATAAATAAATATGACACTTCTGTTACATAAAAGGTTACATCTGTCATATGAGACTGGGATACACTAGATAGACATTTCTGTTCAGTACAAAATGATTCTATAAGTTTACAGTGGTTTTCTGTTTTTTTCTCCCATAGCTTGCCAGAACATGTCAGAGCAGTACCTTTCCTTTACAGTAGATACATAATTACAGTGTCAAACAACCAAATTAAGCCTACAGTAGATAATGTCAAAAATCTAAGGACACACGTTAAACAGGCTTGTCAGTCTTAAATAATTAATATAAATACCAGCACTCATTTCAGTCAAAGAAATTCTCAGTGTTTTGTAATTTGTCTAAGAAAAACCTGTCAGTATTTTTTAAAGATGGTCTCCTCGTGTTAGCAACTGATGCTCCAATGAGCAAGAGACTGACAACTTGTTCTTTTGACAAATGTCTCATCTCAGAAAGTCGTTCCCAATACCAGACGAATGAGACTGTCTTACGGTTAGCAGCTCAATCTCCTGAAACGTAGGTGAACCCACTATCCATTCAACTGTAGGAGAAACCGTTAGAAACTAGATTATAGAATGAACCTACTGTTCAGTCTTAATCGATGAGGTTAAGGTGTACAGTGTAGATTTTGTATAATCTTTAATCAGTGCCTTGATTTTTTTGTTCATGCTTCTTGATAATATAAAAATACTGTGCATAGTAAAATAATAATAATTAAAAAAAAAAAGATAAACAGTTTCACCCAGTGTAATCTGACCAGGGCTACAATAGTGATACAAAACCACTTTAACATCCCATTTTAATATACAACCATGGTGGAAACCATTAGTGACAAAGCTGTAATTTTTATAATATTAAATCCTGTAATGTTAAACAAAGATCTATTATTGACAATACATGCAACCCTCATTAAAGTTAACATGAAGTGAATGACTGTTAACAAAATACCTGAGTTTACAAAAAGTTGCTAGACTATCATATATATTACATAACAACAATGTAAAATCTGCACAATCAATTGAAATGCTTTGAAAATACCTCTTTATACCAACGTCAGTCTTAGTGATTCACAGTTTCAAGTTGTTAGCATCAGCTCAGCTCCGGCTCTGATGACCATGGCCCATAATGGGAGAGACTTCAACGTGCATGAGGATCACACAATGCAAGTGATTAAATTAGGCACCAAACACAGGTAACTTACCACAATGACTGTAAATGCTCAAGTGACCAAAGTCTGAATATACAGCAGTAGTTGGTGCTGGATTTTTAACCAGTGTTTGAAAGGTCTGTACAACGCAAAGCTGTCCTGACTCTTATGTGTGTATTGCAAAAATACTCTGGCCACAGTGGTTTTCTTCTTTATCTATCCTTAAAGGTGCATGAATCAATCTTTGGCCACTCGGGGACAGAAGAACTCAAGCTAGTAGACACATCCAGCAGAGACAGAGCAACATTACTGTCCTATTGGAGCATCGATTGATTTTTAGCTCCCTAAATGTTGTTTTGTTGAATTTTGAATTGAGTGATAATTCTGTGTTTGCCACTATGAGTGAAACCTCACACGACCCTGTAATGTGATTCAGTATTACTACAAAAATATTGATTATTGCAGCTTTAAACTAATAACCTGCAACAGGTAGTAATTCATTACAGCCTCATTTAAGTACACAACCACATTTTCATCTGTGATCAAAACCGGTAACAGTGTTCTCTACCCAGAGCTACAAGATCATACCCAGTACTGATTCTTCTGAAGAGTGGGAGTGGCGGTTCTAATAATTTGACAAGATGCTGCAGGTGAACCATTGCTCCGAGAACTTACGAGCATGTTTGAATCAATGGTGTTGTAACCTGAGCCGTGATTTGACACCAATAATCGATTAGATACAGGGCTGCCTGGGCAGGTGGGGTTTAATGGGGTGACAGTCACTGTGGGAACTGTTGTGCTCCTCTGGGTTTGGCCTTGGTAGGACTCACTGCTTGGAAGACCAGTGGAAGGTGGCTCCGTTGGTGCAGCAGTGCTCTGCTTCCGTTGCCTGTGGTGTCGAAGAAAGACAACAAGGACTACAAAGATGATTACAAGCAGCAGCAGGGCCAGGAGTGGTAAGATCACCAGGAGTGGACTGGAGTTTTTTTGAGGGTAGGATTCCACACGAACTGGTGTGTTCCTGAAGGGAAAATCCTCCATTCCACGTGTTGGTTTGCCAAGAGTTGTACTGAAAATGCTAGTTCTGTTGGAGTTTCCCCAGCGGTTGCGTCCCTTGAACTTTTGCTGGTTTTTGCTTGGTTGTTGGGTGGAGAGGAAAGCTGTAGACAGGACTGGTGAAGCAGTTCCATTTCTGGAAGTCTGGATTGGTGTCTGAGGAACAGATGATGTGGTTGGGACAGGACTCTTTGTGGTTGGAAAAAGTGCTGGATCATATGGCACGATTGTAAAGTGGAACTCCCCTTTAGCAGGTTGGATGTTTTCAGCTTTCAGCAGAAACACAAGTGAGTCATTTAACTCTTGAACTCCAGTCATGTTTGCATTCAGCTCCAAGGTTATCTTCTCCTGCATCACTTCCTCAAAGGTGAAGGACTCAGCTTGTGCAGCTTTCCTGGACATTTCAGGTTTTGCCCGAATCACCTTCCCATACTTAGGATGGGAGATAATTTCAAATACAGGGTCACTATTACTGATATTAGCCAGTTCAGAGGCATTAAGAAAACTAGTGCTGAGTTTGACAGCAATCCCACTGGGAATCCTCAAACCTTTGCCAAACCGGATCAAAGGTGTAACAGTTATGTTAAGCACTTGGCCAGTCAGATTTGCTTCTGCAGTGAAGGCAGTGAACTCAAAGCTGTCTTCAGCAGAGGACAGGGAGATCATATGGTAGGACAACCTTCCAGCCTGTAGATCTTCCTGTTTAAACTGTGTAACCTCCTGACTGTCCTTCAGAAGTTTGCCAAAGTTTGGAGGCCTTGTAATCTGGTAGTGAATGGTGATGTTTTTCCCATTGGTAACAGCAGCAAGGTTGTCTTGGGTCAGTAATACTGAAGTTTTGCCTTGCTCCAGTGTCAGTCCAGTGTAGTTGACCAGAGAAATTGTGATTTCTGTCACTTCTAAGTTAAAGAGTTTATATATTGGTTTATGATGACCATCTGTGACACTGAAGTAGAACACCCCTGAGACAGAGCTTCCATCATGGATAAAATAGACGCTTCTGTTATTGATTTGGGCTTGGGTGAAGGCCACTATCGACTCATTCAAACTTCCTTCAAGAGCTAGGTAACCATTGTTTGGCTTGCTAATCACAGAAAACTTAATACCATCAGGAGGATTGTCTAAGTCTTCAACTTTGAGATTCTCAGGTCCAAGTGCTACTGTGTCCCCTTGTACCACCCTCAGACTTGGAGCTTTGGTTTTTAGCAAAGGTGGCTGATCATTCACTGGTAAGACTGTAATGTTAAAACGCTCCTCAACAACATCACTGTCATCTTGAGGGCGTTGCGCTGATTTGCCCTTAGGATTTAGCCAAGCATTGAAGACAAAAGAATCATGAGTTGTCTCTGAGTTGTCGTGCTTGTAGGTGATACCATATTTGTTGACAATGAACTGGGAGAAGTTAGGTTTCTCCTTGGTGAGGTTTCTCTCACCAACCACGATGACACCATGTTGAGGAAGAGATGTTACCTGAAACCAGACCTCATGGGAGCTCCTCTGAGGTGTCGGCAGCTTGGACATCAGGTTAGTGGCATCAAGCTTGGACTCATCAATAATGACACTCTCTCCTTCCGTTACCTCAACACCTATGCCCAAGCAAACATCAAGTAAATCACCAAGCAAAACATTGTTGAACATTTTTCAGTCATAAATAAACATAAATAAGAGCATAGTCTGTGGTTTTTAGCTATACTAGTGGTGTAAACATTTAGCACAAAGCTAAAATGTTCTGTAAGGCTTTGACTAAGTACAGCCTTACAAAACTGCTAGCATGGCTGTAGACTCTTGTTCATACCTGCGTTTGCAAGCAGGACTGTGTTGTGTTCAGGTCCAGTGTTCTCATAGGAAATGTCTATTTTGAAGATCTGGCTGTCCAGAGAAGCAGGCGGTGATGCCACAGAGAAGGTCATGGAGTCCATAGCTTCCCACCCCACCGACTCAATGGGGGTTTGAATGTACATAACCTCTTTCCTGTCCACCTAGGGTACACAACCACCACAAATCCTCAGAAAAGCCATGATCCAAAATGAACTCACATCAACAAATCTGCGAAACAGCAGCAGCACATCACTCATTCCTAAAGTGAACTGATGGTTTCATCAGCTGTATGTACAGCTCAGTGGCCTCAATAGTTCTTCACCCCCTCAGACAGATATTACTAAAGTATGTATAAGATTTCATCATTAATTTAAAACTGCTTTGCTCAGCAGTAAATATAGTACACGAAGCAACATGGCTTTAACTGTCCATCAGAAATAACTGATTACATAAAAGCCCTCCATGTTCCACTCAGCTCAAGAAGCGAAAAGTCAATTTCCTGAATGAGGACAGAGAATATCTATTATTTATACCATGGAAATCTGGCAACTTTCCACATGAAAGGAGGAGCCCTGATGTCTGGTTCACATCCTTTGTATTTCATTTTAAAATACAAATACAATACAAATACAAAATTAGAGTTGATGCATCCATCTCTTCACTCACCATATCTTGTGTGAAAGTGGAGATGTCTACTGTTGAATTATCAGGCTGCCTTGTCACCAGTCGGCCCAGTTTAGGATGCCGAATCACACTAAATGTAATGACACGATTGGACGTGTTGCTGATGTCGTTGGTCACAGCTTGTAAATCTTCATTTGTGATTAGTGCAGAAGAGCCTAGGGGAAGGACATGAAATTGAATTAAGAAAATTAATGATGAAGTGTCTTGGATTATTGATCATGAAACAGTTTTTCTTGTCTGGTACTCAGTTTAACTATGACCACACTGTTAAAACTCTTGTGTGGTGGCATCATATGTAGCAAGTTTTTCCCCTCCGGAGGCGTTTCACGTCTTTTTGACTCCAAATTATGCAAAACAAGGTCTGGAATAAACCGATGAGAGTTCTTTGATGTGTCAAATTAAAGCTGCACTGCAGACATCACAGACTTTTTACGGCGCTGTCCAACTGCAGTGCGGGGTGTTACATAAAATCCACACAAGAAATTAAAAGTGGAACAGCTCCTTCTAGGCACAGAAATCTTCCACTTGGTAAAAACGTAAGGCGAAACATCTTCTGTGTATGATGAAAGGGCCTCACTACCGAGAGCGTCTTTTCTTTATAAGACGAATTGGATAGATTTGCCTTGCTGCCACTGTGAAGATTGTGAGAATACTAAAAAAAGACTGCTGATAAATGATAGAAGGCAACGATAGAGGGAAAGAGGAGTCAAAGCACAGTGAAATTCATTCATCACTTTTCGTGAGCACTCCCACGAAAGAGACATGTCAGTCTCTCATGGGAAATTTCCCTCCCAGAGGAAGAGGGAGAGACATGCTTTCTTGTCTTTTTACAATGAAAACCTAACATGCACTTAGTCTGTAGGAGATGGGTTTTGCTATATTGTCAGATATTTGTGCAGTGTTGAGACATGTAGAATATTCAGAGGTAAATAATCAAAATACATAACACAACCAAAATACTTTCACACAACTCTTGTGTTGTTTAATCTGTGCCTGAAAGATGGAATAAATGCATATATACATGCATTCTGTGTTTATAGTCAAGTGCAACACTATGAATATCTTCCAAACAAGACTGTTCTTCCCCCTTTCCACAACAACTAGCTTTTCACTCCACCTTCAAGTGTGGACATTTTGGACAGCTGTACACACTTTTGCCTTCCCATGTGAGTGGACAAAGCATTGTAGAAGATGGTTATTTTCTAGGATAATGTCCACTGTGGCCACGTCCATTAAGTGAGGAGTCTTTGCACAGTATTTTTGTAAGGAAGGGGAAAATCATTAATCTCCCCTCCACAGCCTGAAAGTGTTTCATGTCACCCCTCACCCCATCAAAACCCTTCATTGTCAGTTAAAGCTCCCATCCCTCCCCCCTCTCCCTGCCCTGCCTGGCACAAAGCACAAACAGGGCTGCTTCAGACAGACAGTGGCACAGCTTTTCAAGTACACACTCACCCTGTGGCTGGGAAGCTCAGCAGAGCATGCCAGTTGGCAGTTAGCTGCCCTCGCAATATCCTTTCCTCCTAGCTCACAAAACCAGACCACTGGAAATCTCAAAAAAAGATCTCAGATGTGTTTGCAGACACAGTCGACAGTCTGCCTATTTTTAGCTCCAGAGTATTAAAAGTAGCATACCATATATCAAAACATCACCAGTCTGGTATTTGTGCAATGTAATGACAAATTATCTAACACAGCGGTTCGTAAGAACATACGAGCGGGTTAAATCCTACAAAATACAACAAATAAGAGGGCAAGGTGTCACACACATATGCACATGCAACACACACATCTGTACTTCTATCTTTGTGTAGACACTCATTAACATAATGCATTCCCCAGCCCCCTTACCCTAACCTTAACTATCAAAACTGAATGCCTAACAATAAAACACTTCAATGGCTTAAAACTCAAACCAGTCCTCACACTGTACAGCCACACACGTAAAACTCACATACACAAACACACAAATACAGTTTTTCAAGTGAGTCCTCATTAAAAAAAGAGAAAAAAAGGGGGGGAATCAGTATTTTGCTTAGGGTTACTAATAGTAGAGTACAACTGAAGAGCCTCTGAGAGAGAATGACAGAGAGAGACAAAAATATATCGTTTCACTTTCTTTAAGGATGCAGCTGTATAGTTTAAGCCTGACACAAAGTACACAAAAGAAAAGCAAAAATTGAGAGGAAACAAAAAAAGACAGCTAAAGAATGATGATGATAACCACAGATAGATGTTTTGGTTTGGAATCAGATTTGGTTACATATCGGAAAAGTCAGATGCTGATTTGGAGGACGCATTAAAAGATAAGTCTGGTGATATTTTACATTTTTCTTATTGTCATTCCATGAAAAGACCAAAACCAATATGATATAGTGTAAAAATGATGAGACAGACTAGCACATGGTTGGTTTTGTTTTGTTTTTTTTCCCATGAGAGTTACTGACAAAAATAAAATATAGAATACCTCCAGGCTTATCCTTTGTTGATACGACTCTACTCAGATGGTGGAATTTACCTGGAAACACCTTGAGTGGACGGTTTTTCTCTAAACTGAGAACTAAGGCTCTGGCAGTGATGCTGAAGATCTGCCTGGGGGTGAAGTTCACACCATCATTGACTTGGAAGTTGAATCCTCCAGACATGGCACCTGGAAGTGACATGAAACACAGAAATGAAATGTGTCAAGAAGTCTCCAAGGGAAGGTTTTTATATTCTGTCTTGCACTGAACAAAGAACAACTGCATCTTAGTTTTGTGAGTACATGTTTTCACTTTGTTCTTGGCTGGAGCAAATTTAAAAATACGATGCATCTGGTTTCTGCAAAATACACGGAAAAAAAGTAAGTGATCAGCACTCTCCTGGTGCTGGTCTCGAGAAAAACTGCGATGCAAGCTAAAAATTCTTATTCTCAATAAGGGACTACTCAATCAAAACCAATTGTCTGTACTAGTGTTGATTGGTGTATACAATGTGTGTGTGTGTGTGTGTAAAAAAGAAAAAGACATTCTTCAACATATAGGGTGGGGTGAGAACCTTGCACAGTATTATTACAACCGTTCCTGGTGGTGCAAAGGAAAAAAGCAAGTACAAATCAGAGGAGTCAGCAAAAACCTAAACTGAGAAGGACACTATCAAATGTCGACAGAGCTTGTCCACCGTTTTACATCTGTTTCCAGACTATGCAGTATTATCACCTCCAACCTGGTGTTCAGTCCAGTCTCTCTTAACTATATCAGTGTGGCAAGTAGTTCTACAGCTAATAAAGAAAGTTCAACACTGTTTCTGCTGCTGCCTGTTTTGACTGCAGGCTGTCACGAGCAGAGGGCAAATCAAACAGTGGGAACTGTCAACAGCAACTTCTAGTGGGAGCAAAAGGAATAACAACAAGTTACCTTGAATCAAATAAACACGGCTGAACTACATTTGGCAATGATGCAATAAATCCAAATCATGCAGGAGAATAAACTAATATACAGTAATAACAGTTTGCTATGAACTGTACATGTGAACATTTCGACAACAACAAAAACATGATGTGGATTTGATTTCAAAATGCTAATGTAATGAATACTGATAAATGATAGTATGTCCTGAATTATCTATTGCTATTGTTTTTTTTCTTTCTCAAAATCCATCTCCACAGAAGCAGTGGATGTTTAATGTTCATTATTTTTATTTATTATTTTTAAGGTTTAACCTTTCTTAAAATCTGTAACTCAGGAGAAGAACCACTGCACAAGTCACAAATCAAAGTACTACATAAGATTATTTAGAAAGTCTCTCCTGTCTTCTTCTGTGTTGTGCTGTGTACTAAATTGATCAGTTGGCAGGAAACACATTTTACCTTTGTGCACAAACAAAAGCTGTCCTTGGTCTATGTGTGACTGGCTGAAGTTGAGCACCGCTTTCATAGGGGCGCTCTTCAGGGACAAGTGTCCGTTGCTCGGTGGGGTCACCATAAAATGGAGCTCCTCTGCGGGTGTGTCCTGGTCCTGCGCCCTCAGATCCTCTGGGGTGATCTCTGTCACTGAAGACACCCAAACCTGGACACAAGATGTATTTGACAGCCAAATGTGGGACTGACATTTATTTTGATGGATAGCATGAAATACTGTCAGATGTTGTTATACAACAGGGCAAAAGACTTTCGACATTAAACTTATTTCTGGTTGTGGATGCCAGCCTTTATACCCCCATAATTCAGGTGTCCTGGGAAAAAAAAATAAATAAAGATGTCTGGAGGATAGAACACGACTATGTCCTAGGTACTTTTTTTTATGAATTAAATGCATTTGTGAGGCAGCTATGTAACACCTACTCTCAGCAAAGATACAACACAACTAAAAAGGAAGCGAGACACATAAAAGACCGGCAGAAACAGCTGATGTGTCCTTGTCATTCATCACCACATACAATGGACCCAGGATGCTGTGGGTGTGAGGCTATTTCACATGTTTTTCTCTGTCTTTCTTTCTCTCCAGGTCATTTTCATGACCTGGAGACATCATCCACTGAAGCAGAACTGCTATATAAAAATAATCTCTGACTGAGGCACCCAAAGATGGCAAGACAATAACAACCTATGCCATTCTGAGCATCACTCAAGTCATGTTCAACAATATAATGAACAAATGAACAAAGCCTCGAGCTCACACGAAGGAACTCATTGACACACAGGACACAAAACTACTAACCACTTGAAAACAATGGATCTTTTTTTTCTGAGAACCAATACGATGATTGAAAAAAATCCACCAGGAGACTTTGAGCTCATCATATGGGCTGTTGTAATGTCACATACAGGTAGATACTGGTGTTCCCTTTTGCCTAGTCTTGCTGAATGTTTATGTCTATAAGAAAGTAAATCCTATTTTGCAATTTTTAAAACACTGTCCTGATTAATGAGTCTAATCACAGAGAAGCACAGTGAACATTTTACTCCCCACCCCCACCTGTAAGGTTAAAACTGTCTGCGTGGGGCCTTAGTTGTTTATTGGTAAAAACCTGCCATGAAACTATGACACGTGATCTGAAACTGAAGCTGTGGGCTGGAAAACAAACACAATGAGCGGTAAGATGCTCTGTAGAGCTGATGGGACTGCAGAGTGGTAACTATGAGACAATTTAGCTGTGGTAACTATGAAGGACAATTCTGTCTCTCATAGTTACCACCTCATAGCTACCACTCTGGGTCAAATGACAATGTAGCCATTTAATGCATTTTTGAAATAGAAGATGCTGATTGTAAAAGGTTTAAAGTCACAATAAAAATTATTGTTAGGTTTGGTCACAAAATCCACTTTGGTTGTAGTGTTTTCTTTCTTACTGTCCAGATTACAGACAGTCCTTTTCATACAAATGAGTGCAAACTTCCTGTTAGAACAGTCTTTAGAAGGTCATACTGAAAAGTGCAATGCAGCCACAAGATATGTAGGATTTTATATAAAGCGTGTGATCACACTGGTTAAGTAGCAAGTACCATGTTTTTACTTCACACTGCTGCTCTCCGAAAGTTGGTTTATGTCTCAGATCACACACTGCAAAGCTGTACTTTGCAGGGTGAAGGGAAGTGGGTACAATGAGACATAACACTTCAAGCAGGAATGAACAGCTTATGACAAACATCATAGTTAGATACAAGAATGTCTGAGACAGGTTTTCTTTTTTTTTTTTTTTATTTTAAAACTACTTAATACTGGGTGACACTTTGTTTTTAGTTTTACTTCCTGGAACAGAAGCATGGGGCACTCTTTCAGTTAGTACCTGTAAACCATCATCTTGGTCACTCAGCATCTTCCCCCATATGAGAACACTTGCCACACATGTGAATGTGTGGCAAGTGTTCTCATATGGGGGAGACTTGCCACACATGTGAATGTGTGTCCCTCAAGGGAAATGACTACACTTCCAGAAATCCCCCGTTTAACAGGAAGTCACAGCAGGATCAGTCTGACAAACAGCATCAGGATGACTCCCCCAAAGTCAAAGACAAGACACATGGGATCAATTTGAACAAACAGGCCCTCAAACATGACAGGGTGCTCATCAGACTGCAGCTTTCATGATAGGAGATGACAGTCAAGTTTAAACAAAACAAACTGCACCACACTCATATCTCTGATTCACTTTTATTGAATTCCTGGGAGTCGTGACTGCCAAACTCCAACTCTTTTGATGTTTAGTACTTCAGGTGTTTTAATAAGCATGTGGGTTTTTTTTTTTATCTCACATGCACAAAATAAAAATTTTCTTTCATGTTGCTTCACTTGAAGCTTCTCTTCTGTTGTGTGTGAGCAGGAAGACAGACGTCATCCTGCCCTGATTTATTAGTGCAGGTCTGTCCGAGGGTTTATTCAGCATTTTCCAAGCTTGTATAACATGAAACAATAATCCCTATGGCACAGATAAATAAAAATCTGATGAGTCCTTTTAAAATATTGATGTAGAAAACATTGAAGCTGTATCAAAACAAACTTTTCAGTATGAGGAAATACATTACTCTGTCAGATAAGAAGTAAGAAGACATAAATTTCTCAAAATCTCCCACAGTGTGAGACCCAACATGATGTGCAGTGGCAGAGAGCCACCTTGTGGACACTGAGAATCCAGTTCCTGTTTAAAATCCTCACCCTCCACCAAACATCTGGTAAAACATGATACAACGACCAATAATCGCATTCGCATGAATCAGATCATCACTGTGCAAACCAGTTTGTCAGTCAATAGCTTCCTTTCAAAAATATCCTGTTTCTGATTAAAAAGTCAACTGGCTTCCCGATGTTCTTCAGAGCAGTAAATTTTAGTTGCTCTTTTCTGAGTCTGCAGAACTCCAGAGGAATTTGAGGCATCTGGGGTAAAGCTGCATACACAAAGGAGGCCTATACTTTTACCTTTCTTTCCAGCTGGACTTCTCCCAACTCCAGCCACTAAAGCTGATGAAGTACAAGTCGGCACTGCTCAACACATGGGACACACACAGCAACTTCTGTCAGATTTACAAGTCACATTTAAAATGTATGTAAGTAAAAGTGCTTTTCACTGATGGATAGTAAGTTTTTTTGAAGACAGTGAAGAGAGTTATGTAGCAGTGGAAACAAGACTTAACTGTGACCATATAGTCACAATGTTTACTATTTCTAGACCATGTCATCATGCCACTCAACACTATGATTCTCTGGAATGGATTCAATTCAAGCAATTCCCAGCAGCACAACATGTCCGTGTCATGCCTGGGGGTTATTTTCCATCTGATTTAAAATCTTCTGTATTCATAAGAAGCCTTAGCAATCATTTCCAGTCACCCCAGACCATGCAATACAGCAGCTCCCCTTTCATTTCACTGAAGCAGCCTTGCTTGCAACTGACCCACCAAAAAGCAGGGATATATTTTAATAGTAGGAGAATCTGTTTGAAACGTAACACCATACAAGTCCCAGGCACCTCCAAAATATATGTCAATGCATGGTCTGTGCCGCCAGTGGCCCCGGACCCTCCTCCACATAGCAAACATAGTTTCCCTCATCCAGCCAGCCAGCCATGGCAACTTGCAACACTGCCCACATGAAAACTGTCAGTGCCAGACCTGCTAGTGAAAAAATGTCCAGAGTTTAAATATAGAGCGGTGCAGACTCACCCTGAGGACCCTGTTGGCTGTAATAACAGGAGGCTCATCGTTGACAGCTGTAACCTGGATGTACACCGTCTGGGCTGCACTCTGCTTCCTCAGGCCTGAGTCATTGGCCACCACAGTGAAGTTGTCGGCTAAGGTTTCGCTGCCGTCATGGACATAGTAAATTAATTCATGTTCCACCTGGTTAGAGATCATGGAAATTATTAGGGAGAACGTGAAACTAAAACTGCAAAGATTCATTTAAAATACAGCGGTAAAAAAACACTGTAACATTTTGTGACACTTAGGTCACCGTACTCTCATAGTCCATGACATGAAATGCACAGAGGGAAAAAAAAAACACACACATTCTTGCTTTGTAAAATTTTAGAAATTAAGGACACAACCATGACATTTAAAAAAAACAGCAAGGTCAAGAGATCCTGGCTAGGGCAGGGTGAGATGAGGTGAGGGCAAGGGTAATACTCTTTAATGTTTTTATTTAATTAAGGATGATTTTTAGGTTACAAACACCACAAACATGTCTATATATTAGGATGGAATCTGGAAAACGGCATTGTGTAAAATGGCAAAGGAGAAGAAACCTGTAAATTTAGTTCACATTTGAAAAACACCCTCTCATCATCTCACTCAAAAAAAGAACAGACATGAACTCTGTGCTTTCAGTGTTCGTTACAGACATTAAAATTATTACTGCCATACTAAATCTAATTATTTATCCATCAATACAACTGCCAGTCTGTTGCTATTTTTCCAGGGCAACCATAGAAGTGTATATAAGAACATCTCACCTGCCTCCTGGTGAAAGAGGTTATAGACACACCAGGATGTCGAGAGTGCTCAATGTGACCATGCTGCGGGGGCTCAGTCAAACTATACAGGAAGTTGATTCCAGAAAAGTGTCGGTTGGTGACTTTGAGCATATCCTGGGTCAGTGCCTTGGAGGCGCCCTCGTTCAGCGTGAAATTTGAGACCTGAAGTGGGATGAGGCGTGGGATGATGTCAACAGACATCCTAATGTCGCTGACGTCAGTGACCCCATTGGTGGCGTCAAGGATGAAGGTGTCACTGACTTTGTTGGGCTCCACCTGCATGTACTGGATGTTCCCACTGTTAATGTCTTCTTGGTTAAACGTCTTGACAGGGGACAGTTTGGTTCCGATGTAGCGCTCCTCCGTTTCGACAAAACGCCGGAGAAAGCCATGAGAGGGGGCTACCTTGACTGTGAAAACAATCTCAGATGGCAGGTTGTCCTCGTGAGTGACCTGCAACAATCAGAAAACATCGTCACTGGTGAAATTTGAAATGTTCCATGTGTCACCAAAGTTTAGTTTTTATTTTACTCTGAATGTAACTTGGCATCATTGTAAAATGAAAAAAAAAACAAACACTGGTCAGCATTCAGTTTTTACCTTTTCAGCAACCTTAAAGTACAGGACAGTAAAAGTAATATTTTATGGTGATACTGTTCTTTTATATTTTACACTGTCGTCCAAACATTTCTCCCCTAAGTTTTCATAACTATAAATGATGCATGTTGTTTGATTACATGTTTTTATAGTCAATAGTATCATTTCAGGTTAGGCAGTTCTTAACCTGAACTGTTTCTATTGAAACATGGCCCTGAGAATACACAAGTATTCCTGTTATTACTATTATGTGCATATTATCAGAATTACAATTCTTATTAACATTATTCTATGTGCTTAAAAGAAGAGAGTTAGGGACCACTGGACAAAAAGAACTAGAATAAAAAGAACTATAAAACTGAACATTATTTCCTTAGATTTTAGAGGCAGAAAAATTGCGAAACTGTAACGATAAAGCAAATATACACAGAGTTGCACATTTGTTGATTGGGAATTTCCAAGCCCCCTCTCAAGCAAACACTCTTGAAACACTCACCTCGAGTTTAGTATCGCTGATCTTCACTGGTTTTCCCTCTTCCACCAGTAAGATGTTGTGATGCAGAACAATGGGGGGCCTTTGATGACTTTCCAGGTAAACCTTAACATTAATCCTCACCGCAAGCTGAAAACCTTTAGCTTTCACAGTTAAGTTGAAATAGTCAGCCAGATGTTTGCTGTCATTGTGCCGATAGGAGATCAGCACATTCTTTAAGTCAGACTGTGTGAACGATTCTACCTTTGTTTCATTGAGATAAAGTCCTCCATACTTGGGTGCCTCATCCAACTTGAAAATTACCTCTTGGTCATCTCTGATGTCCAGGTTTGATGAGATACTAAAATTACTGGTGGAAAAGGTTGCTGATTGGCCCTTCTGAACCAGCAAGCCAGTGTTGTTGCCAACCTTCAAGTAAGGGTCATGTGCACTGATGTCTAAAAGGCTTGACACAAAATGTTTTCCATCTGAGACAAAGAGCACAAATCTGCCAGTGCTCACACCTTTGTGAATGAACAACACTCGCTTTTCTTCCAAATCCCTCTGTCGAAACTGGAACAGCCGATGAGTAGTGTCATTAACCAGAACTAGGTCTCCCATTGGGATTCCACGTCGAGTATAAATCAACTGACCATCATCATAATCAGAATCTGCGTCATGATACCGCAAATCTTCTAAAGTGAGCAACCTCTGTCCATCTCTTACTACATGGAAAACTTTGTCAATAACACGTACCGGCTTTTGGTCATTGACCAGCTGAATGGATATGTTGAACGTTCCTTCTTTAGAGCCAATTTCATCCTCTGCGATGGAAGATTTGAACCCTTGGCTAGTGGACGCTATGAAAGCGAACTCGTCTTGAGTTGTTTCACTGTCATCGTGAATGTACATTATCCGTTCCTCTAGAATATCTTGATTACTAAAGGTTAAGATGTTGTCGTAGCTAGCATTGGAATTGGACTTACTAATACGGGCTAACTTTCCATGTTTGGGGCTGCTTATGACTGTGTAGTACATATCCTTTGTACTCAAAGTCTCCGCAAACAGCTCATCTTTCGTGATCAATTTACTTTCTCCCTCCTGAAGCAAGAGTCCATCATTTCTCATAAACACGCTGTTGACATCAGCTTTAATGGAAAACTGGAAATCATAGTTTTGAGACTGAGCATGTTTGGAAAGCAACAGAAATTTGAACCTGTCACTTGTATCTTCATAAGGCCTGTCGACCAGCTCGTAATGTACTTTTTGATCTGTTACATCTCTTTGGCTAAAGGTTGAGTTCTTCTTCAGGACTGTGGTGTCAAGCAGGAGTTTTCCTTTCTTTGGTGTGGTGAGAACACGAAAATAAAGGTCATCCTCTGAGATGGTCACACCTTCAGCTATGGCAAAAAGATGCTCTGAGTCCAGTGTTACTTTTCTAACTTTATCCAAGCCTATCATAATATTCCTCACCAGGTGGTACTTCACCCACTTCACAGTTACCGGGAAGAGTATTTCAGTGGTTGCCCTTGCAGCCACATTAACTTTGCACTTGAAGTAATCAGTGGCATTTGATGTCTGGATGTCTTGAAAAGTACTAACATACCTCAGGCGCTCTTTTTCTAGAAGCCTCTGGGAAAATGAGTCAGTAGGTCTCCATTCACCACTTGAGTGAAGTCTCTGGAGTTCTCCATACTGAGGGGGTTCAATAATATCATAGCGGATGTCAACAACTTGTTTCACAGCATTGGTTTGCACAGCCAGCTCCTTTGAACCGATTACTGCGGTCTCTCCTTGAATTATCTCCAGGCCTGTGTTGTTGGCAATCTTATACTCCAGTGCTACAGCCATGACCCTTAGAACCACAGTGTTGCTAACCTTTTGCCCATCACTAACTCTGAGAACTATCCTTGAGTTTCTAACCCCTGTGTGAACATAGTACACCCTCAGTTCCTCCAAGTCTAAATATGAGAACGAGGTCACTGCCTTGCCAGGGTTGTTTTCAATTTCCAAATATCCTGCATCAGCGTTCAGGTTACCCAGAACAGAGAAGACGAGGTCGGTGTAGCTGCTGTCAATGTCGGTGGCCTTCAGCACATCAGTGGTAAGGCGTTTCTTTGAATTCTCCAACAGGACAAAGAGATTTCCTTCAGGGAGACTTAATTCAGGTGCATCATTGGTGGGTGTCACGGTAATATTATATCGGTACAGTTTGTTGTCCTTCAGATAATCAGGAACTTGCCTTCTACTGCTAGAATAAATTGAAAACATGAAGAAGTCATCCGGTTCCTCAGAGCCTCCATGGATATACATCACTCGACCATGCCAAAGGTCCAACATGCTGAAAGTGTTCTCCTCTTGGTCTTGATCAACATCAAGCCTTATCTGACCACGAATTGGTTGCTCCCGAATCCGGAACATAATCTGAGATTGTCGAATGCCAAGCTTCTTGAAGTCCAAGAGCACTTTGATGTGTTTGGCCTCAAGAGATGCCCTACTACCTTCCTGCACCACAAGGTTTTTGAGCTGTACGAAATTTGAGCCATACCTTCTGTCCAAGCCCCTTGCGAGGGTGGACATGTGAAATGATGGAGTTGGTGTCACCAAGTGAAAAAGAGATCCTGGAGTGCTCATCGGAATCACAGTGGTTGATGGTTCTGGCTCTTGCTCTGGCTCACAACCAAGTGAGATATCCTTAGTGACTACAGCACTAGAGAGACCCATCTTCACTCCGTTGACTTCAATGTTCTTCAAACATCCTTTGAAAGAACCTCCTCTGACACGCTTTCCAGACACAGAGACAAGTCCCACCTTTCTGACTTCTGATCTGGTGCTGTCATCGATACCTCCAACAAAGAGATAACCTTTAAGCTGAAGACCCTTTGAACGAGAGCTGATGCTGCTTTTCACCATCTCTCCATCAACAGTTAGCTCAAGGCTTTTGGAACTGAAATGCAACTTGACAGAGTGCCATTTCCTATCATTGATGAATGTGAGGGAACGAAGCTCAGTTTTGGCTCCAGCTTTCCCAACAATGGCCACTGGCAAACCTTCCTGAATCTCCACAGCCACAAAGTCCCCCTCTCTGGCTGAATTATACAAAATAATTCCCTCTTTAGCCGACGTGTGAACAATACACTCAAATACTGCTTCTTGTTGGGCTTTCCAACTTGGAAGAGAGATGTAAGCCCTGGAGCTGAAGAAGCTGATAGGGTCGTCCTCAGTGGCAAAGAATTGGGGACTGCAACCTAAAGACACCTCATGGACACTCTTGAATCCAGTATATGGCCTTAGTGATGACAGCAAGTCATGTTCGTTGAAAACCACATCGTCCATGCAGCCTCGGAAGCCAATCGGGTCTCTGGGGAGATAAAGTTTGTCCAGGCCCCCCGAGCCTCCAACCCAGAGACCATCCAAGATGTTCAGATCATGGTGGGAGCCCGGTATCTTTACACTCGTGTGAGAGTTCTTGTCTACAGTCAGAGTGATGTTGTGCTGCACATGGCGGACCTCCACAGAGTGCCAGGCAAGGTCATTGAGCTGGGTGCCTCGCTCTGACTGTAACACTTGCTCCCCAGATCCAAGGTCCAGTTTCAGCTAAGAGAGGAAACAAAACAACTCAATTATAAAATATGCTAAATAACAGGAACAAAAGGCAAATGCACATATTGATCTGAGCAGTAACTCATTTTAAATTGAGGTTCATCAGTATAGTTTGTGATGTCCCACATTAAATATGATTGTCATTATTGTTAAGCATGTTACTGTTGTGGCTCTAGGAAGTGGCAGTGTTGGGCTGTTGGTTCACCCACTTTGGTCCACACCAAAGAATGCTGAATTACTGAACAGAATGCCATGAAATTTTGGTTCAGATATTCACGGATGAAGCCTGCTGACTTTGGTCATCCCCTGACATTTCTTCTAGAACCACCATGAGTATGTATTTTAGTGAAATGTCTCCACAACCGATCTGCTAATTTTCACTTGGAGCCATGAACAGGTCAAAGTTTTGACCTCAACATTATACATACAAAATTTTGAACAGATTTTGAATTTTTCCATCTAGTGCCATTAATAAGTCAGGATAATCAAGGATTCAAACATTATACATGCTAAAAATCAGCATTTTAGTATTGCCACTGTAAACTTCAACTGCTGTGCTTAAGTATAGCCTCACAGCCACTAATATAGCTGTGGACTCTTCCTTTAACATGCATGTATAGGTTGCAACTGTTTGGTATCATGAAGACAATATTGTTAAAATAATATTTTAACACAAAAATATTTATATAGCAAATTGCAAAAATAATATGCAGATTCTTCAAATGCTGCAGCAATTTCATATGAAATAATTGTCTATAGCCTATGACATTATGACTTATATGAATTAAATGATTAAGTGTAGACACCATGAAACACCTGGAAAGGAAAACACAGGATTTAGACTGTTTTTATTCCATGATGTCACCTGTTGTTATAACAGTGAGCTCTGTGATTTTAGGCAGGAAGAGGACTATTATCTCTTTGCCTTCAGCTATGTCCTCAGAGCATCATGTCACCATCTCAAACTAATGCTGCATTTAGATGACATGCTTGTCAAGGCTTGCTGCTGAGTCCCTGCTATTCATGCACGGGTTTCCAGGGAGCCACGCTCATGTCTGACTCACATGGAACGAGACCCCAAGCCTGAGGAAAACTTGTGTGGGTGAACAAAAAAATTATTTGGTGACCTGTGACAGTTTAAGGAACAGGGACGAGTGTTTCACTCCTCGTGCTCACTGAAGTATGGCAATGCAACACAGTCGTCAGTATGATTCATTCCCGGCAGCACAAGTCTAACACGAATAGAAGCTTAGTCATAAAGATTTCTTGAGTTCGATGCACAAAAGCTCTAAAGCATTTCTCAGGACGTCCTGAGTTTCTTATGAATGTGTCTGCCTGTTAAAAAAAGGCTTCCTACTGTACATCTGTCCATTCTCTATGCTGATTAAGCTTGGCAGAGCTGCTTACAGGATGCTTTAGAAGCATGAATGTATTTCACCCTTGAAACCTCCCAGTAAAGCCTGTGCTGTGGACTAAAAATAGTGCCCCCTGCTTGGGACACAAACCCGTCCTAAATTTCTGAAGTGTTCCCAAGGTAAACATAATTTTAATTCTGAAGTAAATCCCCTGATTTGTGTAATGCATGCAATATTTATTTCTATTATATTCACAGCTAAAATACTGTGGCAGTATGAATACAGTTTCACTTGATTTTAACATTTAAGTTATGGAATTCAGTGCCTCCAGAAATAGGGAGATACACTCTTACTGTGAGTTTCTCATTATGAAATACTCCTGGTCACCTCAATTACACATAATTAAACAATAACAAGAAAACTGATTGGTACATATGTTAACTTGATAAAACAGAATTCAATTTGAACTTCTGAAAATTAATTACGTTTTGCTTTTCATCTAAGTTTTAAAGGCTGCACTTATAATGACTGATGTGCAAATATTCTGATAATTGATCAGCTGTTTCAGTCATTTCTATAGCAAAAATACCAAACAGATTTCATGATATCACCTTGGGAACTAAGAAATTGTGATGTGTATTTTTTTTCAACAATATGCTGGCATTTCATAAATAAATTAATGAATAATAATAATTAATCAATAATGAAAACAATCACTAGTTGCAGACCTACATTACATATATCATGGAGTGGTTACAGTACTATTGTTGGACAGAGGAGGTGGGAGGCAGATCATCTTATTCTGTGATCAGGTAAAATTATCTCACTTATTCAAAAAAAATAAAAAAAGAGACCTGACTGCTTTTATTATCTCCTAGTTTCTACTGTGACAAGAAGCGACTGGTGAGGAGTTAACACTCAGCTCACATCACACAGGCTTGTCTGCTTGTGTTACTGCGTTGAAAGACTGACACTGTCAGTTGAGATGGAGCCATAGCTTACGGTGGTCAGTGTGTGTGTGTGTGTGTGTGTGTTGTGAGCGTGTATGTGCTGGATCACATACATCTGCACGTATTGTATGCATGTGCATGTATGTGCATGTGTGTGCTGATGTATGCTCGAACACATATGCTCATGTGCTGGGGCCATGGATGTACCCACCTGCAGGCGACCAGCGTGGAGCTCTAGTAGGAAGTAGTTGGTCTGGCCTGCGGCGAGAAACAGCAGGCCACTGGTGCTGGAGGTTCGGAAGCGAATGCGGAGAGTGTTATGGTCTGACGACTCTGTTGCCTTGAGCTGTACAAAGCCATCGCCATAGAAGGAAGCTGTGGCAAGAGGCATTAGAGAGAGAGAGAGAGAGACAGAGAGAGAGAGAGAGAGAGAAAGATTTTTAAAAAAAGAAAAGAAAAAGAGAGAACATATATGGTCAAATGTGGTGCTCACTGTCTTTTGCAGGCTGTTAAATCAGTGCATCATCAATCATTCAATCTGAGCTGAGTATGAGGGAGACGTGGAACAGAAAGTACAGTAGCAGTGACTCCAGCAAACACAGCAAGTCAAGTCAAGCATTGTGGTCTTAATATAGCCAACATGTGACATTTAGATATAAAAGTCAGGCTAATTATCATCTTCGTTGTTCTTTACTAGTGGAACAGAGTCTCTGTTAGTGGGAAGCACGCACACACACACACACACACACTCACACACACACACACACACACACACACACACACACACACACACACACACACACACACACACACACACACACACACAGCTTTTTAACACACATACACTGTGCACAAATTATAGCTCACCTGATTTAAAGAATGCTTGTAAGATTCTTTGGATCTGCTTAGCTTAGCCTTCCTGGTGGGCCAGTTGTGTTTGTACTTTATATGTTCAACCATAATGATTTACATGCATTCAAGTACGGCAAGAGTACAATTATGAGTTTTAAAGCTTTACCTATAGAATAATAACCACCTTAAGGATGAAACTAAACTCCAGCTTGTGGGTTGCAAGAGAATTGCAGGGTTCAGGCCTCTGTTCGCTTGTAGCTTTAGGAGAAAGTTACTCATGGACTGTCCACAACTATAGTAAAGACATATCTGAATGTTAAAGGTATTTGACTTTAATGCCACAACAGCAGAATACAGACTGAGGCGGTGGATGTGGAGGTGGCTCGGAGGGAGTCAGACATGTTTGGGCCTGCCCTGCCCTGACAGGAACCTTCAACCTGAACATGAAAGGCTCTGACGTCCCCACATTGTCTGTGGCCCCATGTTCCAGAAACAGCGTGGCGGATGGACCCAGCTGTTTCTTCTACCTCACATCACCCTGTAATCTGGGCTAACGCGCTCTGAAGCTTTCTCATCTCGGCCTCCATGCCCGGGCACCACCAGTTCGGTTTTTAATGAGCTCTACAGTCCCACGCACATTCAAAGGTTAACCAACATCTTCGCCTCTGTGAAGAAACATGCTCATTCCATGTTTGATTTATTTGGAGTTCATGACCCAGGGGCAAGAGCGGCATGCTGCTAATGGAGGAGAGTGATTCACTGGAGAAGCTAGATAAAGTTAATGTGAGTTAATGTAATGTTTTATCTACTAAAAGGGTTAACGCCCTAATGAGTTGTTTGCTCGATCAGATTCGATCTGTGTGGACTGTGTACTCTAAATTAAGACAATTAAGCCAGTAAAGCAAGTAAATCAGCCCTTAAACCATATCAATAAACAGTCATCAATCAAAAAGAGCTGACTGCAGAGAGACAACAAAACAAGTTAATTCAACCTTAATTTATCTACAATAACATGCATCTTCTGCTTACACATACACAAAACCATGCACTTAAATGCACTTACACTGTCAAACAGTATATATTTAAGTGCAAAATAAAAGAAAAGAAAATTTATACCAAATAGTAGAAGAAAGAAATCCTGCAAGTCCTAACAAAGGCAGTCAGCTGAATAAATACATATCATTTTGCAGTATTTTTTTTATTTATTTCCACTGGGTATTTAAATTAAATAAATCATTAACTGTCCAGTCTGTACTAAGTTTTAATTCTCAGTGAGGTGTGATGTGCCTGTAATGTGCCCGTTAAATTGGTAAATGCAAATGGAAATAAAGGAAATAACTGGCCCACAGACACACAGCATCCAGCATTACTTATCCTACATTCTGAAGCTAAATCAGATGGACTGTATTTACTGTCTTTTCTCATTTATACGTCATGCTCATTCATCTGACTGGCTCTGTGTGCGCAACAGGGGGGGAGGCACTTCCGAAAACAAGCCAAGAGGAAAGCAATGAAATTTTTCCCTTAAATTCACAAGGCTGGACATGCATGCTCAATTGCGTTTTGGCGTCATCGCAAAGACGTTCAAGTCATATGACTAAACATCATGTTTGGTTAAAATGAAAGGGTCTTCCCCATAACCTGACTTCTTAGAAAGATAGCAGTGATGTAAAATCACAGTGGGAAGAAAATCTTAGTTGTTTCAGCTGCAGAAACATAGAAATTTGGGGAGTATGTAAATGAGAGAGCACCACAGACTGCCAGAAAGCAAGACCCACACATAAACATACCTGTGTACACCTGACTATGTCCCTTCAGAGGCAGGAGGTGTTTGATGGTTGTTCTGTAATCTACATGTCTGCAGGGGCACTTTCTGTGCAACAGGGACGTATTCTTTTTGTGAGATTTCACAAACTGCTCCTTCAACAACAAAGCCTGTGACCTTTTAGTGAACACCCGCTTACAGTTAATTTGAGGGGTAAGACCAGTGCTTGTCACTGCCTGTGTGCTCAGTTTATACGACAAATCAGAGATGCAACTTGACTGAAGTGTCTCTTTGTTTTGGTTTTTTTTTTGCGGACTGTCATGCCACTCTTGTTGCTAATGCATTATCAAAGCCCGGGATGAGGATGTTTTAGCAAAGGCTTGTTTCATAATGTGACGTGACCGCAGAGGATGCTCACATTCAGGGACGCAATGAAATAAAACAAATGTATGTACTGTAGTTATATTCAACGACGGATATGGTGAGTGTGAGTCATACAGAAATAATTCCTGATTATCCCCAGGGGCGCAGCCTGGATGAACATTGAATATAAATGACACATGCCCAGAATAAAATCAACCAGACAGGCTAATGAATGCCCGTGTTAATGTAAACAATCTAAAGCTGTAACTCACAATAAAAAACATATTTTTTTCCCTTAGGACCCTCAACGCAGCAATGTCTGTCCATTTCCTTGCATTCATTTGCTGCTGTCACAGTCAGATAGCTCTTCCAGTGCAGTGGGCATCACAGTCCCATTTCTGCTGCTGCCGCCTCTGATAAGGTGAGAGTACTGTTGGTGCATACAGTACACAACATAGCCTGTGTGTGTGTGTGTGTGTGTGTGTGTGCACCATGCATGCACAGATTATTAAAAGTCTGATGCAAATCATGTATATGAGATAAATATTGGGTTTATTGGCGTCATTAGTTTGAAAGGTCATGCAAAAATCACGCATTTCAAAAGGCAAAAAAAAAAACAACCCAAAAAATAATTTCTGTTGTTGCTGGAAATGAATCGTGACACATGCAGCCAAAACACCCACCGGCCTGTCCACATTCACATTTCATTTAACCCGGCTGGGTGTTACACTGAGGTCAACGTTTTAAGACCTGTGAACCGCTACAGCAACTCAGACAGCACGTCCCAAAAACATTTAACAATCCTCTGTAAAGTGATACTGAGCCTGCTTTTGGAGACACACTCATGGATACAGAAATAGTGCTGTAGCCCACATATGAAGGAAATAACATCCAGTGAAAAAAAGAAAAGGTAAATGATCATGTTTGAATTGAAATTAACCTGGAAATCTCAACTACCCCTCAGGAAACTGTTTCCTCAGTAAAACTACAAACTCTGGAAGTTAACCAGTATAACCGTGTGGTTACAGCATAAACAATTCGTCATTGAAAGCACCGCCATCACACAAGTTTACACGTCGTTTGCTTTCATTGAAAAACACAAACATGAAAGAAGGGGAAAGTTGCGTTGTTACCTCCCGACGCCAGCTCGAGCAGGAGCGACCACCAGAGCAGACCAAAGCTGAGCCACAACTTCTTGTCGGTGTTTTTCGCAGCAGAGTCCATCTTCCTTCTCCCGGTGCAAACAGCAATGTTAGCGGACGGTGCGGTTACATATTTACAGACCAGGTTTTCACTTCTTCACGCTTCGGTAAACGTCAAACACCGAAGGGAGAGTTTCAGATAATCCCCCAGACCGCGACCGAGACCCCTGCAAAGTCTGGACTCGACTGAATTGAAGCAGCGATGTAGATCTTCGTCTTAACTCCGCCTCGTGTGTGTGTGTGTGTGTGTGTGTGTGTGTGTGTGTCCTCAAAGAAAAAAGCGTGTTAATCCCAGTTTTCAAAATAAAAGCTTGGAGAAGAAGGGGGGCAAAATGCCGCAGGTTTATTCAACCACACAGCACCATGCGGAAAATGTGTGCACAGAAATCAAGAGGTCCTAATGAAGCTGCCGTACATTAACTTTAATTCAATGTCCTGCAGGTGATTTACAAAATAAATCATTACGTTGAAAGCGCTTTACTGATATTGATCGGAAAACAGCATTTAACAGAAAACCAGAAATGTATCACAGCTTATTTTAAAAGGAAGTGACATGTTGCGCCTATACTACAACATACTATTTACTGTGGCAGCTGTTTACGTAAAAAAGGGTTATTAAGGTGTTTTCACATGAACACTGTATGTTTTTATATTACAAAAAGCGTACATTTCACAGCAATAATATTTTTGTTCATTATTTTGTATTAGTACCTGATTGATACAGTGTGTGGTGTGTGTCTGAGAGATCTGATGGCATTTAACAGAGATTGAAGGCAAAACAAAAGGCTTTATGCGTTCATTCAAGTAGGTTTAATATGTCTGTACCTGTGATCATTAAATAGGAATTCAAAATAATATGTCAGAATATATTAAGTAAGCAAACAAGTTAATTCATCAAAATGTTGACACTGCAGTAAAAGCTAACTGGACTTTCATTTCAGTACTATACAGTAGTGTGCTTTACTATGTTTTTCATAATGCTGTTATTGCTTCATGAATAATTTCTCTTCAGGTTATCCAGACTGCAGTCCAATCACTTCAGTGGCAATCAGAGAACTGTTTAATTTAAATCATTATTGTGGAATCACAACATAAAAGTTCAAATCAAGGCTAAATATTCGTTGAGGTATTAGAGCAGATACTGTAAACAAAGTGTGTGGCACAATCAGTAAATACTGGAGCGAGTGATGTTTTTCTGATGGATAATGATCAGATGGGATGTCAGCAGGTTCCCAGAAGTTTTCTGTATTCCTGTTTGATGCAGCTGTAGATGGGATGGTAGAACCGCCTGTCTGATGCCATGAGATCAGTGACAATCTCTGTGTGGTCGACCCTTGGCAGCAGGTAAAGCGACACCTTCACAGACAACGAGGTGAGAAGTTCAGAGAATTTTGTGGAAGATTCAACAGGAACAATAATGTCACTGGTCCCATGGAGCAAAACAAACGGAGGCACTCTGGCAGACAAATTAAAAAAAAAAAAAGAGAACTGTCAGTCAAAATGCTTGTATTTGTATTTCAAATAAATAACAGGTGCAATACATTTATATGTCAGTAAAAAAAAAAAAATCTACATTTTGTCTTTTTTTCCTCACCTGTTCAGTTTGTCCTGGCTGAGCTTCTTCAGTAAGTGTGTTGGTGAGTAGTACGGAAAGTTTTCCACTCCATTCATGGCTTTGTGCATGGTGGACACATATTCGACCGCTCGCTTCTGCTCATGCTCATAATGGTCCATGATGTTGTACACACCACTGAGACCTGCCCAGCAAATGTGCAAGATTAACCAACTCATTCACACAAAATTCAGGTACTAAACTGAAAATATGAAGGAGGCAGATGTTTTAAGTTCTATTAATTGTGAAAAAGTGTATTTGGTGATGCACTGTACATTAATCCTTACCAATAACTCCTCTTATCGCCCGTGCAATGTCCTGCTGCTTACTGGCCTCGATGAAAAGCTCCTCCCTTGTGTCAATGAGAAACAGCGTGGTCAAAGCACACAGATGTGCACCGGCTGAATGGCCAATTAACACAATGTTGTCCTATAAAAGAGAGACAAACAAAACAACATGTCTAAAGACATGTTTTCTACCATGAACACTGGGTGACTGCGGATGTACAGAAGCACAGAATTAAGTGAAAAAAAATGTGATTTCACAGAACCTTTAAAGCTTTTCCTTCCTTGGGGAGGTTTATAATTATTAGTCAGTCTTCCCACTTTAACTTGATAGTTTTCCTCAATTTCAAACACTTCAGGATATTTCTTACTTTGTCAAAGTTGAACCTCTGTCCACTCTCTTGGGCCCAAACCAAGCAGTCAGCAATATCTTGGACCATTCCTAATACGTTCCCCTGGCAATCAGATCAAACCCGCAGTCAGTTCATACCACAGTAGCATTTATGATTAAATTTCTTATCTGCTGTTTGAGTCACAGCAGAAGTACTGCTCATATTCCAGTCAGTCATACTCTACGTATGTGCTATAAATCTTTCATCAGAATGTCATCAGGACGACTTGTGTGTTTTTCTCACCTTAGGATAGGTGCAGTAATCAGGACAAACTACAGTTGCACTCAGTTCTTCAGCCATTTGCCTGGCCAGCAGACAGTAAATGGATCTTTCTCCAGAGCCCCATGCACCTCCATAGATGAAAACCACCAGAGGTGCAGGCACATCAGCAGGCTTGCCCATGTTCGGGTGGTACAGGTCCAGCTTGTTGCCTCGGCGGCCAAACGTGACAGCCTTTGGAGTGTCCAGACAGACAAAACTTCGACACGGTTTTTGGTATTACAAGGCAAATTTTCAAGTGACCACATCGAGTCAAGTGGTGAAAGCTGAGACAAAAGGAACAGTGTAATTGCACATATACACAAAGATACATATTCACACACACTCATCGATAAAATAACCACATTTTTCTTTGTAACTTATCCTCAACTCACCTTTTCATAATGCTTAAGGTTTTCTTCATTCTTGTACCATGACTTCCACTGAAAGTAAAGTCTCCCATACTGCAGATATTTGAGCGTTTCCAGCACAGCTCTGGTCAAACAGTATATCCGTCTGACGGAGAGGTCAAAATGAAAAAGGGGATTAAAAACCGACTCTTCTAAATGGGTAAAAAAGCAGAGCTAAACTATATTTTGTGGGGACAAAGAACAGATCTACAACATTTTAAAAGTTACCTTGGTTTTAGAGCTTCGATGTACTTTTTATACCCAGGCTTATTGGGCCATCCATAAATCCACTGGGCAGCCAGAGAGATGGAATATGGGAGGCCCACCAAGAGGACGCCAACGGCCACAGGCAGTGACATGTGGTATTTTAATCCTGACCTTCAAAGGTAAAAACATTTATACATTAAGACATTTCTCGTTCAAAAGTAATGCCACTCTATGCTCTTCAAAACGTTGTGGTTGAGAGGCTCTTACATGTTGTGGTTCAGTGTGTATGTCTCACCTGCAAAGATTAAGGACAAAGAATGTCAGTAACAGGAAAACACATCATGTGTTATGGCTTTACAAGACACACAAAATGACAATGCAGCCCAACCGAAGTGTGGTAATGTGGTGGCTCCTTTCAGTACAGCTCACCAATAAGGCAGCCTTTGTTGAGTTTCACACTATTTAGAAACTAATTAGAGAAACTTGTTTCCCCTAATTAATAAATTGACTATTAATGTATTACCAGCCAGAAAGATTTTTCAGAGCCTGAAACTTAAACATTGTTCCAATTAATGGCTTATTGATGAAATATAGAACATTAATAAATGGTTTATAAAACACTTGGTACCCAGTTTTCATTACATGTGTACCAGGGTGCCCTCTAGTGAGTCTTTATATAATAACACTTTACACAACGACAATAAAAGTTTCATAAGTGCTATTTTTACTCTGCTAAAGAATAACACAGAAACACATAACCCTTTAATAAGGGATACTAACATCAGACAGGGATTCTGCAGTGTTGATCAAATTAAATGTAAGACTTTTTAAGATCTTTTTAATGGGACCATAAATATCTGTATAAATCTGTCTCTGTAATATTTCTGTTATAAATATTGACAATGACTGTTAATGTTTCTTGTTTGAGAATCACAGATCACAGACAAGCAAACCTATCGCAAAGAGACACAAAACAACCACAAAGAGATGCAAAATGACCACAAATCATAATAACAATGGCGATAAGTTAGTGATGTTTACAATTACAATTTTTCTGTTGGCTTAGCAGCAAAACGACTACAAATAATGATAATAATAATAATAAAACAAAGAGGCCCAACAATAGCAAATGATGAAGCTGGAGTTCCTATATATGAGGGGCATTTTACTTGTCCATGCCCAGAGGTCTCTTGTCTTATAATCCGTCCATGTCTGGACCCAGATCAGAGACGGAAAACTGGTGGAGGGATTAACCAGTTTAAAAATTAAAGAATTAATTTGTTCATTTAAATGTTTACTATATTTGACCCTCGTCCATTATTTTCCTAGCTACCGTCGCCTCACAGCCAAAAGTGATAACTAATGTGACTGTCTATGGCAGGTTAGAATAAAATTTAAGATTTTATGATACCTTCTAAGGCTTTTTTTTAAGGGAACCTAATGAGATTTTTTCAACGACTTTTCGAGACCTGCAGACCCCGCTTACATTACATTATAACGTGATGTTAGCTAGGAGCTACACTGAGGCTACAATTATGTCAAAGCAAAAATAAGCAGTGGTACCAGTTTTTCACAGTTTCGGTGTTAGGTTAGTAAAACCACTGTTTCCTTTTCTGAAAAGTGTTGCAATGAAGTTAGCATCTCTGTGGTGTTTTCCTAACGATGATAACTGGTTTGTAGCTTAGCGTATTTGCTTCGGAAAACAACAGCAGGGTTATAAAAACACCGGATGTAAACATACCAAAATGCTATCATTTACAGCTCTTTGTGTCGAAGCCCATGCCCCGGGTTAATACGGTTAGTTTTTAAATTCGTTGTGTCGGAGGAATGACCGATGCCCCGCATAACCCGATGCGAGAGTCTGACCGTCCGCCAGACAGCCGGTGTCGATGACTGGCACGTACAAAGATAAACACAGCTCAGCGAGAGAGAAACCCCCCCCTCAACTTCCGTTTTGGTAATAAAAAAAAATGGAGGGCTTCCGGTGTTGGTCAAAGGTACTGTAAATCTTACCAGGCAGAAGTGAGTAGCCAAGAACCGCACTCAAGTGGAAGTACTGTTACTTTATAAAAACAAGTACTTAAGTAGAAGTAAAAGTAGTAGGTAGAGGGTAGATTCATAAGTTGAAGAGAAGAACTCGGCACACGACTGTTTTCCCACGTTTTTGTTTAAATTGATGTCGCTGACATAATTTAAACTACAGACGGTCCTCCGATATCATGCTATAATTTAGCAGATAAATCATGCAAAAATATGCTTGCACCCTGTCTGTTATGTCAAAAAGTTGGCATAATGAGTGTCAGCATGTGTCCTTATACTTTCTTATTTCCAATATACAAATGTCCCAGAAACGTTGAAGTGCACAATAAACTACATTTTGATGTAGCGGGCGTTGGGGGCAGGAAAAGATGGATTTCTATCTTGTGATTGTCAACATCTCTGCACTGATACTCCGGAAATACATACAAAAGAAAGAGCGTCCTTCATGTAGATAAAAATTCGGGTGGTTTGTTTTGCTTGAAAAATGACTCAAACCACTATCAAAAATAGTTGCTTAATTTTCTGTAAATTGACTAATAAGTTAATTGACTAACCGTTTCCACTCTACTTGTTTATATTGTTGGGTTCAGTAGTTTAATTCATAACAATTTATTATATTTCACAAGCTTTTCATTATATCTTTTGTTTGCATAAATCTTAATATGTAAAGTAACTTTTTTTAACTAACCAAAGCAGTACTTGAGTAAATGTTCTCAGCTCCATTCCACAACTGGCTGCTCATCAGGTTTTTTGGAGGTGACCTCATATTTGTAACCTGTAATTAGTGAAGGTCCACTTAAAATAGTTTCCTTTCCACTTCATCCCACAGTCTGCCTCAGCAGGTGGCCTTTGTTGAGCTGTCATGAACATAGCTGAGTTGTTTCCTGTTTAGGTTGTGTGATGACAGTTGAGCAATTTTATGACAACTGAGAAAACTCCATCCTCTGAGGAAGACCATGAAAAGCAGTTCAAAACCTGGAAACCTGCAAGGGGTTCTTGAGATATGACTGAGATATGATTAGAGTTTTGTTTTTTCAAACTTGAGGTGAAGTTGAGGTGAACCTGTTGAAACTGAAGTAGCTGTGTGGCTGGTTGCAATTTAGGATGTGCTCTAATAAGAACTGTGAGATGTGACTCAATGAAATGCCAAAATATGTGTTAGTGTAGGTGCAGCTGAAATTAAGAGCATTGTAAAAATATCGAACACAGTATTGATCGATCAAGATCACAAATTTATTAAAACGACCCAGTCTAATAACTGCACCTCATCATGCAGTGCCACCATCCCAGCCACCCACCTGAGCCGGGGTGCCATTTATACACATGCATGCTTGCAGTGTATGCTGGGGCAAGCTGTTGGTAGGGTACTTCCAAGGATTAATGTATCATTACAGTGAGCGGCACTGCCAGCACACGTCCAGCAGAGGGAGGAAGAACTCTGGCTCTGCCACACGCTCCTGAGTTGTAGTTTGGTTGATTTGTGAACATCTTGCCTGCATTTCTACTGTAAAATAAGATCAAACACAAGAAAAGCAGTATACACCACTGTTACTTTAAGTTATTAATTTATTACATACATAAAGTCTTTGCAATCTTTCATTCTCAGAATGTATTGACTTGAATAAAAAGCAGTGGCTGCTGTTTTATCTTATGCTTTATATTGTTATACTTTGAGAAATGGTCTGCACTAATTATTAAGTGTTATAAGCCACTCATACACCTTCGCCGTTTAGCTGCTCCTTTATGAAGTTATGGAAATCTGTAAACAATGAAATTCAATTGACATATTATTTTGTCTAGTTGCCCCACACAAATGTCCACTTAGTACATTTATGTGCTCTGTTAATGCCTACCCTGCACTAAATCATTCTCTGTCACTTCATAGAGGGTAGTGCATTTCTGGACAGAGCTTTCATTGGCCATGACCACGGAAAACCTTGGATTCAACATCGCAGATTCATGGAAAGCAGAGCAGCATATGCGCACTGACCAGCTCAAAAGTTATTGTTATGTTTGGCCCCACGGAGCGGAGCCTCCAGCCCTGAGTGGGTGTGTGGTTGTTCCTCCATCTGCCGTGATGTGGGGAGTCCCAGGTACTTTTTCTGAAGCCGCAATGGAAACGGAGATGTTCAGTGAGTGCAAACTCAGGCATTCAGCTGGCAGTACGAGCAGAGTCAGCCCGTTTTCAACGCTGTGGTAAAAATTCACAGCATTTTCCTGTGCCTGTTTAAGAATGATATTATCCTTAAGGGAATTATTGTATGCATAGTGGTATTAAGATAATAATAATTGACGTATACAAAACCTTTATTCTGCTTGGGTGGAGAATTAGGGACCACTTGATCACGAAAAATTTTGGTCTTTGTGGAAAAAGTCTCAAAAGTTATTTCATTTCAAAGTCAAGAGTGAAACAATAAGAATATGTATAAAGCCACTATGTTCAGCATGGGCCTTTAGGCCTGAATTAGAGGAGAGTGCACAAATGCTGGAAATCGGTGACAAGATGTCACAGTCATGCTGTTTTTTGCTCCCTGATCCTTTCAGGTCAAATCAGATCTCAGTGATTCCTTGAATGCTGCGGGGAAGCACAGTGAACCATCACACTGCATGTCCTTCAACACCAAGGCCCAGCCTCAGTCCATCGTAGCAGCAACCAACTGTCCCACTGAAATGTCCTGCAGCAACATGCTGAATCACTACCAGCTGCAGTGATGCTGCTCTGTAGCATCACTGCAGTCTGTTCCTCCAGAATTAATTTAACAGATTAGTTCAGATTTTTAAGAAAAAAAATGTTTTAATGGACAAAAACCAGGGTTAGTTTATTTTAAAACCTATCCATCAGTGTTTTAAGCTTGGATCTTTTTTTTTTTTTTTTGGTTATACAGATGAATACAAACAGGTGAAGATTGCACACAGCTGAGACTTAGAATCAAGACAGGAAGCTGTGTGATCTGTGTGAAATCTTTTTTTTACCACAAGAAGTTTCTTTGTTTGTGTTTGTGATTATCAGTGTGGCCATCAGGGGCCTGCGGTTTCGTGACTCTAAGTTTGTGCCCTGTTTCAGCTTGCACAACAGAGTTATTTATTCTGGTATTTACAGAGACAAATAGACAAATACAAATTGTAGGACAAATATTTGAAGTACATTTTAAACTAATATTAATTACTTGCCTTAAGGATAAGTCTACGGAAATTTGGACATCAAGACAACGGCTGTAAAATTATAAGGTGTGAACAGCTCAGTACTGCGATTGGTGGCCAACCAGCACTTAGTCAACTGGAGAGGCTGGTGGTACTGGTTGTCCCTTTGAAATTAGATCGTTCATTCTCCTTTCCAGCCCTGGGACTACTGTGGTTTTACAATTTGCTGATATTGAAAACTTCAGCTACCTATCCCTTTCCCTCTAAGTAGCAGGAGCACTGCTAAAAAGTAATGTCTGATATACAGTAATTTCCGGGCACCTTGTTTTGTAATTGAGTGAGAAAATACTTTTCTCAATGAAACAATGTATTAAATAATTCATACCAGTGTCATGTGTACAATCTGTCTCAGGGTGGCTTATCTTCCTCTGCTTCCGGTGAGTCACTGTGGGTGTTTCACATCAAACAGAAGCTTTCTACTATGTGTACGTAGTTCTTCACCTGTGGGGGGAAAAAGAAAACAGAGGGAGTGCCGGCAGGATTGCCAAGGGATGAGTCATATGTAAACTACACGACAAAAAAAAAAAAAAAAACTTTTTTTTCTTACATTTCTGAGTCCTGAAATATGAAAATACTGTAGCTTAATATATAATGTTTTTTTTTTTGTAATGAGCAGTTAATGAAATTTCAGGTCATGTTTGTTTGTTCAGCTTTGTGAAAACTAGTGCTTAGTTTGATTGGTAATAAATGGTAATAAATTGGAAACTTGGTAATAAATGGAAACTCTAAATGGCAGGAGGAACAAAATATTAAACACATGTATTTTTCAACTGTTTGGGCTCGTACAGAACTCTACTTGTGTCTGTTTGTATCTTCGGTGTCGAATGTGTGTTTGCTGGTGTAAATGTGTATACACTGGCCTGTTTACTTCCCTCCTGTGAAGCCCCACTGTGACCCAGTCCCCAGAGCTCCTAACTGATGCGTGGCGTTGAGCCAGGACCCAAACATGCTGCTCCTGTGTTTTCTCCCCCCACTTTCACTTCCATCCGCTGTGCTGCACAACCCCAACTCAGCCAGAGTCACAGAGGAATTCTGCTCTTGGTGGGCTCGGGACCTCAGGACACAGAGCCATCTTTTCACGGGGCCTTCACAAACACACCAGGCGCAGAGAGAACCTCCCTTTGACAGGGGGGAACCATGGAAACTGGCACTGACCACAGGGCCCAGTTTCTAGGTATCCCAGTGCCCGGAATCACACCCGGAGTCCTGCAGTCGCCAGAAGAGCATCGAAGACAGAGATGTTGGCGTTCAGAGGGTGATGCAGTTTTTCAGGGGGCCCTCCGATTGATTGGAGAGAAACAGTGCAGCCATTCTTGTCAGATACACCAGATGAATGCTAACAAGCCTGTGAGGAAGCTCCAAAGTGCATTCTTTAGAAAAAAAAAAAGAGGTGAGAGGTTTGGCAAGATAAGGTAGTTGATGGGGAAACTGACTAAGCAAATAAATGATAAGTAGGTGTACGTGTGTGTGTGTCTGTGTGTGTATGGGCATGCACAGGCTGAAGGGGTTCAGTGGTACCTCACTGCAACAGTTTCGTCTTTATATAGTCCAAGCTCTTTACAGAGACCAAGGAGTCCAGTTTCAGTGCGTCATATCTCTGTCCAGTACTCACTGAGTCAACAGAAGGTAAGAGCTTCCATCCACTGTGGAGCTGTCAGAAACTCTTGAATATTCAGACCCTGACATGACTGATCACCTTGTAGAGCAGTGAGAGTAAAAAAAAGAAAACACACACGCATGCAGGGATGTGTTACTTAACAGCTATGCGCCACACTAAAGCTGTGTGCAATGCTATAAGCTGTTATCACGCAAAAACATACCTCTGCAGCAATCCCACAGCACAACATCTCTATGATATGGATGGCATCTTGACTTGAAAATAAGAAGATCAAGTGTTTAAGAGAAAACCACACCCTCCTCACTGTTAACTGTTATCTGAATGTGATGTGATGGTCCGCTTGCATTGAAATCTTGGAATTTTCTTTTATTTTAGTTAGTCTGAAATCTGACAGCCTTCATACTAAGGGCTTGAGCTACTTTAAATCAAAGGTGAATCTACTGTAACAGCACGTAAATAGACTGACAGTTCAACTGTGTGTTAACGTGTCTAAGATCACGGCTGTGCTCCTTACTCAAACTGCAACATGTCTCACAGATGCATTACATCATGTTTTTCTGAGTCTTCTGCACATGGAGAAATTGATGTTTCTATTACCTCTATGATGAGTTTCTCTCTGTCTTCAGGAACTGGGACCAAATCATGAAGTTCCTTGCTGACATTTTAAATCCCATTTCCTGATTTCAAACTTTATTGCAGCTGCAGTGGAAATATCTTACAAATATTGTAAATATCTTGGTGTGTCATTGTCCTTTTTATGTTTTACCAGTTGTTTACAAGGTAATATGAAACCAACCTGGTAAATCGTGCAGCTGTGGGCCACAAAAGCACAAAGCTTACTGAGCTTCAAGTGGCTCCTTTAATTGAAATTTAGCTCGGAAATACGTAGCACTCAAAACACAAAATGTCAACTAACATAATAAGGGCCTTAAGGTAGATTCTGCTTAATTATCCCATGGTCCTGTCTTGAGGAGAGCCCCAGAATCTAGTCTTTAAATTGCATATTCCTGGTTTAATATGTATATTAAAATTACCACAGAAAACTGGAAGCAAGGTTGTATTAAAGCATGCAAAAATTGCACACAAAGCAGAGTAAGTAGGAGGAACAAGGAGTTAATGAGGGCCCACAAGCCAATTTTTTTTCCCAGGCTTCCCTAGCAGGTCAGTCTTGTCACAGCAAAAATGCCCCCGGCTTGAAAGTGACTAAGGCTTTCCTCTGTTGAGCTTGCATGTTCTACCTGTGTCTTTGTTGGTTTTCAGCAGCTGTTCCGGTTTCCTTCCCACAGTCCAAGTTAGTTGAGACTCTCTAAACTGGACAATCTACTTTCCCCCAGTGTGCATGCAAGTGAGACTGTGTTTGTTTGTCTGTCTGCATGTTTTAGCCCCATGAGAGACTGGTAACTTGTCTAGGATGACCCTGCTTCTCATTTCATATGTGCTGGGCCCTCGTGTCAGTCCTAAAAAACAAAACATCACCTATGGTTCACAGTGACTGTTTTAGTTTCAGAAGGGACACACTCACACTCACACACCGGCTTTAACAGTAATATGAGATAGCCATAGCCGTGTATGTTTTAAATTCAGCACCTTTTGTTTGCTTTCCAGTTTTTTGTGTGCAGTGGCCATAGCTAAGATTTAAGACATTCTTTCCACAGCCTGTACTAGTATCAAATACTTTGGAACTAGCATACATAAGCATTCTTTCCCAAACTGAAGTAAGCTTATGTTTTTTATAGATTTTTTTTTTTATACAAAAATGTCTAGTGTATAATTCCAGCATAAATACTGGTGTTACTTTCACCAAACTATTCCAACTTGGCCTTCAAACTGCCTTGTGGAGAATTATTTCGAACTGGACATGGCTCTTTGTTTGCCCAGCGACTAGATTCCTTACAAAACTCCATGGGAAAAGAAAAACCTCAGTGAAGAGTACAGCGGGCAGCAAGTTAATGACTCTGACTGTACTCTTTGATCTACATCGTCATGGAGTGCTCACTGTAAAGGCTAACAATGAGAGACACTTCACAGACTGAGCTCTGCCTCAGGCATGCTGACATTTAGGTACATGAAATTCCTCCAGTCTAGAGAGAGGAGCTTGGCTTTGCCTCAATGTACATGTAACCAATGTGTCACACTGATGAAAATAGTCAAAGACTATTGATCTCCCAAAAAAAGCTAAACCAGTGCAACCAAATGACTTACACAGTGATTTGAACTATGACAAGTCTTTACAAATTCATGTTATGCATATGGGTCATTTTCCTAATACAACTAGGGAAATATTTGAATACTTGCTTTCAGCTGACCACATCTCACAGTTTTCCTGCGAGCAAACAATGTCAAGAAACACATCTATTTTGCAGGTAAGGTTAAAATAAGGTTTACTTTGCTATTGTTCAGTAAATAGGGCAGCAACAGGTGGTCAGATAGGGAGGGCAAAAAGAGAGCAAGCAAATGGGCAAAAACCGGCAGAAAGCATGAAAAAAACAAATACAAAAAAACAAATAGAAGAAGAATATTAGCAACATGGTAGCACAACACAACAATCTCAATGACAAGTTTTTTATGGGCAGGTATAGTAAAGTGAGCTGGGTGGATGAGTGATAGGTATGGCTTAATGTTGGAATGAGGAGCAGGTGTGCAAGTGGGTGTGGCAGTCAGGATACTGGTACAGGTTTGGAGAATGGGAATGACTGAGAGACCAAAAAATGTGCCCTAATTCCACCGTTTCACAACATGTAGAAATCCTTTGAGCACTGATTGGCCAGATCCTGAGAAGATTGAAGCTTTGCATAGTTTTCCAGTTGGTAACCATGCTGACTCCAACCAACAATAACACCTTTTATTGTTTTAATACGATAAAAGATGACATTTTTATAATGATCTCATTACATGCATGGGTCCCCTAATTAAAAATTTTAACTGTCCAAAATTATGTGAGCAGTGACTGGGCCAAGGCTGACTCAGTCCCCTAAGGTCATCCAACAGGAGATTTTGCCCAGAATTTTTCAGGATTTCTTCAGAATTTTCTTTGTAGTCACAAAGCCTTTCTGTTTTGCAAAAACGTACACGTTTTTAAAAGAAAATGCTGGATTTTCAGTTGGGGATAGAGATTAACACCCAAGCCAATCTTGTTTAAGAACATTGCAAAACCTTAAAACTCATTGTGACACATATTTGACGTTTCTCATGGCTTTGGAATTTTAAACAGGGAAAGAAACACATTTACACAAGGACACACATTGAGTATCATTGTGCATTTTCATAATCTGTGGCCACGTCACACTTGACACAGGGTTTTTTCTCAAGTACTTTGAATATTTGAGAGTCTTTTGCTGTTATGGACAGCTTTGCAGCTGACTCCTTGTGCTGTTCATGTTGTGAATATGTACTGATATGTAACATCACATGATAAAAGCATCTATTTTCCTGCAGTGTACACAAACACGAGCTCCTTTAATCAATCACAGATGAATCCTCCTACCAACTATATTTTTAATAAGCTTTTCTCATTAGTCACATAATGAATGTGGGTTTTCAGGCTTTGCAGCTGAACAGGTTCTTCATGAAATGAGTAATGCTGGCATCCCTAGAAATCAGATTAACTAACATTCTTCAGAATTTAACCTTTGTAAAATTCATTCTATTTCCCCCTTCATAGTTACTGTACCTATTCATCATTGGACTGAGTCACTGAAATTGAAACATCCGCTCCACAAGCTGCTACATGTGGTCTCACTTTTAAAACAACAATACAGGCCTTATCGCATCCACCAGAGACACAGAGCTCTGTATGGTCTCATCAAGTGTTGTATTTTTGACTTACATCAGAGACCAATGACGTTACGTGGGTGTCAGCCAGAGGAGACATTCCCATAAATGAAAAGTTTTACCTGAAGTTAGCTTTCACTCACCTTTCAGCATCTCATCCAAACTCTACTACTTTTCCCTCCTTTTTTGGCCTTTTCAACCCTGCATATAAAAAGTGTAAGCTGGTTGCCTTCCATGTTTGTGTTGGTACAAGAACATGCAAAAATCAACTGGCATTCTGGCAAGATTTGCAAGGTGGTCTACTGCCAGAACTCCAGTCTGGGGTCTGAGACCTGTCGTTCTAGTGTCAAGTGTATTTACTCAGTTGTAAGATTAATTCTCTTTCCTTACTGTCAGAGACAAAAAAAGATTTGCTCGTTTATGAGTTGTACTTCACGTAGCATTTATATATTCTTTCTCCCATATAATCTTGTAAGCCATCATGGCAGCCCCAAACCCCGGGTCGTGAACCTCTGGCTTAGGCTGATGAAAGTTGAGTCTGAGGTGTCATAAAAAGGCCAATGGGCACCAAAGAGGACAATCCTTTTTGATCCAAGTAACAAGGCCTTTACTCTGTCCAAACATTAAACTGTCTTTCTTTCTTTTCTTTTTTTTTTTTTTGACATTTTTGCTTTCTGGTGTGCGATGAGCATCACAGCCTCACTGAGCCGTTAACATGTCTTCAGACTTTTATCTTTTCAAATTTTGTGTTTTGCTGAAGTGCCCCTGTGCGACACTAACCCCTCACTTGCCCGCTCATTTTACGTTGCACTGGATGTGAGTCAGCCAAAGGCCTAAAAAGTAAATGTAAAATGAGATGTACTGTATGACTCCATTAATAGCATCTAGTACATCTACTTGTGACGTGTTAAAACTTTGTCGCTGTGGCAGTGTTTCCTACCAGTATAGACAAATTGTTCACATAAATAAGCTTCAGTACGTTTCTTTAAGTGAAAGAGGAAGTTGTTCATTTTCAAAGAACCAGAACTGAGACCTTAGGAACACAGGGAATGCATATTTTAAGACCAAAACCCGTGTTAGGGATGACATGTGGAAACTGAGAGCAGACACACTGTGGGGAGTCATGGTGTTAAATGTCAGTACAGTCAAGAAAAAAGGAGTATCCCATAACAAGAAAGTACTCGAAAGGAAGCAAAGCGTTGGACAGACACGAGAACTGGTGGCTTTTTTTTTTCTGACACCTCAGACTGAATGACCGCAACCAAAGAAAATTTACATTTCTTTTCAAAATGTCATTAGAAGAAGAAACTATTCAGTGAGATTTCACATCCCTTTAGTAAAATGTGGGCAGGGTGTGAAAGGAAACACCCTAACATCTCTTTCATAATGCACACCCTGCATTGGTCTAATCGCCCAAAACATTCAGCCAGACTTTAAAATGTGTAGGTTTAGAGATTTAGAACGGTTATCCATATATTGCCTCAGGTAACACAAAAGTAACTTCATATGTGTTGACTGCACCGGCAAAATGACTTCCCTTAGACTGTAAGTCAGCTTGTAATGTTTATTGCAGTCCAGCAGTTGTTTTATGACGTGGACCCACCAGTTACAGCTTGTATATCCACTTTCTCTCAACTTCCCTCTACTGCATTTACTTCCTTTCAAGGATTTACCTCAAAACCCCTCAGAGAATGACTGACTGTTTTCCGTTAGTATGGCTGAAGTATGGCGGAATTAAATTTACTTAATGCCTTTATGATTTGACATGATCTGCCCATCTGTGAGATTCCCCTCTTGGGACTTTTCTCATCTTATGTGCCTGTTGTCATACTGACTACCTCTGTGTTTTTTCACATTGGTTGTGTGTGTCACGTGTGTCTCATTAATCATGTGTATATTTGTGTATATATAGCCTGGTCTTATTGTGCATCTTGCCTTTGTTCTGTGTCTCTTGCCTGATTTTATGAGCACCTGGACATATTAAATATTTCTCTTTGATTTGGGATTTCTGCCTGCTCTTCTCTGGATTTGTTTGCCTGTGGTGGACTGACCTCGCTGCTTTTGACCTGTGACTGTCTCACCTTCTCATCAGCAGTTGTTTGACTTTGTTTATTTAGAACATCTGGCATCTGTAGTTGAGTCCGAGTTCTGCCCCTGACAGTATCTTCTGGCCACCTGTACAAAGAGGCAACTTTGAGGATGGCACACAGGGAAGAGTCCAAAAAGCAGTGGTTAAAGAGTTTATTGTCTGAGTGGCTTATGGATTTTTTGAACAGCTACAATTCCCAGCCAGCCTCCTATTTAACCAGGCACCAACCAGTCTCCCAGCCTTCTACCCACCAGTCTGCATCCCAGCCCTCTAGTTTAGCATCAGGCTTGCTAGCCTCCTGTCTGTCCCTGTCAATAAGCCTGCTAGTCTTCCATCTGCTCCTGACCCTGGAGAACTTGAACAGTCCCCTTTCTAGTCCCTAGAAGTAAGCTTGGGTCATGCATTTGGACATTATGTCCATTTTGTTGGACTTTGGATTTCTGCCTGCTCCTTTCTGGATTTGTTTACCTATTTCTGAACTGCTTGTGTTGTTTTTGACCCATGACTGACTTCATTAAGTCTGCCTGTGACGTCTGCTATTGAGTCCAATCCCTTGAGTTCCTCTAACTCGTAAACCAGTTATGACGTGATCACAAATGATCCCTTCACTCAAAACACAAAGCTGTTGTGGTTGTTTTTTGGGCCCAATGTAGTTAGTGACACTTGATGAATTTGTGAAGTGTCACAGTAACTACTATTTTTCAACATCAGTGAAAAATAGTGAGTCTGACTAGAACCCTTGCATGGTTTTCAAACAGAACAGGAAAGATCCACCACCAGACAACAAAATGTGACTAGATACTCATAGACTTGCATAAGCATATGTATTTTTAACAGAGTTAAAATGCTGTAGGAATCTTTTCTGTCCATCCAGACAGCCACCATTGTCTGCAGCCACTTAACGACCATTGTAGCATTGTTGTCTGTGAATGTGGTGTCAGGCAGAGTCTTCATGTTGCGTACTGAAGATGATAACAACACAACAATCAGGTTTTCACAGCAGCAATTTCTGCAACTTTAACAGAGGTCAGCACAAAAATGGTCTTTCCTCAACCAAAAGAAAAGCTATTTAAAATAACAGAGATAAAAATAAAGAGAAGTTATTCAAAGGAGAAAAATCCACCATTCAGGGGGACCTTCTGTAAATCCACTAAGATGTTTACATCAGTACTTAACAAAATCGTTAATCCCTGGTATATGTAACAGCTCAAGAACAGAGAGCTGAAGAGTGCAACTGCCTGAGACGTCTGAACCTGCAATTCCCCTCCAACGTACACATTTGTACTGGTGTGGTAATTTTAGACTCCCAAAGGGCATGCTCAACACATTCAAAATACACACGCTGGAAAAAGAGGTGGCAGATGTTATTTGGCACTACATAAACCTCAAAGGGGATGATGAACAATGCAACAACTGAAGGCGAGAGGATGAGCAAAGACGAGAAAAATGTTTTAATAACACAACAAACAAGCCATACTAGTCATCTCTGAAGAGTAACAGGTTTTGTAATATGAACACACACACACACACACAAACACAAACACCTGTTACTGGAGACTCCCTGACACCCAATTGGTGAGAAGTGGGGTGATATGTATGAGGTGACTGTGGTGTGAGTGCGTGCGTGTTGGGTTGTGAGTAGGTGGGTTGTGTCGGAGGGGCTTCGCGTGGCGAATTACATGACAGACAGACAGAGTGGTGTGATATCAAGTCTATCTTTCAGATGGCTGAACACACTCACTCACTCACTGCGATAAGCCCAGTCTGCTGGGAACCCTCGTCTGCAGCCAAAGTTTTTGTCACGGAGAACAAAGGTGTTAAGCACGGCAAATTTTCTCTGGACCGTCCGATCTGATGAGCACATTCCTTTCCGCTCAAATTTTGCCTTTGTTGTGTAATCAAGGACAAAATTTCATATGTGTTTTTAGCAGTTTAATAATTGAGGTTTTGTATTGCCGTGAAGTTGTCCTTTCTGGCCAATCCAACAGTATTTAAAATGTAAAGTCATACCCTCAGGCAGACACAGACAGGTTGTGTTTACCATGTAATCACTGTGAAATGCCTCTCCTGCTTATTATAGCACTCAGGCAAACCCCAGTCACTCACAGTGCAAGTATTAGTGTGAATTAGGTATGTTCTTTGTATGTTTGCATTGTACTGTTGATCTGATAGCATATAATAGCACATGACGCAATTCTCAAACAGAAATACCACACATGATATTGCACCTCTATACCCTCTAACTATGTTTAATGAAGTCAGAGAACTGTGTGTGGTTGCACCCAAACTTGACTTGTCCTGCTTGGTGAGAGCACATCTCAAGGTTTTGAAAGTCCGGAAGGGTTTGAAAAAGTTTACCTCCTTTATGACTCAGTAAACATGTGGACAAAATATTTAAATTTTTCTAAAAGTAAGAAGTAAAAGAAGAAGTTACCAGACGTGTAGATCCAGCACTAATCACTCTGCAAACTGCCTGCAGAAGGCCTTTTGTTGTAGTTAAGCCTCAGGTCATTTTCATCATCTTTATGTCCCTATGTTATTAACTTCGCATCTTACAAAAAGTGAAGGTGAAATCTGTGTTCATGCTCTCTATTCAGGTGATTGGCATTGCTTTCATTATGTGACGTGTTTATGAACTGATATACAGTTACATACTTTGTCACATAAAAAAAAGTTACATAAACACCACACAAATAACCCTTAGGTAAATTCACTAAACAGTTGATGGGTTACATTTCATGGATGTTAGTAACAAAAGTGCTCTTTGATTTGAAGCACAACAAGAGGTGGATGAAGAGTATTTTGACTCTCGAAGCTCACTATGAATTCAATATATGGCATGTGTCATGTTCCTGAAGTTTTATATTAAAAACAAAGGATAAGTAACGACAATACAAAACTAGACTTGCAAGCAGGTGTAACAGGATTCGAGCACCAACACAACAGGGTATTAAAGTGCATCATCTTGGGGTAAGACAGACAAAGCCATCACTGAATAGGACTTTTACAGTTACTTTAATATGAGTTTGTTTGTATGTTTGGGCATACAGGTATGAAAGTTAAACTGTCCAGCTGAAATCATTGTAAATGCATGCAAACGCAGACCAAATCTGATTGCGCCACTATCAGATTTTCACCAGGTATAAATACGGTCACCAGCATGACCATATTCTTAAGAAAAAAAAATCAGCCCAGCAAGTTTAAAGGCCACCTCCACCTCTTCCTGCGAACTCAAGCAAGCCTGGCAAAGGAAGTGGTAGAAGCAGGTATGTAGCTAGTTCCTTGTTTGTTGACAAATCAGCCAGCACATTGAGATTCGATCACAATGTGGGCACATAGTCTCGCCAGTCAGAAACTGACTTGGAGGAGAGTTTGTGCAGTCCAACATCAGATACTCTAAGATACAGTACTTACATGGTACAACAAATTAAAGTAACAAACACTTATTGCTTATTCCTTATTTCTAATCGCCAACAAGCTCCAGTGTTTTGAGGGACCATGGTTTGAGATTTACTTTGGAGTCTGGTGTTACCAAGAAAGTTTCCTTTCAGTTTAGATGATCCGTGTTCTGTACATTGAGACTCGTTGTCCATGGTCCATAAGGCTCATGGAACGAGAGACACAAACAGTTAATACTTTGTTATATTTGCTTTATCATCATCTGCCCAGATGTGTCCAGAAAGGAATGAGGTGAGTGTGCATGGTATTGAAGCACAGGCATTATTCATATACAGAGGTGGACAGCTGCAGGCTCATGTGTTCTCCAGCTGTCTTGTCACAGCCCTGCAGCTCAGTCTGTACTTCCCTTAACTGACATCAAACGCTCCTCACCCTCCTCTCATCTTCACATCTTCACAGATGGGTGTGTTTGATGGGTGAGTCGCTAGGTATGTATACATGTAACTCTGCAGGACCATGTTCACCTGCCTGCACTCTGAGTACAAGGGGAAAAAAAAAAAAAAATACCCAGCATGTTGATTTCATCATTCTGTGGGCTCAACTTGGCCTCCAAGTGTATTCTGGGAAAAACCCCAGATTTTTCTCCAGACAAAATAAGACATAATTTCCAGATGTGTAAAATAAAAATTGACAAATATTTTTGAAAGTGAAGGGTGAATTACAGCACAGACCAAACAAAAAAAAAGTCTCATGCTACAAACACAAGGAGGCCACATCAACTGGTTTGCCAAAGCTTAGGCTTTATGTAAATACCCAAAATTGCCTCTTCTGATGAGGTTATGACTATGAGAAAACAAGATTAACACTCATCTCGGGTAAATCACCCATCTACCCCATACGTTCCCATTTATATTCACTTTCAGTTTTGATATTATACAGCGATGGCTAAGATCATGAGTGCTGGCAAGTAAATCAGTTTTCAACATCTAGCTTGTGTTAAGAACTCCAAGGAGAGCGTGTTATTTCAGATTCAGTGTATAAGCATCCAGCATTCCTGTAGTGAAGTCACATGGGGGATTTTGGAGGAAACCTGTAATGACTGGCCTCTAGAGTTTCAAATGCACAGTTCACTTAAAAGTTGTGGCAGGTAAAATAAGACGATCTTTTGCAGAAGCAGTCAGGTTTTACTGAAATCGTGGCTATGTCACTTTATATGAAGGTTTCCCATAACACATCTTTTTTAAAGATGACTGAGGTAAAGGTAACCTGTGGAGTTTATGGCCTTTATCTGCACTAAGCAGCAGTTTTTCTGTGTGTGGATCTCATGATGTAATTAAAGGGTTGGCTCTCCCAAATTACAGAAAAGTACTGGTGTAGTTCAGCCATGCAGATAGTTATGGCTTTGTTTGAAAAAAAAAAATTCCACAACTCCAAAAATTCAAAATTGAAATGAAAAAGAAAGAAAGAAACAGAGAGAGAGAGAGAGAGAGAGCGAGAGAGAGAGAGCGAGAGAGAGAGAGCGAGAGAGAGAGAGAGAGAGAGAGAGAGAGAAAAGACCCAATAGCTACATATCTTAAAGAGAGGGTGTCCCTGTCATGCTGTCAATCCCACTGTGCACCCCAACAATATTTTTTATGGAGATTGTTTAGTAGAAATTTAGTAGAAATCAAATTGAGTGCAATGTGAAAAGGGTCACTTTTAGCAATATTAGCATCTTTTAACTTTTTGATTTGGTTTCCTGGCATCCAGATTTACTGTTCTGGTTTTGATGAGCAGAGGCAGAATCAGCTTCAATGACCAAGTATGTTTGAGCATACAAGGAATTTGACTGTGGTTTCTAGTGTCTCAAAGTGTTCTCACACACAGTACTAACAATTTTCTGGAAGATACACAAGGACACACAAGAAAAAACAAGGACAGGACGATAAGTAAACATGAACACATACAAAATCAAGCTTGTGTTCAGTTATAGCAGGCAGTTCTTCCAGTGAAAAAGCTTTGATAAATTTACTGCACTCTACCTGCCCAACACCAAATAAAGTTAGCAACTCCTGTTTGTATGCTGCCCAGTTAGTGGGTGTTCAGTCACACTACCTACATTAAACTAGACAGCCTACGTGTTGAGTCTCAGGTTTTATCTACGTTTTAATGTCTTTGTTCGTCATCTATGATGTCTAGACATCAGATTTTCACACAGTCAAGGAAATAGAGTGGTTCCTGCTCATAGTTCAGAGGAGGCATTCCTGTGCTACTGCTGACAGTGCTGTCAGCTACGGTGAAAGGCAGCAGAGGAAGTGACGTCAGTGTCTGGTTCAAAAGCAGCTTCTTGGACTTTGTTAGCATTCAGCACCACAGAGCTTTGGAGCAGGGAACTGAGGGAAGAGCATTTTGAGTTGTGCTGGTTTGCTTCGCACTGCCGTCCCTTTACATCAGACTTCTCTGGTTCAAATACAGTTTTGTGGAATTTGAGATGCAGATTGTAAAAGTTCATGGCCTGCTGTAATCCTGCACTGCTCTGTGTGCAATGGCCCAGGTGAAAAAAAGAAAAAAAAAAAAAAAAAAAAAAAAAAAAACAACCCAAAGATTAAAAATAGTCACAAATGAGCCAGTTAGTTTTGTTCAGTCGTGGCAATCAAGGGACTAAAATATAAAAGTATAGTTAGAACAAATGATGGCTGAAGTCATTGCTCAAGAAAAAAAAAAATCACATTACAAATTTTCCTCCAAAAAAGACCAAGCAGTAAATTTGGGATCAAAAGTAGGTTTGGTGGGCAAATAACTAATCATAGCCTCTTTCCCACCAAGCGCTCAAGCTGGATTTGACACAAAGTCCCTTTGTCTAGCCAAGTGCAACACATTCAATGCCTAACATTCAAAGAGCGCACAGGGTCACGGTCCAGGGATTAGGGTCAGTTTAAAGGTTTGCTGGAGGAAAGCGAGGAAAGGGTCAGGGTGAAGGTTAGAATTGGCATGGGGGGGTTGGCTCCACTACACAGAGTGGGAATGTGTACATGCCTACAAATGAATTTAGTTTAAATTCAGATTTTACGGTGCCTTGTGAGGTTTTCCAAGTGATTACTTTCCTTGCCATTGCTGATTATGCTGACACACTGCCTGTCACATTTGAATGCCTGAATGGTGCTGCTGAGAAGGAAGTTATTTGTTAAACCATGCTAATGTGATGCATCAAACTATTGATTTTTTTTTTTTTTTAAATCAGGTCTTTGAGCTCCAATTTAAAAATATTTGTGGATTAACAGGGTTTTGTGTTATAAACACAATCCTGGGTCATTTGCTGTTCCATCAACACCTTTCAGGGATTTCCTTACGATTAATGGAACAAAAGTGTGATTGTTCCTCCTGGATTTATTGTGATCAGGAATGCACTGATCAATGTCTGCACATGCTGGTGATTTGTAAGACATATCCTTGTGTTGAATGTCAGTTTTCAGCCACGCCAAGACACGCACACTCATATGGAAATCTCTGTGTCATTGAACTGGAGTAACCCTCTTTAAAGGTGAGGCCATACCTCTCAGCCAATCACAATGGGCCTAGAATCAGGCACCCAGCCCTGAGCCAATCCACACGTTTGTGCTTCTTTCTCCCCCACTCGCTCTTTCAGTTTCTCTGGCTCCTTTTCATTCTTTCCAAAATACTATTTCATTACAACCAACCGCCACAGGAAGAGGTAGTAACCATTTGTCGGTGTGTGCTAGTCAGTTTTTTTTTTCTAAAGCTCACGTCCTTGTATCTCCTGAGCTCTTCTGCCACACCATTGTGGGCCACTCATTCATTCACAAAATACACAGTCCTGGGGGAAATCCCTCAACCTCCGAGTCCTGTCTGCTCATGACTGTCTGTGTTTGCACTGAATAGAAATGCTTCTCCTGTTTATGGTTACCTTTAATCCTTTCCTCTTTTAGAGGTTGTGGTCAGGTTCAGTGCCATGTGTGAGCACGAGTATACTTATTTATGCAAGCAGATGTCCCATTGCAAGTGTAATTTGAGATGGGAACACTGTCATCTGCCTTCAGGGGTTGCATAATCTATATCAAGCCAAGACATGGCTGTTCCTGTTCTCTTACTCAACACAGATTCCCCACAGAATACCATAACATGCAGTTAAGCTCAGGGGGTGAGTTCCCATACATCAGGAGGATGGGAAGGTTGAGGTGGAGCTTGTCTTGATAACAAGTCATTGTTTTATTTGGAGGGGATCTCTGGAGGAAGGTAACCCAAACCTGCTTTTGGAGGAAAAGTTTTAATCTGATATGGAGGCATATCAGTAATACAAGTGAAGTCAAGTTCATACCAAAACACTTCCTTAAAGGGCCTGCATTTGTTGTTGCATATACAAAGTAAGCAGGGATAACTATGTAAAAATTACAGTTTGGAGAAACAGAATGACAATATAACATACAAGTGACATTGTAGTGGCCGGAGCAAGGTACCCACAATTGTGACAGATCTTACTAGTTTCCTTAACAGTTTTTTTCTGAAATTTTTCTGACTTCTGTCTAATTTACGTCACTCAGATCTTTGTGAAACGGAGCTCCACCTTTGCATTTGCACAATTTCCAACATTTTCTTGGGACACTCAGTAAAAATCTGATTTTGAAATGATTTCCTCTTAATGTAAAACAAAGACTGGAGTCTGTAAGGGCGATTGAGACAATTCACTGATTCACTTAAACATTAGCCAAACAGCTATTTATTTACAAATCCAGCAGACACAGAATAACATAACATAACATCAGTTTCCATCTGTGTTTCTGGCCACCTGACCAATATAAGTCTACTATAAGCCCTCCTTTAGCTTTGCTTTTAGTCTCCACTGACTCCTGAGTGAAATAACTGGCTCCATAGCTGGAAAATGCTCCGCTATGTTCATTGAGCCACAGGCTAACATTCTTTGTCAGCCGTTTGGTTCTGCGCAGTGAAAACAGACACAATGTTGATGAGAGCAGTGAGACCAAACCAAAGTAGTAAATTTGTGGGCCATTAAACCAAAACAATGAGCTAAAATATGCTAAACTGTCCACAGCGGTGACAACTTTCACATAGTCATTTGGCGCATTATCAATACAAAAGTTCAATGCAGCGTTGAAACCACTTGGCACTGCAGAGGAATAAAGGTTACTGAGGCTAAAAAAAAACAACCACTGCAACTTCAGAAATCCACTCTCTGATATCTGTCAAAACACCAGCTCCAAAAAATGTTTCTGTATGATGTATCGAGTTCTCACGCCTAGTATAACAAAATCCATCACCTGGTGTGTCTCCCCTGCCAGGAGGGTGTGTCTCAGGTTTACACTGACAATTCATTCCTCACATAAGTAATTAAGACCACAACATAGGGTGGAACTTCTTTGTACAGACAGTAGAAGCAGTTGTTCCAGAGTCATCACTAACTGGCAGAAAGCAAATACCAAGAAGAGAGGTTTTAAATTGGTGCTTCGTAATGTCACATCATGGTGAGCCAGAGAGGGTCTGCACTAAACTCAGTTATGTCAAACATGTTTTAATAATCTCCAGTACTATAATAGATAGAAGTTTTAAAAATTGAAAAATAACAATTGCTGTAGTGCAACTAACACATGTTTGCGACAGATCAAAGAGGCTGCAGCTCAATAAAGTTCCTCCATGTTCTCCTGTTTCTAATTAAAGCAAACATAGTCTCTCTGCTTCTTTCTTCAATGTCGTTTCATTGTTTGGTTCATTGTTTTGTTTTTGTCTTGAAAATCTAGAGCAGATGTACTTTTGGACCAAAGACAAGTGGTGCCTTTTTTTGTCTCGCTGCTGTCCTCTATTATGTTTTGTTTTTGTTTTTTCTGCTTAAAAGGTTTCAGAAGAAAGAATTATTTTCTTTGAATTCTCTCAGCGAATCCTCATTTATTATTAATCGTGCTCATGACAATTTCTTTTTAAACAAACAGCTGTTATTACTGCCAGTAATTCTGTAAAGGACACCTCCTGCGCGCCAGAAGATGTTTGCGTAATTGATTAGTCATTTGTACTGGTTTAGAACAGAAAATATTTCATGAAGTATTACATGATGCTGTCAGAGCAGCAGTTGGCAGAGCAGTTCTGTCTAAACTAGTCCAAGCAAATATTTATTCGTTATTTATTAATTGTTGCTAGTTTTATTTCCCATTGAGCTGAGCTGCTGTACACTGACTAAGGGCCCTTTCACTCTAAATCTGTTTTTTTTTTATTTTTGCGACTTAGTTTTATATTACGGCAACAATAGCAAACAAACTAAAGAAAAACAAGCCATGGTGTACCTGTATTCAGGGGCAGGGCTGGAAAACACATCTGCAAAACTTTTCTCTCATTGTTCAGAACTTTGAACGAGGAAATGTTAATGTTTTACGAGCACGCACAAATACCAGTAGTGAGGAGGCTCTAAAGCCAGAGGCAAATTATGTTTGATCTGCCTTTTATTGCATTCTCACTGCAAATGAACTGCACTATGGTTCATATTTACCCAAACAAACTCACCAGGATTGGTTTGCCCCAGGTAGTGTGTAAAGTTTCAAGTTTTTTGTAACTGCTAGCTCGTTTCACATCGGCAATTTACTAAATTGGGTTGGAAACTCAAGGGATGTCTTCGCTAGATTTTGGTAACGTAAAACTGTTGCTAGAAAACGTCTGTAACAGCATCCAATCAAAAGCTGCAGTGTAAAGAGCAAGTGACTGTAGCAGACAAAGCGATATAATGTAAATGCTAATCCTTGGCTATGATTTGCTGTTATCTGTATAGATGGAATAATATGTTTAAGAGTCAGTAGTATTCATGCTGTTTATAATGTGTAGAAAATATACAGTTAATCCATGTTAATATCAAGCTAATGCTGGTTTTCTCAGTTCGTTCAATTAGCTACACAACAGGTGCAACCTGTTTTATTTTTGATGTCTAAACCTCCTCTTAGCAACACTCACTGGGCCAAGTTTGAACTGGAGGGTACACGCACCAGGGTTTGATTCAAATCAACTAAATACAACACTGCAGGATTTAAAATGTCCTAAAAGTCTCTCTAGGTTATGCTGCCAATTAACTGGCATTAACTAAATGGAATGGGACCAAATGAACTAAGCTTCACCAAGTGAAGTTTCCATCCAAATGTAGTTCAGAAATTAAATTTAAGTTCCAAAACATAGACAAAATGAAATGTAAATTAATTTCCATCCACTACTGTGGATGCAAATATTAGCAGTTGGTGGAGCTAATTCTCTAGCTGGCTACTATTAAACTATTGCACAGGAAGAGGTTGCAACATGATGTAATTACAAGAGCAGAAGTGAAATAATGGAAAACCATGTGGGAAACTAACCTTGTGAAAATATAGCATTTAGGTTCAATCATTTACAAAGTTAATTTCCACTGCTCTTTGCCGCATTTTGGTCAATACACCAACTTTTCCGCCTCAGTCAAGTGTGAAAATGTTTCAGAGTTTCAGGCATTTCCGCTCAGGTGTTTTAATGTGCACAAATGAAAACGTGCTTAAAAATGGCTGAATGGAAACACAACGGTTTATATTTTTTGTACAGTTAGTATAAATTACTCTATATACTGTTCAATGTACAACCTAATTTCAGTACCCTCTCCTTGGAAATTACTAGGAAATTTTAGACCCTTAAAAAAGTGTTATTTATTATTTTAAGTTGCCATGTTTAAAGGATTTAAATGTGTGATGAGTGTGCGCCCTCCATGCACTTACAACTGCCCCTCCCCACTGTCTTCCCTAAGAAAAAATAATGTCTCTTTGAAACAAGCTGTCGGTATTAAAAGATTAACAGTAAATCCTCATTCCACGCCAGTGCAGCTCTGATGAAAAGTGAAGTTCCCTTTGAGGTGGGATCTGTCTGCTGCTGTAGTGAGTCGAGCCATAGACACTCCACTGTGTTTGATCTACTGTAAAAGTTACTTAAAATCTTCAGATCATATGAATCAAACCATGTGACTTCAAAGACAAACACCTTCATATGCATTTCATGGATTTTGGCAGCTGCACAATGAGTCTCTGACCTGAAGCCATGCCATAAAAGACCAATGTACATTTGCAGACAACTGACAAAACCAGCCAAGAACAGCATGCAGATTAAACTGAATTAGAAACAATAGTAGGTGTTTTGGTGTATGCCTTCATCGTAAAGCAGCTTACTGTGTTATGCATGCAAACAAAACAGGTGTCGTAATCATGAGAGCAGTAAACTGGTCAGGCACAAACCAGCTATAAAGACGTGACTGGCTTCAAATCACCCACTGTATGTATGTAGCAAACTCATGATATGGGTAGTATTGTGATTTGAAAAGCCAACAGTTAAAAGGCTGATAGTGCTGATTGATGCATCCACACCCATGGAAACATGTCAAGTTGAAGCCATATCAGTTTTTCACAGAGTCTCGCCCAGTCTAAATAACTGTCACTACAAAATTAAAACTAAAATATGTCTTAAAACCTGGGTACTCCTGGATAAGCACAGAAATAAAAAAGTAAAAACACAAGAAAGGTTAAAATAATTGAAACACAGCCAAAACATTACAAAAAGAACTGTGTGACTGTAAATGTATAAGCTGATTTCAAGCTGAACCTTTTGAGAAATCAACGTGCCTGGTTTAAAAATTAAACGTAGACAGAGACCTGAATGTATCCTTTTGTAACATGTGAGAATTACATAAATCCCGTTCACAGCAGATTATAGTTTTTTTTTCCCCACTTTCTTTCAGCTAGAAGGGTATTTCTTTGCATTCCTCGTTCTCGTCTGGCTTGTTCCCATGAGAAAGTCTCAGCCTACGCCTCAGGATTCTATGAGACAGCCACAGAAGAAATGACAATGCTCTGACCAGCATCAGAGGCTGTTTGTGTGTGGGGGTGTGTGTTGGGGCAGTGTGAGTCACAGCGTTCAATCCAATATTGTCCCATCAACAGTGATGTTCTCTGTGACTCTGTGGGAGAGCTTCAGTTTTTGTGTTCTTGCACTTTTGTGAGGACCGATTGATGGCCGTTCCTCACTTCTTCAAGTGGCCGTTTGAGGGTTAACACTCGGTTTTAGGGAAACTTTAGAATTTGGTTTATTAGTTCTCAATGTGACGAATCATATAAACGGGCATACTGTAACAGCACATGGAAAAAGCCACCTGGCCAGATTAATCCAACAATTTAACCAATTGGAGTAATTTTGCAGTTAAATGATTACTTCACAAAACTGTAGCAATCTCAAAGGTTCATAAAAGTACATTAAATGCCCTCCGCTGTTGTGATTATTTGATATAAAAAAAAAGAGAACAGCAGGGCTCCAGTGACCTTTTACTCACAATGACAGTAAACTCTTTTTGATCGTCTGATGAGTCATCTCATTGTCCCGTACTGTCAGGTGACTTGAAACCCAACTATGACTATTTTGTGCCCACTCCTGGACATATGATTGAATTGTCACACAAGCCTCTTCAATCTGTCATGAATAAATAGTTTAAGTTATAGTTAGCTTAAAGGGATAGTTCAACATTATGGGAAATACACTAATTTTTAACTTAACAGAAAGACTGGAAGCAGGTGGAAACAGCTAGTCTTGTTATACGAGCTGTTGCTGGGAACACAAGGGAGAGGACCCACACGCTGACACCCAAGGTGGATGGATAGTGACAATGTCTAAAGAATCACTGGCATAAAGTCCATGGCCAGGAAGCAAAACTCAAGCAACAGAAAATCATCCACAAGGGGAGAAAAAAAAAACAAACACCAGAAACACAAACTCAAGTAAAAAAGTCAGAAGTGCTTACGTGGGGGTGGGTGGAGGGCAAACCAGGCACAAAGGAAGCTTGGGAGCGCTGGGCAGTGGATGCTCCCTGAGGCGTCAGGATACTGGTGTCTGTGGCTGGCAGACCGAAGGCTAGCTGACTGGGGGGCTGGCTTGGGGATGACTGGGTGACCAGATGGAGCTCAATATTGTACACAAAGTTTTAGAGCCGCTCTGGTAAGTGACTCCTTAGTCAGGGCTTCTTAGCGGCCTCCTTGCACAACCTGCGGTAGACAGCCTGAGTATATTCCTTACAAATGTTTCTGTATATCTTTAGGCATAAGAGCATGAGGGTGCCCTTGAACTCCTCCAACTCACCCGCAAACTTCAGGTCTGCGGGGTCCATAATTGCTCATTTCGTACTGTTATGAAGGCTGTTGCTGTCGCTGGGAACACAGCAGCAAAGTCTTTGGCCAGGAAGCAAAACTCAAGCAACTCAACAACTCAAAAGTCCTTACTGGGAGAGGCGAACCAGGCACAGAGGTAAGTCCAAAGGGGAAGACAAGGATCAACACAGGAGACAAAAGCAGGAGGCAAAACACAGGCAGGATCAACGGTGCAGACAGGAGCTCAGGAACACAGGGATGTCAACAGATACAAACAGCAACAGGAACAGACTTGGGCAGGAATACAGCTGAAACAAACTCAGCAAGACGGGAGACAAACTGACCAAGAGATGGGCGAACAGTGAAACTGTTACACACTCAGGTAAACTGGCAACAGGTGATTCACATTACTTTATCAGCAGAGGTGGGAAACAAGACAAAGACAGGAAGTGAACTAGAAATAGACACACAAGGGCCAGGACTACAAAAATAAAACAGGAAATGCTGAAACCAAGACTCAAGAAGGCAAACCAGAATAACATGACCTTCAATATAAAGAACAGAGAATATAAAACAAAACCAGGAACAGGTACCAGCAGCAGGACTTCAAAATAAAACAGAAAATACAGAACAAACTCAAGAATCCAAAACAAGTGTCTTCAGCGAGTCCAAAATAGTCCATAAAGAATTCAACAGAAGTTCAGCAAGGTCCAAAAAGAGTTCAAAACAGCCACCCTAAGGGCTGATCATAACAAGCCTGGTTTTCTCCCCAGTTTGGAAATACATGTTTAAACTTATCTAAAACTTCACAACCACAACACTGTGATTTTAACGAGAGTGTGGTGCTGGCAAACAGCTGGTTCCTTGGGTGGTGGGCAAACGAGTGAACTGTTGTTCATAGTTACAGCATGCAACTCCCCACGTGCAAATTAAACAAACAAGATACAACACATTGATTTGTGAGATTAAGAGATGCTAGTAAGCATATTTTTGGACTTTGGAGATTGCCAGGCTACCTGCTTTCCCTTGTTTTCAGTCTTTATCCTAAGCTGGGCTAATTAACTCCTGAACCTAGCAAGAGAGTGGTACTAATCTCATCTAACTCTTGGAAATAAAGTGAATAAGATAATTTCCTAAAATGTAGAACTATTCCTTCAAAAGGTTCAACACTACTCACATGAACATTTGTACAACGTCAAAAAAGGCAACCCATGAACCCATTAGATGAGATCTGTGATGAACAAAACACAGCCCCTGAAACTACCACAACCTACTTTGTCAAAGTCATTGAAAGGAGTTGGTTTCAACAGAGCTATGCATGTAAATGGCATCAGATTTTGGGGAAATGGAAAATGAAACTGATACATGTTTTTCTTCAGTGACAAATCTGTTTTTTTTCCATGTTTTACAATATCCTACTTGTTAGCATTATCTAAGTTCCTGTTCGTAAGATAATTCTGTAAATGCCATTTGACATTTCCAGGCAAAAGTCGTGGCATTAAGAGGAAAATTGCTGGCTGTGTCTAAATCTCATGTATTCAGACACCCAGCAATTTTCCTCTTACTTGGGGAATTCCAGGAGAGAAAGTGATGAGAACTGATACTAATTTGCGTAGCTCACTGGATCATCTGGGTCATCTGGGTTTACTCTGGCCAGCTAACCACCCACAGTTTTGTGATAGATAGAAGAGACACTTCAGTACAACAAGGAGTGGGCAGCTCAGGGATAGGCAGAGTTCCAGAAGGTCAGCGACTGTTCTGGCCTTACCTGACCTCTGCCCTTTGTGTTTGAGAAATGAGCCTCGAGTTCAGGAAATAAAGCTTTTCTATGAAAACACATGATGACTGAACCATAGCCTTGTACCGATAACTCTGCCTCATTTCCGGCCATTAATGCCCAAAAGTAAAAAAAATTGTGTACAACAATGTTTGAAATGAGTCCAAGTTCTTTTCACTCTCCACCCACTGTTTTAGAAGTGTGTCACTTCTTCCATGGAAGATGTGAATGATTTTAAGAATTTCAGGCTAATTTAGGTTCACTGCTGCTGCCCTGTGTATTATTTTGCCTTGATTTAGTGTGTAGTATATTATTTTTAACCAGTTTAACCAGTTAACAGTTTCATTGTATCCTTTCTTTCAGTACAACCTCTATAAGTGTATTCTATCTTCCAGTTAGTCAGTTAAAGGATCTCCAAATATAAGAAGAAAAAATGAGAGAGGTGCCTTAACAAGGTTTAAAGTAGAAGTTTCTCAGAACATTTGACAATATGTCTGTTTATGAAACCCACGTCAACATTTTTTACTGATTTTTGTCCACTTGCATTTTCATGATACTTCTGGAAACGTATCATTCTCCAGATGAATGTGCTAAATGTTATTAACCAAGACATAATGTTAAGAGCTGAGAATCTGAAGTGGATCTCATCCAATTATAGCATCAAAACACAAGCCGGACCCCCCAAAAAACGGTCACTTCAGAACATCAATCTCCATAACATATTAGTTCAAATGATCATTTAGTTTATTTTAAGACTTCAGTGTCCTTCATTGTACCAAAACATAAAGGATGTTTCACCTTAGCCCTCAGATTGAGAACTTGACCTCAGGAATTCTTCCTTGGAAGTCGTCAAACATGACTTGATGCCTCTAACAGCAGCTGAGACTCTGAAGAACCTCTCAGCCAGTCACAATGTAGTGTCACACAGCACTACGTCCACACATACTGTGGACGGTTGAGGTAACAAGGAAACAAATGTGACACCATAACAGTGGTGTCAAGTTTTGACATGTGCACCAACAGGAGCTGAGGAGACCTGTGGAAAATTGGCCGCCCTCATACATACAGAAACATGCACATACAGAGGACAGTGTAATTATAGCTGTCTGTAAACAAACATAGCGTGTACTGTCAAAACATAAACATAGAACTCAAAGCATGTGATCTCTGATTGGATATTCATTTTGACTGGCTACTTCATGATAGGTTAATAATGATACTCTCCCTCCCACCTAGAAACGGCGGTGTTCTCTTGCATGTGAACACTGTTCTCTGCTTTGCTTTTGACGTCATGATGTCCCCCAGATATGTAACATATAGCAGCGTACAAGGGCATGACAATAAATAAGACAGGAAGATATTTGGAAACTATGTAGAACAGGTAAGTTCAAATTTAAAGCCTACTGCTCTTGATCTAGTGGTAGGCTAATTTCACATTTAAGAGCAGATGATGAAGATGCAGTGATGGCAGTGGGTTAGTCAGTCCAATATTTTGGTACAAGCTACACCTAATGAATGGATTGTCATTAATTGTTTTACACACACTTGTGTTCCCCACAAGATGAGCTGCAATACATTTGGTGATTCCTTAACTTTTCAACACAGCACTTTGCCAAATGATGTTGCATTGTGGTAAAAATTGAGCTTGGTTCATCTCTTTTGCTGGGCCCCCTTGCTTTGGCACTTCTGCTGTGCCATCAAACTACCTTTAAGTGAAATGAATGAAAGGGCTGCATGTGTTCACACAGGGATACTGCTGATCTGAACTTGGCCTTAGTTTTGTTTTTTTCTTTTTGCAGTGGTGGAAACAGCCGCATAAGAAAAGGAAATTTCCTTTCATCTCCTTATTAATTAGCATTTATGTCTGCCAGTTCCCCTTAAAACAAAATTGTGTGACAAACATCCAAGACAGACTAATGAAAAGCCAAATAGATGACTCAGTTTGGCTTCTTTACTACTAAAAGGAAAAAAAGATCGTCAAGCTTCTCATAGTAGAAGCAAAACACGGCTGACATATGCAGCGTAACCCTCCATTGCTCCAGGCTTTCATTATCTCAACATTATCAACAAAAACATTATTCTCAGTTCAAATTTCCAGTGGATTATTTGTTCAAATGATCATGTGAAAGAACAAATTCCTTGAAAACAAAAGTCAGATCCACCTTTGTCCTTCTCACAACTTACATTCCTAGAAAATTTGCAGGACGTCTTACTTGGAAACACAGAGACCATATGACCTCAGCGCTTTCAACTTCAGCCAGACCCTGGCTGGCATGCCACAACCACTCAACTGGCATCACACTGAGTACAGTACATGCCATGGGTGTGGGGGGGGGGTGAACGGCCAGCTCTGCTGAAAGTGTTTCCACTGTAACCACTGTGATGTCATGAGACATTTCAGAAACAACCTTCAAGTGGTTCCTCACTCTGACTTACATCAGCGCGCGCATGGATCGCCAGGATCATGTGAGGTGACCTCCCTCGCCTCTCCACCCCTCTCTCTGCTGTTGATCTGCAGGGCAGCGGCTGGTGTGTTGCTTGAGCCAACATCCCAACATGTGGCAATGTGTGCACCATCACCCTTTAATCTGCAAGACACGTGGCACGTGGGGTAACCAGCAACACAGGCACATGGCATGCTGTGCCAAATGATCTGGAAACACTAACAGAGCAACTCCAGCTCTACATGAAGGACCTTGAAACAAAAATATTTAGATTTGCAATCTTATTCAAATTTGTTTTCCTCTCTCACAGGGCATGCACAGAGGAATTTACAGTTGGATTGCAAATGTGGGACAAGTTTGTCTTAAATATCTTTCATCATGTGATTCTGCTTCAGAGGCTTTGTGGTAACAGTCTGGATCAAGAGCCTATCCTTAGCAGTGCTGCAGTAGGTCTAAAAAAATTATCAAAAATCACACTACATGGAACAGACTGTGAATTCCTTGTTCCTTTTCAAATGGAACCTTTCTGTATAAGTTGTGTTAGTGGGCAAACAAAATACAGTTTGTTTATGTGTGCCAGGTTTCACTTTTCATTCTTTTTTTGAGTGGAATTCCCCTGAATTTTGGCAAACGTTTGAGAGGAGCACGTGGCAACAATGTCATGGTTGGGATGATTTATACATGTGAACACTGTATATTTATCTTATCAGTAAAAACCACAACAGTCATTGTAGTGATTTAAGAGTGTTTGACATCAGATATCTGAAATACATTGGAGTTCGGCATAGTATTTGAAATCATTGAAATAAAGGGCTGTTTTATTGTAAACTACGCTACCAATGTAAACACCCTTCTGTCAGACACTTAATTAGATCATCAGCCACAGCTTAATTGCTGAGCCTAAGAACTGCACTGTTTTCAAACTTTATGCTAAGCTAAGTTAGCTGGTTAGGTGACAACAGCCCTGAACAAGAGATTGAAAAAACACCTAAAAAAGACAACATCATTTGTCTGTGAACACCAGACCAAAAGTAATCACAGCATGGACTGGGAAGGGGACAAAGCCATCAACCAGGAAATGGAATCCAACTCCAAAAACCAAAAGTGCACAGAGACACAGGATATGACCCCGCCACCCACTCCTCAAGGACGACCTGTTATCACTTGACCAAAGTCCCACATTTAAGTCACGTGATGAAACTGAGCAAACCATCTGTAAATGTAGACTCTGAGAACTCTCAGTTGAAGTTCTGTAAAAAATAAAGAAAGAAAAAAAAAATTAACACGGACAACCATCTAAAGCTTTAAAAACAAACACTCTGCAGGCGCTGAAGTGCTTACAAGTTTGGCACTCTGGTGGGTCAAACCAGTGATGTGTATTTATTAAAGTATGTCTGGCTAATGCAAGACACACAGATGTTCCAGCTATAGACTTAAAAGAAACTTTACTGGATGACCAGACAGTGACTAAAGAGTCTGTGGTTTGTTATATTTTGGAGGCAGATCGTATCAAGGGGGATAGGATACTCAAACTGAAGTGAGTCACCAAACACTGAGTGGCATGTTGGTTAGAGTGGGGGACATGACAGCTCCATGTTCAGACTGTGAATAGGATGGTGTGACATAAAATATCTGAGATTCTGTGATCCAGTTTTTCTGGCATGAAGTTCAAGAGGAATGTGAGCGGGAAAATGTTGCCCCTTTACTGCTTCGTTCAGCAACGCATGCTAATGTGTCATTACGGCTTAGGAATGTTTGTGGCATTCCTCATTTATTGCTACTCACGATCCAAACGGAGGTTTTACTTTATGTCGAAAGATAGGATCACTAGTGAACATGCGCTAACGTGTGTGGTGACAAATACTATACAAATCAAAAGATATACTTACTCAGTAGATTTATGGCTTAGCCTGACAGTGTTGTAACTTGGTGTATTTAGTCATAAGCTCTCCAGTTTAGAGGGAGCAATGTTGAGGCTGCAGAGCTTCTGGTAAATGGGACCTGACAAGGCCTAAGGAGGCCAAATAAAGTAATTTCCAAGTTGGCACATAATTCAAGCAGAATAGAAAACAAAACCAATTGATGTTGGACATTTAAAAGTTACCATCCTAATAAGGAATCAAAGAAAAAGCTATTTTTTATCCTTCCTTATTCTGGTAAAACTTTCAAAGAAGTTAACATGCATCAATAACTTTGTTTACTGAGACATGATTGTTGGGACATGTTTCTTGGCGCTGCATGTTGGCAAACTCTCTCTGTTATAAGTGCACAGATTTTGTGTTTCACATTTACATGGCTTAAGTTTTCCATTACAAACCTTTGTCCTGACAGGAGTTGGATCAGTCAGTAAACCTGTCTGATGCTCAGGGATAGGTTTCGCAAAAATGATTTGCAAAGTGATTGCAAATGGTGAAAGCGGTCCATTTCACAAATGATTGCCACTTACAAATTTCAGGTAAATTCAAGTCCTACGGGGCTCTGATGCATGGGTAACAAGTATGCAGCTTGTTCAGAATTGGGAAATGCCGAAACTAACAGGACAGGAAATGGTGTCATGTTGCAAATCATAATTTGCAAACAACAGTTTATGTGAATATCTGAAGACCATTATTAAAACCCCACCGAGGCCAATGACAAAGACTCTAAAGAAGTCTTTGAAGACAGATGTGATGGTTAAAAAAAAAAGAAAGACAAGGGCAACAGTTTCTACAAATAACAGGTGAATTTAATTTTTTCCAAAAAGTTATTTACATTATATACATAAACACACCCACAAAATGAGCCACACAGTAACAGTAACACTATGCAGAAAGCCTTGGAAAGATTGTGCGCAATGAGATCAGGTATCTCCTTCAGTTATACAGTGTATCAGTAATCTCTCAGCAGAAAGGCACATTTCTTGGGGTCAACAGACACGAACAATCACCCACACACACAGAAACACAAACACACACTGCATCTAGGAGAAATGCATTCAACAGCTTCATTATGGGATGTGTTCTTATAAATAATGTTGGTCTTGCAGTGCTTCCATTTCTTCATAAATAAAAAAAAATATATTTAAAAATTTACAGTACAGAGACAACAATTGCTGGTTTATGTCCACTGGCACATATCTGTATTCTACTTCACTAGTCCACACAAAAGGAACGTTCTGCAACTTCTCAGGCAATCAACACATATAGGACTGCCTTCACTTCCAGCCTGCAAGCCGCTTTCCAGCTGTCTTGTATGCTGGACAGATTCCAGGGTCCTTGCTACCAGAAACCACTGGAAATCCTCTGGAGCCTGATAGCTCCTGCCCACCGTGCACTGATAAATCCTCCTCTTATGAAAAGTGCTCAAATAAAGGGAAAGCAGTGCTTCTCACTGATGTAGGGTCCCCCATGGTGACGGTGCATTGGTTGCTGGAAGTGTCGAGTTGTTACATGGGCAGCCTATCAATAAAAACAGTAGAATAATCACACATGCCTTACTATGTTTTTTTTACAGGAATCAGATATTTAATGCAAAATTGTTTTGACACGCTCTCCAACATTTTACAAGCTTTTCATCATGTTTCATACCGTTTTCTTGGTTTCACTTCCCAACCATCACGACATTTGACAAAAGTTATGGATTCTCCTGGTGAAATTTCAGTTTTCGAGGGGTCTTGGGCGCAGAAAGTAAACCTGTCACAAATTAAAAAAAAAAAAAAAAAGTAACCTTAATAAATATTCAACCAGTTTAATAAAACCTAATTTTCACAGTGACATATGTGATGACAACTCAGTTTCTCCCTTTAACTTACTTCTTCTGTGTTTCTCCAGCTTTCACACGAATCCGCCGAACTTCCAGCACAGGTTTGGGAGGCTTGGTGTTCCAGGCCCAGAATGTCTTCTTGATGTTCTTCCAGACGGAGTTCCAGGATTCAGATTCTCCCTCCCAGCTCAGACGGATCTTCAGCAGGTCACCAATATCCTCCTCAGTAAAAACCAAGAAGGTGTTGGTCAGGTTCAGACCAATAGTGTCCTCATGGCTGGACAAAAGCAGGAGAAATGAGGTTAAGTCAGGTGTCCAGAAAACTGAAGACCAAAGTTCTAGCAGATGTTTGTTCAAATCACCCATTTTAATTCTGCATTTATTAAACAAATTATTTAAAAAGAAAAAAAAAAGTGACTAAAGCAAACTAACTAAAGTGTGACTAAATAAGATAGTCACATGCTTAACAGTCTTAGCTGCTCAGATGCCTGCCAGGATGACTTTAAATTAGCTTTAGTATCGATGGAAACTTGAACTGGAAGTTACCAAAGTTCCTCTTCCAGTCTGAGCTTGCTGTACATCACAAATCTATGTGACTGGCATTTTGAAAAGGTCAGTACAAACAAGGTTCAAGTTCAAATTCCAAATTTGCTTCTCCACAGACAGCACATAACAGGCTGCACATATTGGACGACATTAGGACATTGTTCAGTTCAGTGCACAGTGGTTTAATGCACTGTCATGGTGAAGAGTTGTGAGAAAAGACTGGTTTTGCGGGCTTTAGATTTTGTACTTACACATCGACAAACATGTTTGTTGTATCATTATGGGCGCCATACAACTTGACATGGAAGGTGGGATCTGCATTGTCTGACTGTTTCCTGTTGAACACGTGCATCTTCATCTGGTAGTGGTAGCCTTAAAGGAAAACATAAAATCAGTTAATGTTTGATCCACTACGGAGTTGTATCTCAATCCAGTTTCTTATCAGTTTTACTCTTGGAAGTAAGCACAGTAGTAAAAGATAAAACTGACTGCAGGGCGTTTGTAGGCTGTGTCCATATAGTAACTCACCTCCAAAGGGAGTGTCAGCACGTGTCTTCAGGTACATTTTACTGTTGCGCCTCTTGCGCATCTTTCTAGCGTTGTAGCCAATGTTGTTGCAACGATTTTTGCGGCAGCTGAGGCAGATGCCCTTCTTGAAGCGATCGGGGCCTGTGCACTGGAAGGCAAAGCTCATGTGCTGCTTGTTCATCAAGGAGTCCACAAACAAGTGCACAGCACGCTCATGCTCACACTTCATCACCTCCATGAAATCTGCAGAAAAAGAAGAGGGCAGGTTAACAGATTAATATCAGCTACAATATAGACTAAGATACAGTATCATTCATACCTTTGCTAGATGGTATGCTGTATGCAATCATATATAGAACATACCCATGGTAACTGAACAATTTGACAGCAGATGGCAATGAGCTAAACATAAACTAAAAACATGAGTGCAAAACTAATTTTGGGAGATGTGGTTTAGTTGATGAGTCTTGTTGTGGACAGGAGGGGTTTCTAAATAAAGAGTCAACAGCCATTTCTTAAGTACTTACTTCCAGCTACTGCCAGCACGTCACCCAGCGCACAGCCAGGCTGCACATCGCCACCATTGGGGTAGATATCAATGTCCCCAATAGGCTGTTGGATCCCAATGCTCACACCCAGAGCCTCTCTGGTGTATGTGTGCAGAACGTCCACAAAGTCAGCATCATCTGGGGAGAGGCGCCTCTCTTTCTCTACACCCTCAAACATTGGTCCTGCTGGGTCTAGACCTGTTAGAAATAAAGGAGACGTACGGTCAGGAAAATGACAAAGCACCACCCTTGAGGTTGTGATTACTGCAGATTTATGTTGCACTAAGCTTACCAGTAATTCTGCCAATGGTCCCTTCTACATACGTTCCTGCATAGCCAGCTACATGAGCACCTAAACTGTAGCCAATCAGGTGCACATTTTCTAGAGGCAGATGGTGCTCATCCTGTTGGAGAAAAGTTACACTCAAATCAGCAGCTGCAACCATGAACACCAACTCACATTGAATGAATCCTGGATTTCAGCCAGCGATGATCAGTCGTGCCTGCAGCTGAGCCAAGCTCAGTTAACCCGGACCGAATCTACTGACAGTCCCTTCCATGCAACAGCACCTCCACCATCTGTCTCGGTTTGTCTCCGTGAAAAACTCTTTGTCTGTGTTTACAACTACGTGGCAGGATGCCTGTATCCTTCCTCACTTGCCATGTGTGCACCGGTCCAATTTTGTGACAGTCCTGCTGAATGGGAATTGTTGTCTTTGCCACAGAAGTGCTAAATAGACTGTGATCCTTATTAGATTCTGTGATGAGCATTGGTCTAATGGTACTTAAAGAAGCAAAGTATCAGGTATGCTAAGCTGTGAAGACAACACCAGAAAGAAATCAAGCTATTGCCTTGGGGTAAACTTGGGAGCTTCAAAAACAAACAACAAAAATAGATATGGAGCATACCATTTCACTTGTTCAAGCACGTTATGACAGTTCTGCTATGCTCACAAAAGACTGAGATCTTTTAAATCACTCCAATGAAAAGACATAAGGGGGACAAGTTTTATGGATCTGCAGGAATTCATCTGCTCTTCTGTCACTCAGCATTACTGACTGAACTGCCAAGACAGCTCAGATCATGCACTACACTATAAATCATTTGTACAACATATCCCAAAATGAGAATTTAGGAGATCCATATATACATCTGCCCTATATACTAAAGACACCTTGCCTTTATAAGACCAAGCTATGCCACGGGTGAGCGAGTACAATGGTAATGTGGTGCTCAGTGGAGCGTTGCCATTAACTGGTTCTGAGCCATTGCAGGAGACAGTTATCTTTCTCAAAAACCTAAATAGAAACCCAGTGATGTATTTGCATGATTTGAATAGTTTCATCAGAACGCTCAAACATGACTCACAAGAGGAAACCACATTGTTTTCACAAATGGAGTACAAATGAATACATACCTGAAGCCAGTTTAGCATGGTGGCAATATCGAGGCCGACGGTGCGGGTGTGATTGACCGCATCGGGGTACAATTGCTGAGCCAGCAAGAGCCAATCAACAACCACAACGTTGGCCTCACTTTCACGCTGTATCACTGCAGAGACCAGCTTGTGCATCCAGTTTTCGAACATCCCGCTCATCTGAGAGAGTGAGGAAAAAAACCCCAAAAAGAAACAAGGATAGTGAGTGATTCATTCATGCAAACGGCTTTAATCTGGTGTCCTCTCTCTGACAGACTGCACTCAGCTATTTCACATTCACATGATAAATTCCAACAATCAAAAGCCTCTGGATGGAGAAACACTTCTGTTAGTTCAACACTGAAGCTTCCTTTGCTCTGTGAGGTGAGGTTGTGGTTTGTAAAGAGTGACCCAGAGAGAGATGGAGGTAGACTGCAGCTAGATAAAGATAGTAATAAAAATAATAATAAAAAAAAGAAAAAAAATCCTATGTACCGTCCAGCCATGGATGATGAAGATGGTCTTGGCTGTAGCATTGAAGCCACACTCCTCTAGTCCCTCTGTCTTTCCAGCCTGCAGGTAGCAGCCCTCCTGGTCCAGATCTAAGCTCTTTCTCAAGTTGTACTTGATGATGCCATTGAGAACCTTGCTGTCTGTAGACAATTCATCCAATCCACTGTCTTCACCTGAGAGAGAATTACCAAGGATGTTAGATAAAATTGAGGAAATGCACAGTTTAAATGTATTTTCTTACATTTATCCCGCCTATCTGACGATTATCGATATTTTAAACAAGAAAAAAAAAAGAAAAACAAAAACACTAATCTCCCCAAATGACTCACTCAGTTTCAGACACATTTCAGAAACCATTCAGATAATCATCCTTCACACTCGCGGGGAGCCACTGAGGCAGCCAATCAACTTGCTTTTGTGGCCAACATCTGCTACAATAATCCCGGGTGGGTGCGAGTTGTACCGGAGACGCAGGCGCAGAGCCAAAATGTCACCGTCACCGCCACCCGTCTCTTCTTTTATTTCATCCTCTTTCACACAGCTGCAGCCAGAGCTCATATAATTATATCTCACTTGAACGCACTGTGCTCCCGGGCGTGAGGTTAAAAAGGTACAATTTAAGCATTTAACTGATGCAAGACGCCTTAGGAAGAACACAGAGGTTGCTCACAGTTTATCCACAGATTTTACAGGAAAAAAATATATTTTGGAAACTTTGCTAATAAAGGATTATTTTAAGACAGCGCAGCCCAAATTCATGCTTTACATGAAACATCTGGTCTCCTTGTGTTTGATTCTTGATGAATGGGGGTGAGTGAATTAAAGACGGACTGGTTTAACCCCGCCGCGCAGAGCAGAAATTTCAGATCTGGTTTTAAATGATGAACTCAACACCCTTTGGTAATGGGCCACACAGACCAAAATGACTTCAGCTGGGTAGTAAAAACGCTGGTGAGCGGTCCGTGGTAAAACGCGGATTCAGCAGAACATCCTTCCAAATAGTTCACACAGACGTGGCGTTGTGTGCCCTCCACATGGAGCTTTGCTTCAAGACTCCTGCTGCCAGCTCTCCCAAAAAGGACACGTCGCAGTCTTGCGTTTTGAATCCATCCCCGTTTTTCTGGTTCACTCAAACCCGCCACACTTGTTCATATTTAGAATTTAGCCTAATAGCCGAAAAATTAATTAAGCATAGATACCGGGAAAGTTGGGGTTCGGGCTACTAATCATTTAATTTCAAGCACATGTTGGACCTGATTCACATATTCGATGTTGGATTCTGACACTTTCCATTGAGACTGGGAAAGAAATAAATGAATATAATGAATGAACAATAGGCACAAAGACATTTCTTACCTTTAAGAACAGCGTTTTCCCCAAGAGCAGAGGAGAAGAGCACAGCAGCACACTGGAGGAAAATCCATAGTAAACGGGCTTTGTGATTCATTTCTCAGTCACAGACGAGTGTGGAGGAATTAAAAGCTCCCAGAGAATATAAAATGTCTTTGTGTAGCCTATTGCTGGTGGTAGCGCGGTAGGTAGGTTAGGTGAATGAGTTTAGGTCCTGTATTGACAAAGAGCAAGGGAGCCTGTTGTGCGTTATGGTGCGCGCCTATGAAAGCACTGCTCTAGAGATGCGTAAACTTGCATTAGTGTGTCATTAGAGTTTTAAATAGTTTCTCCTTTTCAGTCATCTGATCATCGGCTGATCTATCGTGGATCTTATTGGTCAAGCCCCCATTTGTTTACGTTGAAAGGCGTGGCATAGCTGAATGAAGTCGTAGTAGGCTTCTCACATTGCGCGTTTCAGTCCTTGTGGGGTGTGTAGGTCTGACGCAAGCAGTCTAATAGCGTATCCGGTGGCTTAGAATTGGTATGAAGCTCATTTAACCTCTGCTGCCTAACCGGACTCAAACAATGCGTATATTTATCAACAAACAATGATCCTAAAGACAAGCACTGACAGGAGGATATGTTTCTGGAGAATCAGACCCGGTGTGCACGCTATGATTTTATTTTTAACCTTCCAGATGTAGAAAGAAATAAAAGAAACCCTTTCTCTGCCCATTATCATACGTGGGAAACCCTCAACAATCCCTCTGCATGTCTGTGGAAAGATTTAAAAGGATCCGACCCGTGTTGGGGGAAGAATGGCGAGAGTCCCTCCCCCATGAAAGCATCATCCCCGCTGCCTGGCGCGCTGCCAAGCCATCAGTTTAGCTCACCGACCAATTTCAATTGATGAGGCGAAGAATGGGCGCACTCACGCAAGGGTCTCTGCCACAATAACGCCACTGTTTTGTGTTCATACATCAGCACGCACCACAGGGAAGTGTCACCTGCCACCCCAGCAGCCCCTGGTACCTTGAATCTGACCAGCTTTTACGCATCTTTCAAAACAAAGCCATGCTGGTGGTTACAATGAACACTAGGTCAGTGCGTTTGCCGGCTCACTGCAAGCTCTACAAGCCATGAAGACATTTAAAAGCCACAAACACCACCCTCTAGATTGCTGTACACTTGTATCTCTATAATTAGCTGTTTTATTGAATTTGCCACAAATCATGAATGCTTTTCTTTATTTTCTGTATTATTTTGTTCCTTAAGAAATTTTCTGGCCAAAACTAATCCACAGAGCGGCCACATGCAGGTACAACAGTGTCACACCCCTTGTGAAATGTGTCACATTGTCATCTTACTGATAAAGTCCAGTCCAAACTGTGACTTGGACTGACAGGACCAGAAATAAGCACGTTTTTATTCATCTTTTTTGAAACCTGCAGTAATATTAAAATATTCTATTTTTCAAAGGAGGAGTGTGAGACTGTGCGTGATACAGGAGCGTCCAAAATAACTTGTCCTATTTTTAGCACCGGGTCAAGCATCCATGTATAAATAACCATATGCTTGTGAGAACATAGCAGAAGGTGCATGATACTGCATCTCGAGGGGGCACTCGAGTTCATATGATGAGATGATGCAGTGCTGCATAAAATCCACCCGGGTCAGTCACTCTTATGATTTCTTCATGGGCATCAGTGATGTCTGAAGGGTGGCTGTCATTGCTGTATCTCAGGATGTGTTGTGTCAGAATTATGAAACACTGGAAGATATTTGAGGATATACGTTGTACTGAACCAGCCCTTTTGTGCAAACTCAGTTGTAATTCATCTGGTTATCCGTTTCCTTCAGGGGCTCACAGGGCCGCTGGGGATCAGAGTGTCTCCACGCAGACAATTTCACTGGGGAAAAGAGAGGAAAAGTCATGGGTTGGTTCATCACATCTGTCTGATATCTGTGCCAAATTGGACACTGTCCTCTTGACTTGCAAGTTGTTGAACTCTTAGCAGAAAATAGAGCAAAGGGCAGACAAAGTACAAAAGTGACCATGAGACAGAACACCCCAGATGGCACTGCTTGAAGACAAACATAAAATCATAAATATTGACTAATGATTACAAGCTTCCAGTCTGGGGTAGACATGGAGAATAATCACTTTGTTCAATAGACTTAGATTCTGTTTTGAGACCAACATATTTTAGGTTGATAGCCTTGTTTCTGGAGTTTGAATTTACGTCACCCCCCCCTCCATTTATATTTGTTCTTTATTGGAACATCAGAGTGACAGAAAGTCTGTAGCTTTTCAATAGAAGTTCAAGGCCTTCCAAGAATCAGTCTGTTTGACTGAACTGGTGTCAGACCTTGGATGTTATATTTAATTCAAAGTAAAAGTATCTTCTGATGCAGGAGAACTGTTATTCTTTCCATCCACAATCCACAGCCAGCAGCCCAGTCTCAGTGCCTGTTTGATTCTGCACTGTGCTGACCTGGTCTGTACTAAAACAATCAAGTTGACCTACGCAGGCTGCTCTGTGGGCACAGCAGAAAGAGCATAATTTAAACATCTTTATCCAGTGTAACCTTGTTCTGACTCATTCTTGCAGTTACTGTCAGAAACTTCAGGTACTGACTGATATTCGGGTATTTTTGTCTTATACAGCCTGTCTTATGCTAATTAAATTTATCTTATTTCAGTTAATACTGCTTTCAAATCAGTCCTCCTGTGTTATGCTGACAGGTGTTCCTATTACTTTGGGATAACTAGGCTAAACAGCAGACACACCTCTTTGTATAATACAATGCAGTTCAACAGCACCACAAACTGCAGCCTCCAAAATGATCACACAGCTGAATCAACACATCTTTAACACAGTTTCAACAAAAACTGAATATTATGACCTTCACATAGGAAAGGCAGGACTGCAGGATTGTTGTGTTACACTACATTATTTTCAGCTAAGTGTACCTAAAAAAAAACCTGACAACTAAGTGTGTATTTGCAGTGATGGAGCCCCACCAGGCGACAGGGGCACACACACAGGAAGAGATAGTCTGTTAACAAATATGGGGAAGGTGTTACTCATCCACCCACCAGCCGAGGCACCCTCAAACCAAAAATGGGACAGCAGCGCCACCGTGTGGACAAGGGAGCAGCGCATCGGACAGTGACACAGCAGGAGGCGGAGGGGGGGCAGTGAGCCAGACCGGATCCTTCATGAGGGAAGAGGCCAGGGACAGCCAGCCAGCCCCGGCTTCTCTTCTCTTCACAAATATTATTCTGTATTGCAAGCCCCGGAGCCCGAGCAGGGGGCTGCGTCAGTGTTCGTAGGATGTCCCGTCATGAAGGTAAGAATACACCTGAACACGGAGGTGTGAGCAAGCAAGGATTTGTGATTAAAAAACGTTGACAGAGCATCGCCAGCTAACGTTAGCTAGCCGAGAATTTCTTGTTTTGCAGCTCATCCTAGCTAACGCTGACTGGGGTTAGCAGCAAAGATTGCAGTGTAAGTTAATTTCGTGGGGACGCATTACGGTGCCCACAAATTGTGTGTCGGATCAAACGGGCCTTGCAGTTGACATGTAAGTCTCCGAAAACGTACAATAGTCAGCGGTAGTTGTCCAAAACATAGGTGACATAGGAGCGGAAGAAGCCAGTTAACGTTAGCTAACTGTGCTAGCCAGCCTGCAAGCTAACTGGTGATAGGTTATGTAGGTTAACGGTAAGGAGCTGTGGAGCAAGGGGGAGTGCCGAGAATAGGAAACATAAGGGAGCAGCGGATCCCAGATGGCCCAGCTTGTCATATGGTCAATGTTAACATTAGCTAGTTTTAGCTTCTTTCCTGGTAAAAGTTGGCCCGTGGACCCCAGTTTCGCAAGCTAACAATTAGCAAACCAACATTCACCTCGTCCTTGTGGCCAACCTTGTTGGACTTGAAGTTCGCTGTTAGTGTCAAGTAGACACCACTTAACATTGGTAGTAGATGTTTCAGCTCATCAGCCGGTAAAAAGTTGAGTTAGGACAGGTCTACCACAGCTGACTAGCTTGTCAGCTAACACTTAAGCTAACGGTAGATGGTTTATTTGTTAAATGGCTGGCCAACAGCGAAGGTTAGTAAGGCCTGAGCGGCCTTTATTTTCCATGCCTGTGTTGTTGTCAACTTTACTGTCAGCAGTGATCAAGTTATTCCTCTCCGAGATGTAACACGAAGAGGTTAGCGTTGTTACTGTCGTTTACGTTTCCGTTACAGCAAGTCGTCAGCCGCTGCACAGCAGGATCCGGTTTGCAGTGAGCTTTCAATGCTTGCTAGCTATGAATGGAAATATGAGGGAGTTTCGGCAGCCTGGTGTCATACAATACACCGAGGCTGCACGACTGTCCTAGTCAATCAAGAGATGCCTGGACAGAAGGTCCCGTTTGTCCCATGTGACACATGAAGTAAAACCTTTTCTACATAGTGTTGGAAAGAATTTAGTGATAGACATGCCTTTATGAATGAACTGGGTGTTGTGAGTGTAGTTTTATTAAAAGGTGAATGAAGCAGGCACTGGTCTATAAGTCTATTGGGAGTTAGAGGTTTACCACAGGTGGTGGACACAGTAACATGCTTGTAATATATGATGAGTACAATATCTCTGTATAATAAATACACATCAGAGTCACACTTAAGCTTGCTGATTGTGAAGGCATTTCATCTGAAAGCATTTTTGAACACAGACTTCCTTTTTTTTTATCAATCAATCTGTAAACGTGAGACAACACAGACAGCCAATCCACATCACACGTCCTAACAATTTAAAAACAAAATGCAGCTAAGGCAATAAAATAGAAAAAGTACAGCAAAATGAAACACTTCATTGAAACACAATCCAGTACACAACCACAGAACCAGAAAAACGCCACAGCACAAAAAGTATGGGTTAAGTATCTGATTAAATTGCATTATATTTTGCAGGTGGTTGTGTTGTTATGTGAACCACGTGCGTATCATACCTTTGAGGAACTTTCATCCAGTTGTGATCTGGAATGTTCTAACACAAAACTGTGGAGCAGTCAGCTCAAAATAGAAAAATGCGAGGCATTTGCATCATTCGTTTGGCCTTTAGCTGGAAATCCAACCAGACTCCATGTTACGATGTTGTTACGATCATTTATCTTTTTGATATCTCTGTATTTACAATCATGTAGTTACTGTTCCTGCTAAATATGCTGTGTTGAGCAATCCAAATTAAGTTGACATTAATATTCAACAACTAACGTTTCTTTTCTCCTTTCTCTTGTCATGCCTTCTCTTTCTTCCCTCAGGTGTGAGCTGTGATGCATGTTTAAAAGGCAACTTTAGAGGTCGACGATACAAATGTTTAATTTGCTACGACTACGATCTGTGCGCATCGTGCTATGAGAGCGGTGCAACTACTACCAGACACACCACAGAGCATCCCATGCAGTGTATATTAACCCGAGTCGACTTTGGTAAGTACAGCTGATATTCACATCGGGCTAATTATAAGCAGAATGTGCTTACTCAGGTTGAGAAAATATGGAAAGTGTGAATTTGAGCCATATGTGCTGTTTGTCATTCAGTATCACAGTATTTGTTGTTGTGATTAATAATGTTTAGTCACACTTTATCTGGATTGGCAGATGCTGATAACCAACTGACAACCTTGCTAGAAAATACAGATGTTGACCACAAGGAAGGAACATTTGCTGCACCTTTACAGTTCAGTTCTGCAATTAACCACAAACCAAACTCACAGTATGTCGAAGCTGGTTCTCCACTGCAGTCCACTTGCAGTCGGTGCAGTGGGCAATAGGACCAGTCGCAGGACTAGAATGACATGAACAAAGAGAGTGAATGTCTTCATAAAAACACAGTCTGGAATTTTTAAACATGGTCGTTAAATTTGGTACAATGATTGTGCACTGCGCACGTTTATGTCATGGTTATATTATAATTAGGATGAGCCCCTAATACGTGCGGTCTTTGGAAACTTCCCTTCTGTGGCTTTAATGAGCGTACACAAGTAAAACTGTTACAGATTCGTTTATCTTCTGCTGGCACTGGCTTTTGCTTTCTGACATGAAGGCTGCTCCCAACTGGCTTAGCAGGGATTGATTTGACCCAGACTGCCTGAGGAGTTTCTAAGAGTGTGTTATTGGGGTTCTCAGCTTGTTTTATCTCCACATATATAGAACTTTTACAATTTTGTAGAAGCAATGATGTCGATTAAAAGAATACAATCCTAGTTATACCATTATTATTCTAAATTCAGTTACTATTAATATAGAATCAGCTTGGCAGTAGGTGTGGTGTTACCTCAGATGTAGAACAATAGGAAGGTTATTAATTTGATTGATGGACCGATTTCTTGCTTTTGGCTGCTCACTTCAAGTATTTATTTTTTTTATGCATTGGCACTGTGAAATATGTTGGTGTTCAACCTTTCACAAACTGGAGATGCTGTTTTACAGTTTGCTGGAAAATAAATACAAACTGTTGCCGAAAACACAGCAGAAGGTGCTAACTCACAAATATGTGCTCATTTTTGTGGTTGTGGTTTTGTGTATTTTCAGTTAGCTTGTTCCACCAACTGAACCAACTGTTTTTATGGTGTATCCCAGTATTTACACACCCCTTAGTTGGTAGAATGGTAGAAATTAAAATATGCTGCACCTTTTTAAAAATAAACTGTGTAATAACAGCTGCAGACAAGCTCTTGCTGTAGACAGGCTTCTTATAGTTGGTTTTGTGTTTTAGCTCACTGTTTCAGTTTCACGGCCTGCAAGTGGTGCACTTTTGTTTGTCTCACCTCTGTCCCACAGACCAAAACAGAGCTAGTAAGAAAGTGAAAATTGGAGCTCATCAGGTGGACACAAACATCACTCTGATGAATGCCAATGATGCTCTGTGTCTGCTGGATGTATAAATAGGCAACTGTTTACGAACACATTAATCATAATAACTTTTTATAAGGTGATAATATGTTAGTGTTGTGTGAACAGCTTGTTTCAACTGCCCACATTTGGTAAAAAAAAAAAATCACTTAATGCACATTTAAGCAAAGCTGTCATGAGAGCTAAACGCTACGCTGACATTAATGGACTGCTGTAATGTCAGCTCTGGCTTTAGACAACCTACTTACAGGTGGATTTATGTGAGTTGAGTTTATGTTGTATTGTGAGCCCATAATGTGGCAAAGCTAGAAAATGCTCTGGTTAACTAGGAGGTATCTCTTATCAGCTAAACCTGTCTGAAGTGAACCAGCTTAAGGGTTATTTTAGTCCAAATGGGCTTTAACATGACTTTATACACTATGACATCCTGGTAAAATATGCCATTTAAAGCTTTAACTTTCTGTTTTTATTGCCAAGCTCCCTCCACCAGCATCCATGGCTCCTGACTTTTTTCCCTGAGTTTTTATGATATATGATTCTGTGGCAGCTTTGATAAAACTTTGGTCCTGTGTATGAGAAACACTTCATCCAGCAGCTTAAATTAACTCCCAGATAAAGCATGGCAATATACTCAGACTGAATGCCTCTCGGTTCTCCTCTAGACCTGTACTACGGTGGAGAAGCGTTCTCGGTGGAGCAGCCCCAGGCCTTCACATGTCCCTACTGTGGCAGGATGGGCTACACAGAGATCTCGCTGCAGGAGCACGTGGCTGCAGAGCACACAGAGACCTCCACAGAAGTGGTAAGTTGATGCTGGAGCCTCGCACACAGCCATCTATGAAACCTAGACTAGGTGTTTGCACAAATCTTAACACCTGGAAAGATTTACATTTGTGCTGACGTTCCTTGCATGCCTCCGAATTTTTTCTCAAGTGAGAAAATTGTTTTCAGTGTTTTAGAATATTCTTCACATCAGAGGAGACTGTAGGTTTTAAAAGTATGCTGTTGTATGTTATATCTTGCTTCACAATGTCACAGTCAAAGCCCAGTTCTGAAGTCAGCGTCTGGCTCTACAAGAAAAACTGAACTGCAAGTGATGTCAGGTAGACTGTGCAGCTCTATTTATAGATAATCGCTGTTTTTCTTCTGCCAGCAAGAAAACACTGGTTTGAACTGCTGAGAAATACTTTAAAGAAGCTTAGCTCATGTCTGGAACACTTTACATGACAGCTGACCTTTTTCCAATGTATGACATTTGTTTTATTTTTATTTTTTGATGCGATTCTCTTTCCTTCCAGGCGACGTCTGATTTCCATTCATTTCAGAACCATACATTGATAACTTGCAGTTTCTTCAAACTTACTTGAGAGAGGTTCAAGTCATTAAAATGATGTATGTTAGAGTGGCACGTTTGAGTGCTGTTAAACAGATTGGAATAATGACATCCATATTCTGAAATTGGTGTTCATTTTGAAATTATTTTTGGTTAGTCAAGGCTTATTAATTTCCCACAGTGTGACTAATACTTTTAATAAATCCTTAGTTATTTAATTGGCTTAGTTAAGTGATTTCAGGAGCTCAAAAGAATAAGGTGTTGATCTTCAAACACACTGCATCTGTGACTGTGAGTCATCATCAGTCTTAACTCACATTAGCTGATCTGAAGCTGACTATTCATGAGTAAATGCCTGTCAGGGTATCCAATTAATATTCAAGAGTGAATAACTTCATTAAGAACTTGTCTCCGATGTATATATATTCTTTTGCTTTGTTACATTATGTTAGTCTTTAGGGTATAATTTAAAAAAAAGGGACGTTTGGCAAATACTTCACTACCTGTTTTGACTAAATCAACTGGAGAGTAACTTGGCCAATTTTGACTTTCAGCCTTTTAAATACAAGAACTGAACACAGTCACATGATGTTTTTCCACAGTGTCCATGCTACAACAGTACAGCTCAACTGTTACTGGCAGCGGACTATCAACTTTTTGCGGATGGCACTTCCACCAGCCAATCAACTTCCCAAACTGTCAAACATTTAAAATAAATCTGTGCCGTTAATGCAGCTTAGTATCATTTGGAGTTTTGACACACTCATCCCAGAGCTGGGACTTTCCGGAGACTGCACCCCTATGTGTTTAAACACAGCATTTGCGTGGTAGATACTTACCAAACTCAGGGTTTGTTCAAGAGGACTCGGTGCCAGCTGGCAAATGTTGATTGTGCTGTGAAGTGTGTTGATAATTACATGTATGCTCTCTCTCCCTGTCCTCCAGATCTGCCCCATATGTGCAGCGCTGCCAGGTGGCGACCCAAATCATGTGACAGATGACTTTGCTGCTCATCTCACACTTGAACACAGAGCACCCAGAGACTTAATATCCTTTTTAAGTAGTAGTCCCACCTCCACAGAAATGACCGTAACCTGGATGGGGAAAAAAAAAAAAAATCAAAATATGTGCAGTAACAAATTCATGGCTGTTCTGCTGTTGTAAACTAAATTATGTGTCTCACGTCATTGTGACATAATCAATTAAGGAGGCTTCAGATTGATCAGTTGGTTACACACTGTTTGCCGCTGGTTTGGTGTATTAGGAGGAAGTGTAGTCCAAGCCACTCATCCGCGTGTTTTCCTTCAGACTTGCTTAAGTGGCCTTGTCCTTATTCTCCTCCTTTGAGAGTGGCTCCCTAAAAGAGAAAGCCATGAGAGGTAGTGGTAAATTAAGAGTAATATGAAATGGGATGTTGAGTGTTTCTAAACAGCAGATCAAATGCAGTTCAATGCTGCTTTTCATATTTTGGGGCTACTCCCAAGGTGATAAAGGCCCCTACGGGATGTTTTGACCCCAAATAGCTTTGTAGTTTATGGACGTACCAGTCCAGTCTGGATTGATACTGACGTTGATATTAGCTGGTAAAGTGAACCAGGCATCATCTGATGATCTGAGGATTACAAACGTCATACACTGTCTTTGTCTTAAATAAATAATAGACGTACTGGGCCACCAACTAACCAAGTCTGTAGAGCCACAACAATCCCCGGCCTCATGTTACTTTACATTAAATTGTTTCCAGCGAGTTTTACCTTGTGATGAATATGGATTTTAGATTAAGGGAAAAGAGAGTACTGGTATTGGAATGGTACTTGGTATTGACAGATGCTCTGAGTCGTTATCGTTATCATTATCTGCGGAGAAAAAGCTGAATTGCTGCATCCCTGATGGTTTGCATTGTTTTTATCACCTGCCAGCTGGCATGCGCCAAACACTGCAGTGAGGTGACGCACATTTCTCTCAAATGCAGAAGGCAGTAAAGGTGGGGGGGGCAAAAAAGTAGTAATGTGCCAACAAAAGTAAAGACGACAAACAATGTCAACAATGCAGCAAAAAACAAGATGGGGTGTTTTAAAGCGATCACACATTCACACGGGATTCAGCTGGAATCAACACTTTTTTCTCTGGAGAGCCAGAGAAAGGATCACTTTTCAAGAAGTTGTGAGACAGTGAGCATTACATTCTTTTTTCAATATCAGACTGTGTGAAGGGTTGAAATGGCATTAGCTGCTTTTGCCTGTCAGGAACCAGCAGAAATACTCTGTGTGAGTTGCACTCTGACAGACTCAAGAGGACTGATGACAGCCGTCTATTTATAGAGTATTTGAATATGTGCTGTGGAGAAGACAAAAGATGCAAAAATGTAGTTAAATGAAACACAGACAGAATGGGTGCATCTTAAATTCGGCAAAATAGAGCCGCAGCGTTTGTGTGTGGGTGCACCCAGTGCGGTGCCTTGTGTATGGGTTCATAATGAGCATCATGCAAATGTGTTAGCAACTGGTTCAGGAGGTCTCAGCAAAGCGAGTATTTAGCAGAGTGTTACATACACATCTTTTGGACTATTGGTCGTACAAAACAAGCAAGATTGGGGGGCTAACAGTGGGACGAAGAAGATGTCAGTTATTAAAATTGCAAAGAGTTATAGCACTATTATGCACTCGATATGTTCCTTAACGGCGAGTTTCACGATGAGTCCAGTGGGGTGCGGCATGTGAGGAGGATGTTTCACCCAGGGCGCGGGCTGGGAGGTCCGCGAGCCCGCAGGTCTAACATGCACTTCACCAGCAGCACCACAGGGGGGCTCTCCACCAGTCAGAGCTCCTCACAGAGCTCCAATTACAGCAGAGAGGCCATGGACCCCATAGCAGGTTAGTCACACAAGGTGTACACGCACACACTCACACACACACGGAAAAGTCATGCTTACATGGTGAACTCATGCTGACATGTATGGCAGATGGTATACTCTCCCTCTGAGGCACGTAGTTGCAGAACAAGAAACTGTGTAGCCTGATGGAGGACAGACAAAAAAAAATCTTATTAGCACAGCCAGGCAGAAAACAATTATTAGTTATTGTTAAATTTGTTGTCACCCAGCTGCAGCTGCAGGAGGCCTGACACACAAAATACTCATGTCCAGTAATAATAATGAATCAGGTGTATGGCCCTCATTTAATAAAATTTCTTACTATAAATTGTTTCTCACACATACACATAAATGATCTGCAGCAGCGTGGATATTATACATGCCTACTCTGTGTTTCAGTGTCCACTTAAAGGTAGTCTGGGTAATACTGCAAATGTGTGGGCAGAGTTGTAGCTGTGGCAAATTCTTGTTTATCCTGTTCCCAATTTTAATGCGGTTCAGCGCTTGGCATTCGCCATGTCAGCTCCAGCTGTGCCATAATGAGGGCTCCTGCTCAGTCTGCATCACAAACAGGGCACTAGCCTTCTTTTGAATGACCTGCGATACCCGCTGGGGCCGTTGCTCTGACTGAACCTCACTGCTGAGGGTTTTATCATACTGTGCTTGTGTGTCTTGTACTTCTGTTCGTGGATCAGAGGCTGTACAGTGGTCTTATTAGACTATTTTCTGGGTTTTAGCTCTGTGACAGTATCGCGCATAAATCCCAGTGTACAGGGAAAACAATGTGGGCAATCTTACATATTTACATAATGGTTGCATTATTTGAACTATCATCAGTATGCATCATAACCTGTCGTCTGGTAAACTGTTGTACTGACTTTCTGATCATTACTGACATTACGCCTGTCTCTTCTCCATCCTGTTCCTCCAGAGCTTCTGTCCCAGTTGTCGGGGGTGCGGCGTTCGGCGGGCGGCCAGCTCAGCTCGGGCCCCTCGGCCTCTCAGCTACAACAGCTTCAGATGCAACTCCAGTTGGAGCGCCAGCAGGCCCAGGCGGCGCGTCAGCAGCTGGAGACGGCCCGAAACGCCACCCGGGGTGGAGGCCGAGCCAATGCAATCCTGAATACAAATTCAGCAGCCGCAAACCCCAACCCCAGCGCCAACCACAATACCAATCCCAGTCCCAACCCGGGCCCACCTGAGTCTAACACACAGCATACTGCACATAGCTCCCAGTTTCTACTCAGCAGGTGGGGCTGTCACTTTTATTTTTTGCATTTACTTTAACGGCCTTATGTTTTTCAATAAAGTAGGAGACATCTTGTGTCTAGCAGTTAAACTAATTAAATGAACAATATTCAGAGACAATGATTTTTTCATTTATTGAGGAATGTTAGATGTAATTAAAAGAATATTTTTATGTCTTAAAACATAAGGGATAGTGTATGCTGTTCTTTATTTTGAAATTCTCTTCTGTCACCTGATTTGTCATCAACCTGTCTGTTTTAACATGCTCCACTAACCTTTGCCTCATTACTGTTCAATCTCTTGGCCACAGGCTGAGCGAACCGCGGCTGTCTGAGGCCGAGCGGCAGGCGTGCGAGGCCCAGTGGGCCGACAGGAGCCTGTTCGTGACGGAGCTGCTGCTGTCCACACTGCTGCCCGACGAGGACGCCTCGGCCTCCTCCTCCGAGGACGAGGACGACTGTCACGGCTCGTTGCGGAATTTCGCTGACTTCGAGGCCATGGGCTGTGTTGAGGTCATGACCTTGGACGTGGCACTGGAGAACCTCAACCTCAAGGAGACGACCCCGGCTACCAAGACGACGAAAACGACGCCTAAAACAGCACCAACGAAGAAAGAGCCTCCTGCGCCGCCCCTTTGATGACATGGCCACTCCCTCCCCTCAAACCACCATTGTAACTGGCTGACTGCTGAGTCAGTCCAACTGCCAATGGATGACAAAAAAAGACTGCAGTTCTTTTTGGCTTTGTTTTAATTTTTTTTTTTTCTCAGTGATTGTCATTTCAGCTCTGTCGCTCCCCACTCAACCCCGTGTTTATTAAGTTGTGTACATTGAATAAAAGTAGTGAGACGAGAGAATGTGAAAGCAAGCAAGCGTGGTGGGTGCGTGAGAGAAAGAAAAATAACTATATAAATATATTATAGAAAAAAATCTATATGAAAGTTGATAATCAATTCCACATAACCCGTGTCTCCTCTAGCAGATGAGCAAAGCGTAGTTAGCCGTTTAAGAGACAAACTCGTCACACACTCACCCAAGGGAGAGGAGGCCGACAGAAACCTCTCCAGTAAAAACGCTGCTGTGTATTTATAGTTATTAATTAAAGAAGTGCTTGGATGGTTTACCACAACTTAAGCATGAGCTTAAATCACCATGTGCCCATTTTTAACTGCACAGTCACCAGACGGAGAGGTCGTTCTCTTTTGTTCAGACACCTGAGTAACTGTAAATTAACGGTGCTGAGTGCCACATCACTGGCGTTTTTCTGCACCACACACACACACATTCACACACATACACAACAGACTGAGGACTGCGTTACAGGTTACATTCATGTCCAGTCTCGACCCCTCCCTCTTATGTGACATCACCTGTTTTGGGTCATGTGACCTTGCTTTATATCGACTGTGGGCACTTTGGTTTTGAATTGCATATCCAGTGTCCATTCGTGTACACTACAGTTGCTCTACATAAAGGCGATACACAACTCGGAGGCAAACAGAGATGAGACAGTCTCTTCAGTGTGACCATTTTCGGGCCTTTTCTAACATGGAAGAAACACAACAACCCTGGTCTTCATATGGTTGTTTCTTGTTTTGTTTTTTCCCCCTCTCTTTCTCCCTCTCTTTTACGGAAGACCAGATGCTACTTTTTCAAGCTTCCCATGATCTGAAATTAATCTTCTCTCCATTACTCATGAATGCAAAGATTACTCATCATGTGACTTGAAGGAGAGAATCCTGTATTGCTCTTTCCATTAATTTCTCTCAGTCAACAAGATCTTTGTATGCCTCCACTGCTACCTGAAGAAATGCAATGTATGTTTTTGGCTCAGCGAACAAGCCAAATCACAGGGTAAACCTTTCAGTTTGGAGGACAATAAAAATGTTTTGGATGGAAATGAACTAACCCAATCCTGCTCTCTGGTTTGTGTTTTTACTTTATTTCTTTTTTTTTTTTTTTGCTAACTTCCTGGTGAGCATGTACAGCATATGGTAAAAATAAACACCTATCTTACAGGTCACGTTCAATCTCAGTTAGTCTTGTCATCTCCTAATGCATGTCCACATTCAAAGCAGCAGTGCAAGGAGAGATTAACACGCTGGACTAAAGTAAGTAGATGACAGCTCGTAAGACATGAACCCAGCTGTGGACATATAGTCATTAATGCAAATCTGATCAGTCACATACACTATATAAAATGTCTAAAGGGTACAAAAATATCCATCTTTTCCATTCAAACAGTGAATTCAGTCTGCCTTAGCTGGGTCGTGGAAACAGACAGGGCCACTGAGTCTAAGACATTAGAAGAACAAGTCCACAATATGACTGGAGTAACAACACATGCTGTCCCCACCACCAGGAACAGTGTGTAACACAGTAATTGAGGAAAAATGATCCACTTACTTGGTTTTTGAAGCCTAAAACCCCAGAGTCGACTTCATCCGAAAGGCGTTTTTCCCTTGTCTCTGGCACAAATCCTCTGTGAGATGGCTCATGGGACATTTGAAGTGTCTCTCAACATCACACACTCACTGACACAGGTGACCCTATGTGGGAAGTAAAGTTTTTAAGAAGCATTTAGCCCACATAAAACAACATTAAGCCAGGATTTTGCACAACATTAAGCTGATTTTTCGTAGCATGTCAAGAAAACAGTGGCATGAACTATTACATTTATTAAAACATGAGGAAAAAAGTATCTAAAAATAGTTGTCGATGGGTAATACAGATTATAAAGACACTGGACTTCTCATGTAAATGGACTTGAAGGAGAAGCCACAGTCAAAAATATTCAGCATCCACCTAAAAAAACCAAAAAGTTGCTGAAGGCAAGAGAGGAGGATTAATGAATGAAATGAATGAAAAAAGAAGCTTCTCCCTATTTAAGATTTTTGATAATTTACATCTTAAAGTTTTTTTAAAAATCACTCCAGACCTCGAGCTGATGTTAAGTGGACATCCAGCCTAATCCCTCATGAGACTTTTGATAGTGTTCAAGAGCTGCACTTTATCACAGGCGAAGGACTTTCTGTTGTCAATTAAGATGAACAAAAGAGCCACAAATAAAGAAATCAAGATGAACAGATGCCTTCCTCAAAGCCCTGACAGCAGGGAGCTAATGGTTTCCATTTCTTACTAGTTACTGATTTAACCATCACGAAATAGAAACCATTTATCCTGTTGAATCTGAATGGTGTCACTCGCTGTGTGCCAGCATCAAACCAACATTTTTCAGCGTTACTGTAGAGACTTCTTAAATTAAACCCAGCACAGAGAGCCACAGTGCTGGGAACTTAAAGTGCAATCTGTGCCAAGTCACTGAATTATTATCTGAGCTCAAAACCCTAAATAACAGCAGCCTGAAAAGATCTGGCAGATTCTTTCAGTCTTTAAAGAGGTCGGTTGCCGTAGGAAACCAAATGCATGCAAAGTGGGAGGAAATGAGCAAAGACACAACCACAATGTTAAATGTTTTAGGGCACAATATATTGCAGATACACAATTAGAAAACCAAAAATAAAGTCGCTATGTCTCAGATATCTGAAAAGACTACCAAGCATTATTAAACAAAATCATTTCAGTAGTAAGGACGGTAATAAAAACATGTTATTATATCTTGTCCTCAACTCATACACATCTTTCCAAAAACAAGACACAACTCAGTTGAATTTAGGTATTCTTTGTAATTTTAATTCCCATAATTTAGTTTAAATGCAGACATTTTTTCACTAAAATCTTAAATAAAACATTACAGTACGATATATGCAAATCAGAAGAGCTTTAAGATTTTGTAGAAGCAGGCTACAGTTTCTTTTGATTTTTTTTTTTATTCGTTTATTATTATTTCTTCTTTTACTTTTGAAGGACCGGACAGTTAAATAGCAGTAAACAGTAAAAAGACAACACAGAGCTGTAAAGCCTGCAGGCCAGCCAAGGAGCACATTCTATTACAAAACAGACCAGAAAACTAGAGACAGCACACCACATCCAGATGAAGGTCTGAACTGATGCCCCTCCACCTCTGCGAGGTGGTGCTAGTTCCAAACAAACAGGAGAGGGCGCTATTACACCAGGGCAGGTGGAGCTACACGACCACAGAGTGACAGCAATGTAGTTGCACCTTCACAAGAAACAGCTTGTATTGCACATTCAGGGAGAAAGAAATGGCACATTCTGTTTCTCTAGTTTTTCTCTACGAAAGAAAGGTTACAAAACAGTCACAATGCAGAAGAAGCACAGGAACTCCCTCAATGGCAATCACACCACTCAGTGATTTATACTGATCAGTTGAAACAGACTGGTCTAAAATGCTGTCCCTCTCTACGGGGAGGGAAAGTGTCAGACTACGCCACCTAGTGGCTGCGTTCATACCTAGTCAATTTTTTAAATTAATTTATTTTAAAAACGATCATAGCAAATTCAGACCTGCAGAGTTACAATAACTGTTGGCTTCTGGGGATACAATATGGACCACAAATGTATCAAGAGAAATTTTAGTTAAGTCTATAATTGATAAGATACTTGGACTCGGTAAAGTCTGACTCATTTAAAGGCCCTGAAATCAGTGTCCATCAGCACACATTTTTTTTGCTAACATTAAAACACTTCAGGTTATTTTACAATAATTTCCGTATCTGTGTTTTTGTCTGTGCTCTTCTCACTGCTTTGAAGTCAATGCCACTAACAATAACAGATGCTGAGTATTTTTTGTGCACCAATCAGAATCTGGAAACGTTTGAATCAACATCTGATGATGGTTGCAGGGTTATTTTCCTACGTATGATTAAACAACACCCACACAGTTCTGATAAAGCAGCTCAGTGTTAAACTCGGTTTTCTTTCTTTCACTGTATCTCCCCTGTAGCTCGGGTTGTTTTGCATAAAATTTTGAGCCAAATTTTGAGTTTGTGAGATTTTTCTTAAAAACACTCAACACTGCCACCAGAGGGCGATTTTCAGTTTCCCTCCCCATCTTGAGCAGTGCATCCCTTTTGGCCTATCAGGACTGAGAATGCATGGGAAAAAAAAAAACAAGGAAATGTAAGTGTGAGTTACAAAGGGGGCCCGCAGAGCATGGTGGTGATGCATAAACCAGATATCTGGAGTTGGCTGACCTCAGACCATTTACAAATAAACCTCATAATGGATTCAGTCATTCATTTCCCTGTTTACTTAAACTCACACAAGAGCAACAAACTTCCACGGCCTCGGTCAGACAGTGAATTTGGGCATAGAAAGTTTTTTTTCATCAGTTTTCTAAAAAATTGCTCTTAATTGCGGCCATGTCTGGATGACTCTGTCCAAATCAAAGGACATGGACTGGGCTTAGCCTTGAAGCGCAAATAATTTGCCAAGTGAAGCAGGACTACGTAACATCGAGATCTTGAGCCATAAAACACACAGGATTTTACTGTGCAACTGACAGTACTTAGCAACTCTTTTCTTCTTGTGCTTCTGTTACAGTATGCCTTAGCACATTTATTATTATCTCATAGCTGTCACTTGTGGCCACAGTGGCTGTTGTTCAGTATAAGAAGTTAGCAGTTGGCTCGCTTTACAGACAGTGGGGAAAAAAAACTGATCTTCTACAAGCTGTAGATCTTTGATGTTTTGGGAAACAAGGCCAGACCTCTTGTGCATCATGATTTTTTTTTTCCTTTTTTTAAACTTCCTCCAGGCACCCTTACAAGAGTACAAAGAGAATTTGAACACACCTGCTCTGTGCAGCCCCCCGTGTTAACACACAGCCTGGAAGAGTAAAAGGGTGTGAGCTTCAAGAGTGGTAACCTGCCAAAACAAGGAAACAAATGTCCTCACAGTCCAGTTTTCCGTTACCAAGTTTAATATTTACGTTTCTCAACTGCACAAATTTTGCTTCTAGATTTTCGCATTCAGTGAGCAGATGTCCTGGTTTTAGCAAGATGCTGTCCTGCTCTCACAGCTCATGATCGAAGCAGTAGGGAAACAAAATTACAAAGTGTTTTCATCTAAAATTCAAAAATAAAAATGGTAATTTAAAAATCTGATCTACTGGCAACCGACACATCAATCTACATGTTAGGAGAACACACCGGGCTTAGAGGGAGCGCGGCACATGGACACCGGCAAGGTGTGACACCCAGTAATAAGACCATCACTGTGAACCAGCCCCCGTTTACCAATTTCCCATCAAAACCACAGTGTGTCCCCCAAAGTGTCTGGAAGCTCACCCAGGTTAAAACTCAGATATGGTAGAAAAATATATAGTCTTGATGAAATTTCTCTAGTTATTCTCTTCATTACTGAATTGCACCCATACATGTAGTGTTAACGCATTGTAGTAGCAGTGTAAAGTGACAGGGATCATGATTAGCACTACTACTACAACAAAAAACAAAACAAAAAAACAGGTCACCACGTGCACACTTGCTCTCTTTCTCTCTAGACACTTCTGGTTATTATTATTATTATTTTTTTTTTTACTTGCACTTATAAATTCATGGTTAATAGTTTGTCTTTCATTGGCATCATTAGGCAACAGTTTTTTTTTTTCAGATACTCTACAATATGGTTACGATGTAAACACCACAGTACTTAATTATTTTACTGTATCTGCACAAAATAAAACACAATGTTACAAGGCAAGTGGCTACTTAAGCATAGATTTGTTCATGAGAAAAAAAAATGAAATTAGGAAACACACCACAAGAACAAAAAGAAGCAACACCTGGCATCGAGTTTGTTCAAATAAAAAAAGCTTTAGACTTTGTTCATCTACAGGTCAGGTGACCCTGTTAAAAAGCTGGTGATGATCAGTACTATCCCCCCTGATACCATCTCATTCAACCATAATGATCCTAAGACAAAAGTCTTGTGATATTTTCGTGAAATGAGCGGCCTTAAAACCCAGGCCGGGCTTCGATTCAGCCCTCAACTTGACACTATGATGTTTAACTAACCTTTAGCACTTAGATTGAAACACAGGTGATCAATAGACTAAATGCGTCTACACTTCAAACACCACCAGCTAATTTTGAGGAGCTACAAGTGTGGCTGGGGTTGAATCCCCCTTTCCTTCCACCACTGTATAACTGGCTGAGTTATAATACAACAGTTTGACTTTTTAGTGTTTGATATGACACGTAATCGTCGTCTGACACGACAAGGCTTTAACTTTTGGAGGCATCTTGAGAGACATACCTCAGATTTGTCACATGAAGGGTATGAGACTGAGGTTCAGGGCTACTGGAACAGATAACACATGTAATCTGACTGGCAAACAGGGCGGGAGATCCGAAATGACCCGAGCATGGACAGTGTAGAGGTCCATCATTGGCAGGGAGCCTTCAATATGAGGAAATAGCTCCTGTAGCTTTATGTATGAAAATAAAGGCATACAGATGAAGATATGTGAACATTTTATGGGACCTTCTCAGTGTGTTTTCATTTTTAGTTTTTTTTGGCTTCTGCTGCACCTAAACCTCATTATTCTACTTTAAATTGGCATGCTGACAACACAGCTTGCTTTGGCATGGTGCTGCTCTCAAAAGAGCGACCTCCCTTGAATATCGCCATCAGAACATTTCCTCAAGGAGGAAATGTTTAACTAAAGAACACTCTGTCAATACTGTTGAATTTACTGATGTGATATAAAACAAAAGGAATGGAATATCTCCAATTTCCTCAATTGACAAATGGTTCGAATCATTGCTTTGATTTTAAATACTGTTTTCCAATCAATATACATCCGCCAACCGCCAAAAAACAGCAGCCTGTTTTCTGTACACACACACACAGTGTGTGTGTGTGTGTACTCTAGTGTTAGCCTCCGGGATGAAACACACTGTATGATATGACATCATGAAGAGGTGAAGAGGACCCCCTTCGACATTAAATACAAACCATGATCCCCCCATCCCGCCCCCAAACTCTTTAAGGACAGTATTTACAGTACAAATTACAGTATAATACATCATTAAAAAATATGAGATCCATCTCTAAAAACATACAGGAGCTTTTGACAAAAATCAACTCTTTAGCAAATCAGGTTTCTATGGTATCGTGGAAAATAAAAAAAAGAAGAGTGACAGTCCCACCACCCCTCTCTGAGGCATCCTTTCCATTTGGCCCCAGTTGTACCTGGCTAGCATGTTCAAAGTGAGATGACGGATGGGTTGGTTGACCACACGCATGTCTTTTTTTCTTTTTTTTTTGTTTTTTGTTTTAACTTTAAAGCAAGCTGCAATACAACAAATCACACTCAATCCAATACAACAATATGTACAGTTTTTTTCCTGGCATTTTGGAACAATAATAATATTAATAATAATAATAATAATAATAAGCACTTGACCAACTATGCTACCTGGTGTTGCAGGCAGAAAGATATAGTTTTACTGCAGGCATGTTTTGTTAGTTTAGATGTGCAGACTTAACTGTCTTTTTTAATCATTTTTAGTCATGTGCAGTCTATATTTTTTTAACGTCATGATTTTTTTGATGAAGAGACAGATAATGACTGCCGCTGTTTCCTCAACAACCATAATTCTTGTTAAAAGTTACTGGAAGTCTCACTACTATTGTCATATGTACAGCAGATTGAATGGTACGGTGAACACGTTGGTTACACACTTTTTTTTTATGCACCCAAAAAGAGAATAAATAAAAACCGATCAGAAACTCAAATGAGTCAAAAAGATCTCTGGACTATGGAGCCAGGCAGCATGTGAACCAACCCTCCTCACATCCACAGTACAACCAAGTCCATCTGTAAAACCTCTGCAGCTCCCTCCCCCTCTTCTCCGTAACCATTGCCCTCTTCCTCTCTTCATTTCCTTCTCCTTTATCTGCACCCCTGATGCTCGAGCTATGATTTTTACCCAAGTTTCCCTCTCTCTCTCTTTCTCTGACTCTTTCTTTCCTCCTCTGTTCTCCCTCCCAGCTGTGTGCCCTCAGACGAAGGGCAGGATGCCATAGACAAACAGGGCCATGATGGCAGCGCTGAACAGGCCGGCCACGGGCACCGTGACGAACCACGCCAGGAAGATGTTCCTGAAGAGGCGCCAGTCCACCGCTTTCTGGGAGCGGATCCAACCCACGGCCACGACTGAGCCCACCTGGAGGCCACAGCCAGATGAGAAGAAAACAAAACAATCAGCGGCAGAAATGTTGTTAAAGTGGTAAAGTCAAAGACACTGAAGAGCTGCAGGTTGTCCAGGCTTTCCTTGTGATGGACGGTTTTCAAGAGCAACTGATCGTTTTGTGTTCAGATAATGCCTGCTTCTTTTATCAGGCATCTGTTTCCCTGCCCAGTTTGGATATTACGCCATGTTGAGCCATTATTTGTCTGTCTAGCTCTAATGGACCTAAACAACAGCAGCTGATGAATAAACTGCCAGTGGCGACTGGTGGAAATGATACGGTATGTTTGGGCTCAGGCATATCTGCAAACCAACTAAGTAAATTAAAGGACTAAAAAATACATTACTTCACTTGAATGAATAAATAAAGTAGAAGAAAAGTGAAATATCCAAGTACCTTGAAATTGTTCTTATGTACAGCACTTGACTACAAGTGTTAACAGTCGAGCTGACCCAAAACACACACACACACACACACACACACACACAAAAGGTGGCAACACACAATACTAGCATCTGAACAGAAAAGCCTGTACACAGCCTTCAGCTCTTCAAGACCAGCTCGGTCCAAAATGTCTGTGTTAGTTTGAGCAAGCCAATTATAATAGTTATGACTACCTAAATTCAATTTGTGGGTGTGGAAGTCTGAAACTAGCAGGTCTAGTCTATCATATATCAAATATTATCCTCTTCATTAGGCTGTAAGTCTCAAAGAAAAAATAATGCAAATCTATCTGCAAATGTCAGACTTCCACTGATGCTTTCTTCACTCACCTTTATGAAAGAAATCAAATCAGAATACCACTGAATGTGAATTAATTTTGGAGAAGACACACAAACACATTTCAGACACTTCAGTGTGCTGGAGCAGCATGTGCAGTGACTGGTTTCAGCTCTGTTCACACCGCAGTTGGGCGGGAATTAAACTGTGTTTGCCTGCTCTTATACGGCCAGAGAAACATGATACATGCTCTGTCACACTCACAACTAAATGTGGAAGGTCAGCGGAGACCAGTCATGTTTGTAGTCCACAGGTCAGTCCTACCAAAGGTTACACTAGTGCTAGACAACATAAAAAAACTCATTTTGGATAATTAGCGTTATTCTACAGGCAGCCTTTGAGAAGCAGAGAGCCTGTGCGGAAGAATATGTACATTTGCAATATGTAGTATTTCAGGCATGCAGCTACAAAGCCTGAACTCAGTGTGACCTCAGTGTTTATGCTGCCGACTGCCTGCAGAGCTTTTGAAACAACGAGTCACTGTACATAATCGCACAATACTGCCCCACACATCAGGGCTGGGCATCAATTCAGTTTAACCTCCACAGAAATGAAAAAAAAAACTATAAAATGCGTAAAGATAAGGGTCAAGCCGCACTGACTGATCAGAGACCAAACTAAATGGATGCCCACTGAGTCTCATTCACACACGCATACACACTTCCTCACAGCCGTCTGGGAGATGTTGACAGATGTTGTGGGCTATTTTCTGAAAATTTTAATTTTAAAAATCTTTAAATCAAGAAAAAAGCTTTAAAATGAAAAGCTGTATTGAAATTTGATTTATATCTTTAAAATGATGATTTTGTCCAACAACATCTGTGGACCCCCTCAGACACAGTCACTAAATCAATCAAATCACCACCATGATTGACTCTAACCATCAGTAGATTTAGCATTTTTGCATAGCAGTGGATTATCCATGGTTTAAAGAAGAGACAAAGGTGTTTGGAGGTGAGAAATAAAATAAGGTATGGATGGCGATGTTGATGTTTAGACAAATTGATCATCAGTAATTAAATACCAGTTTTGAGTCTTGTGCAGTTTCCCATAAGCAGACTTGACATTTTTTAAAAAGTGTTTATCTAAATAAAAAATACATATGTTATATGATATGTTACTTTTATGTTTTCAGTAGTGCAGCAGTTATCCACTAAAATACTATCCCATGTTTAGGCTTAACGTGTTCCCCCATCAAATTGGAGGCTGCACAATTAAAGGCTATTGCTCAATATTTTCCCAAACTGTCGACCTATTCCTTTAAATATCTTTGCTTATGTTACAGGAACACAAACTCAGGTTTGACATCTCCATGATCAAACTTCTGTTCAATTGAAAATAAATAAATAAAAGACTAACAGCAGAAAAATGTGATACTTTAAAGAACAAAAGAAAATGTGAAGTCGATCAAAATAAAAAAAGAAAAAATGGAAATAAAAACTAAAATGGAAATAAACAATATCAGATAAAACATCTCAGGATGATAAACGCTCATGAGTCTCTCTACCTTTTCTCTGCTGTCTCAGCTCTATTTCTAATAAACTTGCATCGAATTTCCTCAAGCTTTTCCTTAATGTTACAAAGCTCCCTTTATGGGCAAACTTGAGAGATTTTGCTGCCAGAGGAAAACTGCACGAGAGGTCAAAACTTCAACTGCGGGAGTTGTGATTGGCTTTGGCGATTGACAGCTACAGGTGAAGCGATGAAGTGGAGCTCTGGTTCGGGCTCTCTAACACAGCTTCACTACCAATGACTCCAATACCTTGCAGTGGGTGGAGCTTATTGGGATGCCCACATTTGATGCAACAAGCACTGTTAGCGCACTCATTACTTCAATGCAAAATCCGCTGTGAAGACAGATGAGTGGAGAGACACAGAGAAAGATGGAGAGGGAGAGGTAAAAAAGTGGAAAACAAGTGTAACAGGTGGGGCTGGGGGAGGAGGCTGGTGGGTGGAGGGGACAGTCTGCTTGCAGCCAAGCACAGGGGGGTGGAGGACCCACATACCAAACCATGCCAGTGCTGAGAGGGCAAAATGGAAGAGAATTGGTGGAAATGAAACAGAGGATGAGACACCATGTTGATGTGGGGGGGGGGGGCAGGGTTGGGGTCCGCTACGTCTTCCAGCCTGGATCTGATGTTCCTGAAAAGAACAGGGGAGAGGGGCTGCACACTGCTGCCTGGGGATGTCTGTGGTGGGCTGGAAACAGATTGAATTGTTTGTCTTTTAATGCACTCATTAGTGCATTGATTGTAGTGAGTGCAGGGAATTAAAGAATAATTCTGATTTACGACAATTTGGGTCATTTTTTCGCAGTTTTTAAAAATCATTCTCAGTAATAATACTATTGTACTCACCAAGTCAATCGCTAGGATCTGGAAAAATACTGTCATTGCATAGAGAGCTCTAAATTTTTCCATTTTTATTGCACTAACTCTATTAAAAATCATGCTTAGTTTCTGAGACCTGATACTTTATGAAATAGAATGCTAGATACACATGAATACTTTGTGAACCTTACTACTACGAGTGCACAGTAAAAATTAAAGGTGACTCAGATTAGCGTATCAACGTTTTACCCTGCACCTTGTTTTTCTCCTTTGGATTTTGGCAGCTGAACAGTCCGAGGGCACCAATTACAGAGATTTTACTCAGGAAATCAAACTGACACCGTAAAAGCAGAGGGGAAAAAAATTACATGTTGAAAAGAAAGGTGGACACGTTCCTCCTATTCCCAGGGGAAATCACACCCTTCCTTGTTTAACAACATGCCTGATTGCAGGACCAACTGTTGTTCTTGCCCCGTCTGACTCTGTAGCAATGTCGCCATCTTGCCAGATCTCCGCAGTTACTTCGGTGAGTACGTTATACTAACTGACAGAAATGATGACCGAAAAGTTGTAATAAACTGGAATTATCCCTTTATGGCACAGGTACCTGAACTTTGGCGTTTCTGATGAAATACATTTTATCAGGTCATCCTTGCAAACACAACTGGGAAGAAGAGATGGACACACATTGGCTGATGAAAGTGGTCATAATGTGGATAACAGACACTAAATCTACAGACAGTATCTGACTGAAAAACTGAAATGTTTTGAGTGTGTGATTCCAGCCCGGTGCTCCCCCCCCCGGAGGCAGTGTGAGCTCCCTGTCCCCTGGAGATGCCTGGAGGAGAGTTGAGAGACCAGTTGGCGGTCCACTCAGTCATACCTTGCAGTGTGTGGTACTGACAGGGATTCCGATATTGGAAGCCAACACGACTGTGAGTGCAGAAGCCAGTTCAATAGTGAATCCACTGTGGAGGGAAGAGGAGGAGGGAGGGGAGAGGAGGAGGAGGAGGAGGAGGGGGTGGGGGGGGTAAAGAGACATCCTTCATTGTAATGTCTGGGATGTGCTGCTGATGGCAACGTCTCACCATATTCCAGCATCCACTTTAACCACAGTAGGACATTCAACAGCTCGTTAAAGTACGGTTAACATACACACACACACACACACAAAGGAAAAATGCATTGTAGTCACACACTCTCTCTGAAGAACACACACACACAATAAAGACAGCATTTCTATCAGGTTGTAAATGTTGGTAGGTAAATCATAAAGAGCATGGTTGCATGAGGTACACACAGACAAGGTGTTGTGCGAGTGTGTTTCTGCATTGCCTTGTGCTGACTAGGAGAGACTTTGTCTGAAGCCATGTCCCGTTTCCAGAACATTATTCAAACGCTGACACCAAACCAGTGGGCGCATTGGAAGAGAAAGTCACTCCCAAAGAAATGTCTCCAAGAAACTGGGTGAGTGAGAAAGCAGCTTGAAACTGAATCAATAGCTTGTACTTCTTTCATTTTCAAATACAAAATACACTCAGGTCAGGTCCTGTGAACAGACACTGTAGAAATCTGATTGGCCAAAGTGAGAAAATCAGCAACATGTCACTCCAGTCGCCATTGTGGCGCTCATGAACAGCGGGAGCCAATCTCTTTCACAGCAGTGTTCTAATGATTTGACTTGAGCCAATCTAGAACATAACTGGAACCCATCCATAAATGGACGATTGCCTAAAGATGTATGTAGAAATATGTCAGACTGCATAGGTATGGGTGAGGGGGGGGCCCAGTGGCCAAGGGGTTTAAGCTGACCAAGTGATTCCAATGTACCCAGGTTCGAGTCTGGTCGGGGGACCTTGATTGATTGTCGTCCCCTGTCTCCCCATCCCCCCCAAAAAAGGCTTCAGTAATACACTAACGTCTAATTTAAATAGAGTTCTGTGTGATCAGAGACTGACTACAGCTCTTGATTTTCCAATAGTTTTGTTTTTTTGCCACAGAGTAGGAAAAGAACAGATGTTGACCACAAACAGACAGGACTGCTTGTGTTTCTCAGTGTCAAAGCCAAACCCAGTTAGATCTGCAGGAATCCATCCCTGTGGTGGTTAAACAGGAGAGCTGTCCAGAATGATGAATATCCATATTTCAAGTGTGAAAACATTTTTTTTTTTTTTTTTGCTGCTGTGATACACAGCAGTGTTCAAGTGTTCACTGTGGCTTTTAGACTATGCTATACACACACACAACTACACCTACACACATAGAGCACACTTTCCTGTCCTAGTCCCAAACAGACTTCTTTGTCAGACTGATGCATGGAAACAGACACTAGAGGAAAGAGAGCCTTTAGAACACTGAAGCAGAGCAAATTTGTCTTTGAGTGCTGGCAAAAAACTAAGCCGGTGTTGGAAAGGGAGAGATGAAGAAAGAAAGAAGGCACACAGGGGGGAGGAAGGGCCAAAAAAAGAGGAGAAATGAAGAAAGAGGGAAAAATTAATTAGATGGAGTGAGCGTGAGAACTGGGGAAAAGACAGAGAGATTTAGAGGTGAGGTGCCTATAAAAAAAAAACAAGACAAAAAAATGCAGTGAGGAAAGGAAAATTGCACAGGAATGAAGAAAAGGAAGAAGTGAGGGAAGAAGAGGGTTAACCGCAAAGAAACAGAGATTTACAGGAGAGAAGGAGGGGATATGAAAAGGAGGAGGACAGACGGGGAAAAGAAAAGTGCTAGAGGAGTCAGGCTGGTGTCCCTCGCTGTGGTTGGAGAAGAGAGGCCAGGGTTCCCACTGTGGCTTTGCCCCTCCCTCAACCCCCCCCGCTCTACTTCTCTTCAGCCAGAATGCCAAACAACTTTCTGTAACCCTGTCTGATGTTCCTGCCAGTCGGCATAGCACACACACACACACGCGAGAATTTGCTGGAGCAATTAGACCTTAACATGCATGCATGCTCACACAAATACAGTATATTCACCACGCAACGACCTGCAGGCAAAGAGCCTGGCATCCTTAAGCTGACACAATACACACAAACATCCTCAAGGTACACACACACATACACACTCTTCAGCTACTGCGTGGGAAGACGGGAGGACAGCAAGAGAAAGACAGAGAAAGACAGAGAGAGAGACAGAGAGAGAGACAGAGAGAGAAAGAGATTTCAAGGTCAGAGGAGCAGCATAAGAGGTTAAGGATGCGTGATGTCCATTGCTTAGGTTGTGGGATGAAGTGAGCCCCTGGGCTTTATGTGCTGTGGTCCAAAAGACTACTTATTTATTCATAATCATTATGTAATAAGTCAAAGGGCAGAGGAAAAATAGAGAGAGCGTACCATTTCTTTTTCATTGCCTATGCAAAGAGGCACTACAGAGGCAATTATCACAGCTGATTTCTGAATGTGTTCCAAAGTGGTGAAAAATTATTTCCAGCAAAGTTAAAGTTCGTGTAAGGGTGCAGGAGAATCTCCAAAACGACAGCTACTTTGCTCAGTATTGAGATCGTGATTATTTACCATCAAATTGTTAAAATGTCCTTTTACTTTTGTGCTGTACTTTACAAACTCAAATAATATGCATTCAAATTGCCATGAATAATGGAATCACGTTCATTCAGCAAACAAAACACTGCACTTGCAGGTTGTTTGTGTAGTAAAAATGTATTTTGCCTGCAGCAGCAGCAGCAGCTCTGTTTGGGAAGTAGAGAGTGGTTAATCAGAGCATACTCTAGACAAATGTCCTTGATTAGTCAGGAAAGTTTATTGCACCTGTAAATACGGAGCACTTGAGGCAACAGAGTGGACACTCTAAAAGTTATTGTGTTGCCTTAGGTTTATGTATTTTACTGTCAGAATAGTGGGAATTTCTGAGTGCAAGTTGAATGGCAATTACCTGTTCAATAAACAGCCTCATTAAATACATTGCATGTGTGCATTCTAATATGGCTTTGTGCACATAAGTACTTACCAAAGAAGCTGTAACCCTGGATGGACTTGTGTGTGTCAGCATGTTGAGACTCTTTGAGGCGAGTGAAACCAAGCATGTTGGAGAGTTCACCTCTGCCACAGAAACTCCTCTTCTCTCTTTCAAACACACCCACCAACATCTTCAAACACACACCCGTCCACTCTCTCTCCCCCACATGGTGGAGATCTCACCTTGAAGGGGTGATGGGAGTCAGGTCTTTCCCCATGGTCTGGATGACGCGGCGGCCCCACACCCACAGGCCGGCGCAGATGCCTACACCACCGTAAAACAGCAGCCAGATGGGAGTGGCCGCATCTTGCATAACACCTCCCTGGTCGTAGATCATCCACAGCGCCACCAGAGGCCCAATGGCATTACTGCAAAGGTGAGGAAATAGATTAAAACCTCATTCAGCTCCTCTAGTATCTATACTAGCCTGAGATTAAATGATGTCAAAGCAGCACATTGAAGCTGATTTCTCCTTTTATTGTTACTTAAAAATTACCAGAATGTAATTTAATTGGGAAAAAGCTTCAGGAGATAACTAAATATATGTCACGTAAACAGCAGGAGGCAGCACCTGACATCATTGCCTCCGTGGGCAAAGGACCCGAAGCAGGCGGTGAGGATCTGCAGGAAGTGGAAAAGCTGGAACACCTCAGGCTTGTCCTTCTCCTCGTGATCCTCTTCCGTCAAGTCGTCCAGAGGTCCTGGAGCTGGAGCCCCTTCTTCCTCCACCCCCTCCAGCTCTGTGGCCAGCTTCATCTCCACCCCACCCTCCTCTGCCTCAATTTCAGCCTCAGCCACAGCGTTACAGTACGATGAGTAGCTATCATAGCGTACCCTCTTCTTCGAGTAGGACACACTGTTGCTCCTGCCGCCTCCCTCACCTACCAGCTTTTCACTGTCCTCACGTGACTCTGTGCGTATGAGCGGCTGGACGGGCATGCCGCATATCGCTGCTGTGTAGCAAGTGTAGCTGTTGTTGCGGCGCAGCAGGCGGTAGTTGTTGTCAGGCGGGCCGGCGTTGGAGCCTGAACGCTCGTTGTCATCCATGCGGCCCAGGTGGATTTTGTGAAGCAGGTCTTTATAGAGACCTGAGTCCTTATGTACTGTGTGGTACACCTGGCCATCGCTACGCATGTGGCCATCGAAGCTGAAGCTGCCATTAGAGACGGGTGACTTGAGGCAACCGTTGGTCATTGAGTGGGTCCGACCTGAAGGAGACGAGATGGAAAACAAGGTGTGGGCGCATAAAGTTTATGAAAATTGAAAAGGTGTCTTTATCAAAGAGAGAGGGGGACTTGAGTGAAGCTGCACCTTAAAAAGGAGGCATGTCAGATTTTTAAATTTGGCGTTTTAAGTTCAAGAGAGATACATGAGCGACTACAAGCCATTTACAAAAAACGTTTTTTTTTTTTTTTTTAAATAACATGAATTTCAGTTAATGGATGGATGTATTAAAGTAGCTCTTAGGGCTCTCTATAAATGTAAAGGGATGGAAGAGAGGTGGGCACACTGTTCTGAAAAAGTATGCGTCCTATTTAGGATGAAATGGATTTTTTTTTTTTTTTTTTTTTTTTTTTACCAACTGATGGGTGCAATGTTTGTCTTCAGTGTAAAAATTATATTGTGTTGTCTTGTATGTTTTATATTCATTATAATTTATATTTCTCTCACAAAACTATTGATTGATTTTATATAAAAGAAACCAGATATAGCCTAACATATCACCCTGTTGAAGCCATAATAAATGTAAGTTTTGTTAAGCCCTAGTTTTTGTTTCTTTTTAATATCTTGACGTCTCAAAAGTCCTATTAATGCAGCAACAGAGCAACAAGTAATCTCCTTGTCCACAAAGATTACACAATGAACACAGTTTCAGTCTTTGAAAAATACTAAAACAAACAAAAAAAAAAAAAACATGATATTTCTGTTGTACCATAGACCCTGCCATTAGGCAGGACGGTGCCTCCATTAGCCAGGTTGGTGAGCTCTCCACTGGAGTCACGGGTGCCCCGGTCACTGCTGCCCCCGGTAAGCGGCAACACAGCCTCATCTGTTCCCTTGGCCCCTGGAAGCTCCTTAAAGACGGGACTCTCCTCCTCCTCTTCAGGTATCTTGTCCAGGCTCTCATCAGAGATCCTGGACAGAGCCTGCTCCTTCTTTAGACGACCTGAAGGAAAACAAGTGATGGAAGGTTCAGTTAAATGTGTTCTGGAAAAACAAAATATCCCCACCAGATAAAACTCTGAATCCTCAAAGCAATGCTAACAGTGTTTACATGGGGCTTATATACTAATTATGAGGAAAATACCACAACTTAATTTACATGCCAGGCTTAAAAATCAGGAGTTTGATAAGTGAATCACTGACACATTGTGTTTTTCATGCATGTTTATGTTGAAAATATATTGTTACTCTGCACTAACATCAATAATTTCAGGTCAAGAGAAAGCTATGAGGCAACATTCCACAAAAACAAGTATAGCCATCAGCTGATCCAAACTAATCCCAGGGCTGATAGACTTGATGCCCCCCTACTCCTCAAAACAGCCCTCAGTATAAACACATAAACAAACTCAGTCACCGCCTGTTTCATTTTGATGGATGCAGTAATATCCAGATTAAGACCGATAATATCACCTATAATCCTCACAGGCATTCAGCGGTCATGACACGTTAAGCAACAGGTCAAGTTGGCCTCACTCGTGTGCAGGGTTGAAGGAAAGTTCGAGAAAAGAATCCTTCTATTTTAAGTCTCAACACGGACTTTATCACTTCAATAACAGCACTTCTTTATTTAGTTTTAAGGTCTATGAATCCAGGAAAAAAACTGTTTAAATTTAGCCCTGATTTTTATTTTCATATCAGTGCAAAGCATCTCAGGCATCTCAGACTCTCAGACTTGGGGCTTAGGAGTACGTAGATTTGTCTTTGGATTGTTGCAGTAAACAACAGAAGTCCTTATTTATCCTACATGACATAAGTTGAATTTAACAGACTGGCTGCCTTGTTTATGTCCACCATTCTCTCAGATATTTCTCTTACTGTTCTTTCCACTGCAGGCTGATTTTCCCATTAGGTAAAACAATTCCTAACCTTGATCTGAAAGCTCTCTACACTTCAGGCTATGATCTAAACTTGCATCTGACCAAAAAGCTAAGTGTCTGAGCAAAGCAACTGGAGTACTACACAGAGTTCACAGGGTTTTTCTGGTGGCTTTAGTGGCTTTGGCAGAGGCCAATGAGAAAACACATCCGCTGGCATCCAATGTTTGGTGTCACAGCACAGAGTGTGCAAGCAGAGGCTGAAGCTCTGTTGTTTGGCCCCGGTCAGAATGCTGGGCTTTCACATGGCGTGAGAAAGACTGGACACACACAAACAAAAACACAGACACACAAACAGAAACACACAAACACACACACACACACACAGATACCTACTTGCTATTTTCCTCCTCATCCAAGGACACACGAATATCCACACCAGAGCTGCACAGACCAGCGACCCGGCTAAAGTTATTAGAAAGATGGCCCACACCGGTAGCATCTCTAACCCAAGCACTGCAATTAATGAGCACACAAACCAGTTACAAGAATATAACATCTTGCGAGTAGTTTTGAAGTGTTAAAATGTACTTATACTCTCGTCACACCTTCAGAAGGAATTTTGAACAAGCTAACCATACTGGCACTATACCTGAGACTGAGATGATAATTAGATCATACACTGGTGCCAGACTAAATAAATAGACACAATGTCTTTATTAGCAATAACTGCTACCCAGCACTTACGTGGGGCTCCAGTGTACATGATGGAAAATGTGTTGATCCCGATGGTGGAGGCGTAAAAGAGGGGCAGCGCACGCAGGCCGTTAGGGACAGAGTCATCCTAAAGAGAAGACACACAAACATATGCTTCAATGATAAGTCATTATTATTGTTAATTAACTTGAGTTGAATTTCACAGAGTTGTGATTAAATTCTGTTTTTGTTTTACAAAATCTTGCTGATCAATAAATAAATGTAAATTTTTAATAATTAAAAAAAATGAATATTGGGTGTGGGACAGGAACACTGATTAACAGGCTCACTTCAGAACTCCTGCAGCATGATAGGAAAATACAAAGGTGAAATACCTCTGCAGACCGATCACTGATTCGCTGCTGTGATTCCTTTATTGTGATTTTCATTCGGATTTTAAATTACTTAATGGTGTGCTGCATCAGCTGACAACTAATACAAACACAATTTACTGTTGATGTCAGACTTTAACACAGGTCAGTCCAAAGGTGTGGAAATGGTGAAAACAAAACTAAACCTGTAAACTGTGGATTTGGCCAAAGTAACAAATTTCAACACAGCACAGATATAATAGAAAGATCAAGTATTCTGACTTAGCTGATGCAAACAGCCTGCAGAGACAGAGATGAACTCATCCTGAATTTGACCCAGCTATACAGTAACTCCAGACCAACTGACAAATCATCCTGTGAGTCATTCATACATAATCCTGCAGTTGTGACCTTAGGATGATCTAGAACACTTTTCTCTTCCTAGTCTGTCAGAGATTGCCTGTTATGTAACAACAGATCTGCGAGTGTTGCCAAATCGGAGAGGATTTTATCTGTGCTGAAGTTTTTTCGACAAGTTTGTGTGTAGACGTGTATGTCTGTGTCTAGAATTTCAACTCGTGGACAAACAACTCTGTATGTGGAGAGCTAGAATTCCAGTACCCAGGTTTTAAGGCCTAAAACTAAAATTTTCTAAGGTTAAAATATTATTAAGCCTGAAACACATTAAATACAAATATGAAAGGAGGAATTCCATGAGGAGGAACTGTCCTTGTCTCAGAGTGTGGGCGAGTAAGTACTGTGTAACTGCACAGTGACGTGAGCCCACCTTGTTGAGGATGAAGTGTCTGATGAGCACGAAGAGGAGTCCAGACATGAGTCCAGAGAGCAAGGGGGAGATGAACCATGATGCCACTGAAGAGGGAGGAGAAAATGTCATCAGAAAAGAACAATGAAAATTACTTACTGATACTGATAGTATTATGATTGTGGCTTTTTTTTCCCATTCCCCATTTTTACAGCATGGCTCATCTTCTGTACTTCAGCCACCTCAATGAGTAATTGGAAAAGGTTTAAATGTTTAAGATTCAGCTGGGGTTTATATAGGTGGTTGAAATAGAAGAAGTTACTTTCTCTATCTGAGAAGAGGTGATAGCTTACTCTTTTAGTTTACAGGTATTTTAAAATGTGTTGGGCGGCTGCACTGCATGCTGGTCTACTGAGGCTCCTAATGGGGGAGAAACTGGTATCTCTGCCTCTTCTAAAATAGATTACTTACGGCGTTAAATGGCCATGGGAGTCACCCTCAGCGACAACAAAATCTGATGATTACTGTTTATGTTTCACAGAGCTAAAAACCTTTCTGAAGTCAAACTCCACTGCTGCTGCACTGGCAATATCTCAGTGTGGTATTATTTAGTCAGTTTTCAATGGGAAAGTGGCAGTTATGCAAGTATGAGTAATATTATGTAAAAACAGTGTACTGGATGTGTGTGCTGTGGATGCACATTAGCAGACATGAGGATATAAGTATTGTAAATACACATAAACTGGTCTCAAACGACCCTTAGTCATTACCAATCTTAACGAGCTGCATCCACTGTACACCCCTGGTGCCGATGGCCACCATGGAGAAACCGATGGTGGCACCAACAATGCAGTGAGTTCCAGAGATGGGCAGTTTGAGGAAGGAGGCGATTAGCTGCCAGACTGCTGACCCTGTGATCAAATAGACACAAATTTCAGACATTTTTCATACTTAATTGGCCACTGTTTTCCATCAAAAATATAGTCATGTGGAACAAAGGGAAGTTTAAGCTGTAAAAGCTGTCTAAAGAAAATAATACCACATGCATAATTTTTGTGCTCAGCTATGTAAAGCAGCGAGGCTGCTTGTAGTTTGTGGTTTACTTCACTGATATGAAGACAAATGAAAATGTATTACTCTAAATTTGCATTGTTTGCAAAAGTTGGCACAAATGAACCTGTAAAAACTGAAAACTGCACACACATTTTCACAGACAAGTATTCAAAAAGTTAAAAAAAATTGCTAAATGAGATACAGTAACTGCAGAGCTTTTAACATGTGAGATTAAGCATTGTTGATGAACATATACTCAGAATCTGAACACAGGTACTTGTAATAACAAACAACAGAGAATAATATTTCATTTATCCAGATAAAAATCAGTTCTGTTAACACAATCATTTCCCCCTGGTACATTTATTTTTGTTTCTCTTTGGGAATAAAGTCCATTATTTCAATAATAAGTCCTCAGTGTCTCATTGTCAGGGTCGGATATTTCTTTCAAAGTCCTAAATTAGACACTGACAAGCATATACTGCGGTGTATTGTATTGTTTCTGTGAACTGCCGTGAAACATCAAAACCTGTTGGACACAATAGTATTACACATATACACAAAGTATTTCCCTGCCATTATCAAATTAAATCGAGTAGTCAAAAATTCTTCGAATTCTGTGTGAACAATACGGCAGTGAAAAAAAAAGTTTCCTGTCTGATATTTAAAAAAAAAAACTGTTCAGTGTTTCCCCAACGTTCACTTGTGACAGTTTGCCACACCTGAATTTTCAGCGACACGGGAATCCCCTGTGCCTAATATTGCCTTATTTATCACAGTTTCCCAGCACTCGCTGTCATTAAACTGGCATTGTCTCAACAGGAGCCCCATTGTTTTTTGTTCTGCACCATTCATTTACTCAGAGGTAATCAAAAGCTGATGTGTAAAGCTACTAGTGACACTCAACAACTGCTGCTGCTTGTGCTTCACTGTGAATGTGTTTTTATGTGAAGGTATTGGACAGAGTTTTCAGTGAAAAGCTGTGAGGTAATTCATGTTACCTTGTTAAGCTTGTTACCATGTTAAGCTTTATAGATTTATACATTTTTTCACTGTTTCTCAGGAAGTTGCTGTGAAACTTTGCAAAACAAATTTTTACAACATTTCTCATAAAACCAGTCCAAAAAAAAAAGTGGTTTGGAAAACAAGAGCAGATGTTCCTCAAATGAACAATTATAAATTTTTACCAATTGGACAGAAAAAAAAATGCTGCTAGAGTTATGTAATTTAGTAGTTTTTGGTTTGTGAACAACAATGAAAAACAGGTGGAGCCATGCACGGGTTAGACAAAGAGGTATAGAAGCTTTTTTACAGATTGGGAAATGGTCAAAGTTCAAACATGCTCAGAAATATAATAAGCTGTGTGATGTCTCTCCTCTGTCTACCAGGTCTATGGACATACAGAGGGCAGTGTGATAGCAGCATGGACTCTGATCTCAGCTGCAGACATCATCCCAGAGCTGTTTGTAAAGTCCGTGCGTAGAGTAACTCAGTTTTTTTACTTCCAGGTAAAAAAAAGCAGAGAGAATAATAGAGCCTGCTTCATAATAAATGTTAAATTAAATACGTTCAAATATTTACAGTTATATGCGGGGGCTTGCTTGCTGCTTCTAGCCTCTAAAATGTGAGGACTTTCTGCTTTCATCTGTTCTATATCACTGTAAATTTAATATTTTTGGGTTTTGGACTGTTGATCAGACAAAAACGAGCAACTGGAAAATGTCAGCTTGGGCTGTACTGAATTGTGATAATAATTTTTCACTATATATTTTTTTTTTTTTTATAGAGCAAATGGTTTATTGAAAAGTAGTTGAAGCTAGATAAGCACCATCCTGGCTCTACTCTAACATCACAGGTTAGGGGCTAGGGATTGAGGGTCACTCATCAACACATAAACTCTTGTAACTAATTTCGACAACAACTTCAACAGGAACAGTACCCTGGAGGAAAATGTCACCCTGCTAAAACATTTTGTATCAACACAGTGGCAATCATAGGGGTTTTTTTGTATGTTATTAGGGGTGCAACTAACAATCATTGTTAGCAGATTCATTTGTTTTTGTTATTCTTACAATTAATTAATTGTTTAGTCTATAATGTGACAGAAAATAAGAGAAAATGTTCATCATAGTTTCCCAGAGTCAATGTCGGCATAGTCAAAAGTCTCATTTTGTCCAAACAACAATCCAAAGATATTCAGTTTTCAAAACAATAAAAGAGCAGCAAATCCTCACATTTAAAAACCTGTAAACAGTTAGTGTTTCCTTGAAAAGCAGACTTTAACAACAGATCTGTTTTCAATTTTTCTGCCAAGAAAAACTATTGATTGAACCATTGATCAGCTCATCGCCTCAGACCTAATGTATTATTTCAGTCAGTTTCTCTAAACAGTTGAGCCGAGATGGAGCAATAACTCAGCTGTGATGCCGTCAAAAAGTAAAACTGGCTTCATGTTGTCTGTCAAAGTGATGCCTTTTTCTACTTTAATGTTCCTTGTGGCTTCATTCAGATACGGGAGGGCACTTATGGAAAAAGCCATGTTACTGGGCCTGACCTCGAAAGACTGCCAGCAACTTTTATGTAAAAGTGACTCGAGTGCTTATTCAGACATGAAAAGCACCCGAGCTTGGTCCTACTTACCGACCATGGCGCTGACCTCCCCTGCCATGAGCACGGGCACGGTCTCATTGTACAGGCTGACATCTATGATGCCCTTCCGAATCGTCTCACCCACTTTGGCCCCCAGTAGCATTGAGCCCAGTGTCTCAAAGATGGATGCCAGGATGCAGGCCTGCTTCAGTGTGACCACGCCGGACCCCACAGCTGTGCCGAATGAATTGGCCACATCATTGGCGCCCACTGAAAAGGCCAGGATGAAGGCAATGATGAAGCCAAGAATCACCATCCACAAATACGAATCCATATCCATCTTGATATGATTTCACCCAAAAAAAATCCAAGTGGAGAAAAACAAAAAAATTAGCTTAAATAATCTACAAAAAGAGAAGTGCTCTGTGCGTTTTTAGCGGAGGACTTGGTAAGCCCACTCCTTTTCTTCGTCCCCTGGTTGTAAAGAGTTCGAGGGGAGAAGCACAGCCGCTAACTAAGCGTTTGGAGCTCAGTCCAAAGATTGGAGACTAGTGATGGTGGGTGCAGGGAGCATTCCATAGCTTAGTGTGAGACAGCCTGTCTGCACGTTCCTTCACCTGCAAGAGAAATGAGAGAGAGCAGACACAGAAACAGATTAGTGTCATAAGCCATGATTACTCGTTTTCAACAGCAGCTACGATCTGACAACACCTCCCTGTGACTTCCTCAGAAAACCTAAAACAAAGGGGGGGAGGGACTAAGAGAGAGACAAAGGAGGAGGAGAACTTATGAGAGCAGAAGACAAACGACAGAAAAATTGGAGGATTCAGGATGGATGACGAACTGACACTGGTGAAACGGGGAGAACACTCCAGTGCACTCCACTGGGCAAAGCTGAGGACATCTCAGATAGCCGCAATAGGAAATCGCAGTCTGCACTTCAAAGAAATCAAATCAGACTGTTCAGAGGGCTTGCTGTCAGTGCTGAGACTAAAAAAAGACCACAGTATCCAGAGTGAGATGTGAGCAGTGCTCCCAACATTAGTGGACTGTTAACACCTTATCCCCACACAACAGGGCAGCTGACGTTTCTGCCAAACCTCCTTTTATTTCACAGGTTTTTGCCTTTGCCACACATCCAGAGAGCCTTTGGAAAGAACTTATAATACAAACATATAACACAATATTAATACATTTATATAAACACAGTGATGCTAAATGTGATAATAAACAGAATTGCCAAGGACATTAAATGTTTTGCATCACAATATTGTGGCACTTCATGAAATGTCTTGAAGAAGTTTGATCAAGCTGATCTTATTAAAATACAAATGTACACCACAAGATAGTTGAACTGACAGCCTGGTGGATGCTTGCATGGCATATTACGTCGCAGTCACCCCTCTAATCTTTGCTCTTTCAGCCGCAGCATGACTGTTACCGTGCTCACTGGGTGACAGTCAAAGGTTCACACAAGTTTTGCAACAAGCACAAGTACAAGTTCAAACAAAATCGAAGGCTTTGCTGCAGCACAAAATAAAAAAATAAAAAAAAACAGTGCATGGATTTAAGTCCACACTGCAATGCAGTAAGAGCATCAGCAGTTACTGCTACTCGAGGTGGGAACAGTTCAAAAAACTGCACCTCTGGGGGTCAGGTAAATAAAGCGATAGCGCAGTAAAGAAAATCTCTCTAGAAAAAAAAAACAAAAACTTTCTTGTCTACTTTCAGCATTTTATTTTTCAGGGACAATGACCATGAAAGCAACACTTAGAAATCTCGAAGAGTGACATTCTCTGTTTTACAAAATTCAACGCGTTTCCATGGATGTTATAGTTTACAGTGTTAAAATATGTTATTTGTTGTTTGTTAAATGTCTGAAACAGACAGCTAGTTTCAAGGCTTAATCACATAGATCTCTATGAAGGGGACACTTCTATGTAAATCAACGAGCCTCCTGCTTGTGTTCACCAACCTAAACAGCTGTGACATTAAGTAATTAAAAGGTAACCTCAAAAATAAAGGGGTGGCAAGAGAATTATTCAGATGCAAATAACTGTAAATTACAACTGTTAAATGTCCCAAAATATATAGATTAAAAAAAATCAACACATTTAACAAAAATGAAAAGTGTCAGCTGTTAAAAATAATTTCTTTAGAGCTGTGGCTGTCAGACGATCTCGTGTCAGGCTCTAGAGGTGCACTTGTTGAGTTCATCTATCAGAAAGTTAATCATACTGGTTCCAGTAGAACAACAGGAAAACAACTCCCCTCGTCCCTGTAAAGTTCCACAAGGCTTATTTAAATCGCAACAATGACAACATGCTTTTGAAACGGATGGTGAGGCCACCAACACTGAAGCCTCTGGTGGTCCCTGAGAAACCTCTAGGCCACAAATGACTTGGTCTGGGCTCTTTCTCCTCTTTTTCTTTTGTCTATGCCACATAATCAAAGTCATTTCATAGGGGTTAATGGCAGCGCATTTCCTTCTATGGTTAAGCCAATTGTTAATGGGGAGCATTAAATGTAAACAGCTTGAAGGCCAGACGACTACATTCTCTCGGCATGAACCGACTGTGTGCTCCTCGTCGTGTGGGGGCAGACAGCTCCTTTCTAAATAGCCTGCGGCCAGTTATGGCTCCCTCCTCCCGACCAAGAGCTCCATCTGGAACAGTTGAGGTCACGTACTGCTATCCCTTTATCCTTTGTTGAACCACAACACACTCGTAAAGACATGATAATAATTTGTCTCTTGATCAGGTCCGTACAAGACCTCCCTGAATCAGGCTCTAGTATCTCAACGTGGTTAATAGCTAAAAATCTAAGAGGAAATCCGACGTTTGTTTTTAGCACAGTATCTCAAAGGATCGCAGGCCAGTTCTTTTTTTTTTTTTTTTTTTAAATAGAGGGAGAGTGAGCTCAGAGGTGGCCACATCTCAAAAAGACAAAGTGAAATTATTTGATGCTTCACTGATCCCTGAGGGGGAGGTCTCTTTCACCTGCTTCCCTCCAGAGAGAGACCAGAGTGCAGAATCAGAGCAAAGGATCAGTGCCCCCGGACCTAAAGATCTATAGTCTCAGACACAGAGGTTTGAGACTCTTTGGATGGAAAGTCGATAAACTGAAGTCATGAACTTGTGTCCATCAAGATAATTGCTACTAAAAGGTAAACCAAGTTAATAATTCATGACTTAACATAACAATACATTCCTAGGTAGGATGTCTCCCTTATCTGAAGTGCTTTGTATCAAGTATCGTTGTCCCTTACAAGTATATTGGTTTATCAGGAACATTAAAGTGCTATTTTATTAACTCTGAACCAAAATGCAGACATTTAACGGCTTTTGAGACACTTCAGTTACCTCAAACTGCTTTTTTACTCGTAAATTCAAAATCCATTCATTGAATTTCATTCAAGTTTGTTTGACAACTTCTTTCACACGTTGAAAAAGGGAGAATAAATAATATGTTTTATAGTCAATGCACAGACAGTAGCAGAGTTTGAAGGACTAATAAGATGCTGTATAAATGTTTAATCTGTGGAACACCACCGCCACAAGAGGACCACACAGTCAAACATGGCCCTCCTCCAAGCAGAACCCGAGACTCCACAGAGGAAATGGTCTGTGCAATGGTCAGACACGTCACCGGGGAAAGCGGACAGTACATCCTTTGACTGTGTGTGCGAATGTGGGAAGGATGAGCAGAAAGATGAGCATGAGTGACTTGAGTGTGGGCGGGCACACAAGTACCAGGCCTTTTTAATCAGGTCTACAATTTTCTAAACAGGGAAACTCAACATGACAGCAGCAGCTGACACATGGTTAATTTTAAAGACCCCGTCCTGCTGTAACACATGAACACTAGTCCACATACCGCCACTCCCAGTTGTGCACATAAAATCTATTATGTCCAGGGTTAAAACCTGTCCTTCAGGTACAGTAGACTAGTCGAGTGGTAATCTGTGTAGTCTTCCCATTGGCTCCAGTTCCTCAGTCTTATAAGAATGTTACAAGAGTGAACTAATCTGAGGGGAAATGGAAAAACACTGTCCTCCAGTTTAAAAGCATTATGGGATATAGTTGGCATATTCAGTGAAATCCAAAATGACTGCCTGAGGGCCCAGAGATCAGTCAGAAAACCATATGAATTACACGTCAACCTTTACCCTAATAAAGTGGAACACCATGGTTTAATGGCACTTTGAAGATGGGGGAATTATTTCAAACACTCCTGATTATGGCAATATAACTCCATTCATCTCTCCCAGTTAAACCACCAGTATAAAAGATGAACAATTGCGTTAGAAAATATTTGGTTCTTTGATAATAAGTTTAAGGTACAAGTCTGCTTCATTTCAGCAGTGGCTTCTGAAAGAATTTTGAATCAATTCAGCAACTATGGCACCAAATTAGGTTCACAAATTTAACAATAAACATTCTGAATTCTCTACAGCTCTGGTTCACACCTCTGTCACAACATAAACCTACATGATCATTGCATTTATCAGGAAAGTCCCATTAAAAGAAAAACCAATAGGAATGCAGGACGGGAAAAAACAGTTATGGAGCCAGCAGCTCATCCAACTTCGAAACTCTACAGTAGCTCCCTCTCTCTGTTAGCAGAAATATAGCGTTTAATACGTTTTTTTTAATGTAGCTCTGCTGTGGCTTACAAAGTGCTGATGATATTACGTTAAACCTAACGACTGCAGGGAGTTTTGCTCCCTGTATTGGACCTATCTTAACCATTTAACAGCAGCCACAGCACAGTGCATCGGGGGCCAACTCTGGTGCCATCCAGGACCATCTTGCTCTTGAAATCTATTGTATTTAGATCTTCTGTATATAGCACAGATCATTGGATTAATACTTCTGATGTTCACATAAAACAAATGAAACATAAATAATGAAAGGCAAAAACTTCGGCCTTGACCCCTGCTCTGCCATAATCCACAGCTACACCTCAGGACAAAAGTAGCAGCACCTCCTCCAAATGTGGTGACTGCAGAGATAGAGCAAGTACTTCTGTACTCTGTCCTGGACATCCCTGTCATCTGCAGACCACCAACCTATGGATATGGGTGCCAAATATAAGCACAAGCAGGCTGCATTACTATCCAAGCTGTGAGACAGTGTCAGCGAAAGGCTGATACTCGGCAACCTCGGTCAGAAATGCCTCCTAAAAACTGTGGTCAAAGGTGCACCACACCTGTCTTTGATCATCAAAAACCTGGCCTGGAAATATTTACACATTCCCACAGATGAAGACGTATATGACCTTGACTAGTAATTCAACAAACTCGCCATACCTTTCCACATTGTTCTGTACATACAGCCAGCATTCAGAATACATTATCTGCCAGAGATTGAGTTACAGATTCATGTATGTGATGCAAGCTAAACAGAGCTCATATGAAATAGCTTTCTAGCTAACAGACTGGCAATATGTCCTTCAGTATGCTACACAAACCCTCAACATCTCAGGCTACATGGTCAAGTTGTGTGACTTGTTTACACTGCTCCAGTGAAGGAGTCATCAGGACCTCAAAACTATGAAGAGTTTTTTTCCTTTATAAATCAATTTAATAATAAGTTGCATAAAGTGTTACGCAACCTATCTGAAGGTTATCCTTTCACTTTTCTATTTTATTTTTCCACACAGAGAATAGTCTCCTTATAAAAACAACTCCACAACAAGAAGAGTTATTTAACATGTCAAGAGTCAACTGTCCACCAGATATATCTGTAATGTAACTTTAAAGAATATTAACACCCAAAAATGTAATTTGGTAAAAACCACTCAGAATTAGAAGCACAGAACAGAGAGAAGACTGGCAAAAAGAAAATCAGCAGAAGTACCATAATGCAGATTCACCAGCAGTGGTCACAATCACTCTGTGCTACCTGGGTAAGAATGCACTGCAGGGTTATGTTGCAGCTGTGCTGGTCGCTGCGATGCGAAAAATAATAAACATGAGATGAAACAGTAACATTCTGAATTTAATATGAAAACCGGCAACATTGGCAACAGGGAGTACGACTTGATAGGTTAGGGAAGGTAACATGTAGTAATCATTTAGACCTGCACATATTGATTAAAGGACCACAGTGGACCTAAAATACTGTTAATGAGTTAATTTCAAGCTGTTTCAGAGCCCTGCTCATTTTTATAAGATGGGCCAGTTGCTCACGTTAATGTGACCTAATCTGTCTGGAGGTTTCTGGGTCATAATAAGGCTTTTGTGAATGAAAACGCTAACCTAACTGACGTAATGCTAAGCGCTGATAAAAGTTTGCTGAACGCTGCAAACCGTCAATAGACCAGTTTCAGGACGTAACATCCTGCTTCCCTATTCAGCTCAGGTGGATCGTTTATAACGTTGAGCGCAAAGTGTGCCACGGCCGTTGTCCAAGGTGCTGATCCTGGGACCACCAGGGATGCGGGAGCTGTCTGAGGTGACTGCTGTTTTTTCACACTTTGATATACATCATGACGCCAGGAGATTTCCACAAGGACTCTATGTGAGAACTATGCCTGGCAATATCGTAGCTATGATTCATGCACTTGGGACATATTGAACACACCAGTGGTTACTGTGGATTATACTGTTTAAGAAATTTCAGACATTTCTAACAATTTTAATTAGAGTTTTATTATGATATTGTTTTGCTGTTCTGAAAATCACATCCACTACAGTCAGAACTGTGGTTACTATGTGCTTTTTGGAAAATCCATCCTCTATCTATTGTAACTCCAGAAAATGGGAGATTGGCAACCGATAGAGAAAAGTATAGCAAGTTAAAGGTTTCATTTACCAAAGAATATAAGTGTTTTTTAAGTTTTTCTGGGGGCAGATGTGGCTCAGGAGGTAGAGTGTCCACTAATCATTGGTCGCTCAATCCCTGATTCTTTCTGTCCACATACAGAACTGTTCTTGAGCAAGACACTGACCCCCAAATTGCTCCCAACTGGCAAGCCAGTACCTTGCATGGCAGCAGTGTGTGTGTGTGTGAGAGCCAAATTAATACTGCTTGTAATAAAGCATTTTGTCCGCCAAAGTAGAAAAGCACTGTGTAAGTGCAGTCCATTTACCTCCTCATGCTCAGCTTGAAATAAACTGCTGTCCCATCTAAAAAAAGCAACCCAGAATAAAAGTGACACAGTCTGTGAGGTGACATGCTCTTGAGGATTATTACTGCCAGACACATTTTCTTCCTGTGGGTGCCAGGTGGCAAACAGTACACATAATGAGGGCACTGACACAAAAAAAACACAACGTGGGGAGACAAGACAAAATTAGGTCTTCATGTTGTCTGTGCTGGAATGATTTATCGGGACGTCTAGAGGACAAATTCAAGATTAAAAAAAAAAAAAAAACAGTTTAATACTGGAGAATATCATTTTTTTCTTTGACAATTGACTTAAATCTCAACTAGCCAGCTACATCACAAGCTGAACAGAGCGTTTTACCTGGTACAGCGTCAGCCTCTGGAGGCGTGTGTTGTTGCTCCATGAAACCTGTGTGCAAACCACTTACTGCGATCACTTCTCTAACTGTTTGCTGTTGTTGCTGTACAATGCTCATTAATCTGCCTGAGATGCCACTGCACCACAGCCACAGCTGGTGCAAAACACTGTGTCACGAGCTACAGTCTGCATTGACACGCGGCTGCACTATCCACGCAATGATTCAACTCCCCCTCGTCCCCCTCCTCTCATCAGCTAACCCTTCTTCTCTAGGCGCACGCTGAAAGGAGCAGAACTGGAACATACATGCAGCGTCAGATAATGACTCACAACAGCATCCTACCAGTGCTGGCTAATTGTTACACCTGAAGCATACGCAACTGCAGCCCGTACCCCCAAGGACACAGGATTCTCACATCTACCAGATGGCTTACTAAGTTAAATAAGAGAGAGACGTGGTTAAGATAAAAAATTAAGACAAACAAGCAGGCAAGCAGAGGAGCCTAAAAGCCTGGAAATCAACTCCACTCACCTTCATGTCTCCTTACATCAGCAGAAAGTGGGAAAGTGGTGGAGATTTGTGAATGACAAAGACAAAATGACAGTATTTGGGAAGAAACAGACAGAGAGAAATGGTAGGTTGAAAAAGTAATTTTAAAATATTGGACAGAATAAAATGGGGGTGAGCATGTGACTGACGGGAAATAAAATTATGAGGAGCGAGTGGAAGAGAACAGCTGATGTGATGACAGGAGAGGAGAGGAGGAGTAAAAGGAAGGAGGGAAGGAGCAGGAGAGATTTAGTGAGAAATCAGCAGGTTGTGGTGGTGTTGCAGGAGGGAGAAGGAGAGAGCGAGCGAGCTAAAGAGAGAGAGCAACGGAAGGAGAGAGAGAGAGACAGAGCGTAACCAGCTGAGTCTAGACTGCCTCTTAAAGGAAAGTATCCGCATTCACAGCACACGCCAGCCAATGACAGACGTCAGAGAGGCCGAGGTGTACCTTTGACTGGCTGGCTATGCGCAGAGAGGGCGGACAGATAGAGGCGAGGCAGCCAATGACTGCTGAGGAGGATAACCATAGAGGGGGAGATGAGAGGGAGAGGAGGTGAACCTGTGCGTGGATGTGTTTTACAGCCAGTGGAAAGCATGCAGGCGGATCAAGGGCATTCAGAGCACTAGCCTTCCCTTGTTACTCTGGGCACAACACAGTACAAGATGTAGACAGATCAATAGAATATGCACATTTTGGTACCTAATACTAATACACGATCAGAGGGAAAGCAACAGCGTGACAAGGTGATTGTTACTACAAAGAATTCAGTATGATGAAATGAGATCGGCCAGTTTGGACCATTTTTCTTGGTGACACGGGGGCCCATCACAGAAGAACACACACTATCTCAATACCGGTGATTGGCTACGAGCCACCCGTCACTTTCTCTGCCTTTCTCTCTCTCTGCCACAATTGTCCCTTTCAAAAGACACGCTGAACAGTATGCCTTTATGTGACTTGGTTTCAGAAGGCAGAGGCTCTCGTCGACACAATGAAGAGTGCGGACCAGAGTCACTGCAGGCTCATCACTGACAAAATACAAAGCAGGGTCAAGCGTACACGTCTCTTACGCAGTTCCTCGGCACTCACTGATAATGCTACAAGAAGCATGGAAAGGAAAATCATACATGCTGACTACCATGACATGTTATCAAGTATTTTTAATGAACTTGTCAATGAGACATCAGGCAAGAAAAGCAAAAGAACTGGAGCTTTCTGGGAGGTTTTTGTTCAACACTCTGACTGAGGCATAACACTCTGCGCTTTTTAAATGGTTATGACATCTTTTTACATGCTTTTCAAACTTTGGAAAAATTTACCAGAGATTTGGCTCAAGCTCAACCCTAACCCTCACACAAATTCTGTCCCGTACTTTGCATACACTTAAAAACACTCACTACTCACGTACACCATTGAAGCTTAGGCAATGTCTGGTGCAATTCAGGTCGTGTTCCCTTCGTTCTCACATACTGTGCGAGGACTAGAATAAGAGCGATAAAATTCATTTGTCCGGTACTGTTCAGAGGTCTGATCTTGTGTTTGTTTGAGTTCCTGCGGCTTTTTCCTCTGTGGTCTCTCTCTCATTCTCTCCCTTTCTGTCCCCCAACTGGCCCTGCCTGCTAAAAAGCCTATCTGCGTCAGCTGCACCTGCTGCCTCTGACTCTGTGCTTCACAGCAGGGAGGCACTGTCTCCTAGAACCCAAACACACACATACACACACTCCGTACAGTGTTAAGATCAGTCAGCCTCCATGGGCAGGAGGGGGGTCGCTTAAGAATGACAACAACAGCGCATATGACTGCAAAGAGCATGTCGCTCTCAACACCATCTTCAAAGGCTCCTCTCTCACACACACACACACACACATTTCCATAAATCCTCTCACACATTCTATTTTCTCTCCACCGCCGTGGGTCTGCATTGCAGCACTAAGACAGGTTGTCAAGAAGCAAGTAACTCTGGTAATCCTTCAGATTGCTTCTGACGGCCATTACAAGCGCGCAGGCAATCTGTCAAGAATTCATGTGGGCCTGCAGGTAAATCAATAGTTTTCAGTACACTTTTTACACTTTTTTGGCTGATTTACCTTGGTAGAGATGAGTGATCATCATCCTACTGTCTCCTTGCTATCACTAAAGTCCCAAGGCAGCGGTAATACATCTCACAGCACAATCCCTGCCTTGAAACAAAATCCACTCTTTAGTTCATTTTTTTATAAAGATTCATTTTACCTTCATAGTTTATTTAGGTTCATTTATTCTTATATACAGGACAGTGAACATTAATCAAGACTGACATTAACAACATCCACGGAAATGTGCCGGGGTGGGCTCAAAAGCTAATTTGCAAATTCACAAGGAACATCTGAACATACAGTGGAGTTCAAACGTCTGACTTTTGGACCCCACTGTACTGTAAACATTCCGTCGGTGATAAAATAGACTCATGAATGGATTTTCTGTCACTGGCATTCTGCAACCACCAATGACAAAGATAAACAGCATCCAACAGTAATATATCACTCAGTGTTTAACTATCTACATAATTTTAGCTTTCTACATGCTGTCTTCAGCCACAACAACGTTGCCTCATGTGACTTGACACAGCTCCCTCTGGGGTTACAAGAGGCTACATACAACTTTTTCCGACACCACGCATGTGGTATTGCACCCCAAGACCCATACGCACTTTGATGTGTAAAATCAGAGCTCTTGCCCTTTAAGTATCACATGGCTTATTAACTTTAAAAATTGCCAATGCATTGCCCACTGAATACATTTTTATCAGTGTTTCTAAGGAGACTTCTGTCACTCCAATGTTCACTGTCTATTACATGAAAGACTTTCACTTGGTTGTCTTCACTCCTTCCTCTGTGGATTTATACACCAAGCTATCGTCTTAAATCCAGTTACAAAAGGCTGACGAATTCAGAGAAATGTCAGTCTCACACTACATAGACTGAACAAGTATCCGAGCCTTTAGCAACACTCAAGCAGGCCACATTACAACAGCAAACAATCGAGCCCCCCTCTGACTTTCAGTGTTGGGTAAGTCTTATGTTTAAATACTCTTAAGGTCAGCTCTCTCTGGTTTCAGTGGAGACTGTGCAAGGGTTTGACTCCCCCACCCTGAAATGGCAAAGTGACTGTGGTGACTCCTCCCTATCTGAGTGCCTGTACAACTGTTTTAAGTAATTGAGACAGACACACTTTACTGTCCCTACACCGTGTTGTGGTGGTTTCAATAGGGTCCAAAAAAGACACTCATTTTGAGCAACAGGTGAAATAAACACAAACAAGAAACATACACAGGTGGAACTGATGGAACATTTGAAATAATTCATGATTTCAATGAGTAGCTATTTTTATTGTACGTCAGTTAATATGGGATTTCAAATTATTCCCTAGAAACGTCCAGCTGAGCCCACACAAACACATACACACACATACACACACACAATGCAAAAAAACCACAAAGGCCAAAGCAGCAGCAGCAGCACAAAGGATGCAGTGCTCAAAATAATGCTTTCAGACTGGCAGAAACTATTAGTCACCTCTGAGAATAAACCATGCTCACAACAGGGATTCTAATTGACCAATCAAAATGTGCCTCAAAGACGAATATAGAGCCAACTATTTTATTACCAACAGTAAGGGGGCTGGTTTTGTTGGCTAGGCTTCCTATCATATGACTACTGACACAATTAGGTTTGGTACCTACCAACAATTGTGGCTTTTTAAGGTTGCAGTCCGGCTTTCTTCTCTTTCGGCCATCTGTCTCCATGTTCCTGAGAGTAGGAGTCATCTTACCCTTGACCCTCTCTCTGTTTTCCTCTCCTCTCTCGCCCCCCTCCCACACTCAGCTCAGGCCAGACAGTTCCAGTTCTCTTCCACGAATCAGCATAGGTACCCAATAGCAAAACGAGACAAGTCTCTTTAACCCCTGTCCTTCCTCTTCTCTACTCCCCTGCCTACCCCTCCCAGTCTCTCCTTGTCTTAGGTGAGGAAATGGAGAAATGTTGATCTGGCTCTGTACTCACAAAGCACTGCCAGGACCTCCAACCTACCTACCTCTTTCTCGACCACTGAGACTGGTAATCTACTGTTGGCATGCCCTGTGGTATTAAATTGTGTTACTGGGGCAAAGTGGGTGCCGGTATTAGCGAGTGCTGAAAATGCAGTGAAAAAAGGGCAAGAGACTCCGTGAGAAAGGAGAGGTACCGACATGATTAATGATGTTTTAGGCTACGTCCAAACTAATGGGAATAAATACATCTTGTCATCTCCCCTTTGGTTCTCCATCCACACTTGATCGCCAACCAACCAATGACATCTTAATCAAAGTGTTCTCCAAAGTGGAGATCTGAAAATGCCAGGCCTTTTCAAATGCTGACATATGACTGTCATGTGATTTCATGCACCTCAGTGTCACAGGATCCATTTGACAAATTGGACTAGCCTTGGAAAAACAGGGTCTAAAAATGGCAGAAACACATTTGTCGGAGACATCACAAAGCTCCTAGCTCAAGATGTCTGTTCATACCCAAGAGAACACGTAAGGTGATTTCTTTCCTTTGTTTTCGTTCTTCTGTGTGTCTGTGAACTTTCAGCTGAAATGATTAACATTTAAATAACCCTTTAAACATCTCACCACCATATTTTGAAAGGTTTAAAAGTTTCAGATACTCAGTACTGTTGTACTTACTGAATTGATCAATTTCCATGTCGTGTTTTATTGTCTCAAAGTATTGGAAAAAAGGGCCCTTTGCTATTAAAATTAAAACAGATCTCTACAAAGGGATCTGAATAAATATAAAATACAGAATAAGTTTCCAAATACATTACTCTGCTGTGTATTGTACTTGGTTCATTTTGATGACAAGTCTTTCTCTTTGAAAACGATCACAATGACTGAAAACAAGTGCTAGCTGTCTGGGAAAGTTCTACATAGTGCTAGTGTCCTGCCAGTGGAACAGCATGTGGTAAAAGGTTAAGGAAGGACACATTTAGTTACATAAACAGAGTTTTAACTACCTGAATTGATTGTCCTCAGCTATGTTGCAGTATTGTGGACAGATTTCCAGAAAAAAGAAGCTAATTCATTGGGTGAGGAAAAAACAAACTGATACACCAGCTGTGGATTTGCATCAATTGTAGCATAGTATGAAGATGAATTTGCTCCTCTTCAGTCTGTGGGTAACTACAGTATAATGGGCATTTGTGACCTTGGATGGCTGTGTCCCCACATGTGAGGTTAAATGATGAGCACAGAAGGAAAGAGAGGGAGAGAGGCAGACAGACAGAGAGAGAGAAAGAGGGAGAGAACGCTCCCTCCCTAAGCTGGATCTAGTGGCCTGTGCCCTCCTGCTCTTAATCCTGGCTTCCAGCACATGACCCAGCTAACAGTATTATGGAGCGCTTTGATTAGACCTGCTGCTGTGCGCACGTAGCGGTAGACGTGGCGGTGGTGGGGGAACATGGGGTCCTGTGCTCTGCCACCTCTTCGCAGGAATGCCAGGCCTCTGTACAGACACATATGCATGTACACACACACACACACATAAAGCATTAACCAGCATTTAACCTCTGTGCACACAGCCTACACACAGCGGAAGAAAAGACACGAGGCTGGCTGGATTAGGCCTGCAAGTCAGTGAGTCAGCGGATTACCCCGACACTGTTATTCTGGTTGAAAACTAAGAGTAATGCTCAAAAACGTGCTGCTAGCATTAGCCGCGGATGATAGGCTATAGAATGAGTTGCAAGAATGGCACTTCGGGAGGGGAATTTCACATGACGACTTCAGCAGCAGGCCTTAATTGCATCAAGTGATCTCGCAAGGGAGACATTTATTTTTAAGTTTATGAACTGATAGGAGAAAAAAAAAACAATAGACTTATGTTTAAGTTTGCAACTGATGGAAAAACAACCTTAAAATTAGAGCTTGGTGTTAAAATTCAATACTGAACGGTATCCATATCACCAAATATCAGAGTTGGGACTGAATTTGTGATCTGATTTCCTGGTTTAAATCTTAATTTTGTTTCTTTTGTACTATATTAACACAAAGTTTATCCTCAGTAAAGTAGAGGCAGTGTTTTAGTAACTTACAATATCATGAAAAAGAAAGGGAAATGGAGCTGATCAGATTTGAAAATAATACTGCCCAGAGAAAACTGTTGGGGAATTCAGCACAGCATGCCTTCACCATGGGAGATGAACTGTAGGTTGTATTCCCTCTGGGGAAGATATTTCTGTCCTTAGAATGTTTGTTTAACAATGAATCCTCAAGCAAAAGTAATGAAGATAAACCACAGAATACATCACCACAAGTATGACAAACTAGAGACAGTCTTCCAAGTTGAAATTCTCTGTGGCCAATTAAGGGAATTAGCCAGAGAACAGAGATTTATCAAGTTGACTTTATAAGCCACCAATGATATTGTCTTGTGGCACAGCTGCATCTATTCTAGCTGAGAGATTTCTGAACTACAAGTACTCCCAAAAGGTAGATACAGATAGAAACTCAGCAGTCAACAGGCAGGTTCCTGACAACAACAACAACAACAACAACAACCTATGAACAAATGTGTGCACCAACAAAAATCACAATCTTGAATCCAGGACTGTCAGTTCAGCAAAAATATTGCATGGCAGGAGACGGAGATCTACACTGACACATCTGCTACTGCATCTGCTGAAGCATGAATGAGTTAATCACTCCGTGCACACTGTGTGACCAGTGTTATCTATCACATGTTTGCAGGTTGTGCACTCTAACAGAGTGTGCTATTCAACTTTAAGGAGTGGTGCTCATTTTTGCATTTGTGGGGCACGTTTGCAAATCAGGCTACACCTAGACACACCTTATTTTACATGTGCTGTAAAACTAAATCCAGCAGGTTTGTCCTTTGACACGCAACAAATTCGGTACCTGTAATCAAAGTTGATAAACTGAACAACTTTAAATAAATTGTCTTTACGGACAAAACGTCAATACTCTAGTTCTGTCCGTTAAATAAAATGCTTGCCTACAAAACGCCACCATGTCAGACTATTAGACAAAGTGTTTTAGTACAGACGTTGTACTGACCCCAGAGAGAGATATTTTTGGGGACAGCATCGTTTGAGGCTGTGTGCGACATGTGCTACTTTCTTTGTGTCTGAGTGCTGTCGCAGCATGCTCAATGCTGAAGAAAACTCATTGTGACAAGTGGTCTGCTGGTGTTCCGGTGATAGAGGGTACATGGGGAGGAGGGAGGATTTTCGTGGGTCACCTCTAATCCTGTTGGAATAAATCATTTCCTTGAGACTTTTCCATCCATCGCCTCAAATCAGAACATCATCTTGTCCCACCAGGAGGAAGCACAATGGAGCTCAAATCCCCCTCGTTTTGCCTCATATAGCACTAGAATTATATACACATGGAGTAAAGTATTTCCTCTGCTATGCTGTATATACCATTTAAAATCTAAAGACATCCTGTTCTGGATTTGCCTCAGCACGAAATTACTGCCGTCTCTTTTAGTTTGTCTTACTGCACCTCCTGCAAGCTGTAGGCTACGGTTGTTTTCATTAAGAACTCGCTGATATAGAACTGCCTGTACTAAAGTGATCCACCACTTGAAATATATTTTATTCCTTCCATCACACGAGTTTATAACGATGCAGTCATTGCCGCAGCGTGAAACATGGCTCTATTAACAGCAGAATTGAACGTGAAGTGATCACTTTGTGTCTCCAGCTAGATGCACCTTCTCTATTCCATGTTTCAATTTTCCTCTTCATTGCCACACATTAGAAAATAATAAGAAGCAAGATAAAGATGCATTAGGACAAACAGGAAGAGCTTCAGACTGGCAAACATATCAGCAGATTTTAGCCTCTTCATAGACATAGCAATTTAGACATGGCAATTTGAGGAAAATATCTATCTGCCATTTTTCTGACCAATGTTGTGATTGTGATTCAAAAAACAACCAACAAACCTGCATTGTTGAGGTTTACGTCAACAAGGGCTGGCTGTACCCAGAACTACCACAAACTTACGTGATTCTACATTATTAGATAAAATTGATGCAGTTGTTTGTTGCTGAGGACCACCAGAAAAATTTGCTTTAAATTGGCTGATAAAAGTTACATATTTGGCCACTTACAGGTATCATGACAAACAGTTGGTAAGCCACCTAATGCTGACAGATCTGCACTTTGCAGAAGCTGCAAAGTTGCACTCTTGTCTGCATTCAAAACTTGAGAGCCCCGTTAAGATGCTGAGCATAAAACTATGACATTCAGACATCTCTGTCCATCAGCTGTCTCCTGCTACAACTGCCCAGCTACCTGCTAACTTTATTTAAAAGACACACTATGGTGCTGGTCTTTTTTTGAACAGCGAAAAAACACACTTTCTTTAGCCTTAAACTTTTTGTAACCATCTTAAACTTTCACTTCACAGCATATCCAGACACGGTTAATTATGTAAGTTATAATTAAAATCGCAGCTTATGATTTGAAAATTGCACTCCCACAAAATCGAAATTTCAATATAGAAACGATAAACAGTTCAGCCCTCGGCAACAGGAAAAAAAAACATATAACTTGCAAGTCACAAACAGAAGTGTTTATGTGTAAAGAGCATGTTGACAGGTTTTGTGACGGCAGTTCATACTGAAGCTGAAGCCTTCTTAGCATTACTGGGGTTGGGGGGGGGCACTCACTGTAGAGCCATAGTGGGACTGGAATGTGTGAAACATTATGAAGATGTCATCACCTGTTCAGTAAAGGGAACCCTGGAGATTTTCAAAGACATTTAATCCCTGTCACCCATAGTTTACTGGCCTGACATTACCCTAGAAAAGCATCTTTGCTCAAGGATAGGTGCTGTTTATTCTGCACACACTCCACTTTCAGTGTTTTCCCCAGGGATTCTTGTAGTACAGGAGTATTTTTGGTGCCAGTGCATTTTCCAGACTCCGTTCCAAAATGGTTATACGTTTGGAATATCACAGATCTAAAGAGGACCAATTATACAATTTACCAATTATACAACCCTCCACTCAGTTTGAAAACCCTGATTAATTCTTCTTTAAAAAGAAAAAAAAAATTATGTGTAAGCCTCAGTTTGCTTAAGGGCTTAAGGGCATGATTCAGTGCAACCATCATATCTGATCACAATAGTATTTCCTCAACCCTATACAATTATATGTCAAGTAAGTGCAATTAAGGACATATTTCACTTAAAAGTGCTACAGCTTGCAGTACATTACCTTTTCAACTTTCGCACTGTTGGACAAATCATTGTGTTAAACAACAACAGTGAATAAAAATATTGTTTACATTGCGAATATGTTATGGATCAGTTTGGTCAGAGATGTTATGTAAACGTGAGCTGACACTTTAACTGATAGCACTGATTGGAAGTTCAATGCTATGCTACCTCTGCCCTGTTAACCAAATTAGGTTGTGTTGCTGATCAGCACACCGAGAGAAACCTGGGTTATCAATACCTGAAGTTATAAAAACTGCACGCATACCAGCAAGGATCTTCAATTACAGCGTGGACATACTGGTGAGCTGAGGGTACTTAGGGTTGTAGACTTGATTGTCTGAACGCCAGCTGGACCATCAAATGATATGTTACAGTGACTATATTAAAGCATTAAAGTGCCATTTGAGAGGAGAAACATGACAGCAAACAATTGAAAAATTTGGATTATTAAATGGTTTGTTGCAAACAGCCAAGCCAGAACTCAGAGAAACTCTAGTGCATTGATATCATCTCATCTTTTCACATCCTGTCAGCACCAACAATGAATGTGTGCCAGCCAACAGTGCATGTGTTTGTGTCTACTAAAAAATGTGCAAACATTATTTCTTATTATTTCAATCATTATTTCGTTACTTCTCACAACACATACCTTCATTTCACTCTTATCTTGAACACAATCATTTCAATTGCCCAGCATGCCATTGTTCTACATCGCTTATCCCAACCCCGCAAGGTGATCTCTGGATGGATACCACCAGATTCTAGCTGACAAACTGCCACCAACTTCCAGGCCCGCTGCTTTCTGAGGTGTCACATATCCACCATTCGCTCTTGTTGCTAAAGGCGGTGGGGAGGAGGAATGATTTGGCTAGAAATAGCAGTGTCACATGAGTGTGTGCAGTGACCAGTCAGCCAGCTGCTCGTCCTTACATGGAGCCCGGCCCCATCCGTACAATCAAATGCAAATAGGCAGTAACATTATCAACATAACAGCACAGACCAGCGCAGACAGGTCCATCACTCATCTCTGAGGCTTGTCACACCCTTCACTACAGTCTGGTGTACAACTATGAGAGCAGAGTTAAGATGGACACGTGAGCTCACACCTGTTCAAACATCAATATTTCTACAAACTCAGAAGAACTCTCACATGTACAAAAGAAACCCCGGAGCCCCGTTTTCCCATGAGAGAAAACAAAAAACACATGCTTTGTTTTTAAAGTTAAGTCTGCACAATTAATTGGGAAAATATTTACACTGAAATCAAAAAACTGCGTCCACCAGTCTCCATGAAAGTGCATGTTTTTCCAGATCATGCAGAATTACCAGACTAAAGAAACAGTCAGTGATGCCTTGTTTACGCCAAACTTCTCACTAAAAATCAAGCAACAGAAAGGGGACAGGGGCATAGATCTGTATCCACAAGGGACAAAAATGACTAAATGTGCCATTGACATGACATGACATCATCCCAAATGCCAAGAATAACTTTTCCCATGTGATTCTTTCAGTATTTCTTCAAGTGCTTTGCCGTTAAACATTTTCCAAAACCTCAAACTGACCCAAGGCTTTAGTGGCAAAATTATGACTCATTAAACCAAGCAAGCCCTGTGTGCTCCTGGACAAATGTACTTGAATGAGGAGAAAAGGAAAATAATGTCTATTCTACCTTCCATAAATAAAACCACAATGCCTCACGGTTCAGCAGTAAGCCTGTCATTAGCATAGTTAACACCAGGCCAGCACCCAAACAAGAGACGCTCTGTGTGACAGCGCTTTGATACAGACCCTGCCGCGTACAGAAGGCCACCAGAGACACTACAAAACGGCTCTCATGGCCCGAGTGGAGAGCACAAACGAGGCCAAAATCACACAACAGGTCAGAGAAAGCGATGCAACTAGCAGAGGCAGTCACACGCTAGCCAGGGTAATAAATGCGTAATTGTTTACATGTTAGACGGCATGGGTTTCCTTTTGCATGGGAAAAAATCTAGAGGTTTTGTCTTTAAGTAGGCCATAACTTAAAGAAGAGAGGTTTTCTTGTATGCGTCACCCTCCTCAATTTAAATGAGGGTCTCCTCCTTCAAAGCAAGACAGGAAAACTAACAGGAAGCCTACAGCCGCCAGCATGATTAAATAACTGAGTCAGTGCTAACTGTAAATGCTGATAGTTGTGAAGAAGACAGAAGAAACCGTAAAACACACCGCAATCATTCTGCGAGGACATGTCTGTAAAAAATCGGAGTATTATGAGCTATTAAGGCTCACTTTGGGTCAAAGAAGAATGCAGGCTTACGTGACATCGGCAACAGGAGGACAGACAAAAATTATGGGATGGCAGAGTTCCGTGAAACCAGCTGCATACATATACATGTGTACAAACCACAAATATTTAAGTATATAAAGGCAGCCTCAAGTATTTTTGTGTCCAGACAACTTAGATCTGGTTAAGTGCTGGAGCACAACTCAACCAGTGGTTGTAAAGTAGTCTAATTAAGAGCTGTAATGGTTTTAATTATTTTCCCAAGCTTTAATGGTGCCCTGACCCTGAAGCAATGCTGAAATTAAATCATCAAGAGACTCACGGAACTGAAAAACGGCCATTCTGAAGTTTCTTCCATTTGTTTCCAGCGTCCTTCTCCATCACTGACAGCTAGCAGCTTGCTTAGTGTGCTCTCTTCTCAGTTTCCTTTAACAGCGACAACAACAACAGCCCTCGCATGCCGACCTTTCCTGCTCTTTTCTGTCCGCTGTGCTTGCTTTGACCTTTGTTAATAAAAAATGAAAAGACATGTTATCAGCTCCACTTGATCGATGACATGCTTAACCAGGTTTTCAGGAATAACATGGATTAAGCAATGCCCACACTCACACATGCGCGCGCGCACACACACACACACACACACACACAGCTTGAAGATTCCACTCTTTCAGTGCTATCATGTGATGTTGCCATGGCGAAGGAGGGCTCAGACATAACAGTGTGATTGTGCTCTGAGGGCGAGGTGGGCCGATCAGAGAGACAGACTGTTCTCTGACTGTGACACTGCCAGCCCCGGTGCCAACTGCCCTTCCGCCCACAGAGATACAGACACACCCACTGGCAGAAGGGCAAGCCTTCACGGGGCCCTACCGTCATGGAAACCAGAATGGACCCCAGTGCCTTTTCCATACATTTCCTTTTCTTTATTCCCTCTCATGACCATCCTCAAGTCCAACATAGTTTCCTCTTTATGGTCGAAAATTCACTTCTACATTACTTGATATTCTGAATGCCCTCTGTACTTAAAGCTACAGTATGTAACTTTTTGTAATATGTTTTAGTTCAAATATGCTCCAAAAAATAACTTAATGTAGAGAGATGCAGGGGCTTATAGGGCAGCCTGGCAGTAGTGCAGAGATATTCTCAGCTGAGGTTTTTGAGCAAGCCTCACCTTTCTAACCAGTGAGAGAGGGCCCAAGTCAGTGGTGGGAGCTTATGGCTGTCAAACATTATGTGAACACGCTTCTGGTCTAGTTCTCCAAATGCACTGAGGCTGATAGCTAGTATTAGCGGCTGGAAGATGTCACTATGACTAGCTCACAGGCTAACAAGCAGTATTAGCCATTTCTGCTTGATTAAATGATTTAAACAAGCACGAACTGAACAAGCAGAAAAAAGTTGTGAAGAAACCACTGACACACCATCAACCTTGAAATAAATATGGCAAATATGTTAATAAACCATTGCTTATTTTCAAACCTAGCAATCATGGCTCAACATCCTTCATTTGGAATCGTGTTTCTGGCCCCCTGATAAACAAACCTACAATATTCACTCTTTGTGAGCTCTGTTTTTGGTCTCTACCACAGTAAAGCTGTGGGCCACTAAACCATGAGCAGAAACTCACAATAAAGCTCTGTAAATCTAAATATGTGTTATAGCTTTAAAAAATTTACATTAAAATGTACATTAATCCTACCCCACTTAACAGAGCAAATAGAGTCTAGGAGAAAAAGCTGCACACTGCACAAAGGGAGGCTGTGAAGTAATGTGGTGTGACCTGTCCATCCATGGAGGGCATGCTTGTCACTGAGTGAGAGGTCTCAGGTGAATTTAACACTGACCTGAACTAAAGGTGAAGTCATGGATGACAGACAGTTCTTAGAAACTGTAAACTGCAGGGGCACGTGTTGTGAGACAGCACACCTTCCTGAAAACTGGTCAGACACAGCTTTCTTAGCATCTTGTTGAACATAAAAACATTACACAATGTTCACATACTTCTTCCATCCATACAAACACCTCGTCCTCCCCTCCCCCACTGACAGCCAACTTCAACACAGAACTTCCAAAACACAAGCTTAAGCTGTCTGACTTAACTACTGTTTAAATATGCACCGCTCTGTGTCTGTTATGAAGCATTTGGACTTAAGGGTTAGCATAAAAGAGAGACTCTATTGACAGTGTGGTCTAAGCTGTGGCTGCACCCTGTCGCCACGGAACTGGCAATTTGGTGTGAATCATTCTGCCTCGATTGTTTTCTTGTTGTTGTTTTTTTTTTCCCAAAAGGATTACACTCCCAAAGGGAAGGTCAAAGTACAGTCAAAATATAAACTGAATCTGTCCTTAATGCTTCTTTGAACCCACCTTAATTCCACAAGATAGTGACAGAAAAATTTAATTAAGGCTCGGTCAAAAGGGCGACAACAAGTGTGAGCTTTTCTGTCTGATGAGACAGTATCACTGCAGAGAGACACGCTGGGGTTCAACACCGAATTTTAACTGAAATATTTCTTGGAAAGTAGGTTCCCTTGGCAAGTCAGATGGCTTCAAATGCAAAACAGCAGATTAAACTGTGTGGGAGCAAGAACTTTAAATTTTTATAAATCCCTGCATGACCGTGTTAAAACCAGTGGAGTAAGCTCAGAGGCCATTTCTAGGCTGACTGGCTACTCGTCAAGAGTTACTACAAATAGTGCATCTAAGGTATAAACATGAAGTGAAGGGTGTGAGGCGCTGCAAATAAATTCTAACTCCATTTTATTATTACTTAAACACACTTCATAGATAGGTGGGCATGTTTTTAAACAAATGAGGGATGGGAAAGGTTGGACTGAGACATTGTTCTTAACACTGAATTAATGACAGAAGCTGAAGACTGTGTACTTATGTTCATACAAAGCGTTAAGGTGTGTAAAAAAGAGGGAAGTCATTAATCTGCCTATCTTATCACAATATGCTTTCCTATCAGTCTTATAACCTTTATGGCTAGACAAGATACAGCAATCAGTGCATTTGGCTGTTCCAGTTTACGAGTCCCTGCTGTGTAAAAAACACTGTTGCTACATTTTCTCAACAAAGATTTTATGCTGGAAAAACAACTTAAAGAAAATGTCAGGGAGAAACAGACCCCAGCATTCTTCTTCTTTCACACTCTTTCTTATCATAGTATGGAGATCAATCATTAACTCACAACCCCCATTCTGGCCACTTGGATGCTATGTACTTCCACTGCCTATGTAGGGAATAGGATAAGGTATCTTTAGTGTGGGGTATGTGAAATATAAACAGTATGAGCGCTGTGTTTGGCAAATTCTAGTTGGAATTACAGGGAAAAAATAACAGGAACACATGACAATAATTAGAAATCCTTATAATAATTACCTGAAAAACTAAGCTTTGATTCTGTTGTTTACAGACTGTTTTAACTCAGCTCTGGTCAGCAAGCAGTGAAAGGTAACAAAGATATTTACTTCAGTACTATACTAAAATATGAGGTACTTGTGCTTTATGTGATTAATTCTGTTTTATATTTTTTTGTACCTCAACTACATCACATTTTCAAAGGAAGTCTTGCACTTCTCACTCCACTACATTTCACAGCTGTAGTTATTTTACATTGTTATAGATTAAACCACTCAACAGTGCTCCATCAGCAACACCAGTTAAATAAAACTTATACATTATCTGTATTAATAATCTAATAATGAAATATAAAATAACATACCACTCACAGGAGCCACATTCTTACACTGACTACCCTCACCTTTGAGACTTTAAGTATATTTTGCAAATTATATTTACATACTTTGACTTCAGTAGCATTTTCACTACAGGATTACAGTTTATCAAGAAGCATTTCACTGTGCTGAATTTCTACTTTTACTGAAGTAAACCATGTGATTACTTCCTCCACCACTGCTGAATTATTTTGCACGGTGTTCCTGTTACTCTTCTCTCCTGCCTGAATGTTCACTGTGCATTTGTCGCACACTGTGATTTTTCTTGTTGAAAAATCTGTCACGGTGACAAAGGAGGAGGCTCGACCTGCAAAAGCTGATGGGGCCTCAGTAAGCAGGAACAGAGTGCATCTCGCAACAATTGTCTGGCTTGCCATCGCAAGATACTTATCGGTAGATGAGCAGGTCAGGTGTATTTGCCTGTGTTGCATGGCTGACTGTGCCACATAATCATAACTGAATCACCCACAGGTATACATCAAGGTAGACACGCCAGAAAAGTGACAATAAAAACCTGGACTCTTTAGGTCTTGTTGGAGACCAGGAAACTGACCTTAAGCACTTCAGAGATTTCTGGGATAGACAAGAACCGACTTCTTATTATTGTTGGGCAATGGGGCTGTAGTGGTTGTACACGCTGCGCATGCCCAGTTGTCAGCCCGACTTTGTCGTCAAACACTATCTGCTGTGCGTACGGAAAGCTCAACTGAGTGAAATCAACACGAGTGATTAGCAGTCCAAATGATTAGAGTCCCGTTGAAAGGGGCGCACTGGGCCATGCGCTCGCCTTTGCTCAGCCCATCCAATTTCCTTCACCGGTTCGGGCCGGCGGACAGGCCACCAGGCAGCGGGTCTGAATCGGTGCTATTGTGAGACCCTTGTCGGATGAGGAGTCACACACGTGTAGCAGCTCCGCTCACTCATTTAGTTGCGTGCGACCACTGGCAACATTATTACGAGCACGCAAAAACATAATTGTAACCACCTCTGGTGAAAAGCAACATTTACAGTGATGTTTGTCAAAGCTACATGAACACGAGGGAGAAGACTGCGCGGTAATTGGCTGCAGCAGCTGATTTCAGTACACAGACATTTCTACTTCACGCTGTATTCACACTTACCAGGCCCGTTCCTCTTTAAATGCATCCCGCACAGACGCTCGCCACAAAGAAATGCGCAAGGAAAGTGGCTAAACAAGATTTAAAAAAAAAAAAAAAACCCAGTCGACGGGTAAAAGACACAGAGGCAGCGGTTTTTTCCCCTTGCCAGACAAAATGTACTTACCAAGGAAATAGGACACCGCAAGGGGGAAATGTGCTGTTCTTCCTCGCCTCCACGCCTCTATCACTGCCTGTATTTTCCCAGAACCGTTCTCCGTGGGTAGCGTCGAAAATGTCTCAGATTCCAGCAGTGGCTGTCGTCCCCCCAGAATGGTTGTCCTCGAGTCGGCCGACTCATGCGACCATGTTGCCCTGAATGTCGCCTGCTGCTCTCATCCGGGCGTTTAGGGATTGAACCGTCGTCTCAACGCTGCTCAGGATGACAGCTTGGGGGGGTGAAGGAGGGGGGGTGGAATAGCGTGAGACAGGGAAGGAGAGAGAGGGGGAGAGGGAGAGGAGTAGTGGTCAGTCTGTTGAGGGCATGGTGACACCATATAGGGGGCGAGAGGAAAAAAAAATTACCTAATAGCATTAATGTGTTCATAAATGTACAAAAAAGGGTTAAAGCACATTCAGGCGTTTGCACTGTGCCGTTAACATGGATCTTGATTTGATTTTATTATTCAGAATATATTCGAGTGGTTATCATATCATGAAGAAAATGTTGACAGTAGCCTTTAGAAGGAATATTTATATTTGGTTAATATCATTTGTTGTAACTTAGTGCTGCTCATATGTGCATCTGGCTACTCTGAGGTGAATGTGAAATGAGTGCGCCTTCAGATCTAGTTATGAGCAAACACATTGTCCCGTTCCCTTCCCATAGTCTGCTTTCATTGTGGATTATTTTAATGGTTGAGACGGGAGGGGCCCGTGCGGAGCAGAGGAATCCGTCTTTGAGAGTCTGTCATTTTGTTGGGGAAAAAAAAATCCTTTATTTTACCAGAATTTCGACCTTGACCCTATTGTACGCCTCAAAGGTGAAATGTGGGTTGCGTGTGGAGCGTTACGATCACTGGGTCGATGGTAATGTTTAATCCGTCTAAATATTGCCATCTATTATGGCTGTGGCCACGTGCGCAAGGCATAAATGTGTTACGTAACCGGCGGAGCCAGTCAACAACAGTGGGTGGGGGAGAGGGAGGAGGGGTCGTTAAACCAACCTCAACTTTATGATTTAAATTTACAGTGTATACCGCTGAGAGCTAAAGCAGAGATTTGTTAGTTTCACAAAAAAAAAAAGAAACCCAGTAATCTCTTCTAACAACTGTTTCCAGTTTCACTTTGGATTTCTTTTCCTGAAGTGGCATCAAAGTTTAATAATTAAAAAAAAAAAAACAGAGTTGGAAACATAACATTGAAAACTGAATTATATTATGGAGCACTGGTGAGTTTGATCAGAGAAATTATTTCCCTTTCCCTGTATAAATGCTGGGTCTTGTTGAGACATGACTCTGCTCCATTCCGCCAGTGGTGGAGTGGAACAACTGACTCTATACAGAGTTTTACCCACGCCTTGCTGGGCCTACATTATTATTCCACATTGGACTCAACAGTCATATCAATTTTAACCTACACAAAGTCACAGCTGTAACATATTACCAGGCAAACCCAAGCTGCATTTAGCCTGTTGGCCAACTTTCCTTACATATCGTATACTCCAAACAACAAATCCAATGGGGTTTTTTCAATGGGGATTATTGGGTTTTCAAACATTTACATATGATTTCAAAGCCCAAAGTTCCTGCATCCTACTCGCTCCATCATCATCCATTTCTTTAGGATGCTTCCTTCAAACTCTCTAACCATCTGAGCTACAGATATGAAAATTTAATGTAAAGAGTCATGTAAATTCAGTTTTTTTCAGAGGCTCGTAGATGTAATTTTTTTCACAGTAGCACAAACCAAATACTGAGAGGTCAACATCTTGTACCTCAGATGTACTGTCTGCTCTCTAACAGTAACATCACAAATATCACAGCTTCATCACAGTTACAGGAAATTGATTGCCTTTGTTCTTGCTTTCCTGGAGTCTTCTCATGCCATGTTGAGTTCTGGTTGGCAACTGTACAATTCACTGTACAGCTTTTGTTGCTGGAACAAACATTTAATAAATAAAATTGAAATACAGTTGTTTGGCAGCAGATCACATGCATATTACTATGTTCTCAGTGACAATCAAATGTGCACTATGACTGTTTTGCATCTGTTAAATCAACATTGTCAAATGGAACGCAGAGGAAGCATCGTCGTGGTTCTATATAAAAAAAAGAAAATGGAAAGTTTTTGGAGTAATGTAAATAATCCATGGGTTGGCAAACAGACCATGAATGTAAAAGCTATTAATTAAGTAAACTTCAGCTTAGCTTTTGTCACGCAGGATAAAGGATACATTCTCTATTTGTCTCGTGTCCAGGCAAGCCTGGTTGGGTGTGGTGTTTACCAGATTTTCTGAATACACTCCCACCACTCAAATAAACCTTTAGTCTAAATGTGTGCCGTAATCTTTACAGCCTCCTAAAATCAACAGCTTACATACTTACATTCATGCTGCAGTGACATGTTTTATGTTCTTTAATCTCATTCTTCACTGCCTTTCTTTAAAAATGCCTCTCACTTTCTTTTCTTGAACTTTTTAACACCAACATGCTGAAATTAAATTACATAACCAGCACTACTATAAGACACATTATTTAGTCCATATTTGAGCAGTTGCCATGGTGTTATCTGCTGTATATATCTTGCCTACAGTGGTGACTGTAAAGATAGTCGGCTCATATTACTTTTACTTTCTCACACACTGCATGTATTGAATTTTTGGCCATGGGTGGCAGCACAAGAAAACAGAAAACACACATTTGGTTTTTGGACATTTCACTTGTCCTGAACTTATGTGACACAAGAACAATTTTGTTTGTAGATTTTGTTTTGCGGTGATTGCTTTTTCTCCTACATACCTGTTGGCTAATGGTGTGCAAAGACCTTGTTGATAACCTGTCAGTCCGGACATTTGCACTGACAACATGAATTTCATATGTGATTATTTGGTGCATCTGTACTGCAAAGCCTCTTATGTTCTACCCAAGTTTGTCCTTCCTGTTTAGATTTTTATCGATATAATGCCAAAATAGTCACATTGTACATATTAAACACTATCAACAATATCAACTTTTCAGTTTTTTATGTTTATATTTACAGAACTAACAGAGAACTGACTGCAGTCTTGATTAAATATTGAAATGAATGAGAATATGAATTCCAGTTAAGTGTTGCAGTCATGTGTTTTGTGTATTCACCCATGCATCCAGCAAGCGCCTTTCTGTTTGTCTTCAGCTGCATTTCAATGGCTTGTATAAGTGACCCATATTGTTTACCCTGCCCCTATTTTTTTTAACTGGACTGGTTAAACCAGCAAGCTTTTTGGCCATAGTCCTGGTTCTTTTTCTTTCAGTCTGAACTGTTGAATAATTTGTGAACACATTCTCCAGGAAACCATTGGATATGGGTAAAAGCCCACTGTGTAGCTCCCTTCTGGGCCTCTATGGACTGTGGATGCCCATCATCGTCTCTTGATGAATCATACCACTATGGACCTATTTTTACACAAGATAATGTGGGCTAAAGGATCAACATCCTGTCAGATATTTTACATACATGTCATTTGTACAGCATATTCTGAGTGGACACCTGATGCTCATTTTCCTCTTCCTGAAATTTCAAGCATTTTAAACATACCCTGCACTATTCAGTTAATGCAACAAATATTTGCTGCCATCTTGTGGCAAAACAGAACACAGCTGTTACACTCACTGCTTTTCATTGTCGTCATTGTCTCATGTACTGTAATATTTATATGGCTTCACTTTGATTTGCTCTGAAGTATGTGGCTTTTAAATATGAACCCAAATACGCACACAAATCCTCCAATACTAGTCATAGAATTTTATCAAATGTGATGATCACAGTAAAATGTATCTTGTTTGTTATTATGTGTATACAGTATACACATAATTAACAGGCTATATATTGTTTAATCTCTACAAAACTTTTTGTGGTTTTACAGGGGTTACGTGTCAGTGACTTCTTGAGCTTAATCAGTGAGCATTAGATATGCTAGTAGGCGGATGTTGTTACCATTGGATAGAGCCAAGCTAACAATTTTCCTGTATTTCCTGTGTTTATGTGAAACTAAGATAACAGACTACAGCGGTACCAGCCTCTTAAATGTGAATGTTTAGTTACTCTGGTTTGTAATTATCATACTAGTTTCTCCTTGTATGACAGTAAACTCAATATTTTTGGTCAGAAAAATAGCAATTTGAAAACGTTCACTTGGACTTCAGGACATAATGACCTTTTTCACTATTTTCTGACATTCTCTTCACTGGGCAACCTACCATTTACTAAAAAATGTAGTCAGATGTGCTGCTGATGAAGGTAATTATTGGTTATAGGCATAAATCACCTCTAAGATGGAATAATACAACCTTGGCCATGGTTTTCTGTAGGTTAATTACTTAGTACAGAGGGGGAAAAAATGAAGCAATTCAATACAAAAAATTAGGTCCATATACATAAAACTGGTAAAGGGTTTTTAACTAGAGGTTGACGCCGAGTCCCTCTACAAGACAAAGTGAAGGATGGAGGACCTAATCAAATTATGTAGAACCAATGGTGCTTGGCTTTTTGAGCCCCAGAGTCTTATTTTATTTCATATATAATGAATACTAAAGAATTCACTACAAATAGCTTAAAAACATACAGTACGTTCAGTATATGGAGGGTGAACAGCACAGCCTATTATTCATCAGATGTATTGTGTACATGCCCTCCCTCTCACGCACGCACGCCCACACGCACGACGTACATGCGCTCTACGACACACGCACACAAACATGGCGGCCTCTGTTTCACCGCTACGCTCCTCCTTCAGGATTTGTAGCCCGTTAACGTTACACCATCACTGCTGCCGGGCCAAACTGCGGATGCACAGAAAATGCGAGAGTCAAAGGAGACATCTACATCAGTCGGCGACGAGGTAAACGGCAACACGTTTAAAAACACATTTTCTTTTAACGCGCGGCATTATTTTTGCAGAGGGATGGACGAGCGACGCTTTAGCATCACCGGTGAAGGCGTGTGTACCGTCACGTGTCAACGGATGGTGATTGACAGTAGGTTTCACCGTTCACGGTAGAGAGGGCAGGTTTAGCGGATATATATTAAAGCTGGGAAGGTCAATTACTGGTCTCATTAAGTGAAAATTGCTGTTAACTTTGCATATAAAATGTTTCGCCTGTTGTAGAATCCACTGCATTTGTATAATGTTGGCTGCTGCTGCAAGTGGACGGTTAGCTGCAGTTAAGCTTTTGATATGAATAACCGTGGCTACTACTTACCCTGTACAATAGGAATTTATGTTCCTTAACACACAAGTGTGTCGTTAACCGCCGCTATTTAAAAAAAACAAACGCATAAATCGTTACTCCACCCGGAAGACATGAGAAGAGTAACGTTAATTCGTTACTCTGGTTTGTAATTTTAAGCATTAGTCTCAGTCGTTTCCATTACCATGGTCGGATTAACCTCCTACAAGGCCGCGGGGCAAACATTTGTAGTTGGGCCCCCTGTTGACCCCCGCTGTAACTGCACTGTCAGATTCATCTAGAAGCCTCCTTTATATTTAAACGAGACTAGGTCAAAACTTAGTGCTTATGTGTACAGTAATTTAATAAAGCCAATTTCTCCAAAAAGCTGTTTTCATTTACATGTTTTTCTGTATGAAATAGTGACAACAGTAGGAGTCATTGCCTCATGGGTACATAGTGTTTGACGTAATAGGCAACACATGAGGCAGACTCACAGACCACCGTTGTAACTGGGACAGGAGGACGTGGAGCTCATAGTTAGCAAGCCAACCATGAGAGACTGCTGTCAGACTCTGTGTCTTTGTTGGAAAGACAAGGAGTCTGGTGGAGCTTTGTCAGTCACTAGCCTCAGCCTCTATCACTCTATCAACATAATACAACACGCTATGTGACAAATGAATTTTTTTTACCGCTGGTCAAACAGCAAAAGCGTCTAACGCTAACCTGAACTTCGGCGAATAATGAAAGGCTTTTTTTTTTTTTAATTTAAAATGACTTTATCTTAAGAATTGTCATCGACTAATTTTTTGTCAATTAACTAATCAATTATTTAGAATAATGTGACATTCTTTACATTGTGTCTACTTGTGATGTGGTATGGGCTGTCTGTCTGAACTACCTCCCCAGGCATGCTGCTGTGGTGATTTCGGGGATAGAGCTGGCTCGTCAGCTCCACAGAGAAATCCAGCGGGATGTGGAAGAGCTGGTGGCTCAAGGCAACATGAGACCCCACCTAGGAGTGGTCTTGGTGGGGGACGACCCAGCCAGTCGTACCTATGTTAGGAACAAGACCCGAGCAGCCAGCATCCTGGGTCAGATATGAGCATCGCACACATTCCTGAACACTGTGCAGGAACATAATGTGACAGATCAACAACCACAACGAAGATGAACCTTATTCATTTCACTTATTCAGGCATGCATGGACATATAGTTACACATGGATGAACACATTTTTCATAACTATGAACTGCAAACTAACATGCAAATGATAACATTCTGAACATGGAGTATGTGTGATGTGTATGTGCTCTCCAGGTATTTCCAGTGATACAGTGGTGCGGCCCAGTTCGGTGTCCCAGGAGGAGTTATTGGAGCTGATTGACAAGATGAACCGTGACTGGAGGGTCAGCGGCCTGTTGGTGCAGCTACCACTTCCAGGTAAACACGGGTCACAGCTGCACATGAGTTTTTCTCACTGACAGCAAAGTTACCCAACATTAACTGGTCTTTGCTGTTCAGCAAACATGAAGGTCTCTTTTAAATTTGCCTGAGGGACATAAACCTATTGTAGCACGTGTCACTGTAAAACAGATTACAATAAGCTAGTGGACTTTAACTGTTTACTAACAAACTTTAACACAACTATACAATACACAACACATACAGTTCGCAATAAATGGGAGGCAAGTTTCACTTAACCCGTTTTGTGCCTTATTGTGTTTAGGATAAGTTCAGATACTGTTTTCAGTCTTAAATTAGTTTTGTCAACTTTATTTTCACTGAGTTAAGAAATGTGGCTGTTAAAGGAAAGTTGAAAACATACCCATAATATGCGTTTAGAGCAGCATGTAATGCAAGTGTAGAGTGTAATAATCAACAATTTGTCTTGTGTGTTTTATTATACGTAATGTCATTGAGTATCTGTCTAACCCCCTCCCCTCATTAGAGCACATAAATGAGCGAGCAGTGTGTAATGCCATCGCTCCAGAGAAGGATGTGGATGGTTTCCATATTGTGAATATTGGGAAACTGTGTCTGGATCAGAGATCTATGGTGCCCGCGACACCTGCAGCTGTCTGGGAGATCATCAAAAGAGCAGGTAAACTGCCAGAACCTCTTCAGCTCCATTACTGAGGACCAATTTTTTTAAATTACAGTTTTTAATGTTGTTTTGCCATGGTTTTCATGTTGTATTTATATTGTTCTTTGCTTTTTTTCATGTTAACTTTGCCACAAATAGTTAATCCTTTAGAAGGCAATTAAGATCTATTAAATGTTGTACCAAGCAGGGCCCACTAGATGGTGCCTAACAATCAGTTTTCAACCTAAAATTTGTCCACTGTCCTGATGTTCTGGACCAGTCAGTCATCCTCTTGACCAAGTGGAGCATGTAAATGTTTAGTCACTTAAGACTACATGCAAATGGGTAGGAAAATTAAGTGTGGTGAATTTTTTATTCAAATTTGGCATCCAAGGTTACATAAAAAAGAACTTATGATACAGAAACAAACATTTTCAAAGTCATTTGTTAAGAAAGAACTCTTCTCTCTGCTTTGTGATTGAATGTGGGATTTAGATTTTGGCAGTACTGGCTGTACTTGGAAGTGCTACATACAGTAATAAAAATAAACAATAGGGCTTTCACACCACTCGGTGCTCGGGCCCTAAAAATATTAGAAAACTGGCTGCTTCAGGAGGTAACATCTTGGTTGCCTTACTGGTCAAACCCAGCAGAGGGTGCTGTTGTTCATGTACAAGCAGCTTTAAAGTATTAGCCAGAGTTGACTGATCTGGTTAGCTCAGTTCAGTTAACTGTTGTTGCTGAGAAATCCAACTACTGGCACCCCCCTGCCAGAAAGCAGGGATTCTGAGACCATGAGATGGCAACGAGGGTCCTTGGTAATCGTGGAGGCTTTTCTCAACGCAGTGTTTATGATGATCATGATGGTGTTAATGATAAATGCCCTCTGTGTGACCCTGATGGCTGTTTTCACTATCAGCTGTCAGAATTTTTAAAATTCCCATACCAGACAGTGTTGAAGCAGCTTTCTACAATACCTTTTGTAGAATGTGATGAAGAGGGTGAAGGGTTTTCTCTCCTGTCCCTGCACTGCTCTGGGCTTTTTGGACAAGGAGGAATAGAGGTAGTTGTGATTGTCAAGTTTAGATGCTTTGTTATGTTCACTCCAGCAAAGCAAATAAATCAGCAAAACCTACTTAAGCACTGTCCATTCAAAAGGTGATCTGTCCTACTACAACTGAAAAAAGGGTTTAGCAAGCGATCAGAAAATTTAATATGACAGACTAACTAAATAATGGACCTTTCCTACTTGCACTACACAAGATTGCTTGAAGGATGTTTTTGAAGAATGCCAGCTTTTTCATCTTGAAGAGGTTGTGTTCAGACTATCCACTATGAAACACTGTAGCCCCCTCATTCATTGGAATGGGGCTAAACGGGGCACAAAAGCAGACCTGGCTCAAATCTTTCTTGACCACAAAGCAGTGTCATCTAGCGGGGGCTGCAGTGGCCAATCATATTGACGAAAATGCACATTTTGGTGGCTTACCTTTCTACATAAATGTTGTATTTCAGCTGTTTACCTTGCTATTGTGACAGCGAAAGATAAAATTATTGCCACTGTGATAACATCCAAGAGTCATAAATTCCTGTGAATAGATATTACTCAAACTGGTCTTCCTGGATTATATTTCATATTAAATGCATCATCAGTAGCTGAAATACAGCTGAAACTCTCAGATGTAAAACTGCCATTGCACAAACAGTCAACGTACACAAACACAATTAAAGAAGCAAATAAGTAAGTAAAATGGTAGATATTAGAGACTTATGTTGTTTAGCTGTGACCATATAAGAGCCTTGCATGGCCAACATCCATATATGCAATACAAATCAGCAAATGAATCAGCAAAGGGAGATATCTGCCTATTGCAGACATTCCTACCCTCCCACTATTAGTCACTTTAATGACTTTTTATGACTCTAGCTTGATAATGAATGTAGTAGTTGTCAAATGTGCGACATTGTGGTGCCAGGCTGTGGTGCAGTTGGCAGAATAACCTTCCTCCCACATGCTTGTATGATCAGCTAAAGGTGAAATGCTACCCCAGGCTCCCTGTTTAAGTTCTCTTTGTCTCTGCTGAGCGGTGCAGTTTATCAGACATAATTTATTAAAAATATTTTCGCCTGTAAATGTGTTTGTGCAGGTATTGAGACGGTAGGAAAGAATGTACTGGTCGCTGGTCGCTCCAAAAATGTTGGAATGCCCATCGCAATGTTGCTGCACACCGATCGCAACCATGAACGCCCCGGAGGTAAGTGCACGCGTTTGTGGTTACCTGCGAGTAGGAAGATCAGCCAGCATTGATGTTACACCATCTCGGCTTTCCCTGAAGGATACTTGATGCTTTGTACTTTTGTCAGGAAGTGATCAATAAATGAAGGCTTTAATGACTCCTCACCTATGAAATCCAACAAAAAATGCTGATGCATGTCCTGCTGGAGGAGTTCAAAGAGGAAAAAAAAAATGAAGTATGAAGTAAAAGCATAGGGCGAGACTTTTGGCATTGTGCACTATTGGAGGACAGCTTTCCTTGTAAGGGTGTGGGAGGAAGGGAGGGGGTTTGTAAAGGCATTTAATGGAATTTGCCGCTTAGATGAAGCAACAAGTTTGACCTATCAAGGTATGGCAGTATTACAGGTCAGATTAACACTAATTAAAAGTGTAATTAACAACAACATACAGCTGTGCACAAATAAGTTAATATTAATATATATATATTATATTAATATATAACTTCTCTTAAGTTAAAATTCTGTGTAATATCTGCCCCCGTATTACAAGCTGAGTAAATGCTACTAAAAGTATAGAAATTTCTGCTGTGTAGATATGAGATGTGCCACTGGGGAAAGCATTTATGATTAATTAAAAAGACCATCGTGGGGTCGGTTAAGTTTCACACCTGGTAATAGATTAACAATTGACTTTAAAACTCTTTAATCACTGTGGGTAGTCCCTCTTTTACTCTTCACACGAAACAGGTTAGCAAGCTAACGTTAGTTTTTGGTGTTGGTCCAGTTAGCTACACCCTCAATTTCACCTGGCAGTTACTGGATATAAACGTTTAGTAACAACTAATCTCTATGTCAGAACTAGTTTGTGTGTAACAACCCTTTTTAATTGAGTTATGCGTAAAATTCCACCCAGTAAACATTTACTGCAAAACTAGGCTAAGTTTGAACTTTTGAATAGCTGGTGCACTCAGCTCACGGCCTTCCCAGCCTTTATTACTCAGTCAAGGGCAACACACGCCTGTAGCGCACACCAGACACGTCACACAGACAGAAAAATTAGTCAGCGTGTGGAAGTCAAGACGTGTAAATCCACCGAATGCGATAAAATTTAGGCTTTTCTGGAATGTTGATTTGTAGTTGGAAAAAGAGCAGTGGCGTATCCTGATGCATCGTGGCATAAGGCTGCCAGTGTGAAGGCTTACCAGCGAAACAAGTGTTGGTGTTTTGACACACATGATATACCATGAATGTGTTGCAGATACGAGTCACGCAAGTCAAACAACCTAGCATAAATCAACAACCAAAAAATCTGACAATAGCTGTTGAGGACATATCTAAAACACTGCTTCTGCCTTCCCTGTTTATTGTGTTTAATGTATTTTCATGTTCTTAATGTGGCATTTCCTCTTTGTAAAACTTTTGATAGTACACACGTGGTAAGTGAAGGTGGGATGAAATATTTGTATGAATGAGTCGCTGGCTGGAACTGAAGTGGGGATTTTGTGGTCATAGTGTATGTTATATATCAAAGACTCGTGGGCCAACAAGGATTCAGAGTAACATATCTGACATTTAAAAAAAAAAAAAAATCCATACTAAAAAAAACTTTCCTTTGAGGGTTTTAAAAAACTTAACTTGCACTGTTAAGATTCTACACACTGAGTATCCAGCAGCTTAGGTTAGAATATATTTACAAAGCCAGTTGTTAACAAAGTTTAGTTAGATAATGTCATCTTAATACTCAGTCACCTTAATACTCAAACCTTTCGTTTTGCATTTTATTGACCTGAAAACCCAACAAATAAAGCAAATCAAAATATAACCCAGATACGTATTAAAATATGTTGAACTTTGACTATTAAAGATTGTAGTACTTATTTGCATTTTACATCAGATTCTGTCACTGAAGTGGAATTTTGTGCATGTTGGAAACTTGACCTGTTACGCTCTACTGATTCTCAACAGACAAGGCTGTGTAAGAGAGTAAGTGCACCAACACACAGCAGCAAGGATTCAAAGCTGATGAAGCTGAAAACAAACACCTGGTTTAACTGTGGTTTAATACACTACAAAATTTGGACTTTGCCAAACTTATATTTATTAAAAAAAATAATTTTAGTTTTTAATTGTATGGCATTTCAGTGATATTGTTTTCATTTTGCGGTCAGTTCTCCTCTTTTATTCTGTCTCTTACACACACACACACACATCCCACTAGGTATGTAATCTACAGGTTTGCTGTGCTGTGACTTGCCTTTCCTTCCCTCTCATTCTTATCTTCTTAGAGGCCCTCCTTGTGTGATCCTCTTTCTCTCGCTCCACACCTCTGTTCCTGGTCACAGTTGAGTTATGACAATGCAGGATGTCCTCACACATCTTAGATAAAGACTAGAGTTACTGTCGTCATGTATCCTCATTGTGCAATTGCGGACTGATTGAAATATCCTTACTTCCCCACCACCTGCCACTTAGAGCACTGGAGAATATGTCAGTGTTTTGATTGGGAGCTACAAGACCAGAGCCTGACTGAACAGTAATATTTTAAAAGACATGAATATTTACGTTTAGATATGGGCCAAAAAACAGCCTGCCAGGATTAATATAATATATAATAAGAGTCACTTCACATTTTTTTTCCACATTGTTGATCCACACAAGAAGTGTAGGTTTAACATGTTCAGGTTTTCAGATATCGTCTTTGGAAACTTCCAAAGTCCTGCCCACTTGATACAATAGAGGTGAATCGCATTTCATTCTCAGACAGTTTACTGCAAAGTGAACATAAAATGTGATCAGTCAATCACTATTTACTCCTGATTAACTGACAGATCAAATAACATATACTGTGTATAGTAGAGCACCAATATATGAATGTTAGTGTTTCAGTTGAAATAAAGGACTGCTCTCTTCTGGCACTTTAAAACATGTATTGATAGTAGTCAGTTATTTTATAAACTGGTGCTCATCAAGTGTAGAAATACTGAAGTAGTTGATTAACCTCAGGTACATAGATGACTGCCCTTACTGATGATATAAGAGTCCTTTTTGTGTGATATAGTGTCTCTGCTCTTTTCCTCTGAAGGTTAATATTGTAGTTTATGGAAGTGCAGTACGGTTTTCTGACAGGAGGAGCAGTCTTTGTTTTAGATGAGGGACACCTCGGAAAACCCTGAAGAAAATGTCATTGTATATTAGGACAAATGTTACTGTCAGCTGTTTTCAGAGGGACTGTTAGTCACACTGTCAGTAGTAATTCCAAAAGACACCTTTCATTGTAATGTCTGTGAATTTTCCTGAGTAACAATATTTCTGTTGCGTTTTTGATTTATAGTTTTTCACTGCTTTAAGCACCAGGTATGACTTTGAATGCACCCACATGGTTTCGCCCACATTTCTCAAAACCTTGGCACATAAACGTTATCTGCAGGCTTAGATACCTCTGAGAAAATCTTTTTTGTTTGATGTGGGTAAACTGGTTTCAGGTGACGCCACAGTGACCATTGCCCACAGATGTACACCGAGGGAGCAGCTGAAAGAGCTAACCAGCCTGGCTGATATCATTATTGCAGCTGCAGGTAATTACAACCCAGACACCAGTAAGGAATATTTCATGTCTATTCTTTTACACTTAAAGGACCAAAGTGACATATCTCATGTCCTGTTTTTTTCCCCAACTAACAGTCAAAACCTGAAAGATATTCAGTTTATTATCACGAAAGATAAAGAACAGCTGGAAAATCTCATAACTGAGATTGTAGAGCCAATGGATGTCTGGCATTTGTGTTTAACAAAATTCCTTAAATCATTAATCTGTTTTAAAACTAGCTGCTGATTAACTATTTTGATCAACTAATAAATTATTATATTTGGAAGTAATTCCTTCTGATGAGTTTGGTATTTGGGGCCGAAACTAAAATGATGCCCATCGCTCAATATACTGCACTGTTTTCTTTGTTCTCACTTTCTGGATTAGCTTATATTGTTAAACTGGTGAGTTATTTTCCTCTAAAAGCTTTTTAATTCACTTTCTTATTAACTTTGTATTATAAATGAAGAAACTTCAAGGGAACTGATTCTGCTTTTTCTAATGTTGCTGAAGTGGCTGTAGCTTCAAGAGTACACTCCTTAAACCACTGTTAGATGTCTTTTCATTATCCTGGAAATGCCATACAGGGGATTATGTGTAAGAAGGAGGAAAGATTGTGAAAGTGCTTACCAGTCCTTACTTGAAGCAATCTTAGCAACGATATTAAAAAATTCTTAAGTAACACAATGCCTTGTTGGCTTCCATTTCTGATAAATGTGTTATTCCTGATGACTAAACGCAGCTCTCCAGGAAGGGCATCTCATTTTCATTTCCTCATTTGGTTTCAATTTTTAAGTGAGTCCAAACCATTGAACTGCTTTAATGTCACTTGGGAATCATCGCGTGTTTGGGTTTAGCATTGAAAATCAAGTGTGTGTCGAGGATTAAATTGTTGTGGAACCGGTTTTAATTCCACTTAGTAAGCAATTAGACTCAGGGGGTAGTGTGGTGTTAGCGTGTCACTCCTGTGCTATATATATATATATATATATATATATATATATATATATATATATATATATATGAGCTGTGGTATTTTCTGCCTTTAAACCTGGTATTTAATTGATATTTGGATCAGATCCTGTTGTTGAGCAGCTTTAATTGCAGCCTGCAGAGTTCAAATTGACAATTTTCAAGTGGTGTGGTTATCAAAATAAATAAACAATGCTTAATTATCTTCTTCCTTATAGACAGTCAGCTGAGGTTACATCTTCTTCTGCCCTGTTGCCTTTTAAGTTCAAGGTGAAGTGGTACTTGTCATGATGTTCTACTGGAACCAGTCATTAAAAGGAGATGACAAACATCACTGCAGAAAAGAAAAGACATTTTGCTGTTCAGAGACCTTGGTATCCTACTTTAATGGAACCTGCAGCACTGTATTGTTTTGTTTTTTTGTTCTTAATATGGGTCATTTACACTGGTATGGTGGTTGGAATGGGAACGTCATGGTGGCTGCAGATGCCTTTCAACCACAACTATTAACAGTTCTGAAATTATTTTTGTGGTTTTAAACTTTAATGTCAGGTTATCTGAGTCACATCAACATGTTCAGCTTGACCAGCAGCAAGAGCCCATCCTTCAACAAAGTGACGCAAATCTGTGGTTGGTAACCATCAGTTCTTTTGAAAAATCTAATGTTCTTAACCATGTACACCAAGCCTGAGTTACCAACTGGGCAAAGCAGCCAACTGACTCCAGGTGCCTCCACAACCTCATGTTTCATATGATCTGGCAGTTTTTGGTAATTTGATCTATTTTAACTTTGGGAATGTGCAACACTAAACCACAATGTCATCAAATAAGGTTAAAGGCGTTAGATTGCTCCCTGCCTTGTTATCTGATCTTGGAATGCGGTCTGAGAAAAGGTCCCTGTGTCACAATCTAGTTTTAAGAATTTTTTCAGCAGATATTTTGCACGCAATGTGCTTAAGGTATGGGGTCATGTAATTCTCTGGTAGTAATGTTCACAAATTTCTGAAACAATATATGCGGCATCACATTATATTCTATCTATAAACCCCTCCATGGGTTCTTTTCATAGGTGTTCCTGGGCTGATCACAGCAGATATGGTTAAAGAGGGCGCAGCAGTCATTGACGTGGGCATAAATCGTATCCAGGATCCGAACACGGGAAAACTCCGACTCATCGGGGACGTGGACTTTGAGGGTAAATAATCAAAAAGTACATTAGAATAAAAGATGTACCTTTTTTAATATAATTTCTAACAGCAGTTAAATAAACATGCTGTATAAGCATATATGCTGTTTTATCAATTCCCTTCTAAGGATTTGATTTTACGCAACTGGTGAATTTTTGTTTTATCTTTTTATCCGTGTGAAAATACTGACTCTGTGAAAAAATATATCAATTTGATTGACACACACTTTTTAGGATTGGATATCGGGATTCAGTTTACAACATGCAAAGGTTTTCCAAAGAAATAAAAGATTGAACGGAGATACACCTGTCAATCTTAGATCTGGTTCTTGGAATGAAAAATGTTATTTTAACCATTAACCATGTAACCATTTGACTTTTTGTAGGAGTGAAGGAGAAAGCAGGTTTCATCACTCCTGTACCTGGAGGTGTGGGTCCGATGACAGTCGCCATGCTTATGAAGAACACTGTGACTGCTGCCAGAAATGCACTGATGCATTAAACACTGACACAGTATGAAGCCATTCATTTTAATGAATGCTATGTGGTACAAACAGTATATACATACATGCACACATATGTAGACACATTCATTTAATTGGGTATACACATACACACACACATTGCCAAACATCTAACACACTTTTATTTAAAAATCCATGAGCTCAAGCCTCCATACCTGCTGGGAAACTTACTTGATATGTACTTTGTTTATATTGTGAATTTTTTCATTTATTTATTTAAGTTATTTATTTCAGATTTCACTTTTTGAGAATTTAGATTCATATTTTTTCTACTGAAGTCGTTTTGGTTCATTTTTGAACATTCCAGTTTCACTGAGAAGGGAATATAAAATAAAAAAACAATGCTGTGCCGATACTAGAATCTCACTTTATTTATGTGTTTAAAGGATAGGTTCACATTTTTTAAGTCTGTCTTAAAATAATACTCACGTGCCCATTTGGGACAAATTCCACAGTCCTTCTATGTAAAAGTGCATTGCAAAGCTAAGCTGAAGCTACTTGCGCCATCTCAGTCAGTGCAGATGACTCAGGGGAAAGTGGGTAAACAAAACAGTGACCATGACAATTTTTACTGACATCTCACGTACTTTTGGATGGATTGCCATGGACCACACAGGATGAATCACAATAATTTGCTTTCTAACCAAATACATCCAAAAGTCTAGAGAGTTTCCATCAGCCTCAGCTCTACCTTCTGTTTTGCTGTAATTAGCAAATGTTAGCATGCTAACACTGTAAAATAAGCATAAAAACTCAGGAAGGTCGTATGATCACGGAGTTGGTTGTGTGAAGATCAAAAATACTTGAAAGTTTTTTTCAGATTAAGCATTTTTGAAGATTGCGATGTAACTACTGGTGCAAACGTGATCACTGTTGGCCAGGCACTCATGGTGAACACCGATTGGTAAACCTGACTCTGCCTTTTGCTGCCAACCACTAAAGAACACTACACTTCATCCTATTTGTTATGTCTCTATACGTCCTCTTGTCACCTGTCATATATAAAGGTATCCACAAAATTAAAAGAAAAAAATCTTGATAAAAACTTCCTTGTTTAATCACACCTCTGGGAAAATTGAGGCTTTCACAACACATGTAACTGTAAATGAAGCAACCTCTCAAAGTGCAAAAGAGGTATTTGAGTGAAACTATCAATCTGCCAAGGATGTGCGTGGGCTCAAAGGCTTCCAAAGAAAAAAAAAACATGTTTAAAGAGCCTCTGGGTAGTTACATGCCCCCACCACCATTCTCAGCCTTCAGTCTTTGTCTCTGCATGCAGGGCATAAAGGAAATGATGCAAATAGACTTTATATAAGCTCAGCAAAAACCCGTTCTTGATCACAGTGCTCAGGCAGAAGGAGCTCAGGTGATAACATCAGACATCACACTGCAACAAGACAAGATGTTTACACTAAGACAGACATACCTGGAGAAGGGTAAGTGTCTTGTTTATTCCGTCAGATTTTATAACTACCTATTGTCCTTGATTGTACCAAAGCAATTGAGATTATTTTTGTGATAATGCACTTTTCATAAAAATAGATTTGTAAACACACTATGTAGAACCACTGCATTTGTAAGAGAAGAATATTGACTAAAAATCAATATGCTTTGTAGCACAAGGGAGCAAAATAAATGCTTTTTACACCAAGATCTAATCATCTATATTAATGTTTCCTGTCATTTCCCTCCATGTTTTCCAGCCTGCTTCTCAGCAGCGGCAGTGCTGCTTCTCCTGACCACAACAGGACAATCGGCAGTTCTGACTGACAGCGTCCAGACCACAGCAACTCCTCCTGTGACAAATTCATCTCTGACCACACAGCTCAACAACAGTAAGTGCCTTCAGTGGCTGAAATCTAACAGCGTCACATTGAGCTGCTGAAAAATGTTTGATGACTGACTTAACTGAAATCTAGGGAGCTAAAGACTAAACAAAAAACGATGCTGCTTTTATCTTGCATGTAGAAGGTTTAAGATCCATCTTGAGCAAATAAGATAATTGTTGAAAAATACCATTTTTAAATTCTTTTTTTTTTAATCCATTAATTTTGCACTTCTAATTTACTCATTGATTGACTGGCACTTCATTTATCAGCTGATTAATTAGTTGCACAAATGGTCCCACATACTTTTGTGTTACAATGTGATAATTGATAATAATACCCCTCTTTCTCTCTGCAGGCACTGTGGAGGAGCCTCTGGTTCTGAGCTTACACAGATCATGTGGAAGTGAACATGACAAGTACTGTGAAAACGGTGGCGAGTGCATGTACCCCCAAGACAGTGACAAACCCTTTTGCATGTAAGATATTAAGTGTTATGCCACACACACTTTTTTGTTATGATCAAAAAAAAACCCCTCATCAAACTGCGTCATTTGCACATGTTGGTTCGTGTTCACCTCTGGAATGCACTCACATATTTCTCTGTTCTGCAGCTGCAAGTCCTCGTACAGTGGGCCTCGCTGCCTTTTCTTCAGTGAGCCCACTCACACCCTGCCTGAGTTAGAGCAAGTGATTGGCATCAGTTTTGGTGCTGTGATGCTCATCTTTATCCTGGCCATCATGATTTACTGCTTTACCTCTAGGAGGTGAGTATCCACTGTCCACAAACTAACAGTTTTGACGTTTGGCAACCATTCCTCCAGCCATGATTCTGTTTCATTTTGATCTTGCATATTTAGACTTAGAATCTTTCTGGGAATCAGTTATCAAGTCTATCTGAGTTTTGTTTTTACGTCAAACAAAATGATGGATTTCCAGTTTTGTGCTTTACAGTTGTTACAGTTACAGTTGTTACAGTTTTGATAATAGTCTGTTTGTTGTATTTACAGTTATAAGTTTACATTTTTTTTTTTGCATCTTCTCAAAGTTCCAACACTTTCTTTGCTCCTTTTTTTCTAGGTGTGTAAAATCAGCTCCACTAATAAAATCTGCACCATCTAACATATCAGTGTGACTTCTACGGCTCACTGTTGCTCCTCCTCCTCTTCATCATCATCATCATCGTCGTCACTGTTATCGCCTTTGTCAGTACTGACACTCAAAGCAGTTATGGGACTGTAAAAGCTTTTTGTACTGTATTGAACTTTTCATTTAATGTGCGTAAAGAAGGCCTCTGTTCAGTCTGACATCATGATTTAAAACAAGCAGATGCTGAGAAATGAAGAGATCTGGACAAAGAAAGACTAAACTGTGTCAGACCTGACTGGGGCCTTTTCTGTATAACAGGGTCAGATGTGAATAATTTCATTGTCCTTTAAAGACTGAGGGCGAGAAAATATTCCTATTTATTGAAATATTGCAATTAAGTTATTGAAAGTGTTCTTTATTTAAAGTTTTGTAATAAATTTATGAAAATGAATGTTTACATGTTTGAATTTCTGTCGGTAAGAGTTTTTATTATTAACTGGTTGTCAAATTGTGAGGTTCAAGAAACATTTTCAAGAAACAATTAGTTTTGGCAGGACATACTGTAGATACCATTTTGGAATACTTACTTAAAAATAAATTTAAAAATTAAATAGTCATGTCTCTGATGTGACACATGAGGTCTGTAGGCAGCCAACCTATAAAACAGAGAATGGAACGATAATGCAATTTTGATCTGCTCACACAACTAGTTAGTTAGTGTTGAAGATGCACTTTGAAAATAAGAATAAATTCAGTTAAAACATACATGAAAATAATTAAACAATATAAACAGAGGACATATCATGCAACAATAAAAAATCACATCAGGGAACAATTCTTTCTATTTGAGAAGTCCTCTATGTTTTTAAAATAATAAGGAAATAGTATTAAACTAGAAAAACTAAAGAGTTATTAAGTCCTTTGACATTCTTATTCATAATAACTTAAAGGTTATAGGCTTAAACCACATCTATCTGCAATGTTACAAAATGATTAAGTACATTTACAAAATACTGAATTTCAATATTTTTGAAATACTTTGACTCCATTGCATTTCAGGTGGGAATATTGTACTAAGTTGTAAGTTTTTTTTTCAAACAAAACACATGAACTTATATATGTATATGTATATGTATGTATGTATATGTATGTATGTATGTATGTATATATATATATATATATATATATATATATATATATATATATATATATATATATATATAAGTTCATGTGTTTGCATTGTTAAACATACTCTGCTTCTTACATATTTTAAATGTAATATTCAACAACACAAATCTGACATGAGCCATCTTGTTATATAATAACCACTTTTACTTTTGATGCTTTAAGTAAAGTTTAGTTGATAACGCTTCTGTACTTTTATTTAAGCTGGAGAATTTCAACATCTACGTTTTCGTACTGAGTACTAAGTAAAGGCTGGACGTCCATCTGAATTTCTGTCAGCAATAAAAGGATGAGGTTAATAGAAGCAGCTCCTGCTTGAGTTTTTGTGTTGCCTGCGGTGTCTGTTTTCTTTTCTTTTTTTTTTTTTTTTCTTTTTTAATTTGGGACCTCCAAAGCGTGAAATTGCCTAAATTACAGGAGTCTGTCACCACACCCAGACCACAGGATTGAGCGCATTGTTTCCAGTTTGTATCTGCTGGGAGAGGCATCGCCTGCCCCTTTACCCAATAGTTATTTTGTCTACGTCGGAAGCGTTTCCGATCCACACTGGCTCATACTGTACCTGAGCGCCCACCGAGCCTCTATCCTGTCCGCGACCTGCCCGCTCTGAAATGGGGAACAGCAAACCTTCAGCGCTCCTCTCACTTATCAGTAAGTTTTTTTTTGTTTGTTTGTTTTTGTGTGTGTGTGTGTGTGTGTGTAGTTTTTTTTTCAGTGTTTGACAGGATGAAGTCAATGTCAAATATTTAGTATATATATAAAAATATTTTAGTTTGACACCGTTGTGATCTGACGTGATTCTCTACGTTTCAGGGGGAAATACTGCAGTACTTTTCTCAGCGTTACATTTATTTAACAGCTTTAGTTACTCGTTACTTTTCAGATTAAGATTTTTCTAAACACAAAATCATCATATAAAAAAACCAATGCATTGCTGTAATTAAACTATCCAACAGTATATAAAGTAGGCTGAAGTAAATAAAATAGTTAAAATTATCTTCGTCTTGAAATGGTGATGAAACTTTCTCCTTCTAGTTCAACATTAATGCATCAGTGGAAATATTCAGTATAATAATGTAATACTATGACATTAACAAGGTTGATTATAATACTCAATTATTACACTCACAAGGTTTTATATAAGTACATTCAGCTGATGGTACTCCTATGTTTAATTATTTTGCTAATTAGCCAAAGTAATATTTTGAATGTAGGATTTTTACTTGTACCGGATTATTGTAGCAGTACTACTTGTACTTAAATGAAGGGTCGACATTATACTTTTACTCACCTGCGTTTTACTCCATTACATTTAACTGACAGCAGTGCTTACTCATCACCTTGCAGTTTGCTTTCCTTTTTGCAAAAAGTAGCTACTGTTGAATGAAAACATCTGAAATGTCATAATTTCTTAACCTCTACGTCTAATCTTTTATCTAGAAGCGTGAACACATCTATATTTAGGAGATTACTTTAAAATTTCAAGCTTCAAAATGAATTTTGCTGCTGATTGATTTTTTTTTTTAAGTACTTCTTAAGTATTTTACATGGGATTTTACAGCGTAAAGTTTTTGATTTCCTCTTCTACCACTTGTTAACTTTGAGGTTTCTTTCTTCAGAAGTAATTTCAGATGAGTGGAAGAGTCAGATGAAGGACTTGAGGCCACATACCTGTGTTAATGAGCTGACGCCCTTGCTGAGCCCAGAGCCTGAGGGATGCTGAAGGATGTTGGCAATTAAACCATGAATAGAAGATTTATCATTCAAAAGCACATGCGGTCTAATTGAATATGTCGTTTACTTGTTTTTCAGGTTAATTTTTATCGGCAAAAAGTCAGAGAACAAACTATGACACTCAGTTCTTTTACATGACAACCAATACAACAGCATAAACAAGTAAACACAACTAATCTTTGCTTTCATTTTGGTAAAGTCACACATAATGGAAACATTTAAATGAAGTACAAGTAGAACTAATACCAATCCAGAAACAACTCCTCTAATAAACCCCTTCAGAGTTTTGTAGTAATTGAGCGCAAATTCCACTTTTATCCTTCTCTCTGTTTATTTTGACTGAGTTTTGAGTGATTAATAGGTAATCCATCATGATAACACTTTACCACTGACAACCTTTCCTCCTTTTACTGTTCTCAATCATATGGGTCAGATACAGTAAGTTTGTCCTGCTTACCTTTACCCTTAAAAAAAAAAAACACAGACTTAAGTGTTTTTATTTGTGTGCATTAACTAATTGAGCAAAATGATGGAAAAATACAAGTTTGATTCTCATCTCAGTTAATGTGATGAGGATATCTGCCTTTGGTACTGAGGAGATAGCATTCCTTCCTAGAGTGAGTCAGTGGCTAATGATGTAAATGGGCTGATTGAACAGTGATTAATTAGTAATACAGAAAAGTTGCTTGTTCAACACTTTCATCTCAAATGTATTGTGTACTTTACACCAATCAGCCACGTCAGAAAAACACCCAACAACCAGCATGCGTCCCTTTCACTGACAACACAGAAGAAAATAAATCTGCAGCCATAACAACGGACTGGAACAGAAACCCAGAGGCCAGGGTTTTACAGCGAGTATAACCAGATTCATAACCAGCCATAACTCGACACATCTTGCATCCAGATTCATGTGTTTTTCTGTCCTGCCTGCAAGAATGTGGGCGTCTGCAAAGGCTGCGTATTATAAAGTTGTGCAGGCTGGTACAGGCATGTGGGCCAGGCAACAGGAGCCACACCACACCGTGTCTTAGTTGGGATAGTTTACACATAAAAAGTGCAGTGTCTAATCATTTTGGAGTGCTGTGGGCTAAATGATGACGATCACTATCTTTCCTTACTCACTTGCTCACTTACAACATCATCTTACTAAGCAGGTGGAATTTTTTCAACATGTTGGTGTTCATTCTAAATATGTCCATTTTTTTCTTGTCATGTAAAAAATGCCATTTACACCTGAATAGGTTTTCTGTTTGCTTTTCATATTAACAACAAATATAGCCCTCTGTAATGGCAACAGTAGGTTCAAACTGTGTTTAGGTCCTTTATTTTAGAATTTAAGTCATCTTAAGATCAGTCACTCATAGACCTGGTTTCATTTTAAGGGAACACGTGTCAAAAAGGTTGGAAACCAGATCTTTATGGGATTGCTGAAGTCCGGCAATAAAAAAAAAGGTTTGGATGGGATTCTGCAGGGGCATGACAAGAACTGTCGCGGGGCTGGTAAAACTCAACGTCCATAAAAAACTGACCTTATGCCCAGTGTAATTAATTAGACAAATATTCTCTGTTCAACAGGTGTTCTGCTGCTTTGGCCATATGTCCTCACCAAGAGTGTCTCATCCAGACTGCAAAGTGCAGACAGCGCCTCTCTATCTGCAGGTATCACCCTGACAACTGTTTCTAGGATAACAAATCACTTTATTTGTCAAGTATAAGAAGTGCAAACCCATAATTCGAAGTGCTGTAAATCACATGGGACGTCATGTTCTTATTAACTGTAGACACTGTCATATGCATTCACTATCATGTATTTTGTTTTCAGTGTAGCATGGCAAAGAAGTGTGTGTTGTAACAGTGATGATCCCTGCAGTACTTCAAAATAAATGAGGCATTTAAGAGGCTTTTTTAAACTCAGCGTGGAGCCTTTAGATCACTGTTAAAGTGCAGCTCATAAGTACAGTTTATGGACTTCCATACACTGTTTGCTCTTTTGACGATGTTCAATAACACACTGAATTTGAAATGGAAAATTGGCTGTGAGGGTAAGGTGCTGGTGGCCTCCAACAAAGAGCCAGTTCTTAGGTCAGTCCGTCAATAGAAAAGTAGGCGACTATTCTAATAAATGATTAATTGTTTGAGTCACTTTTGTTTGGCTAACTGATTAATTGACTAATTAACGCAGCTCTGAAACAAATGAAAGATATAAAAAAAATGGGCAAACAATAAAGATCCAAGCCTCAGATCCTAATGAGATCACTTTTGTTACTGCAAAATTTCAGGGCAGGGAGAAGAGCGCCCTCATGTGGTGAAGCGGTCAACTCAGAATTGCGACAGCACATTTGACAACTACTGCCTGAACAATGGCCAGTGCATGCTGCTGGTGGACATTGAGGAGCACCACTGCAAGTAAGATCCTGTCTGTGTGAGAGTGTGTGTCTGTTACTTTTAATCATCATGCGTGATTATGTATGACTCGCCTCTTTGTGTTGCAGGTGCGAGAGAGGCTTTTATGGCCCCAGGTGTGCCAACACAGAGCTTGTCGCTCGGCCAGTGGGAGAAGAGCAGATAATTGTCACCATTTTCTGTGTGACTCTGCTGATTATAGGTCTGGCTGGAGCTCTGTACTTCTTCTGCAAATGGTAAGGCTTTAGTCTGTGACTGAATGTGTGTGTGTGTCTGATATATGAAGGGAAATAACACCTATTAGTGTTAACACAGATAATGATGTGCTAGGTCGAACTTTTTTTGATGCAAAATCCCAAAAAATGTTGAACCGGCGTTTTCCAAATGTGGGACGTTAGTTTTGTTTCCTCCTTTAACTCCTTCAGACACAGTTAGCAACAAGCTGGTGAACATTTAGCAGTTAAAGCGACAGACATTTCCTTCAGGAGTAAGTAGAGACCATAAACAGAAACAGGTTGATCCACCTAGTCTGACAAATTTCTTATCATAAATAACTTAGTGACATGAATGTTCAATCATATCCTATCAGATCTTATATAAACTAGTCAAAAATTCAGGTGCTGATCACATATTGATGCACAGGTAATAATAATCCATTGGCCTTTTCTAAATCTGGATCCCTGGCTTTGTTCCCACTTTTGATCGTAGATTTTAGGGTGACTCAGACTCAGACCTTTCATTACGTAAAACCTGCAGGTATACCTTGTGCCCCTCATGACATACAGTCCGCCTCCAACATCCTGTTTCGTGCAGAGACTCGTCAAACCACAGAGGGTGATAATGATCTCAAAGCCATTTCTCTGGACACTGAAATTCCAGAAACATACAGTTTTGGTTTTATTAAAGGGCTTTTAAAGTTTTTATTTATTTATTTATTTTAAGAATTGCAGGGAACAGAGTTAGTATGTTGGTTAGTGTCTTTTGAGCTAGAATAAATGATATGCTGTGTTATTTCTACAGGTATAAGAAAAACAGATTCGCACGTCACCAGAAGCGGCAGGGTTACAAAGGAGTCCAGACTGCTTAAGAGTGCCACACACATACCTACTGCATCCGCGGAGAAGGCAGCCCAGGATCTCTCCCTAGTTTTCTAACTTAAAATTTCAACATACCATGATGTTACCTGATATGCTACATTAGCCCACACTCAGTGGCTGGCTTACTGGATTGTACCTACTCGTACGTCACATGGCTTTGTAAAGCAGGTAGATTTACACAAAGAGATTACAACTTTCAAAAAGAAACTGCTTTGTTGGCGGTGACAATATCGTTTTCAGCGGCAACTGGCTCTGATGTTTCAGCACCTGCTGTCCTCAAATGTGAAAAGATGAATAGTGCGAAGCAGTTTCCACCCACGATGATGGTGGGTCATGGGAAATTCATAGAAAATGAACAAATAAGAGGGGTAGGAGTGGACCAGTGCAACTACTGAACATCTCTAATCCCTTCTAGTAATTGATGCTTTCAGAAACTTAGACCTGGGTCTATAAGTGCTCAACTTCCCCATGTCCTTTTTTGTCTTCCCAGTTAGAAAGTCACAGTTTAGCTCCAGATTTTATTGAAGTTAACTGACACAGAATGACAAAATATTTACCATAATCATATTATCATGCTTCAGTTTTTTGCAGATCTTGTAATATCTTTTAAATTTGCCTCAGAGAAACAAAAATAAAACAGACTGAAAATAAAAATGATCAAGTCTTCACCATCTTCTTTAGTTAATTTACGCTGTTGTTTGTTAAACCCTGTTTTTAAGTTATACGTAGTATTTCAGCATGGTTTAGCTTTTATTTATTGTTGCTTTTTTGCCCTTTTACCTAATATTAACATTTACAAATATTAATACAAGCCACTGTTGCCCTTAAACCAGCTACTGAGTGTAACCGTTCTGTGTTTTATTATTTGAATCTTATTAATCTTTTTGTTTAGTCAGAAAGTGTTTTCAGCTTGATAATTTATTAGAAAGTACTTTTGGAGGCTGTTATTGCTTGATTTTTTTTTAAACTCCTGTATGAATTTCTATTTATGTTTGAATGCCTTAAGTCACACTTCATATGCTAGTGCTGTCTGAAGGGTACAGCTGAGAGTCTTCACATTCTTCTCATGTCTTGAAGCAGTTTTCACATTTTCCTTTCATGTGATCATTAGAAAATATTTCTCTTTACCAACGTGAAAAAAGCAAACCCACACAGATGCACAAAGACTACATGACATTTTTTGCAATAGCAGTATTCCTGGTACATTCATTCACCAGGAAAACTTGTGTAATAAAACACAAATTAAAGCAAATACATTTCAAACTGGCAGCTCATACTTCTTTCATTTAATTACTTTTAACTCTGTAAATCTTTTCTGGACTTCAGATTTAGGACACAAATGTGAATATTATCCTATGGGTTGACTTGAAGGCAACTGGACTTCTTGTTTGAAGCTTTGAAGCCGTGTCGCCTCTCATCCAAGAGGCTCCTTCAGTTCTGGTATGAGAGGCAAAACGTCTTCAAAGCTTCAAACAAAAAGTCCAGTTGCCTTCAAGTCAACCCATAGGATAACAATGACCTGGATAAATGAGAACTTACACAGACAGGTGTGAATCTTATTTTGAAGTTGTATTAGTAAGTTACATGTTACAGTGAGTAAAAGTGAATCATCTGGTAAGTAAGGCAAGTTTCTGAATGTAGGTTACTGGGGAACAGTATCTGTTTTCTCAAACTGTGGCTCCTTTTTTTAGAGCATAGCTTAAAGGCACATAATGAAGATATACATACTAAATTCTAACAGCATCTATAGATCTGTTTCAGAGCAGACATTGTTCATAAAGTTAACGACAGCTCCATTTTATTCACAGTTCCAGGACCCTGGTATCGCACATGCAGACTCACCGTCACTCAACACAATTGAGCCATCATTATATTATATTATATTATATTATATTATATTATATTATATTATATTATATTATATTATATTATATTATATTATATTATTATTAATGTAAGCTAGACCTGTGTTTTTCCTGCTAAGTCAAAATGTTAGTAGTGAAGAAGAAGGAGACATGGTGGAAACAGTGGTAAATGTAGCACATATTATACCGCAACCTAGGTGCATCATAACAAAATCTTATAGTTTGTAAAATTATGATGAAAAACAGAGATCAGGAGTTCGTTTGGTAGTCACCAGAAATAAGGTTAACAAAGTCACATTCCCTTGGAGGCTGGTGCATTTGGTAAATGCTCTACTTTGAGGTTTGGCACCAGATGTTTTGCTAGTAGCAGGTTTAAGTGTTTAACACGTTTAATGACTCAAAAAAATTCAACAACAGTGGGTTCTAACTGTTGCACTGTCCTTACATTGTGCAAACACGCGTGTTCCTGTACACACTCAAAACTGTCACGAACTTCTGTGTGATGCCAGGATGGATGGATGGAAGAACCTGTGAAAATTATAAAAACAACAGAGTCAGCTTTACTGACCCCTAGATACAATTACATTGTGAGGATCGGTGATTCATGGTGGTACTTTTGTTTGTCTTGTTTCACACGAGAGTGGTGCACAGAGACTGTGTGCAAAACAAAAAGCATGGCAGATACCTTGATCCCTCTGATTAAAGACTAATGACCCTGTAGGATTATAAAATGAAAACTATCTTGCTTTGTGACTCTTTATTTTTGTGTTTATCTCTTTTACAACCCAGGTGGCACTTGACTTTTTCCAAGGTTCAGAGGAACTTTTAGTATCACTTTACTTTTGAGTGCCCCTGTTTAACACTGATAAGCAGCATACAAACATGGTTTAAAGACATTTTATTAAAGTACAGTATTTGTCAACAATTGTAAATTTTCCCTATGAAGACATATTTTATATTATTACTGTGTTTTATGTCATTATTGTCTGTTAATATACCAGCCTCCATGTATGAGAAACCCCAGGAGGAGTTAGAGGCGTTGACAGTACATTGATAAACACCTGCATTTGCTTTCAGCTGAGTTTTATGTGTTATAAACCATTTAGGTGTTTAGGTGCTGCTTGTAAATTCTAAAAAGGGGAACACAAAGTGTTGTCACTTCAATTCTTGCCAATTCTTCTTAAGTTTAAATGTGACAAAATCTAAAAATGTAAAGTTGTGTGGTTGTTCTAAGCTTATATGATGCAAAGAAATGCATTTGTAGTATGACAGCCGTCATCTGACCCACTGAGTGCAGAGTTCGGTGCCAAGTTAATCAGTAACTGCCTCTGCAGCCTCATTAGTGCTTCAATGAGTAATTTTCAACACCTGACTGAAGCATCATTATAGGTTCTGTGGGCTACTGAACAGCAGTGATCACACGTAAACATTAACTCAGCTGCAGGTACTGCTCTGTTTAAGGCAGATGTAAAAACACATCAGTATGCACTTACACACACAAAGACCCACAAACACACCCACTTAGTGGTGTCCCTTTTGTTCTAAATATAAAACCTGTGGATAAATCAGGAAATGCTGCTATAATCTCCACAGTGTGCTTATTATAGGTAACTGCTATTACCTAAGTATTGCATAACTTATAGTAGGTTGCTCATGCAGAGAGTGAGTAAGAACAGTGGTTGGTGGGAGCCCCACTAAGCTTCATCCTCGCGTGTACTTTAACAAAACAAAATGTCCACGTGTTCCTCGTACACATTAGCTGCACAGAGCTGCTTCATTTTCAGTGTTATTTTTGTTACGCTGGCGGCATGGCTGTAGGGGTGTCAATGTCGGCCTGTCGTTTGGTCCGGACTGAAATATCTCAACAACTATTGGATGAAAATGCATGATTGTTTACAGACATTCATGCTTCCCAGAGGATGAATCCTACTGGCTATGGTGAATCCCTGAATTTTTCCTCTAATGCTCCCTGTAGATCAAAGTTTCAACGTATCCTATGAGATGTCTCAATATGTACCACATGAATTGGCGCAAAGTTTTACACAGACATTCATGGTTTGCAGTGGGGCGAATCCTAATGACTCTGCTCCCTTTGTTTTGTTTTGTTTTTTTGTTTTGTTTTGTTTTGTTTTTTTTTTGTCTAGTATCATATTGTGATTCATCATAATTTTTGGCTTTGAAGGAAATATTTCAATAACTGTTAAAAAATTTTTCATGAAATTTGGAACAGCCATTCGAGTACCCCTCAGGATGAATTGTAATAACTTTGATGATTCCCTGATTTTTCCTCTCGCACCGTCATGGCATTATTTCTGTTTGCCTAATTCTTTGGTTTGTCATTCTCATCAGCCTCAGCTGAATGGGAAAGCTGCACATTTGTAACACCTGCTAATGAAAATGACCCCAAACTCAAACTCAAACAGGTGCTACAAACCAGGATAATCAACCTCAGAGTTTAATGAGTCCATATAATCAAAATAAAATCAACAGGCTCAAACCAGATGAATACAATAACACTTCTCCTAAAGCCTCAATGCGCTTAAGTGCAGCCTCACAGAGCTGCTAGTGTTTGCAGTTATTCTGTACCTGCAAGTTTGTACATCTCGGTTTGTGCTTCATGTGGGCAATTATCCCTTCTCCTGAGAGGTGGTGGAGGCGGTGTAATCATAACAGCTACTGAGCTTGTGTAAAAATGCATGATTCAAAGTTTTATCCAAATAGATACGGCTGTATTTGTGTGTCAGACAGTTTTCACCCTTCAAGCTGTTAGCTAGACAGCAGTGTGTTTACAGTGGGCGGCTGTTATGAGGTGCTTCTCTCCAGGCTTGTGTCAGACTTTCCACACATTCATATCACATATCCTCCGTGCCATTACACATAATCCAAACAATTTAATTCCACGGCTGTTATAAACAAAATGTGTCAGGAGCTTCTGTTCGTTGTTGAGGCCCAGGAATGAGATGCAAAAGTTCCCAGCATTCCTAGCAGGCCTCTTCTGGATTCCACCTGATCACGAATGGTGGGACAACCTCTGTCTGCAGACACAACAACATAACTATCACACCCTTCCGTACAGCATCTCCACCCAAGCCATAAGGTCTCCTCTTGGTTACAGTGTACTAAAATAGTAACACTCGCCATCATTTAATCAAACCACATACATGGCAATTCAGACACAGAACAACACCCTGCTGAACAATACAAAACATACATCTAATATTAAAATAACATAACAGATTTGGTGCCTTTTAACTAGTTACTCAAACAATATTTACTTAAGAGCAGAAGTTGTTCTGCCTGCTGTTTGCCGTAAAACAGACAATCAACAGGTGGTTTATCCAGTAAAATGTGACTTATCTCTCAGTAAAAAAAACACAATTCAGAGGTGAATTTGTTCATGAAGTCATATAATCATTTTCAGACCTCCTTTCCCTTATCTGTAGATGATACCAAATATGAGTTTCACACACTGTCACGCACACTGTCATATAACACCTTTATAACTTTCTCTTTGTACCTCAAGTAAAGTGCAGCTGGTCCAGGTACTGGTCTGGTACAAAACCTGTGTATCATTGTTGCCAGTGAGGAACTTGTGTCTCTATTACAATTGCATGTTTTCATCTATTTAAGATCACTGTCCAACACACCCCAATGATTCTTTCAAATCCCCAAATAAACAATTGAAACAAAAAGAAACTTTGGATATAAAATATATAAAATATTTACACCCGGTGGTATGAGTGTGTTGGTATCCGTGCGTGTGTGCGTGCGTGTGTGTGTGACTAATAAACTGAAGCTGTAATTACGGCCTCCTTCGTGACCATAGAGGGAAAAGCGAGGAAGCAATAACAATTAAAGAAACAGGAACAAATGTTTCTGTGTGTTTTAATGGCAACGAGAAACAAGTCAGAATACATCAAACTGTTTTCTGTCTCAGTCTCGTTCAGACTAATTATTCTCCAACAGAAGCTTTGTCATGTGTGAGGACATGAGGTGCAAAATGTGTTGCCCCAAGGCAGATTAATCACTAGACACACACACACACACACACACACACACACACTCACTCACACACACACACACACACCCTTCTTTCTCCTTGGACTTGAGAGGCAGGCGTTGGTCTATAAAAGCTGCGCCCAGTAGAGGTAAAGAGAGCAAAGCACAATCTCTATCAGCAGGGGACAAACAGACACCTCACACTCAGAAACACACAGAGATTTGCGCAGGACTATCATACACTAAACACACTCTTCCTGGGATATGAACCCTCTCATCCTCACCTGTCTCCTGTGCTTCGGTAAGTCTGGACTTGTACCTATTTTCTGTGTGCTTTGTGTGTGTGTAGGTGTGTGTGTGTGTGTGTGTGTGTGTGTGTGTGTGTGTGTGTGTGTGTGTGTGCAGAGGAGCCTGTAAATCAAAGAAAAGAAGAAATGTCTCTGCAAGCGAGGACTTGTCAGGCAGGAGAGAGATATTCAGATGTTTAAAAAAAATCGTTTCAGAAGTGCAGCGCCTCTGGTTGTCAAGATGTCTCTGAATCATTATCAGGCCAAATCATTGTACAATGGTAGATGCTGCAAAAGGTCAACATTTTTCAAATACTTCACGAGTCTTTGAGTGTTATTCATCATTGTTCTTACTTTGTGTGAATGATGCCTTTGTTCATTCATTCACACAAGGCTACACAGAACTGTTCTGGATGTGGACTGGTTGTACTGGTTTTAGTGTTTATAAAGCGTGTATCTAATTTGAGAGCTCAGATTGCCCTCAATATTTTAAGATGAATGGATGAGTCAGTTGATAAAGGGCCAAGATTTCTGAATACAATGTCAATGGAAAGTAACTAAGAAACCTTAGGCTGCAGGTGACCATAAAAAAGAACACTAAAAGAACTGACTTTCTGACTGACGTTCCTTATCTTATCCCAAATACTGAGTGTAGATATAAAACACTGAAGTCATCACAGTTTCAACTCCATCACATGATGTGAACCGTGACCCTAATTGCTCTTTATCGTTTTCATAGCTCTACGAGCATTTGATGTGATCTCAATCCTAATTCTTTTTTTTTGTCATGTCGGTTTTACAGTAGTCTGCAGTGCTCTAGGTGCTCAGGGATCCGAGGCCATATACTCCAGTGAACTAGCTGGAGTAACTGGGGGTCCGGCCTCCGGGGAGGGCCTCCAGAGTTTGCTGAGCGACGATGACGATCTGGAGATAGGCGAGGAGCTTTCAGGAGGGGACAATGAAAATGTCAGCCTTCACGGTAAGATGACCAAAATTTTTGCCATGATTAAAAATTCATCAGTCAAAATGATACCATAAACCTTAGTTACAGCTTCACTTGAAATTTCTCCTGCTACAGAGTTGCACCCCAGTAAAGATGAGAAGAAGAAAAGGAAAGGCAAAAGCAAAAGGAAGAGCAGGCAGAGGGGCAAAGCCACGACTCCTTTGAACCCCGAGCACACGGTCTTCACCAACGGATACACTTCGACTTTCAGCACCACGGAGGATCCCTGCACCTCCACCCACCTGGGTTACTGTATTCATGGTTACTGCAAGCACATAGAGGGCCTGCCGGAACCAGTGTGCATGTGAGTGTAGCATCAGTTTACTTTGAGTGTTTGTATGTGGGTGAATATGAGCGCCTACAGTATATCTATTTGCTGCAGTTACCCTGTTCTTCATCACTAACGAAATCAGTTTGTTCTGTTAACTCCCTCTCTGCAGATGTATGAAGGGTTATGATGGGGAGCGCTGTGGGATCCAGACTCTGGAGACAATCAAAACCAAGTCCAGGGAGAACAGTGATACTGAGCTGGTGCAGACGGTCTTAGTGATCATTGCTGTGGTCCTGTCGGTCATCAGCTGCACTGCCATCCTGCTCATGACCTGTGCTCAGTGAGTATGCATGTGTCACACAGAGGCACACATTTTGATTTTAAAGCTGTTCTAAAGGCTGAGGTAACACAGACAAAAAAGACACCCTGCAGTAACCTGGCCTCATTCCCTGGCTGCAAGGAACAGTAGTGTTAGTAGGTGGGAAGCCAGTTTGGGATCTTATGGTAAAACTGGTGAAAACTGTACCTTAATGGCAGTCTAAACCCTGCTTAAGCCAACAGAGGTTACAGCGATAAACACAGAACACATTTATCTATTTCTTCCTCAAGCAACATTATCTGTTCTTATGTATATATAATTTTACATGGGGACTGAAATGCTCCAGTGCTCCACTACGCTTTTCCCAGAATGTGTATCTTTATGAGGAAGAGAGAAATGTCCTTACATTTAGAGAAAAGTGCAAACTGTGTCCTAACAAGAAGTGAGAGACGGTGACAAATTTGTCCAGGGAAAGCTGGATTTACCAACGTTATATGTTTTGGCCATCTCACCCCTTTTGTATAAGGCATCTTGAACTCCTGGGGTTCTCCTTTGCTTTGGTACTACTTTTCACAACAGCTGGAACTATACTAAGACAAGACCTGATGCCAGTGGTTTGGAGCTAAAGTCGTCTTATTCTTCTTTATCCTTTAAAACTGTTATAGGGCAGATTATTGAAGCTTTAAGCAAACACGCATGAGGGCAACCATCCACACCCCAGCAAATCCCAACACACATTACAATCCACACATCCTGCCCAGAAACACTTCCTGGCATCCAGACACACTGACACACCAGAAGACACATAACACACCCAAACACACCCACACTATACAGGTATTGCTCACCACCTTCAAAAGACTCAATATCCTCTATAAATTTCATGTTTCATATTACTTTTATTGTAGACTGGTATTGAAATCAGCATAAATAGTGGCACATCAATGATTGCATGTATTAGTCAAACTTTATTATAACTTTACTGCAATAGTGTGGCAACTCACTAAAAGTACAATCACATATTCGTTATCAGTATGAAACTGAATCACAGCTGTTGTTTGAATGTGGGACAAAGTCAATAGTCCAAGAGGGTGCAAATATAACTGGCAGCAGCGCAATTAAATCTTTACAGCCAGTTGAGCCAGAAATACGGAAGCAGGAGGGTGATGAGAAAGTTGAACTCAGTGAAAGCAAAACTACTAGCAATTTAATTTCTGATCAGAGTGATCAGAGTGATCAGAGCAGTGTTTAAAAATTGTTCACTTTAATAATCATTATACTTTATGGTCTGCTTTTATGAGCTTTTATGCTCATGTTGAATATGTTTTGCAGTTACAGGTCACAGAAAAACTACCTGGCGTCCTACCTGGGAACTGGGCCGGAGCAGGAGAAGCTACAGAAACCTGCTGGTGACGTTGTGGTGTGAGAGCACCAGGCTACGATGAGGTAGGTGTCGTGTCGCTGAGCGTTTGACTGACTTACACAGAAGCACATGCTCACTGTATTTTTAAAATTGCTTGACATTTTACTGTGTCAAGTTATCAACACACAGAAAACTCAGTTCCATCTTAAGAATACTGTACATAGTTATTTCAACTGTACTGGTTGGGCCCTGGGATAGACTAGCGTCTTGTCCACCCTGGACAGGTGTACCCTGCCCTACCCAGTGTCAGCTGGGATAGGCTTCAGCTAATGGATAGGTGTGCTGGCTGATTTCTGCCATAGAAGCAGGACATGCAATCAAGGCCTCCTTTATTTCCGGTGGTGTATATTTTGGTGATGTATTTCTTCCAAAAGTCTTGCTTAAGTCCTCCCAGGGTGGGGTCTGGACTCTGCTCACGTGAATCTTAAGCCAAACAGGAAAGAGTGGGCTCAGAGAGTGACAGAACAGCCCGTACGCTTGTTGTTGTTGTTATTGAATGCAGCGAGTTGCATCATGCAAAGAGGAATCCCCACTAGAAGAATTAGTCAGGATTAGCCAGGGTTGTCTAAGCCTGTCCCATCTCTGCGCTGCATACCAGCGTAAAGAAAAACCACACGCTCAGTCGTACACATTCACCTGTGCGTCCAAACAATAACATTACTGACACACTAACTACACGTGATGACCTTGCTGTAAGAGCTTAATTACTCCATTTACATGTGGTCAGATCTCACTGAGCAACACACGCACACACATATCCAGACTTCACATGTTTAGACACACACAGAAATTTTACCCTTGAGACAAACAATGCGGCTGTGCAGCATTCTCCTCATAGCCTGCACGCCGCTCACTGTCAACCCAGAGAAAAGCAAGTCTGACTCACACATAGGCTACAGTAAGAGGCAGTTAAAATCATAATCACATTATGTTTATTAGTTTGTGGGCGATAAATTGTTTTATTTGTGTATTTAAAGGATAATTTTTTTTTTTTGGACTTGTTTTCATAATTTTCATGACACCAAACCAGTCGCTGAGATATGGGATATAAAATGGAAGTTGTTAGCCGGAATATTTAAACCACTTAATTTGGAGTTAAAACAAAAATGGTGCACGCCCAAAATGTTCCTAATAATCTTGCCATGGCACGTACAATACGTCAAAGTCGTACTGTGCAATAGGTCCTTAAACAATGAGCAGTTTGAGTAATAATTTTACCGCTTGCCTTTGATTTTTTCTTCCAAATACCTTTTGGCTAACTTCCCTTTGTGCAAAGCCAACCAGAATTCTTGATTTTTACTTTCAATGACATGGTCTGTGCAGTTATTTGAAGTTGTTTTGAACTAAATGTTGCATGGTTGTTTTTCTTTTAAAATGCTCGTTGTTTCTACGTTTCTGCATTTTCTGATCCTTGGTTTCTCTCTGTCTTTCCCTCAGCCAGCTGCACGATTCAAAGACGAAACAGACCAGAGGAGTATCAGGACCTGACAAAGAAGTGGAATTGATAGACTGCTTCATTAGATGCTGTGTAAAAAAAAAAAACCCACTGTCCAGGACTTGTTAGAATGTAATTTATTTAGTGTCATTATTTATTGCTAACAACTATATGATTGTTTGTACGTTGGACTATTGTTATGATGTCCATTATGTGTGAATGCTGAGCATTCAGTCCTTTGATGATCTGTAGGTTCGGTTTTATTTATTGCACTGCTGTTGTTTTAGGTCAGAGAAACGCTCTTCATCTCAGTCTGGAAAAGGGATGGAATTTGATTGCCAATAAAGTGTGTCAGTGTTATGTGAAAGTGTTATTTGTTCATGCATCTCTGCCTGACTTTTGTGTTTACATTCCCATCTCTGGATGCATCCCATACCTCAGCCCCCTGCTCACACAAACACCTCAGCCTTTTAGCCAAACACAGATTCAACAGACAAGAATAACCCTGAGTGAGGCTCTCAGAAAACTCACTGACATCACTGAGGAATTCAGAGAATCATAAGAGCAACACAAAAGCATGAGAGACTGGAAAATCTTTCTGAGTGTCTGCGTGACAAGCTGGACCATCAAATGAATTTGTACCAATTCAGTGTTTGAGAGTTGGAAGATAAACCAACTTATTTTGAGGAAAAACACACAGATATATGCCTTACACTGGCATTAAACCGCACTCACAAACCCACCAGTATTTGTGTTGCTATGGCACTGGAGTGTTTTTGACAGCGGAGTGACGTTCAGAGCCTGTGAATGGGTAGATGATGTGCTGCTGCACAGGTAGACTGGGAGAAGAAGCAGGGGCGTGTCTGGTCTGAGCTATTTTGGGAAGATCCAGGTAACTTGAAGTTCTTTGACACAAATGCAAACAAACACTTGAACATAATTAGACGGTTCAGAACAAAGGAGCTTAGAATAGACTGTGCACAAAGAAGGCAGCGCAGTTTCACAGGTTTCTTACAAAGTGCAGCACAGAACTCAGGAGACACTGATTTAAAAAAAAAAGAAAAAGGAAGAAAGAAAAATACAACAACATAACCACAAGAAGATGACAACTAGATGTCAAGCTTAATGCTGATCTTAAATGAAGGGTGTTAACAGCCAAACAAACTCCTGGCCACCCCTTTGATGGCCTCACTGAACTCTATTCTTGGAACTGTATGGAAGTGAGAAAATATTCAGCTCCAAAGATGCCTGATGGGTGTCTCTAAAATGCATAGTTTACACACAGTATTCATGAAGTCCCCTGCATGTTCATAGTCTAATGCTTATTCTGGAAAAAATCATTTGTAGATTGTATATATGTGTTAGATAGTCTGTTAGGAGCTTGGATATCATAGACATTAGCTTGTCTCACACTGTCTGACAATATCATTTAAGTTCTGTAGCAGCTTGTTTAAGCTCTTTATTTAAGCTGTATGATGTTTACACACTTTATGGCTGCATCACTACATAAAATTAGAATATTTTAAATGCCTTGTGCATCATTTGATACATGTTTGCTCAAAGGTTGACCCGACATATTTGGTGTCTTTGGGAACCTCTGGATTCCCATTGGCATTCAAATTTAAGTTTTGTGGGTCTGAACAAAGCTTGGCTGCACAGCATGAGTTTAAATGATTCGCCATCAACAGAATGAAGGTTAAGAAAACTGAGACGTGTGAAACCTCAAGAATAAGAGAACAACTCTTATTCTTGAGGTTTCACACGTCAAGAATAAGAGAACAACTCTAAGTCAGGTTTCTGAAACATCACAATCCTGACTTCACATGCTGATATAGGTACCGAGAGACTGAAGTCAGACTGATCTAGTGAGTTCTGTGAATTCACCGTTCAGACTTTATTCTCAGAAGTCTTACGAAGACACGATCTTCATAATTCTCAGAAACGATTTACCTAGAATTGTTATTAGCTTCTATCTTCCTCCACCACTTGCAAAGAGTCCAAGAGATTTCTGCAGAACTTTTGCAATTGACTTTGGAGAAAATAACAAAACAAACATTGTAGCAACACAAGACTCATAATTTTAACGTCTTCGTTGACAATATAGTCCTCAAAAATCGGCACACGTGCAGTTAATCTGAGCAGAAAGAGGCAACTTTTGATATTGATAAGAATTTAAGATTGCAGGTTGATTGCTTGAGTTTTGGCATGAAAAAAAAATCATGCTACGATGAGGTTGTATACATCCGTGGCAGCTCAGCAAGGAAACACAATGGGGGAACTGCATACTAAAAAGATTACATTTGGAACATTGGTTAATCTGGACTGATAAAGTCTGACATCAGCTACAGTTGAACTTTTTGTGCATTATTGTACAGACTGAGGACTGTGGATTTTGTCCCATGTTTCCCAACGCAGTTGCACTCAGAAAGGATTGTTTCATGACCTGCACGGAAAGGAGAGGAATGATTACTTTGACCAAAAACTTTCAGTTTACATATGCATGAGCACTGTATTGTAAGATGGACTAGAGATTTTTTTTCTTTACTCTTTGGGTAACAGTTGCTTTAAAAGTAGGAAAATTTCCTTTAAGTCTTTATCTGAAAACAAATGTTGCAAAATTGACAGTTGCCTTTCAATCTTATATTTGGGACAGTGTGATTTGAGACATGTATTTGTCATTCAGTTGTATAAAGACTCACCCACCAGGCTTCAGCAATTTCCAGTTGCCTTCATAAAACAAGATTTCACTGTGCGCGTATGGTGCTGCGTCACTTGTGAGGGAAAGGTGAGGCAAGGTGGGCAGCTCACACACAGGTGATGCAATTCCAGGTAAACATTTACTCTTGTGTGTGTGTGTGTGTGTGTGTGTGTGTATGTGTGTGTGTGTGTGTGAGAGAGAGAGAGAGAGAGAGAGAGAGAGAGAGAGAGAGAGAGAGAGAGAGAGAGAGACAGTGATCACCATGGCAGAAATGGCTATTTAAATGCCAAAAACATTCATGCATACTCCTGCATTCATCCATTTGAAAAAAAAAAATTATATGGGTGTGGTGGGTTTTGATAGTTTCGGTGGCACTGAGGTGGGCCCGTGAGCTTTTGTGGGTGACCATGGAAACAGAGTAAACACACAGGCAGATGGTTGGTCAGTGATAATTCACTTAGAGCTCAAATAAAGGACATGCTGGAATTTCCTGGGTGTGGTGACATTTTTTTCCTTCTCCTTTACAAAGGAGCAGGTCACCTGCCAAGGAAAGTGTTTTTTTTTCTTTTCTTTTTGTTTTTATACAGTTTTTACACAGTTTCTTACATGGGCTTCAATTTTAGCAAAATGACAGAGATCGTTTAGCAGATAATTTGCATCCATGCTTGTGGTGTGGCTCTACGGATGGTCCACTTTGGTCCAGGCTAAAATATCTCCACAGCTCTTGGGTGGATAGCTGTCAGATCTCCTACAGACATTCATGATCCCCAGATGATGATTCCTGCATACTTTGGTGATCCCCTGACCTTTCCACCTGTGGCACAATGAGGTTGAGATTTGTAGTCCATCTCAACAAATATTTGATGGACAGTCCTGTTCCCCTCAGGATGAATTGTAATATCTCTGGTGATCCCTTTACCTTTCCTCTGGTTCCATCATCAGGTCAAAATTTAAATTTATACAATACTCTGATTTATGAACAAATACCTGCAAAACTATCTTAATACCTGCTAAAATATTCTCATGAGCAGTAGTCAGCTGTGGACCAGGATTAGCATTAATCAAATGTTAGCGTGCTTCAATAAGAAATACAACTGCAATCACACCCAGTTCTATTGAGAAGTAAAGGAAAATATTTATTCTTCTTCATTTTTTATGACAGATAAAGATCAAGGCAACTATTTGGTAGAAAGTAATAGAACATGTTTAAACAAAAAATAGAGCAGCTAGATGACTGAGGTATGTAAGTTGCTTTACTGAAAACATTGCTTTTTCTTTGAGAGATAAGGAGAACAGAAAATGTATCTGTCTTATGAACCTGAACTGAGTGAAATCTCCTTTTTGTACTCCAGTAGAGAGCACCACCTACTGATGTAGCTTGAAAACTGAGCGGCAGTGCCACATTACAGCTGTCTTAAAGACAGGGTGCATAGAAATGACTTGTGGGCTAAGCTCACTTCTGTGCCACCTGACAAAGCCACAAGAATTTAAAGTGGAGAGCAAATATTACAGAGAGACAAATGGGCCATTGTCAGCTCACATGAATTTAAGATAAGGAAGACAAAAGAAATGATGAATAATCCTTTCAAAAGTGTTACTGTACCAGCTTTGATGACATTAGCAAACATTTCCCTTTACGGGAAGTGGATGTGTTCGATAAGTGTCTAGTCTTAATTTGTTCTTCAGTATTTGAATCAAATCACCTTTGCACCACTGCAACACTTTGCATGTTTCCTGTGTGGGGTCTTAATATGCAGTTTTTTGTGGTTGAGAACTTTGTGTTCTCTGTGTTGACATTACTATAATTGTCTCATGCAGTGAACAGTTTTAGCAGCACCTCCACTGAAAGATTAGGAGGAGAGAAAACACAACATAGAAAAGGCTCTGTTTTTAATTTGAAAGATGTGTAATTAGGAGCTACTGTAATGAGAATGCATTTTGAATGTGACATGGTGGAATAAATATCAAAATAAAACTAGGAAAGAGAGAAAGGAAGACAAGGAGCCTTTTTATGGTTCTGTCTCTGCCTTTGATGCAGGAAGTGATTAATCTGTGAACAGATTTACCACTGAACAGAATGAATGTCACAAGATGGGGCCCATTTTTTTTTCATCTAACCAATGGCCCATCTGATGGGCCATTGGTTAGATGAAAAAAAAATCTCTTTTGCTTTGTTTTATTGCAGCAGAAGCAAACATCTATGATATAAATCCTCCTGGTGTGCATCTAATTAGGATACGGAGAGTGTAGCATAAAAAAAGGGCCAAAGACAGAAGTGGTTAACATGGTTGCAAACACAAAATCAGTGGGGGCTTATTATATTTCAGATTTCTTCATTGTCTTTTTGATCCAGTTGAGTTGTTTTTCTGAGATAAAAGAGTACACTCCAGGCTTTTTAATCTGGCCACACTTAAATCCGAAAGAAGTGACTCCAACTAGCCTTCCATTGCACAGCAGTGGACCTCCTGAATCACCCTACAAAGACAATAAATGCATGATGGTTATTTCTAGGCAACTCAGGCACTGATGTGGACTGTGGCAGTCTGCTTCCTGCACAAGAAATTAAAATCATACCTACCTGACAGGTATCAGCATAGTTTTTGCCATTTGAACCAGCACATATCATGCCATGGGTGATAACTGGTTTGTAGTTGTAATACTCAGGAGAGTTGCACTTCACTCTGTCGATCACAGTCACATTGACAGACCTCAGGACGTCTGACATTTGCTTGACATTGTTTTTTGTTTTCCCCCATCCAGCCACCAGACAGTTGGTGCCAGCTGCTGGGTCTTGGACAGTGTTATCCAACTGGAGACATTTTACTGTCTGCGTTTGCTTCACTGATTTGCTTAGCTGAAATGTAAAATAAAAAAATAAAGGATCATTGCTTATTGACTGTGGCAATCTTTAAGTTGTCTTCATACATAAATGGATAGCTAAATGGATTGATGAATGGACATAAAAATATTGGAGATGAGAGGTTTACTAGATTACTGCTCGTATCATTCAGTGTTTGAGTAACATTAGTCGAAGACGAGCATTTTAAGATAAGTGACTGTCTGACTGTGCACTGGCACTTACTCCATTTGGATTAAATATAGTTTCCACGGTGTCTCCCGCCTAAACAAACTAAACAAGCAAATACTGATTTCAAACTTCAAACTTGCTCCAAATATGATTCTCAATCATCCTGAACCACTTTTCCACACTATGCAAATTGTTACATCTATGCTTCATCTAGGTGGGAATTCATATTGGTTACGGTAATGGTACCTTACCTTGAGCAACATGAGGTCATTGACATTCTCTTCACTGTCATAGCAGGGATGAGGAAAATGCTTCTTCACCTTTGTGACCTGCCTGGAATCACTTTCCTTAGCTTCGATGGAGTGCACCCCCAGCAACACCGTCTTAATGCTGCAAGACCAAAAACACAGTACTATGTTAGACTCCACATAACAAAAGGTTAACATGCCAGGAGTGGATAAGGCAATGATAAAATGATGACTTTATCACAATTGCCACTGTCACATGATCTAATAAGGTCATGGTCATAAGGTCAAGATGCAGCTTTCACTGAGCCCCAGAGAAACACGTGGGCCCAAAGCATTGTGTTTTCACAGTGTTAGTAAGAGCTGTGGCTTCAGCGGTGGCTGACAAGTGTTGAATGGATTGATGTGATGTTGAGTGTTGAATGGAGAGTTTGCCCCGTGACAGAGCTGATATGACTGTGTGGTAGTCGTCAGGTGTGGACTGAAACAAAACTGTAATGTTTATTTTCACTCTCACTAAATTCATACAGGCAGATTTTTTTCATTTATAGATCTGCTTTCATATCCAATAGTAGGGGAGTGTATCTTACATACTTGTGTAACTCATTAGTGAGAACTTTTAACTTTTAAACCATTGATGAAAGATCAAATATTTAGCCCTGTCTCCAAGAAATTCTGTTCAAATACAACTAATTTGCAACAACAAATATGTTTTGAAGGACACGAAGGAACATATATACATGTATATAGGAACATATATATCTTATTCTTACTCTTTGCAGTGGGCAGCAGTCAGGACCCATGATGGATCGATCAGTATCCCTCCACAGACTGGACTGTTGGTCTGCAGCAGAGCCATGAAAGGCAACGAGTGAGGCTGCACTTCTTTCCCACCAATAATCTCAGAGCCATGACCTAAGAGAGAAAATATTCAGACAAGTCATTTAATAACAAAACAGAACAAACAAAAACAAAAGCAGACAAAGGAATCAGTAATTACTCACTTGACCAGACAAAGAGGAGGACCATGCAAGACAAAGAAACGGTAAAATCCCTCAAGCAGAACATTTCTTTTTACCCCTCTCTTTGATGTGATGGTGAAATTCACTGAAACCCACCTTGATGCACACACTTGTCTTTATGTGTTAAGCTCAAAGGATGTGGTCTGACCATGGAAACACGAGTCAGCAGAATGGACGCAAGCATGACAAGCATGAGAACTGATGTGTAAATGATGATGATGTGTAAAAACTCTAAATGGAAGCCTGTGGTAATTATTCCCGTCATCATACCCATTGTATTCACAGGTTTTGCGGTGGGGGCTTGGGTTTTGTTTTTTTTTTGTTTTTTTTTTTTAGTTACGTGATGCAGCTCATGTTATCAGGGTTCACACATTTATGTGAACAGAACAGGTTGCTGTTATTGACCTTTTCAGATCAGATACTTTAATGAGTGTTTTTAATTATGTTATGTTATGACTCAGAGGAAAGCTAACGTGAAACCAGGCGACTGGAAGGAAAATATGAAGGGCAAAAAAAAAAGAAGAAGAAGAAAAACTCAGTGGGTTTTATTGTTGGAAAGATTGGATACTATGTTATCTAAAAATAAATAGTTTACATTTTGGAAAATAAGCATATTTGACCTTTAGCAGAGTCAGATCAATACCACTCTCATGTCTGTGCACTAAAAATGAAGCTTCAGCCCATAGCTGGTTAGCTCAGCTTTCAGCTTGCTCAGTCCAGAGGGTAAATAAAATCCACCCTACCAACACCTCTATATCTCACAAAATCATGAATCATATCTGCTTCATTTAATCAATTAAAAGCACAAAACACCCCTTAAAACAGCTTGACTTAGGAATAAATTCAACAAGGGACAATGTGTTAAGATGAGATGTTCGTGGTGCTAGCAGTTTTTTATCTATGGACAGAGCCAGGCTAGCTGTTTCCACTCATTTCTTCTCTTTATACTAAGATAGTTATCTGCTGAGTGTGTGTTTCACATGTATCATACAGGTATGAGAGTAATTATAAGATTCTCCCATTAACCCTCTGCCAGAAACCAAAATGTGGAGTTTTGGTTTCATTTTCTTCAAATGCGCCCAAAGGAAAAGAAAAAGAGTCCTCACATCAGTTGTTGTACATTCATTTATTCATATGCCCCTTGGTTAAATCAAAGACAGCAACAAGCTGCTTACAATAAGGGCATCTGCAGGTCAAAAAAAAAAAAAAAAGACCTTATAAAGTATTAAGAAGTCTTTGATTTCAAAGTCATATTTCAAAGTCTTGAATACTTTCTCTTGCCTGCTGCAGGCAGTAATGCGAGTTTTAAAATTTTTTGGTATCTCTCCTTGGGAGATTATTCTAAGCCCTATTGTCCCCACTGGCTTTCCATCATACTTTTACACATTGACAGGTCTTAGAAACTCTAATTTAATAGGAACCCTGTACAGTACATTTCTACTGTTAAGTAAAGTGTTGTTCAGTATCCCAAACAGAATATTACATAATATCCCAAATGTACTCAGAGCTCAAAAAGACCAAGCCTAAAGGCCTGAGACACATGAGAACGGCAAGATTTCTTTATGCAGTTCATGTCCATTTCCTTAATTGTCACAACTGTTCTGAATGCTTAGCTTAGATTAAGAGTATTGTGTAAATGTTGTTTTACTGCTTTAAAATGTGAATTTTTGCTTTCGATCCAAAACATCCAAATAAATTCAATACCCCAAAAAGCTTCAAAACATTTGACATAGTAAGTGTGGCTTATTGACACTGTCTCTTAAAAATGATGTTAGTAAATATATAAAATTTTATATTATGTAGTCTGCACTGATAGCAAAGAACACAAAACAAACAAAAACTAATACAAATAACGTAACAGTGCATGTTAATGCACTAATGTTTCACTTTAAGCCTTGATTTGGAATAAAATCTTCTCATAGGCTATATAGTTTCACTGAAAGAGTTCACATCAGTTCCTAGGGTTCTTTATAAATTCTGGCTGGGGATACCAGATGAAGTTTACCCTTCTCAACTAACACTGGACGATTTTACATTTATTGACATTTTGCCTTTTGAAATAAACCAACTAACATAATCCCTTTGTGAAGTTTTAATTGTCACATTATCTGTAAAGAACAAAAGCCCCAAAAAAAAAAAAAATGAAATACAAAAATTGTAGCTAATACTTTAGGAATTCTTCTTTCACATCTGCACTCACATGAAGTCACAGAAAGGCTGGTGCCACCTACGGTTTAATAATAAAACTACACTACTAATAACTAGAGAACATGTTTGTGGTTTCCTTTGTTGAATTTACAATACTAATCTTAACTTAATCTAGACAGAAAGAGGGCCTCATAATAGAGATCACATGCTTCCCAGCCTGAAGTAAACCTTTTTGTTGACACCACAGTCATCCATGTGTCCACTGTAGATCAATCGTGCTAACACATTAGCTTATGCTATGTTTACATTATCTTAAAAATGACTGAATAATAAATTGATGCAGGTAGTCTGTCGGTTTCAGTGGAAGAGACGATAAGATGATAGTAAATCAATACAAAGTCTAGATGAAACCATATAGATTCTAGACCCAAATCTCATGGATTTTTCAGTGGAGGTGCAGACACCCCACCCCCCACCCCAACCTTCAGCCCATTCTTCTGGTTTTCTCAGGGATCACATCAATAATTGTTTCCACTGATGAGACATCATGATCTGACTCAAAATCAGCATCACCATCTGAAAAAGAAAAAAGAGCACATCAAGGATGCGTGTTTGCCATGCTTGTTTGCCATGAGGAGTATTTTAGTATATTAATTTTCTTACACAAGACAGGAGGCTTGTCTTTTTTCAGGATACAAAAAAGAATCAACAGAGGAAGAGCCAGATACACAAGCTTGAGCAACTTCAAAGTGACAGTGATGACTTTGTCCTGCTCATAAGAATCCGCTATGGAGGAGAAAAGACAAAGATGCATTACACACAAATAAGAGTTTATAATAACAATAAATTTTATTTATAGTGAACTTTTCTTTTAAAATCAAATCTCAAAGCCCTCTCCCATATACTGTAGGCTGGGCGGCAGCTAATAGTGATTAATTTTATTGATTAAACCAAGATTCTTTAGATCAATAAAAAAACTCGAATGATTCAGTTTGTAATCACGTCACAAGTGTATGCCATTTTTTTGTTTGACTAAAAACTATGAACAGCGAATTCATTATTTAAACTGTTGATGATCAAATATATCATAATGTAAGAAACCTGCAGCAACACAAAACAGACTGGTCCACACAAAATTCCTAGTACATAAATTACATTTAAGTCCCTCCTACCTCTTTTGACTTGTAGAGTTATGGGGTCGCTCTGAAGGAGAGTATTTCCACCAGTAACACTGTCAGGCCGAAAAACAAAGGCAACGATCTTGATGAAGTACTTAGTGGTTGAAGTTAAGTTGGAGATGCTGATGTTCATGAAGGTGGAGCCATTGGTGGAGGAGTAAAAGTGCGTGTCACATGTGCTTGTGCATGTTGTCACGTTATAACTGTGTGGTGTCATTTGCATAAAGGCAGACAGGTTCCAGCTGAGATTTAACTGATCAGCGCCCACTGAGTCCACCATAACTTGTTGTGGGGAAACTGGACCTGTGAATGAGAATTGACAAGTCAATCAGATCACTTTCACACCAGTCCAGTTCACCTGAGTAGGTTTTGCGTGAAAGTCTGTTTCCCCTTTGTTGCATTGCCTCCCATGATTGTGGTTAGGTCTTACGTTACATTGTTGTTGTTAGACATCGCACATATAACTGGTTGGGGTTAGGGTATGGCTCTGTTAAGATCCAGCATCACAATAAACAAATGGTTAGGGTTTAGGCTGCGGTTGGCTCTAAGCAGGTAGGAGGAAACAAACACAGGTGTTCTTAATAACATCAGTAATGGTTCTGTTCAACTCAATTATTCCAGTAGGCCATGAAAGTGTGACAGTGAGTAAGCATGCATAATACAAGAACACAAAAAATGGAATTCAGCCATCATTCATTTTATCATTTTCACCTGTCCTTTCCTACTACTACCTACCTCATCAATCACAACACATAATGATGGGACAGGCAAACATTGTACCATAAGTTGTGGGATGGGCTAGATCAGGGGTCGGCAACCCGAGGCTCCGGAGCCGCATGTGGCTCTTTCATCCCTCTGCTGTGGCTCCCTGTGACTTTGGAAAATAAAGAATGAGTATTTTAATGTATTTATCTATTTTTATTTTAGTTCGTTTAATGTAATTCTAAATTTTAAAAAAAGATTATAGTGATCTTGTAACATTAAAATAAAACGTTTTTAATTTTTTGTCGCTCAAAATATGCGTCACAACCACCGATGTGCGAGACCCGGCGGCAACATTTTCAGGTTGACAGCTGACGGCTGAGCTAGGCGGCTACCTCCAGTAGTTGACAGGGGCTGCAGTGTTCGTGTTTGTTTACCAATGTTCGGATAGGTTTTTGTGACAGTATGGCTTGGTGTGGTGTAGACTGTACTAACCGACCGTCGAAGGAGTCTGTGTTGCAGTTTTTTCGGTAAGTAAATTTCTCACTATTTTACCTGGATGTTTGCGCTAATTAGCATGTATTAGCATATTTTGCCGCTAGCTTATGACTTCATAGCCGATGTATAGTCGCTGCTGTTACAGATAGAGGACCTAGCTAATGTTACGAACGCCGTTGCGGTGTGTTCCGTACTCTCAGAGTCCGTTTATTGTGGGAATACTAGGCTACAATTTTATTTCGTCTCATTTTTCTGTTTAAAAAGTCCGACATTGCATGGACAGACCAGCTCCGTCAGTAAGCGGCTGCTGTTGTTTGTGTGCTGCTGTAACTGTGGATATATAGCCCAGTGGATAGTGGCGGTGAAAGCCGGTAAATAGCTGATTAGCCTTAGGCTAGCTCGGTTGCTCCGAGCTAAGTGGCCGGGTTCTCGGCCGGCTGACCCGCAGAGTAACCGCCTCTCCGCCAAATATGGAAAGTAAAATCCAAGATGGTGCAGCTCAACTGCCCATGGTTTGGTCACAAAACCGACTCCCCGAAACCAATGGGTGACGTCACGGGTGCTACGTCCACGTCTTATACAGTCTATGTTCGCTGCAGGTGGATAATTTAAGTTAGGATTTTTATTTCATAAATACGAGGAGGACTCAAATAGACATTGAGTATTTTATTTGAAAGGTAGCATCAACCAAGCGTCTTTTGTTCGGAGTTCAAAATGTTTTTGTTGCATACAGAAATAAAATTTCGTTATCTCTGTATCAGTTCACTGATTTAATAAATGCAACACACTATAGTTTTTTATACATAGCATACAGGTAAAAAAAAAGATATATACAGTGTTATCCTCATTTTAGATGTCAAAAGGGTTTTGTGGCTCCGGATGTTTTCTCTTCTTGTGGGAGACGGTCCAGTATTTAAGTATTTAAAGTTGCCAACCCCTGGGCTAGATTCTCTGTGGCATGCTATGTAATCTAAAACTGTTATGATCATGTCCAATGGTGGCTGCAATGAAACATTACTCACCTTGACAGGCAAACATATGCTGCTCATCACAATAGCGAGCCAGCAACTTCTTGTCTCCCTCCAACATGGCCTCCAAACTTGCGCAGCGGCCTTCATAATTTCTCCTGTACCAGAGTTTGTAGCTCAGCTCTTCCCCATTCACCCAGCTCCAGCCACTGAAGATGCTCTGGCGCTGCAGACCAAGCCAAAAGCTGACTTTGTTTGTAATGGTGGCATTGAGGAGAGTGAAATATTGCTCTTCTGTGTTTAGGACAGCGAGGTCCACATAGTGCCTCTTACAGAACTCCCGGGCTTTGGACCAGGACATGGATCGCTGCACCAGGAAGTGCTGTGAGGTGGTCTGACCCATTGCCAAGCCATGGCACACCACTGAGTCAAGGGATATGACAGAGAGGAAATGGGTGAGTAATTAACAGTGTTGTGTTTCCGACCTTATTGAATGGCTGTGATTCCATGAATGGATTACTGAGCCTGACGTTTAACACTGCATATCTGCCAAAAAAAGTCCAGTCCAAAATGAGTTTTTACATTTTTTTTTCTTTTGAAATACTTAGTTTGCAAAACGTGCAGTAATATTTAGTATACACAAAATTACCATTAAGAGACACAAACACAAAAAAAAGACTACATGCAAATCACAAATACAATGAAATGCATAATGACTAAAAGAAAGATATACAGTATAACCTCAAAGAGATGCAGAACAACTACAAAGACAAAATGGTAATGGCCACAAAGAGGCACAAAACGTTTTGTTTCTCTTTCAGATTTGCTCATATATAAGATAGATAGGGGCCTTTTAAAATGTGTATGCACAGGACCGTGTCTCATTATCTGTCCATAAGTTCACCTCATTCTGTCTTTAGCTATACAGTTGCTATCAGACTGATACTCTTTTGGTTAATTTTTTTTCCAGTACAATAGATCAATATAAAGATTCTAGTAATGTGCTGCAGGTGGTATTGTCATATTAAAGTTCTTGCAATTATGACAGATTTTCAGAAAACATTAACAGTCTGTCAGGTGTGCTCTGATTTATTACGTTGCTCTAACTCAAAAATAACACATAACTGACACATGTCAGCTGTTACACTTGGCATTAAATTGTACAGGATTTCTCTAAATTATGAAACACAATGACAAAGTCCAGTAATCTTACAACGTGCAATGTCAAAGCTTAAGTTAAAGAATGTTTGGAAACAGTTACCCAGAACAGCCAGTCTCTGTAAAATCTGCGTCTCATAGGCAAACATGCAGTAGAATCTGTGTTTTTTCCTGGAAGGTGTGATTTATTTTTTCTCTCCTGTTCCATCCAACAGTTTATTCAATCCCAAATCGTGCTGATTATGCAGATTCTCTGCAATATGCAACCTATTATCTCTCCCCCTCGTCTGCCTGAGACTCCTTCTGCTTGGGAAGTTTATAAAACTGGCTCTCAATGTGGGGTGATGCAAGAAGTGGAGAAGGGGGAGTGGCTATGTTGACGGCTCACCTGTCTCATGATGTTGTCTCAAATGGAGATTTCAGACATTCTGTGTCCACTCACTTACTTTACTCCTGAAATACTCAATCCCTGCCCATTACCTTGCGATGATTCCACTTTCCTGAAATATTTCTCTAATGCCACTGCAGAACAATAATTCTATCATTAGACCTTTGAGCCATGTTTGAAGAAAAACAAAACTTCACTTCCTGATAATAGTGGTGAATGGAAAAAACTGATTGTGTAGTTTTGCAAACCAAGTGTACAGGCTGAACGTAACTGTAACTGAACACCAGGAGAAAGGTGCTGAGCTTTTATAGGAGGTGCTAAAAATACTGTCATGTAGCTCCACCCTGCAGTCTATTTTAAGAGCTAGCAGTTTGGATAATGTAAGTTTGAGTGTACTTTGTCACCTTGAAATGCAATGCTGCTACCACAGCCTCTAAAATGCATGATTTGTCTATAAAGGAGAGTGAGGTGATCTTACTCTCTGCTCTCTGTTTACTGAAATGACAGTTCGAGAACAGGTTTGAATGTGAAAGAGAAGTATTTACAGGAAGAACAATTAACTTATCAGAGTTATGATTTGTTCACCTCTCATCACAGGTGTATATGCAGGGTAGGGTCTTAAAAGTGATGTGATATCTAGACTCTAAACAGCAGCAGAAAGGACAAACCTTTGTTTAGTTCTTGTTTAGCCGGTTTATCCAGGACCTGATGCACAGTGTTTCTGAGGACTTGGCACTGATGGTAAATTACTCTGTGTTTAGTTTATAAACTGTATGCTTAGATAATGATAAAGGCAGAAGTTCAGGAGTTTGTGTTTCAGATTTTGGGCTGCAGCAGATACTCATGCACCAATTGGAATTTGGAAGCTGCTGTAGGCCTCTCAAAGTGTTTTCATTTCAGTCATGATTTCAGTTTTGCTTATATGTTATCTGAACTTACAGACAACATATTGGATATTGTTGGATATTTCTTTCTCCTCAATCAGCCCAGTTAAATATTTAACAAGGCTAAGAGTCTACAGCCTAGGTGGCAGCTCTGTGTTGTGGTGTAGAGAGGCTGCACTTTGGCACAGGTAGCTAAGTAGTTAACAATTCAGAAGTAGAGACAACTGAAATTACTATTTTTCACTCTGTGTCCATAAAGCACTCTTATGACATGTCATTATCTGTATATGTGAGATCAAAAAAGACTTATTGGCCTTGGGACTAAAGTTTTTGCAGTATAAAATCTATATTTTAGCCAGACTAGATATTGTATAGTATGTTATTCTGCTGGAGGGATGATGCCGCTTGGTGTTTTGTGTTTTCTATTCTATTCTCTTGTTTCTGAAAAGTTGCATTTCTCATATCATGTTTCCAAAATCAAAAGCCAACTGGTCTTGCTTGCAAGCAAGCAAGTCGATAGCTTTCAATAGCTTTTGAAAATACCATGACCTGGATGACTGAGAATCTAACCATCAGCCTTTATCTTTATGATGTGGTGTAGTCTGAGTGACAAATGTCTGAGGTGACAAAGTCTAACATATTGCACTGACCTACACGAGTGTCAGTAAACATGTTACCCACAAGACATACAGCAATAGACATAGTCACAATAGACAGGGGTCTTGCTTTTTTCTCAAAGGAAGTCTTCACCACAAGCATTTTTGTACAAAGTGTTCTCTCAAGTTTTATTTGATTGCATAATAGCAAGTGAGACATCTTTCAACACACAGATCTGGCAATTCAGGCACACTCAGCTCACTGTGGAAAGGGACACACATCACCAAATGTCAAGTACATTCACATAAGCCCAGTAAGGTGGGAGCCACAACTAATTTTGAGCCTCTGAATCATGCTTTAAGACACATTTTTACAGACTCGCCACCTTGTCTGATCACTATAGACATATTTGTTTGCATTATAAGGTTCGATTGTGTTACCACCAGTTTTGTTTGTTTTTGTCCTTATTTGTATTTTTCCATTATGGATGGTTTCATATACATGTAACTGTCTTTTTATGCTGTTGTTTTTATAGGTGTGATTGTTTCTTATCCTTTCTCAGCCCTGGAATGTAAAGTGCTATTTAAATAACATAATTATTAATCAGTCAACTTATTATTTTACTCTAAAGGAGCAACAGAAGTGGTTACATTGTGGTATGTGACCTATCTTAGCACGATAGTGGGTTTGGCTTGATGGTAAGATGACTTGACGGTAAGATGGCTTGACAATGTGGTTAGGTCAGAGCAGGGGACAGGAAATGTGCAAAGTCTACACAGTGACATTACCAAGAAAGACAACATGTACATGAACATGTTTAACATAGGTCTGACTAGAAGCCAGCAACATTCACTGTCCATGCTGTGTGATGCTGGCAGTTAAAGATTCCAGATATGAAAGCACTGGTCCACTCCAGCGGAGAAAATCTGAGTATCATCAGGGTTTGAGGCCAAGTGCAGGACTCGATGAGAATGACCTGCAAAAACAGCAAAAGCATATTAGAACACAATTTTTTTACATTTTAATAGCTTGTTCCCCATATAAAACAAAACTGTCTTAATGTTTATTTTTTATCTCTGTTCACTTCAAACAAAAACACCAGAAAAAAATAACAGAAAACAGCCAAGATGAACACAATGTCACACTGAATAATGAAGTGAAACAAAATGGCTAATAACACAGTTGCATAACATTTGAAACATCACAAATGTCTTTTAAAGACTGTCTTTGACAGGAGGTTCTAAGGTCTTTTCTGCCCCCAGCGACTCATAATACCTCAGGAAACTATGACATCTCATATCAAATGTGATATGATTTTTGACATGTTTCATTTATAGTTTCACACTCGCTGGGAGCCTCTGTGACAGATGACAGAGCTACAGCGACCAACTGTCACACCTAACATTACTCAGCATAACGATCTAATACATTTATTTCTGGGAGGCAGATGACAGATTGTTAAATAATTAGTCATAATTTTGGTTCTCTAACCTGTGAGCTGGTTGATTGGATTGAGGGAGGGAAACTCCCAGGTCCAGCAAATGACTTGGTTATGAGGAAGGCCATGACCTGTGACCAGATATCTCTTCTTTTCAGCCCATCGTAGAGAACAGATCTGTAATTGGAGTCATTAGGAGTTAGGAGTCTATCCCACATTTTTACATAGCAAAATCACCTCTGCTATAATTTGTGGATTAAGTACCTGTGAGTTTGTGTTGGCAGAAGTCACACAAGTCCCTGCCTGTGTGTCCCAGATTCTCAGCTCCCCATCTTTCCACCCCCCTCCTGTAGCGATCATCTTTCTCTGCCATGGACACCATCCCATTGCCTAAACACACAAACACAATGAATGCACAAGCATACACACAATGGTCAGAAGATTGTATGACTGTTTAAAACAGGCCATGTAATGAATGGTTACAGGATCAACTAACAGTATTTCACCAACTAGAATCATGCTACACAAATCTGCACGAGTCTCCTCAGGATAAATTGTAATAACTTTGGTGAACCCCTGACAGTTCATTCAGCACCACCATCACGCCACATTTTCAATTTGTTCAATACCAAATGACCAAATACCTGCAAATATTAGGAAACATGCTAAATTAAGATGGAAACCATGGGAAACAATACCTGCTAAACATCAGCATGTTTACATTGTCATTTTGAACATGTTAACATGGTGACATTAGCGTTTAGCTTTAAGCACCACAAAGTAAACCATCACAGGCTGACTGAGCCTCAGTGTGGCTGTAGATTATTAGCTTTAATGAAGGCTACATACTACAACCGAGTCTTCCGTACTTATTTCATTAAAGTCAGACCAGTTGAGTCCAAGCTACATTTCTATAAACATTATTCACCATGTTTTCATGTTTTATTACTCCACAACAGAGTCAAAGAGGACATTTATCTTCATCTATTTGTATAACATTTGACAAACTGACACAAACACACAGACACAAAACAAAACAATTTCTAGTCCCAGTTTTGAGTACACTGACCTTAACAGCACTTGGCTGTTTCATTGTAGTCATTGGCTGTTTTGACCTTGTGGGCCCTGCAATGTCACTATCCCATATATGAAGGTGACCACCTGTGGAGCCGCTGGCCAGCCATTCTTCTCCTGGTGACCACTGAAGGCTGCAGATCCCCTCCCTCTGGACGGCTGCACCTACCAGAGGTGCAGGAGCCCGAGGGTCAAGGTGATGGATACGTCCCAGGACAGAGCCGCTGTTAGATTGTGGACACTGTTATTTCCCAACATTAGTACTGCATTCAATAGGTACTTTATGTTGCTAATTGAGCTCCATTCCTTTTGCTTGTTCAAAATGATACTGAATATTGTTTTAATAAGTCCTATTTTGTGCGACAGTATGTAATGGTATGCTGACAACACATACACGCACCAGTACCTGCTGAGTAACTGCTGTTTCCAGGAAAGCCCTCCGACCACAGACAGGTGTGGTGGTAGACACCTCATTTTCTGCTTGTTCTCAACATCCCACAACTGAGGAGTCAGAGAGACACTACAAACCGTCAGTCTGATGATTCAAATAGTTGCTATCCTTCCCCTTGCACATGCCCACTTACCACAGTTTGACTCAATCATTTTCCACCCTCTATGTACTCATTACTTGAAGCTGCTAAGTGTTTACCTGTATCTCCCCTCGCCTGGTCCCAATGCAGAGAGCTCTGCCATCTCTGCTCCAGCACAGAGATGAGACAGACTGATGGTATGCCCGTTCTGTATGTAGGCTTGGGTCCAAATATCCCACCAGAGCATGGGTTTCTGAATTCCAAAGGTAAACAGAAGATCCCAGTGCTAATGCAATCATACCATTACAACTGCAGTCGAGAACATTAGTGTCTGAAAGGGAAGAGATGGAAAAGAGAGAGAGACTACAGAGGCCATACTGTGCCCAACTGTTGGATGTTACTGTCCCTTGCTGTTGGCTATGCCACAATAATACACAAAGCAGAGGCACAAAGACTTTGTTTTTGTCTTCGTGTATTTGTAAGTACAGTTCAGGCTTTGTATTGTCACTTACAGTAGTCGTTCATCAGTGACGGTGCTGCCAACTTCATCGCTGACTTTCCCTGCAGACTGACAGTAGCTCTGTATAGAACAGCAAATGGCTGCAAATCACGTCTTCTCTCATCAGAATCTACAATGGAAAAATATCATGAACGCAAAACACATACATCACATTCACGTGAGGACAAAGTACACATTAGTACATCTTTGCTTTACTGTTAATGGTGTCAATTACATTATTTTTCTCTTGTGGATTTCAAATGAAAGCACTCTGCTGTGTAAAACATGTAGCAAACCACATTAAACATTTGGCATGGTGAATTAATAATTATTTAGCATATAACACACATAGGGTTGATCCCAGCCCGTGTGTGTGTCATGTGTCTTGGAAAAAGAGCTGTCCTCTCTTACAGAGACTTAAACATTGATTTCTATCAAACCTTCATATCTTATGCTGTTCAAATGTCATGTTTGTTTGTTTTTTTGCGCTAAATTTTTCCATACCTCTATAAGCTTCACAAGATGAATATCTGATTGTTCAGCCAGAGATAACGTCATAATTCAATCATATGAGCAAACGTGAACATAGATCTTCCTCATTGCTCCAGCAGTTTTTGCAGATTGTTTTAGCCATTTGTTCTCGTTTCCTGGTGTGACATCATGTAGTATTGCTTGTCATTTCTGTTTGCGCGCGCGTGTGTGTGTGCGCGCGCACGCGTGTGTGTATGTCTTGAAGGACTGTAAGGATGCAGTGATGGAAAAAAGAAACATTCATACTGTACCTGTTTGATGTGCATTTCCATGTTCTTGACCTGCAGGTCTCCACATCCATCCCTGCAAAAAAAAAAAAATGTTCTTAAGACCCTTAAGAAACTAGATACTTAAGAAACACCCCCCTTCAAACTTTTTCATCTCTCAGCACATCCTTAGTTGTGGGAATGCAACACACACACACACATAAAAGTCAAACTGCAGCAACACAGGTTTCTTGAACAAACCTGCTCTGGGGCATTTCCTGTGGCAGGTAGTTCACTGGCAGACATGGTGTGTGGCATGTCTGGGGGTGTAACAGGCCCACCGTGAGAAATGCCTCCCTCAAACGCTGTCTCTGTTTAGGACAGAAAAAAATATCACAGAAAAAATGACATTCACATCCACCACAAAACAATTATGGAATGAATAATGTGTCTGTATGGTGAGACAGCTGGACTTAATAGTAAAGATAGCAAGATATAATAGATGCATGAGGGTTGGTGGCTATGGCCCTACAGTTCTTTAGTAATGAAGAGCATTTACAAATTATGTGTTTCCTAACAACAAAACAAAAATGGGGTCACTGCTGATCCATTATAGGAGATTAAAAATATATGTATATTTTGGCAATCAGTCCTCAGGTGTGATAATATAAAAGTTAAGATCAAGATATAGTTTGTGGGGGGGGGGGGGGGGGTGGCATGGTACCAGCTACTGTGCTACTCTGCAACAACGCCTGCTCAGTTGTGATATGCAACACTGGGAGGTAGGTGTTGTCCACATTGATGCAAATTGTGGTTGAATCTAACATTTGAATCAAGCTACAGGGCACACAATGTATTGACACATAAACTACCTAAACATTTACAGCATTTTCACTAAAGCATTTTGGAGAATTAGTGTGTTTTTGATTATCAACCAAAAGAATTGTACAATGCAGTAAAAGATCATTTGTGTGATAAGCAGTTATCACGCCTCTTACACATACAGCGGCTGGAACTTTAGTTAAGTGTTTCTTTATGCCACTTAAAATAGAAATATAGTTAAATTAAAGATGTATAAATATTTCTGGGGGATTCTGTTTAAAAAATGTGATGATGAAAAGCTGGGAAAACAGTGGCAGGCAGTCGGTGTGTTTACACAGCAGGACTGTATCAAAGAGCAAAACTTTAATTAAATTAATAGTTTAAAATAAGTTTTAAAATGTTTTCATGCAAGCCTGAGTTTTAATTTTTTTTTTTTTTTCTATTCCTCGCTCTCCTTCTCAGAAATAACAAAGTCATTTAAAGATGTGGTGTGTTGTTAAAACACCTTGAAGGTTTCCATGTGGGACTCCCCGTGCTGGTTCATGGCGTCTCGGTGGAGAATCCAGTTCCAGCCTCTGACAGACTGTATCCAACTCAAAGCTTTGCTCACACTGCCCCGCAGTGGCCAGAGGTGTACTCACAGCTGGAGCATCTCTGCTGCTCCTCTGGATGATCCGCCTCCTGAAACGCTTGTATGACACGTGATGAGCGTCGTTTTGTCCCTGAGAGAAAGAAAAAAACAACAATAATTAATTAAAATAAATAAGTACGGTTAGCCTCAATAGTCTTAGAGTACTGAAAACTGACAAACTTCCTAACTGCAAACGTCAAACCGTTAGTACAACTTTACCAGAGTCAAGTAAGCCACAGGAAGAGAACAATTTCCAGTTAAAACTTTCAAAACAAAAGCACCAACGTTAAGATCTGACCTATTTCCATCTTTAAGATACAACCAAATATCTAAAGATTTCATGTTCTATGGGCTAGGGCTATTAACAATTATTATTATATTAACAATTATTAACATGCTTATTATTCTCTCTCTCAATGATTAATCTCTCAATTAATCATTTTGCCAATGTCAGAAAATAGTGACAAAAATTCCTTTGATGTTTCCCACAGGTCAAAGCCAGAAATCTGGTGGGGCACTTTTGCTTGGGAAATGGCTAAATGGCTAAAGTGATTAGTTATTTAACTGATAAATCAACTAATGTGTGCTATACTGAACAGCTACAGAAAGCAAATGTTTTCTGAAGATAAATGTACTTTCTCAACTGTCAAAAGTCACTATAGATTATTGCAGATAACTTCCTAGGTGGATAGGTAGCCCACAGTAAATAAGATGTTGCCATAGTAACTAAGCGCTAAAAAGGGTCATTAGGACATTTGTGTTGGTTCAGCACTTCTTAAGGTGTTTAGGATTGTTGCTAGGTGGTTGCAAGTGTTGTTATGGGGTCGCTATGTTGCTTTGAGTGGTTGGTACAATGTTGCTAACTGGTTGCCAATGGGTTGCTATGATGTTCGAGCTGGTTGCTGTGGCTTTTATACTTTTATACACACCTCTGTGAGTTTGACAACACTATCCGGTTACATGAGGATTAGAAAGCTAATGGAGTTGCAGCTGCAAAAGTTAATTGAGTGATACTATTCTATGTTTATATGTTTTAAAGGAGTGCAGGACATTTTTGCTGTGACGCTCTTTTCTCCACAGAGATTGGATACTCCTACAGTTTAATTAAAATTTAGTTTTGAATCCTGAGTTGAGGATTCAAAACAGTGGCTGTTTTGCTTTAGCCTGTTTTCATGCTGATGATCCATCGGTCCAGTGCTTTGTCAGTGCATATTGTACCGAGGGACTGAGCTCAATAGTCACAATAATCATCTTGTTTTGAAAGAATCAGCACTAAGCTTCCGGTTGTGTCCTAGTTTTCCTTAGTGGGATTAACGCAGCTAACTCCTCCGGACCGCCCCAAAAGTTTTGGCAGGAGCTCCCCACACACCGACCGCTGCCTGTTCTTCCCCCTCCAAGATGGAGGCCTTAGGGGGCTACCCTGCCAAGTCCTCCAGCCCGAAAGCTAAAAAAATAACGGTGCTGCTGAGCATGACAGTCGGTGTGGGGTGTTTATTCCTCCTGCAGACTCAGCTGGTGAAGCCGAGAAAACCGAAGAATTTTTATTCTTTCGAGGTCAAAGACGCGAAGGGGAGGTCGGTTTCCCTGGAGAAGTACCGAGGAAAAGTAAGTCCACATCATCATCACCAGTCATTTCACTTTGAGAAGAAATCTGTCCAGACTTTGTCCCAGTTATTCACTGTGAGATGAGTTCGGGTTTCATCGCATAACACGTTTTTCTTATAGCATTTAAAAAGGATTTACATGTTTCCCCCCTCCTCTGCAGGCGTCCTTGGTTGTAAACGTGGCGAGTCACAGCGAGCACACGGAGGCAAACTACAGGTTTCTGCAGGAGCTCCACAGGGAGCTGGGCACCTCTCACTTTAACGTCCTGGCCTTTCCCTGCGGCCAGTTCGGGGACACCGAGACCGGGTTCAGCCGAGACATCGAGGCTTTCGCCAAGTCCACCTACGGTGTTACCTTCCCGTTCTTCAGCAAGATCAAAATAATGGGCTCAGAGGCGGACCCTGCCTTCAAATTCCTCACAGGTTGGCAGAAAGACATCTAACCACATATGTCTCTTTAACAGTGCAGTTTACAAAATATCATGACTGCACAGATAAACCTAAAAAATGTTTTCATTAACACCTGCCTCAGAGAAAAAAGCTTATGCATACTTATATACAAACTTTTATACTTATACAGGTAAGTGGAGAAGGGAGTATAATCCACTCTAAAAGTTCACTTTTCCAAAATAGGTAAATTAATATTTATGGACATGCATCCAAATGGACACATGGAGAACTAGTCTTTGAACTCCTGAGGTTATTGGAATGTGAAATCTGGTACTTATTTATACATACTGAATGGACTCGTGTGTAGTTCTCGCACCTAAATAGGATTTAAATTTGTTAGAATTTCTTGAGTACCTAATTTGAGTGTGACACTTCAGTTAGGACCACAGGCCATTTTATTCTACTGAAGCAGCTGCTTATCGTACATCTGAGTGATTAAGAAATTTAAGAATTTTCTCTTATCTTTTGTAAACCGTATAATAATATATCTGACTCTTTGACATATTGTTTATATTATAGCTGTCAATTTAATATTGATTTTTTTTTTTACATCAGTGTGATTAGGTATATTTAATATATATCATATTTATAAGTTGTTTTATAATTGGTATTTGTCTGTGGAAACAATCAGAGCATCATCAGGGTTTATAGCTAAATTTAGGCTCTGAGATGGACCATTAATGTGGTTGTTTTGTTTTGTTTTGTTTTTTTCAGATTCTGTGCAGAAAATTCCAAAGTGGAACTTCTGGAAGTTCCTGGTGAATCCAGAGGGGAAAGTAGTCCGGTTCTGGAGAGCCGACGAGCCCATGGAAAGCGTTCGACAAGAAGCCACTGCGCTGGTGCGAGAAATCATCCTAAAGAAACGGGTGGAGCTATGATGGAGCTAATTGACAAATACTGGACACACCGCTGTGTTATGTCTGTGTTTCCTGTGCTTTGACAGCCGGGAATAACAAGTGGTGGACTATGAACTGTTACAGTGAGAGTGGTTGGGTGACATCTCGCTCCAGGCACGTGCAAGATGAAAAAAATCCACTAGTTTTAGCCACAAAGGCGAAGAAAGGCATGCAAGGCTAGCCAGACTGTGTGTGAGTGTGTGTGTTTGAGTTTTGTGTGTGATACGGACCATCCTGTGGTTAATCATGACAATGATGATGAACATTCCTTATAATGACCACTGCTGCGGCTGAAGGATTGTTTTAGGCTTTGAAGTGTTGGATGTTTACGTTTAGTTTGGCGTAGTCGTTGTGTGTACTTTCTAATGTTTACATTAAAATCTATTTCTTAAGGTGAAGCACACAATTTTATGCTGTTTTGACTGATTTGAGCCCATTAGCTTGTGAAACAGCCTCCCAGCAATAAAAGTATTTCATGATTATTTGATTTATCTAATGGGGCCTAGGATCTTTTGAGTTTTAAAAGCGAGAAAAATGCTTAGAATTATTTAATTAACCGATAATCCATAATCAGATGCACAACATGAGGTCTGAATTGTAACCCACTGTTTTAAACTTACAGAAGTGAATGTTAATTGCAGAAGTTCACTGGGTTGTTGGTGTTGATTTAAATGGACAGTTGGAGGGCAGCAGCAGGTAAGCTGGCACACAAACAATCAACCAGCTAACAAGACACTGCCTACCAACCACCCACAACAAGAGAGCTGAAAAAGAATGACATCTTTGTGACATCAGGTGAGATTATCTTTCGAAACTGTTCTCTTTTAGCTCTCTGTGACACTGGAAGCTCAAACATTGAAAATAAGCATCTAATTGGACACCCTCTGCCTCAAAGCACGTTCTCTCCTGTTCGGTGTCCTGTGGGAATCAGGATGCTTGTATCTCTTCTTGATCCTTCAACATTTTCTCAAAGTGCACGAGTGTGAGCTTCCAGAGTAATAAACACAAAAGTGTAGTCGAATGCAACTGTTGAGGTAGCAGAGCAGTGTGAGCTGGCAAAAGAAAACGTCAGCTAACATTACACTGCCTCCCAACCGGTCACAGCTCACAGGCCTGCTGTATATGCAAATGCAAGGATTTGACTATGTCGATCTGGATGTTTATCATTGTGTTAAATGTAAAATTTAAGGTTTTCTCATCCATTCCTCGCCAAATTTATTCCACTGTCGACATTTTACTTTACAGGTGCGTGAAGTGGAATACATGGCGGCGTCGGCAGCGTTTCTTTGAGGTCAGTTGGGAGCAGCAGTGAGGAGTGCAGCTGGCAGCTGTCAGTCAGATAGCAGCACAGCCAGCAGCAGTACACTGCCACACTGTCACCACCAGCTCAGGAGTGTGGGGGGTGGGAGGGATGCAGTCAGCACAATTAACATTAAGTGATGTTGTTTTTTTCTTTAGATATTTCCCCTCTTACCTTGAAGGGGCACTGCCTCCTCTTTCCTACAAAATCTCTGAACATTTCCCTCAAACTGTCCTGTTCACAAAAACAAAGAACAAAAGATTCAGTCAAGGTGATGCTCATCTTCATCAGGGAAAACTCCATCACATACAACTACAACTTAATCAAAACTGGAATTTCTACTTTCAAGTAATTATTCAGCAAGTTGAGGATCATTAATATATTTTGCTATATGCTATGGTTAACCCAACTTTAAAGCAAAGAGGGACAGTCATGTGTTTAGGGTTTGAAGTGGTTGCCTGGTAGCAACAGCAACAGGCCACAAGTTAAAGCAGGTAAATATTGTATCCAGCTATTAGACTGTTCTTATATTATTTTAGAAACATAACACTCACCCATTCATCTGGACCTCCAGAGTTTCAGACGCATCTTCTGGTCCCATTAATCTTGTTTCCTTCCCTCTCAGCCTGTATGAGGAGGCTGACCCGGTCATGCCTGGCGCACCTGTTGTCTCCTCTCCTGGACGAGCTCTGCTCTTAAATACTCTCCCCGGGCGGACGACGGAGCGGGAAGCACCGTCCTCTACTCCGCTATTGGCGGTTAGGTCGAGTTTTTTTTTCACTTAAGTACACCAATTCAGGGATTCCCTCCGCGTCCTGGTTTCTCCTGGAAACAAATATACACAATAAAAAGAGCAACGCGGTAATGTTTTAAAGGCGGAGGCGGTAGGGTATTATCAGTCAATAACACGTTTATTTGTCATATACTCCATCAGACTCAGCCCATTATCTACCCTGCGTCGTTTGGCTGAGGAAGTCATCATTCTAAAAACATTAGTGGTGATGATTAGTTAGTATTGTTATTAGGAAAGGCAAGGGGATAGGTAAACAGGCAATTAAAAGCAAAGAATCGCATGTTAAACCATTTAAAGGGAAATGAGAAGGAAAATCTTTACTATTAATTAATCTTTTCTTCAACAATAACATTGTCAATAGGCAGAAAAATAGACAAACAATAACAACAATAATACTGTCGTAGAAAAACTCGCAGTCCAAATCATACAAGAATTTAGCAACTGAGTTTAGTAAAGTAATATTTTACTTTCATTTCATTAGTAACTTAACTAAAAAATATAATTAAAACATAGGGTTTATGCAAACATGTTTTATATTTTATTTTAGTTAATATATGATTTTTTTTTTCTTAACAGCTAAAGTTAAACAAAAAACAAAAATACAAGGGTTTATGAAAAAAAAAGGTTTTTTTTTCTTATTTTAGTCTTTCAGGAAACAAACATAAAAAAGAGAATAATTTAAAAATGTCAGTACATTTTCTCAATAAAATCAACACACGTTAACACCATTGAACTAAAATACGTTTAATTTTTATAAATGTTTTGGATCCGCTCTTGTAAATGTAGTCACGTCAGGATTATACACCTGGTTACAGCTCCTCTCTAACAGGCCCTGCACCCGCGGGCCACACTGTTTAATGAAGAGCTGCTCTGGCGCTAAGTGGGCTGAACGGCGCGAGGCGGGCGCACGTTCTCGCCACCTGCCACTTCCATATGCGCTCACACCGCGAGCTCGAGCCTGTCACAGAGCGACAGGTGCGTGCTCTCAATGACACGGAACAGAGCAGCTCCATCAGTGTGCAGCCAGCAGGCGGCCATGTACCCCTGCAGCCGTGTATTAACAGTAAAGAGCCGGGTACTCCAACCTTCAATTTATCCATCATCAACAAAAATCAGTTTACTTATGACCCCTGAAAGGTCATATAGGTATATTTATCTTGTGATAATTAGTTATCATTTTCTATCTAAATACATCATTACAGGTAAATTAACATTTTGGGGAAAAATTGTACTTATGTCTCTTGTTTTCCTCATTTAATTGGCCCATGTCAGAGTGTTGTGGCGTGCTTTAAAATGTGCAGTATGCTTTGGTAACGCTTCACTTGCATCAGAAAATGATTTTTAAAAAATCCTTGTGCAGGTTGTATTTGCCCCGTGGCCTTGCACCTCTGTAATTCTGCCCAGCATCCTCAGCATCGCGCCACAGGAAACATAAATGATTTTTTTTTCTCCGCCCTCTTTCCCGCGGGACTCTGTCTGGTTTGTAGCCTCCATCCAGGTTTTGGCTTCAGTCACCTTAGAGACTCATTGTGTCTGTATTTCCCTTTCCCCTCCCGCACTGTCCCCCGCAGTTTGGCGGTAGCTTAACCGGTCAAATGTGTCACAGCCAGCTTAAACAAAGCTTCGCCCCCCTGCTCTCACCAGCGCTGCAGCTCAACGACAAACGGATTTGTTTGCAGTAAAAGTGGCTCCAGGCGCGTCTAGGTGTCGAGCAAAGCTGACGTGAAGGTTTGTGCGGTTAAATGAGGGTCTGAGGTTTGACAACAAGCGTCTTGTTTGCTTTTCGTTGGCAGCAGGAAAATTGTTAACGGTGACCGAGTCTTTGGTCAACCAGTGGGGTCAGGGTTAGTCAGATAGGGCACCTAGATGCATGGTATCCCAAATGCAAAAGGAGTCTTAAGTATTTGCTTCTCTGCAGAGACATTATATTCTGTTTGTCCTTTTTGTGTAAAAATTTAAATTGGCCTATAGGATCATTTGATATAATTAATAGGTTTTCAGCATGAAACAACAGGACACAGATATGTAAAAGGTACCACACATCTACATAAGAGCAAGAGCCACAAGTGAAAAAGGTACAAGATACAAGTCCCTTCAAGGTTGTTTTGCATCTCCTTGTAATAATTTTGCGTCAAGTCATGCTCCTTTTGTGTCTCTGTGTCTCTTTGCAGTTGATTTGTGATTCTTTTTGGTCATTTTGCATCTATTTTTACTCACTTTGTGTATATTTGCATCTCCAATCTCCCAATAATTTGCCTTATTGCTCATTCTTGTTTATGTCCTTCTTTTTGGAAAATGATATAGATTGTAAGTAAAATGCCAAATTACTTGCTGCATGTCCTCATAAAGCAGTCAGTCAACTATCACAACTTTCTTCTCACATCTGTAGTTGAATGTTAAACCTTTTACTCAGTTAAAACCAAAAATACTTGGAGGTCAAGGCTATGTCTAAAAATTCAGACTGCATCCAGAACTCATTCATAAAAATTAAATATATAATGTTATATACTGTACGATGTAAAACTCCCTTTTACATGCATGTGAAAGAGTGTAAATATTTTATTTCCGCACCATCACAAGTAACGAATTGTACATATTATTCGTACTGTTGTACTGTTCTAAAGATAAACTTGAATAAATCAGACTTGATAAATGATGAACATAACATGAATACATGAGGTTGTTTGGGGAGTTTTAAAGTCACAATCCATATAGTTCATTAGTAAACACAAATGTAATGCACCCCTCCATCATCTTAAAATGAAATGTCAGGCAGACCCCCGCATCACTGTCAGGCTTCATTTGTGCTGTTAGATCCAGTGGTCATGGCAGCAGCAGCAGTTCTGTAAACTGTCCCCCTGCCCAGGAGCTGCAGTGTTGCCTTCACGGCTGTAAAGTAAACAGGCTCAGGTCTGGGGAGTTTAAACAGGTGTCTGAGGTGCTGCATTGTCCTCTGGATCACTCTCCCTCACACAAACCCACTTTTTACAGCTAAAACCCTCAGCAGTGAGGTTAAAGGAAGATGGCCTCACTGATACCCAAAGGTCAGAGGGTCACATCCTCTTAAGATAAGTTTGTATCTTCTTCTTGTTTTTGATTTCCTTCATTTTTTTTTAAATTCAAGTTTAAAAAATATGAATTTTTGGGAAGATGTGACAACATCAACACAGAATCTTTTTCCACTGCTGTTTATCCATCTAAACTGCTACCAACAAATAAGTAATCTGGAAAAAATATATTTTTTTAATTCCTACAAAGAAGGATATAAACAAGGATGCTGGATGCAATACATCATGACTCAGGACTCAGGACTTTTTCAGACCACACAGTCACTCAGAAAGAGACAAAAGGGAAGGAAGTCTGTGTTTCTTTAAGAGGGTCATAGGGTCACATTTGTTTCACTGCGCAAACAAGGAAAACTGTTCATCACATGTAATTATGTTCTTTTCATAATAAATTTCTCTCCAAGTCAGCTTTATAAAACATAACTTTTATTCCCAAACTTGTAAAACCATTTGCATTTTCCAAGACAAAAACATTTTTGGTGCAAAACTAAACATGACATTGAGGCATGTAAACAGAAACACAATGTAAACAACAGTTCGGGCAGTATTATTTCCTTTGTTAAGCACCACCTCTGACTGATTAGCTTAGAAGCTACCTGAGGAAGACATAATTTAATCATTTACAGATATCACTGTTGATTATTAGTTAAGCATTAACAGTCATTGCCCACCCACACTTCCTTTCAGTCTTAAACAGTTTTACAGCACCTTCAAATCACTGATTAGAAGCACATAATGGATCAAATTTTGCATTTGTTAACCCTGGTTTCAGCTGTGGTTGGGAACCCAGCGAAAGCGATATCCGCCTTCCTGAGTCCTCGAGGTAAAGGCATGGCCGTGAGGAAACACCTGAGTCCTTATGGTGCCGTGTTCTCTAACAGAAGTTCTGAAAGATGAGACATTCTCTTCAGTCTCTGCTTCGTCAACCCTCATGCTGCCATCTTTGGAAATAGACGTCTGTAGGCCTGAGAATGCACCGAACATACGTATAGTCTCTGATTCCTGCTGTATTCTTGTTCCAGTAGCAGTGCTATGCAGGACAGCATTGCAGCGTGTGCTGATGTCCCTCAGCATCTCCTCCACTGAGTCAGAGGATTCTGTTTCATATCCTTCATCCAGTCTCTGCCGCTTACAGGGACTCAGTGAAGATTTATCACCACAAGCCACCACTGGTTCTCTCACATTTGGCTCTCTGACTGTCATCAGTTTCTGAAGGAAAATGGTAGAAGTACAAGACCAACAGAAATAAATATTAGACGTAATTTATGACAGTATCGGCATGAGAGGTTATACAGGATGAAACTGTGTGTGTGCATTTAGCTGTGCTTGTCTTTGTCATGTACTCACTTCGAGCACTGAGGCCAGGTGCTTTGCTCGACTGGCCAGCTGCCTGAGGTGAAGGTTTCTCTCCTGGAGGGAGTCAATCTCTTCCTGTCGTCTTTGAAGAGTCTCATGGAGCTGCAGACGCAAAACGCAAAAAGCAAAAAGCTGTTCAGTCATGCTTCTCAGGTTTCAGAATTCTCCCTTTTACCTTTACACAATCAATTTATGAAAATCTTTGGATTTAATTACTGAATGAATATACATAGACATACTCGGTTAAATAAATGTCAGTTAATGTGGCAAAGGTCATTAGCAGGGCTTTGGGATTTCTTGCTAACATAATAAGAAAATATTAGCAATGCATAATCTAGATCCATCACAACACAAATCATATATAAACATGGCCTTGTCATGTGCGCTCCAGTCATCAACTCCAGATTTTAAAAAAAAATAGACTTGGGTTTCTCACTGGTCAAAAATGTCAATGTCAAAAATCTCACAGTAAAGATTTACCTGATTGTTGACTTCCACAGAATGTCCCAGTGCCCTGACATGACACTGGGTGATGCCTGTCCAGAGAGATCCATCCTGGGCATGTGGGTTGCTTGCTTCAGTGGATGAATTAATAAGATTGTCCTCTGGAGAGAAATCTCGTTGGGGGGTGAGGGGAGGTATGACACATCCCTGAAATGGCACCAGTTCAGCCGGAGACAGGCTGCTCTCAAGTGTGGCAGGAGACTCTGACAGAGGGGACAAACATCCAAGGATTCAGTCAACATGTCTTTCAGAGGGTCTCCTCAGATGATGATGATGATGTTGATGATATTGTAGTAATAGTGGCATACACTGCATACACATTTAGTGCTGCATTTGTAATGTGGCATCTCTATACAGTAAAAAATATGTTTTTCTTACCTGCCATGAAATCCAGCGCATAATCTCCAAAGTCTTGGTCATCTGTATCAGATTCATTCACCTGTTGAAAAATAAAACCGAAGATTAACACATATATGGGTATATTTTGAAATAAACAGTCTGTGAATAAATCGGTTCTACCTGAAAATCCCACCAAGCAGTGTAATGTGGCTTTATAGCAGAACATGTACTGGTGGTCATTTCAGTGAGTGTGCAGAAGCCTAATGCGTTATGGGCGCACGGTGATCTGTCCCAAAGAGGCAGTTTGTGGACAAAACATGTGAGGTCCAGCCAATTAGCGGTAGCCATGAGTAAACTACAATGCAATTCGCCCAGGATTCCAGCACACGGTGTCAAACATTAACAGCCTGGGAGTGATGCAGAGCTGCAGATCTGCCACCAGATTTTTTTTTCTCTCTCTCTGGTAAATGTGAAATGTTGGAGGTGCATGGATTTCTACGGGAAATCCGGATGCACAACAACATTAGATGAAAAAAAGAGACATTTACTTCATGTACTATCTCACCTGAGAGCTGAGGGGATCGCTTTCCCGTCTCACTGCAGAGGCGCAGTCCTCTAAATCATCCCATGCAATAGTTGAAAAAGCTGCAATACAAGAATAGTTTGACTGAGTGAGTCAAGCCCCGGAATTTATTTGGTTATATGCACTTTCTTTTTGCTTACACTCATTAAGTGCGTGGCGTTCAACCATGTCAGAGATGCGCATACCTTGTTCAATGATGCAGGGGAGCTCGACGTACATAGTGACTGGACTGCTGCTCCGTGGCACCAGCGCTTTACCCTGCAGGCAGGAAGTATTTTAACAGTCTTTTCAACTACACGGAGCTGTGTTGTGTGTATCATTACAAAGAGAAAGATCTCATACCTTTTTATTTACTGCAGTTCTCATCGCAGTTTGGGTCATTTGATTGTGGCAGATGGCACCAAACACTTTTCTGTCCCTCGGCATCTCCATCACTTCAGCTCGTACTGCAGAACTGAGGGGACATGATTTGACACAGAGCTGATATAGTCGACTTTCTCCCGGTTTGTATCTCTCCATGCCGCGGTTTCATACTTTTGGCCCAATCAAATGCACTTATTTAGTCTCCAGGGAGTGACAGCGTCCTCGGAGATTAAATTGGTGCAGACTAACCGTTTTCTGGTCTGAAGTGTAAAGTGGTACCGCGCATAACGGCGCCCTTGCAGCAGGTGTTCTGTGCGTCAAATCTGCCCTCCCTCCGCCTGCGGCCAAATATTCCCCGCGCCCTGCCGGAGGTGCACGACGAGTCTGCCATGACCTCTTCCAACCATGTCGATGTTATATCTTTAAAGAAAACTTTACTTTTATTGTCACGGTCCACATAAACCACGACAATTAGAACAGCCGACACAGTTTGTGAATATTGATTAACAACTTAAAAGCAACTTACAGAAACACCCACCTTAGTTACCTTATTTTTTTTTAATAGATGGACACAGGGCATCTAATGTATTTGTTAATTTATTATTTTTAATATGTCATTCTGTTTTATTATCAATACTGCTTCATAAAATGTAGTGCATGGCCACAGCAGTCACTGCGTGATTTCTATTCAATTGTGCGTAAAATATCTACCTAAATTAGGTCAATGCCTGTTGCCACATTGAAAGACAAGTGGAAAAGGAAAAGGGTAATTATAGCGGACAGCTCAGTAAACACTCGTGACAAATGCCTCTATTAGTAAACAAACAAGAGTAAGTCTACTCGGCCCTTCACGCTGAATGCACCTGTGTGGTCGACACTGTGTCAGCAGGTCGAGATGACACGTGTAATGGATTATCAGATAAAGCCCCTCAATTGACTAGGCTGTGTGGGCACAGTTTGGTTTCAAATAGCACAGCCAGTGATGCAACGTTAAATAAAAACGTGGGTAAACTGACCTCCAGGCAAACATCCACAATAGCCATAAAAACACAAAAATCAATAACGCTTTGAGAAAAGTATTTATTTCTGCTATTATCCCTGAAAGGGGCTCTGTAACCTCATGTTTACAGCACTTTGATACCGCTCACTGTGGAGTGGTTTGTGAGATTTATATCATTCTTAATGGTAATTTTCTTGAATGTTTTTATTATCTACTTGCTTATCTACTGTTTTTCAGCAGTCTAATAGGGCAGTCATTTATGCCAAAGTGAGCATTGTAATAGTGAGACTTCAATGTTATGATTTCATAGTTATGTCATCAAGACATCCTGACACACACTCATTTCAAATGTCATGTGATCATTAAACAGCTGAAACCAACTTCATTTTTCATCACAAATTCAGAAGAACACAGATTCATTTATTGATCATTTATTTCATAATATCAGTCAATTCATTACAGTACATTTTTTTCAGGTCCTTCATTAAGGGGCTGCAACTGTAGCATAACTTATAAACCTGCAGTAAGTCAGTGCATATAGTAAATAATGATTCTGATATATAATTAATTAAAAATAAAAATAATAGCTCTGTTAACATACTTCATTGATAAACAATAACCTACTATCAATAAATATAAAACAATAATGCTGGGCTGTAAAACATTCAGTGGCTGATTGCCTGTGAGATATACAGTACATGAGGTTTAGTGGACAAGACTGGATGAACCCCAGTCTTTACTTCTCATCACCGTCACATCACCTTCATCTTAACACATATAAATGAGGCATTTTATCCTCACTTCTGTATTTGTTTAAATAATTTTGGCATTTTGTTCATCATCTGAGTGGTGGCACACTGCAGTCACATAGTGGACATCACTTCCAGTGTCTCCTGGTTTAATGATACCAACAGCTTCAGGTTGTCTTTGCATTCCTGAGCCAGACTGTGGTTGTGGCTCACCTGACCTAAAGGCAGTAAGTGGTCCTTTACTATCAGAGAGTTCCCCTCAGGGCTCTCAGGTGGTTGGGCAGAAGCTGGTTGGGTGCATATTTCATCCTCAAAACTGTCCCACTGGTCTTCCTGTGAATGGATGGTTGCATGCTCAACAAGTCCTTGTTCAGTTTCCAGTAGCTCATTGGCTAGCCTCAGTGCACAGCTAGCTGTCAGAGATGGTGGGTATTTGTTGAAAGCATAGTCTGCCAGGCTCAACTCACACATCTTTTGTGCGAGATTGCTGCACTGCCTGGGTCTGTTTATGTCTGGGTTCATTCTTGCAAACCTGTAACCTGTGCTCTCAGTCACAAGCTGGGAAGCCTCAATGCAGTTGGTGTAATAGTCCAGGAAAAAGGCCAGGGTGGGTGCAGCGAGCCTGAAGTTGAGACGAAGGAGGATGAGACACTCCAGGTTGCAGAGCTGCTCCTTGTTGAAGGCACCACAGCACAATGACAAGAGATGGCTGATCCGTGGTGAGCAAACCTCCACCTTGGTGACACAGAGAAAAGGAGCGACTCATATTGAATGAAATCCAAAGATAGAAACTATCTGTTCCCCAAGCATTTGCCTTACTCAAAGACGCACCTGCTTACTGGCTAGAAGAAGTGCAGTGACACCCAACAGCTGGAAGCAGTCTGCGGCCACCGCTGTGGATGCTAGGAACCTGTCCATGATGTTCACTGCCAGGCAGCAGCACTCAAAGGACAGACGGAGATGTTTGTGGACAGGGATGAGCCAGCTGACAAGTTTACACCGTGCCTCTGCAGTGAGCTGCAAGTAAACAGAGTCATTCATCATCATTAGAGTAAAATGTGAACAGTAGGCAACATTTTTTGGTAGTAAAGAAAGATCATTCAAAACGGTTGAATACATACATAAATACATACAAACATTTACACACAATTTCATAGCCTTTTCTATTTAATGTGACTTCCATTCACCAACTGGCCACATTTCTGTGTGATCAACCTGAGCCAACACTGTATAAAGAGTCTCATAGCCTACTTGTGGCTGGCGTGCCAAGCTTTTGCAAGGATGAAACTGCGCCTCTTTCTCCCTCTGGATGTTGTAACCGATGTCTCCGTACTGAAGGTACCAGTTGGACAGTTGTTCTGCAGGAGGCTCCGGTGCATTCAAACGGAGCGGGGACACATTTGTCCGAGCCGGGGATGAAATCGGGGAGAATCCCAAATCTTCCTCGAACCCGGAGTCGCTCAGTTTGGACATGAGTTTCTGTTTCCTGTGCCTGGCTGTCTGCCGCTGATGAGCCGATGCGAGCGCTTCTGCGAGAGGCGATGCGCCGTTCATCCGTCTCCGTTTGTAAACAGTCTCGTATCCGCTGTCACCGTTCACGAATGACACCATCTCTGCTATCTATCGCAGCCAGTCCACTGGCTGTGTGTTACTGAGGCCAGGTCAGCAGCAGTGTCCTCAGTGCTGGCTGTGCCATGGTGAGGGGAGTTCCGTCTGCTGACGTCAGTTTTCCCGGGGTCTTCCCCGCTCCTGCAGCACACCTTTCTCCCGTCGCCCCGGGCAACCGAGGTTAAACAATCACTTGCCCCATGTAGCAAGTAATTATCCAAAACCCTGAACCATATGTCATTTCTCTTGCTGTCTGTATAGGCCTATTTCATGGGAAAACATGAATAGGTCTGAATAAATAGTAAAACTATCCTTAAAAAAGAATGTGGCTATGTTTCCACATGAAATGTAGCCTAATGAAACATGAATTTCACATGTGCTATTGGCTATTACGCTACATTTTACATGTAAATGCCCAAAACCACGTGCGCTAAAATGTGAACTCATCAAACGTAAATGGCTTTCACTTCTGTTTTTTTTTAAATATTTTTTAGCATTATTATTATTATTATTAGTAGTAGTAGTAGTAGTAGTAGTAGCAGTAGTGGTAGTTGTAGTATAATATTAGCGTCATTGGAGATGGGTGGAGACTGAGGTTGTTATTTTTTCAGCTTACCAATACCAATTTTCAAAGGTTTTCTCAGCTGACTTTATTTCACGTCGCTCCCTAGCTGCAGTTTATAATAATATAATAATATTTTATTCTCTTACAATATAATTTTGTCCTGTCCTGATTTTATGGAATAGGGCGGAACTTTAATGCTGACGGCTACAAAACAGACAGTCCGGACTTTACCTTTCAAACTCCAGTGCAAGACAAACGATCATGCCCAGTCAGACCTAAACAAGGCTTGAAGTATGCCCACTGTGGACGTACGACAGGTATTTTAATGACTCTTTCTTTAATAGAGAACTATCGCTGGCGTTTTACAATTGGCTGTTTTTACCTCAGCAGCAGATTGAACAGTTTGAAAATTGTAAAATACTCAGGAACGATAGCTGTTGCTAGCTGGAACGCTAGTTGTTTGGTGTCGTAACGTAAGCTAACAAGCTATATAGGGACGTTAGCTAGGCTATATGTGGCAAGTTAGCTAACATTAGATTTGGTGACTAACGCTAGGTTGCTGGTTGTGTGTTAGATACACGCGTGATAAGGGTATGCCTTTAGCTCGCGGAAGATGAAGATGTAATGTTAGAGGAAAAGGAGACTTCAGAAGCTTGTAAGCTAGCTTATGTTAACACCGTTCCATAACAAAGTCAGCTAACGTTAGGTAAGGTGGCTAACGTTACAGTTAGCCTTGAGCTGTTGGTTAACGTTACATTTGTGGGTACGCAGTCACCAGAATTACCCTTTATGTTATATTAATGATAGTTGTGGTAACACGAAAAGCATAGGTGTTTACGTTAATTTTCCCACGGGGGTCGGGTTTCAATTTAAAACTGTCAAAGTTCATTGCTAAAAGTCTGTTATCAGTTACCCTTAGCTTGCATTAGTAAGACAAGTCAGAAGTAACATCACAGTTTATCGTATCCGTAGGTTCAGCTTATTTAAGCAGGCACTGAGGTAAAATTGTGGCTGTCATGTATCTAGCTGCGAAGTTCTTCTACACTCTGCTCTGAATTAAATGTCCGATTGTGAAAGCTGATACCAGCTGCAGCCAATGATACTTTCTGCACAAAAAAAAATATAAACTCAACTAAAATAGCATGCTTCTGTTTCAAAGAAAGGACACTTAACAAAGTCAAAACTTTGGCAGATCGACTTGGCATACAATTTGTATCAAAAGTGTTTTGATACAAACTGTTTCCATATTAACTGAACTTGTCATCCCGCAGTTTTAGCATAAGTGAACCATGGAAAACTCGGGCAGGCCTTACCGGGCTAGGCAAGGCGGTTGGGAGAGGGGAGCTGGAGCAGACAAGGCAGAAAGCTGGAGGATCCAGGACCAGTGTCGAGGACAGAACTTCAGACCAGAGGGAGGTCAGCAGGGCAAGAAGAATCAGAGTGGGCCCTACCGGGCCAGCCCCAAGAAGGGAGCACTGGGACCTCTTAGCTACTCCCCTGGTGGATTCAGAGGTGGTCACAGCCCCTTGCAGAAGGACGATGTCCGTTGGTTCTCAGGTCCCGAGAGTACTGGTGAGAGTCGAGAAGATAAGTGGAGAGAGCGCTCGCAGCAGCAGCAGCAGCACTGGAGGAGAAGTAACCAGGGAGAGGGTCCAAAGGAGGACAGGGAGCAGGGGAACAGAGAGACCACAGATGGCAGTGCACATAAATCAGGTGAGCATTTCAAAATCGGATCTTGGGGAAAGAGTGGAATACTTTCAGTTTTCTCCCCAGCAAAAAAAATAAATCTGAGACAGTCTGCTTTAGGCAGTAATCTAACACCTTTTAAAACAGGGTTCATCATAATTCTTTATTACCCCACAACTCTGATTTTTGATCACAGTGATGTATATATGCCGTTTATTAAATTTTAGCTTGAGTGTGAGTGTAAGAACTGGCTATACTTTATCACACATTACTGATTAACATCTCCACAAAAACACAGACATTTGTGACTCATAGATTTCTTCCATCCAAAGGCAGAAGAAGGAGAAATAGAAACAAGAACAAAACTTTTGCTGAAGAAAACAGGGGCCTTGTGAACGAAGACTCCACACTATCAGCAAAAGAGCTGCACAGCCTACGGCAAGCAGAGAGGCGACTTAACAAAGATGAGATCTACTGCCTAAAGAAGGTACAGACTTTCATTGTGGTTGCACAGATGTACATCTTTGAGTATATTTGCTTTGAAAACTCTATATTAGTTGTAAACCTGCTTCAGTATTTGATATTTTATGAGGAATAGCTGAGTTAAAAACATCCATAAAAGCATTGTTTTTTTTTGCAACTGTTGTCTGATGTCATTACTTTCCTCCTTTTAAATTGTTTCAGAGGTCCCACAGTAACCCCGGTGCACTGTACACTTGCGCTTTATGTGATGTTCTCTTGGAATCTGTGTCAGATGCTTACAGGCACATCAGAGACAAACGGCACAAGAAAAGGACAAGGGTCAGAAATTGTTTTATTATGCAAATCACCATTTGCATGATTACCGTAAACATTTGTGGACAGATGATCCTACTATACTGTCCTTGCCTCTAAGCATTAATATACAAATTTTTGCTTGTGTGTGCTTGTGTTTACAGGAGAGGCAAGAACAGGTGACACTGACTGAGATTCTGCCTCCAGGCCCAGAGCAGATCAGTGCAGTGAGTACTGCACTAGAGACGGTTGTCCGGGAACATGGGATGAATGACCAGGATGTTGAGAGGAGACAGTGTGTAGTCTCCATAATGCAAGAACTACTTGTATCCGTCCTGCCTGGTGAGTCATCTGAGGACAAAATATTTGTTTAGTGACAGAGACATGACCTAAATTCATCCTGATAGTGATACTGCTTTGTAGCAAACAGGCTTCTGGATGCTGCACTTTATATCATTTCATTTTTCTGTTAATCTGTCAGTAATTAATGGTAACATTTTTCCCTCTCTGTTTTGCTCATCTGTAGAGATCAAACTCAGGCTATATGGATCATCTTGCACTAAGTTTGGATTTAAGGATTCTGATGTCAACATTGACATTCAGTATCCACCTCACGTGAGTAGACCAGTGTGAGTTTGATTGTGTGAATACTGTTTTAAGATACAGTTCACATTTTATTGTGATTTGTGGATGCTTTATTTGAAAGGCACGCCACATTCATATGCCTTTTTCTGTATTGTATTTATGTTGTATAAAGGATTTGAAATGGAATGTATTCACAGATGCATCAGCCAGACGTCTTGTTGTTGGTCAAGGAGAGCCTCTCTGAGAGCCGTGAGTCACCTCTTATTCATATAACTGCAAAATTTTTCCTCGTGAAGATATTCTGCCATAGGAAAGTCAGTAAGGTGCTAGGCTGTCATGGAAGTCTTAAATTTAGCATGACGTGTTTGTCTTCAGCTCTCTTTGTTGACCTGGAAGCTGATTTTCATGCCAGGGTGCCTGTTGTCATCTGCAAAGAGAAAAAGAGGTGGGTATCTCCAATATGTTCACAGTTCACTACCTTATTTGCAAGTCAAATTGATGAATCAAATTCTGTGATTTAGATGAATTCTGAAGTCATGATCTTTAAGATATTAAGGTTGACCATAATTGAATAAAATTAAAATGTTACCAGAATGGAATTTAGCACATGGAGAGAGAGAGAGAAAAAAACTGCTCATAAGAGGGTTCAACAGTTTTGTTTTTTTCTCAACAGTGGCCTGATCTGCAGAGTGAGTGCAGGGAATGAAAACGCATTCCAGACCACCTCCTATCTCTCTGCTCTAGCAAGTCAGGAGCATCTCCTCCTCCCACTGGTTTTGGGACTCAGACAATGGGCCCGGGTAGGTTTCCAGTTGAGACCCCAATCTGTTGCTCCCATTAGCCAGGCAACTGAGAAAAGAGGTTCAAAATGCCTCTTTTTTTTTTTTTAAACATCACATTTTGTTTTTAACGTGTTCTTTCTGGCTTAGATCTGTGAGATTGACCGTGCAGAGGAAGGTGGGCTGCCACCATATGTCTTCGCCCTCATGGTCATCTACTTTTTACAAAAGCGCAAAGAGCCTCTCTTGCCTACTTACCTGAACCAAGAGGTGCGTGTTTCTTTTCATCTTGGCCCTGAAATTAGATATACATATATATACATATATATATATATATGTATATTTCAGTGGAAACTAATCTAATCATCTTATTTTTAGATTAAGGTGTTTTCACTCAGCAGGTTGTCAGACTTCAACCTCATGCATACAGAGGATGGATATTTACATTGGGCTTACACCCCTTCCTCCAGAGAATCATCACAGCCAGCAGAGGGCTCCTCTATAAAGGGCAAGGTAATCATAAAGACGCAAATGTTTTTGTTTTTTTGTTGGGTTTTTTTTATGAGTATTTTGGTTTCTTTTTTGACAGTTTGCAGTATTCATTTTATATACTTGAGGATGAGATGCCTTCGTTAGACACAGAAACACAGAACCTGAAGAACAAAAAGTGTAATTGTCCAAATACTTATGGTCTGGGCTGTATGTGTTGCATGATGTGTTTTCGTGCAGGTTCCGCTGGTGTTTCAGAGCCCTCACCCACCAGTGGAAGTTGGGCTTCTCTGGGTTGAAATGCTTCGCTTCTACTCACTGGAGTTCAACATGGCTGACAATGTAATAAGTGTGCGGACCAGTGCTGTCCTCTCCCGAGAGATCAAAGACTGGCCAAAGAAACGCATCGCTGTGGAAGGTTAGAGGCTTTGTAATGTGTAGTGTGAATTTTGAAAGTTTTTGCTTTTGGGCACTGTAAAAATCACACAGATGCTTTCATGCATTGGTGTTTTTGTAAGTGAAAATGATCTCAGGGAAAATCCATGTAATTGTCACTCATTTCTTGGTCAGTTTTGACTAGCATTGTTTTTACGATAGTAATGCCCAGGTTGAAACAAACAAGCTCCAGTGTAATGGAATGCCACTTTTGCTACTCACTTGATGTTGTCAGTGGCATTTGGGGATGTTGTTGATAGGCTGTGGCACTGAAATTCTACCCAACCCTAGATTTGTTTATATATGTCTGCTAGCATTTTAAAGGATGAACATAATCTACATGTTTGTAGTATACATAGAGTTCGATTACTCTTTACTTGTACATAGTTTATCTCTAACTAATGTCTATGTTTCTGTGTTCAGATCCATTTGCTGTGAAGAGAAATGTTGCCCGCACAGTGAACAGCCAGCAAATGTACGAGTACATCCTCCACTGCCTCAAAACCACATACAAGTACTTTGCACTGCCACTCAACACATCAGCTGCTAATCATAAGACAGAAGCACGACGTGGACCTGTGGCCCAGGGGGCCAATGCTAAGGCTTTAAATGAAGAGATTTTGTCAGATTTCAGTCAGCTCACCGTTCAGTCACAGCATGCAAGCCAACTTAAAGCTGTAGAAAATGGTCCTGAAGACTCTGACTGCATTATTGAGGAAGAAGAGGAGGTTGAAGAATACAGTGACTCAGAGGAAGAAAGAGAGAAAGAAAAGGTGGATGTGGGCAAAAGTAGTCTCTCGGAGGATGAGGAGGAGCAGGATGAGGATGTAGATACTGATGGGGATGCACATGCCAGGCAACACTTGGACAGCTTCACCACAGAGGATGAGGAGATTTTCGCAGTGGATGAGATTTCAGGGGAGGAGCTTTTGTCTGATGAGGAGGGTCCAGATCTGGACACACCTGGTTCAGTGGATGAGGAGGAGGAGGAGGAAGAGGTCGAGCTGGCACCTTTCAGTCTGTCACCTCCACCTTTAGAGGATGCAGTTAAAGATGAGGTCCCAGAAAATAAAAACCAAAAACAGAGCAGACTTTATGAGTTCACCAGGCAAGCTTTCACTCGAGGAAAAGTAAGTTTTTCACTTTACATACAGTATTTATGAATGACTCTCTGGAAAGCAAGGTTCTTAATCTTAATGTGTAAGACAACAAAAAACATAAAAGCTAATTTCAAACTTAAGTGAACATTTTTTAAAGCTGTGTGATAATCAACTACCAGGTGACTGATAGTTAAACTACTACACGACACTGTGGAAAATAAGCTTGTGTCCATCATGTCAGTTGAACTCCTTTCAATGTCTCTTAGTCACACATGGTCGTGTGCAGCTTGTGCAAGCGTGATGGACATCTGAAAAAAGACTGCCCAGAAGATTTCAAGAAAGTGCAGCTGGACCCTTTGCCCCCAATAACACCAGAGTTTCTCAGTGTCCTTGACAAAGTCTGCGAGCAGTGCTACAGTGAGTATCATGTGATTACAAGTATTTTTTTCGGATTCTCATCCTAAATACCCGTGAGATTTGCAAGTGGTCTAAGTTGGATTTAGCGAACTCCCTTAATTGCACAACCTTGTGTAAAGTGCTAATTTCAACTTGATCAGTGCCACCTGCTCAGAAGTAGTTGGACATTGCAGGATTGCTTAAAGCACAATGGTTCATGTTGGTTCAATGTGTGTTCACCAGCCAAATCTGAGTATTGGTCCGTTTTCTTTTTAGTTGACTTTGCCCCAGATGAACTGGAAGTGGGTGTGAGAGAGCACATCCTCCAAGACCTGGAGACATTTGTCAGACGACAGTTTACTGGTGACGTAAACCACCATATTCACTATTTAGCATCTTCAGTTTTTCCAGACATAAACTAGCATGATAATGCATTTTTTTGATTTCCCCATTAACTACAAGATGTAGAACAGAGAGCATATATAGGATGAAACTCACAGATGTTTTTTGATGTGCAGGAGCTCGGCTACAACTATTTGGATCATCTAAAAATGGCTTTGGCTTCAGGCAGAGTGACCTAGACATTTGTATGGTGTTGGAGGGACAGGAGACCATAGATGTAAGTAGTGCTGCTCAGTTATCCAGAATCACTATTATTCACCATTAGTTTAGTCAATATTGAGATCATGATTATTTAACACAATTGCACATTTACCTTGGAAACACCATACATTTATATACACATAAATAAACTCAGCTGAGTTGTAGTGCACTTCCACAGCCTACTGAAAATTGCTAAACTTATATAAAAATAAATTAGATGAAATATTTATTGTTTAGTCATAGATGATGCAATTGAATTTCAGAGGATTAGACAAATTGGTTATTGCTGACACCAAATTGTTGACACCACTGTGAAACAAATCTTACACATTATTTGTTGTTGTCCCTCGTCAGACTTGAAAACCGATGCGATTTCCAAACAACTGTATTGGTTTTACCTTTCTTGCTGATCAGAGGCTCTCTGTCTGTCATCATGGCTTGAGCTGATTTTTTTTTTTTCTGCAGGATATTGACTGCATCAATATCATAGAAAGCCTGGCAAGATTGCTAAAGAAACACCCAGGTAAGGCATAGTAGACCTGGATTACTGGCACTTCTTGTGTTATTTTTTTTTTTTCCATTGGTTGTTCATCAGGATCAGCCAACAAAAAACATCAGTGTAACACTGATGACTGACCTGTCTCCTCATCTGCACCCCGTCACCAGGTCTGAAGAACATCCTACCCATCACTACGGCTAAAGTACCCATTGTGAAGTTCTACCATGTTCGCACTGGCCTGGAGGGAGACATCAGCCTCTACAACACACTGGTAGGGCTCATTCTCCCTCACCTGAGACAAGAGTCAGTGTAAAAACATTTAATCATTTAAAATTTGCTTTTTCTTTTTTTCTAAATTTTCCTTTTCAGGCCCTGCACAACACACGCCTGCTAGCTTCATATGCTGCCATTGACAGGAGAGTGAAGATCCTCTGTTATGTCATGAAGGTTTTCGCCAAGGTGAATATTCTTTCAACATTTGCAGCCAAGGCGTCATTGCAATGTGTGAAGCCTTGATGTTTTTGTAGTATTATATTGTTTGGTCATTTTCTTCTGTGTTACTGTATCATCACCATATTTATTTTCGACCCATTACAGATGTGTGACATTGGCGATGCCTCTCGTGGCAGCCTTTCATCCTACGCTTACACGCTCATGGTGCTGTTCTTCCTTCAGCAGAGAAACCCACCAGTTATCCCTGTGCTGCAAGAGGTACAAATGACATGTTTGTAAAAAGGTTCAAACTGGCTTTTAAATTTTTCATTCAAATTAAGGTTTGTGGAAGACGCCAATTTGAATAAACCACCTTAGTTTTTGAATGATACTAAATACCTAAGTAGTGTTGCCTTGGAATAATTTTATGGTAAGCAAACTAAGATTGACATAACTGCGGGCCATTTCAGAGCTATAAAGATTAAATTATTAGTCACACAGTTTTGCTCTTTTGATGTTGAGTTATTGTGAAACATCTCACTATCTAGACTTACCATATTATATTCCTAAGCTTACAATTATCTCAATTGTGTATGTTAATGATTGCAAACTTTTCTGACTTCACTGAAATGTTTGTTGCAGATCTATGATGGAAAGAAAAAACCAGAAGTGCTAGTTGATGGCTGGAATGTGTACTTCTTTGACGACTTAAAAACACTAGTAAGTATTAGTGTGAGCGTCCCCTGTAAACGTTTTTGTGAATAAGCATGTCACACTGTGTCTTAATAACACGTCAATCTTGCCTTCGTCCACCTGCAGCCTAGCAGTTGGCCACAGTATGGGAAGAACGCTGAGACGGTGGGGGAGCTGTGGCTCGGCCTGCTCCGCTTTTATACAGAAGACTTTGACTTCAGAGAGCACGTAGTCTGTATCCGTCAGCAATGCCGCCTCACCACCTTCAACAAACAGTGGACATCCAAATACATTGTCATTGAAGGTCAGCATGTGTGACAGTCTCAGGGTCCAGACTAGATATTGTTATGAATGAGTTTTATTGTTTGAGAGTTTGCTGTATTGAAATGACTGTGTGTGGCTGTTTGTCAGTATTTCTGATTGTTAAGCTGTGTTACTTTCTCCTCTGTGTCCATATTACAGATCCATTTGACCTGAATCATAACTTGGGTGCCGGTCTGTCCAGGAAAAGTATGATTGTTACTTCTTTTCTGTCTCTGGTTTATCTGTCTTCTGCTGTCCTTTGTTTTTCTCTTTTCAAAATCTATTTTCTTGTCTTGTCCCATCCAAAGTGACTAACTTCATCATGAAGGCGTTCATCAACGGCAGAACAGTGTTTGGCACACCCATCAAAACCTTACCTGCCATCTGCCCGAGTCCAATGGTAAGTATTTGCTGTCTAAACACCATATTTGCATATTGTGGTGCTATTATCTAAGCACTGACACTGTGATTTGTCCCCATCTGTCCCAGGAGTATTTCTTTGATCCTGAAGTTCTCACTGAGGGAGAAGTGGCTCCCAATGACCGCTGCTGCCGAATCTGTGGCAAAATCGGCCACTTCATGAAAGACTGCCCCATGCGTAAGAAGTAGGTATAGTCAGTGTTAACTTGCACATAAATGTCTACCCTCACCATATGTCAAGCCGCAGGATTACATAATTATTGTGGACAATTTTGCCCCAGGTCCAAACATAGAAGGGACTCAGAGAAAAGGCCAGAGTACATGAGAGACAAAATGGATACATCAGAGGACACCAGGGATCAGGTCAGACACAAGAGCGAGAACTGGAGGAAGAGAGATGCACTGGAAATGCGCTGCTGCTACCTGTGTGGATCTACTGCCCACATCAAGAAGGACTGCCAGCTATACAGAAGCCCTGCAGGTTCATACAAAGTTTGGATTCACATTTTAATTAAATGTTTTTTCATTTGCGCTTCTGAGCCCTTCCAAGACATATTTCTTAACTGTATAGTAGAACTGACCGTTTAGTAGAACTGGCCGTTTAGTTTCCTGTACTTCTTATTGCATCAGAAATATAAAGTTCAGGAAGTTATGATGCATTAATGTAACTCATAAAATAGATGGGAAAAGTCAGTTGCTTTCTTTTAAACTTTCATTTTTCATTTGGCAGGTAATGTGAAGATGGAGAGCTTTACCTACTCCTCTTCAGCCCACCTGAGGAATTTGAGAGAAAAGGAGAAACAGGTATGATCTCAGTCACTGAAAAATATTCCTTGAAATTGGTAGACAGCTTTGAACACTGCTACACCTGTGCCCTCATTTACCTTACTTTTTCAGGGTTCACCTGTACAAGAAGAAAAGAAGAAGAGAAAGCAACAAAATGTGATATTAGGTCCACAAGCAGGTATGTAGAGTTAAACTTTCACAATGAGGTTTTTTTTTTTTTTGTTTTTTGTTTTTTTTTTTGACTACTCGTCATAGTCATTGTGTAGCTAATTTAACATTGAATTTAACTGAAAAGGTTTTTTTTTGTTTTTAAATTACTTTGTAAAATATAGGAAGAAATTAATATAAAATATCCCACCTCACTTACTAACACACATTTTTACATCAAGCTCTGCCTTCAGCGTACATTGTCAGCCACTGTATGAACAGGTTTTTTTTTTGCATGCCAAACCCCAACATCTTGTTTGAACCAAGAATATGTTTATAATTTGTGGAGACAATGTGCACTGTATACTCTCTACATAGGGCGTAGCCTTAGTAAAAACTGTTGATGGTGTTTTTTGGGGTGGGGGGTTTGCGAATTTTTTTAGAGCTGGTGAGGAGAGAAACTGAGAGCAAGGCTAAAGCTTAGCATTTTGCTCTTGTTTTTATCTGTTGGTTGAGTTACCATACTTATAACATGAAACAATTTTGTTCAAAGATGAGACAATGTGGTCTGTTTACCCTGATCATTTAGCCTGATAAGACAGGTGCATTTTTACATTATAAAAATGACCGTGTAGGTTAAAAATATTTTGGAATGAATGTTGACAGTTGTATTCTGGTTTGTTTCAGGTAGTTTAGCCTGCCGAAATTTGGGTCGCTCTGGTCAGAGGAAGAGTCCAGTGGAATGAGCAGCAGCTGTGGCTACCCAAACCACAAGGGTCTACTCTTGTCCAGGCAGAAAGAAAGTCCAGAAACCCATAAATCTGTATGGGACTGTTGGGCAAATGGGAGCCCATTAAAAGCCAAAGCCAGGACGCCTTGACTTGAAGCCAAATAGGGCCTTTTTATGTGTTGTTTTCTCTCCCCTAAAGTGCTCCTCCTCAGAGGAGCTTTTTTTAAAGCTTTCATTTTAACAAGACAAGCCATTATGCATGCACCTCGTGTTTGTTTACCTACACTGCCAGCCAAGTTTTTTTTTTTTTAAATACACATTACATTTCAAGCAGTGTCATTGCAGATTCAGTGTGAAATTGCTCAAATTAGAAAATGTAAGTAATTGAGAAGTGTCTATTATATGACTGATTCTGATTTCCTAGATCTTGATCACCACAACAAGGTATCTTTTGCAGACAACACACCATATATTTGTCTTGTAATTGATGCTAACACTTCTTGACTCTGTATAGGCTCAACAGTCCTCACAAGTAAGATCTAGTGCTTGTAAACACTGCTTCAGCTGTACGACAAATGGACACGACGGTGGTATGGTATTTGTCTGCTACTTAAAGTGACTTGAGGTCAGTTAAGAGTCATCGAGATTAAGGCCATTTCAAATTAAACTAGAAACTCACTCATCAGTTCACTTATTCCTTATTTTCTTATAGTAAGGTTTAAGGTTTTTAATTATCCAATCATCTTTGAGAGTTAACCAACCAATTTTTTTTTTTTTAATGGAATTTATTTTTAAATCTTGTTTAATTTGTTATCTGCACTGATGCCCAGCAGTCTGTCTCTCCCTCAGCTTTGAAAGCAGCCCTCTGTGCAGTATGTCTCTGTGTGTTTTTGTGTCTCTGTGTTAGAGAAAACACCCTGTAGTTATTTTTTTCAGGGTCATGGTTTTATTTTTTTAAGACTGCTGATCCACTCCTGTTTCATGGATACATACTGCCCCTCAATTGCCTGTAAGTGTGAATGGAAGGGAAAATTGTGTTAAAACTGTACTTCCTCTGCTAACCCTGGCCTGCATGTGTCGCCACACATGCTAGGAAGTGTTGTAACTCTAAGAACACAAAGTTGAGAAGGTCTTCTGCTTACACAGTGGTTAAGGTTTTAAAAAAAAAAACAATAAAGTGGACTAGCTGATGGCATACACTGCTGCAAATGCTGTGTTCACTCGTAAACTAGAGGTAATCTCAGTTCAGTGAAGAGATAAGTATATTTATTTTCCACAGAGGCTTCATTTTGTAGTAATGGTGCCACAGATTGGTAGCTGCACTGTGAGGGTCCACGCCCTTGTATTATGTTGCTGCTAAGTTAATGTCTCAAAGACCTGCTTATCATTCAACTTTGAATATGGACTGTCTGGCTTTGTTGTTGTCCTAATATGGCTAAATTTTATTAAAAAAAATTATGGTATTGTAATGGAATTTCTCATTTTAAAGTAGCTTTGTTTTAATGCCAGCCTTATTGCGTTTCTTTTGTTGTTCTCAAATGGGAGGTTTAGTTTGTTATTCAGGAACCCCAGTCCTGCCAGGAAAGGTTGGCTTGCAATCCAAGTTGTGTCTCAGTATTCATTAAACTGATATCAAATCCTGGTGTGGAATATGTCCTTGAAGAAGTTTTGTTTGTTCATTTTGTTTTGCTTTTCAAAACTGTGTATACTCTTCATGGCACATTACACACTTAAAGACCTTTAGGTGTGTTCTTGGCAGTGTAAGTGGCATTAGTGAGGTGTGACAAAGCTGAAATTATCGATAGATGAACTATTTTTCTCTTTGTCTTTCACACATTTATAGCTAGCCAGTAAAAACAACTGTAGAATGAATATAGTGTTGTACTAGAAAACGAACTCAATGGATTACACATTATTAACCACCTGAATAATAATTTCTAGTGTTAGTCCACCCTGGTCACTGAATGTTGTTTTATAAAAACCTTTTGAAGAAGACTTGTATGCCACTCTAAATATTGGACAGTAGAGCATGGAATTTCAGTGTTGACTCTGGGAATCTACAGTTTGTTTTTGTTTATTTCTTTCTTTTTGTTAGAATTATGCTGCTTTCATAATACTACAGGGCGGTTACACAACAGGAGTTGTGAACGTCTTCGTGGTGCTTTAAATCCGTGAGCCGATTGGCTGTCGCGCCCGTTGGTCATATCATCAGCCAATAATTGAACAGGCAGTTCATTTGGGGCGGGTTCCAAGTTTTCTCACGCCTGCGCAAGTCAATGTTGTGATTTTAGCTGCAGCAACATGTCTGCCTCCGTGGTGCGAGCAACCGTCCGAGCGGTCAACAAAAGGAAGATGGTCGCCACAAGAGCCGCTCTGACACTGGTAAGTGGTAAACTGTGGTTGATCTGATATAGAGCCGTTTTCTACCCGGTCAGTATGCGATAATTCAGGACGTATTAACACCAGCGACCGTTGGCCAACGTTACGTGATCCGAAGTTAGCTAAGCTAGCTAACTATCGGTGGCTTGAACGTTAAAGGCAGAAAAACTTTCCCGAAACATTTCACTTTTGACCGTGTGGGTGAGTTTGTGTTACCTGGGGTACACACTAACGCGGTTCTACAAATATGACATGAGATCGTAAAATCATAATGGGTCAGGGCTTAACCAGATGTTCGCGTTATTCCCAGGCAAGGCAACGATTGATTGCTAAACTAATCTAAGTAAGTTATGCTAAGTTAAGCTAAGTATGTGCCACCAGCTCTTCTGTTCGTCAACAGCAATCGTTAGCAGAATATTAGCAATTCACAGAAGTATAACTTCAAAGATTAATCGATTAATTACTTGAGAGAAAATGAATCGACAACTAGTTATATTTCAGTCATTTTTCAAATAAAAATGCCAGATTTCTTCTGTTTACAGCTTCTCAGGTATGAGGATTGTCTGATTTGCTTTTTTCCCCCGTTTTAATTACTTTATTGATCCCTCCTGGGGGAAATTACTCTCTGCATTTTACCCACACCAAGTGAACGAAACACACATACAAGCATGCGCATGCACTGGAGACGCTGGGGCAGGGGGCTGCCCAGTGGGGTGGATCGGTCGCAGAGGCAGGGGAGGCGCGTCTCCTTCATCACCACCGTAGACGTTTTTTTGCGCTTGGTCGAGAGATCGAACCCACGACCCTCCGATCTCAGGCCGGTCCAAAGTCCAAACACGCACTCTTAACTTGTTAAGAGTGTTGTTTTGGACAATAACTGGACAAATTTAGACATCACTGTGAATTCAAAAGGCTTATTTTACAGACTGAACAATTACTCTGCAAATTAATCTTAAATAGCTGCAGCCCTGTTTAATAGGAGGAAGCATACCAGAAAAATAATCAGTAATTAGTGGAGAAGTACTCAGTGGGATATTAGTGTAAATTAAACACACTCTGAGTGTAGCAAGCTGCCAGTGCAGAGTCATGGTTTGTTGTTATGGGTGGGATGATGGTGAATATCAGCCTGACAAGCTCTGCTAGCAGTGCTGTTTAAAGATAATGTGTTTGTATGGTGGTCTGAGCTGATAACAGTAGTGCGCTCAAGTCTCTCAAAACTAAGGCAACTGCAGGCGATGTTCTGTTAAAGAGTTATGTTGTGGTTTTTCTTTACCGGGATAAAGGCCATTGATAAACATAAATGTTACCAAATGTGATATAATTTAACAGCTTAATGTAAGAATAATAATAATAATACTAATGATAATTATTAGAAACTCTCAATGCAACGATATAACGCTGGGGTTATTCTTCACCCGTGTGCATATTCCGGTTAAAGAATACGGGGGACTCCGATGACGTTTTCTAAGCGTTTTAATAATGAACAGTCAGGTACACTCGTAGCCGAGCCAGAGAACCAGGAGGAAAAAAAAACACACTGAGCTTACCCCTTATTTTCTCTTCAAAAACTCTCTCTCGCCCAGACATAGCTGTCCCCTAACAGCCTGATCTAATAACACGTGAACTAAAAATGCCTGACCAAATATCACAACTGGAATCAAATCATAAACAAATCCTAACATACTCTAGTAATATGTATAGTCTATTAGGGAATTTAGAACAGCCGCCCCCTAAATAGCATAGCTATTTAGAAACAAACATAAATTCCCACAACAGTCCTTTAAACAGGATTATCTTCAGGAAGAGCTGGCAGCTGGACCAGTCGCGCCACCGGTCTCAAGTAAGTCTTCTTGCCAACTCTAACCTCAGCTGTTCTGATGCACCCATCGTCACTTGCATTCAGCTGCACCACCCTTCCAATTGGCCAATGAGCACGTGGAAGCTGGGGGTCAACAATCATCACAACTGAGTCCAGAGGGAGACGATCTGTGTGTTGTCGCCACCTCTGGCGTGTCTGAAGAGTAGGTAAGTAGTTCCTGATGAACTGTTTCCAGAAGTGGTCAGTCATCATCTGGCAATGACGCCAGCGCCTCCTGTTTAGGGTGTCGGCAGCATAAGTGACTTGGGGAAGAGAAGCATCACGCCGCCCCATCAACAACATACTGGGCGTCACTGGGTCTGGATCGGCCAAGTCCGAGGATACGTATCCTAGAGGCTTGGCATTGAGGATGCCTTCCACCTCAATGAGAAGTGTGAGCAGAACCTCTTCTTGGAGTGCTTGCGTACCTATGACTGCTTGCAGGGACTTCTTAACTGATCGAATCTCTCGCTCCCAGGCGCCTCCGAAGTGGGGAGATGCTGGTGGGTTAAAACAGAACTTAATCTGTTTTTCTGCTAGTACCTCCTGCAGCTGTGACTCCATTGCTGCAAAGGCCTCCTTCAGCTCCTTATCGGCCCCTCTGAAGTTGGTCCCCTGGTCTGAAAGGACCTCAAAAGGGGTACCTCTACGTGCAATGAACCGCCTTAGTGCTAGGAGGAAGGCATCAGTGTCAAGGCTGGTGAGCAGATCCAGATGTATGCATCGCGTTGTCATGCATTTAAAGACGATTCCCCAGCGCTTTTCACTACGCCTCCCAGCCTTGACCATGTACGGCCCGAAGCAGTCCACGCCAGTAGAGTAGAATGGGGGCTTGAGCAGCCGCAGGCGAGCCGATGGCAAATCTGCCATTCTTGGCACTACTGGCTTTCCTCTCCACTTCATGCAACCAGTACAGGCTCGCTGATACTTCTTAATAGCCTGCCGTCCCCGCAGAATCCAGTAATGACGCCTCATCTCCGCAAACACCCTGTCAGGCCCGGGGTGGTGTAATTGGGCGTCTGTGTCCTTAATGAGGAGTTTGGTGGTTGCGTGGTAGGGATCCAACACTATCGGGTGAATGCCAGCGGGGTCAGAACTGTCAAGGCGGCGCAGGCGTCCCCCAACCCGCATAAGGCCCATGTCGGGGTCTAACTCTGGAGCGAGCGTACTCAGCCTACTGCTGGGGGGTACTGGTTTGCCTACTTTGAGGCATCTAACTTCTTCAGAGAAGCAGTCTGCTTGGCTGTTCCTTAACAGATGAAGTTCTGCATCTCGAAAACTACAGAGAGGCGATGCAGGGTCAGCTGCCGCCCCATGAAGAGACTGCTGCGTAGCCTTTACCAGTTCCCTCCAGCTGCTGAACTGGGTGATGTCTGGCATCTTGAGTGGTGAGCTCGTCTGTGTGAGGCCACAAAACACACTCTGCTTTAACTCACTACTGTCTTCAGGCCCCGCAGTGCCAGGACCTGATGGCCATTCATCCAGCGGGCGTCGTAGGAATGCTGGTCCCTGGATCCAACGACTTGATGGGGTTAACTCAGCTAAAGCCTTGCCGCGTGTGAGATCGTCGGCTGGATTATTAGTGGTATCCACGTACCTCCAGGTGTGTGCAGCAGTCAACTCTTGGATCTCAGAAACTCGGGTTCCCACAAAGACCTTAAACCTGCATGATGGAGATGTCAGCCAGGTAAGAACTGTTGTGGAGTCAGTCCATAAGATGGTCTGGGAGATACACAAGGTGAGCTCTTTGTGAATGAGGGAGGACAGCTGGGCTCCTGTCAGCGCTGCACAGAGCTCTAACCGTGGCATTGACTGCTGACGTTTTGGGGCCACCCTGGACCTTGCCATGACAAATGAGACATGAGTCTTATCATCACTTGTGGAGGTGAGGTATGCTACTGACCCATATGCTTGCTCTGAGGAGTCACAGAAGACGTGAAGAGTGTACTCGGTGGTATCAGTAGCAGACTCCAATGGTGCATAGGTTCGAGGGATGGAGATATTGGCTAGCTCGGGGAGCTCCCTCTCCCAGCTAGACCAGGCCTGAAGAATGTCAGGAGGGAGGTTCGGATCGTCCCAGCTCCTCTTCTTTGCCCACAGTTTCTGGACCAGAACCTTGGCCCGAGTAGTGTACGGGATAATGATCCCAAGCGGATCATACTGGCGGGCGAGCACCTTATATATGTAGCGCATAGTGGGGGTCTCACTCTCTGGAGGCTTTGGCTTGTAACTGAGCTGATCAGTCGGACAATGCCACAGCAGGCCGAGAGCTGGCTCCTGTGGATCGTTGCTCTTCTCGGTGAGCCACAGCTCTGTGCTCTCAGATCTGGCAGTGGAAGGTAAATGGGAGACAACTGATGGAGAATTACTCGCCCACTGACGGACCTCGAAGCCTCCTGAAGCCAGGCACTGTCGCATTTTGTCCACAAGCAGCTTGGCTGACTCAGCCGTTGACAGACTCTGAAGACAATTGTCCACGTAAAAGGACTGTTCGACAGACTGCAGGACGTCCTCATTCCCTGGAGCATTCTCTTTGACATGTCTTTGGAGAGCAAATGTTGCACAGCATGGGCTGCTTGTGGTACCGAATGGCAAGACTTGCCATTGGTAGACATCAGGCTGTTTTTCTCTTTGCAGATTCCTCCAAACAAACCTCAGTAACGGCTGGTCCTCGGGTAGAAGCTGAACCTGGTGGAACATGGCTCGGATGTCTCCGCTGATGGCAACAGCATGCTGGCGGAACCGCAGCAGGACCCCGATGAGAGATGGTCCAAGGGTTGGACCAGGAAGCAGCTGCTCATTGAGAGAGAGACCGCCATGTTTAAAGGAGCAGTCGAACACCAGGCGATGTTTCCCATTGTGATAGACGAGATGATGGGGAATGAACCATGATTCGCTGGAGTTCATTACCTCTTCCTCCTGGAGCTTGGTGACACACCCGCCATCAATAAGTTTCTGGATCTCTGCTTCAAACACCTTGGCCTTGATAGGGTCTTTCAGCAGCTGCCTCTCTGTGCTGCGTAGCTTTGGCATAACTGCTTCAACATTTGCCTTAAGCAGTGGTGCACCCTTCACCCGGAGCAGAGGTGTCGCATAGCGGTGTATGTCACCAACCTTCACCTTCTTGGTACGTGCTTCCAAAATGTGCACTGCCTCCTGGTCCAGGCGGGACCGCACTGCTAACCGCTCACTACGGAATGGAAGCACGTCAAGCTGCCAGAGGCGTTCGACGTGTTGGTAGATATCATCTGGTGCTGGCTTGAAGGTGGTGTAATAGCATGAAGCACTGGAGGATTGTGAACCATCTGGACCCTGTAGCGTCCAGCCAAGTGCGGTGTGAATGGCTACAGGTCCTCCCTTTGGACCAAACCTGACTGGTTCAGTGGCAGTGATCAGGTGAGTATGATCCGCACCAATAAGCAGCAGTGGTTGTACTTTACTGAAGCCCTGTATTTGCAACCCCTTCAGGTGATGGTAGCGTCTCTGAAGCGCAGCGATTGGGTAGGACTGCTCTGTCAGGGTGAGTCGACCCGCTGTGTAGGCTCTCTCGACCAGATGTCGTTCTGATGGTGTTGCCGGAGAGGCGACATGAAAATCCACTGATGCTCCAGTGAGGTGAATGACATCCTGGCGAACAGTCCGCAGGTTGAGGGATTCAGCTCTGCCTCTGAGCCCCAGGTCACGGACGGCAGCTGGCAGAATTATGGTGCGTTCAGCCCCATCGTCGAGGATTGCATAGGTCTGCAGTGATTTGGCTCCATGACTGATGATGATTGGCACCACCTTGAGATATACTTTCCCTCCTCCCATAGAGCTAGCAGCAGAGCTGTAGTCCTTTGGTGTTATGAGATAGACACGGGGACCTGGTCCAGCAACATCATGCAGCACTCTCAAGTGAACCTCTTGACACTCGCTACATGGTTTCTTTAAGGTGCAGCTCTCTTGGTCGTGGTTAGTGCGGCCGCAGTTCCGACAGCGCTTGCCATCTACTATCCACTTCTCAATATCCTGTGTTGAGCGTTGAGTAATGTCTGGACACTGTGACAAATAGTGCTCTGTACTCTTGCAAAAAATACACATTCTCTTAAACCTTTGTTGTTTAAATGCTTGTCGTGGCATTTCTGCAGGTCTGGACTGGTCAGCGCCATGGTACACAGAGACAGGCTGAGTCCGAGGTCGAGGATTAGGGATGGGTTTGTCTCTCTTGGTAGGCTGTGCTCCTTCAGCTCGATAGCGTTGCGCCATTTTTGCAGACAGTCTCTGAGCCTCCGCCTTCACCTTGAGCCACTCTGCAAGGTCTCTGAGGTTGTATGGGTTTAGGCTGCTGGTGCTAAGGCGGCCTCGAACTTGCAGATGTTCCACAAAGTTGTCTCTCATGTGTCTGGGGAGTTTACTAAGTAGCCGGTCAACATGGCCAGTAGACATAATTTCTGTCCCATTTGGTCCCTCTAATGAAGTCAGCATTCCTACCAGTAGATCAACGTTGAGGGCGAAGCTCTGAAAGCCCTTTGGGTCCCCTGGTTTGAGATCGGGAGAGTTCAGGATGGCTGCAATCTCACTTTGTGCCAACTGGTGTGGCTGTCCGTACTGCCTCTGTAAAGCTTGCATGGCGGCTGTGTAGGGTTGTACATAATGCCTGCATGACTGAGCTATTAACTTTGCTTCATCCAAGACCAACTGTTCCATAAGCACACGGTATTTATAATGTTCAGAAAGTTCTGTATGTGGATCGAGCAGGTGGTCCAAGGCCATTTTTAGGTCAGCAAATTCTCTCTCACTGTCATGTACCAGCTTAGGCAGTTCAGGTACTGGAACCGGCTGCTTGGGGAACTGGATGGTGTATGGTACCTGCAGTGATGTGTAGTGGGACTGGGGGCTGGACTCACTACGGAGAGCTGCTGTGGGCTGATGCGGGGTGAAAGTCGGTTGTGCAGGCACTAGTTGATAAGCTGGCTGAGTTGAGGAGGCAAGTTGAGGCTGATACTGTTGCACATGGAGGTTCTGCGGTTGGGATGGTGGATATGGAACTGTTGTTATCTGGGCAGACTGATACACTGGTTGTGCAGACATGAGTGGAGGGTGTTGTGGCACTGATACAAAATTTACTGCTGCTGCAGGCATGGGTTGGTATTGAAGCTGTGCAGCGGGTGGCACTCTGCCGTGTGCATTGTTCACCGGCTGTATATACGGCTGGTTGAGCTGATAGCCAGATGTAATTGGCATCTGTGAACTTGCATAACTCACTGCTTGTGATGCTTGAGGAGTTGGCGGTAACATAGTCACCTGCAGGGTGGTGGGGGGAGGCTGCGTCCATGCAGTCGTCACAGTTGATGGCAGAGACCGAGTGAGTGTGTAGTCCTCTTGTCTACTACCCGATGTAGGAGTCAGTGTGGCTTGGAATTTTAGTACGGCAGAAGTGGAATGTGGCAGCATAGACAGTTGTGACTCATGTTGAAGTATGCTAGCTGATCTAAGCTGAAGGGTGGATGTTTGTGGCAGAGGGGTGCTGCTGTGGTTAGGAGAGCCTGACCAGGGTAACTGATATGGTGGGATGTTCACTTTGTGGTTAACTGGTGGCTGCTCGGACAGCACTGGAGAACTTGGGCTGCTTGGATAGCACTGTTCTGGGCTCATATAGCCTGCTAGCTGGCTAGGCGAATCTTTGCCGTGCATCGTCGTGCTCCACTCACTCATCATGCCGGCTGTTCCTCGTACGTAGAAACGATCGGGGATAGCGTGCGCACCGTGCGGCTGGTCCGCTATGTGCACAGACTCGGTCTGTAGGCTGAGTGACTGCAGCTGCTGTGCGCCGACGCTTTCTCTTCGGTCTCTGAAGTGGCCACCGCGAGGAATGAGGGACTGTGGCAGGCTAACTTGGTAGCTCTCTAGGTGAGTTGGAAGCTGTCGTTGTCTCACTCCGAGTCCGCAGCTTTCTATCTCTATTCTCGTCGGCGTGTCCATTTTGCCGTCACGAGTGAAGGATCCGGCTCGAAGGACCAATATTAGAAACTCTCAATGCAACGATATAACGCTGGGGTTATTCTTCACCCGTGTGCATATTCCGGTTAAAGAATACGGGGGACTCCGATGACGTTTTCTAAGCGTTTTAATAATGAACAGTCAGGTACACTCGTAGCCGAGCCAGAGAACCAGGAGGAAAAAAAAACACACTGAGCTTACCCCTTATTTTCTCTTCAAAAACTCTCTCTCGCCCAGACATAGCTGTCCCCTAACAGCCTGATCTAATAACACGTGAACTAAAAATGCCTGACCAAATATCACAACTGGAATCAAATCATAAACAAATCCTAACATACTCTAGTAATATGTATAGTCTATTAGGGAATTTAGAACAATAATGATAAAAAATACTTGATACAGAGTACATACTCTACAAGGAGCTACAAGTTTTGGACATTATCATTGGCACTTGATTTACAGTATAGTTATGAAACAGCTCCAGGCTGTGACACAGTTGGGATGTACTGTACATTTGGCAGCACAGTGGCACATAGGTGAACACACCAGCTTTAAGGGATTAGCACCATATGACAAGTGTAGTCTCCCAAACGCCTCCACAAGTAAGCCCAAACACTGAGTTCCCTCTTTTCTGCACCTACATCTACTCCCTTACAGGAGAAGCTACAGGGTTGCAGGTTATTTTATTATACTGTAGGTACTTGCTTATTTCAGGCAGGTTGGCGTGTTAGTCCCTACAGCAGAAACTTGTCACAGTGGGGAACGCAGTATCAAAATAACTGAAAGAATCCTAAGCCAGCACCACAGTCTGTTTCTATATTGTTATTCTTCTGTTCAGTGTGTTTGAAAAACTCACAGTTTTGCCAAAATACACAGCTTTTATCTGAATGTCATGTATATTGGAGCTGTCTGTAGTAACATTTTATCTTCTGTTCTCTTCTTTAGACTCCAGCAGCTGTGAACAAGGTTAGGTTGTTGTTGCAGAACAAGCCAGAATATGTGAGTAATTGATACGACAAACAAAAACTGAAACATCATATCATTGAGCACGCTGTGCTTCTCTACTTGTTATGTAACGGCAGCATGACGCTGTTTTGTTTTGAGTCTTCAATTTTCAATAAATTTGGTTGTTCTTCTCAAAAGAATTTATCTTCCTCTGCTTTGGGTTGTTAAAAAGTTAACTTTTAGCAATATTTAAAGTCTTTTTCTACCTTTTATCTTTACGGAATAGGTCATTGTTGATATAGGACCACACAATTAACTTTTTGTATGTCTGTCTGGTTCTTTCTAGATTGGCTTGAAGGTCGGAGTGAGAACACGTGGCTGTAATGGACTGACTTACACACTGGATTACACCAAGGAGAAAGACAAATCTGATGAGGAAGTGTTGCAGGATGGTAAATTACATGCTGTTGTTTTGTATTCCTTTATAGTGAAAGGTTTCGAATTATTTGGGTTATGAGGACATATGGACAAAGTTCAAATAGTTTTGTGAAGATTATTCACCGAATGCATTGCTGTGTGTCACTGTGAAGTTTTAATATTTTCAGATTATTTTCTGCTTTGTTTTTAGCAACATATAATCAAGCTTACAACATTCTGGCTGAGCACTGATGCCAATATAATTTGTGAGTAGTGACCCTTCTACTAACTCTTGCAGGCGTGAGGGTGTTCATAGAGAAGAAAGCTCAGCTAACCCTTTTGGGAACTGAGATGGACTTTGTGGAGACAAAGCTGTCCAGTGAATTTGTCTTCAACAATCCCAACATCAAGGGCACATGTGGCTGTGGTGAGAGCTTCAACATCTGAGCATCGTGGAGCCTGCATCCTCCCACACCATTCCTGCTCCAAACCTTGTCCCATCCATAAAGACTGAATGCTGAGGCGGAAGTAGGGCATAAAGAAATCTTTGAGATGTGGATGTGCCTCCTTTCCTTCCACTGCTCTTCCTGACGACCACACACATACATACACTCTTGGAGCATACATGTTCACGCTTAGAGGAAGGTTTAACCACAATCTGTGTAGTCAAAACCATCTCAGCATAATCAATTTTAGGTTCAGAAACCTCTGACTGTCGACAACTGCTTTTATTCATTCTGGGCTCTGCTTTTAAAAAAAATGGAATGACCTCAAAAACAAGGTGTTAATTTAGTGACTGTCTGCCATTTTACATGTATACGCACATTATTTTCCTGAATTAAGTCAACTCTCACCATGACCTGTATGCAGGAGGAAACAACAAAGCCCAAGGACATATTCACTAAAGCAGAGAGTTGATAAGGTGTAACTTGGTAAAGCTAAGAGGATGAACAATGAAACTATCCCTGAATTGACAGATGTTAAGGCCAGCATTACCTTGATGATCACACTGTAAGACAGTACACCATTATCCAGTGTCATGTACCGGCAGTATGCAAAAGTGGAGGAGTTTGAGTGTCTTGAAACTGCTTTATCAGTTTGTATAGTCTTTGAAAAGTTAAAATATATATTTATCTCTGTGTAAATATAAAGAATGTAAATCTCCCTTGAACCACACAAACGCACAAAAAAAAACGCACAAAACATGTATCCCTCACAGTGTACATGAGGTTTATGTTGGGTTTTTTTTTTTTGCTTGATCAAAGCCAGGAACTTGTGTTTGTATAGACTGTGCGCTCTTAAGATTTGTAACCTGTGCAATATGTCTGTGTATATAAGAAATAATAAATAGCTAAATCCATAGTCAGCATTTGTTATTTTTTAAAGTGTTTTGGGGTCATGGACAGGGAAAGCAAAGATGGAGATTCTGACAGCAGAGAGTCCTGTGGGCTTAAGGTAGTGGAAATAATACAATAATTATTGTTAGATTTACCAATAGTATTTAACAGGGCAGTTGTCAATTTGTTTCCACATTGTATTTTGAAACCATATAAACTATGACTTTTGTGGTGATGATAGTTATCTATTTAAAAAAAAACAAATTAGTAATTAAAAAAAACATTGAAATTGTTCAAATTGATTTTTGGGGGCAGTTTCGGGTAGAACAAGCAACTGAGCAATATTAACATTAATTTGGAATTAAGTGACAACATTTGCCACTTGATGTAGTAAAACTGAGCACAAAGACGATAAAATACTGTGTAGAACTGAGGAGAGCTGCAGAGTTAGGTGATAATTCTCTGTGGGTTCATCACTAAGCTACCCCTTCCACATTACGCATTTCCCTTGGATCCTTTGCTAATGTAAAAATGTTTATTAGTGCAGCTTTAAATGTATTGACCTTGGGAAGGTTACAGGTTTTAACCAACCCTGATGACTCTTAGTGAATAGTCACATTTTACCCACAGAACATGCTGCTTCCCTGTGAATCATCATCAGCATTTTCCTCCTGTAGGTTACTTCCTTTTGATTTTATTTTGTTTATGAAGTACAGGTACAGGGTATTTACATAGAATGTAAGGCCACGTGCAGCTCAAGGGAATACAATCAATCTGGATTCTTTTCATGATGTGTATGGTTCACAGAAGCAACTGTGAGTCACTGAAGGATGTGTTTTTTATTAGCACTTTTGAAAATGTGTTTGATTTCTGTGTAATTGTCAAACCCCTAAACTAGTGCTACTTTTCTCAGGTTTCAGAGTTATTAAGAGCTTTGGCTGAAAGGAAACCACCATCTCGTGACATGACACATATTGACCCTGGAAACATCGGACCCACCCTCTCCATCTTCAGCAATGAAGGTACAGGCACTGGTAACACCCATGGGACGTTTAGATCCAGAGCTGTCATCCCTGAAAATCTCAGCCAGTTGTCCACGTGTCACTTTAAAAGGTGGGATCACCTTAGTGAGCGCTTACCTGCCCCAGTCCATGTTCCTGTCTCCAGCACTGCAGTGTCGTCATATCAGGAAGGACAACTGCAACCTAGCTTTCCATTCTCAAATCCAGTCATCCTTGCTCACCTGGTGGAAAAGTCTAAGATGCTGCCCTGTGATTCATTGTTCTCTATTGGAGAACGGCTTAAAAAGCAAGAGATACATCCACACATCCTGGGTGTGCAGGCTTGGACCAAACAGCTGTCCTGTCCACAGTGGATGCCAAACACAGTGTCTCCCCAAACTGGTCAGTTAGTTGGATAATTGGTTTAGAGTTATCATGTTAGTAATACTGATGGTCATACTGATTAGTAGAATGATGCTGGATCATTCACTGATTGTTTAATGTCTGATCCTGATCCAGGGCCAACCAATGAATGGTTCTTTGAGAACCTGACTGACCTGCAGAGGAAGCTTTTTTTAGGTGCCTCAAAGAAACATGGAGTTCCCAGACACTCTCAGATGCCTGGGAAAAAAACTCATCGCAACTCATCAGAATCCACCTCTTTACCACCCAGTTAGTCACAGTTAGGGACACAGAAAAGATAAAATTGAACTGAGACCAGCAAAGACAGTTGTGACAGAGTGATCATTGTTGCCAGTGGCGGTTTTTGGCACGGGCGAACCGGGCAGCCGCCGGGGACAGCATCAAATGGGGGGCGGCACAACCACGTGAAAAAAAATCATCTGCACCGCTAAGCTGTTTTCTATTATCTATCATATTACTGTGTGGGGAATTGGCAAATTGGCATTGTCCCCATCTCCCAGCATGCACCACCAGCATTTGTGTGTAGAAACGGCACCCTGACTCAGGGTGGTGGCTAGGTTGGAAGAGTGTGGGAGTCGTCCCTAGTGATGGTCCTCTAATACTCGAGGCTCTGACACATGCGCGGTAGCTCACGAGGCAGTTGTACTGAACCACTGTGCCGAGGTGTGGTTTGGTCACTGACATTTGAAACAGGTGAGTGCTTTGGACGTCAAACTAATCACCTGATTGGTTCGGTTTGTCATGTGAATCACGTGGCGGGATCGAGTGTGTTCAGAGATAGAATGGCTCTGTATAGGGGCGGTCATTTGAATTTTTCTTTGCAGAATAGGTCAGTTTGTTGCGGTTGTTAGGTGTTTTGAGAGTTAGTGGTGTTGATATTTTTGGAGAATCAGTGTATATAGAGCAGCACATGGAAAGGAGCTTCTACAACCAATGTTTACATCAAACACACTGATGGCCTGAATAATATGTCAAACAGCAACTGCAAAAATAACAAACATCCCCTTTGTACTCAAACACTTCTCCTCTTGTATCACTCTGTGAAACTGGCAGGGTTTGCCACTTGCTGCTCGTTTGCAGACACGGTCATAAAGGATGTAATGACAGCTTTAGAAAAAGTGTTTGTTGTGCTGGAAGCGGTGGGAGATCAAGGTGTACTGTCACCACGACCAGCAGCTGCCACCATGATTCATTTTCATATTCGTTTGCAGGTTATGCTTTCCCTGTTTTAACATAGTAAAATAAAATGGTGGTGGAATAACATTTGGAGGAAATTAATGGTTTAGGTATAGCTGCAGTTTGAGCTGAAGCTGACACAGACTACAACTTCTGCATGTTATCTTGAAGAAGAAATAAAATAACTTTATTCGAGTCCAACTGCAGTCATTTTACAGGGCAGCCAGTCCTGGGTAATTACAGATGATGATGGAGTTTTTGTTTAAAAGCTCCTATGACCTCAGCCTCTCTCCCCAAACAACCCCTCCCCTCCCCAGTTATGGGGGTCTATAACAGTGCTTTCATCTCAGACCTGCAGAGAACAGAACAACAGCCCATCACGGACCAGCACAGGACTAAACCTTGCTTTACAGAGCAGAGACGGGAGCACTGCGAAAGCAAACAGGCGGAACGCAGGTGAGAGAAATTATTATACAAAAAAAAGGCTTATTTAATATGTTTAAACATTTAGCTTGGCTTTGTCTTATGTCATTAGCAAGTGTTCATTCAAATAACTTCAAGATGAAATGATGAAACTATGCACATATTTAAATGTACCAGTTTTTATTGCATTTTTTTGGTGATACACTTGCATGGGAGCAGACACTACAAACTCAACTTGTGAAGATGAGAGTGGATTCAGCAGCCAGTCATGGTCCAGACTGTGGGTCGGCATGTAACGAGTCTGTAGCTCTGGAGGGACGGGGTCCACCAATGTTGGTCGACGCCTGGCTGGTCCCCACTTTCTTCAGCCTCATCATGTTGGTAGGCCTGGTCGGGAACTCACTGGTCATCCATGTGGTCACCAAACACCAGCAGATGAAGACCGTCACCAACTTTTACATAGGTAACATTTCTGAAGCACAATACGTAGTAATGGGATGCAAAAAGGAAATTCCTAAGAGTTTGTGACTTTCCATGATCAAAAGAGAAAACATAGCTGAGGGATCGCCTCTTGATTAGTTTAATTTCACCAGGTATTTCACCAGGATAAATCCACTACCCAGTAGTAGTACAGCTTTTGAAGAATTCCCAGGTACACATAATAAAAAACACAGAATAAGGTGATTAAAACATATCAAATGACATTGACAGTAATGTTGGCTTGTAATTCACATAAAAATAAAGTCACATTTTGAATAAAAACTTAGAATGGATGAGTAGTCCCAAATTTAATTTTGAAAGACAGAAACCTCAGCACCCACCACCGTTATAGGTACTGATACACTTACTTAAGGTATTCTTGACCCCTTGAATTCATCTCATGTTGACACACCTTGAATTCCATTTATCTCTTTAGAAATTACTGTTCTTGTTCTCCTCTAGTAAACCTGGCTACGACTGATATCTTGTTTCTGGTCTGCTGCGTGCCTTTCACTGCCACACTGTACCCACTGCCCAGCTGGATCTTTGGAGAGTTTATGTGTCGACTGGTGAACTACCTTCAGCAGGTGAGATACAAACACTTAAACAAGCAAATAAACAGGCATGGGATTGCTAAAAAAATTTGCATGAAAAGAGCTTTTTAAAAAGAAGTTTGACTGATGGATTGATTGATAGCTGAAAAGCAAATAGACAGTGATGATAAATTAATTGCATATAATTTCATAAAGATGTAGTAAAAACTCATGATGTACTAATCTGCCTAAAATAGTCTAATGTAGATTAGGTGAATGACATAAAGAGGTTGTGTTTAATGTAATAACAATGCCTTGTTTATGTTTGTGTGTCTTTCCTGCAGCACATACGCTTAAAATAAAGTGTCAAACAGAAACAAGTCTGCCTTTGTGTGTATGTGTGTGTGTGCGTGTGTGTCTGTGTGTGTTGTAGGTGACAGCTCAGGCAACATGTATCACTCTGTCAGCGATGAGTGTGGACCGCTGCTACGTCACTGTCTATCCTCTGCAGTCACTGCGACACCGCACCCCGCGCATGGCTCTGGCCATCTCGTTGTCTATATGGATAGGTATCATTAAAAAACAAAACAAAACACACACACACACAAGCAGCAACCACCATTCTGCAGCCCAGTGTCACAGGCTGAGATGCCTATCAATCACAAAAACATGCCCTTACTGTTGTGGAAAGAAAAGGCAATGACTTTGTAATTCTCGAGAGCAGTAGGGGATTTTTCAATTGCTATCCACATAGTTTGGAGTTTGGAGCCAGCATCTCGTGGCAGTAAATTAAATTTACTTTGAACATCACCCTCTGAGCCACACAGTCATGTCCCCTGTCCTCTCCAGGCTCCTTGCTGTTGTCAACCCCTGTGGCTGTGTACCAGCGTCTAGAGACAGGATACTGGTTTGGTCCTCAGACATACTGCAGCGAGGTCTTCCCCTCGGCCCGCCTCCAGAAAGCCTTCATCATCTACAGCTTCTTGGCTGTTTACCTGCTGCCACTGCTCACTATCACTGCCTGTTATGCCTTCATGCTCAAGCGCATGGGCCAACCCAGCGTGAATCCCATCGATAGTAGCTACCAAGTAAGAGAAAGATGTGGAGTTACGTTCACTTGCAAAACTTATTTCTCACGTATTAAATCCACAGATTACAGAAATTGTTTCTGATCATTACAAAGACATTACAAAGCTTCCTTAACTCCAGCTTCAGGCTCAGGCCCAGCGAGCGGCAGCAGTGCGGGGGCGAGTCTCCCGGATGGTGGTGGTGATGGTGGCCCTGTTCCTCATCTGCTGGGGGCCCATCCAGGTCTGCATCCTCCTGCAAGCTTTTGGCCTCCGCAGTTACGTTCTATACAAGGTAACTTACACTCTGTGATGACTGATTAAATGATCCTCATCTTAATTTTTTACACACTCTTCTCACAGTCATAGCTCAGTCAAATCTAAACACACAGACATCATCCTGTTAAAATATCATATTGTTTTGTGTGGATAACATTTAAAGAAAAAACTGAAAAGGGAACACAGAATGGGGAAAAATGTCTGAATCGTTTTTTTCATCCACAGCTGAAGATTTGGGGTCACTGCATGTCTTACTCCAACTCTTCTGTCAACCCCCTGGTTTATGCCTTCATGGGCAACAACTTCAGAAAGGCCTTCAAGCACGCCTTCCCTGCCATCTTTATGTGGCGCACCAGGGGGAGAGTCAGGGTGGGAAACATGGACGCAGAGGAAGGGGGAGAAATGGATCGCCAGGCACCCAAAGGAGAAGCAGAGATGCACTTTCTTTCATCTGGGTCCTAAAGGCCACGTTGGGCATTTGGACACTGTGCACTCATTGTTTATTTATAGTTTGTTCTGGAGATGACACACACACACACACACACACACACACACGTATACAAGCAATTCTTGCCATGTGATCTCTTAAAAAGGACAAGCCAGTCAGATGCCTCTCGTGACCTTCACGAGCTGCTGAAATACAATTATCTTTGTCACATTTTTCAGGCTTAGCTGGACTGATGCAGTCAGTTTACGCGGTGCCAAAATGTTTGAGCTCTTGGTTTAGTCTTCTTCACAATTTCTGGAGGAAGTGAAGAAAATTGTATAGGACAACAATTTCAACTGTTCCTGACTGCATCCTTTGTGGACAACACCCTTGTTTAATATGATTATTTAAAAGTGCTATGATAAGATACTGGGTTCAGAGACGCTTATTCTGTTTTGTTGACGTTTCAAAGGTTCACTGTTATCTCCTGTTTCTTTCATTTGGTTCTTTTTCTGCTGTGTCCTGTTACTTTGTTTTCTGAGTGTCAGCAAGTTGTGTTTTAGGACCATTAGTGGAGCTTTGTCTTTGTACAGATCATACTGGCTCCTCTAGCAACACAGTTTTTGTTAGTTGAATTCAACTTAATTCAGCTAAAATATCCTTTGTGAAAATCCAGTCTGGAAAGGTGGTGACCAACTGCAAAAGGTGCAAAAGCTTGTGCAAACGAACGAACGAACGAACAAACATGTACAACAGTGAGATACGGTTGATTATCTTATAAAGCCAAAAAATGTCTTTTTATCTGTCAGTCTGCACTTATGCAGGTAATATACTTAGATGTCAGCCAGGCTACTTGTTCCTGTCGTTATTATGTGCAATAGGACGCAGTGTCACATTTACACACTAGAATATTTATAAGGTGAAAATTTTCATAGAAATGAATCAGAAAATAAATGATGTTAAGAGTGTATATTTGTCCACTTTTTTGTTTGCTTTAGTGCTGGGTGCAGAAACACATAGAAGCACACTGTAGGTTTACCTACAGTATATGCAGACCCATACCTCAATGCATTCACATGCTGGGAGAGGGCACGGCTCCCACACTCTCCCAACCCTGCCACCCACCTGAGTCTTTTTTAACAGAACAGTTCCAACAGAATAATTGTCAGTATATGGTAATGCTACTTTTTAGTAAAATTCCGAGCACTTACTGAATGACATTAAAATTAACATGTCCCTTTTTAATACATAGCAAAATAAGAATCCCTACGAGCATTTCCGCAAATCAAACTGTAGAAAAGTAATTTTTCCATAATCCCTTGCGGAAATTCAGACACCCTGGCCTCTGGTCAGGGTGCCGCCTTCTACAGCCATACAATGAGGCACCCTGGCCTCTGGTCAGGGTGCCGCCTTCTACAGCCATACAATGAGGCACCCTGGCCTCTGGTCAGGGTGCCGCCTTCTACAGCCATACAATGAGGCACCCTGGCCTCTGGTCAGGGTGCCGCCTTCTACAGCCATACAATGAGGCACCCTGGCCTCTGGTCAGGGTGCCGCCTTCTACAGCCATACAATGAGGCACCCTGGCCTCTGGTCAGGGTGCCGCCTTCTACAGCCATACAATGAGGCACCCTGGCCTCTGGTCAGGGTGCCGCCTTCTACAGCCATACAATGAGGCACCCTGGCCTCTGGTCAGGGTGCCGCCTTCTACAGCCATACAATGAGGCACCCTGGCCTCTGGTCAGGGTGCCGCCTTCTACAGCCATACAATGAGGCACCCTGGCCTCTGGTCAGGGTGCCGCCTTCTACAGCCATACAATGAGGCACCCTGGCCTCTGGTCAGGGTGCCGCCTTCTACAGCCATACAATGAGGCACCCTGGCCTCTGGTCAGGGTGCCGCCTTCTACAGCCATACAATGAGGCACCCTGGCCTCTGGTCAGGGTGCCGCCTTCTACAGCCATACAATGAGGCACCCTGGCCTCTGGTCAGGGTGCCGCCTTCTACAGCCATACAATGAGGCACCCTGGCCTCTGGTCAGGGTGCCGCCTTCTACAGCCATACAATGAGGCACCCTGGCCTCTGGTCAGGGTGCCGCCTTCTACAGCCATACAATGAGGCACCCTGGCCTCTGGTCAGGGTGCCGCCTTCTACAGCCATACAATGAGGCACCCTGGCCTCTGGTCAGGGTGCCGCCTTCTACAGCCATACAATGAGGCACCCTGGCCTCTGGTCAGGGTGCCGCCTTCTACAGCCATACAATGAGGCACCCTGGCCTCTGGTCAGGGTGCCGCCTTCTACAGCCATACAATGAGGCACCCTGGCCTCTGGTCAGGGTGCCGCCTTCTACAGCCATACAATGAGGCACCCTGGCCTCTGGTCAGGGTGCCGCCTTCTACAGCCATACAATGAGGCACCCTGGCCTCTGGTCAGGGTGCCGCCTTCTACAGCCATACAATGAGGCACCCTGGCCTCTGGTCAGGGTGCCGCCTTCTACAGCCATACAATGAGGCACCCTGGCCTCTGGTCAGGGTGCCGCCTTCTACAGCCATACAATGAGGCACCCTGGCCTCTGGTCAGGGTGCCGCCTTCTACAGCCATACAATGAGGCACCCTGGCCGACCTACTCTGCAAAGAAAAATTCAAATGACCGCCACTATACAGAGATACTTTTTCTCTGAACACACTCAATCCCGCCACCTGATTCACATGACAAACCGAACCAATCAGGTGATTCATATGACGTTCGAAGCACTCACCTGCTTCAAACGTCAGTGACCAAACCACACCTCGGTACAGTGGTTCAATACAACTGCCTCATGAGCTACCGCGCATGTGTCGGAGCCTCGAGTGTTAGAGGACAATCACTAGGGACGACTCCCACACTCTTCCAACCTAACCACCATCCTGAGTCAGGGTGCTGTTTCTACATGCATATGCTGGTGGTGCATGCTGGGACATGGGGACGGCGCCAATTTGCCAATTCCACACACAGTAATATGATACATCAGGCCTGGACTGGTAATCGGGCATACCGGGCATTTTCCTAGGCCGACAGTCCTAGGGGCCGATGCTGTTTGTTTTTTTTGTTTTGTTTTTTTTTAAACTTAGAGACCGGCCCTCCTGACCTTGTGTGCAAGATGCATTTAAAATAAACCATTGAATGTGTAGATACTGCGAGTTTGCTGGTGGTTTTTGGGAGCTGGGATTTTTCCTTTAAATGTTGTGCCATGGTTTCCCCTAGGCCAAGACGTAACAATAGTAAAATACATTGCTTCGGGGAACACATACATAAATTAGTTCGTTGTGCATCGCTAATTATGAGGGGCCGGTCTAAGCCAAAAATGCCAGGGCCGTTTTTTTGTCCCAGTCCAGCCCTGCTTAAACTTATATGTCTCCTGTCTTTATTGCTTAAGTTTCAGAATTCAACAGAACAGTACATCAACAGTACATTGATGAGAGTTTATTGTATTGTTCATATAACTGTTTTGTTAGGCGTGTGCCTGAGTCAAACCCACGAGCGAAGAGCATGGTGACTGTGAATGGAGTCAGGCTAAGGGGGGCTGTGAGGGTGTCCAAGCCTCCCTCTGTCGGGGTTTTGCTTTTATACACTTCCTCATCAGGTGATGTCACTGCTAGGCAAGACCCCATGTCCACTACAAGGGACAGCTGATAAAAACAAACAATGTGTTTGAAAAAAAATGCAACATGATTCTTTCACCCACAACACTTAAATTATCATAAAAAAAAAAGGCAAAACCTTTTTTCCTCTCAGGAGGTTATTGGTGACTGACACGTGAAATTATCAAAGAGCAGCCAAAGGTTACTGCTACTGTATGTTACCTAAATGACTTGTCAGAGAAAGGAAGCTTTCATCTTACACAATAGGACACTACAAAGAAACAAACTCAGCCACATATTTTAAACAGGTTTTCCGTAGTTGTTACATCTGCTGCAGGCAAACATCAATACCGTTCAGTTCACTTATTTGGCAGTAAGTTTATTTTAGTACAGCTACAGAGAGGTGGCAGTTTATTGAAGATTCTTTCATGATACTATAATGTTAACTATTATACTAACAGCTGAAATTAAAACCTGTTTAACACTAAAGCTGCGTGCGTCTCCCTGATTTGTGCGTCTCTGGTGCGCACTGACTTTTTTGTGGCGTGTCAGCGGAGCCAATCACTTCCCTTCTCAATCGACATTCACCAATGACAGCCGTTTACCAAACAGACACGTGACACCAGCCAATGGCATAGCTGGCTCAGCTCTCGGGGCATCCTTGTGCTACCTTCAGGTGATCCCGAAAATATTTGTATGTTCACAGAGTTTACATAAAGCGACTGCCACAGACCCCCAGGGACCATAAAAGTCCCATTAAATTATATATCTGATCATTTTATTTTTATCTACATATGTTAGAGAATTTGTACCACTAACGTACAATATCAAAGATCGGTCCTACATTATCTAAATAAGCACACAAATGCTTAAAATTACAGAAGAGATAAATCGGATATCAAATGTGCTGCGGATTAATTTTCTTTCGAACGACTAATTGATTTATCAACTAATCGTTACAGCACAGACACGCACATGATAATATATCTGCCTCGTTTTGTAAGTCGAACTGGCGCGTTTGCGAGGCAGCACCTGAACGCAACGTTTTTCCCAACTCGGTAATTGGTATCCACGCCGACCAGAGCAGGAGGAGAACAGCAGAGGTGCAACCGAGGCTGAGGGGAGAGATCGTCCACAGCTCTGAAATCAGACAACATCCACCAGCTGGACGCAGGAAATCGTTCGCATCATGGAGCAGAAACAAACCATCAACTTTGGCGCTGGCCCTGCAAAGCTCCCCCAGTCCGTAAGTTCAGATCCTTATTTTTACTTGTGTAACGTTAGTAGCACGGGAAAGGAGCTGTCTAATGAGGTGAATTAAAGCAACATTCAAAACTCAGCATTTGCACATTCGCTGCGAATCCGTCGGCCCGGTTTCCCCCCTCGCTGTGACAGAGACTGGCTTTCAGCCGTGTGAGAGAACAGCTGCTGGTTTCAGTGCCGTTGTCGCTTGGTATTTGTCAGCGGCTCAAACAGACTGAAAACAGTGCGTTGAGTTGCATCAGCCTCATTCATTCATGTGGAAACCTGCTCCTTTGTTGCTTCACTGGCAGCAGCAGAAACAGCCTCTAGATGGCAGGAAAACACAGAAGAGTAAATCACATCTCTCACTCACTTCACAAACAGATTAGATTACTGTCACTGACATAAGTGTAAAATTAGAGAAACAATTTTAATTTAATGAAGTTACTTGACTGATTTAAATGTGACCTGGTTCTTAAAAACAACCCATCATCATTCCTGATAGTGTTTGCAGAAATACTTTTATATTTGACCTGTTGCAGGTGCTGCTCCAGGCACAGAAGGAGCTCCTGGACTACAGTGGCATTGGCATTAGCGTTCTTGGTGAGTAGAACCTCCAGATGGGTTGAATTTAAGTTACTGTGAAAGAAAAGTATTGCATTTTTTTTAATGATATCAATACATACACCCAGTGGCCAGTTAATTAGGGACAATAAATCCTCCCCTCATGAAGCTTATGTTCTGATTTTGTTGAAACTTGTTTAGTGAGGTGTTGATTCAATTGTGTGGTCACTTTTGAGGATGTAGTTTGTGCTGCAGTGGATATAGATTTCATTATATGACAGTGAAATTAAATTCAAATGTTTTTGATTGCATTCAAACCAGAGATGAGTCATCGATCATCAGACTTCAGCAAAATCCTCAACAAAACAGAGAGTCTCCTGCGAGAGTTGCTGTAAGTGTCTTTCGCTTCTTCTCTATTATCCTCCTCTTTCACTTCTCTCCTCATGTTGTGCTGCAGCACCATGTAAAACTTCCAAACTAAGGTGTTTATTCATATTCTCTTGCAACTTCAGCTCACAATATGTTGGTATTACATTTTTTTTAGAGACAGCACCATCTTACCCAGGGCATCTAAGGTGACTTCTTTTTATTTCATGTTTAGTTTGAGCAACACTTCCATAATACCTGCACACCCAGGCATACAGGAGAGTATCATAATAAAATCTGATTGATGACAAGTAGAATAATAGGAACAATAAAATTGTCACTTTAATAATTGTGTGTTTTCTCCCGTGCTGTTCAAGTTCTCGGCTTCTGTATTAATATTATCATTTTCTCCTCAGACTCTCTTGTGTATACATGTCAGACTGTTGATGGTTAAAAGCCAGAAAGATTTAGGGCTTGGCTGTGCTAAGATGTTTGTCAGTCAAGTAGGTGTGTTTCTTCACACGGTTCACATAAGATTCATGTGGAAGAGCTGAACTTTGCACATACTGTTGTGTTAATCTGATATTCAGATGTTTGTGGTTTTGGTTTTTATATTCATATTTTTAGGGATGTCAGTTTTAAAATGAGTTCTTTTATGCTAAAATTTCACTGATTCCAAAGTCAATATTTATCTCAGAAATGATCAAAATAGACAGGTTGAGTTTTAGAAATTCTACCTTTAATGTTAGGGAGACTTCTTATGGTTTTATGTATGCCAATGCTGTTGGCAAGTGAACCAGTACAAGCAGGTGCTTTCTTTTTGTTTGTTTGTTTTCTCCTGTTATTCTTAAAGAAACCGACACCATTCAGTCTGTTTTAATCTACTTTTTACTAAATGGTGTCAATAATCTTGGTTATATAATAATATTTACTTCACCATAAAGTTTAACTATGGAGACACAAGACACAGCTGCGTGTTTCTATCATAACATTTCATCCACACCAGTGGATGTAGATCCTTTATCTGTTGTTGATGTTGTGCAAACTGTATCTCTGTTGAGTATGAACCAGTTTAACAATCAGTGACCTTTGTCTTCACAGAAATATCCCAGACAACTACAAGGTGATGTTTCTGCAGGGCGGCGGGTCTGGACAGTTCAGTGCTGTTCCTCTCAACCTGATTGGCCTCAAAGAGGACAAGTGTGCCGATTACCTGGTGACCGGCACGTGGTCGGCAAAAGCAGCGAAAGAAGCGGAAAAATACGGCAAAATCAATGTTGTACACCCAAAGCTGGATAGTTATACGAGTAAGTCTGTGTTTTGTGGGACTGCAGTGGCAGACTATTAAATGTTTTTTTCAGTTACCATCACCACATCAAAAAATAGTTTCATCTCTTATGAGCTGGCCATTGTCATTCATGCCACATTAGGCCAGTCCCTCTCAAAAATTGGCTGTGAGTCCAGACTGTTACGTAATAAACAAATAGAGCCGACTACCAGTGAAAGACTCTGGTATGCAAGCAGCCTCTTCCACATGGTTGTGTCTGATAGGGATTTTCAGTGGGGTTGACGTTTGGAGGCTCCCACTACCACAGAGCTGGGTTTGAGTACTTCGGCAGGTCTCTATCTGTGTTTGTCACCATGCAAGATTAGAGTTAGAAGATGGATAAGGTTTGAGCAAGGGCACCAGAATAAGGGGGGTAGGAAGTGGGGAAGAGGCTATTGGCCCCCCGACTTCACAGTGTTCTCTAGACACTGTATCCCAGTTTCAGTCAATCCCATCCACTCTAAGACAGTAGGTAAAACTACAGACCATCTTGTGATGGGATCACACCAGATGCAACACCAGTCAACATACCTCAGCTGTAATTTGTCTTAGCTGCTAATTAGCAAATGTTACCATGCTAACACCCTATATCCCTCACCATGTAGTGAACATGGTGAGCATTATACCTGCTAAACATCAGCATGTGAGCATTGTCATTGTGAGCATGTTCATTTTAAGACAGCTCAGTCTCACAGAGCTCCAATCATGGCTGTAGACTCCTGTTTTATTGTGTTCTTCTGTTGCTCTCTCCAGAAATCCCCGACCCCAGCAGCTGGACCCTGAACCCCTCGGCCTCCTATGTGTACTACTGCTGCAACGAGACTGTCCACGGTGTGGAATACAACTTCACACCTGAAACAAACGGTGTGGTCCTAGTCAGCGACATGTCCTCCAACTTTCTGTCCCGACCGGTGGATGTGTCGAAGGTGAGGACAAAGAGTGATACTGAATAAAATGTTCAACTCTTTCTCTTCTGGGTCCTTTTTCCCTAAATTTCCATACTGACTGTATCAACATCCCAGGAAACTTTTATCATCCCTAAACTATTGGGAGACTTTGATTTGGCAACAACAGCACCCATAAAGTTCAGCATGTTATTAGATAGCCCTATGTTAACACAACAAAGGTAGCATAGAAACATGCTAAGATCATCATTTAGTGCTAAGCAACATTTGAGCCTTTGTACAACTGAGCCTGACGAAGTGCATACAGCTTAGACTGAATAAAGCTGAGCCAAGCCTGACAATGTCTGAGTCTGAGATGTCCTAAAATAGCCACTGTACAGATGATAATACCTTTTGACTTCCTGGGATCCTCTTGTGATCCCCGCAAGCCAAACTGAACTATTTCACCCAACGAGTCGATAGCTTGGTTTTATACAAAGTCATATTTCTTGTGTAATGTGTTCTCTTGCGTTGTATAGTTTGGGCTGATTTTCGCTGGAGCTCAGAAGAATGTCGGCTGTGCCGGGGTAACTGTGGTCATCGTGCGAGAGGACTTGTTAGGCCACGCTCTGAAAGAGTGTCCCATTGTCCTGGACTACAAGGTGCAGGCTGAAATGAATTCTCTCTACAACACACCGCCATGTTTCAGGTACAGACTCAGCTCTGGTTTTAACATAAGAAGCTCCTCTGTTTCCTACAAATTGAGATTTATTACTATCAACTAGGTAAAACACAGGCATTTGTAAAATCTATAGTACTGTGTAAAAAATTTAGGCACTGTAGGGTGCTTTCAAAAATAATGCATGAATAGTTTTTATTTATCACTTAACTTCATACAAAGTGCAGTAAACAAATCAGTATTTGGTGTGAAAACAGCACCAGTTCTCCTCAGTGGATTTAGGGTGTCTTAGTACCATAGTGGATGAAACAAAACACATATAATGTGTCAAAAGGACAGAGCCAGGATAGCTGTTTCCCCTTGTCCTTATGGTAAGCCAAGCTAAACAGCTGCTGGCTGCAGCCTGACAAAGTACTCTCTGCAAGGAAGCAAATAAGCCCATTTCCCAAAATATCAAACTATTCCTTTAAGGATATTTAGAAATATTTCACAATCCTAATGTAAAATTTTGTGACTTAATTTTGACGTGAGAAAGAAGTAGTAACTACTTTTTACCACTTTTGTTGTGTGTGACTGCTTTTTAATCTGCCTCATCATTTTTTCGGTTCAGTATCTACATCATGGGTCTGGTGCTGGAGTGGATTAAAAACAACGGTGGCAGCGCTGCCATGGAAAGTCTCAACAAACAGAAATCTTCCATGATTTATGACATTATCAACGCTTCTAATGGCTTTTATGTGTGAGTATCAAAAAACCTCAGTGGGGGATGTTAAAACAGGAAATTGGCTGAAGGTCAAAACTTTTTCTCTGACTTTTATTCACTCAGAACCATCAGCGGCAGTCCAGGTCCACAGTCAGTGTCACTCAATGTCAAGATTTAAAACCGTATCAGCTTGAAATACTGCAGAGCATTCCTGGCTGAGTCTAACTCTCCAGCTGATGGTTCACAAAATAAATACATCATACTGTGGCTCCAAGAGCTAAGAAGAAAAACAAGTGACATTAGTTCACAGATCTTTAATCATAAACCTCAGACTCTTGATTAATTCTCATTTATATTTCAGTCATGAATCACCACTCTTAAACCTGACAAAATGTCAAGCTGTGATAGAGGGCTACAGGCCAGCATCTTTAAAATGAAATGATCATCATTTAGCTATAATCAAGATAACCATAACAAAACACAGTCATATCTATGTAATGCATACACAGGAATTAAAAACAAGTTACTTGAGTATAGATTTCCCGACCAAACTAAACATTCTTTATATGAAACACCACTGTTAGAACTCTCTGTCCCCCCTCCCATTGAATCCTTTTTTTATTTTATCATAATTTTTTGCAGTTTACAGTTTACATTAATAATAATAATTAATTGTTATTATTATTTCAGGTGTCCCGTGGACGTGGCTTGTCGGAGCCGCATGAATGTACCATTTCGTGTGGGGAAGAAAGAGGGAGATGATGCCTTGGAAAAGGAGTTTCTGGACGGAGCATCCAAACATGGAATGATATCACTGAAGGGACACAGGTGAGTTTGTCAAACACATGCCTCTTCTTGCTGTTCCATTAATATTTACATGGATTACTGGAAAGAATACTGGGCCCTGAATTTTTTCCACATGTAAGGTTATGCAAAGTTAGGGTTTAATTTGTCTCCCTCTGCAGGTCAGTTGGAGGAATCCGTGCATCTCTGTACAACGCAGTAACACTGGAGGACACTGAAGCCCTGGCTGCCTATATGAAGGAGTTCCTCAAAGAGCACCAATAAAACAGGCCTCATGTCACACAGGGGCATTTCCTTACATCAGTACAGTTAAAAAAAAAAAGTTTACCCCATGTTGAGATCCATGTTGGATCAGGAAGGTGCACCTTTAGATGCCTGTTTTGTAATACCTATTGTTTGTTCCTAATAAGCTTTAACCACTACTGTTGCCAGTAATGTCTTGAGTACATCTGTGTTTCACAGAGTTACTATTCTTATGAATTTACTAACAGTACTTTGATATGCATACTGTAGGTAATTCTTGTTACTTGTTCAAAATATATTTACATTCCAATAAATCTAACTTGACAATACTTACATTTTGCAGTGTAATTTCTTGTCATCAGTCCCATCTCCCAGCATGCACTCCTGTGCATGCATGTGTATAAATGGCACCCTGACTCAGGGGGGTGGCTGGGTCGGGTGAGTGTGGGAGCCACCCCATTTCCCAGCAGGCACCCCTGTGGATGCATATGTATATCCTCCTGAGACACAGCAATTCATTTTTGCCATGGAAAAAGTGCATTAAACAATATACAGCAGTGATCACTCACAAGGCTGTCCTTAACATAAATCTGGTCAATACTCAGGCCTAAAGAGAAAACCAAATCGAGAGTGTGGCCTTTCTCATAAGTGGTAGAAATAGTGGGTGTGCTTGTGTAACTGTTTGCTCAAAGAACAGGGCAGTGGGTGTGCTTGTGTAACTGTTTATGAGTTTTTATTAAGAAATAACACTTTTTCTAAAGTTTTTTCCCCAGCCTTGGAAAAAACCCGTAGGACTATATATCTATAAACCTATCTATATAACTCTCTATCTCTCTATCTATCTAATTTATATTATATATCTATTGCTCTATGTACACTGATTCTCCAAAAATACGTTATCAACACTACTACTACTAACACCTAACAACCGCAACAAACCGACCTACTCTGCAAAGAAAAATTCAAATGACCGCTACTTCATAGAGCTATCCTATCCCTGAACACACTCAATCCCGCTACCTGATTCACATGACAAACCGAACCAATCAGGCACTTCGCATGACGTTCGAAGCACTCACCTGCTTCGAACGTCACTCAAGTGCTTCAAACGTCAGTACTCACGTGACCAAACCACACCTCGGCACAGTGGTTCGATACAACTGCTTCATGAGCTACCGCGCATGTGCCGGAGCCTCGGGTGTCAGAGGACCATCACTACCCTGGGGTGCGGCAAAAGTGAGCTGGGATCCCGGAAAGAAATAGGGGCAGCGTATTATGATCATCCCGATAAAACTCAGCCGAAATATCGGCATAAAGACGCAGATCCAGAATAGTCTGACGATCGTACACCAAAATGCAGTCTGCTTTTTTGAATGAATGACAATTGTTAAAAACAGCAAAAACACAGATAAAGTTTGCAGTGATAGACGGTGGGCCACACACACTGGCGCCATCTTGCACAATAATTTTAACCTGTTCAAAACTTATTTTGATTCAATGTCCTTTGTTGTGGACAACAGGACTTACAAACCCCAAGGACTTACTAACCTCCTCCGAGTGAGGAGCATGTTCCTTGTTGTTGAACAATTTCATCCACTGAGGAAGGCCACAAGATGTGCTTGAAAGTAGTTGTGTGACTGATAGGTGCAGCAACAAGTCTAACAAGTCTGATGCAGTGTGCAGTGAAACTTTGAGCCAGAGGGCAGGGAACATTTTCTTTGTAGCTTTGTATCAAGGTACTCTTAAATAATATTATGCAGCACAACTGCTTTACAATCACAGTTGTTCTTTTGCCCGTGAGGTTAAGCAATCACCTCCCACTATTTCACTGCCTGCTGACAGGAAAAACCTCTGTACGTAGGAGTGAACAGGTCAGCTTTCATCAGCACATTGGCAGGATGGTCCTCCATCTGGATGTCCAGAGGCCAGTTCCCTGCTGCATTAGCCCTGCTGAGGGTGTTCTTCTGCATGACACTGCAGCTGTACCAGCTCCATGGTCACGGACTGTGTCTGACTCTGACCTTTGGCCTCCCTGGAGGGGAAGCAACAGCGGGAAGAGGTAAGTTTGATCCACAAAGCCTGAAATGTGTATAGTGTGGGATTTGTGTGAGCGGTTTTGAGTGTATTTGCTTTGTTTTTGTGACTCTTTCCTACCTTGCATGCGAGTGTCACAAACAACCCTAAGCCTGCCATCAGCTCCTTTGCAGTTCCTCACTGTCTGATTCATCACCTTATTTATGAGAAATTACAATGTTGGGCCTGTGTAGCTTTTAAAACCTTTTTAAAGACTCCCAGGAAAGAAAAAACCCACAGTCCACTGGGGGAGGGAGGGGTTTCTAGCACGTTTGAGCTTCACCACATATGATAGCACAAGTTACTGCAGATGACCTCTAGGTGGAAGTGTTTATCAAGAAACGTATGTTTTCAAAGGACTCAAGTGATGAAATTAATATCTGACTCCTTCTATAAGGATCCCTGTTATTGCCCACATAAAATGACAATCACAACATGTATTGAAACTACTAATTACTGATAATTACTCACTTGAAAAAAAGAAGATTCAGTGTGTTGTATTCTCACTCTCACGCCTGCGTGAACACTCATTTGTGTGGTTTCTCTGATAAGTTCAACTCACCACCGCAGGCAAGAGCCCTTCAACTAAAGAGTTAAATCTGTTTCCTCTCTGAAAATGCACATCTCAGCGTCAACGCTGTGACAGATAAATAAATAAACAAATACAATCAAATCTATAAATGAAGTACTGAAAATATGTATATATTAGACAAAGTATACTATTTACTGCTGTTGTTGTAGGCTCATCATATCCAGGAGCTGGACATTTTAGGTGATTAACTCCTCTCTAGATGACTGTCATCCTGATGCAGACCTCTGTAAAGAGTCTATTAGTGTGCAGTGGGCATGATGTTAATAGAGCATGAGATGGATCCTTTTGTTAGTGCTTTCATCTTGTGTGCTTTACAACTATCAGAGCATGAATGGCTGTATTGGTGGAATAAGTGGGAATTGAACTGTTAAGTATGTAGCCTCTCAGCATATTAGTATCTGTATTGTGTTGCAGTCCACTTTTCTAGAAGCAAGACATTTCCCATAAAGTTCTCTTTCTCCCTGATATACAATATCTTTTATAAACTATCTAGATGGTAGATGATCATGAAGTGTAACCTCTGAAAGTGACACTGTTTGAGTTGGTTTCAGCGACTAGCTGGTGACCACAGGAAAAAAAGCGACTCACTATTTTCTTACTTTCATTTTGAAATGTAATGAAACACAAGGTAAAGTTGATCCAGGAGTTATTATTTTATATAACATCCCTGATGATTCTTCCCAAAAAGTAATTTTGGCTGTTAGCAAATATCAATACCAAGAGCAGGGGAGAAACTCCGCGTGCTGGTGTTGACTGTGGATCCCTTGAGCGGGAGATGTTGGACCTGCTGCGAAGGTTTGTGTGCTGAAAGTTAAAAATGTTCTGCCAGTGAGGTATTGCTCTAAGCTAGATGAGTTTTCTGTCAGAACAAAAAGACACTGCCTCATCATTTTCTTTACATTTATACCTGCAGCTTTCTGAGGCTCAAGTCTCTCGGTAACAGCTTGTCTCGGTTCATGGTCATCTGTAACTGTAGCCTTGAAAGCCTTCATGCTCCCATCATCTGCAGGAGCTTTGGCATCATGCTCGTTTTAGTCCAGTCATCAGTCTTTGCAATTTTGTATTAAAGCCACAGGGGCATAAGCACATATCTGAGCTCCTTTACTTCCATATTTACTGTAGATTGATTTGGTGGCTCATCTGTAGTGTACCAAGACTCAAGGCTCTCTGCAAATTCAGCAACTGCATCTCTGCAGATGGCTGTGCTATTTCAGTTTATTTCTTGTGTGTTTTTGGCTCTGCTCCTAGTTGTACTTACATTGTCTGACACAATTCACAGCCACTGTGGTTGGCAACATAGGAAGAGGACGCCTGCTGTCACAATGTCCAAGATAGAAACTTGAAAATTTGTGATTCTATGTTTGGATCAAGGTGCAACTTTGGATTTTGAAACAAGATTAAAAGTCCATCACCATGCTAGCTGCTCTCAGAAGCTGAACTTTACCACAGTGATCCCTTGGGCCAAATGCTAAAATCAGCATGCTAACATGCAAGTTTAATATGTTTAACTTGGTGTATTAAAATGCTAACCTTTACTATTTAGCACTAAACACAATATTTCACAGATATTTCAGTCAAAACCAAAGTGGTGGACTGACCAACTGCTAACCATTGAGCCATGGCAGTAGCATGGTTAAAAATGAGATCAGGTGTGAACTGAGGCAACAACACAGTTAAACACCTAAAGTACAAGTATATCAAGCTTATAGTAATAGCTTATAGTAATCATGTATTTTCTATAGGGTTTTTTGTTTTGTTTTGTTGCTGATCTGGCTTAGGAAAGGAAATCTGGGAATACTGTTACACGAGCCCCTGGTGATAACTTTGAAAGTCTGTGTGGCTGGGTGGGGACCTCCAGTTAAGGCTGAAATACAATAAGATTCACTGCTGCCTGAGGCAACTGAGGTACAGTAAATGATGCAAAAGGATTAGTGTGATATATATTTCTTCTCATATCTCTATCTCTACACCACAAGGTATGTTTCAGGAATGAAAAACTGAAAAGGATGCCTTACTGCAACTCCAAGAAATCTTTAAACCCAAAAAGCCCATGGAACTAATACTGGAGAAAGGGACTGGAAGAAAGAGAGATGCAAATGCATGAAGCTCTTATGACAAGTACAGATTTAAGATTGTGTTGATGTGCAGTCCATTTAAAAAAAATATGCTGCTGTAGGTTACAACAGCCACTGGAGGGTGCAAGAATCAATAGCAGTCATGCATTAATTGGAACAAGCAGGTTAACGATTTGTGCATGTTTGCAATGCATGAACATTGCTGCTTGTGGCTCTGAAATGAACTGTGAAGTGTGATAATTGACAGCCAAAAAATAATAAATGAGGCAAAAAACACACTTTACAAAATGGATCACGTTCTTAGAGAAATCCTTGTTACATGAAGTTATTACAGTCGTTAATTAATTTCAACAATCTGAGTAGAGGGATATAAGTAAAGGGGATATGAGAAAATAGTATGTAGCTTTCGGCATTGTATTTTCAGTCTTTCCAATGAAGATTTTGCTCTTGTGTCTCTATCAGGTGCACAGTGACATGTTCTTTATACTCTGCTCTCTGCCTAAATGCAATTTGGATTCCGACAAAACGCCTAACCTCTCAGTAATTTTCCTAAAAGTATTGTCCATGACCCTGCTGCAGATCCACCTCAAAGCAGAGAAAAAGCAAGTGAAAGATAAGAAGAGGCAGAGGGGCTTTGAAATGCGAGTGGGGTTACAGCAGAGATGGGAGGTTGTGACAGGATTGTGTGGTGATTCTCGTCCTGTCAAGCCCACTAATGTCGAGGTAATGCCACCGGCAGGCTGCAGTAAGGCGGTGATAATGAAAAACACCGGGGAAGACAATATCAAATGGCTCCTCTACATCCTACAGTGGAGATTAGTCGACACAAAAAGTAGGGTGGCAGAGGCAGAGGAGGCAGAGGCAGGCTTTAGTGCTGCTGATTGAGTCTCTTGTCAAGAGCTCCATGCTTGCTGCATGAAAAGTTACTGTGACTGACATCCTTTACACTGTATTTCAGACAGACACACACACACAGTTTGCATGGCCTTGAGGTCTGTTTTCTATAGATACTGTATGCTGTATGCTTTAAGAGGAAGATCACTGAATCCCAAATTTATCCTTGTACTAGTTTACTCCTTATACCTGGAACAGTTCAATGTGCATTACACAACATTTTCTTTTCCAAAAAAAAAAGAAAAAAGAATGATTGTGTTTCAACCCAAAATCTACTGAATGCAGTAGCTTCACAGGAAAACGCAAAGCTTTAAGTGGAAAATGGTGACTTCATGTGCATTAAGTGTACCCTGTTTGACATGTTAGCTGCTACAGATCAGTTATCCAAAATTTGTGGTTGCCTATTCACACAACTAGCAGGCACAGAGCAACATTAGCATTTATTTGGAGTCACGTTAGTGTCCACTTGCTGAATATAGGCCCAATATCCACTCTCAACCTAGCTCAGTTTTCCACCATCGCTTGAGGAAAATATTGGGCTCTGTTAACTGCTCCAGTATGTTCACCAGCTGGTCGCTCTGATTTTGTCTTGTTTGCTGTTTGGTACTGGGAAGGTAGCCTACAATTAGTTTATCAGAGCTTTATGGCTGAAAATAGCTGCCTATTGCTATTATTGAAAACAGTAGGCCTACTGATTAGAGAAAAGTGTGAATCAAAACAGTAAAGTGGTCACTTGATCAATTTTTGATATTAAAATATTTATTAATTCAGCTTTAACTTGTTCGTTAACATGCTCTCCTCAATTTTAATGACTTTGGTGACCCCCTTAAAGTTTCCTCTAGCACCACCATCAGGTCAAAATTTAAACTTGTTCTGTGCTTTGATTTCTGATAAAATACTTGCAAAGCCAATGCAACTGTATGTTTAGTGCTTTGTGTTTAGTGCTACTTACCAAATATAAGCATGTTATATTTACTAAACAAAGGTGGTGAATGTTGTAACCATTGTACCTGCTTAACATTTTAGCATTGCCATTAGGAACATGTTAGTGTGCTGTCATTAGCATATGACTCAAAGCACCAGTATGAATAAGTACAGCCTCACAGAAAAATTATCATGGCTGTAGACTCAGTTAAATTGACAGACATCAGCAGTTGTGTCCTCCTCCCAATCACTCAAACTCCTAATTTAACTTACCCCATGACTTAATTTAGTAGCAAAGGAATCCCATGAAGCCTGGTGAGTCTGCTTTTTACAGCCAGCCACATCCATGTGACTCATGTAGGGGGCAATCTAATTCCATGTACTGATTCTTGTACTTACATGAAAGAAAAAAAGGTGCCTAATTGTAACCAGAACCTACATACTGCATTTTTATATCCTGAATTTATTTATTACCTCTCTAATCTCTCTCACACAGGCTGAAATATTGTTGGTAAATGCTGTCACGATCAGTGGTGCAAAGTCTCTTCCCTGCCTCTGTTATTATTCACTGAGCTCATGAAACTGAATGTCCTTTATGCAACAGCTCATTTAAAGGCCACTCTGGTGATTCATGCAGGAAAATGGAAAAAAAAAGCTTCTGTTTGAATTTCTCTCTTTTTTTTTACTATCCTTTCTTCTGTCCCTTTCCCTCTCCGTCTCTGCACCTTCGTTGTCCTTGTCTTACTCATTTAACTTCATTTGCCTTTTCCTTGCTGCTATTTTCTTTCCTCCTCGTCTCATTTTAGTCTCATTTCTCCTCACTCTCTTTTCAATTACTTTCATTCACACTATCTCTCTCCTTCTGTCCAACACCTTCTAATATCTTTCTCCCTCAAATGAATCTCTTTTCCCAGTTTTACCTTTCCCTGTGTGACTGTGTGTGTGTATGTGTGTATGTGTGTCTGTCTCCCTCATAAACTCATTGCTCTATGAGGCTAATCTTGTTAGCACCAAATGCACCATGTTCCGCTAGCTCCTCTTAATTGCTGTTGTGTTATTAATGAGTGGGGAGCGGGGAAATCACTCTTAATTAGCTTGTCTCATTCTGCAGGCATCTCGAGTGAAGCACTGGCGACGGCGCTCAGGCGCAAACACACTGGGGATAATTAAAGCACTTCACTTGTCGGAGTATTTATCTAAACCAAAGAGCAACAAGCCGTTCTCACAATTAGCCCTGTCATTCATTAGCAGCAGAGTGCCATTGATTTGAGTGTTATGTTGTCATTTTGCCACTCATTCATTCAGCACTGTGGTACAAGTATGCTTAACTTACTCAGGTGGCAAAGTCATGGCATGGAATCACTGCACACTTGTTTTTTATGGTTTTGCTGAGTCACTAACTACTTTCACAAACCAGATCACTGTGATAAATCAGGTTATAGTAATGAGAGAAATCTGGGAGTGCGTTTATATTTGCATCGCATATTTTATTCTGGTTACTCTAAAACCCCTGTCATCAAATAATCAAGTTTCTCTAGTAGAAATCTACCTGTGGTAATCAGATTTCTCTAAATCCTAAACTCAAATGGATTAGACCCCATCTGATGTCACGCTGGGGTCTAACCCTTCCAAGACTTATCACATACAAATTTTCACAATATATCATATAAGTTCATTTCTTCTAATCTCTTCAAACTCTTCTTTCAGTTAGTCTCTCTTGATTGAAATTAAAGTCAGCAATTGCTTTCCTTTCCCACTTCCAACTCAGTCAGCTGAATGAGGGCATTCACATTTTTAGCTTCAACCAGAGTTTCTTTGCCACAGCCTCTTTGAGCCAACCATCTCATTGCTGTCAGATTTTTTTTAAGAAGTGTTTTTTTCTCCTTTGCTTTTGTCAACTCTTGTTAAGAAGCAAACCATTAAGTGTTTGACATTTTAGAAGTCTGCTTAATCCCAGATGCCTTGAATAATCAAATTACTTAAGAGTTTGTAAACACTGTGATCAGATGCTGTCATGCAGGTTTTGTCTCAAAATATGCTAATTTCTCATTTTCAGAGGAATGAAAAAATAATTCATGACTTTGGAATCAGTTCAGTTCTGCTTAAGCAACATTTATTTTACAGGTATGTTATTTCAACATGATTTCCTTTCAATCTGCAAAAAGTTTCCTTGAAAAGAACAGTGTGATTTGGCAGTAATTAAAGAGACAGTAGAGACGGTGTTAAATACTAACACGGTGTTAAGACGATGTTAAATACTAATTTAACACCGTTAGTTAAATTATGTATTGAGATCATCACCTTAAAATTACAGCCTAACAGCATGACAGACAAGGCTGTAAACTAAATGAGATGATGAAATGAGATTAACCTTTAATGCAGTAGTGTCTTTCTAAGATACTGTATGATGGATCCACTCTCCATTTCACAAATGTACAATAACACCTTCAAAAATAATTACTGTCAAAAGAAGTAAAATTCTCCTTAACTGTAGAAGTGATGAGAAGTGATGAGATAAAGTAAGCATCTGCTTTACAGCTAAATTTATACATTTAATGAGCTGCTTTCATCTTGAAGAGATTTCAGTTCTTTGAGTAAAAATATTTTATGTATAATATATTTTCTATAATCATGCTTTGAATCTATCTGACAACAAGCAAATAATAGCTTTACTAAAATCTCGGATGTGTCATTAATCTGACGCTGTTTTCAGCTCTCATCACACAGAGACCGAAGTAAAACGGCACCTCTTGTCTTGAGATTCTACCTTTCACAGCAGGAAATAAAAGAATGCTCTGTAATTATGTGTTTTCAGTGTGTAAGTGTGCATGTGAGTGTGAGTGAGTGCACCTGTCTCTACCTCTGTGTGACCCTGACATGTTCTTGTATGATGAGAGACCAGTGACGGCGCATTAGGATGAAGTTCACTTGCACCTACAGCTAAGTGAGATGAGGGAGGGAACTCTTGTGGGGCAAGACTAATTACCGCCTGGGGATCTGTGCTCATGTGTGTGCATGTGTGTGTACTGTGTTTTTCCCCGACTGTATCTCTGCCAACATAAACACTTTAGTGAATATTTAATGCAAGTGTTTATCTGTGTGTGCCTGTCAGTGTGTGATAACAGAATGTCAGCAAAGACAGAGGAGTTAATGAGGCCTTTTTTTTTGGCAACCAGGTGTGGATTGAGCAGGGTGCATCCAGCTCTGTCGGCATTTTTTCTGCGTATAATCATGACTGTCATGCGTGTAATCTGTGCAGAGTATCAGAACGGATAATCAAATTCATTATCGGTACAGTAAACTGTCAATTCATTCGCCAAACATAGACGATTTAGACGATTTAGACGATTTTGCCATCCCCAGACACCCAGTCCTTCAGAAAACCCAAGAATGGTATAAGCCTCCACTTACGAGGATTAAGCAATCATCACCATCTTTATTTCTTAGGTGTGTAAGGGAGGATAATAGGGAGTAATCATCTGCTTTTTTTGAGAGAAAAAGCTTCGTAGTCTGCAATTGAAGTGTTTGTTGTAACTGCACTCCACTGCTGAAGAGCATTGAACAAGATAAGGCGTAGGGAGTAAACAAGATTTTAGAAAACTGTGATCGCATTGGACCGTAGAAGTTCCAGTCCAGAGTTAACTAACATTAAAAAGTAAATCTCTGCACCTGATAAAATCACTCTTCAGTCTTTAGTGCGAATGAAAACATTGTATTGTTAATTGTGCTTTAGGGAAGTAAAAATTATGCTTATTTACTCTATAGGTCCCTTGTCTCTCACTCACTGACTCTCATCTAAACTCTGATTCCTGCAAAGTGAAGTGTAGTAAAAAGCTGTGTATGAGTAACTTGCTGAACATACCTGTATGAATTCACACAACCTCGGTGAGAAGTTGCTCCATTTCTCAACATCAATGAGAAAACCTTACCGTGCTCCTTGGACACCACTGACCATAAAATTTTAAACGATTGCTCAAGGCCCTGTTCAGGTGCATCAGAGAGAGTGTTCACTTCCCACCTAACTAACGCTTTTTCTGTTGACTGTTTACATGCAGAGGTAAAATATGGGGTTTCTCAGTGTTCAGTATCCCCTTCTGTTTACATTTATGTTTAAATTTGTGTAGCTGACATCAAGAAGTAAGTAAGTAAATATCTGTGCACAAATATTAACTTACACTTGGGTTAATCTCACTAACTTACTAACTCAGTGTTTGCAAAAAATCTCAAAGTAATGCGACCCTAATTTAAGTTTTGAAAGTTATGTAACTCAGATACTTACCTCACATATTGAATTCTATAATTTCTTGTATTCATTCCTAACTTGTTAAGATCACACCTTCATGTTGCAATGAGACTTTTAATGAGAGGAAGGAAGAGTGGGAATATTCTTCATTTAAGCGTCTTTGCTATCTGATAACCTCCTAAAACTTGAATGTTTTAGCCTTTGTTTACACTAGTAAACACACTGACCCCCAATCTCAATTCTTGTTTGTGTAATTAAGATGAAAACTAATTGTGACCTTGACTTTGCCTTCTCTTCATTGTTAGCTGTATATTGCAATTCATGTTTAAACCTATCTCTTGAATAGTGAGTTTTTTTTTGTAAAACCTGTCTTTAACACACAATATCATCATCACTGGATGGCAGAAATTATGATAATATAGTCCTACTATTAAAAAACATATTAAAATACTTTTTATTAGAGCTTCAGTATCAATGTTTTCATAACTGTATGATGTGGGGTGTATTTTAGTAAGCAAGCTGATACAATTCCTTTCGCTTCTTGTAAGAACAATCTAACACAATGTCTTGTGTTTACATTTCTGAATAAAGCAAGAGAAAAAGTACTGTCAGGGGTAAAACTTTTTGTTCTGTGTAATCTCATCTGATGTAGTGCTGCAGTGTTTCCTCTGTCTCTGCATGCTCATGTCCTCAGCAGGCAGGCTCATAAATTGGACAGCTAAGCCTTTCATAAAGTTTAATAAAGCGCTGTTTCGTGGCTCAGGGGAGCTGGTATTAGTGACGAGAGCCACTGCTGCCATTCCAGCAAATCACATCATCATAATGAGGCTGTACTGTGGGAGTAAGACACCTCCCTTACCACCCACACATTCACCCACCTCCCCTCTTCCTGCTTTGTTTTCTTTATCATTCCTCTGACACAATACGTTGTCTTCACTTCACAGCATTTTTCCAGTGGGAATTTGGGGATAGCGTTGTTTAAACGTCGCGGCCAGCTTGGACAGGCTAGGGTTATTTCTCATTTAGTAAAGATCACAGGAGCTCTAAATGCTCCGGCAGCATGCCGTGAATGCCAACACTGGCGTGATTGGCAGCTTGACGGCAGCAGCAGCATTTGCATGGCATTTAGCTGGGCGGGCAATGGCCACCCCTAACACCAAGGTGGGTAAATAAGATGACTTCTCTGTTCACACAGTGTACACGCGCACAAACACACACACACTTATGCACTCACACATGCAATCTCGCTCCTCAACAACCCCCCCAACCATCTTGGCCTGCCAAACCTGGAGCCACTCATAATTGTGTGGCATTTAGGCAGAGGAGAGGGACATTCTAGTCGTGTGGGCGAGTGGACCACTGAAATGTCTGAGCCTCCCAGCTCTACGTGTTAGGCTGTTATTTGAGAATGATTAAGCACAGTTGCAATTTTTGTGAGTTTAAAAATAGTGGACTACAAATGTTAATGCAGGCTTGGTTAGAGCTTGTATGTTTTTAGATTAATACAACACCTTTATGTTTTGGAATGTTTAGAAAATGGAAATTTGGTACTTGATTTAAGCAAAATAAATAAATAAAAATAATTGTAATTGTAAGTAATCTTGAGGTTTATTACAGTAAGTAGCTATAGAACTCCTGGGTTGATGATGCACGTTTTATGCTCTTGTCATTAATTTTACATCAACAATAGAGCAAGTTAATACATGTAATGAAAGGGTTTTTTAAAATTTTAACATCTTTTAGCTCACTGGTTTGGTTTTACAGCCCACAGCTTTAATTTGGTTTTGGTTCACCTTTCTAAAACTCACCGTACATTGCCTAACCAGAAACATGACTCCAAATTAAAGGTAATGTTTGTCCATGTCTGGAGACAAACTTTGATCTTGCCAATGGGATCATGTTAGAGAGATTTAAGTTTGAGATTCATACATATGGCAATTGAGAGATGCGTATTAGAATTTGTTCAGCGCCCTCTAATTTACCAAGTAACTTAACAACATGATAGACTGCAATACATTTTTACTACATTTGGTGGATTGACGAGATTTGATTCAAGTGTGTAAACCCTGGACTACCACAAGTTCATTCTATCTCACGGTTTTGTTGAAGCGATCTTAGTAGTTGTCTTAAAAAATTGTTTCAGTCCATGTTTGTTGGGGTCCTATAGACAGACAGTAATATCTGAAGATGCTGGAGGATGCTGTGGTCACTGCAGAGATTGTTCTTCTTTTAACCTTAAACGCAGCACAAAAAGCAGTCCTACCTCTGGTGGAATCAATCAAATCTGTTTGGGCTTTTAACCTTTTTTGTGTTATCAGGCTCAGATAACAACCTTTACGATCCAATGACACAAGTGATGTTTAGACAGTTGCTTTCCCTGGACAGGATGAGCAAAGCAGACAAACAGCTTAAGCACATCATAAGCACAAAGCTGGCTGGGGGCAGCGTGCATGGAGCCTCCTTTACTCAGAGGAGGCAAAAGTATGGAGGGAAAAGAGCATCTCTGTGTGCCTGTAGGTATGCAATGGTGCAAAGTGACCTCAAACCCTGCGGTGCAGAATGAGAGGGATGAACTAACACTGCATACTTACTGGTTATTCTTGTAGTTGAGCTTTATTATGGATACACAATATTGAAAGAATAATGAAGCATGTTTACTAAAGGCAAACCTTTATGCACACATTCTAGATTTTAGTATGTTTATTTCATTTGTTGTAACTTAGACTTTCACATTCTTATTAAAGGTCTGGCTGGAAAATGCAATTTACAATGCAGAACAGTACATTCAGAGAAACCTATTGTTTTTTATTTTAATGTCTCTGGAATGTGATGTGGTAATGTGTAGTTTAGTGACTTAATTGTAGAGCTTGTTTGTCCAGTGAGACAGGATTCCAACATTTAAAGTTAAAACGATCGAACAAACATAGCTCTCAAACTCACAACAGGATAATTTCAGGATAAAGATTTTTCTTATTATGGAGCAACATATACGAGCAGAACCTTTGGGTTTGCAAGGCTGTGAGCTGACACTTTAGTAAACAATCACTTTGGTTTGTGTATGTCTCCTGCCAATGTAGCTTACTTTGGTTTGGTAACCTTCTGAGGTTTTAATTAATGAGGAAGGACACCTGCACAGACTGTTTGACCTCCCACTGGAGAGCATCTGGGCCAAAAACTGTTTAACTCTGGAACATTTGCACAATCAACTGTGAAGAAATCATAAAAATGTAGGCTGCTAAATGACTTCTCACTTTCAGCTCTTGTCTGACAGACGTGACAATTTATTTCTTTACAAGTAGACTTGTGGTATGATTTGTTATCATCCATATTTGTGTGCTATGTGAACTGACGTGGAAGCAGTAGTAGCAGCAGAAACAGAACTGGTTTTACTGGTGGAAATAATGGAGGTGAAACCAACTAATTAGGATTTGTTATTTCAAAGTTCCATTTCATTTTTTTCTCCTTTGGGTCTATTCTGATTAAAATCGTTGCATAGATTACTGTACCTTTTCCTATTCCCAGAACAGGAGTTAGGTGTATGTGTCAGAAGTCATTTTAACCTCTCCAAGTCATCTTACTTAATAATATTTTATCCACCTGCAGAGCAATCATAGGCTCACATTTACACATTGTCCCTCAACTTTTATTCACCTGAAATGATGGTGAAATGACATTACCAGTGACAGCCAGGCAATAACAAAAGTACCAAAGCTTCCTTGAAAAACAATAAATCAATAAGCCTCCCCAACATATCCTGTTACATTCCCGACTCCTTGACACCTGAAGCTCATTAAACACAGCCTAACGTCAACTTAGAAGAAGGAGAGTACACAGAGGCTCGCCTTTTCACAGCCTATCACAATAACAGCTACTGAGCAACCTTGATATATTGTATATACTAGAAATAAATATGATTGTCCTTTAATCTGATTTTATTATACTGGGGACTCCCGCTGGCAAATCTACTGAGGGCTGATAGCCTGTAATCTTATTGCAGGGAGCGCTGTGTGTTTCATATCCCCTTCTTGATGGTGTTTTATCATGTCAGGACTATTATTGTTCCTATTGGTATATGTGTTTCTGCATTTATATGTGCTGGTGTATATAACCTAATAAATCGAGTTATTGCACATTCTTGAGCGTCTGTCTCTGTTTGCATATGTATGTGTGCATGTTTGCGTGCACCCAGAAGTCCCACCAGCTCGGGTGTGGGTGCTAATTTTGCCCCGCAGTGTGCCGGGCTGCTCTGAGGGTTCTGCTCCGTTTATGAACCAGGCATATTGACCCAATTTGTGTCCTTGGCGCTTTCTCTCTCTCTCTCTCTCTCTCTCTCTCTCTCTCTCTCTCTCTCTCTCTCTCTCTCTCTCTCCCTCTCTCTCTCCCTGTCTCTCTTCTGTTCCTCCCTCTCTCTCTCTCTCCCTCTCTCTCTCTCTCTCTCTCTCTCTCTCTGTCCACCTGCTGGGGCATATTGTGAGCCTGCATGGCTGGAGAAACGGGCGCACTCAGACTGAACTAAACGCCATTCGCATCATTGAGCAGCATTACCAACCTCTCCCCACTCATCACTCTCAATGGAAGCTGCAGGTGTGTGTGTGTGTGTGTGTGTTTGTATGTGTGTGCATGTGTACGTGTGTACACTATGCGCCTGTGTAGGGCTCTGTTAACTAGAAGGTCTAATAAATCAACCTGTCTGTCTACAACCTCCTCCCTTCCTTCGCTCATACCTATGCCCCCGTTACTCCTCCTCCCTCTTTCCTCCATACTCATCTTTTTTCTCCCTCTTTCTCTCTTTCTTCCTCCATCGTTCTTTCCATCTCTCTCCTTTATGTCCTGCAATTCTTCTTTTAAAGCTCAGGGGATGGTGTTGGAGGCATTACGTGCCTCCTGATAAATCACTGTCTGCGAGCAGAGCAGGGTAACATGGCCATCTGCAGATCACCTTACTGTCGTGAGTGTGTGTGTGTGTGTGCAGATATTCTAGCAATAGTGTTGTCCCAGAGATTGTACTCTTTTATAACAGTGTGTATTTGTGTGCACGCATATGTACATGTATCTCGGATGTTTGTGATTGTATAGTATGTGTAGTGTGTGTGTGTGTGCATGCATGCAAGCACTACAAAAAGTGAATGCAGTTTCTGGCCAGTACTGATCCCCCTGTCCTGCTGAATGGTGGCTGATTGAGACACATGGACTGCCTTTGTGCCCTGATCTAGTTGCCATTGATTACCTATCAGGGTTTTTGATTGCATCCTGGAAGTAATTCTTTTAAATAGGCCCTAATGGCCTCCAATCTGGGCTGATGACGACCTCAGAGAGTCCAATCGCAGATCCATTTAGGCCCTTTCAGACCCCGTCATGTACACTCTGAAACTCTCGCTCATTGCTCATATCCACCTCCACCACCACCACCACCACTGCCTCCTCGCTTTGTGTCATGTCAGCACCACATCTGTTCACCCTGTTACTCGCATGCAGAAACACAGTGACAATGAAAATCTGCCTCCAACTTAGTTTTGAAGATCTCACACATCCTTTACAGCATAGACCAGGTCTTGGTAGAGATTAGAGAGGCTGATGATGACAGGAGGTGAGCAAAGTAATTGAGAATGACAGCGAGAAAGATAGAGCAAGGACAGACACTAATAGAGTGTAATCCTGCTTTTAACTGAAAAAGACACAGTAAGAAGTCCAGGTTTCGGATCTGCAAAAAGAAGAGGAAAACGAAGCCAGGGAGAAGGAAGAGGAATGACAGATCTGTTAGGGATAAGGGCGAGAGAGGGAGGGGGGCTAGTCGTCAGTATGTCAGGCTGTGTTATTATAGTCTGAGGGTTGGATGGAGGCATGAGAAGCAGGAGGAAGAGGAGGAGGTGGAGGAGGAGGGGGAATTGCAGCAGACAGGAAGAGGGCTCGCCGTCTAATCCTCCAATTTTCTTACATTACTGCTCCCCCTCCTTCTCTCCACCTCCTTCCTTCTCTCCACCACCAGGCTCCCTCCGCTCCTCCCTCCCTCCCTCCTGGCTGCCAGGCCTGTCGACAAATGAAACTGGAGATAGCGGCAGCTTCACAGAGATTGACTTGAAGGAGTAAAACACACACAGAAAAGAGAAAGCGAGACAGACAAAGACCTCCTGTACCTCTAACAACATAAATGTACCTAGAAAACCCCAGTGGCTTGGTCATCTATTGTTCTGTGCTGGACATAAAAAAAAGCCCCTGTGTGAGTTCTGACATGTGCTACATGCTCTTCGCAAACTTTCCTCCACTTCAGACGCATAATCAATCACAGTGATAGGAGCAGGAAAATGTAAATGCAGCTACTGATTTGACTGACACGCAGAGAAAATGCAGCTGTCTTGTTGTGAAAGCAGCCCTGAGCGTGATCAATAACTTCCTGCTGATAAGGAGAAAAACCTGATGACAGAATATTAAATTAAAGAGATTGTTTTACGCTGGGAATGTATTAACGGCTCACTTAGCAGAATTATGAAGCAATGATGACAAACAGGGTTCCTTTGCCAGGCAATGCTGCTTGTTAATATGCTGAACCTTGTTTATTTATTGATAGATTTTTTTTTTTCCTCCAGGATTTTATTTCATTCAGAGACTTACTGTACCTGGTTGGCCTGGCACTGATTTGATGTATGGCTGCTGTTGATTAAATCTGGGTTTTGATATTGGGAATGAAGCTGAGCTTTTAGGGGAATTAAACTCACAAATTCAAAGTAATGTTCCTACAATTTACAGTCAATTCCCTCAGAATAATAACAATCACATGCAGCAGTGCAATCACTGTCCTTGAATGTTTTTTTTTTTTTTGTTTTTTTTTTTTGCTCAGGTGAAGGCAAATGATACTGGCCAAACACACTCTTCAGACCCCACATCTGCAAGGAACAGACCCATCCCAAATTAGTTCAATCTTGACCCTTCCTACTTTTGACTATAATTTCCAGCAAGCAAGCTGACTTTTTATCTCCTCCAAAATACACAATATTCTCATCCCTCCCTCTTCACCACAATTTAGTGATTTTCATTTCCCCACCCTCTTGATTGATTTGCATTCCAATCATTTCTCATTGGGCGAGGCAGAACCCTGACTGAGTGGGACTAATTTGCCATGCTAATGAGATGGCTCCGACAAACAGAGCCAGCTGGAGACCAGAGTAAATGATCCTGTCATCAGTCAAGAACACAAACATGGCTAACAGCTAATTAGCTCGCGGCAGTTTGTAGAGGTGACATTCTATCTGATCTGTGCCGTCTTGGAAAAGAAGAAAAAAAAGAGGGGGAACAATAAAGGAGAAAGGAAAGGGGAGGAGGGAGGTTTGGCATGGTGATGAATTTGGCCTTTTGTTTTCCCAAACACAATCCTGTGACATGCAATGTAAAACACACATACACTCGCAGATACGCCACATAATTTCCCTGTTTCCTTTGCATTGCACCATGCGATGAGGATAAGAGCGAGAATGTGCCATCAGAATGAGGGGAGAAAATATGCTAAGCAGACAATCAGAGGTGTACCCCCTGGTGTTAAACAGCCAATCATGGCTGTCCCAGTGTGTGTCACCAGCCAGCAGGAGGCAGAATTAGCCCTGGTTAGCAGCCAGAGCCCTGCCGAGTGGCTGATTAGTCTTTTAGACTGAAGAGGAGACAGAATGTTAAAAGTCCAACTGCCTATCTGAAGCCGTTTTCTTAAACGAACTCTGGACAATGTCCGGATAATCAGGTCCGAACACTGACCAGAGTTGCCCTTTCAGACATGTAGTACACAACAGGAGATTGTCTGTGTCAGACACGTTCTCACCTACTGGAAATACTACGTTTGGTTTAGGCGAGGGGTGGTGCCTTGGTCCTATAGGAGGCAGGATAGACACATCATCAACACACCCACTCACTCACTGTGAATTCTATGGACAATTACCTCAGAGCAGCAAGAAAAGTTAGCAACCTCATTGCTGCCTTGTGAATGTGATACACTAAACTGAACAATAATTACATTTCATATGGTGTTGTTGAGGTGGACTAATGCATTTTAGTCCAGCTATGAGATGCATAAAAGTTCTAATTTTCCCTGTATTCATTTTCATTTTCAAAGATATTTAACCATTGTCTTGTATAGCATCACAACAATTTGCTTTAAGGCCAACACTGATCAGAAATATACACACTTAAAAAAAAAAAGGTTTAAAACCCACTATAATGTAGTTGTGAGCGGATATAAGTGTTTATTAATGTATTGTTAACAACTATAACCCCTCCCGTTGACACCCATAAATGAAGACTGGTCTATAAACACATGTTGAATGAATATAGTTGTAATAATGTAAAATAAGCTGTCTCAAATCAATTAATAATTGTTGATAAATGGTGTTCCTTAATAATATCTCCTTATGTCTGCTCATAAATACATTATATTTTGTGGTAAACCAGCATTTATGTACTTTTAATTTATGTACTGTTAATACTGAATAAGGGGGCCTAAAGTAAACTGTTATCCATGATACCTTCTTCTACAGTGCCTGCCATAAACTACTGTCATGTACGTTTTGGGATGTTGTAGCTCTGATTAGCTCCCTTCTCGATGTCACCACTTCCCTGGTAATTAATTGTTCTTCTTCTCTGTCTGTCTCCCTTTTTCTGCTTTCAGCGTCTCGGTCTGTTTATCATCTGGACGCTCCGTGCTATTTCGGTTTTTATCAGTACAAAAGCTTGCGTTCATCCATTTGTAATCTAATAAAGAAATGGCAGCAATCTGTATGTTCCTTTCGGGGGACTGGATGACTTTGAGCACCAGATGTTGATGTTCCCCCAGAGTCGTTACCGTGATGGAGCCGATCCTTAACTGTCCCCGATAAAGACACATACTTCCTCACACACATACACACCACCTCCCCTCGCTCACTCAGTGTGGAGGCAGGATTAACCTGCTGGTAGCAGAGTAAATCTAGCACTGTGCTGCCCCCGCCTCTCTCTGTCTCTGTGTCTGAGGAGGCCTGGTTATCCCTTCACACAAGCTCCCTGTTCAAAGGGGCGGCCGCCGGGTATTAATGACGTGTTAAAGGGGCCACCATGGGGGATTTAGACGCAGCTTGGTGTAAGGACAGGAGATTTAAGAACACGGACCAGTGGTTAGCGCTCACTGAAGTATGATTAGTTAGACACTGAACTCCCAACACACACGCAAACACACACATACGCAGACAATGACAGACAGGTCCTATATTATTATTCTATATACCCAGAGGATGGCTTGGTGGTGAAAGGACAATACCACTGTGCTTGTCTTATAGTAAATATACCTCTGTAACCCTGCTGACCTATAGGACAACAGCAAAAGCCTTCAGGATCATTGTCACAACCAGGAAGAGTGTGTACATCTTGAATTCGGTTGGAAACGTGTGTGACTGTGTTTCAAGTCTTACACTGTATTGTTTGTTTAATATGTAAAGCACTTTGTTTTGCCTCAGTGTTTACAATGAGCTATATGGAAATGAACCTGCCCGGTCATCTCACCTTGATTCTGTTCTTTGGATTTTGACAGTGTTTCAAAGTTTATTTATCATGTTAGGATATGACGTTTAAAACTTGTGAGACAACACTGCATTTGATCAGCCTGCAATGTGTGATAACAACATCTCAGGACACATATTTTTGCTTGTGAGCGAGACGTATGTATCCTCTCAGTTAAAGCAGCAGTGTGTGTGTGCATACGTGTAATGAAGTTGCTGTATTGTGTAAAATGGATGAGAGGATTTTGCAAAGCGAACAATCGAGTAGAGCCATGCCACATCAGACTTTCCTAAAGTTTTGGATCCACCACTTGTCATAACTTGCTTTTCTCAGACAGATGAATACCACCTGTTTATGAGGAGATTCACATTTGTGAGATTTGATCACTAGCATGATCAGCGCCCTAAAATAATGATATAAGGCTGTCTGTTGCACTTATGTTGCACTGTTTGTCGAAATGTTTCATTCACAAAATGTCAAACAATAGTAAAAAGACCAAAAAAAAAAACCTCTCAGTAAAAAATCTCAAGGCCCTATATGTTTACTCTGCCTCTTCAACTGGTGCTGCTGTGGTGTGAGGAGGGAGTTCACAGCAATGAATGTAGCTCGGCTGATGATTTGTTATCTGCACCTGTTATGCATTTTCACCTAAGCTGCCCCTCCTGCACCGTTTGAATTGGATGCGGCTCGCCAGATAAATCGATGCATTCTGGTTCTGATGAGCAGCAGCTGAAGCCCAGCAAAGGGTAAATACTATGACCAGTGGACAGTGCTTGGAATGCATGGATGTTAAAGTTATTGATAGGGAGGGAGTAATATTAAAAACAAGAAGACGGTGGAGAAAGGTGAGGTATGGGTGTTTGTGTGTGTGTGAAAGAGGGAAATGGAGGGAGGGATAGAAAGAGAGCGCTGCAGTGAGATTACGAGACATATGTACAGGTGCTGATAGCTTGTCGGGATCAGTGCACTGAGCAAGATGTTAAGGCCGGGTTTCCTCGCCACCCTCTCCCCACCACAGCCCTCGACAAGCCTACCTCCTCCCCCTTAATCCCCCCTCCCACAATAAGCCACTCTGCCCCCCATACACAACCACACACATCCAGCCTGCTACCCATCTACCCTCAAAATACGCTCCTGTGCAATCTCCTGCGCATCAGCTGCCAAATGAAGTTCCTCTTTAGAAAAAAAAAAATGTGGCTGTCGAATCGTCTGAGGCATCGTGGCTGGCGGCAAAGGCAGCCCTTGTGTTGAAGCCAATAATCCGGCGTCAGGGCTTCAGGTGCGCAGAGGGTCGTGATTGACAGGGCTCGATATGAGGCCCTCGCCTCACTTGACATTTGGGTTTCATAAGGTCTGGAACAAAAGGCAGGGGCAAAATAATCAGAGAGGGGCGCAGGCAAATAAATCTGTTTATTCCTCCTCACCTGCCCCCCTCCCTCACCTCTGCACCTCCCCTGCTCGCCCACATCACAGCTCAACCCTTGGAGGGGAAAGAGGGAGGGCACGATATTACCTTTTCGGAGCCTTAGTGGATTCACGCACCACGACAGCAGGTCACTTTAGACCCTGTGCTTACCTGAGATATTAGTTTGTATGTGTGGTAGATAGAGATGTGTATTTGAATGGCTGAGGCGGTGTGTATGTGTGCACAATCCCGTGTATGTATGAGGGAGAGGCAGAGACAACAGGAAAGACAGAGAGACAGACGGACTGGCAAGGAGAGAGGATTGATGTAGTGTCACGTTGTGGATAACCGTTTGTACGCCTGTGTGTGCATTTGAGCAAGGGAAAAAAAAAAGGTAACGTAATGATGATAGATGCCCTGCTTTATCGTGTTAGAGCAGCACAGCAGCTTTAATATACAATTAGGCACACACAAATCTAATCCGAAATATAGCTACTGTATAAGAGGTGATAACAAATTCAGAGAAAGAGAGAGGAAATGAAGTGTAATGCAGCATGAGGTGATTAAGATTTTCGACAGTTACTTAGTGCAGTTAGTGCAGCTAAACGACTGAACACAGCGGTTAGGCGAGCTGCTGACCCAGCAACCATGTGTTTCATCTACACACACTGAACATCTACTCAGAGCGGTAAATGCAGGCTGACGTGCTGTATACACTCATTCCCTCATGCTGAATGGGTGTGTGCTTACAGGAGGTGGATTGAGGCACTGAGTCCCACTGATGATGTATTTCAGTTAACGGAGCAATAGGTGTTTTGATTGGATAGTAAAATGATTTTAAGGCCCTCCACACATACACGGGTGTCTTCAGTTACTCTGGTTGATCAGACTCCGGGTGTAAATAAGGTGGAACAATGCTGGGAATTATGTAACATCAGCAAACACTTTTTACTAATAGAGCTGCAAAGTGGGCAGAGCTGTTTCTGCTGCTCGTGGTTATGAAGTAAAAGTTCCATTAATTTAATAGATAATGTATATAAAGATGGACGATGCGTCTCCACTTCCTCCCACAGTATAAAAATGAAGCCAAAAAACCTGGGACGCAGGCTCTGCTGTCTTGTGCTGGTGACATCATTTGGAGGCCGAGTCTGCGCAGCAGCGATCAGGGGGTGGAGCCGTGGTACTTGAACTCCTAAAATGACAGGAACCAACCTGGGAAAAATGTATTTGACATGTATTTTTTAGTTTGTCCCACCTGCTAAGATGGAGGGGTCATGGTTCATGACCTATACTGTAGCTTGCCACCAGGGGGCTATCAAGATGTTTTGGCTTCACTTTTGGGGAGTGGTCATGTCCATTCCATCTTAATAAACAGCCATTGTATGTGACCCACAGCTGGAGCAGTTCTATGGTTCAATAATCAGTCTGAACGATTAATAACTAGGTTACCAAGTAACTACTTTGATTAAAAAGTACAAGCTATAAATGGTTAAAGCACAGTTCGATAAAAATTTGGCTGAGAAGTTAACTGTGACTCTCAATGTGCATTTTGGCAAGAAATGACAAGCGAGAGCCAAAGACGACAGTGTTTAGAAAACTGAAAAGAGAATTTGCCAGTCAGAGACGTGATTTGCATCTGGTGTCTTTTCCTCAGCAACTCCTGGGTATTGCAGTATTTAGACCCATCCATCACACCAAAATGAGGAAGCCAAAACATGATTTCTCATTAACAAAGCTGAAATCGTTAAAGGAAAAAGGTGGCCATAACATCAACCTGCAGGGTTGTTACATTATCCGGGACCATCCCCTGACAAAGTTAAAATGGGAATAGAAAATGGGGAACCATCACTTCTGAAACCAGCGATTCCTCCCAATTTGCAACTCTAGAACTCCAGAACCATAACAGTATAAGTGCAGCCTTAACAGGTGCAACAAAACAGCAGACTGATGGAGATGGACAGTTTGTACAGACATGAAACACCAGGACCCTGAAACTGAAGCAGCTAAATGGAATTCAGCCATTGTTAATGTTACTGTTTACATCTGTGCTTTTGCTGCTGTGATACGTCAAAATGGTTTCAGAGAAAAACACCTAAAACATAAAATCACAAAAGGTGGCTGATGAGTCATAATAGACTATATAGCAATTGGTAGCATTTATGAGAGCTCTGCCGATTAGTACTCTACTGTATTTTCTAGAATATTTGTACCCAAAGTGCAGGTGCATCAGTCAAGAAAAAAAGAGAGAAAAGTTGTTTATATCTAAGGAAACGCTAGAAAACCATGTAAACACTTTCCAACATCTGTTGGATTCATCACTGAACCAGGATAAAGGGAACTGACAGAGATCTATTTCACATGCAACCTAATTAACCCCGCCTTTGTAGCAGTAACAATAATTTAAATTGAATTTAATTAGGTGTTTGCATTATTTTGTCATCCCCCTATGTGATCTACATCCCATACAAGCAGGCTGAGGTACGTGGGGGAGCTGACTGAGAGTTCAATTGCAGGGTTGTAAGTGGACTTGATAGCAGGTTGTTGTAATAGGCGATTCAATTAAAAAAACAGGAAAAACGCGAGACACCAAGGGGCCATATGTTCGCCTCTGCCTGGAAGTCTCTATAAAAAAAACACATAAGTCAACAGATAGTTTCCAGATTAATCCCTGTGACATCTTTCAGTACCAGACCGAGCCCCCACGTGGGGAGCCTGCATAAATCGCACCCTGCTGGAGGTGATTGGATAACATATCGATGATTGGCAGGAGGGTGGAGCGCAGTATGTGCCCGTTTCTGTCGGTATTGGCTGTCGTTAATGGCCGCTCCTCCTTCAGACCACACACCATTGGCTTTGGGGACTTCGCGGAGGAGCCGGGAAGTTGTAGTTCTTTACAGCGGACGCACATCTGTAGTGCTTATTATCGACTAATATGAATTAAACTACACGTCCCGACGTCACGGTACGGGCTCTTGTAATTGTTGTGAATATGTAATTGCGCTCGCACGACTGGTTGCTTCTAAATTTGGCTTCGCAGGGGCAGGCTTCTACAGTCGGCGAGGTGGTCGCTCCTCCGGTGCTGTGTGAGGATGTCAACATTAACGGAAGCTGTAGGAAATTAACCGATAAATGCGTGACGACGAGACGCCGTGGAGAAGCTCAGGCGCAGACAACCGGGGTCATGATGTGCCAGAAGTCGATGCTTTGTAGGGAAATTTAGAGAAAATAGAGGATTCGTTGTTAGTTCAGGGGGAGAATTTAAAGCTTTGTGCGCATAGAAAAACGCGCTGGAGATTTTGGAGAAGACTAAGGCAACTCCTGGTTTGATCATCACACTGAATGGACTTTTGAAATACTGTCTTTGACCAACCACAGGTCCGAGGATGTTTTCGTTCTTCACGGAACCTGCACATAGCCCGCAAACCGACCACTGACTGACCTTTTACGCACGGGGAAAGATCCGTGCTCACGCATTTTGTTTTCGTGTTTATGTGGATGAACTTTGCCATACATTTTTAATGATTCGAGATCTGAGCAAGATGTACCCCCCGGCACGGCATCCGGTAAGTAGAGAGCAGTAGCAGCCAAGGCAGTATGTCAAAACAGCGCAGATTAACAGCCGCGCGCCTGATGCGTAATCAGTTTAGATCAAGTTTCCGTGCCACTGCGCGCTCGCACGGACAATTGCGCTCATTGTTACACTGCTGCAGCTGCATGTGCGTGTGTCTGTGAGTGTGCGTGGGTTAACGTGTAAGGAGACTGAGTGGCCATCCGTATCACAGAGGCCTATTGTCATCTACTGTCTTGCCTCTGTGTGTGTGTCATGACACTGAACTTTGGTGGCTCAGTTTTTCCTCTCTTCCCGCACATGCTGTTTGGTTTGGGTTGAGGTCCCCCACCAGCCGGGGCAGCCGTTCAAGTTCACTGTTACCGAGTCCTGCGACCGGATCAAGGAGGAGTTCCAGTTCCTGCAAGCCCAATATCACAGGTGAGAGTATGGATGGAACATGACATTAATGCCGCATGGAAACATTTTTATCATCGGCCATATCTTTACAAAATGTTAATGAAACGTTACGCATTGGGTTTAAGAGTGATTGTAAATCTGATCTGTGTTTTGTTCTGGGTCCTTAGAGTTGCAGCCATCAGTCGCTTAATCGATTAGTTGATCAACAGAAAATTTATCAGGCGCAAATGGGCAACTTAAAGTGGTTCCAGATTCTTCATTGTCAGTATTTTCTGTTTTTCTTTCTTAAAAAAATAAAACAAAATAGATAAAATAATATCATTGGGTTTTGGACTGTTGGTCAGGGAAAGCCAGACATTTTAAATAAGTCATCATGAACTCTTATATAGGTCAAATGATTAATTGGGAAGATAATCAGTAGAATAATCAATAGTAAAAATCACTGCCAGTTGGCCTTAGCCCATAGCTGAAACCCCCAGCTTAGGTTAGAGGGAGGTTAATGTCTGTGATGTTGACCTGCCTTGCACTAGTCATGTATGAGTCATACATTATGACCAAAATATCAGGGAAACGCATGATGCAATGCCATGAAATACAAGACAGAAAGTGATTTATGTTAAGGATTTGATTGAGACATAAAGCATGCTCAGTGTCAAGTAAATATCCATCTGGAGATCCCATGAAATTATTCTCTTTAGTTCCTGCGGATAGAGCTAACACTCCTGTAGTCCACGTTTGTCTCTGGTCCATCTCCCACTGGTGACTAACCACAGGTAAACCTCATCAACCTTGGTATGCACGCCTCTCTCTGCAAGTGCAAGTGGTGTGAAATACTTTTTTACCCGACATGATGAAGTGTGAAATACATAGCTCGGGGAAAAACCATAAGCACGATACCAATGCATAATAATCGCTCAGCTCTGGCCACCTTGTAATTATTGCCCAATCACTTGGTGAGATGAACCAGTGGTCCAGTTCTTTGGCCAATCCTGGGGTTGAACGAGCTGAACCAAGGATAGTGTCTGCTGCATGTGTATGATCAAACTGCTGCATACCAGTGAAACCCTAACAGCAGGGAGACACTGATTTGAGCAAAAAGGGAGTGAGGGTGGGCCAGGTATACACACTGAATATACATCACTTTCTTTGAAGGCCTCCTGTTTTTATGGATGTCTGGCTTTATTTAGAAGAATGTAAAATGTCTTCTGAAAAGTAGAAACATGTCTAAAATATTGCTGATTTGCCTTTTCACTGAGAAAAATTCAAGTTTATGAGCTGATTAAGCCAATTGGACACTCTCAAAAATGCACTGACATCCATCTTATTTAAAAACAATACTTAAGAGATTCAAAGTGTTTATCCAAACTGATAACCCATAACCCATAATTGACTCTGTCCTTCAAATCTCTCCATTTGTTTGTATTTGGTATGTCGGTATCCTAACTTTACCTGCACCAATTTAATAACAATATGCACCTGAGGATTTTCTCATGAATAGATGTGCAGAAGCTTTCTGTTTATCACAGCTACCCAGAAACAAACAACATCTGAAAGAGTTTGTAAGCTTTTGTGTAACCACAGTTGTAAAATGGATCCTCATTATATGGTTGCTTTTTTGTTGATGGTGCAGTTTGGGGCTTCCACTCACACTGTAAGAATATATGATGAGGTTTGTGTGGTCGTCTATTGATCCATTAATTACTGCACTGTACCTCCTGAGTGTCTGTGTCTGCAGGGGAAACTGGTGCGATCCAAGCAACACTATTTTTTTCTTTCTTTCTTTGTTGCACTCAAATTTAGAAATGCAAATTTAAAGTGACAGGATGTAGTCACTTAGAGGGCTCACTGTTCTACAAGTGACATCTCCATTTTAATTTTTTCAGTTCTATTTTGCAAATTTGTTTCATGAGATGAAACATCAAAACATGTAAGAAACCTTGCAGAGTATCATAATTTATTTAGTTTATTTAGTCATAAATGATTTTTTTTCTCCTTTAAAATGTGTTTGAAGATTTCCCTGGGTTTGATCATGAGATACACTAACATAACATTTTCCTTCTGCCTCACAGTCTGAAATTGGAGTGTGAGAAACTGGCCAGTGAGAAAACTGAGATGCAAAGACACTATGTCATGGTGAGTTTCATTGACTGCCTCTGTGCATGTGTGTGTGTGTGTGTGTGTGCATGATTGCATTTTTATTTTCGGTGCGTGCAAAAAGAGGAACAGAGAGAACACTTTGTTTGACCTTACTTTGATCTTTGTTTTTTACAGTACTACGAAATGTCATACGGGCTCAACATCGAGATGCACAAGCAGGTAGGAAATGTTTTTTCAGTGTCAAGAGGAAGTAAAACTGATTCCACACTTAGCTAGGTGTCAAAGGAATGCAGATGGTAAATAAGATTAACATGCGGTTTTGGTTTTAAATTTTAATTTTGAAAGCCTGTAGTTGCTGCAGGCCAAACTGATGTCAGTTTCAAATATCCCACCATGTTTTTCAAGGTCACACATTTTATACAAACTGATGTTCGTAGTTTTTACATATGTTTTAATAGGTTTTTACCACCGTTATAATGAACCCTTCTTGAGGTCTCTATTATCAGTGTATGTATACATTGATAATAATTTCAGTATTTGATATTTTCATACAAAATTGAGTATTGGAAGATTCTGGAAATACCTTCAGACCAGCTTTGAGTTTTGTTAAACAGCCTTCTGCTTTCTTTTCTTTTCTTTTTTTTTTTGTTTTTTTGTTTTTGGTTTGTTTTTCAATTGCTGGGTAATTATTTTTTAGGAAAATCAGATACTTAGCCGTGACTTCACTGTAATGATACAGCATTATTGTTAAGGGAGAAACAGCCCAGAATGTATGTTAAAGATGATATATTTCATAATGGAAATCAGATTTATTTATTTATGGGGTAAAAAAAAGAGCAGCGCTTAAGAATTTCTCCCATTTCTCGTTTGTTCTATTTTTGCACGTTTTGTTGCCTTGTGAGGTTGAGCAGTAATTTCACATGTGAATAATAATTTCATCAGTTTAATTGAAAGAGAAAATGGGCTGAAAAATGACTTGAGTGAACGAGGATTTGGCCTTTAACGAGCCTTTACATTACTGCTGCCTTTTTTAAACACGGAGGGTCATTAGCATAAATGTCTGTGTTAACCACACATCAGCTGCCAGACTAAATGGGCCACAGCTAACCAGCTACACATTCATTTCCAGAGAAATGGTGTGTGTAGTGTGTGTGTGGGTGTGTGTGTGCCTGTAAGTATGAGAGGATGTGATAAATGCTTGGCCTTTGTCTTGCTGTGTGTATGTTGTGTTTGTGTGTATCTATACTGCGTGTTTACTTTGCTTTGTGTGTGTATGAGTGTGTTGTGGGGTGTCTGTATAACAGCCTGTATGTAGACTGTACATGTTTACTTGCTCTCTCTCTCTGTGTGTGTGTGTGTGTGTGTGTGTGTGTGTGTGTTTGTCTGGTGTACACAGACTGTAGTTGTTTATTTAGTTTTGTGTGTGCTATTTGTGTGTGTATGTGCTCATATATTTTAGATGTTTACTAGGAGGTGTGTATTGGTCTTTGTGTTTGTTTCTGTTGTGTGTGTGTGTGTCTGTGTGTGTTTTTTGTGCACACACACGCAGCTTTTTACTGGCACACTAATCAGACTTGTCTGATGAAATATGGGGTGTCTACTATAAATCCTGCTGTCTGCTACTGTTTGTGTGTGTGTGTGTGTGTGTGTGTGTGTGTGTGTGTGTGTGTGTGTGTGTTTATTGAGGAAAAGGGAGGAGAAATAAGAGATAAAATGTGGACGCGGGCTCTGTGTGGTGCCCAATGATTTTTGTTAGGAAACAGTTTTGGAGAGTGAATCCCTAATTTCTGCCAGCTGTCTATGTGCTCTTGTTTTCTGTGTATCTGTGTCTATGTGTGTGTGTCAGTCTTGGAAGCAAATGATTTCGATGTGCAGGCTGTGTTTGTGCACTCTTGTGCCAGCGTGCACGGGCCTTAATGTGTGTTTTCTATCCACAGCATTCAATATGATGACACAACGTGTGTGGCTTGTTGAGTGGATGCCGAGATTGAAGAGTGGGGGGGCGGGTGTGGAGGGGGTGTAGGTGATGTTGTCGGGTGGGGTGGGGGGGTGGTTGAGCTACAGTCCCATTAAGGCTGTCGGCCACCGCTACCAAGCGAATTGCTAATATTGCTTGTTTAGCATTTTCTGAGGGTAATAGGCCCATTGATTTTTGGCTCTGCTCTCTGTTTTATTTACACAGAAGGGCTCTGGTGCCAAGGGAGTGAAATGTACCAACGCTCGTTAAAGAGAAATTGACTCGTAGACGGAGGAGAGGACGGGTGGGGAGGCGGGAGGTCGGGGAGGGGTGAGGAGGGATAAAAAGGGAGGAGGGTACAAGGGGTGTAGAGCATGGGACTGAGCTGCGAGAGGACAGCTAATCAATTGCAAATTAGCGAAACAGAGAGGAATAAAGCAAGTGAAGGATAGGGAGAAAAAGGGAAGGAGGAGGGAGGAGAAAGTGGTGAAAGAAGGAAGTAATAAGACATTTTGGTACTGAAGATTGGCAGTGTTTGTGATGAGATCTGACAACTCATTTTACTGCAGCAAATAAGGAGCCATTTGTTTCATTTGGTGGATTTTGGTCACCTAATGTTGCATTTAGAACAAAATTAAAATAGAGATTTTAAACAATGTTCTTGTAATTATTTCCTCATATGATATGAAAATGGTGGCAGGCTGGGTAAAAAGTGGCCGTCTATTACATTCATATATATTAAGATTAATTTGAGTGGTCCTGAGAAGACATTTTAGAAAATATGCTTATTCTCTTCCTTGCTGAGAGGGAGAAAATTGATACTGCTCCCGAATTTGTTTGGTAAATATAACGTTACAGCAACTGGTTAGCTTACCATAGTATTAAGACTGGAAACGGGGAAACTGGCTTCTTCTATAGGTAACAGAAACTGCCTGCCAGTAACTCTGATGCTCACTGATTAACAGTTTGCATCTTGTCCTGTTCAGCTATTAAGCCATACAAAAACTGACGTGTAAAAAGGACAAGTTGGGGTTTTGCGTGATGTTATGCACCAGACAAGCTATTAGCTGGGTGCAGTTACTTCCTGGAAACGCTGCTGATTTCCTTTCCCAGCTGTTAATATAACATTGGCTTTTCTTATCCTAAATGATTGTGTGAGTCTATAGTAATTTCTGAAAATTATTCAGAGAATAATTTTTATTTTATTCAGAGAATAATTTTAAAAAGAATTTGTGCCGGGGGCCTGTTTCACGAAATTGCGAATTTTGAGAAAAGTTGCATCTTATTAACCTCCATTAATCTTTACATTTAGCACTCATTTTGCTTGAGCTTGAGCTGTTTGTAGTCTTTATAGCCCCCTTTGTTTTTCCTCCCTGTCTCTCCTTACCTATCTAGCTGTCTCTTTCACACACCCACACACACATACAGTCACAAGGGAATACAGCCTTTATATGGCGGGGTCCATTAGGTGTATTAGCTGGTGGTGAAAAGTGGTGCTGATGTGGTGCTTACAAAGCTCCACAGGGGAGATGGACATTTGATCTTCTATCTGACCCAATCTGACTCCAGGGCTCCTGCCTGATCTAATTTCTTTGTTGTTAGGAGTTGAAGTGGGAGTATTTGAACTGTTTTTCCATTCTTTTGGGCAACATCTTTAGTGATAAGTGGTTTTAGCTGGGGTGTTTTTGCTGCACAAGCTCACACATGCTGTTATCTCAGAGAGATCATTGTAGTGCAACAAGCTAAAAGATCACAGGTAGGTTTTCTCAGGAGAATAATGAAAGCATATTCAATGGTAAATTCTGCATTAGCCTTTTCCTGGTCTGTTCGCAGGCAGTTCGCACCATTTATTGCATGTTGTTGATCTGATCACAAGGGGTAAACCATAAAATGGGAGGTCTGATGTTCTACATGCTCTCACTAACCTGGTGCTGCTGCTCACTGATTTCTCTCTTCTTTTTTTTTTTTTAACTTGAGGAACATTTCTCTACTCACTCACATACAAGGTCAAAGATAAATTCTTGCACATGATATTACCTCAGAGGTTTCTGAGCTTTATGTGACCACAGAGTCCTCTAATCTAGCAATAAACTCCATGGATCGACCTGGTTTGAGTCCTAACCTTAGAAGACTCTCTGGCCAGTCGTTTCTTATTATTTACACACTGTCAAGACGGTGACAGGTCCAGGTCAAAGTTAAAGCCTGTTCTCTGCAGAATCAAACTCTCCAGGTTTACACAAACCACAGGACACTTTTGGAGGAAAAACAGAGCCCTGCTTTTTTGCTTTGGTGTCTGCAGTGTGAACAGACATGTTTGCCAAAGAGGCTGACATCCTTGCACTCTGACCGACAGTCACGACTGTTTGCCATTGATGTAAAATGTCACCTGAAATTGGTTGTGTTGCCTCGTGGAAAAGCATCTCCATTTCCTTTTCTGCTCCAGCGCTTTTGTTCCTACCTCTGTGCCAACATCTCAGGGTCAGCTCTTCAAAACGAATTGATTGGAGGTTCAGGTTGTAGAGTTGTTTGTGGAGCATCTGCATCTTTATGGCTGATCTAGTGTAGTAGTATCTATGTATGTATGTTGTACATACGTGTCAACATTTACATCTACGTGTGATAGGTGGTATGTATGACTTTAAGTATAGTTTAAATATACTATATACATAAATTTGACAGGTGAATCTAACAATCGAATCAATTCACATGAATGTTTTCATTTGAACTGCTGTTTCACTTGTGTAGTGACAACTCTAAGTTCTGATTGTGAATTAAATCTGGTGGTGAGTTGTGATAATAAATGTGAGCCTTTTACTGAAAATGATTATGGACCAAAAGTAGTTCTATGCCTCTGACCTCATTTTTTTTTCAAATTTTTTTCCCCTCTTTTCTTGACTCTTTCACTATTATTGACAGATCACGTCAGGGGTGAGGCCATTAATACACTTAAATATTTGGAGCTGGGGTGCCCTGCTGCCCTAGTGCCTCAAGGCTCTAACTATATAAATGCAATGTCCACAGTTTGGCCTTACCAAAGACCTTTGGGACATGTCACTCCCCATTCCTCTCTCTCCACATTTTCTGTCAACTCTCTACCTTCTACTTTCTAAAAGAGGCATAAAATACTTCAAAATCAGTGATGATAGTTACGGTGTGTGCTCTAACAAGTCCTCCTAATTAAACACTAACAAAAAAACCCATCAAACGTCCTCTAGAACAATACATGGACGTGTTTTCTGATCTGACGCTCCTATTTGCAGGATGACATTCTTTGTCTGTGCTTTCCAAAACTGTTTCGGAAAAATAAATATGTTTCATGATATGACGCTGTGGTTAAAGTTTGGTTGGGTTTAGTCACAAAATCAACTTGGTTAGGTTTAGGGAAACATTACGGTTTGAGATTGTCATGGTTAAACATGGTTGCGGTTAGGAAGCAGTCGTGACAATCGTTGACTGTCAGTTTGAAGCGGTAAAAGAACAGCAGTCTCTGATGGTGAAGTTAGATGTTTTGTTGACCAGTCCATGTACATTAAAACTTTAGGAGCCTGATAGGTGATGATGTTCTAATTGTGGTGGTGCCTGGCAGCCCACAACAACTCATATAGCATGATCCTCACCACTGTAGGTGTCATACCATCATTGCATTGTCTCCTTGAAAATCAGTTTCTTTATTCCAGACCAGGGGAAGAAGTAATTCACTTCTTCAACTGCAGGGTTGATGTTAGCCTTATGGAGGATTGCCAGCTGATGCCCCTGTTGTAAAATACTGAGCATGGCCTCCTTTTCCCTTAAGACCTCACACTAAGGTGCTGTTTAGCAAGGCACTCAAACTGCAACCAACTGCTTCAGTGGAGTTTCTCAGAGGCTAAAATGTACTGGTCAGCTCCCCGGTGAGCATGAATGTGAAGCAGAACCGAGCTGAAAAAGGGCATGTGTGCACTGCAAGTCTTCCATGGATAAATGTTAAATATAAAATGAAAATGTCAGTGTTTTAGCTTGTGTGTGCAGCTGCAGCTCTGAGGTAATCACAGGTAGGCTGAACTGTAACCCTCCCTCGAGTTCCCCATCTCCCCAACACTAAATGGCTCCCTTACTCTACTGATAGTTGGTGCTTAGACCTCATTCTGTGTCTTACAAAACTCTCAACATTCATGGCCTCTAAAGTCTTGTCTTAAAAAACTCAGCACTGGAAAGAAACATCAGAAAAACTAAGAGCCCTCGGATGTCAAAAATGTCTTAGGGTATTTCCTGACTTAGTATTATAGTTTGTGCAGCAGTATGTGAAAAATCAAGCTTGAACACTGAATGAATGAATGTAGTCAGTGGAACCTTTTGAGTACATTACCTCTAAAGTCTGTGGGATTGACTGAAAATGTCTGAAGAGTGAATAAGACTTTGTTTGTAATAGTGCTTATGTCCTTTTGTTTGGTTTTCCGTTATATGTATTTTCTGGCTGAGCGCATTTTTGGAGAACTTGGCTACCTTTTCTAGTTACACCAGTATTTTGTGTCATTTTCTCCAAACCTACAAACTGTATTCAGTGCAAACCCAATAAACATATTATTGCTTCCAGTTCTTAAAAGCCGAGGGCACTTTGAAATGTTTTATTGAAAATCAAGTGTCTTGAGCTGAAATGACTAGTTGGTTAATCGGTTAGTTGATTGACAGGAAATTAATCAGCGGGTATTATGATAATTGATTATTGGCTTTAGTTAAATTTCAAGCCAAGGGGCCAAATGGTGAATGGCTCCAGCCACTTCAGTGTGAGGATTTTGCTTTGTTCCTTTGTGTTATGTGACAATGACCTGATGTGGGTTTTAGACTGTTGGTCACACAAAACAAAAATGGTAATTAAAAAAATGCATAAAATTATTTATTGCTACCCTAATGTTCATCAGTGTCACACAAATGAAAAGACTGTGTTATGTAGTTGTACGCATATAGTCCTACAAATAAAGGAGGTGATGTTCATCCCTGTGCGCCTGTTGGTATGTGTTTCTGTGCTAGTCTGTGTCTTTTGCTTGTGTTTGTGTTTGGATTTGAGTTGCACTACTAGCACTCCCTTTGGGACAGCGGATCAGGCAATTTCCTGTTTAAAAAAAAAATTCCTACCTGATGTGGGGAGAGAGAGTGCTGTATAATCTTTAAAAGCCAACCCTTGGGTTCAGTAAAAACATCTGATGAATACAGAGAAGGCTGTGGAGGTGTGTATCTGCTTGTGTCTGTGTGCACATGGTTGTGTTTGAGTGTGATTCTGCCGCAGTGTTGCTTGTGCTTCTGTCTGAGGGGTTTGTATCAGTGGGTTTGCTCTCATGGCCTCTGGGGCCTTCTGTTACCACTGATACCAGAGCAAAGTTCACCTCTGTCAAGGTTACATAAACGAAACAAGTTCCTGACAAGGTTAGAGATGTGGCTTCTTCTGCATTTGTGGTGGACTTAGAGGAATTAACTCAGTTCATGATTGTGTTTTTTCCAGTTGCCTCTTAATTTAGCTGCTTAAGTTTACAAAAATCTTACATGTGGCTAATGTTTTCCTTCAGCTGTCTAAGTGGACCCATCTCCCTCTCCTCCTTCAAATTCTCAAGTGAGCCAAGTCCTGGGTTTATATTCACAAATCATCCTAGCAGTAAGTGGTGTAGTCACTGGAAGTGGGGTACAGAAGTTCAACCGAAGTTGGCGCTAAATCTTACTGACAAAATTGTCTCTCGCATATCTTTAAAAAGTCACAAATCTTATCATTGAGACAGATTTTATTGAAATGTGGTAACGTTACTTTCACACGCTGCTCAAATGGTCCCATTTCTTGAGCTGGGAAGTTGTTCCTCCAACATTGATGTGTGAAACAACATGGACGCTACAAAGAAGATGTGTTGTATTTTATTACTCAGAGTCTTTAAACAATACATTGATAGCGGTTTCCAGTATTTCCGTGACAGCAAAGAGCAAAGGAAATGGATCAGGTGAGTCATGACGGATGATTAATTGATAGGTCACTCTATGAGGGCAGCAACTAGCGGTTACAACCTAATACCATGCTACACAGTTTGTCTGCTGGTAGCTATTCACTGCTGGCTGTCTTTGCTTGAAACAACCCTATTGTTCTCTGTTTCTGCTTTTCATTGGACAGACACGATAATTTTTATTCTATTATTCTGTCATGAATGGTTTAGACAGCAGGGTACACAGTAAGTCTTTGGCATCTTGAGAGAAATGACTGAATGGCTGAGTGTTGATATCTAAAGTGTTTTCTTCTTTAGCAAATTAACAAAATCACTGTTGATTGCTTTTTATGAGAGTTGTTAAAATTTATCTGATGCAACAGTCGGATGAAAATTGAACAACTCAAAGCATTTTGGAAACTGTCATGGGAATGTGTGGCGTTTATGCTGTGTATTGTGTAGACATCACATAAAGATCAACGACATTGCAAGCAACCAACTGCAAGATTGCAAATCTACCGATGTTATGTTCTACATCAAGAATGCTGATCATGTAGTCTAAGTGAGAGCTACTTGAAAATGAAATATTTAACTATAATGACTAGTAGACAGGGGCATAAAAAGCCTCATCCTCCGGTGTGTGTGTGTTTGTGCAGTATCTCTGTTTGCATTTCTATGAGTAGTTCAGATACAGATTCCAGTCCTGAAGCCTTTTACAGCTCCAAATACAACATAATGACTAGTAATAATTGTAGTGACAACAGCAATAAAGGAGTCTGCACGCTGGCTGTAGCCTACTCTGCTGCAAAGTGGATTTGTATTATTGTCATGGGAAATGTGAAAAGGTTTATGTGTGTTTGTCTGTGGAGGTGTAGTTACTAAAAATGTGTCGATTGGGGGGAATCATCAAAACCTGAAACCTTAATCACTAAAAATTAACCTGTTATTATTTTCATCCACGTGTGAGTGATCTCTATGAAGTTTTTTGTTCACATGATAAATTGCTTGCCGATTGACATGAAAGCATTTCCATTTTTGTTTAAGTGTGGGTAGTTAATGAGAAAAAATAAGAGCATGATTGCAGCACCTCTTTGTCCTCTTCTTTAGTCAGATTTCTTGGCCAATACAACCTGCTTTACAACTAATGTGGGGTTTGTTTTGGTGACATTGGTGCTCATTAATGTGGTGTTCCTACACTGCACTTCCTAGAGATCATCTTTACATCAAACGGTGTGGGTGGTACTCAGATAGCCTTCTTTTCCTGCATTTTTCAACAGATGAAGTTTTAGTTTGTTTGTTTTGCTCTTTCTGTGGCCATTTCTACTCATGTTATCCTCTCAGTTCTTCCCTTGTTAATTACTTAGCTAAACTTCCTGAAATTTAAAATGCACAATTGCCCGTGAGCTAAGGAAAAACACGCCAGATGTTAAGTGTTTCTAAGAGCAAATGCAAAACCTTTCAACAATTGTGTATATGTCAGATTACTACTGTTTAGTATGAACTGGCCCTACAGATATTTATGTGAAAATAATGTAGGTTATTACTTTAGTTTAGCACACATTGAGCTGCATTGATGTGAGCAGTTGTAGGTTGACTGCAGAGGACGACTGTCTTCTCATCTGTTAGTGAATTTGAAGATGAATGTGTTTTCTGCGCCCACCTTTCTGTCTTACAGGCGGAGATCGTCAAACGGCTGAACGCAATCTGCGCCCAAGTCATCCCCTTCCTCTCTCAAGAGGTAAGACTCAAAAATGCCTGTCACTGTGAGTTAAGACGGAGGTGGGTGAGAGAGCGAGAGAGAGAAAGGAAAGAAGACAGATAGGAACCATAGAAGGAGGAGAAGAAGTGTGTGGTGGATTGTGAGGCAAAACAGACAGATATGGACACACACTAGTATGTACACACACACACACACAGATTATCCCGGGCTAATCCTCCCTTCTCGGGATAGGCAGATATGCTCTGAACTTATTAAATGTCTCCCACTAACATATGCAGAAGCCAGTATGTGTGAGAAAATTCTTTTGTGTTTGAGTTTATTTTGTGTGTGTGTGCGCGCGCGCGTGTTTGTTCATCTGAATGCACATTAAAGTGAGTAAACATGTGCACATACAGTAGTAGGTGTGAGAAGTGTGTTTTATACAGTGTGTTTATTATGAAATCTTTAGGTGAGTGTGTGTATGTGTGTGCGTGTGTGTTTAGCTGATAAATCCTTCCTCTGGAGGAGTTGAAAGTGTGTGTGTCTGTTTGTGTGTGTGTGTGTATGGAGGGGTGGGAACAGCAGGAAGGAGTGAGTGTGGACGCCAAAGCTCTCCTCCAGATTAGCCATGGATTAGGAGGGTTTAGGGTGGATTAGGAATAATGGCATTAGACTGTGGTGCTGCTACACAGCCCTGAGGCCCGCAGAGAGGGGAGGCAGGGAGAGGAAGCAGCTTTTACTGCTTTGTTTGGATGCACAGCCTCATTTACTGAGTGTGCATATGAAATGTAACACAATCATATTATTATTGTGCAGCAAATCATGTCGACTGTGTTTGTGAGAGCTCTTTGTTTCATTTTTATTTTTGTCATTTTCAGATGTTTTTTGACAGTAGCATTGTTGTCACCAATAGGGTGATGCGTCAGTCAACCCACTATCTCCAGAAATAATTGCTCAGAAATATTTTACAGATATAAAATTCACAACCATAGAATTATGCATAATACATATAATTGTGCATATGGGTTTGAGCCTTAAACTTTAAAAACTGATAACAGTAACTATCAAAAACCTACTAGTAAATAAAGTTGGAACTGAATCCTGGGTGATTGTGGCTATTTCAAAAAATTTTCTTTTAATGAAGTAATAAAGTTTTGGTATCCAGGTCAAAATTCAGGTTCAGCATAATTTAGCCAGATGGTCATTTCTGTCATGTCTGTTAAATATGAACATTACTAGCCATTTAATAAATCCATCAAATTAGGATCTTCATATATGCGTTTTTCTAAAATATTTTTTAATGATTGCAGGGAGCTTTGGATATTGAAAGTCTTGTTTTCTCTTGCAAGAGTGTAAAAGTGTACTTTACACTTATCTGTGTAAAAGGATGTTAGATGTTATATCTAATTTAATCTCACCTGTTTTCTATATTTTAGTTGAAGTCCTTTGTGCTCATCTTACCCAGCGATTGTAGAAACTGCAGTTTGTGGAAATTCTTTTTGTATCGTCCGTCCCAGGTCTATAATTTTTAGAATTATTGGTAAGAACGGTATAAAAGCTTTTTGCTGATATTCATCAGGCCGATGGAACTTTTTGTGTGTATGTCACGTTCAGGCAGGTTAGACTCTGCAGAGGTGTAGCTGAACTCGATGGTCAGGTTCATTTCCACACCTGATAAGCTCTTTCATCTCTGGCCTACTTTGATGTTTTGCTCTCCTGGATGAATCTTGCTGCTCTCTCTCACTGTCTGGATCTGTCTTTCTCTGTACCCTCTGGATGACTTTGCCCTGTTAGATGTCTGTCTCTCTGGATATCTATCTGTCTATCTGTCAAACATGTCTGTTTCCCTGTGTTGAAGTTTTTGCATATACACCATTTTGGTGTATATATGTATATGATGTATATTGCATAGCATTTATGGTTGCAGCTGTTGTGCCATAAACATGTTAATTGAAAAACTGATGGATGGAAAATGTTTCATTATCCCAAAAATGAAACATCACCTTGAGCACATAGTTTATAATTATATGCATACAGTGATTTACTCTATAAGCTTTCAGGATCTCTTACACACCAGGTTTCTCCATTAATTATTGTAGTAGTTGATATTAGGATGTTTGGCCACTTGTACTACTGTATATCTTGGACTCATTAGCAAACATGAACCGTTCCCTTGAACCTCCACCTGTTTGGTTTTCAAATTCTGCTCCCCAAAGGAGGAATTAACTGGCCTGTGCAAGTTACACTTGATCAACTAGTACACCCTAATTAGCTGCTCATTTTCTCTGTCCGTTGAGCATTAGTGAATGCACCGGTGAGTATCATATTGTGAGGAGGAGCACTTGTTTGACCAAGTAAAGAGCAAATTGCAGTGAGGACTCAGAGGTGCCTCGGGTTCTTGTCTGATGGCATTTTAACTGGGTCTGGTCAGAGCCCTGGATTTTAACAGCGTGGTGGATGTGTTTGTCCTGAAACTAGAGGCTAAAAAAAAAAAAAAAAATCTGGTTCAAAGTACAGTACGATGTGATGGGCCAAACAGCAGTTTGTCAGGTGTGTTAGGCTATGTCAAGTTTCCATGTGCTACTTGGCTAAAACTGCCAGTTAACTGTGATTCATGTTTGCTAGAAAAGAGGAAGACTGATGTGTCTGAATGAAAAATGTATCACTTAAAAACCACAAACAAATGTGAGGTGGTCGGTGATTCACAGGTGTGCAGAGGTTTTTTTGTTTTTTTGTTTTTTTTTTTAAATATACTGCATCACTATCTTTATTTAATTGTATAGGAGGAATACATTTGCAATAATGTTGTTGCTGTTCCTTCTATTTGTCCATAGATTACGTGATCTTCATAACCCCTTTTTAAAATCCAGATGTCCAAATTCAGCAAGTCTTTCTTTTTTTCCAGTCTGAGTTTCAGTTTCAGAATCTCACTCCCTCTGATCGTTTCTGTCTGTGTGTGTGTCTCTCTCAGCACCAGCAGCAGGTGGTGCAGGCGGTGGAGAGGGCCAAGCAGGTCACCATGGCTGAACTCAACGCCATCATAGGAGTGGGTGTATTGCACGCACACACACACACACACACACACACACACACACACACACACACACACACACACACTGAAACAGAAGATGTTGTGAGACAGATCAAGCAGAGATAAATGTTGAAAAAGAGGTACAGGGAGAGTACTAGAAAAAGAGTAATATGAAGAAGAAAGTGTATATAATGATGAAGGACATGCAGTATGTTGCATGCTCTTAAAGAGAAAGACATGAATGGATCAAATGCATCTACAACAACAAAGATGAGTGAGGTTTTTTTGACCTATTTCTGCCTTATACATTCACCAAAGTTTAATAAATTGACCAACATTTTTCAACTTCAGGGAGCTGTTGTCAAGATACAAGGTCGATTTTTAGCTGTAAAGATTTGCAATGAGAGTGAAAAAGAGGTTTTTAAAAACTGGTTCATCACAGCAGAATGTCATTATCAATACAGTAGAATATGTTTTTAATGGTTTTAGTGCCATTTCCAAAAACCAGCCGTTAAATGCTTTGTGTCAAGGGTTTAAAGCTTTTTATTTACATTTACATTTACTCATTTGTCAGACGCTTTCATTCAAAGTTACTTACAAGTGAGAGACAACGCTTGGAGATTTTGAAGTAAGTACTAAGCATTGAATCTATTCAATAAGACAAAGTACAAGGAGATCAGTTATAGACATGAACTGAAAGTGCACAGTAAGTGCTAGTTAGACATGTTAGGGTATTAGAGGTGTTAGGAGAGGAGGTGCTCTCACAAGAGATGAGTCTTCAAGAGATTCTTGAAGATAGCGAATTATGCCCCTGCACTGATAGCATTTGGTAGCTTCTTCCGCCATTGGGAGACCACAAACAAGAACAGCCTGGACTGTGATTATCTTGTTTATTGGGATGACAATGCTAGGTGAAGTTCCTTAGAGAAATGCAGTTCCTGAGAAGGAGCATAAATCTGTGTGATTTACAAAGGCATGGCAGATAGTATCAGCCGAATTTAGCTTATCATCGATATGTGATTATCACTGTACATATCAACCAATAAGTAACAAGAAATTACAGTACAGAAAGTCCAAAGAAACTGCAGGTTTGAGGTCATTTAGAAGCAGTTTTGGCAGTGAAACGTTCATTTTTCAACTGCAATAATGAAATTTAAAGTCAAATTAAAGACGTTTATTGGAAATAGTAATTTATGTTTAGTAAAATAAACAGCTTTGGGCTGATGATACTGTTCTATATATTTTTTAAAACTAATAAAAATGACAAAATTATTAAATGCTCCCACACTCTGTCTTGCTTACTTCTGGTGTATTCATTTATTTTTAATGTTTTGGTCTGCTCAGATCTTCATCAGGAGCACCCTGACAAGTTGAAAATGAATAAATAAACTTGCAGTAAGAAAGTTTGTTTCACTTTTACTCAGGCTGTGCTTTCACCCAGCACATAATCAAATGTCTAGAACTTGTGTACAGAGACTTAGATATTTTAAATTTGAAGAAATTGGTATCAGCCTGTGAAATGCAACACTGTTGAGGCTCTAGATGTTTTGCGTACCATATGGCTAATTTGTTCTTTCTCTCCTCAGTTTTTCATCTTGTCTGCCTCCTCATCCCAGCTACTTGTTTGTCTTCCGCCAAGTCCAAATGTAGCATTAATCTGTGTTTCTGTGTGTGCTTCAGCAGCAGCAGCTCCAGGCTCAGCACCTCTCCCACGGCCACGCCATCCCCGTCCCGCTCACGCCTCACCCAGCTGGCCTCCAGCCCCCCCTGCCACCCGGGGCCGGTACTGCCAGCCTGCTGGCGCTCTCCTCCGCCCTGAGTCACCAGCTGCCGCTCAAAGATGAGAGGAAACACCACGACAACAACAGTGAACACCCGAGAGGTAAGGACTGCTCTTTATTGTACAGTAGGTGTTGATATTTTTGTGCAACTGTTGGCGTCTTCATATCTAAAGTCTTAGCATGCATCACTGTATGTTTATGTGTCAAACAGTCTGCGTGAAGTTTTGTTTTTGTTTGGTTACATACTCCTCCTCCATCTTTATTTAATAGAAGCATTAATTTAAAGAAGATAATACATTTTAACAAAATTGTTGCATTTTATCTTCTATTTTTCATTGTTCAGCAACAGATTATTTATCTAGATAAAGGTTGCAATATAATTTTGTTTTTCTGAGATATTTTAAAATGCAGTAGCAACCCTATATAACTGCCATATTTAATACAAATTTGCAGAAACTGCTGTTTTGTTTCGCTCATAAATGGATGCTAAATATGTTTAATAGAAATAAATACTGAAGCTTTTATCGTTTGTTCAGTTAATGATCCCAAACCAGTTTTACACGTCTAAAATATTCAGTCAAAGTTATGAATTATATCACCACTTGTACTGGCTGATGCTTAATTGTTAGTGCTCTGAATGAACAGCAGTTACAGTGATTAAAAACTGATTTGTCATTATGCCATTTTAATTGGCCTAATAGGGAGCGATACACAACCACCATGATGCCTCTTTCCTCTTGTATACACAGAACCTCTCTAATTCTTCTCAGCACTGACTTTGAGCTCAAGCATTTAATTACCGTACATAGAGACTGTGTGTGTGTGTGTGTGTGTGTGTGATCGAAACAGTCTGTGCCAGCTCTTGATTACTCTGTTGCAGTGTGGCTGTGAGGGTTTTTACAGTGCAGCAGAGTGTTTAACCTTGCCCTGTAGCTGCAGTAAAGCTAACATCTGCTAACCCAGGTAACACTCACCCCGATTAGGAGCGCAATCAATAACAATGTAATTCCATCTCTAGCTGTAGTTCCTGAATATGATCGTACATGCAGGACAAGAAGAGGTTTTTTTGTTATTTATTTTTTAAGATGTTTTAGATGCATTTATTTACTGTAATGTATTCTGTTGCAAATTTGGTAACTTACTTGGCTCCTTAATTTACCAACAGTATTGGACAGCATTGGACAGTATTCCCATTATCCGTGTTGATGAGTTGACTGACCGACAAACAGCTGATCATATGTACATGGCATATCTATTTAGGCTACTAGTCCTGATCTAAACAGGTCTGATAATCTCAGCACGTGGCACATGGCAAAAGTGTAGCTCCTCTATCTGCTAAGAGCTGAGTGTTGTAGCAAATATGACTTAATGCACTAAAACTACCTTTACTTCCTGATTATTAATTTAAAGTTAAAATTATTCATTTATTACTAGTTCTTGATTTACTGCCCTCAGTTTGTGCGACACTTTGGTTAAAAGGGACCTTTTAGTAGAAATAGGACATCAGATGCATCTTTAACTCCACTGATTTAGCATTGTGCTTCTATAACATTATTGTAATTAAAATGGACAGTTAAAAAAAAGGATAAAAACTGATGCAGCAGAGCCAGAGATGTTGTCTCTTTTATTTCTTCTTAATTGTCAAAACCTGGCACCTACTTTACCCACAATGCAACACAACCACCATCAGTTCACTTGGAAATTTAGGTGTAGTAAGGGCTAACATAGCCTTGAGCTGCTCCTAACACTCGTAAATAGACTGTAAATCCACCTTTGCTGGTGGTGTTCTGCGTGTATATGTGTTTCAAAATCTGTCCGATAATTAGTGTGTGTCTTTGTACGCGTTCTTGTGCTTGTTCTTCAGGCAACAAATGCTTTAATCAGTAATTTTGTTTTTTGTCTCTTTCCTGTCACCTTCTCAGACAGAGACTCAGTCAAGGTAAGTCGGTCCTTTATTTCTTCTGTTTGCAAAAAGACATGTTTGGAGCATAGTTTTGTTTCTGCTCACTCAACTTTAGAGCTTCTGTTTGTTTATAACACATGCTGCAATATAAATAAAAACCCAGACAAGTAGTTTGATTAATTGATTTTTCACACATTAGACAGCAGTTGCTTCCCATTCCATCCACATTCCCCACCAGATTTTTAATACACCTGCTGGTGGCTGCAACTAAATATCAAGCACAATCGGCAAAGGGCATGAAGTGAATGAAGTGACAGTGATACATGACACCTGACATAACTCCTACTTTAAAACTGTGTCAACAATGAGGGAAAAATTAAACACACAAAGTTTGACATATCCTGTACTGTGAGAGCACAAACATGCTCTGTTAATATGGTGTGGCAATCATTTCTTTGCATAACATCTGTAAAACTGGGTAAAAAGGTCTCACGTGGAAAATTATTCTTACATTTTAACTTTTGCACATTAAATATTTGATGTAAAGAAACTGATTCCACATCTTCATATAAGGGAGTTTTTCCTTGCCACTGTCACCTTAAGTGCTTGCTCTGGGGTCAGGCTCTGGGTCTCTGTAAAGCGCTTTGAGACAATTTTGATTGTGGAAGGTGCTATATAAATAACATTGAATTAAATTGAATATATTCACACAAATGATCCATTCTAAAATGCTACTGTATATTTTAAAAAATCTTGACTCCATCTCACCACACTGATATTAAGCGAAGACAAAACATCCATCTTCTATAAATTCCCATAAGAACTTTAGTATCTTCGGATCCACTTGTCATTTATGTATTCTACTCTTGTGCTGTGGAGAAAAAAAATTATGTATTCAAAATATCTGATCATATATCAAATAGGAAGGAAAACCTGGGTGAAAGAGAAACCCCAAGATGAGCAAAGAAAAAAAGTGCAAGTCTGGTTAATGAAGGAAGGAGGGAGCAGAAAGAGGCAGCGCAACGGATCAACCTAACAACCAGTGCTTGTAGTAATTAGTCCCTTAAGCTGAGCTTTTTTTCCCAAGGCAAACATTTGGTTTGTTGAATACTCAATGAGCAGATTAGCATTTCTTTATTCCAGCTGCCCAAGCTCACACACACTCTTTCACGCACACACACACACATTTAGCAGGTTATGGTCTCTGGTGTTTTGGAGCAGGACAGGAGGAATGTTTTAATATGTTATCTCCTGCCCCCCATGTAGTATATCCTCCTCCACGCACACACAGACTCGGAGCTGTAGGCACCATGATGGGAGCGATTAGCAGTGCGTGTGTGTGTATGTGTGTCGCATGTGTTTGTGTGTGAGGTCGTCAGAAATCAGTGGTAAAGATAGAGAGACCAGAATGATGAATGCCCTTCATTAGCACCCTGTGAGAACACACGCACAGAGCTGCTCTTTGACATGGCGGCCAACAGTCACTTCATGAAACCAATAAGCCCCTTGTCAGTGGTCTACAGTTGCCTTGGCAACAGTCCACAGGGTATAGTGCTTTTGAATTGCATGAACATCTGTGCCTTAATGTCCTTGGCGTTAGCACCTCACACACTGATAAAGGTATGTGGGTGTAGACGTTGTTGCCAGTACAAGCAGTCACTTATGTAGTCATGGTGTGTTCAAGGGCTGCGCCTCCTCAGGCCTGTTGTTGTTGTTGTTGGTAGGACTGAGTGCACTTGTCAAATGAAACTAATTGTTGGTTCAGTTACTGTATCAGTGCCATTGCTTTTTGCTCCCTGGGGTTTTTTTTGGTTTATTTTTCCCCTTTCAGTCCACCATCTGATGAATTCCCTTCATCTAAACGTGCCCCCAAATAAGCAATAAATTCTTCTCTTTTTAAATGACCTTAAATATAATCACTCATGCAGAATCTCCCTTAAACAAAGTCTCCATCTTTGATTATGCACTACTGTATGTTTAGAAAAAGGGGAGAAATGAATTCCTAATGAGGACGCTTTCAAATTAAGACTGACCTTTAAAATGCTGTTGCTGTTGCACTGCAGTGGCCCTCAGACTTCTTTTCTCTTGTAAATAGTAGGATGCATATACAGTGTATATTCTGGCCTTCCATGCTGTATTGTCTGCAGAATAAGAAACAAACTGAGACAAACAGGAGGATCAGAGGTGATGGATTTGACCATCTGAGTTGAACCCAGTATCACAAATGATCAGATCTGTGAAGCTGAAGATTCAAATCTGTAGTAAAATATTAATATTTATTTTCAGGTTGTGATGTGTGCATTTGTAAGATTGTTTTACATACATTCAAATTGCTTGGTATTCGTGTGTGGATTGGAACACGCACTTGTGAAAAGCAGAACATACTCACAAATTGTTGTACACATTTCTAAATCTTATTTTTCATTTGTGGATCATATAATACACATTTGTGACCATTCTGAGTTTAATTTTTCTCTACAAGTGACTATGATCAGGGTGATTCTAAAAAAGAGGATCGGTTTCAGTAACACTTGCATTAGTAATTAAATCTTTAAAAAAGTAATTAGAAATAACACAAAACTTCACAATAAATATACATAATAGTGATGATGGTGTATTATGTTGAAAACATCTGTGATGGCTGCAGGTTTAGACTCAGCTAATTACCTTACTGAATGTACACCCCTTTATTTTGTTTCTTAATATATAAAACAACCTAAAAATCCCAGTGGGCAACTTAAAGTTTGCCCACCTTGAATTCATGATACCAAATGACTTTATTATTATTTATAAAAATTAGTTTACTCACCATCTGCCTCCATAGCTCTAATTATTAGAGAGACACAAGGGAGTCAAACTGTTTGTAAAACTGGGGAAAAAAAAGTACAACAGTGGAGGTTACAGGTATCATTATCAGGACTTGCAGAATCAATTTGAAATGGGAGGCAAATATAATTATGATGTGCTTGTAAATTAATACTTTCACCCAGCAACACCCCACGGCTCTTCACACTCACAATGCTTGTGCTGCCGGCGGAGCCTTCATTTGTCTCTGCAGCAAAATTAATTTGCCTTGATGTTTTTGAAAGAGCTAATTTGCAGGCTAATTAATCTAATCAGTCTGGAAAGGGAGAGGGAGAGAGAGGGTCTCAACCTGCTCTGTCTCACTCAAGAAGAGACTCACACCTGTATACACACTGACATCTCAACATTGTTTGCACATACGGAGTACTAAAATGTAAACAGGTACAAGGGCTGCCCGGGCACGCGCACATACATACACACACACATAAATTCGCACACACACTGAACCTCACTCCTCCCCCACAGAATCTTTGTCATCAACACTTGCAGCACGGCAAAGGGCAGTGGAAAGGTTACAAGCGTGAGTTAGTGGAAAGGTCGAGTTAAAGGTCCTGCTTTATTTTTCTTCTCTCTGTCCGTCGTCTGCCGGGTAAGGAGCGCCTCCCAATGAGAGAGAGAGATCAGCGGGGACAGGCAGAGCAAGAGGGGAAATGTTTAGTTGACCTTATTTTGATCTTTGCTTCTCAAAGAGGATTAATCCTTCAGTAATGGTATTTAAAGGATGCCATATTTGATAAAGAAAAGAGAGACATCAATGGACCAACTGCCCCCCTCCTCCTCCCGGTTATAAAATAATGCTGCTGAGTTCAGGCCATGATGGTGTAGTCAGGCTGTCAAGGATGCAGCACTGCTTTGGTGTTGTGTGATACAGTAAAAATGAAATGGTTTTGACAAGCAGAGGAGTTTTTAAAGTGATGTGGAAATCCAGCCGTGGAGTGGATCACAAAAGTCATTTGGTGTCTGCATCGGCCATCTTTGTCTTTATGTTTACACTGCTGACTGGCTGCACTCTTAGTGCCAGATTTGATCTTATTTAGCAGCACTGGCAAAGTCCTGACACATTCAGAAGCTTTGTAGACTATAAATTGTAGCTTACATTTTGCTTTTCACCCTGTTCAGGGTGTAAGATAAGCCATTTTACTCAATCTATCAAGGTCTTTAGCAGCTTGTTTTGCCTTGGGAATCCATTGGAGGACTTTTTAAACTATTAAGTCGACCCACAAGTTCTATTGTCCGTTTAGGCCGGTTCACGCAGTCCACAATAAAATATATGTAGATATACTGTATGTCTCAGTCTAAGCTGCTCATTATTTCAGCAGGTTTTGAATTATTCTTCTTTTAGTTTTCTGCCTTCAACTCAATAAAATGTCATATATTTTTAGACAATTTTCTGTACCATGTTTTCCCCACTATTATACGATGAGTTCTGTCCAGTTCATAGCGGATGTGTTTTAGAACAAATAAGTATGTTTTCTTCAGCTCCCTTTAAGTTTACGTTTCTTGTTTCTTCCAGAGCTCATCTGTGTCTCCCTCGGCCAGTTTCCGGACCGGAGATAAGCACCGGAGTTCAAGCGATTACTCCTCCGATGGCAAGAAACAGAAGACAGATGATAAGGAGTTGGCCTCCACACGCTATGTGAGTGAAGATGGTGAAGTTCGTCTTTTCTGAGTTGAAGAGAAGATTTATTATTTAAACATCAGTTTTTCTGAAAGAAACATTAGGGAAAGGGGGAAATTAATTATTTGGTTCTCGTGTGACTGCATCGCCCCTGTCCTGCTATAACTGCATTAACTACACTTTTTGTCAAAATTGAGTTTAAACTGAAATATTCACAATTTTAGAGAGTTTAGAGTTCCAACTTTGTATTATAAAACTCAGTGTAATCCAGGCATCCTGACAGACAGCACTGTTCTTGTACTGTGTATTGAAATTACTGAACGCTGTGAACGTTTGACATTGGAGCCATTTTGACTATTTTATCTAACAAATGTTAAAAAATAACACATGAAAATTGACAGAGGAATGAATAAAAATAGTTTATGCTCCTCTTTCATAACCTTAATTAAATGCTTGATTTTATCAAAACCCTCATTACCACTTGCATAATTTTATTTAATATCAGATTAACAGGGTGTTGTATTGGGTAATGCACGGATTATCTGTGTTTTTATAGACAATTAATGTAGGCGGATGATTTTTTTTTGCTGTGAAATATTAGCAAGTGGACATTATTTTATCCAAAATGAAACAATAGGCAGGCTGGGCAGTTTCTCTACACACTTGGATATGATTTTGTGTAATTTACAGTGTAATTTAGACAAATCTCACCACAGAGAAAAGAAGTAAAAGTATGCTTCTCCTGTGTGTTCATGCCAGGAAAGTGATGGAGAGAAGAGCGATGACAACTTGGTGGTGGATGTCTCCAATGAGGTACAAAACATTTTAACAGCATGGCATCTTTTGCATTAAAAAAAAAAAAAATCTAATTTTCGTCTCTGCTCACCCACCGAAGGATCCAGTGTCTCCTCGAGGAAGTCCTGCCCACTCTCCTCGGGAGAATGGATTGGACAAAAGTCGTCTGTTGAAGAAGGATGCTCCACTGAGCCCTTCCTCCATTGCCTCCTCCAGCAGCACACCTTCATCCAAGTCCAAAGAGATTAATTTGGTGAGTCATTTGGGTAATTATAGCCTTCTGATCTTCTTTTTCATCAGTTCTCAGGGTAGTTTTCTATATTTAGGCATTAGAAAAATGTAAAAATTGTAACTAATCATTGGAACAGAATGAAGGTTTGGTATTTAAAATGGAAAATTCTTGATGACCATAAATTATAAGTCAAATGTAAATAAAGGGCGACACGTAGGTGAAAAATCCTGGATTATATTGTATCACATGCAGAAAACGTAACAAATTTTTTTATAGAATATCAATTTTATGAGTGATGAACTCAGTCAAAGCATCATTGGTGTTTGTATTATTAAGTGCGTCTGCTCTGCTATTAAATGTGGATGCAGCTGTTTGTGTTGTTTAGCTCTAAAACCGCAATGGAAAGAGATCTCTGCTGCATCGGAAGTCTCTGTTTAGATTAGTGTTCGAAACTTTTGATCACTTTGCTTTTTATAGAATGAGAAATCCACAACACCTGTGTCCAAGTCCAGCACCCCAACGTCCCGCTCGGATGCTCCAACACCCAGCAGCACCTCCACCCCCGGCCTGAGGTCTGCACCTGGTAAACCGACAGGTGTCGAGACACTGGGTGAGTGTTGCATGATTTCCGCTGCTTTGTGCAGTTAAAACATCTGCATGCAAGAACATGGCCTGAATTTATAGGCTCTCTGAGTTAAAGACCTTTTTAAGGCCATGTAACAAGTAATGCCATGTGTTGTTCATAGATTGTATTGAGAATATAATTTCCTATGCACACAATATAATATATCTTAAAGTAGACGTAGATGTAGATTGGCTTAAGCTGCATCAGCAGTAGGTCTGCGACTTGTTATCCTTCAATAAGGGCACAGAGGAGAATGGTGGGGGTGAAAATCTTAAATTAATCCTCTTTAAAACAACACAACACAAATAACGTAGGTACTCTAACCTCAGACAGTGTTTTGTCTCGTAGCCCCTGGTCTTCGTACGCCATTGGCAGTACCCTGCTCGTACCCTGGGCCGTTCGGTATGGTTCCTCACCCGGGCATGAACGGAGAGCTTAGTGGAGCGGGTGCAGCCTACACCGGCCTGCATAACATCTCCCCGCAGATGAGCGCGGTGGCTGCTGCTGCAGTTGCAGCTTACGGACGTACACAAGTGGTACTCGAATACACACAAACACACGAATTCTGTATATGTAACCATTAATACCTACATACTCAGTCAAAGCCCAAAATAAACATTACAGTTTGTTTTTTAAAAAATGCCAGTAACAACTTATACAGGGCAAGTTAGTTCACAATAATGTGATGTTTCATTTGGGAAAATGAAAGATGTGATTTTTCACGACTGAATTTGCAACTGTTGATGCCCCGTGTGTGATCAGAGGAAATGAAAAACTACCCTCAGATGGCAAACAAATGGAAAAATGTGCCCTGAGCGTAGCATTATCTCATCAGGTAGTGTGATTTGCAGATAAACGTCCACATATCAAGATTAAAACCAGGCTAAATTTGGCTTTTTTTTTTAGATGTGAAACATAGAATCTGATTTACACTGAAACACAATCATTTAAGTGCTGCTGGAACAACAGTTATGTGTACTGTATGTAACTTTAATGTATAAAAACCTTTCTACTTTTCAACCAACCAGATTTACTTCTCTGTGACAGACAGACACATTAATCACTTCTGTTATGATATCATTTCAATTCTAGCTGCTTTATTAGTTGTGTATTGTTGAATTGCTTCTAAACTTTGTCACCCTCTCATGCGCTTTAGGTGGGATTTGATCCTCACCACCACATACGTGTCCCTGGCCTTCCTCCCAGCCTGTCGGGCATCCCTGGGGGAAAACCGTACGTTTCCTCTCCTCATTCTCAAATGTCAGAATTACACTAAGGAAGTTCACAAAATTAACATTTATTTACTCGCCATCCTTTATCCCTCTCTGTGTTCCTTTTCTTTCCTTCAGAGCCTACTCCTTTCACGTGAGCGCTGATGGACAAATGCAGCCTGTGCCTTTCCCTCCGGATGCACTGATCGGCCCTGGCATCCCGCGCCACGCACGACAGATCAATACTCTCAGCCACGGGGAGGTGGTGTGTGCTGTCACCATCAGTAACCCGACGCGTCATGTCTACACCGGAGGCAAGGGCTGCGTCAAGGTGTGGGACATCAGTCACCCGGGCAACAAGACCCCTGTATCCCAGCTGGACTGCCTTGTGAGTGAGCTACAATGACCCTTACATACATGAAACTGCAATGTAACATCATATATGGTGAAAATACAACGCATTTCTCATTGTTCAACCTGCAGTTAACGCTTCCAGCAACTAGTTTATGCATTTGTCGTTTTTAACAACAGTGAAAAGCACTTGTGTGTGTCTGTCACATCAGAACAGAGATAACTACATCCGTTCCTGTCGACTGCTTCCTGACGGGCGGACTCTCATTGTCGGGGGCGAGGCGAGTACTCTGTCAATCTGGGATTTGGCCACACCAACTCCACGGATAAAAGCAGAGCTAACTTCGTCAGCACCTGCGTGCTACGCTCTGGCCATCAGCCCTGACTCAAAGGTCTGCTTTTCCTGCTGCTCCGACGGAAACATAGCTGTCTGGGATCTTCACAACCAGACTCTGGTTAGGTATGGAGCGGGGAGTGTGGTGTGTGTGTGTGTGGGTAGGGATCATAGTACAGTCACAATCTGATACTTACACTAATGCATCACAGTAAAGTTGATTCTGCCATACCTTACTGCAAGACAAACAATTATACACTGTGACGTCTGCGTAACTTAAGGAAAACATACACTTGAAACGCCAAAGTAATTTTTCCAAATTCAGCAATCAAATCAGTCAATCAAATAATCAGTCAAGCAAGTTTCATTTGTGCAAAGCTGAGATGAAACATTGTGTTTTGTATGTGCAACAAAGAGCCTTGAGCTGTTGCCATAAACTGGAAAAAAGGATTAACTGCTAGAAATCAAAACTCAAATCGTTGTTTATACATGAATAATACTTTTGTGTAAGTTATTACACTTTTACATCTTCTTGCTTTTTTATTCCTCTTTGTTCTCATTGTGTGGAACAACAGGAAACCTGCCGCAAACCAGCTTTTTTCTGAGTCAGGCTGGTAGTTTTTTTTTTTTTATTGTTGTTCTGTTTTTCCTTCTAAAAAATAAAAATAGATGAAAATGAAATGAATAAAACACATTTCAGAGTTAAAATGTCTGTCACAAAAGTTATCTCTTAGCTGACTTGGTACCTGTTTGGATTTGCAGCTGTAATGAGAAAAACAACTCTTCCTTGAATCCTGTTCTTAATCTCTGAGGTAAACAGGTAAACCTACAAACTTGACAAATGTGACCATCTTCCACAGACCCCACAGTCTATAATATTTTAATTTGGAAGTTGATTGATGATATAATTACTTACTGTAATTAATTACTACAGTGTTGGTGTGGGCCACTGTGGTCCTTGCATCCTTACACTAGTGTTTCTTATCCATGTGTGATGTATGCCAGAAAGTGTGTAGGTTTTAAATTCAGCCAGCCACTTAATCATCTCACAGCATCACTGATAAGGGCTCCTGTTGCTGGCAGAAGGTGTGGTTATCGCTCAGTCACTGATCATCTGTCTATGCTCTGTACTCGGGGTGTATTTCTGTGTATTCTTATCTTGCAACCTGTGGCCTGCATAGTAAAACTGTAAAGACACTTCCTTTCCTTTTGCCATTTCAAGAGCATCTCCTCTCTTTAAGACAAGCTACAGATATTCATATGCGTTCTTTGATTTGATGAACACTCTGTTGTTGGATATGGGTTTGTCTGACTCTGTGTTTTTCTGCAGGCAGTTCCAGGGTCACACCGATGGGGCCAGCTGTATAGATATCTCTAATGATGGGACCAAGCTGTGGACTGGAGGCCTGGATAACACTGTCCGGTCCTGGGACCTAAGAGAGGGACGGCAGCTGCAACAGCATGACTTCACCTCCCAGGTACACAGGACACTCCACACACACAAACACACACTTTTAACCCTATTAAATGTACAATTATAACATAATTTATCTTAACTTAAACTACCTGTTTTATGGCATGTTGTTGTTGTGTTGTTGTTGTTGTTTGTTGTTGCAGGATTTGTTCAGTCCCACCAGTAGATTGCAGGTGCAAGTAATGTGACCACAGGGTTTCGTTTTGTACAGCTTTATTTAGTTTTTATTGCCATTTTGTGATTAAACTAAAATGCACAGATTGATGAAAGTCGTGCGTCACAGGACAAGTCACAGCTATTTGCAGTTTGTGTGATTACACTCTTAGACTTTGATTTATTGCAGTAATTTACAAACTCAGTTCAGAGCGTTTAACCCACACTAAAGGCCAGACTGAGCCCTGGTTTTCTGGTCTGTCCTCAAATGCCTTTAACACTAATAATACTGGCAGTTAGAATTTAGGTTTTTTTTTTTTAAGGTGAGGAGAAGAGCAGCAATAATAGACCATTACAGCAATTTTCCTGAAAAGAGCCATTTCACAATCTCAGTGTGCACAGGAGGAGGTGAGTGTGCATTAAAGAGAGCTCAGAGAGGGCAGGGCAGACAGGGAGAGACACAGCCGATTCAAAGCACATGCTTTCCAATAATATCTTTTCAAACCTCCAAAAACAGCTTCACATCACAGGTATTAGCCAAAAAAAAAAGATTTCTATTTACCAGCTTTATCAAACCATCATGTTTATGTATGCCCTGTATGTTTTTTGGTTTTAATCATGTGAAAGAAATTTTGTAGAGAATTGTTTAACAATGGGGAATTGACTGAATCATTCACCCACCTCATTCCTTTGCTTTTTTCCAACAGTCCTGCAGGACAGATTGTTGCATATGATTTCAGAAAGTGAGACAGCCATCTGTTTTGACAGATTAGTATGTCAGGGACTGAAATATGTATGATGGTGTAGAAAAGCATCCAGTGGGCATTTGCCAATATTCATACAGTAGATATGTTAATTTCAGTGCCCGCCCCCACAGACAAGAAAATTCTTTGTGCACTCAAACATTCCTAGACTAATATAGGAGATGGTGTAGTATATGTATATAAACTATAAGAGGCATAACCATAACTGTTGGGCTTGGTCACAGATCTTCTCTCTGGGATACTGTCCAACGGGAGAGTGGCTGGCAGTAGGGATGGAGAACAGTAATGTGGAGGTCCTGCATGTCACCAAACCTGACAAGTACCAGCTCCACCTGCATGAAAGCTGTGTGCTCTCACTCAGATTTGCTCACTGTGGTAAGAATGACCAAATCTATTAAGATAAACAGTATTATCGAAGGAAATGAATGCATGAACCAAGTCTTGGGGAAATTGGCTACTTGTTGATCAAATTATGTGTGAATTGATGAGGACTGTTGATGACTTGCTTTTACATTAAGTTCACTACTGAGTGATATTATGCACCAGAGAAAATTACAATTTGTAGCAGGTTTATGTTGCTACATGGCAAGCAAGGGATGTGGAAATGTGACAACGTTTTGTAGGTTTGTGTAGGAGACTGATATAAAAACACAAATATGATTAGAGCATTACAGTATAAATGAATGGTGCAAGTGCATCAAGCTAGTTGTTTAATTTTGAAGCCACCCTTTTGTTGTAGATAATGAATGTGAAATCAGTCAAAGGTTTTGAAAAAAAAAATTAGAGTTTTCTAGTTGTTAAAATCTGACAGAAAGTTTAGTCATAAAATACACAAGTACTGTCCATACTGTTAGTGTTTGATCATGTTATTCTGCTGTCGTATTTATCATGCTCAGTCTGGAGAAATCCGCCCTCTAGTGATTAAAATGAGAAGCTGGGGTTGCAGCACTGCTTGAGGATTTTAAAACATTGTTTTGTAATCATTTTACACACCCGCAAGGTATATTTGAGACACTCCACCCTGGTTCTCTTGGTTCAACCCCAGAGCCTCCTTCTGTCTCTGATTTTAATAGTCATGTTTTTTTTTTTTCAACGCAACATGCAACGTTTTCTACTCTGCTACAACTGTCACTGCACTGAGAATCTCAGGGTGTGTCTGTCTGTTAACTTATCTCCATAGTTTCTTAAATTTCAGAAGCTAATGTATCCTGGATAGAAGTATTCTTAAATAATAAGTCATTATTACTCACTATGATTTGGCTCTTCAAAATGTATGGCAAGTGTAGTTTCATTTCATTATATATAAATGATCTACTTGCCATAACTGAGGTACTAAAGTACAGTACAATAATGAATTAACAGCCGGACCTTGGAACCAGATAATAATTCTGCTTTAATATGTCAGTGTCCATTAGCATCTGTATCCATTAGCATCACTGTTGAGTGAAATGCTTAAAATCTGCTGTAAATGCTTTTTTTTTTTTTTTGATGATGGTCTAATGTGGTTTGCCATCCTCTGCAGGGAAGTGGTTTGTGAGCACAGGAAAAGACAATCTGCTCAATGCATGGAGAACCCCATATGGAGCCAGCATATTCCAGGTAAGTGTGGAAGAACATAGAACAAGAACATAAACATGTGTAACAGGCAACTGAGAGGCCAAATACAGATTTTATGGAAATATCTCTAAGCAAGATATCAAACACCTTTCTACTCACTGATTGTAAGCTGGGAAAGAAATTCAATTAAAAAAAAAGTTAAATGTTTAATTACAGATTGGAAAGTTGGTAAGGGTGTACACATAACTGGGGGAGCTGAATACAGCAAAATCAATTCAATTCAATTTTATTTATATAGCACCTTCCACAATCAAAATTGTCTCAAAGCGCTTTACAGAGACCCAGAGCCTAACCAGAATCAGAAACCTTAAAAAGTAAAAGTGTAACCACACATTCAGCTTTCATTCTGGGACACTACTATTCATCAAGAACACAAATATTTAAGCCAGAAGCCTTCATCAGGGTCTTGAAAATAAAAGACAAATCATATCAAGTCTTCTGTTCAAACACCTGTCTGTCACACAGACGGCCTTCATCCCTTTTGGCTTTTTCTCAGTGTCAAGCACATTTTTTCTTTCTTTTTTTTTTTTTTTTACATTTTCACACATCTTTTATTCCCCTTACAGTCAAAGGAGTCGTCCTCAGTGCTGAGCTGCGACATCTCCATAGATGATAAGTACATTGTGACGGGCTCGGGAGATAAGAAAGCGACAGTCTACGAGGTCATCTACTAAGAGGGCTGCGGTCATTAAATAACAAGGCCACCCTTCCATACAGACACTCTGTGATATCTCCATCACCCATGTACAATTTTTGATGTATAAAATGGATTTAGACGGAACAAACCAAACACTTTACGTCTTTCTCTGACCTTAACCTTTTGACCTCCTGGCCGGTCGTGGATCAAAGCGAACAAGCAGAACCAAGCACAGAGGTGTTGTTTTCAAAGAGTGGCTTTATGTTGTTGTGAGGATGAGTGAATGTATACGTGCACTAAATCTGGAATGGATGCTGTTGTTACAGTATTGGGCAGATTTCATTCCTTTATGTAACCCTTTTATGTAAGCATCTTACTTTTTTTTTTTTTTTACACAAGCAGCTGTGACACAAGCATCATTGTTCATATACAGTACTTTGCCTTTGTGCTTTGTGTATATCTGGAGACTTAAAAATTATATAAACTAGGTGGCAGATCAAGGCCAAACCACTCCTGACTGACACCAGAACATCTGATTTTGCTCTGGGTAACCATAACTAAAAATGAGGGGATGACTACAATGTTAATATTAAGGTCATGGCACAAATCTCAAAACTTCACACCGTTGTTGTTGCCGACTATTCAGAGTCTGCTGCTGACTCTAATTCACATCCTGACAGCCTGTGTGCCCCCCTTGTTTCTGAGCCTAATAGCATCTTGCAGACGTGTAGCGTTAATTTGTGAGGATGGCACAGTGCTCCAAAAGATGCAGGATACACCATTATGCACATGTGAACGTGTTGTTGAAAACAAATATAAAAGAGGTTTCGTTAACAGCTTACTGTGGATATTTGTGTCTTGTGTATAATCTTTTTTTGTTGATTATGCCTTGCCTTCATGCTCAGGATGCTACTGCCTCATACAAAATTTGTCTTGTTGACTGACATTTTTGGTTTTCTTTTTTTATGTGGAACATACCTATCTAGAAAAGGTTGCTTAATGTCTCTCTTCACCTTGACAAGGTTGTTGACTAATAACATTCATCTCATACAAGGACTGACGAAAAGAGCCCACATGATGAAATCAGTGGCATTGTCCAGAAGGGAATTAGGATACCCATGCCACTCTCGTGTCTGTACATTAAATATGAAGCTACACTTAGCTCAGCTTCGACTGGAAGACTGGAAAGAGGCAGAGGTAGCTTTGCTCTGTCCAAAAAACAAAATGTGCCCATTAGCAGCTTGTTGTCTTGTCATTCCTGTGAAGTTGCAGGGCAACCAGCAGTGACTCCAGTAGTTACTGCTGCTGGTCAAGAAATAGTCTGGCACATAACTGTGTGTAAAACCACAACTTGTCATTTTTACTCTATGGTTTTTGTATGATTAAACAAACAAGATATAACGTGTTAATTGGTGAGCTTTGAAGGTGCTGATAGGCAATTGGCGTGTGGTGTCTTTTACAGATAGGCAAGCAGAGCTGAAGAACCAAATACACTGCACTGGCTGTCGCTTCATATCTAATGAACAAACTTGAGAGTGAGCTTCTCATCTAAATCTTGACAAGAAAGCTAAAAGGTGTATTTCCCAAAGTACAGTTTGTGTCTGTTGCCTCCAACATTTATTTTCTACCTGTGAACCTTAATTTTTTTTAATTCATTTTTGTTATCTTCTCATATTTGAGCTTGTGAGGGAGTGTGTGAGCGCAGTTTATCTGTGTGTGTGTGTGTGTGTGTTTTGACCATGTGGGCGTTGAGCAAACAAGCTAACAAGATTGCCCTCAGTGCCCTCACTACGGACTGACCTTTGCACTTGGTTCTGCCTCTTAAGTTCAGATTCCGCTGGATGCTCACTGGATTCTGTCTGATAGATTTCAGTAAAACTGTTTGGTGTTTGGAGGTCAGCCGGCCCTACATTTCCTGCCTGGATTTTCTGTTAAGACTTTTGGACATTTATTTGAAAAACAAGTGGTCAGCGGACATGGTTGTGATTTCTCTTGGATTTTAATTCTGTTGGCTTGTAGAAATAACCCAGTGCCTTTATACTGCTACGCTTCTGACTCCATTTTGTCCTGCTGAGTGTTCAACTACACCAAGAGCTGAAACGTGATGGACTTTGTTGGAGTGGTTTTCAACAGTTACTGTAAATCTTGCAGCATTTTAGGATTGATTTTATTAAAAAAAAAAAAAAAAAAAAAAAAGGATTAGTAATCAGCAAAGTAACACAAATGACACGCCATATTATCCAGCTGGGTTTGTATCAGATGTCTTTTGTCCTCTTTGAAAAAAAATCTGGACCAAATTTCTCTTTGTTTCACCTGCTTTGCTGAACATGTGAAATACGCTATTCATGGCTACTTCTGCTTCAGTGGGATTGTTTGAAGCATGGTGCTGTTAACGTTTTTAGAGCTACGTTATTCCTCACTCTAACTTTTTTGTGCTTTCAAATTTTGTTCTCTTTGCCGCTGCAATTCTTTTGCATTGCTACAACACTACACCCACATGACTCTCATCCATAAGTACATATATACTGTACATCCAAAAACACAGTAGTCAGTAATTATTAACAGAGATTTAAGACTCTTTTAGATTCTAATTTTATCAATAACTCATAGCCCTTTTAAACTTTATTACTGCCTGGAGACTCAGTCTTAAAAATAATAATTTTAAAATATATACATGCCTAAACCCAACCTCCTGGTTTAGCTAATACCCATAACCATTGTGTGATTCATAATTTTACATCGCTAAAAGTCTGCTTTTTTTGATTGTTTATCAGTTTGGGGTTTTTTTTTTAGACTGAGTGATTTAGAAATGTAAAAACAGACAGACTGATATCGTGTGTATTGCTATTTCAGTCCCACAACTTGCGTATTTCAACTTTAACTTACATTACTTCACCTGTCGAATGGAAAAAGATGTGTTCAGATGGCAAATTAAGAAAGAAAAGAAGCTATAACTAAACAGAGGGAGGTTTCCAGTAGATCTAGTGTCTATAAAAATTGAAAATATTATAGCTCTATAGCTCCTCTCTTATGTACTAGAACATGTTATTGTCATGTTACTCAGGCCTGTCCTGTAACATTGATAATGTCACCTTTTGCCGTTTGAAGTATATGTGATATAGCCCATAAACTATTCCATGAACTCAGTTTCTTCCTTTCTCTTGCCTTGAATAAAGACACCTTCTGATAGTAATGACTGTCTTAGAAAAGATAAAAGTGATGAGAGCCATGACCCAAAAAATGCTTAATGGTTTACAAGGTAAAACAGACGCGCTCAGTACTAATTTGCCTGCCTAATTTTACTAAAATATAGATATTAAGATCTGAAAAAGATGAATTTGTGTCAGCCTGAGCCACTCTCATGCAATTATGAACTCCTCTTCTGAGCACGTTTTTTTTTTTCTTTTGCAGCTGTGACAAAGACAGATCTGTACGAAGGGTTCAGATCGCAGGCTAGAGATGTCTTTGTACATTTATTCAGTTTCATGGGACATGATAGACAAGTACAAATATGTGCAGTATGAGACACAGTTGAAGAGACTACTGATAGTTACTGCACTGGAGTGAATGCAAAGGGACATTTTGCAGTGTAGTCACCTCTTAAGAGAAACTTGAGGGACAACTGATATTTATGTGATCACATAGAGACACTGTACATTGGTCATGATTGTTGCTTGTTTTTCACAGTGTTTGCCTTATGTTGTGCTTTCTTTCTAAACCTAAAACATTTCTGTGTTTGCTGCAGTCAGCTCTGCTTTCTAATTCAAATGACCATTCATACACTTCTGCTCTGCTGTGCTTTCTGCTCTAGAGTGAGTCATAACATCTGGTGACACCTTCTTGCACTGTATCTGATATCCTGAAACTTTCGTCCCCACTAGTAATGGAAAAAAAGCATTTTGGTTGTACTCGTGCTCATGTCAAGAGTCAAACCTGAATGTCACTTGTCTCATCTGAATGCTACAAGTTAGCTGGCTAACATGACCCGTTACAGAAATAATGTTATGTACAGTAATGATGTGTTGAGCATTTAGCTTGACTGGACTCATGAAGGTATTATAAATTTACTGTAAACATGTAATAATTCAAGCTTACAGTGAAACTTCCTGTTGCTAGTTGAGCTTTTTTTCTTTAATACAAAATGCCTTTGCTCTCTTTTTTCTAGTCTGTGGTTGATTTTATTAAATTATTGTGTGGAGTATTTTGTCTGGGCCTCATTCACTGTTCAAACTGATAATCTCTAAGATCTTTGTACTCGATTTTCACCATTTAGTATTTATGTTATTAAAGAATAGTCCAGTGCAATTAATTACAATGAAAACACTGAAATAAACCAAACACTGGTTGCATCACAAACCCATCAGAGCAAGTGGAGAGATTCATTGCCGCACGTTACAACAAAGTTCTGTCACAATGACAGTGTGTCCAGATGTTGAAGATACTTATGTCTGCCTTACTATGGAACAGGCAACATCAATTGAAGAACATTTTTTAAGTATCTTTTAACGGTTTTCTACTTGCACAGCTGAAGAAAATGACCTTGTTTCTCCTCCATGTTGTTACAGCATGCCGCAAAGACGGATTTTCTATATTTTTGAAGTGTACCCATGACATTTGATTATATATAGAAGAAATGAAAAATGGAGTGAGGCTGTGATGGACTTGTGAGACAGATTCATGACAGAACACTTGACTTGTACACTGATCTCCACACATTTCATTACTTCATTCACACATCTGTTTATGGCAACCAGTTAATGGATTCATTGTCAGCCTCTTTCTGTGCCTCAGCCTCTTTTCTGTGCCTATCTAGGGCATTAATATTCTAAAGCTCTCCTTGACAATCGAACATTGTTACTACACTAGTACCTTGGAAAAAGGCAGCTACAAGCCGACATTAATTCTCTATTATGGGTTATCCTATTGAGCTCTGGTTCTTTATAACTCTTTATAACTCTTTATATCTCTTCAAGATGCTCTGCCCTTGAGAGGAACTTTGCAGTGTTTTGTTGCAAAACTACCACAGCTTCTAGTTTGTCCTTTGATTTGTTTATGTTCCAGCTCTGGACTGAAGACTAAATCCTTCTCTGTGGTGCCTCTAACCTACTTTTGAACTTTTTAACCTGCACAGTGTTTCTGAATCTCTTTCTTTCTTTTTGCTCAAGCAAAAAGCAGATACTTGTCTGAAGTATCCTCATTGTATCTTCTAAGGCTGAACTCCAATTGAGAACATTTAAGAACATGACTGGTATTTTCACCCAAACGTTCTCTTTGTCTACATTCACTACAGACTGCTACAACAACTGTTAAACGCCTAAACCCTTGTATTAAACAGTAATTAAATACAGTAAGCTGTACCCCTGGTGGATGGTATGGACAACCCTAACATCACAATAATTATAACAATAAATCATCTGTTCACGTTGAAGTATGGTGTGGCAACCTTTTTGTTGCCAAATAAGCTTTAGATTTTGACTTGTAGTTTGCAGTAGGCATACTCCAAATCCATATTAAATGAGCTGTGAGAAACAAGGGTTTCAAGTGTTTTAGTGTGGCATTTTAGTGCAAGCTGATGGGTCAGCGCCAGTCTCTGTCTAACCTCCTATTGTGAACGTGCTGTGTTCACGCAGAGCACAGCGCTGGACTGTTGAAGTGGATTAAGTGATCCAAGTGAGGGCTGTGGAGGAGGACGCTCCACCATTACAGTGAATGATACTCCTGTTACAGCTCTCCAACCAGCCCTTCAAACAGGCAAAAGTGGGAGAGAAGGAGGAAAGGTGGGGATGCAATTTGGGAATGAGCCACCCTACTTCAACATTTTATATTAAGAGCACTTGCAGCTTGAAAATTGCCCACTTTTCTGACAGACATAGAAGCTGGATTAAACAAACAGGCCACACAATAGCAAGATGGCGTCAGCTTGCATGCTTTGAATCATGTTGCTGGTAGTTTCGGCTCATGAAGCTGAAAAGATATCATTGATTTTCTTAATAACAAGACTGCACATGCGGATGTTCTTAACCACCGCTGTCACATTGTCCTTCCAAAAACCTTCATGACCATGTTCGACCACGGGCGACCTCACAGTCTGCTGGCATAATGTTTGCCAAGTGCCACTTTACAGAAGCAATTCAATACTCAACTAACTTCAGAGCACTGTCAGACTCGCTCTTAATTAATTCACTGTTTTAGAGCAAATTATAAATGCAACAGAGTGAATATTTACTACAGTTCAAAACAAAGTATGTGAAGCCCTCCATTAAAACACAGATCACTACAAAAGCACTGAGCAATAGTTTAGCTCTGTGGTGTGTTTAGGCATAGTGGTTCTTTGAGCTAAATGCTAAGAGGCTAACATGATGATTTATACCAGGCTTACCATAATCACTATCTTAGTTTAGCATGTTAGCATTCCAAAATTTACAAATTGGCGCTAAACTCACAGGATGGATGAGGCTGATGGGAGTTCTCCTTCACAACTCACTGCAAAGCTTTGTTTATAAATCTGGCAAAACACGACAGAATAATGTCACTAAAGCCAATGAGTCTGCATATTGACATCCAAATGCAGCACCAGCTGACTTTAGATAGAGCTGATCACTAAAATAAACCATAAATTATACTAGCGTCCAACGTAAACCACAATAGATTGTATTTCATCACCAATTAATGGTCAGTCAAACTGATTTTTGTTCCAATCACAACATCAGAAGATCTTTCTTGCCCTCTAAGGACCGATTACACCGCTCTATAAAAGTGCCCTTTCTTCTGGCACAGCCACAGTCGTGGTTGCTAGGAGATTTTTTTTTTTAACAAAACCTCAACACCTGATGAGAGGAATGGGAGGTAAGTGAACAACATAATTCCTTTCCAGTGGCTGTATTGTGCTTTGATCATAAAACCTCAGCTGAACTTAAAATCATTGGTCATTCTTTTGATGGGATACTCAAAATCCCAGGAGACAGCTGCAGATATGCTGCTGTGTATCTCTGGTCTTTTTTTTTTGCCCTTAGAAGACATTCTGCACAAAAGGGACAATTATATTATTATTAGATTTATTAGATTTATGTAAGTAATGTAAGGCTTTTATACTCTTTTATACTCTTTTAGTACTCTTAACTATTTGCTGTGAGCAAAGAAACTTAACTCCTGTCAGGCTCAAGACATTTCTTTATATAAGCCAGGACAAGAGAAACTCTCTCTCAGGTGGTAATAAAGTAAAAGTAGCCTAAAACTAATATGAGAGAACAGGCTTTTCCAAACCTTTTCCAGACTAACAGCAAATAAACAAACAACTAATGAGCAAAACAATAGCACATTGTGGCATTTTACACCGCATGGCATTATCAGAGTGCTAGCATTTCTGTTCGCCCATTCGCTTTAATGGGACTCAAGGATGAAAGCTCATTTCTGGCAGTGCCTGTACCAAAAAACATAAAAGAAGTAAAAATGATTCCCCCAGCGCAGCAAAAATGTGTCTTACTACACCAGAAGGGTGAGACTGATGAAAGAAAAGTCATGTGAATAGAGACAGAGATTTGTTCTTTTGGTATTTGGAAGGACAGGTTATGCTATGTATTGAGGGTGTACTTTAGCATATTTTTAATGGAATTATATTACAGTTTTAAGGCTCATTGTATTCTCTTTTATGGCCTTGTACTGCATTTGAACTCACTCAAATCTGTCCTTGTCATATCTGACGGACTAATTTTCATCTCCTCCCATTTTTCACCTTGCCAGTCCCATCACATCTGTGAAAGAGGCTGAATGAGGGTACATAGTAGGAAGCATGTCCATCAGCTTATCTGGTGAAGTAAATTTGATGGTGATCCTGTAATGAGATGAAAGATTTGTAAGGAGCTTTACACATTTGAACGATTCACAGGGACCTTTCTCGCAACAACTGATGCTGCTAACAATTTCCTGCCCTGTTACAGGGAGGACTGATGATTAATTCATGTCTCCGCCGTCTTAACGAGGTTGTGCCCGTTAGTGGGCGTGGGAGGGGAGGGGGAGGGTGGGTGGAGGAGGTTGCACTCTGCAGCGTTTTGATATCCTACATTCAAGGCTGTGTCACACATTAATGACTTCTTGGAGCTGTGAAACGAGCATCATTATCTCTTTCCGAAAAGGGAAGGATGAGAGATTTCGGCTCAGCTTGTATAAAGACAGGGGAGGAATCAGTCAGCTTGTGTGTGTGTTTGTGTGTGTGCGTGAGTGTGTGTATGCGTACGTGCATGTGTGTGTGTGTGTGTGATTCTTCATGCAGTTCATCCTCGGTTCATTCTCACTAGTCAAAGGTTTTGAGCAATCCTTATTAAATGTATTAGTACTGTACTGAGCCCTTTTTGCTGAATGCACCAAAAAGTCAGAATGTAACTGACAAGTAAAACAGAATATTGCATCTGACTGCACATAACATTTGTTTAAAGGCAGGGAAATTATTCTCAGTTATATTTTACATTTGACTCATAATAGGTAAAATCTTGAATATCTCTATTCTTGCATGCATTTTACATGTTTACTTCATGAATACTGCCATTTTCAATATTTTTTTTTGGCGTGGGAGTTTCTAGTTGATGGCAAAGTAATCCCTAGACATTACATGTATGTATTTATACAAGTACGCCATTTAGCCACAAAGTGAAAACTGGTAGCCTATTTTTAAATGTAATGGCTGATTGGTGCACATTTAATCACATCATCTCACAATGTGTCGACAGAAACTTGATAGACTAACACTGAAACTGATGCAGAGAAAAGGCCTTGTCTCCCTTAGAAATGGGAACTAAAGTTGGTTTTAAGTGGGAATCAGAGTTAGCCTAAAAGCTTCAAAAAACATCACTTCTGACCCGAGTGCTTTATTCGAGGTAGAGTACATTTTGCAGAGTATAGGCTGAAGAGCATTCAAACCAAGAGCTTTTAGTTCATTTAGTTTTAAGAGGCCTTTCTCCTCCAACGCTTCCACCTATTCTGTCAGCATGCATAGAAATGTCCATGACCTCCACTCAAATGGCTGCTCCTGTTTTCTTAGGAAATATACAATCCTCCACTCTCTGTGTGAACTTAAACCCTCTCACTCATCCAGCTCTCTCTACTTTGCCGTGACCCTTGAACCATTCTCACTGCCGCAGCGGTGAAGTGACAGAATAGATGTAGAGGCATGAAAAGCCTCTTAAAAGTTAAAAAAAAAAAATAAAAAAATTAATAAATAAAATATTTTGATGACTGGGAGTTGAGTGCAGGAAAGTAGTTGAATAGCACACATGGACTGGATGAAAAAGAAAGAAAGAACACGATCTCCTTTAGTCGTGAAATCTATGGAAAACCTTGGGGTCAGGCAAAGGATTTAGCAAAGTCTCAGAATACAGAACAATCAGAACAACAGAATATCAAGGATTTTTACAAACAGATCACTGACTGTAATGGTATTATGCCAGATTGTATTTTTAATAATTATTCACCGAAGGAAATCTGTTAACTGAATTAAAATTAAAGGGGCATTCCATAATTTCTACAGCCAAAGTTCAATTTACTTAACTATTTACTAATGAAAAATAAGCCTGATGATATCATGCAGGTTATCTCAGCTTAGGCTTGAAGACTACTAATTTTTAAGAAAAAGAACAAGTTACAGACTGTAACTTATGAGAAATAGAAAGGATCCAGATTTTCTAGGAGCTTGACCCATGATACAGACTAAAAGTCTGGATACTTCCCCTCCTGATGCATCGATTTTGACCATTCAGTTTTTAGCTGTCTTTTGCAAGTGCATCAACTTCATGGGAGTGCAATATCAAAGAAATGCTCAAGTGTCACTCAGACACACACACACACAGATTTCAAAGATGTAGCGCTTTTAAAATCCACATGGTGGCAGCTTGGATGCACATACTCATACGTTGCTTGGCGTCCTTGCTTTCACCATAAATTCCGCCCAGCAGTTTACAGTGTTAAGGTTTTAAAAACATAGCTATAGTTTTACTTGATCAGTTAATTTATAATTAATTGTATAAGTCAGTCAACTGATCATAACTGACTTGCGTATACAGTATATGAATGCTGATGTACAGTGATATTTACATTTATTTGAGCAGGGCATGGAAAAAGATGTACTTAAAGTGTGAGAGTTCATTTTTTGCCATGGAAATAGTCGATTGATAAAATAATTTCCACTCAAGGACAATTTAGTGACCTTTCCAGAGCTCTGAACAATGCATTATGGTATTCATTCATGGAATGCAGTTGAAAGCTCTGGGAAAAAAAAAAAAACAGCTCTTGGACCTTGAGTTAAGATTCAGTACTGTGCAAACGTTTTAGCACTTCAGGTGTTTAGATTCTAAGCCATTATACCAAACCACCAGGGAGACATCTGGTCAGTCCCGAATTCATTCAGTGTGATCATGTTTGAACTAATCTCTTATTTCTGTCAAATCTCAAAAACAAATATTCATTGAAATGTTGTCTCTTTCTGAAATCTTGAGGATCACCTAGCCTGTAACACTCCACTGGCAGGATATTAACGCCATTTCTAAACATTTCCATGTTTCCATGTATGTAGGCCTTTTTTTTAAACAGCAGGTGGCGATATGGAGCTCTACGCTTTCTAACACTAACCATAAAAGAAGACCACTGCCAGGTTAGCTAGCAAGCTAACTGTTGTAAATCGCACGGTTACTCAAACGTGAGCATCAAAATGCTTCTACAGACGGTCAGGCCGTGGTTGATTCGTTGCCGGAGTTTACCTTTGGCTTGCACAAGACCTTACTACGCTGATAAGGTCGCTCGGCTCGGCTCTCAGCCGGATAAACAGTCCTCTGAATATCAGGTAGGTTAACTTACTGCTAGCATTAGCTAGCCAGACTCTGAAGGTACACTTACTGTGTGCTAATGTCAGCTTTAACTATTGAGCTAGGTTAGGTGGCTCACACCTGACAGGTGAGTGTGAAGTCGCTTTAAGGTTCACAGATGTTGAAAAACGTTAAAACTTTTGTTTATTTTGTCCCTTAGCCACGCAGAAGTTAATTCTAGCCAGTTAACTGGCTACAAGAGGTCAAATCCTTGAGCTTTCATCGTGCTCGGCTAAGGTCTTAACATCATTTCGCTGTCCGTACAGCTGTGTTTCTACTGTTCACCATCCCTTTCAGGTTTCAGGTTTTCACGTCATAGTCATGAAAGAATACGGTGTGCATCAACATTTGAAGACAGGTTCGTTTTGTAATGTATGTTTGCTGCAGGAGTTGTATTTGCTTTTTCACTTTAAAAACAAACAAGCAAGCAAGCAAACAAAATGCTGTTTTATCTGTATTGTATACTACTAAAACACAATTAATATATATTATAAGTTTAGGGCTAAGGTCAGAGAAAATGCAACTTAGGTTTAGTTTTTAATAATGTTTGCAGTTTTAATGGTTAAGTTTAGTTAGTTATAATTTAATCATTTTGTTTATAGTCAGTGTTACTGTTGGCCAACAACCAATTCATCCTCACCGATGCAACACCAAAGAATGCCACTGGATGGCACCACAGACACATTTTATGTATGTCTGCACCTCAGAGAAATACTTGTTTAAAAATATACCTGCATATACATGTCTGTTGAAGTGATTGTGTCTCACATTAAATCAGTGTGCAACTGCTTTATTAACCTTTTTCATTTCCTCTTGACAAATGCACTTAGATGACAAATAGTGTGTTAGCTGACCATGACAATTTGATTTGTTCAATAATCATAATTTTTCCTTTTTTCCAGTGAGGAAAAAATAAAAACGTTGATTGGGTGTTATTGCAAGCGAATAGTGTGTTTTCACTGAAACACACTGGTCTTATACATAATTTTCTGTATAGTTACGGTTGTTGAGTAGGTGGTTTCCGTACTTAGTTTATGTTTGGAGGAACTGATAATGTGGTAGGTTACTGTTACTGTTGAGTGGTGTTTTGATTAAAATTGTAATGTTTTTGTCATTAGCAGTTAACAGTTGAAACAAAAGTGTCCGGAAAATCTCCGTCTGCTTTACATGATATGCACTATTCTGTTGACTGTTTTGTCTGCCAGAAATTGTTACCAGTCGAAATCATATAAAATGATAAACAAAATAAATAAACCTATATACTCTTCTTGTTTTTCAGGAGAATTATGAGCGAATGAAAGTTCTTGTTGATGAACTGAAAAGCCGGACAGAAAAGATTAAATTGGGTACGTATGAGCACACGAAAGATTATTCACCACACCAAAGTTAAATTCATCACTTTGTGTTTTAATTTAAACAATGCTAATTGGTGTCTGAGTATGGGTGCTGAAATTGTTCACAGCACACCTTTACTTACCTTATCTGCTTTGGTATAACTGCTCATGGTCCACCAGTTGATAGTGTGGTTTTAAGGACTGCTTCTCACATGTGAATATGCAAACTGAATTGTAAAAACCTTAAGCTTATGCTGTGCACACATTGCCATTGACTTTTTTGTTTACAATAGATATTGTGCTGTTAACACATCTGACTTGAGTAGATCACAGTAAATAAATGTAGTGAATTCTGTCATAGTTTATACAGAAGAGTTTAAAGTATAACATACATACTAAGTGTTTATCTTAATTTAATTGGAGAGAGTATAGGTTTGTTGTTTGGGTTAGGATCGACACTTGGACTCATGCTAATCAGTTGAAAGTCAAGGATGGACTGTTCAAAGAGTTGCGGAATTGTTTGTTAACATACTGTTTGTTTGTATTCATTCAGGTGGGGGAGAAAAAGCCAGAAAACTTCATACCTCTCGTGGGAAACTCCTGCCTAGAGAGCGAATAGACAGACTTCTGGATCCAGGGTAGTACATCTGCTTATATCTTGAGTTTTGAAAATTCATGGTTGAGTCATACTGAGCAGCCAGATATGGAAAATTTGTAGTGATCTGGTTTGATATGTGGTGCAGGTATGTCAAGTGTTTGATGCTGTACACACTTTCCTGTGGGCTAAGTACAGAGAAAGGAGGATAGCATTGCTGGCATGAAGTGTTTACTGTAGAACCCCTAAATTAATTGATCATCACTACAGACATCATGCTTTTATGCAAAAAACGTTGAGGATCTCTTATATAGGTGGTGTTACTTTTAATTGCAAGCCTGTGCATTTCTCCTCTACACCTTACAATGAACTGTATTACATGATTTTTTTTTCATTTGGTTTTCTTGCAGGACTCCTTTCTTGGAATTCTCTCAGTTTGCAGCACATGAGTTGTATGGAAAAGAAGAAGTCCCAGCAGGCGGTATAATTACGGGCATCGGGCGGGTTTCAGGGTAAGTGATTATTATGATAGTGGAGAGAGACCGGAAAGGTAGGGCTGGGCTGCTGCAGTAAAGACTCAGTCTTAATACATGGTGCAAGCATAACAAGGTGAGCTTATCCCACTGCACCCCCAAAACGCTGTCTTTTTAAATAGGTGTTACTTTTTCTTTGACACCTTTCACAGTGTGAGATCTTAAATACATGAAAACCTGTATTTAGATTACAGTAGATATAACTACTAAAACAGAAATATTACTAAATAAAACTGGATTTTAAGTAATTATCTCTGCCTCTAAATGCAGAAAAATATCCATAACTGCCTGCAAATACTCAAATTAACGAGTTTGTGATAATTACATGGGGTGTTCATTTAATCTTGGGAACTTGTAATTAGCTTTTTGTTTAATTTCCTCTGAATCTTCACCTGAGTACTCCGGGTGCACCAGACAAATTTCAGTGTTTTCTATTTTTAATAGGGTGGAATGTGTTATTGTTGCAAATGATGCCACAGTCAAAGGGGGAACATACTACCCAATTACAGTGAAGAAGCACCTTCGTGCACAAGAAATAGCCCAGCAGAACCACTTGCCATGCATTTACTTAGGTAAGTTTTTCCATATTTGTAAAAAAACTGAAACAGTTTTTTCACTTTTACACCACAGATAAACATATAACTTGCCAGAGATGAAGGCAGTCATGCCAGAGATAAAGAGAAATATTGTGTATCAGTTGCTCTATTAAATTCTGGAACTGTCAGCCTGTAGCCTGTCAGCTACGATACCCCTGAATTAATAGAGAGTGCTCTATTCAAGCGGCTGGACAGTTTTCCTCACCTCACTTCAAGGGAGAACACTAAACTAAGAGAACTTAGTGACCTGCTCATGGAGCTACTCTCAGCCAAAGATGATGGGTACTTACCTGGACTCAGTAACCTTGACACACCTCGGGGCATTAACCCCATCGTCGAAAAGCTGCCAATAAACCTACAAGAAAAATGGCTGTCTACTGGGTCAAGATATAAAAAACAATATGCTGTAAGTTATCCCCCATTCTCATTCTTTGCTGACTTTGTCAACACTGAGGCCAAAGATAGAAATGACCCCAGTTTTGTCCTGACGAACAACAGCCGTAGTCATTTCCGTAATGAGAGACTCATAACAAAGCATGATGGTGTGAGAACAACAGTATCCGTCCATAAGACAGACCTGTCAGCACCAGCAGGTTCCAACTCAACGTATAGAGCAGAGACAGAGAAGAAAAACAGTGGCGATCCAGCAAAATACTGCCCACTTCACAACAAATCTCATCCTCTGGAAAAGTGCAGAGCCTTTAAAATGAAGCCGTTGTCAGAACACAAAAGACTGCTAAGAGATCACAGGCGATGTTTTAAATGCTGCTCTGCTACTCACATGGCCAAAGACTGTCCTGTGGAGCTGAAATGTAACGAGTGTAAGAGCGATCGACACTGCACAGCCAAGCATCCAGACACAGAGCTCTCAGCAGCAGTGTCATCTGTGGCTGAGCCAGACACAGAGCAGCAACACAACCCGTCTTCAGAGGTAACATCGATGTGCACTGAGGTATGCGGGGAAGGCCTCCCAGCACGATCCTGTGGAAAGATATGCTTGGTTTGAGTTTTCCCACAAGAACAAAGAGAACGCTCAGTCAAGATGTATGCTATCCTTGATGATCAAAGCAACCGCTCGCTGGCTAGAGCTGAGTTTTTCCAGGTCTTTGGCATCCAAGGCACCCCTTCGCCCTACCTGATGAGAACCTGCGCCTGCACTGTGGAAATGACTGGAAGGAAAGCAGTTGGTTTCCAGGTACAAGCGATAAATGGTGAACTGTGTTTAGACTTACCGCCACTGATTGAATGTAATGAGATCATGAGCAATCGATCAGAAATCCCCTCACCAGAGGTCGCTCTTTCCCACGCTCACCTGAGACCTGTGGCGCCTTACATCCCAGAGCCTGATCCCGAGGCGCAGATCCTGATCCTACTGGGGAGAGACCTCATACGTGTCCACAAGGTGAGACAGCAAATCAGTGGGCCCCACGACGCACCCTTTGCCCAGCGTTTGGATTTGGGGTGGGTGATAGTGGGGAAAGTTTGTATTGATAGTGCTCACAAACCCACTGTAGCTGTCTTCAAGACCAACGTCCTGCAGAATGGACGTCCATCCCTTCTGACGCCATGTCAGAAACTGTGGCAGCTTAAGACAAACTTTGAAGCAGTGAGTTCGTGAGGACAGAGAATGATGACAAACCTGCCTTGTCTTTCGAGGATGAAACATTTCTGGAGGTAATGGAAAAGGAGTTCCACAGAGATGAAAAGAACAGCTGGACTGCTCCACTACCCTTCAAGTCCCCCAGGCCACACCTTTCAAATAACCGTGCTCAAGCCCTCTCTCGCCTCCACTCCTTGCGATGCACACTTACCAAAAATCCTGAAATGAAAGAACATTTTGTTGCCTTTATGGAGAAGCTCCTTTTAAATGGACATGCTGAAGAAACTCCTCCTCTGCCAGAGAGTGCAGGCACTTACCCTTTTTTGGAGTGTACCATCCCCAAAAGCCGGGTCAGAAACGAATTGTGTTTGATTCGAGCACACAAGAAGGTGGCATCTCTCTTAACAATGTCCTGCTCTCAGGCCCTGACTCAAATAACTCGCTCCTGGGAGTGCTGCTCAGATTCAGGAAGGAGCTTGTTGTGCTGACTGCCTACGGATTCTTGGTGCGAGAGGACCACAGAGACTACTTAAGATTCCTCTGGCACAAGGATAACAACCTGACTAAAGAGGTGGTGGAGCTCAGGATGCGAGTGCATGTGTTCGGGAACAGCCCTTCGCCGGCAGTCGCCATATATGGCCTCCGGAGAGCTGCCCAAGAAGGTGAACAAAGGTACAGCTCTGATTCTTGCCACTTTGTTGAGCGACACTTTAATGTGGACGACGGGCTCATCTCCCTCCCATCTGAGACCGAAGCCATTGATCTGCTCAAACGCACTCAAGCTTCGCTGGCAGAATCAAACCTGAAACTGCATAAAATCGCCTCTAATAGTGTCACAGTGATGCAAGCTTTCTCACCTGAGGACCTGGCTGCAGGCTTGAGAGACCTGGGCCTCGACAAAGAGGAACTTCCAGTGCAAAGAAGTCTCGGTTTGTGCTGGAACATAGACTCTGACACTTTCACATTTAAAGTGGCAGTCAGCGACAAACCATTCACCCGCCGTGGGGTACTATCCACTATCCAATAGCCTCTGCGACCCGCTGGGCCTGGTTGCTCCAGTGACAAAGGGCGAGCCTTGCTCAGAGAACTTTCTGCTGACATTCACGACTGGGACACCGAACTTCCTGCAGACAAGTTAAACAAATGGGAAACATGGAAAGAATCATTAAAGGATCTGAGTGCTCTCCATCTTCCCCGCTCCTACATACAACAGTCCCTTTCCAGTGCCACATACACAGAGTTGTGTCTTTTTTCTGATGCTTCGAACTGGGCAATTGGGGCTGTAGCTTACCTCAGAGTTGTCATGACAGATGGACAGTGTAGAGTTAGCTTTGTGCTCGGAAAAGCTAAGCTGGCTCCTCAACCCAAACCCACCATCCCTCGCCTTGAACTGTGTGGAGCTGTGCTGGCCGTCGAGATGGCTGAACTGATCCTCGGCGAGCTTGACCACAAACTAGATGCAGTGAAGTTCTATTGTGACAGTAAAGTTGTTCTTGGTTACATATACAATGAAACAAAACGATTCTTTGTGTATGTACACAACCGTGTTCACCGGATACGCAAGACAACTTCCCCTCAACAGTGGCATTATGTGCCTACGGAACAAAACCCAGCTGATCTGGCCACCAGATCTGTTCCAGCGTCACAACTTGCCAGCAGCATGTGGTTTACGGGGCCAGAGTTCCTTCACAAACCGTTTCTGGCTGAGACTCCGGAGACCTTTAAGCTGGTGGAGCCTGAAACAGATGCAGATGTGAGGCCTCAACTGACCACCTCTGCTACCTGCATTAGTGAAGGTGGACTTACCTCAGGACGTTTCCAGCGCTTCTCCACGTGGAAGTCTTTGCTGAGGGCAGTTTCCTTCTTGATCCACCAAACCCACTTGTTCAGGTCTGACTCACCAGCTACATGCAGAGGATGGCATCGATGCAGCAGACTTCGTACTCCAGAAGAGCTGACAGCAGCTAAGCAAGTCATACTTAAGGCTGTTCAAAGGGATGCCTGTCCAGAGGAGTACACTGCACTACAAGAAGACAGAGCGATTTCAAAAACAAGCACAATCCTGAACCTTGACTCGTCTATGAACGACGGACTCATACGGATCAGTCCAGAGGTAAGAAATCCAATCATTCTCCCAAAACAAAGTCATGTCACAACACTACTGGTGAATCATTACCACATGAAAGTTGAACATCAAGGGCGACAATTCACTGAGGGGGCTATCAGGGCTACAGGCCTGTGGATTGTTGCTGACAAGAGGTTGATAAGTTCAGTCCTTCATCGTTGTGTCACCTGCCGCAAGCTGAGGGGAAGACTCGAGGTTCAAAAGATGACTGACCTCCCTCCTGAGCGTCTGAGTTCATCAGCGCCATTCACCTACGTAGGATTAGATGTTTTTGGCCCCTGGGAGGTTCTCACCCGACGCACCAGAGGTGGCGCAGCTCAGAGCAAGCGCTGGGCCATACTCTTTACATGTATGAGTTACAGAGCCGTGCATGTAGAGGTCATAGAGTCGATGGATGCAGCCAGCTGCATTAATGCCCGCCAAAGGTTTTTTGCTGTAAGAGGACCAGCGAAGCAGCTGAGATCGGATCGGGGCACAAACTTCATCGGAGCCAGTTCTGAACTGGGCATGAGACCAGACAATCCAAAGCAAACCAGTACTTTGAAGTACTTACATGAGAATGGTTGCACATGGGAATTCAACTCCCCGCACGCATCCCCAATGGGAGGGGTGTGGGAGCGCATGATAGGCGTGACCCGGAGGATACTCGATTCCATGTTACTGCGAACCAAGCACACTCACCTGACTCATGATGTGTTCTGTACTTTAATGGCAGAACTGTGTGTTATAATCAACGCCAGACCTTTAGTCTCGGTTTCCTCCGATCCCTCCTCTCCTCTGCTGCTGACCCCTGCTATGCTCTTGACCCAAAAACCAGGTGTGCCTCCTCCACCCGGCAGTTTCGAGGAAAAGGATCTTTACAAGTGTCAATGGAAACAGGTGCAGGCACTTGCTAATGAGTTTTGGAGCCGATGGAGAACTGAATACCTCCACACCCTTCAGTCAAGGCGTAAGTGGCACACAGCATGTCACAACCTGCAAGTCGGAGACATCGTGCTACTTAAACAGAGTGATTCTCCCCGCAACGAGTGGGCAGTGGGCCTGGTCATATCTACCAGTACAAGCAGTGATGGGAAAGTCCGCAAAGTCGAGATCAGGACATCACATGACAAAGTAAAGACATTCTTCAGGCCTATCACTGAGGTGGTCTTACTCCTGGCAAAGGAATGCCAGAGTTCAAATCAGGACAATTAAAGCTTAAGTGGCATGAGTAAATGCCTGACGTGGAGTGTTCTGCCCTGAATGTGTTTAATATGTTTAAAAGACACTCAAAATTACATTGAAATGTTTATTTACAGTTTTCCTGTTCTTATATGTATTTGCGGCGCCTTTATTTTGAAAATCTCGCGAAACCGGAAGTAGGAAATAGAAACGAAAAACGAGAAAAAACGTGTTTACATCGTCTCACGGCCGCATCTATGCAGTTAATCTCTCAGAAAGCAATGGTTGTCTTTCTTTTCTAGTTTTACACCAAATTCAATGCAGTCAGAATGTTGACCTATGTGCAAGAAGATATTAAACGAGCAAGGCGCTCATTGTTCCTGGCTCTTGAATAAGGAGTTTAACTGACTGTTTATCTGTGTCCACGCAAGAGCAAACACATAGAAAGAACAGTATACGGCCAATTTGCCTCTGCAGTTGTTCCAAAGTCAAAGGACTCTATGGGGGAAATCCGGATAGTGTTTTTTTTTTTTTTTTTTTTTTTTTTTTTGGTCGGTGTGTAGACGCACAACATCCCAGAAGGCCCTGGTTATGAGTTGCAGGCTGCAGTTCATTTCAGAGAAGATGAATTATCTGTAATATAGCCTGATGGGGTCCTAATGTTTATAATAATCAGTGAGCTTTCTAAATGTCCTGATTTTCTTGTCCTCTTCAGTGGATTCTGGAGGAGCCAATCTGCCCAGACAGGCTGATGTCTTTCCAGATAGAGATCATTTTGGACGCATCTTCTACAACCAAGCCAGACTGTCCTCAGACGGAATAGCACAGGTGATGCTGGTGTCTTTGTATTTCCTTTGTTGATCACATAACACACTTACAGCAGCATCATGGGACTTTTAACTCTTTGACTTCAATTTTCACTCATCTCCTCATGGTCACTATCTTTTAGTGTTGCCTGTTGTTGTTATCTTGGGTTGTGTATTTTAAAACTTTTGCCTTGATTCTTGCCAGAAATGCTTTTATTCATAGACCAGTTCTTTAAGGCTGAAAGGGTTGTCTGAAAAGTTATATCAGAGAGCAGAGATGGTCAGTTTAAATGGACTGCACTGTTGTAGGTTATTCATCTTTTGTTGTCTTCGGGGAACTAAAGTACATCTTGCTATTAACTATTGAAGAAGAGACATCCTTTTATTTAAAAACAAAGCTAAAACAGGGCTCTCTGCGTGAGAGCTGATGAACACAAAGGGTGCTGGTGAGAAGTCCGGTCTTGTACAGGTCTTGCGCCCACATATGTCCAGTAGACCCAGGAGTGATAAAGACAACAGAATATGCTCATGCAACTGTGACACTCAACAAACATGATGTCCTTTAATTCATGCCGATACTGTCTCACCAGGTTATTAACATTGCATATTCCATATGCTGGCCACATTTAGTATAATTGCTAGATTTACCACTAGATTACTGTATTAGAATTTAGAAATTCCCGTTGCTAGTGACCATAAGATTCTTGAAGCTAAGTTGTCGTTGGTGTTTATAGCTTTATAATTGTTATTACACTGTTATTATATTGACTTAGTATCAAAGCTTTCATAACTTGACAGTGTGGTGTGTCCATTCTTAATGTCGTACATGTTTTGTAACTTATCCTTCGCTCTTTCAGATAGCTGTTGTGATGGGCTCCTGCACTGCTGGAGGAGCGTATGTGCCAGCGATGGCAGATGAAAGCGTCATTGTGCGGAAGCAAGGAACCATTTTCCTTGGAGGACCTCCACTGGTATGCTAATTTTTCCATTAACATCATAAATTTAATTTTCCAATGGCATGTAACTTGTGGTGTTGTAATTTCAGATGCCATGTGATGAAAAATACTGCAGGAATATTTTGTTTGTTGTTTCAGTTTTGTTGAAAATCTCTGTGCCTCTGTCTTGACAGGTCAAAGCTGCCACTGGAGAAGAAGTTTCTGCAGAGGACCTTGGTGGTGCTGACCTTCACTGCAAGTATGAAATTAACAGAGTTTTTCTTGACATTACATGTGTGGGATTGTGATGCCAAGGTTCTCTTTTTAAGAAAGTGTTAAACCTGATAAGACTGTTGTGCTTTGCTTTTTTTTTTTTTTTTTTTGACAGATTTTACAAATATCTTCCAGTGGTGCCATGAGCATAGGTTGCATTGTATGAAGTCAGAGACACTAGTCAGGATTTGTTTTTCACTTAACATAGATCTCTGGAATTGGTCTCTGATACATCTTTACAGATTTAAACAGTGTAAAAAAGAAAAAATGAATTCATATTTCTCTGTTAAGAGTACTTTAGATATTGGAATTTGTGCATCACCCTTTAATTTCTTCTGAAACGATGAGACACATGCTTCTGTCAGTGTTATTATTTTAAGTAATGATGAATGTGCTATTATAATTTCACAGTGATTGATTTGTTGCTTATTTTACAGAAAATCTGGTGTGACAGACCACTATGCTTTAGATGATAATCATGCGCTTCATTTGGCAAGAAAGACAGTGCGAAGCCTCAACTACAGGAAAAATATTGAGGTCAGTCCAATAATTACAGTTATTAACAGTCGCATTTTGCCATTCATCAAGTTACCATGTCTGTACTTTCTGTTGGCATTGAGCCTGTTTTATATTTTTCAGGTCACCATAGAACCAACAGAAGCCCCGCTCTACCCTGCAGATGAACTCTACGGCATAGTTGGAGATAACTTGAAACGCAACTTTGATGTCAGAGAGGTATGTATCCAGTTTCCTGGGCATTTCTTTTGAAGAGGAAAGGTTGTAGGCTACACTTCAAGCAAAATACAGCATCCCCCTAACATTTCCACAATTGGTTTGAACATGGCAACACTCTAACCCAAATCTTTTCAACTTAATGATGTGAGGGTTTTTTCTTAATTGTGTAGGTATTTTTGTGTTTTGATTTTTTTTTTTTTTTTTTTGTGGGTAGATCCACTTTTTAAATTGTGAAATACTTGATGAGCTACTACATGGGAGTTTGTAATAGTCAATTTAAAATCATTCCTGGGTTCCACTCATACCATTACTTAGATGTTACTGTGCCATAATGCCCTTTGTTTAATGTGTATTTTGATTTGATTAATTAAATAGATTTGTTCTAGTATTACCATCAGAAAACAAGATTTGCAGGTTCAGAATTCACTTTAAACAATATTTAGCTGTCAGGTCCCTCTATCTGGAGCTGAGTTGATAATGGACAACTGGCATCAATCACTTTGTTTTTGCTCTGTCTGGCAGTGCTTGCCAGATGTTCTCATTTGGTTTAAAGCCTGTGCCTTTGATTCTTGATGTAGACAGGAGCAAGAATTACTGCTAACTCTAGAGAGGTCAAAGTGTTTGTAGTGTAGAGCAGTATTGACAATCCATTTAGGATGCAAGATCAACTGACTGCTCTCTCTTTGTAGGTGTTTTTCTACTGTTATAGCCTTTTCAGCACAGGTTGGCCTAAGATCACTGAAGCTAAATCACTGAAGTAAAAATTGTTTAAAGAAACAGTCCAACATTTTTTATTTGTAACAGTTCCTTATATGTGTTTCCAAGGCCTGCCTCTTGTGTGACGTGGCATTTTGGGCTTTTCTAACTGTCTCATATTTATTTAACTGCAGGTCATCGCCAGAATTGTAGATGGCAGCAAATTTGATGAGTTCAAGGCCTTCTACGGAGACACACTTGTCACAGGCATGTGAAATACCATTTCACATACCTTTTTATTTCTTCAGCAGAGAGAAATATAGTTTGGTTTGGTCTGTGGAATCCACCAACCTCACCACTTCCAATATGTGTGTCTGCAGGATTTTCAAGAATATTTGGTTACCCGGTGGGAATCATTGGCAACAACGGAGTCTTGTTTTCAGAATCTGCAAAAAAGGTAAATATTCTTTCTACCCAAGGACGACAGAAATCATAAAACTGAGTGCTCTCTAAAGAATAAATATAGATTTCCAAGGTCCGTTCACTGTATCTCTACAGTGTTAGTAAGACCTAAAATCTATATCTCACAATTAACAAAAAGAACAAAAAGTTCAGGTTGGACAGCAGGGATTGTGTGATTTTTTTTTATTTTTTTATTTTTTTTAGTGAACACAAATGATTTCTGCATTCTTGCAACACCTGTAAAGTGTGAAATGCCTCATGATCATGTTGAGTTTTCAAACGAGTAAGCATTGTTCTGGTTATGTGCCTCTCAAAATGTCAATACTGAAGCAGTTCTGATAGTATTCTCCACAGAGATTCACCGCTTCCAGTACTGAATACTAATATTTCTCTCTTGAGGGAGCTTTAGTGTTCATAGATGGTTTGTGCTGACCCTTCACAGTCAAGGCGCCGAGTTTCTCTCATACAATAAGCTCTCAAATTGCACTTGTCTGGGCCATTTCATGAGTACGCTGATGAATGGCATTGTAATAACATAGCATTTAGAGACCATGGACAAGGGACAACCATAATTTTCATTTAATTTAATTCACTTAATTTGCAAGCCAATCTGCAGAGAACAGAGCTGAACTTTACACAGCCTCAGGAAAGATGAGGAGCTGAATTTGTGATTATAGACTAATAAGTTTTTCAAACACATTATGAATTAGATTACAAGCTTGACCTGAAAAAAAAAAAAAAAGGTTTCTGTGATTCATTTTTTCTTTGAGGTCTCAATATGACAGTATGAACGCTGGTTATCTCATCAGTGTAATTACTGTCGAAAGAGACTGGCACAGTTCTTCAGACTGACACAGATGTGGAACAGACATGCTCAGGGAGCATATCCAAGAAAAATCAATACAGCGGCTGCATTTTGAGATGCATTTTTGAGACACGCTGTCATCACTTGAGACATGCCCTGGCATCTGTTATGCTAACTGTTAAATTGTTAAAAGCTCTTCCCCAGGTATTTGTGTTTGTGAAAGGGAGCGGTAACAGAGAAGAGATGAGATTTCTGTTGTTGTGCACACATCGGGGAGCAACCTGATGGATCATTTTTCACCAAGTGACAGTTTTTAATAGGCAGCCGTCTTTCACATTGTCTCCAACTTCTGTTTACGCTTTGCAATGCGAGGCTGGCTTCTTCACTGAAAGAGAGGTAACTGCCAAAATAAAGAAAACACCTGAGTAATTCAGCAGTACAAAGTATATGGAAATGAGGTGTCTCCACCCACTGCACAGTCCTTTGTGCTTGTTTGCCTGTGCAGTAACTCCTGGCAGCTCTGTGTTGTGCTGTGAATTTTCCTGGCAAGACTGAAGGCCATTCAGCTCCTTCATTTCAAAGTAAAGTCTAGAAAATACAAAGCCAGTATGAAGCCAGATGACCTCAAGCGGATATGTTTATGTCCTGACTGGTCTCATCTGAGATGAAGATGATGATTAAGGTGAGGCCAAATAATCGCAAGTCACACACTTGAAGAATGGTTTATGAACAAGTTGTCAGTTTTTAATCCAAATTTGTTTTGGTCACCAAATAAAAATCAAGAAAAAAAGTCACCAGATAAAAATGATCACTTGGGGAATTTATCACTTTGGGCAACACTTTGCAAGTTCCCAGCGATATGTAAAATCACAATCTCAACAAGGAATCGAGACAGTCTAGTTTCAGTGTACAGTTGTACATACAACACCAGTACCTCAAGCAGTTTAATATGTATGCTTGTGTGCTCTGAATATATATACAGTGCTTAACAAATTTATTAGACCAACTGTCATGAAAATGAAATAAACGTATAAATTTCTTTTCAGGGGACTCATTTCATCGAGCTATGTTGCCAGAGAAACATTCCACTAATTTTTCTACAAAACATAACAGGTCAGTGGGAATTCTTAATGTCTGAGGTTTGGGGATTATTGACATATTAGATTTTGTTCTGTTGTGGTATATGTATTCCCTCTTGTTTGTTTTTCTATGTTACTTTTTTTTTGTCAATCCATCACCTTAGTCCAGAATGATAAACAATAACAAGGCTATTAATGCACAGTGAGGAAGATCGTGTCAGTACTGTGGCTTTTAATGGGATTTGAGGCACTTAATGATCCCCTCTATTTAATACAAGCATGCAATTGCATAATTTACAGTTTACATCATCATCAGATCAGATAACATGATTTACAAATCTTTCTCAACAATCTCATTTTTGCTTACTCATTAATGATTTAATTTTAACCCACTAAGACTTTCTCATTTGAGATAACAACACACACTCTCCCAAAGTTAACTCAATTTTTATCTGCAATCTCTTTTCTATCTCCATCTCAGGCTTCATGGTGGGCAGAGAATATGAAGCAGGGGGAATTGCCAAGGATGGAGCCAAGATGGTAACTGCAGTTGCCTGTGCCAATGTACCCAAGATTACTGTTATCATTGGAGGATCCTACGGTGCAGGAAACTATGGCATGTGTGGCAGGGCGTACAGGTATGAAAAGGTTAACGAGTGGTCCGATAACATCACGAAAGAACAAAATGAAAGCCTGGCCCACGACCAGTTACCCGCGAATGAATGTCATTAGCTGTGTCCAAATTGTTTGTGCATAAAAAAAGTGAGTGTTTGTAATAATATGCATCAGGTCCCCTTGAATTTTTACATCTAGGTGGAAGTGACCTTTTCTAACAGCAGTAAAAGAGGCTTTCAGATTTGATCATTTCAATGCAAAACCCATTTTATAATTAAAAACATTTCACTCAGAATTTGCCAACACACACACACACTTTTTTTCACTCTTGTAGACACTGCCTGAAATTATCACATGCATCAGTTAATCAGATTTAGCTTTTTTCACAAATGCAGTAGTACTCTCCAAGACCCATCCTTTTAAAAAAATTTTTGTCAGTGCTGTGTGCACACTCATACCTTTCATTGCAAAATATCTGGTAGTAAAAGTTGGATGGATTGAATGGATTGTTTGGACACAAGCTATTGTGAGATTGAAGGACTGAATCACATTGAACTTTTACCATCAGTCTCACTCGGCTCTTGCTCCTTTTTTTTCCTCCATCAAAAACAAACAGCAAGCGTTCTGTGGTAAAATCTTTAAATAAGCACAGATAAGTTAACATTTTGGAAAATTTATGCTGGTGCTCACCTTAGGATGGACTTTGTGAATTATTTAGGATTATCTAAGTAGTTCCTTTCCCAGTCTAAGTGCTCATTAGTCATGTTTTGCTAAAGTTATCATCATTTCGTATTAGATCTTCAGTATTGCAGATTCATTTTTTGTGGTTTTATTAGTTGTTCATCTCTACTGTGGCTGGCTAATCTGATTTAGAAAAACCACAAGGAAATTGACACCTTACGTTACTCCTCCCACAGCCCACGATTCCTGTACATGTGGCCAAATTCCCGAATCTCAGTTATGGGCGGTGAACAGGCAGCCACTGTCCTGGCCACCATCACTAAGGATCAGAGGGCACGCGAAGGAAAGGAGGTAATGATTCACATTAATTATCCCATCTGCGCTGCATTGGAAATGCTTAAACTAGCTTTGGTGAATTTGCTGCCAGAAGCATAAACATTATGAAAGACACTTCTCTTTCATTAATGATTTGACATGGCACTTAATACAAGGATAAAATTATATCAGTGTGAAGTGTTCCAGTGACGACTTACACTGCATAGTGCAGTCATCAAATGGATGTAATTAAACTGTGTCAGGTATGCTGTTATGGGTGTATTAAGAGTGAATTAATAACTTCCAAATGACACCTCATATCAGTGCCCTGATGGCATGTGTTTCAATCAGTGATGTTTGAGACGGTTCAACAATATAAAGCATTAAAATGACTGAAAAGGTAAAAGAAAACTAATTATGGATTAATTTTTATACATTTTAAATGCACCTTTTTGTTGTTGTTGTTGAGTACATAAGACCAGTCCCATCACTCATTTCCTTCCACCAGTCCATCAGCTGGACTCAAAGCCATAATAAAATGATGGAGAAAAAGAATAAAATAGATGTCACCCTCAATGTAAACAAAGTTTTTGCCAAACACACAGAACACACCTCTGATCCATGTTGTCACTCTTGGTCAGTTTGTTGCTCCCAAATCACATTTGATTGGATAAATTCAAAGTAAAAGCCCCCAAGTCGAAAGTTAGTCATCAAGAACAACTGTAACTTTTAACAGGAAGAAAAGTTAGACGGACTTTGATTTAAAAATACTCAAAAGTGTTTTTTTTTTGTATATATATTTGTCAAAAGAATAATTCTCACAGACACTGGATTAGAACTTGGAAAATGTTTTTTATTTCACTGTGTTTTTAACCAGTATACAACGTACACTCGGTTGCCAGTTTACTTGGTCCTTCCAGGGACCAAACTAATGCAGACTGATACAGATGCTGTGCAGTAAATCATATCTTCATCAAGGTTATAATAATCAGTTAAGAGCTGCAGGGATTATTTGGTTAATCAATCAGTCAATTGTCAAAATTAACAGGTTTTTGGTAATCAGCAAAAAATACTGCATGTTTGCTGGTTCCAGCTTCCCAGTTGTCAGGATTTGATACTTTTCTCTGTCGTGTGTGACGGCAAACTCAAAGTTTTGGGGGTTTGGACTATTTGAATAAAACACACTATCAGATAGAGAACCTTTGGGAAATGTGAATGGCAGTTTTTCACTGTCATTTTTTTAGACAGAATGATTGATTGATTAATCAGCAGATCGCTCGATAATGAAAGTTAGTTGCAGCCGTGAATTCTTGAAGTCTTCGTTGAAACGGTTTTAGAGAGGTGTAGATTTCAGAGGAATGGATTCAGCTTGAGGGTTATTTTGGAAGATGTAGTTTGTGCTGCTGTTTGATTCTATTGCTTTATCTTGAGAGATGCTTCAAATGTTTTGTACGCCCCATTTAAATCAATAAGGGTAGACTAGAAGTAGCCTACTGAAAATATACAGCACTGACTCAGCATTTTCATTTGACAAATGAGTTACAAATGAATTCGCCTTGTACACTTTAGACAACCTTTAACAATCCTATTGGCCCAAGTCCCTGTTGCGCTGTGTTTAAATGGATATGATTTTAAACTTTTTTTTTTTTTTTTTTTTTGTTTTACCTGTACCAAACCCATCAATTCAGTTGTTTTATGGATTTACTCATAGTTCACAGCAGAGCAAGAGGCTGCCATGAAGGAACCAATAGTGCGGCGGTTTGAAGAGGAAGGCAGCCCATACTACTCCAGTGCCAGGTAAGTTATGGTACATCATACTTCATGTCTCAGGCATTGTGTGGTAAAATGAGGCACTGAAAATGTTCTACCCTCTGTGGAATGATAATATTGGACGAGCATGGAGTACAAACAGGCCACCAGCATTTGTTTCTACTTTATTTTTAAATCTTCTCGATACGTCATGTGAGTCAAGAAACCACGGGAAAGACATGAGGAGTGATGCTGTGATGTGTTTCAAGTGCATTTCTTCTCCATTAGATGTCCTGTGGTTTTTCTAATTTGAGATGTCTTTGCTTTTCATTACGTCCAGTGGGCTATTTTCATGCTGCTCTCACAAGCAATCATATGGTGGAAAATTGTGCTTATATGTTGCAATCCCCAATGACAATTCAAGCACTAAAATTAGGCAGATTAAAGCATAGAGGTTTCAAAACATATCACACAGACTTTCAGTGAGTTAGATACAATATAAAAAGAATAACCAGGATTCACAAAGCACATACGATCAAAAGGATTTCAAATAGACAAAATGATGCCTGATGTCTAACAAGAAAAATCTTGCCTGCTCCAGTCATGATCCCGGGGATGACTCTATAAATAGTGGCTATTATCACATCTCTTGTAGGAATAATAACAACAGGAAATGGAGAGACTGATGTGTTGTGCAAAAGGGAAGGATAAAAATAATTGTTGACTCTATTGACCAGTAATCATGGCCCCATTAAAGACACTGACTCATCATAATAATGACAAGGTACCCAGTTAGCATTTAAATAGTTTGTGTAACGCAGAATTTTTCCAAGTTTCTTTGTCTGTTACGGGAACCAAGTAAATATATTTGGGTTTTTAAGTGTTGGTTGGTCAAAACCAGCATTTTGGGCTCTCAGAAATTACAAAGAGCTCATTTGCCAACTTTTGATATTTTATAGATTGAATGTTTTATCTATCAATAGAGAAAGTAATCAGATTAATTGATATTGAAAATTATCGTTTGTTGCAGCCCTGTTGGCCATCTATAGGCTTGTATGGACATAGTGAAGTTGTGAGGTTAGGTAAAAACAAAATCCCAAACTTTCGTGTGACTTTTCGGTTTATAGTACACTACTTTGGGCATTGTAGAATAAGATGCTATTTATTACATTAAATTTTACAAAAATTTAAAAAATAAATAATTGAGTGCAAAGCTGTGATCATCATTAATTCCATTAATATGGTATACAAGGATCAGAATCATGGTAACTCATAATAGAAGACGTTGCTTTGATCTTGAGTGATGGTGGAAAATAGGATCCGGCTCAGAAAATAAGCTGATATTAAAAAAAAAAAAAAAAAAGACCTCTACAAGTGTATTAAAACTGAAAGATGAACAAGCAAATTATTCAGGGAGAGGAACACTAAATCTTGTCACTCTGTTAAAGTAACTGATAATAGACCTGCGCAGGTTCTACAAGAAGCTTCAGATGTGTGAGGTGCATTGAGCCATCTAATAAAGCGATGCACTTTTATTGCTTTTTTTACAGACTGTGGGATGACGGGATTATTGATCCTGCTGATACTCGTCTGGTTTTGGGACTGAGCCTCAGTGCAGCACTGAATGCACCAATGAAGAAGACACGTTTTGGAGTGTTCAGGATGTAGATCTCATTATAGCCTGTACAGACTACAGGCTTACCAGAGTTGTACTGTACCTATACTAGTATTTATAGTTTTATTTCTGATGTGTCACCAAATTAAGAGTAACAAACAGAAACACTACACAAAAGAAAAATCAGGAGTGGAATCACACCATCTTAAATACTCTCCGAGGTGATTGGTTGATGAACTGTTGTTGTGGGACGTTTCCACCATTATGTTGTGCCTTAACTGTTACTATCCCAGTGTAAATGTAGTTATAAAACTCTTTCCTTCTGTGGATTGGATTTTTTTATTAAATACTGTAAATGGTGGATTAAAAAAATGTGAAAATGTGAACTTAAATATTTTGTCTTTTTGTTTAGGACTATTACTGCTTCTGAGTGTTAACAGTGCCTGAGAAGAATATCAGAGAAAAGGAAGAAAATTATCGTAAGGGGGCACTGTGTAGCCATAAATATCTCTCTTGCTGAAGTCCAGAGGGATGGTATATCAACACTTCACATTTTTGAAGCTAAGTGCTTTTTAGATAGCACCTAGTGGTGTTGTGATATTGACAAAGGAGCTCTTTTAAGGAACATTTTTGAGCAAAATAAAGGTTTTTGATGATGTCCAGGCTCAGTGCAGTTATCTGTAATTCACACTTACCTCTTGTCAAGAGAAACTAGTGGGTTTGTTACACCTTCTGTGCCAGAATTCTGCCTTCTTTTTGTTCTTATTATTGTGCGAAAATTTTGTGTTATAGCAAGCGGAAACAGGATGTGGTCTTACAGGGGGCTGTGTACCAAAGCTGAGCTATGGAGGGAGAGTGTTTAACTTTACCAGCTGGCAGGTAAATTGTCAAATTATCTCTTTAACTGAGCATATTGCACACAGTTTCTTATACTCACATGTTTGATATAAGACATCTGAGTTCACTCTGGCAACAAGGTTTTTTTTTCCAGCACTTTTCTGTGGCCAAGGATTAGGTGCAGCAGTGGATTTGAATGTCTTCCTATGAAGCCAGCTGGTTAAAATGCTTAACTGGAAGTCCTTCATGCTTGTGTGTGTGTGACTGTGTGGCTAGTACACTGAAGCAGTGGAGTGCGCTCACCTTAGGGAGAGCAGAAATAACTCAGGCCATGATGTGTATGTGAGTGTGCCACCCACATACACATCCTCCACCACCTCCTACCACCAGTTTTTAAAACTGGTTCGCTGGTTATGCCTTCATCTTCTTCCACCAAATGTCACTGTGGGAGGTATTACCAAACAGCATGAACCAGTTTTTAAAAGTTTGGAGTTTACTGAAACAAGCAAAACTTGGACTGGGAAACTGGGACCTAATGATTCATAAAAATCCTCATGGATTATTTTTCAAAGAAGGGAAATGTATAATGTTGATCAGTTGTATGGTCATACTCTGTTTTTCTGCTGTCAAAATGGATCTCACTTTTCTCGCTGACAATGACTGCTCTTAATTACAGTAATAATTGCTCATTGGGTGGATTCCAGGTCTGCTTTTACAGAAGGGTGAGGTTGTCCTTTTGTCTGGACAGAGTATCTGGCAAGCTTTCCATCTGTTGTTGACTATTTTGGCTATAAGACTGTACAACACTTCACAACCTCGAGGATGACAGTTTTTCCCAGTGTACGCTGTATTAAAAGGCTATTGGGACAGGTTGCCAGACACATAGAGACTCTCATTAACAGCTATGTGCAGGCAGTGTGTCAAAACTTGAAGAGGCTCACAAAACCCCAAAACCATAAATTACACATTAAAAGGATTAAGTGTCAAATCTGGCACAAACCTGTAAGAGACCATGAGACTTCCTGTTCAAAATCCATTCTGTGTCCATGTCATGTCAGTGCTGTGCACCTTTCAAGAGCTTCTGCATTATGGAGATAAATTGTCTCTATAGCTAAAGAAGGATACCACAGGCTGTTTCAGTCAGACACAGTGAGGCTACATTCTAGCTGAGCCGATCGTTGCAATATTTAATGATGAGTCCAGCCAGACACGATGGGTTGCTATGCGTGGGTCCTGGTTTCCAGGGGATCAGGCAATATTTACAACTTTAAAAAAGATTTTAGAGTAAACTTTGACTGCTGCCAACAGTATGCCAGTTATCACCATGTTACATAGTCACAACAAAGAATAGTGTTTTCTCAGGTTTTCTTGCTGTGTTGTTTCATGTCCTCATCAAAGTAACAGGAATGTTGTACCCCATGTATCTTAGTCAGAATCGTTTCTCATAAGCCACCTAATTTTTACTTACTTACTTGCTCATCCAGACGTACTTAATGTATTTTTTTTTTTTTTTTTTTTTTTTGTGGACTTTTAGGAGGAATGTTTACTCCTCCAGTTTAGACAAACTACAATAACGACAAAAAAAAGTATTCTTTTGTTTTTGAGTTGTGTTCTGTAACTGACTGCCCTCTGAACTTCCTGTAGAGGAGGGTAAGTGGAAGAAGATTCCCCCCTTTATAGATCAAAGAAGCCTCAAAATATTCCAGTCGCTCTGCAAAGAACAAAGAAAAACTTAAAAAACTTAGTTTTGTGGCTTTTGTGAGGCTCATTATGACTGTTTACCTCTCACAAATTCACTGGAATACTGAGATTAGGTTCATTCACAGCTAACTGTTCTGTAGTCGTCAGAGCTGCAGCCAAAATGAAACAAACTCCAGGCAGATTAGGTGACTTAACTGTGAACTCATTTACTCCAAAAACAAAAGTGTGCTGGTTGCTGGGTTTGTTTAAGGTCAGCAACATATTGTTACAATGTGTAAATCAGCTTATTTATCCTTTTAACCTCCTAGACATTTGTTCTTAGTTCAGTGAGAACAATCCAGTTTAATGATTCGTTTATGTCTAATAAATTATTCCCAACCTGATTCAGGAGCTGGTTCACTCTCTGACAGATGTGCTTGGACAGTTATGACTCATGTTGAAGTCACCCCACAGCCTAAAAATAATCATGACCGAGAATTTGACTCAGTCCTAGTGTCCAGTTCCTGAAGGGAAACGGATTATTGTCTGATGCAGACTTTAGTGAAAAATTAAATTTTTCCTCCCCAGTAAGTACGCCATTCCCTGATAAACATGAGAGAGATGCTTCATGTTTCAAAGTCATCAGGATGTGACTTTTTAATGTTGGAGGTATGAAAGACATGCCTTGTTTATTAATTTAAGATAAGAAAAAAAGCAGCAATTTTTATACCCTTTTATTTTCATTTCAATGCAGTCTCTTTTTTCTTTCCCTTTCACACAAACAGGACTTGAATACTTGAAGAAGGTGACAAAATGAGGTAAGGACCAGAAAGCAAATAAGGAAATGTTTCATGATCTGTGTGTTATTTGGTCTGTTTATGAACAAATGTATAATCCCCTTGTTCTGGCAAAGCATCACTCACAGCCAAAGAAGTGATCTTACAGTACATATAGTGACTTGTTGTTGTTTGTTGTTTGGGGTCAGTTATGTGATTCTTGAGGAGTACACCGAGTGTGATGCATTGTTGAAACCAATCACAGGTATAGCGTTTATAAAAATCCCTTGTATTTCACCATGTTTTCCAACTGGGGTCTCCCAGAATTCAAGGTAATGCCTGTACCAGATGTCAGAAACATGCCATCAGCCCAAAACCATATTTCAAAAGCAATTCACATAAAATTAGGAAAATGAATTCTCTGTAACAATGTTAAGTATGGTGTGAGCTGTTAAAGAGGGCACAGGGGTTTAACATAAGGAAAACACAAAGGAAAAGCGTAATGACTGCAACTTATTCATTCTTGTATCTGTTTTGTTTCAACTGAAATACACTGCAGTGCAGAAGAAGCTGCATATTAAACTGTCCTGTTTCTCAGGAAACAGATGTATGAGAGTGTACAGGATCAGATCAGGTCAGATGCTCGCGCCCCCCCAACTTTCTGTCCCGGGTCCTGGGAGAGGAGGTTGCAGCCTCCGGGGGCAGCCGCAGCCTCTGTACTTCTCACTCGGCCCCGTGTGTGTGTGGTGTGCTGTGGTCCGGACGCCGAAGTGACGAGCTTTGTGGTGCATTCGACGTCTGCACCGTCCCCGGACTGACAGGGCCGAAGGTCCAATGAAATGAGTCGACATATTGAGGTTGTCAAATCAAAGCCAAAGAGGAGGCGCTGTCCCGTCGTCGTCTGAATTACGTCATGCACAAACAGCTGGTCGTTGGCAAAAATCTGAAAAAATGTAGACCAGCACAGCGACTGAGAACAGCACCCGGGCTGTAGCCCCTCACTAAATATTTTGCTTTTAACGATGTGGCAACTGGAGCGTCTGGGCTCAGGATGTAGCCCTCCGAGGCTCCTCTTGCTTGTTTACACCTATCTCTGCGCTCTTGGAGGTGAGTGGTTTCCATTCACTGTGTGTGTGTTGCTTTGATTCACGGGGAGCTGTTCCTTTTGTCGGGGTGCTGAAATCCTCGCAGAGCGGCGGCAGCAGCGGCAGCACCACTCGTCGCATCCCGTTTCTGTCTTGAATTCAGTCTCCCGAACATCCACAGCTGCCGCTTTTAGCCTCGGCCACCAACAAAACGGGCTTCGTGAGCACAGACTGGCTTCAGTTAACGTGACGCATGGGGAAGGTTGCCGCTAATTATGGCACGCAACACATTGACAGATGCTCCAATAGGTTGTAGGCTATGATCCCGAGGGCTGAATGTGGCCATAAGATTACACACCAGACTGGACGCTTTCAATAGTTGTTGCCTTTTGGTTGTTTCTATATTTGTTTGCCGTTGTTTTGCTTTGTTACAGAAGGCAAAGACAAGTTGAGACTCGTTGGCATAGTGCAAAATATGACCAGATTCATCGGACAATAAGGCGATTTTATTTCCTTTGTTTAATGTATACTAATTGAATAATGAATTGAGAATGTACAAATTTGATTGGATAATATGGCAGTGTTGAAGTTGAACCTTTTAAATCCCTTTAATTCAGGCTCCTTTTATCATAAAATGTGACCCAAAAAAAGTACAACCGTATATTTTTCTCTCTGTATATTTATTTCCTTTTTAAAAACACCTTATGTGGACAGGCATGAGGAGTGTTTTTCTGCCGTTTTTTTTTTTTTTTTACCAAGCACCTTCAAGACAGAGCTGTGAAACAAAAACCTCAGCGCTCATTTGTGTGACAACAATGAATCCATACCTACAGCACACACTGTACTGACTGTGGTCACCAAAGACCTTAGAGGTCTGTCTGAGGATGTTGCAGTCCCTTGACAGGCTTGTTGCTGTTTTGCTCCATCAGTTTGGGTACATTTCTGACTTGGTTGAAGAGAAGGCTCAGTTCACTTTACCCTGTTTGCTGTCTTGGGATATATTTTAGTGAGGAGGAGATATTAAACGTGGGTCTTAGAAAATTTACATCTGAATGTTTTTCTCATAGATGTTTATGTGACTGACTCGTTGCTTTGATGTTCCACTGGAAGTCATTTTATCCAGATAGATCAATAGAGTCTGAACGTTCAGGTTAGTATGAACAGTGAATGTTTCACAGCTCTGGTGTCGACGTCTGTGAGGTTGGTGGAACGTGGAAGGTCCCAGTGATCTTTATGGCTGTGTGTGGTTTTTGAGGCATTTAGTTGCTGTTGGTTTGTGTGGAAGCAGGATAAAGCAGAGGCTATAGTGTGTTTGACCAGGAATGGGAATTGATTGCCTTTTAATGTAAAATCCTGTTTTTTTTTTTCCTGATAGTTGTTACAGATGGCTCCTCTTTAACAACTGTTTTATTTTTTATTTTAAAATCCTACAAGATGATAAAGAATTTCAAAGAGCAGCCTTTACCTCTGCTGTTCCAAAAAATAAAGTTTAAAGATGATCCAGCTAAGCTTTCAAGGATAAATCTGTAGTTGAGATGACAAAAAGCAGGATTATGTCTATATTAAGCCTCTAACAGAGTAAAACAGTGGTTGGGAGGCGCTCATTGAAGAGATTACGGAATTCAGAGCTGTGCTGCAAGAAAGCCTGTAAGCACGCTGCTGCCTTTATCTTCAAATGAAATGTCTTTATTCAGCTGGCAAACAAACAAGCATATTTATATATATATATATTTTATTTTTTGCATGTTTACACCTTCGCATTAAGAGCTATAGTGTGTGGCTGCTGGATTTTCACTGAGACTTGTGTTGTTTTTTTGGATACACTTCCTGTGCAGAATCTTATTTTCACATATGGGGGTTTTGAAAATAGATACTCAACTTTAATGTTCTGATTTTCAAATAATAACTTGGCACATGGATTTCAGTCACATAATTAATTTGTCACAGCAGTCACAGGTGCCGAGATGTTTGAGATGTAGCCTGTCTTTGTTGTCCATCTGTATGTGTCTCATACATTACAAGATGTTAAAAATCACAATGGTGACGTGAAATGCGTCAGATTTAAGGTTGTGACAATTACTGATAAAATGTACCTTGTTTCAGGACATATCCTACTTACAGTCCACTGACTGGTATAACAAGTAAAAGAAAAGCAGCTTTTGTGCAACTGTACAGAGACAGGAGAGAAATGACTGAAAATAACAAAAACAATGTCCTGCACACTGTCAACACTTATGGCAAATTTATTAAATGGCATTTCAATGTGCCAAAATGTACCTGTTTAGAGAATTTGTTACCAACTTTTTCTGTTTGTGTGTGACCCCTTAATACAAAGCAATGAGATCTTTGAGTTGTGAGCACATTAATTATGTTGTTTGCTGAAAAGGTAAAGCTCAAAAAAAACAACATAATTTTATGCCACCGGAATTTGATTGTCTTAGTTCCTACCTCCTGTTATCATTTCATAGCCCCCTTTGGGGATCCTGATCTCGTTAGTTAACCAGTTTTATAACCAGATGTGCAAAATTACTTTCAAACATCTGTCCGACCAGGAAGTGATCAACTATTTACAGTATGTCATTAAGTTTTAGTGGTCTTAGTTGTGATCTGTAGCTGGAAGAAACCCATTCGGTAGTCTTACTGCAGACTCCAGCAGTGTCTGAGCCACATTTCATCTTCTTATAAGAACTTATATAAGTTATAGCACTTCAGTTTGTGACATGTGACCAGTTTCTTCTCAGTCTCAGACATAGTTATCTATGTCATAAAAGGGCAAAAGAGGACATTACTGTAAAGAAGGCTCACATATAATTCAGAAAGCAGTCCAAAGGAAGGCTGGGAGCTTTGTATAGGTTTAGGCCTTAGCTCTTGACAGGAAGACGGCTTCATTCTTCAGAGTTCCTGCCTCCTTATTCTGCACCTTTAGTATTCAAGATTGCCGTTATAGGTGAGAGCCGGCGCAAGCTTTGAGAACTGGTAATAGCGTGTGTGGGGAGGGGAGCAGAGCAGAGCACAGCCATTTTTCTCCTTTTACTAACACACATTAGAACACACTGCACATTCAAGAAAACCTTTTCCTTCACGCATCCACGCTTCAGCACCTTGTCAATGTAGAGGGTCACTTGGTTTTCTTTACTCCGTATCATCATCAAGGCGAAAAGCAGAGGCAATAGCAAAACATGCAGCTGCAAATGACAGCATCAGTACAGTGAGCTTGCTTACTGCCTCGCTACAACTCTTAAATGAATTGGGCTCATGCTGTTTTAGAGGCGCAGGCTTTTCATTGCATACTCAAAACAGAACTGTGAAATTTTGTGCTACTTTTGTACAAATTGCAGGGGAGATAAATTATACCCCAAAAGAAAGGAAACAGTGAAAGACGCTGTCATAGGTATTCTGAGTACAGGTGGGAGAGTTGGTTGACATACACAATCATAAAGGGAGTGATGCACAAATGGAAAACATTCTCTTCCGGTGAAACATAAAAGTTCTTGCACATTGTTCCCACGAAATACATCTGCCGTCTTTGTTATCTACTTATGTTTGTTTATAATAACACATATCGAAGAGATGCAATATGTTCTAGTATGGCAATTAACTGACTCACACACAATTTCCCCCGGATTTTGCCTACCCGCTGAGTGTGCTTGCTGCCAGCCCACCTCATGTAGGTAATATGGCAGATTACACCTGTCACTTGTTCTGCTGCTTTTATATGCAGAGCCTTCGGTGGATGTAATCCAAGGATTTGACATTATGCAGGACGTGAGTGAGCGAGCCTGCATATATACATCTCCCACAGCTGCACTTTGGTTCAGACTGAAATCTCTCAACAGCCACTGGATGGGTTGTCATGAAAATTTGCACAGATATTATGGTACAGAGGATTAATTCTAAGATCCCATGACTTTTTTTTTTTTAATGTAGCGCCACCAGTAGATCAGAGTTTTCACTTATATTGTGAAATATCTCAACATCTGCTAAATGGATTGGCACAAAATCTGGAACAGACACTCATAGTCCCTATTCTGTTGATTATCCCCTGACTTTTCATCCAGTGCCATCGTCAGGTCTAAATTCAACCTCAGCTGTACTTTGTCTGTGGTGCATATTAACAAATGTGAGCATACTAACACACTAAACAAAGATGGTAATCAGGGTACATTAGCCTATACCTGCTTAACAATAGCATGTTAGCATTGTCATTATGAACATTTTAGCACGTTAACACGTTAAACTAAGATGTTAAACATGGTAAACAAGCATGTCAGTGTGCTGACATTAGCAGTTAGCTCAAAGCAGAGCTATGCCATGATACTGCCTGACAGCTGCCAGCATGGCTGTAGACTCTTTGGTTTGTTGAGCAAATGTTTTTCTAAATGAGGATATCTCATGTGTTCCTTTAGTTCATCCTCACAAATATTCAGGGACACTCTCCTCTGGTTCTGCTCCCTACAGATTGCCTTTTTGTGACTGAATACTTCACCCGCACGCCTCGTAAACTGAATGCTTTCAACTCCTTCGCCAGTGTGGAACTGTTCCACTTCAATGTGCCTGATGATACCATGATGGCCGTATGGAACCTCATCACCTTCAAGGAACAAGGGGGCACGTTTGGAGACAGTTGCCCAAACCGCAATGTGACTGTGTAAGACAATGAGTTTGTCACAGCTACTTTCTCTTTTTCCGAAGTTGCTTTTAAAGCCTTCATCTTGTTTTTCTTTTGCTGATGTTACACTTAGAAGCAGAAGTCTGCTCCTTCTGTAGGTTATAAATAGATAATAATAAGCATCTTATATACTTCACCTTTGGGAAAGAGGTTATAGAAGCTGGTTATCCCTGAGCAGTGTCAGCTATTGCTGGCAGCCTTGACATATGAAGGAACTGCTGCTGAAGCATTGGCTGCATTTATCTTTAAATTTTGCCTGTATAATTTTTATCATATTGATAATCAGCGTTTGTCATGATAGCTGTCCCTGTGATGTTGTGATTGACGTGGTTATCACATTCAGATGTGTAGGCCTGAATATGATTATTAATGGTTTGAATTAGATTTTTTTTTTTCAAATTTTAAATAGGAGGTACCATCTGTGCTCATGCTGTCAGCTGTTCCTATGGATGAATTTCATATTTGGCAGATGCATCTGTTGTTTATGAAAATATTAGGCCCAAACAGGGATTGAATTTTGGCTTGATGATTAATAGGTACTTCAGGTCTGGGGCTCCGCCAGTAATCAACCCCCTGTACACCCGCTTCCCTCGGGACACAGTCGTCCCAGGATCCTTTGCTGTGACTCTGACCTGGACTCTTCCAAACCGTACAACAGGAGCATTCAATGTGACCAGCCCGCTCCCTGGGGACTGGTTCCTAGCAGCACATTTACCCAAGGATGAAGGCAAGATCTCAGTCAAGGTGAGCCTGACCATTTATCACAAATAGACTTCATAGTTTCATGTTAAAATTTCGATCTGTGTGTTGTTATTTTGGCAATGTGGTTGGTGCTAACATTGATCACTGAGTCATTTATGGACTAATCTCTACCTTTTTCACAGCAGACATTTTGACCTTTCATAGCAGGAAAAGCACAGGTGAAACGAATTTTGGTATCGATGACTCAGTTCCATCAAGTGCACCAGTGAGCCAGCATGCACAACACAAGGGCAGTGGAACTAGCTCACCTAAAGGGAATGCAGTTGCTTTTAGTGTGATCATTTACACCTGCTATGATGTGTGGTGAAAAAGCTCTCTTCTCAGAGGTCTTTATGTATGTTGCATTCTTTCAGCCATAGTCACTTTTACTGCTTAAGATAACCACCAGATTCATCCTTTAACAAGGCTATGAGTCTATAGCCATGCTAGCGGCTCTGTGAGGCTGTATGCTTAGGTACAGTGGTGCTTTGAACAAAGTGCTAACATATACATTTTAAGTTTTTAGTGTTAGTATGCTAACATTTGTCTCCAAAAACAAAGTCATTTACAGTTCAGACCCACACATCTGTAACATACTAGTTTGAACCTGTTTTCGGAAGATTGCACAAGCACAGTGTCTTCCTATGGTCCATCAAAGTCTGGTCTTGGCCAGCTCTGATAACAAAAGGAGTTTCTGTGCAGGGAGGAATTTCCCTCTTGCAGTGTCAGCAAACTTAGATACATAAAAGCCGCACAGTGTGCAAGATTATTGTTTAAGCATACCACAATAATTCCTTCTTGAATGAATGTAAGGCACACAATAAATATAAGAATTTCCCTCACATTGTCAAGACATTTCACTCAGAATGACAAGTGACAGTCCCCCAGTGGCACTAGTGGAAGAGTCAGTTGATCACCAAAGTAATTAGGACATCCCCCTGAGGACCATGAACAAAATTTCATGACAATCCAAATGTTGAGATATTTCAGTTAGGACCAAAGTTGTGGATCGACTGACCAACACAACAACATTGCCATCCTTAGAGCTATGGAGAATGCATCTCATTTAGCATCTACTGGTTAGAGCAGTAAATGAGAAGCTTAAATCACTGTTGTGTTATACATCACAGACTAATGGAGACTGGTAAAACAGAAGCTTATTTATGCTAATGTGTTATGTAATACAATTTCAGTGAGATCTACATCTAAAATATTCTCCTCATGGTTACTTAACTCCTCATCATGACAAGAAAAAAAATCAAATAAAAATGATATTCAGTATTCGCTGGGATTAGTATTCCAGTTTGTGCTGCAGAACTTAAAGAGGCAGAACAGTGTCAGAGAGTTTTTCTTCATCTCATCATGTTCTCCTATTTGGCTGCATAAACACCTGCTGATTTCCATTTCAGGCAATTTATTTGTCGCTGGCATGGTGTTCAGTTGTGCTTCCTTTGTGATTTCCACTGGCTGACAAAAGTGCACCTGGAATACACAACAATCAAAAATATCATCAAAAGTTGCTATCAACATTGCATGTACAAAAGAATTGGTTTGCTCTGGGGGCACTGGGAATAGAAGCCGCTGTGGCTAAAATGTGATCAGCTTCCAATGACACACTGTATAGATGGAAATAACATACCTTTTCCAAATTCTGCTTTCTGAAGCAATTTTCTAGCAACCAAGATGTTTTCTGTTCCGAAAGGAAACATGGGTGGAAGCAACGCAAGCAGAACAGGGGAATGCACACTGCATTTATAACAATCTCAGTTAAATACTGAATTTAGCACACAGTATATACGGATTTAGCCGAAAAAAAGGGCTAAACTTTATTTTCTGTCATTCACATTTTCTCCTCATATACTCTATTGCAATTAGGATATGCTATGTGTTTTGTCCTTCCACCACAAGACTGGAGAGTCTCTTTATTCTCTGTATGCAAGCATATATATTTCATTCAGGCATAACTTTCTTTGAATTATTTGTTGTATACCTCCTCAGAGTATCTAATTGTTATATGTACCTCATTATGTCTTTGAGAAGACAGAAAGCAACATTGCATACTATCCAGGCACTCCTTCCATCGCTTGCCAGACGAGGACCTGGTGCATCATATCCTGATTTGAAGTCATTACACATCATACAAAGCTGTGTATAAATGAGGACCCTGATAAATGATAGGAGTAGTAAAGGATATTAAATGTTTACCTATTCATCCGACCGTCTCTGTGCTTCTGGATGTTTGCTGGTACGACTTCATCAAAGTGTAGGGCAACCATTCATCTTGAATCTGAGTAACAGTTATGCTAGTTAGTTTTAGACTGCAGGAACATAGTAATAAAAGCAGGCATTGTGGGAATTTCTCTGAAAAAAGACTAAATTTTAATATAATCAGTCAATGCTGGAGCAGTAACTAATTTAATTTACAACTAATTTAATTTACAAGGGAAAAATGTTCTTCATTCACTTTTCTCTCATTTATCCATTATTTAAAAAGATGTTACTGTTTTATGATGATCATTAAAATCAGGGCTTGACATAATGGCTTGCCAGCATATATTAGCCTCTTATTAAATGCTGGATATTGGCCAGTCAGCATTGTCTACTGTCAGTACAATGGAGACTTCAGATATATAACAACAGTCTGTAAAAGCTGCTATTAAATGTTTTTTTCAGACATTGTATTCAAATTAAGTTGTTCTTATATTTCTTTTTGTAAATCAGCATAAGTTACCTCAGCTTATTATGTATACTTTTACAATCTAATGCCATCTAACATATTAATACTGCTATAAATCCATCCCATGTGAGCCTTAAAATTATATTGAGAGGTGTTTGTTTCTGTTTCATGAATTTTTTGTAAATGGGACCAATGAAAAGTTCTCTCAGTATAATGCAGTTTGATCCAGAACACCACCACTACCTACAGACTCAAAAATTGCTGTAGAGTTTAATGCTGAATATAAGCTCTCAGAGTTTGCATTTATTGCAACACTATTGCAATTTATTGCACTACATTGTTCAGGTGGACCTAATAAACTGGAAACTCAGAGTTTTTCCTCAAATTGCATAGCCTCAATGGGTCACTCTGACTGAAGGAGGTGAAATAATGCAATTAGTCAGGGTTTCAGTGGGGGCCGGGGGTTTAGTGCTCAGTGACCTAAATGAAGTTTTAGAGTCTTTAGCATCCTGCCAAGACTGAAATTGTGGGGAAAATAGATTAATACTTCTATCTTTTTGGGGTTGAAAGTGGTCAGATTTGAAAGTACTGAAGCAGTCTGCACTTAGAGTGTAAAAACATTGGCCTTCAAAAACTCATATTGGTTGAACCTTAATTAAAACACAACTAGCTCTACAAGACACATGTGCAAGTCCAATTGACAGGCTGTAACAAATCAAGGGGTCACCTCAGCAGCTCCTGGACTAATGACATGCCAGAGTAATTGCGGCTCGAGCAGGAGGGGTTAGTGATCAGCTGACAGGAATGAAGGACCTCATTTGGCATTCACACCTGTCCTTTTGAATCAGGTGCAAAAGGCCCCTGTTCCTTTTTAAAACAAATTTTACAGCAGATCATGTGGAGAAACGATGCGCAGACTGCTAGCTCTAAGTCATCCTGTCTGCTCGGCTCATCTCACAGAGTAATGCACATCAAGCATTAATGGTTCAGAACAACACAAGTGAAATAGTGGGTGCATGTTACACTGTGTGGCAGGCAGAGGGAGGACAGAGTGATATTAATCCAGGAGGCTGACAGGCTTTGTGCACACAGTCCATTAGGAATTTTCAGCCAGTCTGAATAAAATCCAATCCTCCTCCTTACCAGCTTTTAAGAAATATTGGCGAGTTAACCACTAAAATACCATCTAAACTGCTGCTGTGTTATCTTTGTAGGGTCTGTCTGAAGAATGCCAGTATCTGTTCCAACCTCAGCTCATTGTCCAGAGGCTAATTGGGATTTCTGTGCTATATCCTGGATACTTCATCGATCAGATGATCCCCATCCATAACAGATCTGCACTTTACAAGTAAGCCCTCTGACTGAGCTTCCAAAATGTATAACACTGTTCATTCAGATGAAACAGATGTTGCTGCAAAGGTATGAGGTATGAGTACCTGCTCCAATAAAAGTATAATTCAAACCACAGCACAGTGTACTTTTCTAAGATTAATACATAATAATAATAACAATAAATATTAACTTCAGTACATTTATCTACAGTACTGTTCTGTAGCATACTGAATAGCATAAAGGCTGCAATACATTGGTATTATTCCTGTCTGAAACATTTGTCTGTTTATCTGTGTGTGTGTTTGTGTGTGTGTGCATGTATGTGTGCTTGTGCAGAGTGTTCATTCCCAATTATATATCAAAGGTGAAGGTTCAGCTGGTAAACTGCAGCACCAGGAACAAGAGTAGCGACAGTTGTCCCGTGGTGCTGAAGATAAGAGCCCGGGCGCCACCGGTGCATAACTCAAGTGCCCTCGACTGCAGGGAGTGGAACCCTTGTGAATTAGACACCCTTGTTCCTGCCTGGGAACAATGGTACTACATCCTGGTGGAGAGATATCTAAGTAACTCTGACGTCTACTTCCGCATCGGGGTGCAGGTCACAGGTGAGTTTGTTAATTAACTTTTAACTTTGCTAAAATTTACGCTGCTTAGACATATCAGTCTGACCATGCAGGCCGCATTCATTGTTCAATTCAGTCAGATTGAAGAGGTAAATTTAAAAAGCTATATCATTTTTATCAATATATCATTTTATTTATTATATTTTCAGCATATTATGTTGTTCATATTATGTTATTTATTTATTTATTTATTTATTTATTTAAAGAACAATATTTTCTCTGTTCTTGTCTTAATGGGAAAATTACTTGCAACTTTTTGCTCACAGGTTTCATCGGGGGTTTTCACACTGGAAAGTATAGGTTGTTGAGTAGATGAGAATATTTCACAAATTTTCCCAGCTAAAGAAAGTTAGATAATTATTTATTAGAGGTAATGTGTTGGATTTTCTCTTTTCTCTCCTCATTTTCAAATAAATAGTGATAACGTTCATCACCACAATCTTTTAGCTGTGTTATTCATTTTTTTTCTTTCTTTCTGCTGCTTCTGAAGTGTAATTTAAAGCAATATTGGAGTGATTTCAATAAACCTGAAAACTCATAAATAAAACCCAACAAAAGCTCAAAGTCAATTTCTGCAGCATATCATGTCCAATATCCAAAATTACAAAGTCAAAGTATAAAGGATTGTGGCTTTCAAGTTTAATTATGTCCTTGTATCAAAGGAAAAATCTCTAGATGGCTATCAAAGTGTGTTTAAGATGCTCATGCTTTTTACAGATACATGGGGTAGAAATTGAATTTGGGACATGTGTTTTGATGGGAAAAAGGAAGCCAGACACAAACGGACCATTAAGAGGCTTGTTCACGAAAAGACCAGAGACCAAACTGAGCCGATTCATATGGGATCACTAAGAGGCCAGTGATACCACGCTTAAGTGCTACATGCTGTTTTTGGGTTGTGGAGTGCCGAGATATTCTTTATGCTCACTCCACAGGGATGGCTCACAAGTCTGTGGGAAGTCCACTCCCATGTAGCGATCCCCTCCCTCTGTTCGACACTGTACAGTGCACTTTGTCACCATGGCAACACAGACACTAATTATTCACAATCTGTCTCTCCCCTTGCCTGCCAGGCAGATCTTACTTGACCTTTTGGGGATTTAAATTGAAGAGCACCTTAGGTTCAGGGAAAAGACCATCCAGAGTCCTCACCTTCACATGCTTTATTGCTATTATTTGGTTATTGTTGTTAGGAACAGTCTAAGAAACATGTGCCCTTGTTCGAATTCAGTCCAATTTACAGGTATCACAGTCGCTGGCTAGACAGTAAGTGGTAAAACTAGGTTGCTCTTTATTATTTATTATTGTTGTTTATACAGTATTTCCACTGCAGACGTCTTACCCTCAATATATGATTGGGCACTGAAGAGCTTTAATGTGTTATGCTGTATATGAAAGCATAAAGAATCCAATTCTTTGCATTATGGATGTTATGAAACAGAATATTTACACAACACCCTCATCTCCTAGCCACCCACACATATACATACATAAACATGTACCATATATTTGTATCTTTACTGATTTTACACAGATCTTACTTGTTTCTACCAAAGTTACATTTGCCTCAAGCCAGCAATATTTGGTATTTTGGTATTTTTATGAGTGCTCCAGCGGCCTGAACGGACATCAAAATACTTCAAACCCTTCCAGAGACAACATTGTGCAAACGAGGCTGAGCCAGAAAAGCCTTTGAAATCCTTTCCCCTTTGGGGATTGGCGGTATTTGATGGTACTTTGCCAGTTGCCATCAATGACCATTTTGCAGTGAGTTGCTTTGTCTTGAGTGAAAGCATACTGTTTGCAATTACTGTGAATCTTTATCTCATTAAAAAGCAGTGTACAGTGCTGAACCTTTCTGTTTACAGTATGGAAGCCAGCCGAAGGGGATCATTTCAAACATTTGCAAAAGACTTGGTTGCCTAGCATGCATAATAACGCAAGTGAAATAACTGACTTGACTATTGGCTGTTTGTTTGAGATTTGCTGAGAATTGGCTGTTTGATTTAATGATATCGATTATAACATTATACAAGATGTCGCAAGGTGTATTTTTAAAAAATTCAGCAACAACCCAGTGAAAATTCACCAGAATGTTCAGCTCATACAGGCATCAGTATGTTTGATTTCCTTTGGCAATTTGATATCTTTTTTGTCTGAACAGATTGCTCCAAGCCCAATTTGTCGAAGGACCAAGCACAGCCCAGCTCCTCCATGAACATGCCTCAGTCTTTTGGAACAGCGATGGGTTTCTCCCTGTCTGAGACGCTTTCAGTAGCGGCTCTCCCCAGCCTGTTGTTGAACGCCAGTCACCTGCACACCTCAGAGGATAGCATCATTTACCTCGCCCCCACTGCCGACACTAACAAGTGCTGGCCTATCCGTCCAACTCTGCGCAATGAGCTGGACACCTTCTCTGTGCACTTCTATGTCTTCTTTGGTCCAAACATATCGATTCCACCGGACAGAGCTGCTGTGTTTGCCATCAACCTGATGCCAGTTTTAGACAGTGGAGGAGTCCTCAATATGGAGCTCAAGCTCAACATGGTGAGTTCTTCAGATTACAATATGCTCAATGATGAGCAGCTGACACATGCACAATATGCTTTTTGTCCATTGACAAAGTAAGACAATTCTTCATTTACGCATAAGTATGTAAAATTAGCTTCATTTTGTAGTTCAGAAAATAAGAACTGAGCAAAAAAGCTCATTGAATGTCTCAAACATTTAGAGCCATTGTAATAATGTTAAATTACTATTCATCAAACACAATGTGAAAATGCAAGCTGCAGGATTCTTGGAGACATTTGGTTCAATATACTGGACAGGGCTCTGTTGCCACCCTCACCCTTCACCTGCTGTATCCTTTACAATTGCAAAGGATCAGATTGCGATCACAAGAGTAAATATGCAGCAGGAAGTGGAGGGAAAATCCCCAGCTAGCGAGGGTGAATAATTGGGCTCACAGAGTGTCTGGCTGCTAAATATGGATGCTTGTGTGGTTGGAGACTTTGCTGTGGGAGCTAAAAGAGTTCACAGTGAAACAAACGCCAGTGTTGGGGCTTGTGACATATGTCTCTGAATGAGAGCAAACAAAATGCAAAAATCAGCCAAGCAGGATTTGATACGTCTTTGTTAAGCGGTGCTTCTGATAGTGATGGCATAAGGAATGCACCTGCAGTGGCTCTGGAGGTCTACAGGGAGCTGCAGGCTAGCAGATGGACTTTTAAACATTTTAGCCCTAATAGAAAGCAAGCCAGCCAATGTTGAAATAACCAGAGGATGAAGCATAAAACCCTCACAGATATTTTTGATTATTCCGTTCAAAGGAATATCCTGACATTTTGAGAAATATGTTTTTTTTTTCTCTGTCTTCCAGGGAGTTAGATTGATATCTGCTTAATCTCTCTGCATTCAGAAAAGATATTGGTCAAGGGCGTGTTTTGCCCCCAGTTCCTGTATCTAGGTGCAAAAGATGAAGATAGGAGGAAACAGCTGACCTTCAAAAACAAGGAAAAATACATCCTTCCAACAGTATTAAAATTAACAAAACAATCTCATCACAAGGTCCTTTCAGTGGTTTTTTTAGAGCTTTCTGTCAGCAGATGTAGTTGCCCAACGGTCACAGAATTACAGATATTGAAATTCCCATTACTCACGCCACGGTACACATGTCTTGTCCATTTTTGCTTAAAAGTTCAGTTTCAAAGTTCATTCTTGACGTTAGAAAAAGTCCTGTGATATGAGTGAAAGCTCCAAAACAGCTGCTGAAAGGACCTTGAGGGGAGATTGTTTTGTGAACTGCTGTTTCTGAATTTCAAAATGATCTGTTCACAGGTTGTGTCTTGTTTGGCAGCAAACTAGTCACAAATAAATCCAAGAATCATCTGGGTTAGAAAGATATGAGCAGCCACTGTATATGAGCAAATATTGGTCCCTAAAGATAGGGCTTCAGTTTATAATCTAAATAAATAAATTGTTCATTGCAGTCTTTCATGTCAACATGACATGAAGGACTGCAATGAACAGTCCTTCATGTCAATATGACAGGTTTTAAGTAGTTGAAATTCCGCTTCCATGATGATTCCCCCTGCTTCCAGATTTTGTGATAAGCTGGGCTAAACACATTTTTCATCTCTGCTGAACACACCGAGATGAAAGTGATAATCCATCTTCTCATCTAACCCCCACCCCTCCGCTGAAAATGCAAACAGCCATATTTCTATGTCAGAGAAAAACACAAATAATTGACTTTTAAGGAAATGACAATTATTGACTACATAATTAATTTCATGGTTTGTTTGTTTATTGATTGCTTGGTTTATGAGGCAACACAGTGGGTTCACCTCCGTCTTGGATTGTCTTGGGTTTTAAGGGCAACCCTGGCTCTTTTTCTGTCTAATTTTTCTTGTATTCCTCACTTTTACCTGTGCTTCATCCTGCAATCCAGTCAATAGAACATCTGTTTGTACGTCTCTGTTTTAGCCCTGCAAGAGTAGCTTTTCCTGGGTGCTCTCCTGCCTTATTCATTTCTGGGATACACCCTGACCCCTCTCACCTTCCATTCCACCCCCGAGTATCATCACAAGTGTGTGCAGTTAGTTGATTTTAAGTTGATGGATTCTGCAGATGTCACAGAGACAGTATGCTGTAGTGAAAACCTGCTTGCTGTGATTTCTGTATGAGCCACAAGATGTATTCTTCAGAGAGATTGTCATGCTATATTATTCTATGGACAGATTTCTCCCCCCTCGGCGATGATCTGTCACTTGCTTGTCAGAGGCGCAGAATCCAGTCAGCCACTGCCGGTGGGGGACTCTGGCAGATTTGCAGGGCTTAAGGAGACAATAGCTGGAGCTGCTTGTCTGCCTTGCATCACTCTCTGTGAAAGAGTGTGAATGGAATGCATATGGCTTTTATTTCCACTGATAGCTCAACTGGCAGTGGATCAGTTTAATCGCTTTGATCCATTTTTCAAAGTTTTCTTTAGGTAGGGCTTATGCAGAGAAAGAAATTGTAAGCGCTGTAATGAGCGTTAGTCCTTGAAACACTATCAGTGTACGCCATGTTAGCTTTTATACGTTACACTTGTTTTATCACAGTAAAAACCTACACTATCCTGTGGGTATGGGGGCCCAAAAGTGACCTGGGAAATCATTATTTATTTATTTATTCATTTGTTTTCCAGGAGAGACCATGATATAGGTGTGTGACACTGCCTGTGGCAATAAATGTGGCAATACTATATTGTTGAACTAAATATATAAATAAAAAATTTAAATAAATGAATAAATATATAAATAAATAAATAAATACAGAAAAATATTCTTTCTTTATTTATTTATATCCCATTAATCTACTTACCTATTCTTTTTTGTGGAAAATTATGATTTATTTATTTCTCTCATTAATTCATTTGTTTATGTACCTCCAGTGTCACTTCTGGGCTCCCAAATTTGGGAAATTGTGTGTTAAAGGGTGTTTGATGTTTAATTTGATTAGAAAATTTGGAACTGAAGCCAAAAGAAATAAACTAAGAAATGTTCATGTTTGCTGTTGCTAAGCAGCATTGGTATGTTAATGATGTTCAGAAGGTGAGATGCTTGAAAAAGCTTTTTTTTTTTTTTTTTTTTTTTTTTTTAAATCATAATGTCCAATATGAGTCAAAACATGACACAGTTTAATATTTTACTGAGCAAAATGAAAACTCATCACATAGTTTATTTTAATTAGTTTGGGCGCTCGGATGTGCAGCATATAGTACGCATGCCAGCTTCATCCATGTTCTCTTGCATCAGTTGGCTTTGTGTCCTGCTTGGCAAATGTCATCAGCGTAACTCCTGGGAAATTCAGCAAATCAGAAGCCACATGAGCACACAACAGAGATAAACTGGCATTCATCTAAAGTTGTTTCTGTCTGCAGCATTTTCATGATCAGAGTTGAAGTATCCGTAGTAATGCTTTTGAAGAGATGTTTACTCAGGATATTTTTCTTCAGTCACCTTGAGCACTGCATTGTCGGGAGATAGCGCTCCTGATTGAATTATGCCTCTGCCACTCACATTCCACAATCATAACTAACAGCTGCATAATGGAAAAGGCATATAAATCACAATATTAAACGTGATTAATGTAGCAATGTTCACAACAATGTTACAAAGTGCTTTACAAGTAACAGCAATAAATAAAAGCCCAAACAAAATTAACATTAAAATTCCAGACATGAATTTTAAATGGGACACACACACAAAAAATAATAAAAAATAAAACAGGCAAGCACAACAAGAGCTGAACATAAATTAACAACAATACCCTGAGAACAGAAAGGTATTTTTAGAAGTGACTGAAATCGTTTTTGAAGCACTGGTTACTGGACAGCAAAGATCCAAGATGCTGAGGAACAGTCAGCTTCCAGCTTGAGGGGAAATTATATGAGATGGAGCTAGAAGACAGATTGAGCCCAGAAAGTCATCAGGAAAATCTTAATTTCAGCTCCATGCAGACATGAATGGTTCAGGTGAATAATTTGACAAGGCTCAAACATCATCACGAAATATCGTATGTCATCTGCATCTTCAGAGCGTCTTGCCATTGGATATTGGTGTGTAAAAGTACATTTGACTGATTGAAAATGGACTGTTTCTGAAGGTTGCTTTTACTTTTCAATTTCTAACTTTGAAAATCAACACACTGAGAGGTGCAGGCCAATGTGAGCTTCAGTATAAGTCCATTAGAATTGTGGTTAGCGAGAACTCTAACCATGCTTTATTGGTTTTTACACATGAAGACTGTATTGCCTTCATCAAAGAGGTCACCACCTGTAAAGTACTACAGGTGAGCTATGCAATATTAACTCTGATGGACTTGCAATAACCTGAGCTGTATCATTAAATGCAGCTTAGGTATGAGAAAAATTTACTTTAACATTTTATTCGCTAAATAGTTTATCTTTGTTGATTTGTTCAGTAAGGTGTAAAGGCAGTACACCCAAACAGCAAGATTCACAGTAACGTGGCTTCATTTAATCCAATCATAAATGGAACTGTTAAACCCTTAACAAGCTCCACAACAGCCTTAATTACAGGCTGGGGTGGGGGTGAGGACAGCATATGGGGATTTGTCATTTCATATGGGACAGTACAAGTCTATGAGTGTAAACCATTGCCAGACCCCGATATTACCACAGCAACAGTTGTTCATTTTGGAACAGGATTGCAGGATTTTTTTTTCTTTTCTTGTCTAAATAAACTTCAGAGAGTTTACCTTTCAGAGGAGACTGAGATTACTGTAATCAAAAGGGTTAAAGACAGAGGAATTTAAGTTTTGGAATGTCATTTTCTGGCTTGTGCACAAAATAGGGGTGCTTGTTAATCTCAGTTTTGGGTGACTATACTGTGGATATAAAAATAGAAATGTTTCCAGGATATATTGATCCTATTGATTTTTAAAAAATGATGATCCGTCGTATGTTAATATGTACAAAAGAGTCTACAGGAATTTGATTGACAACCCAAGCATATCAGTTAAAGTGAGAATTTCCTTTATTCCTAGAGGAAATGAATAAATCCAGGAAAACAAATGCCCAAAAACCTGATGGTATTTTCGACTGTATTTTTCTTTTGTGCCAGGAAGAATGGGTAATGAGATTTTCAACCACAACACAAGAAAATACCCAAAACACACAATGAAGTCCTAAAAGGGTCGCTGAGTCATATAAGACCTGATCTGTGGAGCTTTATCTGGGCCAGGAGGAGGGGCAACTGTTTGGAGCAAACATATTTCCTGTCTCATCACATCACTGCATCTTCTCAGACATACAGTACAAGCTTAATAATAAACAGCTATAACAATGCTGTTGTGACTATCTGGGCTTTATTGTTTCTATGGACAGATTATGGAACAATGGGCCCCTTGGCACAGACATGTACAAACCCCTCTTTATATATAGCAGACATTTGTGTGTCTCTTGAGTAACATTTTGCAGGTTAACCATAACTCTGCTGTAACCATACAGTAAGTTCTGTTATTGATTAAAAACTGCTCCTGAACTTCAGCTTATTGCGTGGGATATGCATTGTGTTGCTATATTACTGAAAAAATTATCATAAGAAATAAATATTCAGAGACATTATGAGCAGATGTGTATTAAGAGACTCTTATTTGCATCCAGAGCAAAACAAGGATATGAGTATATAGGCATGATAGCAGCTCTGTGAGACAATTTAGCAGGTATAATGGTTACCATGTTAATGTGTTTAGCATGTTAGCATGTAAACATTTTGGCATTTAGCAAAAATAATAGACAAAATGACCAAGCATGTGTGTGTGTCAAATTTCACAGCAGTCCAACCATAAGTTGTTGAGATATTTCAGTATAGAAGTAAAATATCAACCTCGTTGTGGCATTAGTGGAAAAATCAGAGGATCTCTGAAGTCAGAATTCATCCTCTATGGACCCTGAATATCTGTTTTGTAAATCTAATAGCAATCCATCAAGTAATTTTCGAGATATTTCAGTCTGGACCAAAGTGGTGGACAGACAGACCAGCATTGCCGTGCTGCTAGCATGGCTAAAAACATCTCTGCGTTTGACTGAGCTCATCGACTCACCAACCGCAAATGTTCAGATGAACAGTCACTTCATATAGAGAGTCTGGCTTTGGGGGCCTCCTGACCCGTTTGTGTCCCCTGTGCCTGTGTCTGGGAGGTCTGTTCGGTATTCTGCCCATGAGTGTTTCTTGCTTAATCCATCATCTTCAAACTGTCGGGGAGAGGTTGGGACAAAAGGGGGGAGGGGGCTATCTTGAAATGCCAATGGGCATGATTGAGTCTTACTACCAAGAGAGTACAGGCCAGATGGTGAGTTTAGGAAGCTTGAAATCTCAGCACCTGGCAAAGAGTTTGTTGAGTTATTGCATTAATCAAAAACTTTGCCAACTCATTGCATATACATTATGCGCATTGTGTGCTAAGGGGGCAATAGAAATGTTATTTATTCAAGAAATAATTACCTTAATTTATCCAAACTACCAGGTCTGTTTCCCTATGGACACAAAGCAAATGCGTGTAATGTGCTGAATCTTGTTCTGTAAAGAGTTTGTCTGAGATAGAAGCTGCAGTTTCAGGTTTAGTAACTCTGGTGCACCTACTCTTCATTTCCAAAGACAAGAGACACTGTGAAAAAATTAGGAGGAATATTGAAACTTATGAAGTGTTAAATTTAGCGGATGAGTGCACACTGATGGTTTATGAACACGGCCGGTATTTCTTGCTGCTATTTGTACTGCTGTTGTTCTTTTACTGTTACCAAACTGGACTGAAGTGGCCTCTGTTAACCTCTGTGGAGAATGTGGCAGTTTGTATAAGCATATGCAGTTCCCAACATTAATAATTCTCCTCCAGGATTTTTATTTTAATGCATGAGTGTGTTAATGTATAATTGATGCTCTGAGGAGATAACCCGCCAACATCTTCATTTAGGTGCCTCAGGCTGACAGAGGGAGAGCAGTTACACTTGATTTGTTGGTTTTAAAGTTTACTATCTCACAGCTGAGGGGAAATGAGACCTGAGGTAATCATGAACAGTGTTAGCTCACAAGCGTGGCAGTAGCAGATGGTTGATGGTTGGATGGATGAATGACGTTTGCTTGTGTTTCCTCCTGCAGTCTATGCTGAAAGGAGCTAATGTCACAGTGTTTGGCTGCCTGAATCACGGGATGCCTCTTTTCTTACGGGAAAACTCATCGCTGAAATGTGAATCAGGTATGTCAAATTTAACAAACAAAATAGCCACATGTTAAGAAATTAATGCATTTTCTGTAGAAATGTAAGGCTCTTTCAAGTCTCCACTTCTGAACAACAAAAAACACTTCTCCACCTAACTCTAACTTCTAAATCCCACATCTTTGACTGTTCATGCACAATTTACAACTGTTTATCTCAGACTTCAACCATCATCTTTCAGTTCAAGCATTTGAACTGGTGCTAATTTCTTTCAGCACTTCCACTTCAACTCACTCTCAAAAGCTGAAATTCTCACCTACACGCAGCTGATGTTTGAAATACTTTCAGTGATTGAACTTGAACTGGGTTGTCAACTTCTTTCAGCATGTTCATTTCAACTGATACTTCAGCTTCACATCAGTGCTTTTACACTTAAACTGACACTTGCAACTTCTTTTAGTATTTTGTATTTCGACTGTAATTTCAACTGTTTCAGTATTTCAGCAATTTCAAAATTGCAAAATTTCTGTGGTGAGTAAATGTGAATTTTCTCCACAAATGTTACTTCTTCCTGTTAATGTTTTTTTTTTCTGTGTAAGTGTTAAGCTCTTCCACTTTTACACCCTTTTTTTCATCACTCTTTCTCTATTTTCTTTTGTTGTAGAATCGGTGGCCGGGTTTCTCCTTTCTGTGAATGCCTCTGCTAATATCACCAAACTGAGGATTCCTTATCCACAAACAGGCACCTGGTACCTCAGTCTGCGCTCTCTATGTGCCACTGAACATGGGTAAGGCAGGCAATACTACATCTGTATTTTGACATGTTCCTAAATTCACTCTTGTTCACATCTTGCTCTGAATGGCTTAAACTGGGACCTGAGTACTAATTTCGTACCATAACATGTAAATGTCCTGGTATGACAATAAAATTCCTTCATCCTTGAAATGTTTATACTCTGCTTCACTGGAGAACTTCACTCAACTACATTTTGAATTATTCATGAAAAGAAACTGCTGTCAAGTTTTTTTATTTTCTTAGCAAAATTTTCACAATTTGAAAAATACGCTCATTTGCTCTTTTAGATTATCGATACTACTGTCATGGCTATATACCAGCCACTATGAAGCTACTGCCAGCAGCTGGCTAACTTAGCATAGCACAGAGACTGGAAAGAGGGGGAAACAGCTTGCCTGGCTCTGTCCAAACATAAGAATCTGCATAACAGTGCCTCTAAAGCTCACTGATCAACACGTTTCTTTACATATATATTCCCTTACGAGGGAAACAACTGTGTCAGTTGCATGCTCTGGAGTGGTCAACCCAGAACGTGTCTGAAACATCATTTACAAGCAGAAATTCACTGGAACCAGTTGAATGACTGTTGCTCATAAATTCTTAACAGTCTCATTATCAGTTCTTTGGCTTGGTTCCAGTGCCCCACAGCAACCTCAATATTTGCTGTCGATTACAGGGAGACAATTCCAAAAGAGGACATTCAGTATTTCTTAAAAACTCATCTTCATATAACAATCTCTAGTTTGTTTACCAAAATTAATAATTCAGTGCTCTAATGAAGACACCATGCTCGCTGTTTAAACGGTGCAGCCTCCCTCATTCAGCCGCATCCTGTCCCATCTGTCACGCTGCAAATTAATTTGGGATTGGCCTCGTAAATGTGCTTCTGGTTCACACATAACATATGACATGGAAGAGGGTTACATTTTGAGGTTTAAAAGCAGATTTTTCATATTACACCACATATTTGCACATATTATTACACCACATATTTGCACATATTATTACACCACATATTTGCATATTGCATATTTAAACAAAATGATTCAAGTATGTCTTTTCTTACAGACCTGTAAACTGGAAATTCACCTTAAAATATAGTTAATTTGTTGAACAGGGTGTCTTCAGTTCCTACTTCTATTTTATTTGGTGAATGAATTTGATTGCAGATTTTTTTGCATTTTGCTAAATCGTGAATAGTGAAAGTCTGATTTTGCAACTGCTTCTTTCTTCATCTTTTTGCTCATTTTCTTTATCATCATGTTCAACATTCTTACAGCAAGATATTTATTGTAAAAGAGGCAAAGACACTAGTTTTTCCATCTTTAGTATATGAAGCAGACCATAATGCATTGTACCAACCAAACGTGTTTTGTTTTGTTTTTTTGTAAATGTCACAGCTCTTATCTTTTCTTAACAAGAAAATATGTTGTAATCTCCATTGGTCTCTCCCCCTTCCATGTACAGCTTAATTCACAAATGAAGGCAATAAGTACGCACTCGTTCTCTGAGGTTTATGTAAAGTCAGTGTGAAAAATGTTGGTAAGGGAAGGTGTGGAAAATGTTTCCATTAACTTGTCCAACACAGTGTTTTCCAGGAGTTCTTAAATATTAGCTATTCAGCAGATTGAGCTGTTTTTTCGAACCCTTAATGGCACGAAAATGTGAACAGAATGAAATTAAGCAGATTTTTTTCCAGGCCACTTGGGAGTTCCAATTGAATTTGAATAACAGATAATAACAGATGGTGTGAGACATGGACTCATCCTCACATGAGAGCATTGCTGAGGTATGAAAATGTGGAGAACATTGACATAGCTATCGCATGTTAGATTTCTACGCATTTACACATGCTAAAGTCAGATCTTGTTAGAGAGAAAAAGAGATAGTGTGACAGGTGCTCTTTAAGGCTACAATTAAGTTGATTGATATAAGTTAAAAATAAAGAAGCAAGCAGCTGTGTCAATTAAAAAATGGCTTCTGGGTAAAAGGAAAGAAACATTTGTTACCTCCTGGAGTTTTCATTCGCTGTGACTGATTGTAGAATATAGCAATTAGAAAAGCTAGAATGTAAGCACAGACATACAAGGTTTTTCTTTCATCCCACGTACTGTCAGAGATCCATGTGCAATTGTTACTTTGTGGGCTATAGTAAGCTGCATAACAACAACCTCTATCAGGTCATGAATTCTAAAAAAAGAAAAAAAAAGAAACCCTTTGGTTCAAATAGTTCTCTAGAAATACAAAAATAGGAGATGTCAACATGAGAAGTCAAAAATGGAGTGTATTCTTTCAAACTATAGGAAGAGTATTGTGAAAAATTCCAGAAACGGGACCTAATTGAAACACCTCATGGAGGTTAGACAGTCACAATTGAACTCTAGGTTCCTTGTTGGTATGGTAAATTACATTTTGTTAATTGTTCTATGAATTTGAATTTGTTCTATGAGATGGCACAAGCCCAAAACAGTACATTTGTCTGACATCTGACAACCCTAAAACAACCATTTGATCTCCAAAGTGCTAAGGTGAAGTCTACAGGCTTGCTAGCAGCTCTGTGAGGCTGATGGGAATGTCGTTAGCTATTGCCTGTAGTTGGCCATAAAGCAAAATACTGGACAAATTGAAACTTTGGCATGATTATGGTGCCAGATGAAAAGTTAAGGGTTATTATAAATAACCCGAGGTGAACGTGAATTTTGTGGCAATCCACTGAGTAGTTGTTGAGATATTTCAGTTTGGATCAAAGTGGTGAACCAAATAACAGACCAACATTATCATCTCTAGAGTCATGCCTCTCACATGGCTAAAAACTTCTACCCACAATTAAAAACGTTTTCACCGGAGTGCAGATTTCACACTGGTACAAAAGTATGTAAATTCACCAGTGGTACTGCCGTTGTGTTCCTCATCCAATGTTGTGCCTGTCTGTGACTTTTTCAGATTTGAAGCGTGCACCAATGTCACAGCCGAGGTGTATATGCGCTCATACCTGACTCCATGCATCAATGACTGTGGGACGTATGGACAGTGCAAGCTTTTGCGCACCAACAACTATCTTTATGCTGCATGCGAATGCAAAGCAGGTAATTATTTACTTTAAAAATCTATTGTCACTACATTTTTCAGCCTGACATGGAGAGCCTTTTTCCAGTTGGTTTGCTGATTTGAATTTGTGCATAATGTGCTGGTGAACTAAATTCAGATTAAGTGATCTATTTATGTTTTCTTTTGATTCTATTTTAATGTCCAGTTTAATTGCATTCACATTCACTAGGCTGCAACGCGAGTTGTTTGATAGGAGTGGAGAAATAAGCTGTATACTCAGCAGTGCCTGTAATTATTAATTAGTAATTAATAATTAGCAAAATGAATTAATAATTGGAAGTGATTTTCAGCAGTCAAGAGCTTTTTCTTGCATACAAGATAAGATAACATTTATATGTGAGGAAATTGGGTCATCGCTGCTGTAAAGAATGTCTAACTTGTTGGAAAATACATCATGCAGAGTGACAAGGAAATGGGGAAGAGCAAGGTAGGGTGGCACAGGTCATTTCCCAGAACTGAACTGACAATACAGCAATTAAATTGTAGGTACTGCTGTCCAATGAATCATACAGTGGCCTGGTATTAATCATCTAAAATAAGCCGTTTTGATAAGACAATAAAACACGCTCTTAATTACGAACAGCTTTTTAATAAAAGATGAGCTTATGAAACTAAACAAAGCATGTCCTCTGAGGCCTTTTTAAATCCTGCCTTTGATCTTCTTTTATCAGAGCTGGTTTCTCTGCAGTTAAATTCATTGTCATACTTCATATGTGTGACTGCTTCCTGGCAGGCACTTTGCATTCAGCACTTGCCCTTGGCCTGTCTCAAACTGCAAAGCCTCCGTTCAACAGTGCTCACGAATATTTAATTCGTACGGTCTTATCCAATCCACCACTTGATAAGGATCCAATTCAAGAAGCAAAGCAGGGATGTTTTAACATAGGAGGGAGTTCACACCAGGAGGCTCTATTGTGCAGGATAAACAACTTCACACGTATCTGTTTTGATTAGTTTTCATAGAGAAATGTCTGTTATAACAAAGGGCCAATGAAGCATTCAACTTGTGGAGATAAACATTTTATCCATTTTGAGAGATACTGTAAATTCTAAAGAGCTCAGCTTTTGAAACAAACTGATTCATCTACAGTAGAGTTTCTTCTCATCTCTCCAGCCAAAAGATTTAAGAAGACTTTCCTAAAGTTTATATAGAGTTTAAGGAAGATGGAAACTACTTTAATGGCAGTTTTTTTTTTCAACCTATAAAGCCTGCAAACACAAAAGCTATCTATTCTGTTAGATCTTTACTTTCTTAGATCAGCATACAGTACTGACTGTGTGTGTGTGTGTGTATGTTAGGTTGGAATGGCTGGGGGTGCACAGACAACTCAGAGGCTTACTCCTACAGTTTCCAGCTCCTCTCCACCCTGCTGCTCTGTCTCAGTAACCTGATGTTCGTCCCGCCTGTGGCCATCGCCATCCGAAGCCACTATCTGCTGGAGGCTTCAGTCTACATCTTCACCATGTTCTTCTCCACTGTGAGTGACTGCCACATTGTCAAAGTGGTACATGTTCTACTCTCTGCAAAAAAACTGACCTATGAAATATTTTGAGGTATGAAAACAGCACAAACAATTGGACAGCTGCTTTACTGATTCTTCTGCACCTGCTGTTTTTTCACAACACATGAGAGAAACAAAGTCAATTACTGTCATAGAAAGAAATATGCCAATCATGATCATCTCAGCAAGTTACCAATTTGAAGGTACCGTGCTTTTGTAGAGTTGTTAAATCCCATCTGTGAGTATTATAAACCGCTGTGCAGTGTTTTTGTGTCTGATAAGCCTTTAAATGCATTAATCTGTTACTCCAACTGGACTTCCTTGATTGTATTTCATGTCTCATTGGTTCCTTAAACAACACACCCCTTCAAACAGCCCACAGTGCTGTTTTAGCACAGTGCTGTTTTAACACAGGGCTGTTTTTCATCTGAATCCATGCTTAGACCTCGAGGATACACATAATGCGCTTTGCTGAGAAACATTAATGTAATGTAAACCTTGCTTTTGTTTGTGGACACACCACATTCAGCTAGTCAAACAATAGTGTGGATATTAACAGTTGTCAGGTAAAAAAATAACCATTCATCTAATTGCAGAGAGTACTTCAATGAAAAAAAATGCATTTTAATTTTACTACACATATTGTTTTAAACAGTAACCCTGCATTATGTTTTTTTTTCAGTGCCATCTGTTTGTTTGCCTAACGTTGTTCTTTCTCCTGACAGTTCTACCATGCATGCGACCAGCCGGGTATCGTGGTGTTTTGCATCATGGAGTATGACGTCCTGCAGTTCTGTGACTTCCTCGGGTCGCTCATGTCGGTGTGGGTCACTGTCATTGCTATGGCAAGGCTGAAGTCCATCATAAAACAGGTAGGTCCTGTAATTCTACCTACAGTAGGTACCTTTAAACAAGAAGCAAACAAAATATTTTGAATGAAAAATTATTATTATCATTATCATTATCATTATCATTATTATTATTATTATTATTATTATTATTATTATTATTATGTAACTGTAGCTTGTCAAAGAGCAGTGCATGTAGGCAAAGTTTGATCTGACATTCAAGGTGAATGATCATTTTGTTTTTGTTTCCACTTTAATTCAAGTGGTTGAAGTCACAATAAAGTGTAGATGTTGTGAGCTATCAGATCAGAATTTTTTCTTCACAAGGTTGTCAATATGTCAGTAGGCTCTGACTGTCCAGGTTGTGTCTCTAAACGGAGAAGCAGTCATTCACAAGAGCAGCTCTAGACCTCTTTGATTTTCTTGACAAAATGTGAGATGTAGCCAGTGATTGGAGCCAGACATGTTCTGACCATAACTCTTGTCCACTTGTCATGTGTTGCAGTCTGGCAGCACTGAAGCTAAGAGCTCGATGTTAGCGGTGGACAACTTGACATAAGCCCTGAGGCAAGTAGGGATTAGAGGGCTGAGCTAAGTAAGAGAGCCATAAATGAGTGCTGCATATGCCTCAATTTTTAGTAATAAATTAAAAGATCAATGTGTTAGAATCAGCGAAGCTTGGTGCTAAATTCTCTGGTTGTTGACATATTGCGGTGGATAACAGAAAACACTAACAGGTGCACCTTCTCCCTGGGTCACTCCCTGGCTTCACACCAAGATGGAGCAGTCTCAGGGAAAGTGTGTGTGGGTGTGTGTACATATTTGTGTGTGTCCAGGTCCATAAATGAGACAGAGAGAGGGGGGGAGGGGAAGAGGGGGTGGAGTAGTGGGAGGGAGGGAGAGTACACGAACATCTGCTGTCCTCTAGAGTTTTCATTTTTGCTGAGCGCTGCAGTACGCAGTCACTAATCAAATCGCACATGTCAGGACTGGCAAGTGGAACTCTGTGTGTGTGTGTGTGTGTGTGTACTTAAGAGAGACAGTGTGTGTTTGTTTGTTTGTTTGTGTGTATGTGTGTTTGTTTGTTTATGTCTGTGACCAGAGCAGCAGTGCAGGGTGAATGACCCAGGAGCGCCTGATACTATGGTGTGTATTTATGTGACTTTTGGACCTTCAAAGGTCTAAAGGTCTTCACAAACATGCCAGCAGAATATCTTGCAAGGGCATATTTGCTGGTTCACACAAAGACAGAGCTTCAGGAAATTTGTTTGTCTCTACTTGCCGAGGGTTATTGCACCAGAATCATATGAATCAGTTTAAAGGATTATTACATTTTTATTGCAACTTGGATCTCCTCTTCGTGGTTGTGGCCCTCTTTTACCGTATGGTTATGGTGACATTGTTTTCACCAAAGAAACTGTTGAGATCTGGGTACAACAAAATATGAAACTTAAGTGTTTAGATGATCAGAAAATTTACCCTGCTGAACTTAACTGCTTGGTGACGATAACCTAAGTTGCAATAAAAATCCAGAAGTATTCATGGAATATAATTTAGATTATTTGTGTCTCTTGTATAAAGAGTGTTAATTTACTGATTTCAAAATTTTATACAGTGTTAATGAACCTTTCCAAAATGTATAATGGTACGTGGGGAAAAAGAATCTGCACACAATCAACAGTGCAGGTAGAAAATTTGAACAGCCACCTTGATGTTGCATGAAGCAGAGTAAACAACCATGGTTTGGAGCGACCTTAGAGGCAGCCAATTACAGGAGTAGGGCAGCAGAGTGTAGAGATATATATAATCAGAGCAAACATTTTATTTGTGCTTGGATGCTCTTCACCACTCTCTCTTCTGAAGGTCCAAAGGTCAAGAGTCAGTGCTCAATTTAAAATTTTCAGTGACTTTTAATATGTTTATTCAGCATGGTCCTCGTAAGCCAGCTTTTCTAGGCACTGGCATTGGGTATGTTATAATCCACACATGCTTAAAAAACTAGTATACGTATTTATCACTATATATTGCTCAGCATGAAAATGTATGTAGCAGATAAAAATAGACCTTGTACAAGCTCGTCTGTCACAATGACAGGCGATGATGCATTACAGTAAAACCCCTGCCTGTGAGCATCCAAGCATTCATGCCTGTATACAATACATGTATACATGCATGCTTGGGTGCTACTGTATGATTCAGCGGTGCCGTATGACTGATGACTCTTGCTGCACAGAGTCCTTGGGCTGCACCACGCTGCTTGTCTCCTCCTTGGTGCGTGCCAATTAGTCCTGTTCTTCTGCAGGCAGGTCATCGCTTCCCTGCTTGAAAATCCCCAATTTCTCTTCACGTTCCCTACCAGACAGAAGAATTCAGACCCCAGGCATCCTGGCCAGGCTTAAGTTCTCCCAAAGCATGCTTATTGATTTTTTTTTTTTCCCCTCTCACTTTATCTCTTTTATATCCTGTGGCTTTATGTCAAATTTTGAGCTTGGCAAATAAATAAATAACTATATAAATGAAATAATTAAACTGGTGTTATTTATAGCATGGGTCTCTATTGTTAGCATTTTCTTTCCATTGTTATATTGTGGCTCTCACTCACATACAGGGAGCTCAGTCGGTGTATTACTCTTAAAGCACTTTGAAATACCAATTTTGAGTTCAACTGAACTCAGCAGATGCAATTATTTTTTGTTCTGAACATTTCCCCGGGTATGGTCAGGGTTGGTGTTCATCTTTTCCTGGGATTTCTTAACAGCATTAAAAATATAGAGTATCTTCAGCCCTAACCATTAATTTATATGGTTTTCCAAATTAGGAGGGCTAGGTAACAAAGCCAACAATGAACTGTTAACTCTTTCCAGGCTACATTTTATAGTGCATTTCCCATAGTGACTAGTACACAATAAATAAAGACGTGATATTTAAATTCTTCTTTAATGTGCTATTCTTTTTTTTTTTACCGTACTGAACTGACCCACAGCATCCTGCCTGTTTGTGGTATATTCAGCCTTTTTTTGCAGCAACACAGTTCTCCAGTACATCTCCAATGGCATGATAGAACTAGCTGTGTTAGGAAAAGTAGAACTCTCACAGCCAAAAAACAGGACACAGGTGCAAAACACGGGAAAAAATGAAAGTGTAGAACACACACAGGAACTAAAAATCACCTCCCGGTGCTTTAGTAATCACTACTAGAGAGTTGTGATGTTACTGCAAAGCCTTTGTCACCACTTTCCTAATGTGTGGGGAGATTACAATTTACCACACACACATCCTCTTATTCACTGGGGAAGCAGCAGTGTTGACAGTGTTTGTGGCGGGCTGTTATTGATCCATGTGGTTTTTGTCAAGGTGCTGTATCTCCTGGGGGCGATGTCTCTGTCCATGGCTCTGCAGCTGGACCGTCATGGTCTGTGGAACCTGCTGGGACCCAGCCTGTTTGCTCTGGGCATCATGGCCGTGGCGTGGGTAAGGGAAATTCATATCTTTGCTGCGCAGTACAACAGCAGTCTACAGCAAAAAACAGGTTTATTTCATAATGAGTTTTGTGTTGGGATGCGTTTGAAGAAGAGTGGATAAGAGTTTATTGATTTTAGGTGGAAAATTCACATGATGAATCTTGTGTTTCAGATCTAAAGAAAGATTTTTTTTCTCTCAAAACTATTTCTACATGAACACACAGTCTGTAAAAATCTAAAACTACAAGGGATATTTTTTTTTACACCGGATAAAATATCATTATTTTTGATAAGTAATGTGTGTTTGACATTCATGGACAAGCTTGTTCAAACATGCAGATGAAACAAGTCACCACTGTCCCTCTTTTGTTCCTCATGCCAGCAAGTGTAAAAGGATTTAATCCGTCATATAAGCTAGCACAGGGCTGGAACATGTGCACGGCTAAAAACTGTGGCTTTCTGACCAATGAAGCTATTTTACATTAGCATCGAAGGGGCTTTAAAAGTTTTGCAGCCAGCGGGTATTAGTCATGGGTTGTAGTTCCATTATAAGTCAGCTTGTACTTTCACTGATTCTTCTTCGAGTCATAATGTGCTCCCTGAACTGAGAAGATAAAAAATAATAGTCTTTCAGGCAAGGTTCTTGGGAAAAAAAAACAGGCTTCGACACCAAACCTCTGACATGAGTTTGAAAACAGGGTTTGTGGCTTCCTTGGAGAAAGCTTTGCGTAAAGTGTGGGAGTTGTAGCTCTGAGACTTATCTTTCTGTGAGCTGGAGGATCCTACAGAAACTGTGGAAGATGAAGTACTGTTTAATTCCACCATGTAAACCCTCCAGCTTTAGCACCAAGGGTAGGAGACAGTATATGTTACCATAGATGAGATTCTTTTTTCCTGAAACAGTACTTCAGAATTCATGCACAACACTACAGTATCATTCCAATATGAAGGTATTCAGAGGTTTACATAAAGCCACTGGCTTCCTCTATTTGGCTGGTTTTCTTTAGGCTTTGAGGCATGTGTAATTCAATTATGGATGGCCGATGTGTTATTTGACAAATACAAAATGCATGGTCTAGTTTAATATCTACAGAATGGAAGTATACGCAGATTTTGTGCAGTGTCAGAATTACTGAAACTGAGAAACAATCTCTGATCTTCCCGTGGCGATAAACCACATCGTAACAGTAAACTCTGCACGGCAGCATTTCCATAAGTCACTTGAATCACATGCTAAGGTTGCAGTTCTTTTTAAGATAAACCTGGGCTCATGCTTTGATTACTTGGCACTTCATAATTTATCACCTGTTCAATAGCGTATGTCTGCATTTCAGCATTCTCTCCTCAGCGCTGCACCTATGAGTTTGAGTGCCGCACATTTTCTACAAGAGCCCCTTCATTTCAATTTGTCATGTTTCTGCAAAGCCTGGCATTCTGAATGTTCCCAGACACAACCGAATTAGATCAGTCAAGCGGAGGGCGTAGAGCGCCTGCTCCTTTGCAGGGGTGTCATGAGCAGTAAGAAGAAAGGGAGAAGCACAAATTTGTCAGTGCCAAATATCCCTAATTCTTCAAACTAAATGAGGTCCCTGACTTGAGTATGAAAAGACCATCCTGGTTTGAAACTGTTTGTCTTAAGTAGAAAAATGTACAGTTCCAAAAGGATTGGAACTGTGAAGACACATTTCATGTTTTTTCTTCTCTTTCCTTCACAGATTAGTAGATTATTAGTCTTTCACCTTAGATCTGTGCAGCATAATAATTCAATCAGAGCCATTTTCCTGCTCGAATAGATGTAATTATTTTTTTTATTCATGAATGGTTTGAATTTCCCTTGACAATGCAAGGAGTCTTTGTTGTAATGTTTTGGGAAAACATGTAACGCAAGCAATCAGTGTTTATGAAGTGATGACAATAGCACTCTCTAAACACTGTTTAGAAAGAAATATATGTCCAAGTCTCTCTGTGCCTCACTTTCAGCAATTGTGGCCACTTACAGAGAGAATGAGCGTATTCTCTGGATTAAATGAATAAAGACATCACGTCCAGTTAGTGCCAAAGAGAACATGAGCATAAATAACAAAATAGCTAAAGCGGCCACTGGCCAGCCGCTAATGACCAACTAAAGACATCTATCAGCTTATTATGATCATTGTGATGGGCTTTATGCCGCAGCAGTAGGCGTGAATACAAAACCAGTTGAGATTTATGAAGAGCCCCCTCCCTCTGTTCCTCCAGTCAAAGTGACCTGCCTGTCGCTGCCTCACTGAAATCCCATTGGTCTCCATTTTTGAATGACTGCTCCCCTTGTGATCTCCCACTCTAATGTCCTGTTTCTACATAAAAGAAAATAAACCATAAAATGCTTTCTTTTATGGGTCCCCTGGGTTCCTAATAATTTTCTAGAAAAAAAAAGTGACATGTAACTGTTATTTCTTAGTAAGTTTCTTGGAAATGACGGTTACATTTGAGAGTAATTACACTAAAAATTGAAATGATATGAAAATGGTATAAATGACACATTTTTTATTTTCAATTTTTTCTCTCAAAGCTGTACATTTCAGCATATTTCTGTCTCAAGTGATCTTCACACAGAGCACCTCTGTTTACACTGTTAACAGAGTGAAGCTGAATTCTCTACCCTGACTTCTGGGTTTTCTTGACATTGTGGTTTCCTAAGTGTGACACCGCTTCTTAGTGGATGTGCAGCCCTGAGAAACGTAATTCCACTTTTACTCGAGTGAACAGGTCAAATGAGCTTTAATAAATGTTGTGCTGGTTCGGTGTGGTTGTAAATTACAAGTAATTTGGCAATTATGGGATTAAATTAAACAAGTATTTACCTGGGTTTGCAAATGGGTCTCATTGCGCAGTTCATTCCTGGAAATTTATCTGGAAATGAACAGTTTCCCATGAACTTCACCCACTTTTCAGTTTTTTATGTAAACATCATTTCCTAGCTCAAATAAATTAACGGGTACTCATCAAGGGTTCCCATTTAACACCTTATCTTATCTAGAACCCTGTAATTACACAGGCTTTTCCAGGAAACCCCCTAAAACGAACAGATAAATATTCATTCCATTTAAGGACTATATTGAAAACATAAACTATAAAATATGTTTTTACAGTTTGCTATTTTAAATTTGGTGGTGTTATGTGTCTGTTGGCCTGTCAGACGGTGCGCACCATCCGTCGCCGGCGTTGCTACCCGCCCACCTGGAAGCGCTGGGTGTTTTTCCTCTTCCCTGGCACCATGATCGCCACGTCTGCCGTGGCGCTCTACGCCTTCGTGGAGACGGAGGAGAACTACTTCTACATCCACAGCATCTGGCACATGCTGATCGCAGGGAGCGTGGGCTTCCTCCTGCCGCCTCGCGCCAAGCCCGACGCCAAGGTGACCCCGCTGAAGCGTAGGCGGGGCTGTGGCTATCAGCTGTGCGTGAACGAGCATGAGGAGCTGGGCCTGGTGGACCCCGCCATCATCTCCATCAACAGCATCTGTACCAGCTGATAAACTCCCAGCCTTTTACCTTAGAGACACTTCATTGCCTTCTTTTACTTGGGATATTCACACACGGGAAATTAAGCCACAGAACTTGAAAAAGCAAATGTAAATACTTTAATGCAGATGTGACACATTGGAGTTCTTTTTTTCTGTTGTTATTGTCATGGTAATTACTATCAATATAACTGTAATTATTATTATCTATAGTTAAAGTTGTTCTGATGAATTGTGGGTGTACAGTGACACACTGTTGTTTGTGAATATGTATTTAAAGTCAAAGCTGAAACACTGCTGCTATCTGACGGTGACTGTAAAACTGCTTCTGTTGGTTATTTATTGGTGGTCTTGTAAACAGGCCTGTTATTTTAATGTTGGGGCACAGGTCAGGGGGAGATGTGGCGGGGGGGGGAGGAGGCATTTATCAAGGGCACGGCTTTTCTGAAATTTTTTTTGAATATATCTTTTGCACTGAGACACAAAAATGTTATTCTGTAAATTTTTATAACAATATGAACTACAGTGGACATCACAAATGTAAAACCTAGTTGTCATGTGGAATGTTAGACTGTCTTTTGCAATTGCAATGTATCGCTTTTACACGAATGTGCTGATTGTTCTTGATGGGAACTATTCCAAAGTCCAGCTGCCTGTTGAAAGAGAAGAGGGGAGGCAGGATTACTTCAGAGACCTCAAACCAAGACCTCACCTCCCTGTTCTTTTCTGACAGGACCTGTGTGACACCACATTCATAAACAATAAATGTTTTCTTTCTTTGCCTCAGTATTACTTCTGCTTTCGAAGCTTTTAAATGTAGCGCAACTGGTGAATCTCCCACAAAGACATCATATTGCAATTCCTGGCCCTAATGGAAGCCAGTGGTACTCAGACAGTGAGATGAGACACTGTCAACAGCAACCTCCCAGGAATAGAGTGAGAGATAAATAATTCTCCTACAGAGCGGCAGCATGAAGGCAGCGTCAGAGTATACTGTCGATATCTAGCCCCTCTCTCTCTTCTTATGTAAGGAATACCAAAGCTGTGAGACTTTTATAACTCTTTGCTTTATTCTTTATTACGTGTGAACCATCAGCAGCTCCTCGATATTTGTCATTCTGTGTGCAGACCAGGTCTTTTTATCTGATTATTTCAGAAAAGATGAAAGAATTCATTCTTTTGGCAAATGTACACACTGTACCACAAGCTAAGATTGGAGGCCTTGACATCAAGCAAATGAAAAAAATCAACAGTCAAACAACAGTTTGACACTTATAAATAAAGTGCTTGTTCAATATGTTTCTATTAATATGCTTATTCAGTTTCTTGTGGGGAAACAGCTTGCCCCTTGTAAAGCAACAACAACAGTTTTTATAAAGATTACAGACTACAGATTTTGTTACCCCCGGACAGAGTGAGACGATCTGTTTCTCACTATTGCCAGTCTTTATGCTACAAATGGGAGGGTAGCTTCATTTTCACACTAGAGTTGTATCGAACTGGTGATAACAGTGGAGTATTTAGCTGCTAAAGAGTCTAACATTTCACTCATGCGTTGGTAGAGACCAAAAACAGAGCCAAAAGAGAGCAAATATCAGACTTCAAAACGCATCTTCAAATATATGATAATGTTGAGCTGTAACTGCTGGATGTATAAAAAGCAGAGGTTTGCAAACAAATTCACCGTGTCAATTTAAAAGGTCATCATCTAGTACGTCAGTGTCGCATTCACTACTTGTTTCTGCTGTCCCCACATGTTAAAACAATCAGTTAGTGTAGGTTTAAGAATATTAAAATAAACATAAATAGATGTTAGTAAAGATGTTCATGTAAATTTACTGAATGATTAAGCTATGATTCGCTATGCGAGTCATAGCTTAATCAGTGCAGCTATGTCACTGCTGCAGTTAATTATGCATCAATGTTTTACTTGGAGTGTTTCTGTTGAGTTGTGAAAATGTGATGGAATGAGGTCACTGGAGGGTATTTAAAGTTCTTACATTAACCTTTCTACTCCAAAAAAAAAAAAAAAGAAGACTGGAAAATTGTGCATAGTATGTAAATAAGAAGCAGGAGCGATATGACTAATACACAGTGGAGCTGCTTCATTCTTTTGTTGAATCACATCTTTATATCCTTTTATTGTATTAAGGATTATGAATAGTGAACATCCCACACAACCTATATATTGCACAAAGACTTTGTTGCTGTGTACATCTCATCACAAAGAAATATGAATTTGCCTTCTTCCCCTTTTTTAGTCCGAGCAGATAATTTGAGAAACACTGTTCTAAAGGAATCTTGTTGATATTGAAAGGAAAAATAAAAGTACCATTGAAATGCAAACGGAAACACTGGTTAGATAAACACAAAACTTTGTGAAGCTGTATGTATTTCAGGGCGCATATCTGAGTCACTCCCCTGCCACTTCAATGAAAAGCCAAGTAATGGAAATTCATGTAATAAAAGACTCAGTACTCCAAGTGCAGAGTGTACCCTTTGGTGGGAATAAAAGGCTTGTGACTGTACTTAATGAGACAAATTAGACCAAAATGACAAAGTCTTAGATATTGAAATTTCAAACAGTGGATATTCCTGTACTTTAAACACACATGAAATCAAGGCAAGTGCCTTCTTTGTATTCATGGATGCTTGGCTAACATATCTAACAGGATTATTACTCTGACACACCATAACCTACAGCACTAGAGCAATTTCAGATCAGCTTATTTGCATGGCTGTTTTTCTTTGGGTAAATCTTGCAGTCTCAGTACAAGGCTACTGTTGTGGGCTGAAAAATTGTGAGATGCACCATAACAAAATACGATTTTTTCTACTTTTTATTTTGCTCCTGCTACCTCACATTGTCCTATCCATATGTTGATGTGTGCACAATAAAAAAAAACACACTGTGTAACGTCAAACTTCATTTGTAAAATAATGTTTCATCGTGATTTGAAAACATCAGAAGTAGACGCACAAGCTTTACTACAGTAAATAATGTGATGTTCTGAAATACAGCAAGAAGACAAAACGCTGCAAATACCATGTGATAGTGTGACTCTGAATTTAAATGAACCAAAGCACAATTACAAAGCAGCCACACAGACAAGTCAGATTCATTTGAATGCTAATTAGCAGTACATGTTGCAATGCAAGAATTCAGAGACTGTGGGTTTAAAAATCAACATAAGACAGCAAACAGACTTACAAAGAGGAACAGTAGATGCACCTCAAGTCACAGGTACTGTCAGAAAAAACGAGAACTACTGAATGCTGCAGTGGGAACACTCTTGACAATATGACAACTTATTCCAAACACAGACAAACTGCCTCAGTGAGAACACTACAGTTTAGCCTTCAAATTTACTCACTTCAAAATTGAATTTCCACCTCACCAACAGCAAATGCTGCACATCATAAGCTTCCCAAAGCTGGGAGTTATGGCACAAATGCAATTTGAGCAGCATTTGTATCGAAGGTCATCACACAAAGATGCATTTTGTGATCTAAAGGCCAGAAATGCTGAAAGTCTGATTGATGGAGAACTAATGATGAGTCATCTTTCAGCCTCTTTTCATCCAGGAGTGTTCAAATCTGAAGAAAGCCAAAGGATGCATTTAACCTACACGTCTGTTGCCTGCCATTAAACATGTTGGTCGATTTGTAATGGTTTAGGCATCCATCTGGTGAGAGTCCAGTGTTTGTTCTGCATGATTGCATGGCAACCAGGAAACATGAGGCCATTTTATAGGACCAGATGCACTCAAGGGTGCAAACGCTGTCTCACAATGATGCAAGGTTAGCTTAGATTAAGTTAATAGAGAATCAGTTACATCTTGGATGGACCAGTTTTTACAGGGAATAATCAAACACTGCTGTTTATTTTTCTCTCTCTCTTATTTCTAATTTTTCCTAGATTTTTTCAAATAGAGGTTAAAGGGTGTTCAACAGGGGGCAAAACATTAGCTTTCCCTGCTTCTTCATCATGTTATCACTCACTTAAATTGAGCTTGAAACAGTAACAAGCCTCATTTGCCTCCTGAGCCAGACATTCTGCATAAAGTTGTGATTTAAATATAAATGAGCGATTAGTGAATGTCCATGAGGGAGATTAAAAGTTAGGAAAGAGAGCAAAAGCAGTGATGAAGTTGTTACAGCTGCTGTAGCTCTATCAGTTGGAGGAGGCAGAGAAGAGCTTCTTTAACGGCAACAGTAAATACCACTGAGACTGAGGGGAAGGCGAAGACTCTTGAGTTTTATCTCAGCTACTGAACTCAGGGCTGCAGGTTAAATACTGTTCAGGGGAACAAGACCAGTAGTGAACATAACAGTTAATGGCGGAAGGAGAAGAAGTCTACTGAGTTTCAAACCTCAAATCTAATTTTCTTGTCTGTGGGCTGATGCACATTAGTACCAACTGTCGTTTTGGGGGGGTTTGAGTGGACGGGGGTGTAATGTCAATGTACAGTCAATGCACACACTATAGCTCAACAAAACAGTGCATAAGTAAACACTGTTCTGTCTAGTTATTTTTAATGACAATTCACAGTTCACAAAGTACAGCCACTACCAGCAGGTCTGATCACACAGTTACTCTCAGTGTGAAGCCAATCGATATTACATACAAAGATCCCCAGGACAAATCCTATTGTTCCTGTTGTCTCTCAGGGCTCCCTGTAGCTGTCTTTTTAAAATTGTATTTACTTGCTGCAGCGACCTATTTTGTAACGTGTTTGTTATTTGCTTGATGCCTTTTCTCCAACAGTCTGTTGGTCAACTATCTCATGTTTAGTGCTAATTCACAAATCCTGGCATGTCAGCATGTTAACATTAGCAGTTGGCTCAAAGCATTGCTGTACCTAAGTACAACTTCACAGAGCTTTGCGGCTGTAGTCTCTTAGTCTTAGTCTTTCTGCAAAAAAAGAATTAAAAACATAGCTTACACAGACACAAAAAATATTTAAATATTGATTCAATCTAAAAACAAAGATTAAGGGCCACCAAAACATACAAGGATAGTTTTTATGAAACAGAGGGAACAATATTTTTCTATATTGCCATTCTTCTTTAAGCTGATGTTGATAGTTCCGACGTTTTAAATGTTTTGCACAAAACTACAGAGCACAAATGCTGTTTTAAGACCTTTAATTCAGAGGATTTTTTTTCTCTGCATAATCCATGATTAGGTTGGTAATCAGGATTTGGAAATAGCCTGCAAGCTATCAGTTTTATGTACTAAAAACTGAAATTAGATAAGTCGAACACACATCAGAGTCAGTGTGTTCATCCATTACATTCACTCACTTCCTCTGAGCACTTGGTCCAGATAACCTGAGATAAGAATGAAAGTGTTCTTTCAAAATTATCGCTGGCAACTCATTGATTAAAAAATTTGAATAGGTATCATGAGTCCTTTATAGAACACTATTTTACATACTGATCATTCAATGTCATATGAAATTTAAGCAAAAGAGGGTTTTAAAGTGAGTCCTAAATAGAGAGGTATAGAAGGGGGAGAAAACTGTCAGGGGCAGATCTAAATAAGTAGCTTCACATCTCTGATTTGGCTGTGTTGTGCTCCTCCTCCGGATTCCTGTCAGCACATACTGGACCCAAACATCAAGCAGACAGCCTGGCAGTCTGACGGGACCAGAAAGGTCATGCTACATTTCAGATGCTGTGTAAAGAGGGATCGGCTGAATGTTGGAGCTGGGAGATTTAATAAACTCTGTCATGGGTATATAGAGAGTGTAGCCTTACACAGACATCTGTCATATGAGACCAAATGATGACTGGTTTTGAAACAGTGAAAAGCCTTGGGGTTTGAAGAGCACTAATGATGCTCCCAGTTTAAGATGCACTAAAGTTGCAACTTCAAAATTAAGGGCCCTTGTCCTTGTAGTTTAGTCTCAGATCTGACTGCTGCCGGTCAGACGTACGGGGGCTTTAATTATCACGCTTCAATGTCAACACTCTATTGTGAGTGCTGAGATGCCCAGTCTTTCAGCATGTTCTAAAGTTTGTGACAATTTCAAGCACGTCAACAACTAAAAATGCGGTAAGGGCCTTCATAAAATCAGTACTTTAGAGGATTTTAAGCAGCAATTATTTTTGCATTACTCATGTCTTGTAAAACTGACACAAACTTGAAGAGTTTGCAGTGGCGGAGAAAGTACTCCGTTACTCGTTGACATCCTGCATTCATAATTCTACATAAGCTGACGTACAGAAGAATTAACAACTAAATTTAAGTTACATAATTACCCAGGGTAGCAGAATGACCCCTGTCAGGGTGTTATACGATAGGGTATTCATGGATTATAATTATTGATGCATATCTATGTAAACAGCTAGTCAAGGTGGATCTAATCATTACTGCTCAATGTACTGTTGGCTCACTAAATTTTGTAACATAACTTAAACAAGCAGAAATGTGTTTGTTTGTGATAAAATTTCATAGTTTGTAACTGTAGCTGTAAGATAAATGAATGAGAACACAAGAGCAAAATATTTGCAGATTTATCTGAAATGTCCTGACAATTTACATTTTCTCTCAGTTTTGGAAAAGGCTATTTTTTATGTCACTGAAACTGCAGTTATTTTTGATAACTATACAGCTATTCATGATTTGTTAACATGTACAAAAACCATGAGATGCGGCTGAAAGCGGCAAAACTAGATAAGGGACCTCTGAGCTTTAACTACTTTGTTACACATGTTTCCAAGAAAGAACTTCAATGCCAAAAACTCTACAACTCAGCTCTCACCTGTCTGGTCCAGCAACATGTTAGTCCTGACTGTAGCTTTGCCAAAAGTTCTCTCACTTCATAACTGCAGAAGAGTCGGAAGCATTCCACTAATCTGTGGTAGTTATTTCATATCATGAGACACATCTGGCCTCCCTGTTGAATTCAGGGGTGTCATGCATTATGCTAAATACTAAAACCTATCAGCACACCACATGTAGGCTTGTGCCAGCTGCTGAGTGTTATGAAATTATGGAAATCACTTTAAATTATCTGATTAAATAAACGGCATAACTTTTAAGAAACTTTGTACCTGCTAAGGTTAATTAGTGATCACTCTATCTTACATAGTTTGCAGATATGTAAGTGTGCTAACTTTGTTGAAAAACTGTAATCATATATTATTATTATTTTAGTATTCTTTCTCCCATCTGCCTATACCTCTTCTATAACAGACCCTATATTCAAATCCTGTGAAATTATTGTGTACCCACCATTGTTTTTATTATTTTTCCTGGCGGATGCAGTGTCTGTTACGGGTGTCATAAAAACAAGCACCCCTCAAGATTAAAGTTGATGTGACAGACAGGTTTTTTCTGGCAGTCATCATTCACTGCCTGCTTTTCGACAGCATGATTTGATGTGACCTGTTCTGTGATCTTTTCACAGGGTCTCTGTCATTTATTTCAGGCTCATATCTCAAGCTTGCGGCCACTGAGGCTGCCCTCATGCCACAAGCCTTCAAACTTCCACAATTTTTTATTTAATTTTTTCTTTGAATGACTTTAGCTTTCGATTTTTTTTTATGATTTTGGATGAAATATTTAGCCATTTTTAGTTGGTCCACCACTTTTTTTTGTCCAGCCTGAATCTTCCCAACAACTATTCAATGGATTACCATGAACCTTTGGACAGACATTCATATTTCCCCAAAGATGAATCCTACCTACTTTGTTAATCGTCTGACTTATCCAGCAGGTCAAAGTATTCTTTCTTCCAGTGACACTACTGGATGGGTTGGCACAAAATCTTGTACAGACATCCCCACAGAGACATCCCTAAATGCATTTGGTGATCCCCTGATTTTCCTTTAGCATTACCCCACGGCTGACATTTGTGTCTGCAACTGCAATGCAACTATTACCATGCAATTGGTACAGACATTCACGTGCCCCTCAAGATGAATTGACATCACAATGTTGATTCCCTGACCTTTATCTTTCATCATCATCAGGTCAAAACTCTAATTTGTCTGATACTTCGATTTATGACCAAATCCCTGCAAAACTAATGGCATTCCCATGGTCACAGGCTTAGGGGTTGTTTGTTTGTGCATACACAGTAGTTAAGGGGGAACTTAAAGCTGTACCAGCATACCATTGCCAGCATGAACTAAAGATTGTGGTACAACAACAGCATCCAATGGTACAATTTAATTTATTGTGCAGTTAGACATTGGCTATTTACTTTCTCTTCTTTGTCTCATTGCCCCTCAGTCAGTCTGATATGTGGGTTTTACTTGGCCATATGCCATTAATTTGAAAGGTTTAGGAGATAATAAGATTAACTACAAATTGTTTGACAATTATGTTATGTACTTTCCTCAAATCTCCCACATAACATTTCTGCTTGGTGCTCTCCAGACAGTTGGTGATTTGAGTAATTGTACTGTATGTCTGGTGTGTGTGTGTGTGTTTGTGTTTGTGTGTGTGTATTTGTGTGTGTGCTGCTTCTGCTGCTCCCATGATGCTGCAAGTACCTATGTCTTAACAAGCTCCACAGCCAGTGTGCAGTTCCACTCCCGTGGAGAGGGAGACATCCTGATTGGCTCATTCTTTGCTATAAGCCCACGGTCTCCCCAATTAGGGGCTCAGAATATTGCTTTTGGGGGTGAGAGATGGGGAACCTGAAAGTTGGGTCGGTCACTGGCTCGGGTCTGGTCAGGTCCGAACAACTTGTTGGTGCTTCTGTGGGTTCTTTGATGGAAAAAAGGGTGTGTACACTCAAAATGTACAGTGTTATATAAGCAAATTTTGTATTTTTTGACACTTAAGAATATGCAGCTATCCTGAAAATCAGGGAGCTGATACTCGGACAGTTTCCAGTTGAGAAAATCAGTTTTTCAGTAATGGAAATAAGCCAATGCTGAGCCAGTAGCAACATTTGCTTAAGCTGCAATATGGAGCTTTCTGGCATTAAAAAAGCAATATTTAAAAAATTGGGTGCGTTCCACATTATCAGCCCATGCAGGCCTTGATCTCCTTGTTCACCTGGAATTGGCTCTCTGTGATATTCAGGATGTTTTGTGGCAAAGACATTTGCTGAGGGTGTGACATCTGGTTTGGATTGGATGTGGTTGAGCAGGTGGAAATGATGTTGGAAAGCAGCCAAAAAAAAAAAAAGGAAGACAACACATGTTCATTAACAGCTCATCGAGATGATGATGCAAACACTCACATGACGCTGTAGACAAGCTGTCAGAAACTTTGTGGTAGTTTTTACAGGTTTGGTTAGTCACCCTGCCAGTGGTTCCAAACCTGTTTGGTTTGTGACCCCTTAAAACAAAGTGGAGTCTAAAAGAGACAGGGGGATGTGTGTGCGCCTTATAAGCAGCCCAAGAGTAATCTACCCTTTAGTGGTTTACTTGAATACATTTTAGAGTTTCAAAGATTAAATCTATCCAGGAATTCCAACAAGTCTTCCAAATTAAACAACAAAATATCTATTTTATAACTCCCCTCCAAGATGTTACCAGAAGCATTTTCTGATTTGACGCCCCTCTTGACAGGACACCATTTTGACTGTGTCTTCAAAACAGCTGAAAAATCACTATTGAAAAATAAATCTGTTTTCTGATGTGACAGCACTGTGGTTAAATTTGGTTAGGCTTAGGCACAAACACAACTTGTTTAAGGTTAGGGAAAGATCATAGTTTAGGTTAAAATTATAACTCCATTATGGTTAAGTAACTTTTGTCATCATGTCTGCAAGAATAACTACTTGATTAAGGTTAGGGATTGATTGTTGTTGCCTTTCACAAACACAGATCCATGACCTTTACACTGAAATTTTAACAGTTGTTGAAGATTATCTATTGCCAACAACTGAATGTGTTTAGTAACATTTTCAGTTGTAAAAACATCACAGTGTGGATGTTTCTTGCAGCGAGTGAAGACAAAGAGACAGTGTTGAATTAATATGTATAATGGGGAGACTTAAAACGTGTATTTTTTGATGACGAGGCAGCTGCAGTACTCTGCTCTGTGCCTGCCACGTAAAGAAAGACTGCATTGGTTTCATGGGGTGGAAATGAAATAAGAGCATAAGTAATTCTATCAGTGTTATTAAACATGTAGACTAATCTTATCTTTGTCTTGCTGTCCATCTGATAAAAGTCGCGTTTGATACAATTTTTTAGACAGTTCTGCAGTTTGTTCAGCCATCGTCATAGCAATGAAATGAGATGCTATGCTGATAAATAAATTTTACTCAAGGGTTGAAAAACAAGATCTGTTAAAATGTGGATGTGTTAGAAAAATGTGTTCTCCGGTGTGAAGTGCTTAGACTAAAAATATATACTGTCTCAATGAAGAAAAACAGGTTGAGAATATTTCACTCTTCACGTAAGCATTTTCCTAAAACTGTCTTCCACCCCCCAAGCCAAAAAGTGAGTCTATGTAAAAGGGCATAATACACAACACAGATTCTTCTACTTAACTACTATAAATAACCGATGTATACATTAAAAGCCAACCAGTACACATCACAGCACACAGTTATTTTGTTAGCCTGGATTGCAGCCTTTTTTTCACGAGGAGAGAACAAGCAGTGAGAATAGATAATTTCACTTCATCTGCAGTGGTAATGAACACAGGTGCACCCCAGAGGTGTGTCCTTAGTTCACTTCTATATTCGCATTTCACTCATGACTGCATTGCAAAATATGATAGGTACCGCATCATTAAATTTGCGAGCAGCAAAACTGATAGAGGGAATTCAGAATAATGATGAGTCCTTTTCACAGAGAGGAGTTTGTATGACTCACGGAGTGGTGAAGTGAAAATAAAGTTGATTTAAATGCCACCAAGATGAAGGAAATCATTCCTGACTTAAAGGCAAACAGCAGAGAGCACTCTCCTATTATTGTCAGTGGTACTGGTGTAAAGAAAGTAGTTCAAACATCCAGTGTCTTCACTGGCAAACAGGCTCAGCGGCAACTGCAGCTGGTGTAACAGTGAAGATTCCCATAGTCTCATAAGAAAACTGTACTGATCAAGACCGGAGGCTTATAGACAAAGTCATAAAAACAGCACATTAAACAGCTCTGGAACACAGCTGCCATCTGTGGGTGTCATTTAGGTGCAGTGGTAGGGAGATAGTCAGAGATGCAAAACCAACAGGGCGACAGACTGATCACTCCACTCTCATCAAGTAGAAGCTATCACTGTAAGTGCTGCTCTGACAGAAATGCAAAGTGTTTTGTACCAACACATTTAAAAACAGCTTTTACTCTCACTCTGTCTAGGTTCCGAATTTGTTGCACCACTTCACTTACCTAAAACAAGCTGTTGAACTTTTTTTGACAGTTCAAGTAGTTTTTGTATTTGCTTCATCAAGCGCTTTTAATCCTGTTATGTGTTTTCGTCCTGTTTGATGTGTTTTTTTCCTCTTATGTGTCTTGTCTCTTGTCATATTTTCTTGTTGTTATGTCTTTATAGTGATGAAAGGGAAATAAACAAAACAAGACATTTGAGGACATCATCCTGGGCTCTCAGAGCTTGTGCTGGGAGTGTTTCACTTGTTTTTTGACATTTTTATAGACCTGACCAAAAGATTAATCAATTAATCGAAACAATAATTGACAGATTAAAAAAATTAGTTGTGACTTTATTTGTCTTGTTTTTATGCAAATTACCAAATTTATATGATGTATAAATACATCAAGTCAGTAAGTAATCATATGTCACTGTAATAGATATATCATCTGATACATTGTCCATAATATACAAGATGAGCTATGGATAGGATGTATAGGATACAGGATATAGCATAAGACATGCCAAGTATAAGTTGTCAGTGATGTTATATGTTGCTGCATATAGCATATGTATCATATGTAATGTAAATTTGCTCATAATTGACTTTTCTATTAATTTTGTAAAATGACAATACGATGGAAAGAAAACATTCAACTACATCCACATAAAAAGGAGTGAAAGTCATCATGCAGCTCATTAGGGATCACTTTTGCTGAGTGAATGGATCTACTTCGCTGTTTGAGCAGATTTTTAATGTGTTTCTCGCCTAAGGTGATTGTAAAATCTCAGCCGTGGTCAGCCTCTTTCATGTAATACTCCATGTTGTCAGCTCTTATACTCAGATAGACTCCATTGCCCCTGCAACCCAGCACAGAATGAGCAGAGACAGATCGCCAAATCCCAAAATGAAAACCAGTTCACAGCCCTAGATATCTTCAATTAGAAAACATGATCAATAATGTCGAAGCCTGTGCTTGTGCCAAGAAGCTTTACACTGATGTGACCACTCAGTGTGTAATTTATGTAGTTTTTTTCTAAAAAAAAAAAAAAAAAAAAATCTATTTGTTAGATAACCTCATCAAACCTGAATTTCTTTCTGAGTCACAAAGCATTTTCACTTTAAAGGCAAGCATATATTCCTGTTATGAAAAGAGAAACAATGCAAGCTGCACTGGGTGCACTGCTTGACTCAATGGGTGATTGAGTCAAATCAAGCTATTGCGGCTCCACAGCCTGTCATAAACAAATTAGTTAAAGCCAATCATCTTTTTTACAGGAACTGGCCTTTTAAATTTCTGCTCCAAAACACACTACTGAACCAGCATTTTTCACATGCATAACAGCTTTAAACTTGACAAGTTAAAAGGCAGACTGGGTAAGAACATACAGTTTTTCATAATGGTAGATAAATATGGCAGATTATCCAACCCCAACGAGTCCACTGTTCATTTGAAGCATAAAAATTCATCTCCTTTTTCTGTAACATTTGGCAGGTCAAGTAGTGTCTGAAGTGAAATATTAGCTACAAATATTTTTATTTTCATTAGACTGCAAGATTATAATTCATTCATATCATTTATCAAAACTTACACTGTGTCCACACAGAAGTAGTGTGAGCAGCATGTTAGCAGAGCAGTAGCAGCAGTGGCTCTGGTGCTCCGTGTGTGTCTACACAAGATGTATTAAGGCAATACTGAGCTGTAGGTCACCCATGTTTGGCAGTTGCACAGGGTCCAATGCACAATCACTGTAGCTACACATGTAAAACACAGGAAAATAGACTTCAATTGTAAAAATATGCCCCAGGACTCATTCAAAGGTGTACAGCACAAGTAAAACATGAGTCATTATGAGGCTTGTGTGAACAGCTTGATTGATTAAAAAACGAGAATATTTGTCCTGTCAGTCATGAGCTAATGAAATGAAAACGCAACCCAACCAAGGCAGACTGGGCAGAATTTGGAGCTGGCCCAACTTGGGTCCCAGGGTTGGGTTTCAGTTCAGTTGGGTTTTCCTGAGTGGACCTGTGAGGATTTGTAGTCAGAGGATCACCAGAGTTATTGCATCTTATCTTGAGGGAAACATGAATGCGTGCACAAATTCTCTTCTTTAACACTGTAGGTTCAGCCTAAAACACACTAAAAACCTCACAGTTTCAATGAGCTCTCCTAGTAATATACAAGTATACAAAGTATTGTACTGTGAGGGCATAAAAGTAGATAAAAATAGTTAAATGACACTCTAAAGAGTCAGGTTACTTGTGGACAGTATAGGACCTGCTGCCTCAGAGCGTAACTGACTTTTTAAAACATCTTGAGGGGAAATAAGTGTGTGGGTGAGTGGGAGTGACGGGGCTTTCTAGGTCAAGGAAAGTGAATCCCAGGAAAGCTTTTACTTAGAGCAACACGATTTTCTTATCTTGGCTTGACAAAGCCATAATCACATTGTCACTCTGCAAGGCTGTACTATTTATAGGCTTTTCTGTTCCCATAAACAGCAAATTACCACGAAAAGTAATCATCCTCCAAAGTCATAAAGCAAGCCAGGCCATTAACCTTGTTGCTGTCCTTCTTTGGAGACAGCTTTTTGGATTTTAACATAATTTTGACTGCTGCATGTGCTAAAAAAAAAAAAAAAAAAAAAAAATCACAGTTTTCATCTTAAAATTTTGAGTGGCTGCATATGGAAATAGGTGACATGGTGGCTCAGTTGTTAGAGCATTTGCATATTTTTACCAAATTGGTGTGGATATCTTTTGGATGTTGTCCAAACACATGTAGGTCATTTGGATTGGAAACATCATCTTGTCCATGAATAACAGTGTGAGTGACTCAGTCTGTTTCAGCCCTGTTATTAACTGGAGTCTTACCCAGTGTATGTAGGAATATACTTCAGGACCCAGCAAACCAACAAGACAATGACTAATTTACCATATGGAAAGGTTTACCACAGTTATGCCACCGGTATTAGCAAAATATCATCACAGCCATTATTCGTTTTCACTGTCTGCTTCACTTGTCATTTTGTATTGTCATGAAATGCCAAAATGTCTGCAGGATTTTTGCATTTATTTACTCACTCATTCCCTCAGTCTTAAAATTCTGATGAATCCCATAACGCCTCCTACGCCCTCTTTTATGGGTAGACAGCATGCACATGTTCCACTTCAGTGTGTGTTGTTTTGAGACCAGCCAACTCCTGATTAAGTAGTCACTGGAAAACAATTGCAGTTGCATTACAGCTTCTATTTGCTGTCAAAGAACATTAAATTGTCTCAGCAATATACAATAAATACCGTGATATGAATCACATGGCTATATACATGTGTTGATAAGAGTGTTAATGGAAAATTACAGAATTTTTCAACTTGGCTGTGAATTTGGACTTACTACCTTTTTGTAGAGGTTGGGGAAACATGGTTCCAGCAAAACAGCTTATATTGGTGAAAGCAGTGTGAGCTTCCTAAAGCTCTCCAAATAATCATAATTTTTACTTAACTAGTTTAAAATCCTTGTTTCTGGTTCCAAACAAAAGTCAACACAGAATTTATTGAGGAGAGGGCATAGGTATTGCTGGGGCAATCTGCCGGCTAACCAAACAGCTGCGTGTTCATATGCTCAGTCTGGTTTGTTTTCATGTGTGAGACTGTGGGTGGCTGTCAGTTTAGTGTGTAGTCATGCTAGAGAAGTATAGTAAATGAGAAAAGATTTGTTTGTGATATTGTCTCCTAAGGAATTTCAGAAAGTGCCATGGCCTGGTACCCAGTGGACAACCGTCATTCAATCATTTAACTTTGATGGCTAACCTTATTTATTCAAACTGTAGTACACAGACCAGAGCTAAATCATATGAAAAAGTAAGGACAATGAGTGATGGCAGAGGCAGAAAGGCAGCAGAGGAAAGGCCCACAAGAAAATGTTCTCTGCAAAACTGATGGTGTTTTTTGTGGTCACTTCTCTCCAAAGCTGACTGAGAAAGAAAACCTTGCTGTAAACCTCAACTTGTTCATGGATGCGAGTGATCCCAGCTGTGTAGCTTCAACTGATTAATTTGCAGTTCGGATAAACATTGCTGTACTTTGTTTCAGCTTCCTAAAATTTAAAGTAGAGGAAAAGACAAAGCCTGGCTGGACCAAACAGTCAACGCCCGGTATGCTAAGCAAATGAAATCAAAACCCCTACAAAGAAACCAAAGCCTTTCAAGAGATTCAGCTTGTTTAGCCAACTGGTTGCCCAAAGTGTAGCCCTGTGTAGTTAGCAAAAATAGCTGATGTAGAGTGTTACTTTCTGTCTGTGCAAAGTACAGTTATGATGACCCATAAAAATTGTCCAAAACAATAAGACCCAGGCTGAAAAATATTGTAATTCCTTTAAGATAGCCAGTTGTAGTCAGACGTGCAGGCCTCCTTTACAATATGGTGGTGTGGGGTGGAGTTTCTCAAAAACTTTTAGGTTTAGCATAATGTTTTGGTTAGAGACACACTCTCTATAAATATGTGAGGTATTTCCTTAGCACTTAGTTTAGTTTACCATAAACCTTATTACTTAAAAAAATGTACAATAAATGGGCTTGTTTCTGAGCATATTATGGCTTCAAGGCTCTCTTACAGTAAATCATACTGGCGTTTTCCCATTTTGGGCTGTCAGATCAGTTTGAGTTTTCTGGAGTCCCAACAAGGAAATGCACAGCACTTAGCAAGTGTTCTTCGAGTGCTCTGTTGTAGAATTAAATGGACAGCCTGTAACCTTCTGCTTTATTGAAGGCTGTGAGTGCCTGAGCCAGGCACCTCTGTTCGCCAAAGGTTGGTGTCTGTCAAAGACATTGGCAGTTAAATTAGAAATACACCATTCCTACTCTCGCTTGACCGCTTGTGGTAGTGGTCCCATCAGGTATATTAGCCAAAGTGCAGGGACAGAGCTTGTTCCTCAAAATCAATTGGGTTTTTAATGCATTTTCTCTTCATACATCAGTGGCCTATTTGTGGATAAAGATTCTGACCTTGTCTCAAGTCTGTGGAATCTTGACATTTTAAGAGAATTTATCACTAGAAAGTTTTAGTGTTGTCTCCATCATTACATATCCTGTCCAAACAGACAGGATATGTAATTTTTCATACTTTGTGCCTGATATTGAAGGGTCTTTAGAGCATGGCGCTCCACAAATCCTACAAAGAAAAAAAAAAAACTCAAAATGAGAAACGGAGGCCAATCTGCAAGTAATGATGATGTGCAACTGGGTCCAGAAGAAGACCAAAGTAGAGGGTAGAAGAGAAGGTGAGACTCAAGGGTGGATTGGAGGCAGGGGGGTTTAGAGTGCAGTGGCAAAATGTAATTTTCCAACAGGTGATTTTAACACTGAGTGAATAAAAAGGATTTCTAGTACTGTTGCTGAAACAGAAATGGCAGTGATTACTTGCAAAGTGGATGAAAGGTATTGGACACTGAGCACCCTCCATGTTTTGTTACAAAATCATGTGACATGAAGTATTAACCAAAATCCAGTCCCTGTTTTGCAAATAATATGAAATGTACAAATTAAGAAACAGGTAATATATTGTTGTACCTCAATAGTAACCTTCCCCACTGCTGGGACGCCTGTTGCTCAAGAGTAAGAGTAGGTTTTACATTAATTGTAGGGTTGGTGGTTTGATCCCAGCTTCCCCGTCCATATGTGAAGGTATCCAATTTGGAAAGAATCTTTCACTGGAAAGAGGAAAGAGAGGTGGACAATAACATGCAACTAAGGTCTCCACTGGGTTTCGCGGTGGATGCCTTAATCCAAATGATGAAACAGAAATGTAATTTTTAAGACAGGCGGGTTTTTGAGGGAAGAATGGAAGTTGCTTTGGACAAAATAAATGCCATTACTTTCCATTTTATAGCACATAGTCAGCCTGAAAAGTTTCAGTGAAGAATCATCAAACTACACACCTTGTAATGCACTCAGCCGTAAACCGCAAGACTTTCAGACTAAAAACGAACTTGCTAAAGCTACATTGCACAAAGGTGTTCTTTGATCTGGAGCGGCTGTCTAACTCCTTATCAGACAATGGTGTGACAAGAGCGGAAAGCTCTGAGGTAATCTTTGTTATTCTGCTAGAAGTAGTGTTGCCCACAGGGAGAGGATTCCCAGACTGTTTAATCAGCCATATTAATCATACATTATTTATTACAATTACAAGAGCTTCTCTGTGTGCAGCAGTAGCCTCAGCCCTCAAAGGCAACAGCATGAGAAAGAGTGTGTGAATAGATTAAACTGAGCCTTTGGCACTTCTCAAAGAACAAAATGTATCGTTCAGGACCGAGTGAAAAGACATCTTTCTATCAGCCCTACATGATGTCAGTCCAGAGGCAAAAAGGAATGACACACACGTTACTGCTGTGTGGTATATCACACAAAATGTCAGAAATGCCCTTAGAGCCTGTACTTCTCAGCTATGTCCGTACTTCAAGGCACCAGGTTTAAGCATTAAAGTTGATTATCTCCCCCAGATACAAATAAGGCACAGTGGGGTAATACAATAATTAACAGGGTAAAATGACAGAAAAATGTGTAAAAGTACATGCCTCACTTGTCTTTATCAGTTGCTTGGTTCACTGCCATACTTTCTGAGAGCAAGCACCTGCTTTGCCAAACACAAAGCATAGCGGAGAGCTTGCCATTACAGGTATTTCTCTAGGCCATCCATCATCGTGGCATGGCAGCACTGAGGTATGCTTAGGTGAGCCTGATTAAAGCCAAGAATGCCTCCCGACCCGCTCCGAAGGAAATGAGAGGGGAGGGGGGACTCGCGCCCCTGCTCCATCCATCTCCCTACTGCTTTATTCATGTGCTATCTGGTTCACTGGCTTTTGCTTCGTGTTCCCTCTCCATTACTTGAATTCTACAGCAGGTGCTGGTGAATTGTGCATGTCTCATTATATGTTCCACAATACCTTCCTCTCACTGCTCTTTTGTGTGTGGATGATTGTGCCTGGAAAGATTATCACCAACCATCTATTCACAAAATCTATCTTTTCAGATAAGAAGAATAAAATTAACCATTTAATGTATAGTGTTTTTTTTAACAGTTCACAAAATCCTTTTGATAAACAACAGAACACTACTACAACTGCTACTACTACTGCAACCAACTGCACCAGCATTTAAAAGTACTTGTGCAGAATGACCCTTTTCAGAATAATGTATTATTGGATTACAGTTATTGATGTAATTGATGTGTACATCACTTCAGTGTTGCAGCTGGTAAATGTCAGGTTAATTTTAATTACATGCTATTGGGTAGCTATGAATTTCCTCCCTATGGATCAATAAAGTCTAACCTTTAATAATGCGCCATAATTTGCTTGTTTATTGTCATTTATATTATTGATCTCCTAGGTCACTGTTAACTAAAGTTTAAATATAAACTTGTAAATGTGGTGTCAAATTTGCCTCAAAACACTAATTGTTTTTTTTTATTTAAGAGTGGTGTTGAAATGTTTTAATCTTGATTTCCCTGTCAAGCACTATGTAACATTGTTTTGAAGGGTTCAATATATATAGTGTATTATTAAGTGTATTATCATTATTAGTAATAGTGGTAGTAGTAGCAGTAGTATTCAAAACTTAGGTCTTTGCTAATTTTCCCCAGTGGAAAAACAAAGTCATCTTTACTCATAAACTCTGAATTAGTACCAGCATGTGGGGCAGAAGCTGAGGACAAATGGAGGGTTCAAATAGCAGCTTACAGAGTTAAAATGTTTACTATGTGCCCCAGCGCAAGATTTAACTGTGCTTAGTAATTAGTAAAATTTTACATCAACAGTTAATCCTTGAGGAGATGCCTGAATTGAAATGGTGTGATTTTGTCTCCTTTTACTAATTAAGATCTGAGGTGCTGTATTCAGAGCGAAGTGGAAATGTGAGAGATGTGTGACTTGATGCCAAAATAGAGAGTTACAGTAGTGTAGCCAAGGTTTTAAGAAATTAGGAAAGCAGCAATTACATTTTCCAAATGATACATTATAGTAACTTTAGAAATTGGCCTCAAATGGAAGGATGCAGCAATGCAACTCTCTGTGTTCTTAAAAGGGGCCTTGTTTGCTACTGCACGTTTTAGAAAATTCACAGTTTCTAACACATTAAAACACACAAATATTAAATTAAGAATGATATTAGATCATTTAATTAGATCAGAGCCGCATGAAATGCTGTTGAAAAAGGCTCTGTAACTGGACTTTAGTTATTAGAGTAGTTATGAATATCAGTGGGGTTCACTTCGGCTCTCAATAGACTGTATTTTGTCACATTTGTGATTGACTGCCTGCTGTTTAAAGGAATAGATTGTGCTACAGGAAGCTGTACAAACGGACATTCACAGGAATCATCTTCACACAGAAATCTTCTCATAAGCTAGGCTGAAAAATTACCTTTAAGTTCATTTCATATCTCTGTGACACAGACTCAACAAGGAGACATAGATCAGTAGATTCACAAAGGGAAAATTTATCCCTGGCCTTTCATGTTGTAAGGCAAATTGGCAAGTAAATGAAAATCTGGACAGGGCCAATGACTGAACCTTGAGGAACTCCACAAAGCAATGTCTGCTGAAAAAGGATTTTCCTTTGATTAAAGCTGAACTTTTAACTGCAATCTGCTGCAAAATAAAATTTCTGGCTGTCACTGGTATAAAATGACTGTGTGCTATGTGTTGTTCTAAAATCATTTCGCTTGTACCTGTCCTCAGATATGAACCATAGGAGCATACCAGCGGAAAGTGTACTAGACTTTTGTTGTCATGATAACGATAATAAACACAGTTTGGTTAGGCTTAGGCAAAGAAACTCCTTGGTCATAAGTTTAGGAAAAAGTTTGGCTTCATATAAGTACTTTCTGGCTAGCGTCAGCTGTCTTCCATGTGGTGCTAGGCAGGAAGTAAATAGTGAGTTTTCAGAGCCTTTTCACTGACAACAGCTGCCTGTTGTGGCCAAAAATGAATGCTATGAGAGCAATGAGAGTGAACCAAATGTGTACTCTCAGTAAAGGTGTGGGCCAGACAGCCTAACAATGATCTGAAACTCGCTACGAAGCCATGCAAAGCCAGGGTGTGCTACAGATGTGGGTTATAATTCTCTGTAGGTTCACTACAAACAGCATCATTTTGGCATTGTCCTTTGATTCCTTGTTATTATTACAAAAAATCTTAATTATAGTGACTTTAATTATTGTATTTATTTAACCTTCCTTTGCGAGGAAAAGTCTCAAGTGTCCTGGCCAAGACAGGCAGCAGCACAATTAACAGGGTTGCAGACATACATATAATAATTTACAATGAAAATAAAGAATGAATTACAGACTCATGAAATATAAAAATATTCATCAAATATTCATCACAAGTCATCAACATTAAAGATCAAAGAGGGGAAATTTGAATCAGTCAAGTATATAAATAAACATCTTTTTTTTTTTTACAGGAATGACATGAAATCTGAATTGTTTCAAGGTGATATCTATTGATAAAGTTATTCAAAATCAAATTTGGCCAAAAAAGAAGGGTAGGAACATTTTGCTTTGTTTTGCTGCTCTGGGAAGGTAGAAAATCAAGTATTCTGTGTCATGCTCCCCATAAGAATGTATGAGCTTTCTGGATCTTGTTGGACGCTTTTCAGTTTGTCAAATGAAATGAGAACGTGTGAGATTATTACAGCTTGCCTGTGTGGATCACCAAGGCTTTCTCATACAGTACTCACCAAAGATGTGGGAATGACTCACAGAAACTTGTGCTAAAGCCTAGGTCGATTACGTTTTCTTCTTGTTTTTATGCCTCTAATGAGCTGTTTCATCTCAAGGGTCTTATCCTGCTGTTGAAGTGAATAAACCTAGTGTAATGTATGTTTGGAGTTCAAAATGAGTTTAAGTTTAACTTTCACTATTGTGTAATGTAGTGCCCTTTGTTAGGGGATCTCTTTTAGTCTAAATTATACAGCCAAGGCAACAGGATATTCAGTAGAATGAGTGAAGTAACAGGCAATACATACAAAACAACCTAACACATGATGGTTGTCTAAATTTACAGATCAGAGAATCTGAACTCAAGATTGTGTAGCCATGATGCAAGTCAGTGAATGTCAGAATGAGTAGAGTCCAGGGAGAATATCCTGGGCAGTGATTGTGCTTTCAGGTTCCAAACTACAGCACTGTAATAAATTATTGCTGAAGTTAAAAAACAAAACCATTGTCCTTGTAGAACCTCCCAAAATAATATCACAATCAAGATCCTTGGCTTCCAGTTTCAGGGTAGACATCCTCATATTAACAAATGTTTAATGTGATTTTTGTTTCGGGGTGGTTTGCTCCTTTAAGTACATCAGGATTCTTTTGGCAGTTGCAGAGGACATAAAGTGTAATCCTCTAATGACAGTCAGGCCCGGCTTGGCTCACATATTACTGTGAAGAGGTAGTAGCTACAGCAGATCCTGTTAGTTTCAATTTGCTTACTGCTGCTGAGCCAGCAGACTGAACTGAATGATAAGGGACCAGAATCAAGCTTAATCCTTCTATCTCCCTCCTTCTCTGTCTCTCTCCCTCTAACCAACGACAACCAGTTGATCTGCTATCACCCCTGGCTGTGCGGGGAAGCCAATAAATGTTCCTCTGAATGTGATGTGATGTACATTTTATTGTCTTCCACATCGACTAATTCTCATTTCTTACTAAGATGCAAGCAGGGAGAAAAAAGCTTGGTGCCTTGATTTTTTTTCCCACTCTGCTTCTGCTTTTTACCTTCTCCCCTGGCAGTACAGAGGGTTTGGAAAAGGCAGTCTTACTAAAGCTTTCCCTTGGTGCATTTGACTTTATGTGGCAATGCAGAGATGGCAGTCTAAGCAGCATAATCTGGACCCCCCACCATCTGCCTGGAATGTGACCTATGCGTATGCTTTCAAGAGACTGTGCACACAGAAATGTGACTACAATTTTAACGGTAAAGTGTATGATTTATTTAAGTTTTTGGTCATTTTCAGACAGGCACACCTAATTTTGCATATTTTTGGTGTATCTACACTTAAATGGATGCAACGGGATGGGTAAGCTTCCCTTTAATACAGCAGTATACTTCATCACTTTGCTGTTAAGTAGGGGAGCATTTTATGTTAGTGGCTCACCTTGAGTAAAAACATGTCAAGCTCAGTGCTAAAACACTTTTGAGAATATATTTTTTGTTTCTCCTTTGAAAAAGATTTTTTTCCCTGCTTATTGTGCTTCATTTGACTGCTGTCAGAGCTGTTTCATGTGCATGAGTTTTTGAATTTCAACTCAAAGGAAGCACCTCTGTCTGAACCAGAGACTCTGCAGGAAGCTCAGCTGAGGAAGGCGAACGACCCACAAACAGACCTGGTTGCGTGTATCTGCCTGTGTGCATGTGTGTGTGCTGGTGCAAGGAGAGGAGTAGGTAACAATGGGCTGATGTAGCTCAGAAGAGGCATCTCCAAGTATGTTTTTTGTATTTGTACAATATTAAGAGCTCTTGGTAAAGGAGTATTCATGAGGAAAGAGGAACAGTCACAGACAGCACGGTTTGAATTTTTGTCATTTGTTGAGACTGATACACCACTGTTTGGATGCTGATGCATGAAAGTGTGTATGAAAGTATGTAGCCTGTGATTGCAATTTTGCAGCCAACTCTCATATTTCAGTTTTCAGAGCTAAGATCACAAGAACAGGCTTTCAACTGTTTTACCATGAAGGGAGAAGGTAATTTTTATATGGATCATTTGGCAATGGATAACAATAACCACAGGCAAGTTCTAAGTCTATGGTCCACTGAAATTAACTGAAAGCAGGGAAGAACTGGTATCTGAATATACAGAAAAAGCACATTTTTTGATATACTGTACAAAACTGTTGTTGCTTTGGAAAACGTTTGGCAGTAACATACAGAATATCTGTTTTGTCGAGCTAATAATGCAAAAAATATTATCATATTATCATACTGAACATGTTTGGGAAAACTGTATAAAAGTCATCATTTGCGGCTTGCAAAATATGTTCAGATTTTTCTTGACTTTCTATAAGAAATGCAACGACTTGAAGCACACAACAGTCTACCTTGGTGGTGTTTATTGCAGACTGCACCAGAAAATGAATGAATAAATAAAAATATTTCACATGACACGCCACAAAAGTCATAATTGGAAAGGTTTCATTTTACAGTGTGAGAATACATGCATCATAAGAAAATGCTTATAAACAGAATGACAACAAATAGAAATAGTAGCAGGTTTTTTGTGTGTGTGTGTATGTTTATGTGTGTGTGTGTATTGGGGATGAGTGTTAGGACTGCTGGTGGAAGTAGTGTGACAGCCCTCAGGAAGAGCCTAGGGAGGATCGGAGCATCTCGTGAAGGATTTTGCAGCAGATGGTTGTCTGCTTGGTCGGGGTGAACGGTGCCCTTGTCTCTGACCTGGTGTCATCCTTTTCCAGTATGGAGGGCAGCTGAAGGCCAGTGATTTTTCACTCTGTACCTTGCCCTTGGAGCAGGAACACAGTGAGCTTATTTGGACCAGGCTGTAAGAATGTTTTCCCTTACAGACCTGTATTAGGATAATACCTGTTAAGAGGCGTTATCAGTTCTGAGCTTGAAAAACACCTTCCTACTCTCAGAGCCAGTCTCACCACTGATGTCCATTCATTCTTTACACCTCCAGATTTTATTTCTGTGTTGCATCACAGGTTCAAGGCTTTGCTTTGTGGATGTTGGGCATGTGTGGGAAATGCTGAGGTTCTTTTAATTGGGCTTCCCTGGGCCAATTCTTTAGCCAAGAGGTATTCCCCTACAAATTGAGAAATGTCTCATGACTGACAGACAATAGCAGCAAATGATGATCTCATAGACTCTGTATTGGAAAAAAAAAGAATTTACCATGGAGGAATAAAATATTTATGAAGCATTTGGAACAAATCCCATCATCTATTCGCCTCTGCAATTTCCTTTGAATGTGGAGCAGAGTGAAAGAGGCAGGAGCTCTATGCTGCTCTCTCCAGAGATGCCTGTAGACAAATGCTGCACTATATCAAAACTTCAGTGAGGGAGGTGACAATGTCAGCTGCTGAACTGTGGGGGAGTGCAAACTGCAGGCAGAAAACAGTGTGTTTGAGACTGGCTGATATTGGATTCAAGGTTTGGATGCATGGTTTCTCTACTGACACCTAATGGCTAGTGATATAAAATATTCAAAATATATCCAAATAATAAGAGAATGACTATAGACATGGCACATAAATCTTATCCTTACAACAGCACGGGCTCCCTCAATAAATCCAGTTTTGCAGGGTCTTTGCCTCTGCCTCATTCTTTTTTCACATTCTCACTATAAATAATAAGCATCCCCTTTTGACTTTTTATCTCACACCTTTGTCTGCTTTTATGCACTGCTTTATTTATGGGGAAAAAAGAGAATAGTGGTATTTTACCAATTACTAGTTCACATAATAAATTATTGAAACAGTAGCCCATCAAAATTTATTTTATTATCTTAAATCTGAGCCACCTAGGTTAGTACTTTAAGAAAGAAATGAAATCAAAATTTACATTTACAAATGTAATTATTAGTGATTACATTCTATCTTATATAAGAAATGTATGCTTATTGTCAAACACTCAAAATGCATTTTTAAACATAAAGCTGCAGTCCAATTGCTTGCACTGTAATCTATTTTGGTTTAACCATATACATCCTCAACACTATGAGTGTGAACAGGAACAGTGTTAGTGCCCAATATAGAGCCAAGAAATAGAACGTAGTGCCTCACTTTTCAATTGCTTGAAGGTTAATTATTCAAGACTTCCCTCTCTTCACAACAAGCCAAGAACAGCAGGATAGCACGGTGAGCTACAGCTTCTTCTTTATTCCCTTGGAGAGTGTCAGAAGTTTAAAACCACTGTTCAGCTGTAATTGAAATGCACACGTTGTCTGAAGTCTGGCGCCTTCAACCAAGGCAGAAGGAAAATAACAAACATAACCTCAAACATACCACAAATATAACCTTAGCTACTCCTTCGGTAAGCGGAGCAATCAGCAAAATGATTATAATCAGCAACAAGACTAATCTATTCTTTGTTATTTTGATTATGCATGCATTGTGATTGTAAATGATGTGTGTAGACTACTTGGTCCATCTGATTAAAAGTTTAAAAAAACATATCAGTACTTTACAATTAATATGTTGGACATGTAAGCAACAACACACCAAGAATAAGGGTGGGTTTCTAATTGAGTTTCTATATTTTTAAAAATCAATTACAATCAATTAAGCTCCACATAAGGAGCTGAAACATTTTTTAAACTTGCATCAAAAGGAAACAAGGATCAGGAAACAACAATAAAAAAGGCAACACAGGCGAACCTCATGTAGACAAAACTGGGGGTGAAGGAAAGCCTTCAATTACATTCACATACTGAAGTCTCCACAAATTTCTGTGTTGTTTGTGTATAAAGGCCTCTTTTATTGTGCCTTCATGACACATTTCCTAACCCAGTTTTTTTCTCATCGTTAGTAGTCAAAACCAGATACAGAAACATAATTTCAACAAAAAAACATTGCACAACAATGTACATGCTGTAATCATGCTATTTTGGCAGGATGGAAAGAACAGGAAAAACAGAGTTACAGTGGGTGTCAGATTTTCCCAATATCTCTGACTCTGAAATTACAAAAAATGAGATATCAGAAATGATCATGACAAAAGTCAGAGACTCAAGGGAATGGTTTTTCCCACTCGGCTGCTTGTAATTACCATTAACGCAATATGAAATGAATGCCTCAGCACTGCAACACATGCAAGTCATACAGTTAGTTTACTGGCCTGATTTGTGAGCAATAATGGCCAAGGCTTGTCGTATCAAACATTACGGTTAGGTGTTAGCGGGTTAAGGGCTGGGGGTTTGGGTTAAAACTCAATGCTTTTTTCCAGTTATATCATTAGTATTGATCCTTTTCATAGCAGAATAAAGTGAAAATCAAATAACAACTCATTATCAATTATCAAAACTGAAGATTCATAACATTTTAATGAACTAGGTACCTGTTGTCAGAGGACACAGAAATACAAATCTACCGTGTGTACAGCGAATCACATTAGGCAATCATAATTCTCGCCCTGGAACATGGCCACAACCATACTGTATCTCCAGTTAAACCGTAACTGCGGTGGAGCTGTGCCAATAGTGGTTGCTACTAGCAACATAATGTTCAACTGAAACCAATTGCTGGTTGCAGAACAGTGGGTATCAAGACCTCCATTTGCTCTTGGACTTTAGACTACAGAGATCATCCCACTTTTGTTCTATTCCCACTTCACAAATGATTTTGTATTCAAAAGTAGCTCTGTCAGAATTTAACTGTAAAACTTGCTGACAACTCTGTAGCTGTGAGCCTCAAGGGCAGATGAGTGATGCGTGGAAAATCACCTGATGCTTAACAGAAGGAAATCATACTTCAGACTAAATAGATGAGAGGTGGAACTACGTCAGCAATAATTTAATTTAGATACTCCAGTGATTTTACTCAGAAACATAAGATGACTTTCACCTGAAGAAGCAAAAAAAGAAATTACTGTTTCTGTTCTATTCCTCTCAGAAATTATTTTATCCGAACTGCTGTAGTCTCCTAAAATGTGCCACTGAGCACTGTGTGTATGCAGGTTTTGCTCACAGCAGCAGGTGATTTTGCTGATTTAAACCACCTCTCTGGTTGAAAGTGTGTTAAACAGTGAAATAAGATGCTCAGCTTGCATGGACATGACTCCACCAAATTAAGGTATAACCCTGCTGTCAATAATCATGTTGTGCAATATTATCAAAAAAAAAAAAAAAAAAGAAAAAAGAATAAAAAAAAAGAACCAGCATCCAGATATGAGCAAAAATCACCTGCTGGTTCCCGTCCCCTCCACACAGAAACACTATCATGATTGCAGCTAAGAAATGACAGCTAAGAAAAGCTGCATTTTCTGAAGAAAGTATGTGATGCCTGAACAGAAGCCTCCTGGAGCTTTTTACTGGGGTGTTGATGATGATGATGACAAGCAGGCTGTAGCTACCACAAAGGACACTGTCCTCAGTACTATGTCTGGTGGATATTATATAGGCTAATATAAGTATTTGGATGAAGTAGTGACCTTTTAAGCTCAATATATTTCTAAAATGTGGTTTCCATTTTTCATGACATCTTTTTAGCTTTTTTTCTTAGTGGACCCTGTTAAAATAGTGTACCAATACTAACAAAGAAATAGTGTACTGGTTGACTTATTGACCTCAGCAGAGGTCATGTGACCTCTTGATTTTTTTTAACCTCAGTATTTCAAGAGATATCTCTCTCTCTCTCTCTCTCTCTCTCTCTCTCTCTCTCTCTCTCTCTCTTTGCAAGTTGGAGAATGGAGGATCTGACATAGTTGATATTCTACTACAGTGGTGATAGTATATGATTAATCAGTATGTGTATATCCAAATTATATGCAGTAAACCTGCGGCTTTTGTGGTACCTGGGGGTCTGGTGGCCCTGGGCAGTCACTGCGGCAATCCAGCCTTGGTCATTACTTGAAAATGGAGAAAACAAAAATAAAAGAACAAAAATAAAAGAATTACAAAAAAAAGGAATATCAAAAAGCTCCACTAATCATTGTGGCCAAATCTTCAGCCTTATTTGGAAACAAATCAAAGAGGCCTTGTTACAGTGCATTATTTTGCATATTTGGGGGGTGTTCATGAATTGCCATCAGTGTTCTCCTGCGTTCAAAGAGAAAGAGCACTTAATAAACTGACTTTATAAAACGTTTAGTTTAAGCAGTATAACTTAAAGCATTAACTGATCTGATAAACAGCTGATATTATCCACTGTTGTGTAAAGCTCCGCCTACTACGGCAATGTTGCATCAGAATCGCAATATCCGGGAAACGTCATCAGCCCTTAGCCGGCACCCTTACTGCTTACAGTACACATTTCTCAGACTTTGCCAAAGTTATCTCTAAAGGTGGGGTAGCTTTTCACGTGTAATGGCTGAACAGGCTGTCGTGGAGAAAATGAGTGAACTACAAGTGGACGAGAGAAAAAAGGTGATACTTCACTTTTGAAACCTGCAACATTTAAATCGTATTAGCCAGCTGGCTAGCAGCTAGCCTAGCCCTTCCTGTCATTTAGCCACCAGCAATGCGGTGCTAACGAAACGGCTAGCTAGCTATTATGAACAACTCAATGTTGGCTTTACCAGAAATGTTTATCTTAAGGTAACAGAAGCATTAGTTTAGTTTTTTTGGTTTTAATCTATTGAGGTGGTAAATTGTGCCACATTGCAATTAAGCAGTCCCAGCCAGTTAGTTTGATTTAGCAAACGTGGCTTTTAAGAGGTCGCCTGTCGCCAAACTCAATTCAAAGTTCTGACAATTGAACATCTCAGTGCTTATCGGTAGGTTTGCACACATGTGAGGGCAGTACTTGGGACTTTGCATGAATCATTTATGTTCTCTGTTCAATCGGCACACAGCAAATGGAGCAAGCGGATTTTGTTTCATATATAGCTCACTCTTGAAAACTGGTTTGTAGTCTCACAAATTTCTAATAATAACTCGAGTCGTTATAACTTGGAGGACACTGTCAGGTGGCGTGAGCCATTTATAATTACATATTGGATCACTCAATGGATTTACCCTAATAGTTTTTATGATTCGTCTTAGATTATATTCTAAGTGCTAAGTACTGTAGGTTATATACCTATGCCTCTTTGAAATAAACAGTTTTTGTCTGTGTGTTCCTAATAATAGCTGTGTATGCTACCATTGTTATATCATACACCGTGTGTGAAGAGATAATGTCTAGTCTGTATCCATGTACTTCTGTCTAAACCAGCTTCATGCAAAACTTGTCTTTCTTAAACTAACCTCATGACTTGATTTTTGGAAAGGGGGGAACTGAAACTGGCAAAGATGGAGGAAAGAAGAAGGCTAAGGGTGCCGCTGGAGACTCCGGAGGCAGGGCTGAGGTAAGTTGTTAAATTTATGTACCTGCTATTATTAGACAGTATTTTATGTTTTATTTTTTTGTATTACAAGAGCATAAATCATTCTGTATGTCCAGTGTCTGTGTAGAACTGTCATTGTATGCGTATACATCTAATAGCAGTCATGCGGCAGCTCTATGATGAAACACTTACTTAATGGGTTTGTTGTTGTACTGTTGTGATGTCCAGCCACAGATGAATCTGGGAAGCACTGCATAGTCTTCTAAGTGTAAACTAACAATTACTATGCACAGACCTCTTGAGCAGACTGTTTGCAGATAGTTTTCCTAAAATACTTACATTGTCTAGTACCTCACCTTTTGTGCTTCCTGTAAATAAAAAGGCAAACAGAAATAGTTGTGTCAAATCATGATAGTTTCAGCACTGCTAAAATTAGTTTTCAAAGCAAAAAGTTTTTCAGCACACTAAATCATATTTTTTAAATATCAGGTTTGATTTCAATCTCTGACTTTCATTATGCCACCTTCTTTGTGCTCTAACCGGCTTTTGAGCTTGAGCTTTCAAGCTCAAAAGCCAATTATATAACTGATTTTGTTATATAATTAAGCAAAGAAATAATGTTACCTTTTTCTGTGAACATGGGCTTGACCCTCAGTTTGATGTCTAACTACTTCAGACTGTCAGCAATGAAATCTTTTTCTTTAAGGAGGACATAAGTTGTACAGAATAGCAACAGGTGAAATTTATAAAAAGTGACAGCATTATCCACTTCTCCCCCTTTTTTGTTATCGTCCAGCTGTCACCACCACCTCAGTACATCGATGAGCGTCTTACTTTGTACACAAAGCTGAAAGCTGAGCATGATGCCCTGATGGCAGAGAGGGCTGCAAAGGATAGCCGAGCCATCAAGGTGACCCTGCCTGATGGAAAGGTGGTAGAGGCCGAGTCTTGGAAGACCACACCATACCAGGTGGCCTGTGGAATCAGGTCAGTGTGATGATGGGATTGATGTCTGACTAGACTAGATGTAATTGTTTCTTATTGAATGTGGTTCTTCACTTTCATGTAGCACAAAAAAAGAAGAGAAACCTCAAGGGTACTTCAGGAATTTAATTTCCAAAGATTAGCTGTCAAGTTTATTTCTACAGCTTGTAATCATCGTTACAGTTTCAAAAGACTTCACAACACCCACATTATGAAAACAGTAATTGGAAATGACACCCGCCAACCTTAGACTGTCTACTGAAGACACGAAAATAGTTTGACAAAAAACCTCATTAGTGTTATAAGTAGAGCAAACTTTGCTTTGGCAGAGACTGGAACTGAGCTCCCTACCAGCATGGTCCAGTTTGTGCTAAATTCCATAGTGTTAACATAGATTAAATGTTGATAACCACAGGGTATATGAACAGACTGCACCGTAAAAACACAGTAGAAAGCTTGAGGAAATGTCAGGAGCTCCATCACCAGCTATCGCTGCTCCATATGACTCAGAAGCACCACCCCAGCCTCTCTGTAATTTCTTTATGGTGCAGTGTAGACATTGGTGTATGTGGCTGGTGTTTTTATTCTTTTGTGGCCCGTAAGTCTGTTTTTAGGTTTTAAAATTCTCATGACCAAGGCAGTTGGGCAGTTCTGTATTGCAATTCCAGAAGCATGGGAGGAACTTGGGAAGGGCTGGCACTGAACTGTAAGCTGCGTCCCTTTTTCTCAAACCAACACAGACCTTGTGTGACCAGCCAAACTACATCTACAGTATGACTTGTGTTGACATTAGTGTCACATGATCGGTTCTAGATGGCACACTTTTGGAAAACCTTTGTTGTACTTGGGGCTGGGAAGTATATCCCAATCTGACTTGTTGCCATTGTAATGATATCGTGGAATTTTATTTATGTTGTTGACTGATGATTGTTGAATTGTTTTATGTGAATTTATATGCAGAGAAAACGCAGATGCCACTTGATTTTGGAAAAGAATAGCAGCTAACACCCAATGGAAGTTCTGTAAAGTGAAACTGAAAGCTACAGTTTCATATGCCATTGTCATGCACATATTTAATACTACTACAGCAAATATTTAGATCACCAGTGTTGGAAGGTATAATGTAAAATGTATTAATTTAGTTATATGGGACATATTAGAAACATAACAATGATCTATGTCCAGCCTACTCTGTTTACAGTAGACCTTCTGAAACAGTGTTAATTGATGTTTTTGTTCACCATAAATATTTTATGGTTTCTGTCTAGTCAAGGCCTCGCCGACAACACAGTGATAGCCAAAGTGAACAACAGTGTGTGGGACCTGGACAGACCTCTGGAAGATGACTGCAGCCTTCAGTTGCTCAAGTTTGATGATGAGGAAGCTCAAGCTGTAAGCACACCTCGGCTATGGTCTAACAAAGCGTGCATAAGTAAATGTACTGTAGATTTAGATTTTCTTCTGTTATGCATGGATTAGTAGAGAGAAATGTAGCATAGTAAATTCATCTTAAACACTTTCTTCTTATGTTTTCTTTACAAATTCTGCAAATTATAGTCTCAGACTGTAACATGCATAACAAATCCGATGGTCTACAGCATCTTGAAGAGTGTGTTCAGCTGTATTGATATGCAGTTAGGGCAGGGCACCTGAGCATGTAAGGTCAAAGTGATGAATGAGAGGTTTACAATCAATAATAAACTTCAGAGCTCTGTGATCCACTTAGTGTCTGAGCCACAAAGACATTAAGAGGAGATGTGAGAATATAAAAAATTGTTGCAATGATGTACTGTCATAAAAGTGACAGCAACTGGTCTCTCTAAGAGAGTAATGCGACTTAAAAAAAAAAGACCCATTTCAGTGTCATTGTCTTTAGAAGGTACTGAGCCATTTGTCAGTACAACAGTAAGAGATTCCAAAGTCTCAGTCCATTTGCTTTTCCTGATACCTTTTGTCAGTAGGTTTTGTAGCACCGTTTACATATTTTTTAATATATAACCATACATTGTATGGTCAGCATTCAGAAGAAGTGATATACATTGCTTAATTGGTTTGCATCTCAAAGGTCTGCTGCTCAGTGAATGATTGCAATATCGGGATAACAAACTTTATTTTCCACAGCATGTTTATCATTCTCATTCTTAATAAACACAAAGGGATAGACTGGACTCCTATCTTGTTATTTGGGTAATATTTTTTTGTATATTGTTTAGGTTTACTGGCACTCCAGTGCCCATATCATGGGTGAAGCCATGGAGAAGGTGTATGGAGGCTGCCTCTGCTACGGTCCACCCATCGAGAATGGCTTCTACTACGACATGTTCCTGGAGAACAATGAGTGAGTTGCACAGGCTTTGGGCTCAGATTTGTCTGTGTAATTAGTTGTGTTAGTCATCTCTCTGTGTTATTTTGGTGTTTACTTCAAGGCTTGGCAGCTGTCAGTCTGGTTCACAGTCTGAGACGGGTAGCAAACACAAAACAGGAGTGATTGCAATGACACTAATGCTGTCTAGCTGGAATTTTATTGGGTGTGGATTTGAAATGACATCTTTCAACATCTGCCAATGAGATTTGAGACCTAAAAGCATATCTTTTCAAAACACAGAACTAGAGATTACTTCTGTGAAGCTTTGAAAGTGTGTCGAGAAATTTGAACACTTCTTCTTCGTAAACAACTTTTTCACTTGACCTTTCCCTGAAACAGATGCATGTCTCACTGCTTCAGGCTGCAGGATAGCGTGAGGAGTGCTGTCTAATTAATTCTACAACCTCTTTAATGAAGTCATTTTATGCTAATGGCATTCTTGTAGACGTTTTTTTGCAAGGATATTTTGACATTGCTCAAGCCCTAAAGCCAAGGACTTTAAAGTATTTGCCCATGCTTGGCAGAGGTTATCAGCTGGAAGTCAAAGAATTACATTGGTGGAAGAAAGGTCTGGTCACATCCCTGATGCCCTCTGGAAACTGTGGCAGACTAAATTTAGCAATTGCAGACAGTTTGCATATTAATGCAGGCTTCTAAGTGAGAAAGTCATTGTTGAATGTACTGTTCCTGTTTTGTTTATCTCTTGATGTTTTGGACAGGGGCGTATCGAGCAATGATTTCCCATGTCTGGAGAACTTATGCAAGAAAATCATCAAGGAAAAGCAGCCGTTTGAGAGGCTAGAGATAAAGAAGGAGACTTTGTTGGAAATGTTCAAGGTATCTTAAAGTATTAACAGACAAATACACACACACAAAGGAGAAAAAAAAAAAAGCTGTGAGGATCATCGCATCGCATAAGTACCAGGACTTTAAAACCACCTCTTGTCCTTTGCAGTACAACAAGTTTAAGTGCCGCATTCTGAATGAGAAAGTGACCACTCCCACTACCACAGTTTACAGGTGAGTCCATGCCCTGTGCTTATAAATATTTTTATTTTTAAATGGTAATGCTGGTATTTCTGTTTTTCTTCTATGAAAAGACCAAAACCAACAATGAGTTGATCTGGAAAAAATGCATTATATGTGTGTGCCTATGTTTGTGCACGTATTCAAAGCCTGATACAGCTTACTGCATTGTGCCACAGAGCTCCATTATTGTCCAAAAACTATTAAAAAACACGTGAATGAGTCACACCATTGCACTGGGTGACATGTTCCTTCATTATGATGAACAGGGGCACTGTAGTTTATTTTGAGTCACATACGCCATCCTGCTGCCAGAAATCCTCATTATCACACGAAATATGGAACTGAAAATAGTCCCCAGTAAATAAACAATTTACTCTTGTGTGAGTAACTTTTGTTGAGAGCCCAGGTGGTGAAGGAAATGTTTTTTCTTTCCTTTATTAAGAATTGAACGGTATATGTGCAACCAGTTTTTTAAAGATTTGTGTCTTCAGAAGGAATCGGTGGGTTTTGGGCAGGGTGGGTGGGTGTGAGACGGGGTAGTTGTTAAGTCGTTAAGTATTGAATGATGGACTAATGCATCCTTGGTTTTGGCCTTTTTATGGGATTTGTTGACTAAAACAAAAATCTGGAGTATTACTAGCCTATCCTAAGCCTTATCCTTATCCTAAGCACAGCTGGTTATTATGTAGCAATTTTTTAAAAAATTCAACACCCATTTCAGGTGTGGTCCCTTAATTGACTTGTGTCGAGGGCCCCATGTGAGACACACTGGGAAGATCAAGGCACTTAAGATCCACAAGGTGAGCCCTTTTCTTTTCAGCTGTGCATGATGTACAGAAAAGTCATTGTTACAGTATATGTGGATTTATTGTTGATTAAACCAGATAGGATTTCAAGTACTGTAGCCTGTGTCCTAAATGTCTGGCAGTAAGCACATTTGTCCCCATTTTTAGAGCAGAGTTACTTTATGTTTTATTCTCAAGGGATTTGATGCACCCAAAAGAACGATGAAAGTTAACATACTCCTTTTGCGGTGTGCTAGAATTCGTCTACTTACTGGGAGGGAAAAGCGGACATGGAAACCCTCCAGAGGATCTATGGGATCTCCTTCCCTGACCCCAAAATGCTCAAAGAGTGGGAGAAGTTTCAGGAGGAGGCCAAGAACAGAGATCACCGCAAACTGGGCCGGGTATGTACAAGAATGTAAAGAGGCTGTCAGTTAGCAAAAGAGTTGATGTCTGTAATCCATAATTTTGAAATGGTCTCCAAAATTACTTTATTTAGGTTATTTATGGTATGTTGGTATTTGTCTGTTTAGTTTATGAAGCTGTGGTTGACTGCAGAGTTGCTGTGATGAAAACTCAAAACAAATATGTTATGAAATACAGGAAGAAAACATCTGAAGGACTAGTAAAGCAGCCAGAGTTGGATTTGATGTGCATTTGATTTTACCAAGTCACACCTTCTTAACAGGCACGAAATCCAAAGCCATCTCTGAACAGTGTGAAAATAGTACTTCAAGTGCATTGGCAGCCGCATATAGTTGCGTTTTCTGGTAAAGAACCATTATTCTACCGCAAGAAAAGCTGTTTTGTTTTGTTTTTTTAATATTTCTAAATGTCAAAGATAAACATTTCAGAAAATGTCACCTACCTGGTGAATTGTTAAAAAGTTGTTCATTTGCAAATATTGGTAATTCACGTGTCAATCAAGAAAGAAATACTAAAGATAGAATGGCATGATAGAAACATGTACATGACCTGTTTTCAGCTGTGAGTGATGGCAAAATTGACCCATGGCATAAAGCAGCATTCAGTTAGAATTTTAGATTCCTATTAATCTAAGGAACGGCTTGTTAAGCTGTAAGGGTATTTTTTTGTCTTATAATCTGTAACTTCATTTTTGACAGAGCACTGACAGTTAAGGGTCTGTTTGTTGTTGCTATTCATTCACTATAATAACTAGTGTGGAAAAGCAAAGCTGAGCAGGAGACCAAGTACATGGTCAGACAAATCTAGTTACATTAAGTATGTGATGAGTAGTTGCGCTGTTTCAAATTGAAAACAGTTTGGCCCGAGTGGTGGCTTTTCTATCACACTAAAAAAATTTTTTCTTTTTTTTTTTTATCAGGAGCAAGACCTTTTCTTCTTCCATGACCTGAGTCCAGGGAGCTGCTTCTTCCTGCCAAAGGGGGCCTTCATCTACAACACCCTGATTGAGTTCATCAGAGTAAGTCAAAGCCATCAAACCCACAGTGGATAATAGCTGTGATCTCACTCTAAGCTTTAAGACAGAGGTTATGAGGCAGAAAGTTAAAATTAGCAGGAAGGCCTGGGGAGAAGGGAAGAACAGATTTGTACCTTTAGTCAGAGCTTAGAGCGATCATAATGGTTTTATATATTCACAATATTGTATAGGTTTATTGGTATATTGCTTAGGTTTAAATGATACAGATTTATGTCATGGTCCTGAAAATGAGGGCTAATGAATCAAGTCTCAGAAACCAGGGGCTAGGCACATAAAATGTTTCCATAACTATAACAAATTAATTATAAAACATTAACTTATGCATGCACATATAATAAAATGCAAATTCATATCCATACCTTCTCTTCCCACAGCAATAATGCTTTAAATAGATGATGACACATCTAATATGTGCTTACACAACACAACATTTCTCATTTCTGATCAGGTAATAGAAAAACTTAACTCAGTGTGAAGTTAACCTTTGAGCAAACTTATAATTCATAGCCATTTATTTGGAATAAATTGAAACCTATAAAACAGACGTGATTGACAGCATTGAAGAAAAACTGTTCTGCTTGCCCCTGCTCTGTTATAAAGAGGCACACACCAATATGATTTAAAGCATTCACTTTTCATTGTTTTTCAGTCACAGTGCAGTATACATTAGAAGTAATTTCACTGTAATGTGGTAAAATAGAGTTCTGACAGAGGAGATTTTGAGTAATGAGATCTGTTTAAAAACAGCTCTGCCTCTACAAGCAACAAAACATCTAAAACATCCAAATATTTGTGGCGTAAATGTCTGTCATGTTTTTAAATAAGTTACCTTATTTTATTTTATTTTATTTTATTTTATTTTATCTTATCATCGCTATCAGCTATCTCTTCTGAATTTTAGAACCGAACAAAACAGGCCAACTGAAAATGCAATAAAACACCTTTTAGTTTTCCCCAGATCCCCATCATAATGTGTAAAGAGGAACGTGAATATGCAGCAGTATAAACATTCTTAGAGAGGTAGCTTGCTTTTTCAAAGTGTCAGCCTTTGCTTTCAGAATTATGTATGTTTTAGAGGATATGCACTGTTTATCAGTGAGTTCCCTGGTGTTGACAGAAGCAGTTTTAAACAGTTGTTTATATTGTGTGTGTGTGTGTGTGTGTGTGTGTGTGTGTGTGTGTGTGTGTGTGTGTGTGTGTGTGTGTGTGTGTGTACAAAGAATAACGAAGCTGAGTTTCTTGGTGCAACTTATAAGTGTGAAAAGTTTAGTCTTCTTTGTGATAAAACATTGCTCTTTCTTTTGCAGAGTGAGTACAGGAAGAGGGGTTTTCAAGAGGTGGTGACACCCAACATCTACAACAGCAAACTGTGGCAGACCTCTGGCCACTGGCAGCACTACAGCGAGAACATGTTTTCCTTTGAGGTCGAGAAGGAGACCTTCGCCCTCAAACCGATGAACTGCCCCGGACACTGGTGAGACCTCCTTTCCCTTATATTTAGAATGGTTTGAAAGTATGGTTTTAATTTCCTATCAGCCACAACATCAAAACTAGTGACACCGAATTGTATTGATTATCCCATTACAATGGCACCTGCCAAGGTGTGGGAAGTATTAGACAGCAGGTAAACAGTCAGTTCTTGCTGGCGGTGGCAGAGTGATGCCCTGGGCAATGTTCTGCTGGAAAACCTTGGATCCTGGCATTCATGTGGATTGTACTTTGACACATAACACCTACCTAAACATGACGGCAGTATTCTCTGACAGCAGTGGTTTCTTTCAGCAGGATAATGTGTCCTGCCACACTGCAAAAACTGTTCAGGAATGATTTGAGGAACATAACAAAATACTGAAGGTGTTGACTTGGCCTCCTAATTCCCAAGATGTCAGTCTGATCAAGCATCTGTGGGATGTGCTGGAAAAAACAAGTTTGATCCACAGAGACTCCACCTCACAACAGGATTTACTAATGCCTCAATGGGTCAGAACTGTTTTGGTGGCACAAGGGGCACCTACACATTTAGGCAGGCGGTTTTAATGTTGTGGCTGACTGGTGTAAAGTGAAAAGAAAAACACACCCACTTCTGTTACACTCTGTGAATCAAGTCTTGCTCTAGTGTGAAATAGATATTTTTAGTTGGTTTCAGAGAAACAATTGTATTGTTGGAAACATTAAATGAGCTCAGGGTTCTGTTGTCACAATGCAAAGTGTTTTAACCTTTGTAGACTATTATTATTATAATATTATCTAATGAAAATGAGTCTAACACAGTACCATTGTAAACAGGGACAACCAATGAGTAATGTTTAACCACACCTGAATAGTTTCTTGAGAGTTTGCTCAAGGGTTTTGTTATCAGTAGTAGACTAATCTTTGTGAAATAGCTTCATATTTCTTTGCTACGGTAGTTTGTCATCCAGTGCAGCTCAGCTTGTAATGGACTGATGCTCTTGCCATGTTTTCAGTTGTTGACTGACCCAGTTCAATTTACTGCTGAATGCTGCATTGCAGTGTAAAGAGCCAGACTGCAGCTCTTTGTATTCAAATCTTTTATCTCCTTTTTACTGTTCCAATCTTTGGGCTATCCACATGGACAGCCCCTCTGGTGATCACACTGAAATGGAAATTGAGCTTGCAAGGGTTGAATGTCAGTTGAATTGAATACAGTCTTTCACAGTGGTATTGAAGTAATACAGCAATCATCAGTTATTGTGATAACTCTAGGTTGAAGTTAGCAGTTGTGTTTTTTACACTCTGCCTATTTGTCTGTTTGGCACCAGTCTGATGTTTGATCACCGGCCTCGCTCCTGGAGAGAGCTGCCCCTTCGCATGGCTGACTTCGGCGTCTTGCACAGGAACGAGCTGTCAGGAGCCCTGACTGGCCTCACTCGTGTCCGCCGCTTCCAGCAGGACGATGCTCACATCTTCTGCTCCATGGACCAGGTGAGGCCTGCACTGATGCATTGACATTACTCTGTCAACGCATGCATTTTGGAATCATACAAGTCTGATTGGGGGGAAAAAAAAGACTGATGGGAACAGTAAATTTGAGCTTACCAAACTTGTGTATCCTGCTCTTCTTCTCTGCTTGAGGATAGCGACTCAAGGCTACATAAGTCTTTTACTGAACTGTCAGAGGTCATGTTACATTGTGGGTAATTTAGGTTCCAGGTCGTGACAGGGAAGAAGAGTGTGTGGAATAAAAAAAAAAAGACTATCTCTGATTCTTCTGAATTCTTTTTCATCCCATATTTGACAGAATTTTATTCATACCACTGTCACATTTTCTGGCAATACCTCTGATAAATGTTTCTGCTTTTTTATTCAGATCAGTAAAAATGCAGCAGATACAAAACACTTGAAAGGAAGTAAAACAATGATAAGACAAAAAACAAGCAAACAGTGGTAAACATAGTGGTAAGCTATCACACAGTTTCCAGAGAAGTGGCTTTCTGTGGAGAATCATTTATCCCTGTTTGGAAGAAGCCTGGTTTTGAAAGCTCTGTGTACATCAGTGTCTTGCTGGCACAGATTATTGAATAAATTCAGGTAATGTTGTCAGTGAACGGTCTGTCACATTCTCAGATAACGGGAGAGAGCTCCATGAGCTGCTGCAGCCTGATGTAGGAACTTGCATGTTAAGTCCTTCGACCTGAGAGGAACACCGCCACTGTGATGATGCACACATACAGAGTTTTGGAAGACCGAAGAGATTTCTTAATTAGATTGTTCAAAAGTAGTGACACAGCAGCTTGCAACCAGGATACCACTGGTTTTGTTTTCTCTTTATCTGTGATAGCTGTGGATTGGATGGTTAATTAATTGATTTACACTTTGTACAGAAAGTATTTCAGTTTAAATTTTTCACTTTAATTGCAGCAGCTGGAAAGTACTTCTCTCGTTGTACTATTCACAAAAAGAGTATATTCTTATCTTATAGCCCCCATTAAGTTTATAATCAGTGTCTCCAGATGGTGGCCCTTGTTTAAGGAGTATAAAAACTTTCTGAAAAGGGGCTGACCTCTCTAAAGGCAAGCCATTTCTGTGTATTTGTGTGTGGACTGCAACACAAAGCATGCAAATGCAAAGATGAAATAAGACATTACCCCAAAATTTAAACTTGCAGCCATGTCAAGATGGATGATATGAATTCTGTTTCATTTTGTGCTTTGACCCCAGATTGAAGAGGAGATCAAGGGCTGCCTGGACTTCCTGCGAACTGTGTATGACGTGTTTGGCTTCACTTTCAAACTCAACCTCTCCACAAGACCAGAGAAGTTCCTGGGGGAAGTGGAGGTGTGGGACCAAGCAGAGAAGGTAATCAGAATGCCTCTTGTTTCTCTCATATAGTTGAAAATGTGAACAACTCTTACAAAGTGTCACTGGAGAATTAAGATGCTGATATGGGATGTTATCAAGATGGAAATTACAGAGCCACTCCACAGACAGCAAATGGAAGAGAGAGATCTGTAGGCCCAGAGAACATTTATATTTTAATGGGTTTTATGCTGCCATCAGTTCTGAAGCAGAAAAATCTCCTCTCCAGAGAATCCACATCAGTGCAATTACTGTCAAATCAAGTTCACCGTGTTGGCCAGCTACATTTTGCATATTTGATTCAGATCTAATTTGCTCTTGGAAAGAGCAGGTAACATATTAAAATTATATTTAACAAAGCAAAAACGAGTGAGTGAGTTAACTGCTTGCCACAAGTACACTGCATAGGTTGCACAGGTGTGTGAAGCACATACAATTTGTTTATTAGTCTGGCAAGCCTTTACCGGCAACTGAATGGATGAAAAGGTGTGTTGACAGAGACTCAGCATGTGTGGAATTTTACATTAGGCTAAGATTTTGTTTCTTTTGATCTGGCTGTTCGAGGTGTGTTTTATTTCACCAGTGAAGTATTATATCTGCAGTTCACATTGCCATACTCCATCTTCTACACCGCTGGAAACTCTTGTCTTACAGAAAACTTAGTTTTTTACGCCTTGCCGTCCCTAACCATGAGTCTTCTCTCTCTCTTCATTGACTTACATTTTTATCATATTGATTATCGTGTTTTGTTTTTTCTCTGCGGTGTAGGGTTTGTCATCTTAATATACTGCAGGCTGCTTGGTGTCAAAATGTTTTGGCAACCCAAAATGTTCCATTTTTCTCACACATGGCCCACTATTTCATTTTGTCTTAGGCTCCAACAAATCACCAGGAACTGCTGTCGCATTCATACTTGAATAGACGACAGTTTGATCCGTCTGTGTTGCAATTTATGGGCATTTTCAAGTGTATCTCTTGCATACTGGGAGAAGAACATTACTGATGGCTGTGGAAGCAATTTTTTTAAACCTGTTATTCCATTAAAAATCAATCAAGTGGTCACAGTAACTGATTAAATATTAAAATTTGTTGCTGAACAGAAGAGGCCAGAAAATGTTAAAACTGCAGTATAGAGATTGTGCTGCTTCTTACTGACTGCATGTGTTAATGATGGTACACTTCTCTGTATTTCTTTAATTAACAGTTAGTCACAGTTCTCGGAATAGGGACAGCAGTTGTTAAAAAAGAAGAAAATTATAATAGCTTGTAAGTCGTACAGCTGTTTCGCTTGACCTATCAGAACACTTTTCTCTGAGGAAAACATCTAAATTCAGCACTGAGTTTTTATGATTAATCTTTGCATGTTCAAAGGTGGAAAATTATATACACAAAAAAGTGGCTTGTAAACTTGGCATAGTCACTGGAACAGAACTTGCTGCACGTTTCCCTCACCTCATTAACTCCCACAAGCAACCATAAAATATTACTGAGACGTTAACATTTCTCAGTTCAGTGATTAGTTCCAGATGAGGAAAATGTCAGCTCTAAACATACAGCTTTGCTTAACACCACAGTTTACTTGTTGGTCAGCCACTGATATTGTAACAAAGCAGTAATTGTTTGTTTTTACAGCAACTGGAGAACAGCTTGAACGACTTTGGGGAGAAATGGGTTCTCAACCCGGGTGATGGAGCTTTCTACGGACCAAAGGTGAGCTGTGCACTGCGCTAATGACGTAGTTAGACTGTGAAACAGCAGGAGGGCTGTTGCTGATTGCACTTCCTTTGTTTGCAGATCGACATTCAGATCAAGGATGCCATCGGTCGGTACCATCAGTGTGCCACAATTCAGCTTGATTTCCAGCTCCCGATCCGCTTTAATCTCACCTTTGTCAGGTAACTCTCGTGCTCCTTTTTTATTCATGTCAGAAGGATAGAATATTGTTTTTATTGATGCAAATGTTTGTATTGTAGATTTAAATGTGTTGTAGTACAACTAACATAATCAAAGATAAAAGATTAAAAAAAAGGCTTTTGGAGCTGCCCCAGAGGCTATAGACTTTTTAAATTTTGCTGTCAAGCTTGTATTTTAACCAGCCTGTCATTAATCAGTGTGTCCCAAATGATGAAAATATGCTAATTTCTCCAGATGATCACAGTTGTTTTCATTTTGGGCTACATTTTTTTTTCTGTGAATTCCTAATGGTTTTCCCCCTTCAAATGATTTTGTAGCCATGATGGTGACGACAAGAAGAGACCAGTGATCATCCACAGAGCCATCCTGGGCTCAGTGGAGAGGATGATCGCTATTCTGACTGAAAACTACGGAGGCAAATGGTTTGTAAACAATCAATTTTATAAGTTTGATATGTCAAGGAGGATATGACTCTAGTCATGAATATTTTTTGTTTTATTGTAGTTGTTTCTGAGCATTCATGATGATTTTCAGATTTATGGGATAGAAATCAAAGCAGCTCGTCTCTGTTGGGCTGTAAATATTTGCACAGATTGTTTGGCCTGCTGTTCTGCTAATAAATTAAATTCAAATATGTCTTGTTCTGCTTCAGGCCTTTGTGGCTCTCTCCTCGTCAAGTGATGGTTGTACCTGTGGGACCAACCTGTGAGGAGTACGCTCAGAAGGTGAGCACTGACTTAAGCCACCAAAGTACATACTCACGCTTCAGACAGAGACAGTACAAACAGAACCCTGAAGCTATCAGACACTTATTTCAAGTGGATTTTGAAGTTGTCTTACTTGTGCAGTCAGTGTTTTATCACTGAGGCAGTCAGTATTCTGATATTTCTGTTTTATTGTACTGTTGCTTGATAAATGACAAATTCCAGTCAGCTTTGTTGAGATGTCCTTTATTTGGCCAAATGAAACTGTATGAAACACTGTCACTCCCTCTGAGGTTCATGTTTCTGCACATTTTAGTACTTAAAGGAAAACTACAGTTTATTACAACTTTGGTTTTATTTTCATAGCTCAGGCCATTGGCTATTAGTTATGATGACATTGTACTCTCCAAAGTAGCTGCTGAGATCTTGTGGTGTCATTGCTAAAAACAACAACAACTGAAAGATTCAAGTGGTCAGACAGTAATACAGCTTGTAATCAAGCTGCCAGATTAGCGATTATTTTATTAATTATATAAACAAAACAATTATATAAACATTTTGGGAAATAATTTTAGTTTAGTTAGTTGCTGTTATTCTCTCCAAAAAAAGGTAATGAATTTGCATCGTTCAGGGTTTTCAGCATAACTTTGGCGACTACAACAACATTGTTATTATTGTTTTAGTCATTTAATTTTTTTAAAGCAAAAATGTCAAACATTTGCCTTTTCTAGATTCTAAAATATGAAGATTTGCTGCTTTTCTTTGACACACATAACAGTAAACTGAAAATCTTTGGATTTTGGTCAGACAAAACAACAAGTTTGAAGATGTCACCTTCATCTGAAACCAATAAAATAATCATTAGTTTCAGCCCTAGTTGTGTTGAAGACATTCTTACTTACACAAAAATTTGTAAATTTGTAAAATTTATAAATAAACAGCTGTACTCTCCCACTACCTTTAAAAACATTCTGCCAAGGACTTAGCTGTTTTTAAGTGTTGGTTGTTTCTCTGGTTAATGTGACAGGTCAAACAGGAATTCCACAACAGCGGCTTCATGACTGACGTGGATCTCGACCCCGGCTGCACCCTGAACAAAAAGATCAGAAATGCACAGTTGGCGCAGTACAACTTCATCCTGGGTCAGTGGCCAACACCCTTCCTTCCTTTCACTCTTCTGTCATTTCCTCCGCTGTCCATCCAGATATTGATTTCTTTTGTCCTGTTTGCATGTTTGCTTCCTTGGAAAAGTGGTGGGAGAGAAGGAGAAGACAAGCAACACTGTGAATGTGCGTACTCGGGATAACAAAGTCCATGGCGAGCGCAGTGTGGAGGAGTGCATCGAGCGTCTGAAACAGCTCAAGACCTCCAGGAGTCGGAACGCTGAAGAGGAATTTTGAGCTTTCCCAAACTCTGTGCCATCAGCTCTGAATCTGGTAACTTTAAAGGGTCATGTGGTTGAAACCAGTTTTTGATGAGGGATAGAACTTATTTCACATCATTGCCTCATCTTTTGCCCCACCCCCCCTCAAAAATCACATTTTCCTGATTTGACAGTTATGTCTTTTTCTGTTGTGTCTTCTGTAGCCTTTTTACTGCATCACTGTTTTCACTCATCAAGTTTCATGGGTGCTGTACTCCATAGAATGAAGTATAATTATCAATGTTCCTTCTGCTAATACTGAAACGCAACTAGTGAGGCTCTAATGGGATTAGGTCTCTGAGTAGCTTTACCGAACGTTTCTGTACCATAAACGTTTCTGTTTTTCGTAAGTAATGAACTGAGGGCAAATGGCTTGTACCACTGTCTTAACCGGTTTGTATCAGTCACTCATTATTTCTTCAGGGAATTATACATGGATTACAATTTTGATAATTAAACATTCTATTCTTGATGTGCATGTGTTTCTTTTTAAAATGCTTACCTTTTCCTCCTGTTGGTGTAATTGTGTGTCCCGATACCACTTTGCGGGAGCGCGACGTTCAGTTGGGCGGTCAAGTGGTAATTGAGAGCAAGGAGGAGCAATGTCGGTGTGTGTGGAGGAATTTCAAAGTGGATGATGGTGACAGAAGAAAAGCGAACCGCAAATGATGCTCTGCAAAGTTGTCTTGATGCCCAGCCACTGTCGGTTGTTGATAAAGTGGGATTTAGACGACTTCTCAGCGTACTGGAGCCGAGGTATGAGACCCCTGGCCGACACCACATCACTGACAGTGTTACCAAAGCTACACAACTTTGTCAAGTGGCACATCCACAGCCTGTTGCAAGACATTTCAGCCCTCAGCTTCACCACTGATATTTGGAAGAGCAGCGTTAGCCTAGTGTCCCTCATCAGTTTAACTGCAGTGGATTGACGAGGATTTTACTCCGCTAATAGTCGTTCGGCATGAAAAACAATGTAGGCAGGGGCGGGCTGGGCATATTTACAGCCTGGTACATTTTTTTTGGTTTTTGGTCTCTATTGATCAGGGGGCGTGCTGGGGTTGAAATTCAGCCCGTGTGTGTGTGTGTGTGTGTGTGTGTGCGCGCGCGCGCGCGCGCAGTTGGGAAGGATACTTTCAAAAAGTATTGCGTTACAGAATACATGCCCAAAAAATTATTTTGTAACGTATTCCATTACATTACTCAACCTGAGTAATGTATTCTGAATACTTGGATTACTTCCACATTGAATTGCATTTTATAAGTGTAGGAATGCGGCCATCAAATCCTGCTTATTAAACAGCCCTGTTCTGTGTGTTCTTCTGCTCTGTCTGAACGTGTTAGGTCCAAGACACCCTGAAAGTGCAATATATTATCATCTTCTGAACAAAGACTAAGGGTATGTTAACACAAAAGATGTTTTGCTTGATTTAAAAAGAGAAAAATTGACCAATTTTACCTTTGTTTCTTTATTTACTCAGCAGTGAAAATAGAACATTAAATAACAAAAATTATATTCAACAATATCCTGTTCCTGTACAGAATTTACTGTTACATATAACATTTTTTTTTTACACTGAGTGACTGTGCTTAGGTGTTGCAAAAATCTAACCGCTGTGTAAGCTAACACGCTAATTTTAGCTGACGTTAGCTAACATGTCATACAGGGCTAGGTGAGACTCCAACGGCTCTGGGGCTAGTAAATCAACAGTAAAGTCGCACATCAACTTAGCAGGTGATACTATCATTAAATAGCAAGATGGCCAGTAAAACTACAGTAGACGCCAACCTCTGACGAATTAAAAAGAAAAAACGAATTTACTTTAAGATGCTTCTTCAGATTGGAGGTGGAGTCTGGACGCTGACAGGAGGTTGTTTGCTGGTAAGCAGAGGTTGCACTGCAAAGTTATATTTTGTTCTCCCTCCTGCTTAAATGTGAAATGCTGTTTGAATTTCCAAGATAGAAACGCATTCCTGTCCCGGCTCTGTTTTGCCTTGCCCCCCTATGATGTGTTTTATGACATTTTGAGGTCTTCCAAAAATTTGACTTTTTTGACATTTTTTGACCCCTTACTATACTATGACGTTTTTTATGATATTTTTAGGTCTTACAAAAATTTGACTTTTTTGGCATTTTTTGACGCCTTATGGCTGTATGACGTTTTTTATGGCATTTTGAGGTCAAAATTTTTTTTGACTTTTTTTGTCCGATTTTGACGCCTTAGTATACTATGATGTTTTTTATGACATTTTGAGGTAAAAAAATTTTTTGACTTTTTTTGTCCGATTTCGATGCTTTTCTACACTATGACGTTTTTTATGACATTTTGAGGTCAAAAATTTTTTTGACTTTTTTTGGCCGATTTTGACGCCTTACTATACTATGACGTTTTTTATGACATTTTGAGGTCAAAAAATTTTTTCACTTTTTTTGGCCGATTTTGACGCCTTACTATAGCATGACGTTTTTTATGACATTTTGAGGTCAAAAAAAAATTTGACTTTTTTGGCCGATTTTGACGCCTTACTATACTATGACGTTTTTATGACATTTTGAGGTCAAAAAATTTTTTCACATTTTTTGGCCGATTTTGACGCCTTACTATACTATGACGTTTTTTATGACATTTTGATGTTAAAAATTTTTTTGACTTTTTTTAGGCCATTTGGATGCCTTACTATACTGTGACGTTTTTTATGACATTTTGAGCGGAAATTTTTTTTTGACTTTTTTTGGCCGATTTTGACGCCTTACTATACTATGACGTTTTTATGACATTTTGAGGTCAAAAATTTTTTTCACATTTTTTGGCCGATTTTGACGCCTTACTATACTATGACGTTTTTTTATGACATTTTGATGTTAAAAAATTTTTTGACTTTTTTTAGGCCATTTGGATGCCTTACTATACTGTGACGTTTTTTATGACATTTTGAGGTAAAAAATTTTTTTCACTTTTTTTGTCCGATTTCGACGCCTTGCTATACTATGATGTTTTTTTATGACATTTTGAAGTCAAAAAAAATTTTGACTTTTCTTGTCCGATTTTGACGCCTTACTATACTGTGACGTTTTTTTATGACATTTTGAAGTCAAAAATATTTTTGACTTTTTTTGTCCGATTTTGACGCCTTAGTATACTATGACGTTTTTTATGACATTTTGAGGTCAAAACATTTTTTGACTTTTTTTGGCCAATTTTGACGCCTTACTATACTATGATGTTTTTTATGACATTTTGAGCGGAAATTTTTTTTTGACGTTTTTTATGACATTTTGAGGTAAAAAAAAAATGTGACTTTTTTTGGCCGATTTTGACGCCTTACTATACTATGACGTTTTTTGTGACATTTTGAGGTAAAAAAAAATTTTGACTTTTTTTGGCCGATTTTGACGCCTTACTATACTATGACGTTTTTTATGACATTTTGAGGTCAAAAAATTTTTTGACTTTTTTTGGCCGATTTTGACGCCTTACTATAGAATGACGTTTTTTATGACATTTTGAGCGGAAATTTTTTTTTGACTTTTTTTGGCCGATTTTGACGCCTTACTATACTATGACGTTTTTTATGACATTTTGAGCGGAAATTTTTTTTTGACTTTTTTTGGCCGATTTTGACGCCTTACTATACTATGACTTTTTTATGACATTTTGAGGTAAAAAAAAATTTTGACTTTTTTTGGCCGATTTTGACGCCTTACTATACTATGACGTTTTTTATGACATTTTGAGGTCAAAAAATTTTTGGACTTTTTTTGGCCGATTTTGACGCCTTACTATAGAATGACGTTTTTTATGACATTTTGAGCGGAAATTTTTTTTTGACTTTTTTTGGCCGATTTTGACGCCTTACGATAGTATGACGTTTTTTATGACATTTTGAGGTCAAAAAAAATTTTGACTTTTTTTGGCCGATTTTGACGCCTTACTATACTATGACGTTTTTTATGACATTTTGAGGTAAAAAAAAAATGTGACTTTTTTTGGCCGATTTTGACGCCTTACTATACTATGACGTTTTTTGTGACATTTTGAGGTCAAAAAAAATTTTTTGACTTTTTTTGGCCGATTTTGACGCCTTACTATACTATGACGTTTTTTATGACATTTTGAGGTCAAAAATTTTTTTGACTTTTTTTGGCCGATTTTGACGCCTTACTATAGAATGACGTTTTTTATGACATTTTGAGCAGAAATTTTTTTTGACTTTTTTTGGCCGATTTTGACGCCTTACTATACTATGACGTTTTTTATGACATTTTGAGGTCAAAAATTTTTTTGACTTTTTTTGGCCGATTTTGACGCCTTACTATAGTATGACGTTTTTTATGACATTTTGAGCGGAAATTTTTTTTTGACTTTTTTTGGCCGATTTTGACGCCTTACTATACTATGACGTTTTTTATGACATTTTGAGGTCAAAAAAAAATGTGACTTTTTTTGGCCGATTTTGACGCCTTACTATACTATGACGTTTTTTATGACATTTTGAGTTCAAAAAAAAATTTGACTTTTTTTGGCTGATTTTGACGCCTTACTATAGTATGACGTTTTTTATGACATTTTGAGGTCAAAAAATTTTTTGACTTCTTTTGGCCGATTTTGACGCCTTACTATAGTATGACGTTTTTTATGACATTTTGAGTTCAAAAATTTTTTTGACTTTTTTTGGCCGATTTTGACGCCTTACTATAGTATGACGTTTTTTATGACATTTTGAGGTCAAAAATTTTTTTGACTTTTTTTGGCCGATTTTGACGCCTTACTATAGTATGACGTTTTTTATGACATTTTGAGATCAAAAAAAAATTTGACTTTTTTTGGCCGATTTTGACGCCTTACTATAGTATGACGTTTTTTATGACATTTTGAGTTCAAAAAAAAATTTGACTTTTTTTGGCCGATTTTGACGCCTTACTATACTATGACGTTTTTTATGACATTTTGAGGTCAAAAAAAAATTTGACTTTTTTTGGCCGATTTTGACGCCTTACTATACTATGACGTTTTTTATGACATTTTGAGGTCAAAAAATTTTTTGACTTTTTTTGGCCGATTTTGACGCCTTACTATAGTATGACGTTTTTTATGACATTTTGAGTTCAAAAAAAAATGTGACTTTTTTTGGCCGATTTTGACGCCTTACTATACTATGACGTTTTTTATGACATTTTGAGGTCAAAAATTTTTTTGACTTTTTTTGGCCGATTTTGACGCCTTACTATAGTATGACGTTTTTTATGACATTTTGAGCGGAAAATTTTTTGGGAATTTTTTTGGCCGATTTTGACGCCTTACTATAGTATGACGTTTTTTATGACATTTTGAGGTCAAAAAATTTTTTCGACTTTTTTTTGTCAGATTTTGACGCCTTACTATAGTATGACGTTTTTTATGACATTTTGAGGTCAAAAATTTTTTTGACTTTTTTTGGCCGATTTTGACGCCTTACTATAGTATGACGTTTTTTACGACATTTTGAGTTCAAAAAAAAATTAGACTTTTTTTGGCCGATTTTGACGCCTTACTATACTATGACGTTTTTTATGACATTTTGAGGTCAAAAATTTTTTTGCCTTTTTTTGGCCGATTTTGACGCCTTACTATAGTATGACGTTTTTTATGACATTTTGAGTTAAAAAAAAAATTTGACTTTTTTTGGCCGATTTTGACGCCTTACTATAGTATGACGTTTTTTATGACATTTTGTGTTCAAAAAAAAATTTGACTTTTTTGGGCCGATTTTGACGCCTTACTATAGTATGACGTTTTTTATGACATTTTGAGTTAAAAAAAAAATTAGACTTTTTTTGGCCGATTTTGACGCCTTACTATAGTATGACGTTTTTTATGACATTTTGAGTTCAAAAATTTTTTTGACTTTTTTTGGCCGATTTTGACGCCTTACTATAGTATGACGTTTTTTATGACATTTTGAGGTCAAAAAATTTTTTCGACTTTTTTTTGTCAGATTTTGACGCCTTACTATAGTATGACGTTTTTTATGACATTTTGAGGTCAAAAGTTTTTTTGACTTTTTTTGGCCGATTTTGACGCCTTACTATACTATGACGTTTTTTATGACATTTTGAGGTCAAAAATTTTTTTGACTTTTTTTGGCCGATTTTGACGCCTTACTATAGTATGACGTTTTTTATGACATTTTGAGTTCAAAAAAAAAATTGACTTTTTTTGGCTGATTTTGACGCCTTACTATAGTATGACGTTTTTTATGACATTTTGAGTTCAAAAAAAAATTTGACTTTTTTTGGCCGATTTTGACGCCTTACTATAGTATGACGTTTTTTATGACATTTTGAGGTCAAAAAATTTTTTCGACTTTTTTTTGTCAGATTTTGACGCCTTACTATAGTATGACGTTTTTTATGACATTTTGAGGTCAAAAGTTTTTTTGACTTTTTTTGGCCGATTTTGACGCCTTACTATAGTATGACGTTTTTTATGACATTTTGAGTAAAAAAAAAAATTTGACTTTTTTTGGCCGATTTTGACGCCTTACTATAGTATGACGTTTTTTATGACATTTTGAGTTCAAAAAAAAATTTGACTTTTTTTGGCCGATTTTGACGCCTTACTATACTATGACGTTTTTTATGACATTTTGAGGTCAAAAATTTTTTTGACTTTTTTTGGCCGATTTTGACGCCTTACTATAGTATGACGTTTTTTATGACATTTTGAGATCAAAAAAAAATTTGACTTTTTTTGGCCGATTTTGACGCCTTACTATAGTATGACGTTTTTTATGACATTTTGAGTTCAAAAAAAAATTTGACTTTTTTTGGCCGATTTTGACGCCTTACTATACTATGACGTTTTTTATGACATTTTGAGGTCAAAAAAAAATTTGACTTTTTTTGGCCGATTTTGACGCCTTACTATACTATGACGTTTTTTATGACATTTTGAGGTCAAAAAATTTTTTGACTTTTTTTGGCCGATTTTGACGCCTTACTATAGTATGACGTTTTTTATGACATTTTGAGTTCAAAAAAAAATTTGACTTTTTTTGGCCGATTTTGACGCCTTACTATACTATGACGTTTTTTATGACATTTTGAGGTCAAAAATTTTTTTGACTTTTTTTGGCCGATTTTGACGCCTTACTATAGTATGACGTTTTTTATGACATTTTGAGCGGAAAATTTTTTGGGAATTTTTTTGGCCGATTTTGACGCCTTACTATAGTATGACGTTTTTTATGACATTTTGAGGTCAAAAAATTTTTTCGACTTTTTTTTGTCAGATTTTGACGCCTTACTATAGTATGACGTTTTTTATGACATTTTGAGGTCAAAAATTTTTTTGACTTTTTTTGGCCGATTTTGACGCCTTACTATAGTATGACGTTTTTTACGACATTTTGAGTTCAAAAAAAAATTAGACTTTTTTTGGCCGATTTTGACGCCTTACTATACTATGACGTTTTTTATGACATTTTGAGGTCAAAAATTTTTTTGCCTTTTTTTGGCCGATTTTGACGCCTTACTATAGTATGACGTTTTTTATGACATTTTGAGTTAAAAAAAAAATTTGACTTTTTTTGGCCGATTTTGACGCCTTACTATAGTATGACGTTTTTTATGACATTTTGTGTTCAAAAAAAAATTTGACTTTTTTGGGCCTATGTTGACGCCTTACTATAGTATGACGTTTTTTATGACATTTTGAGTTAAAAAAAAAATTAGACTTTTTTTGGCCGATTTTGACGCCTTACTATAGTATGACGTTTTTTATGACATTTTGAGTTCAAAAATTTTTTTGACTTTTTTTGGCCGATTTTGACGCCTTACTATAGTATGACGTTTTTTATGACATTTTGAGGTCAAAAAATTTTTTCGACTTTTTTTTGTCAGATTTTGACGCCTTACTATAGTATGACGTTTTTTATGACATTTTGAGGTCAAAAGTTTTTTTGACTTTTTTTGGCCGATTTTGACGCCTTACTATACTATGACGTTTTTTATGACATTTTGAGGTCAAAAATTTTTTTGACTTTTTTTGGCCGATTTTGACGCCTTACTATAGTATGACGTTTTTTATGACATTTTGAGTTCAAAAAAAAATTTGACTTTTTTTGGCTGATTTTGACGCCTTACTATAGTATGACGTTTTTTATGACATTTTGAGTTCAAAAAAAAATTTGACTTTTTTTGGCCGATTTTGACGCCTTACTATAGTATGACGTTTTTTATGACATTTTGAGGTCAAAAAATTTTTTCGACTTTTTTTTGTCAGATTTTGACGCCTTACTATAGTATGACGTTTTTTATGACATTTTGAGGTCAAAAGTTTTTTTGACTTTTTTTGGCCGATTTTGACGCCTTACTATAGTATGACGTTTTTTATGACATTTTGAGTAAAAAAAAAAATTTGACTTTTTTTGGCCGATTTTGACGCCTTACTATAGTATGACGTTTTTTATGACATTTTGAGTTCAAAAAAAAATTTGACTTTTTTTGGCCGATTTTGACGCCTTACTATACTATGACGTTTTTTATGACATTTTGAGGTCAAAAATTTTTTTGACTTTTTTTGGCCGATTTTGACGCCTTACTATAGTATGACGTTTTTTATGACATTTTGAGATCAAAAAAAAATTTGACTTTTTTTGGCCGATTTTGACGCCTTACTATAGTATGACGTTTTTTATGACATTTTGAGTTCAAAAAAAAATTTGACTTTTTTTGGCCGATTTTGACGCCTTACTATACTATGACGTTTTTTATGACATTTTGAGGTCAAAAAAAAATTTGACTTTTTTTGGCCGATTTTGACGCCTTACTATACTATGACGTTTTTTATGACATTTTGAGGTCAAAAAATTTTTTGACTTTTTTTGGCCGATTTTGACGCCTTACTATAGTATGACGTTTTTTATGACATTTTGAGTTCAAAAAAAAATTTGACTTTTTTTGGCCGATTTTGACGCCTTACTATACTATGACGTTTTTTATGACATTTTGAGGTCAAAAATTTTTTTGACTTTTTTTGGCCGATTTTGACGCCTTACTATAGTATGACGTTTTTTATGACATTTTGAGCGGAAAATTTTTTGGGAATTTTTTTGGCCGATTTTGACGCCTTACTATAGTATGACGTTTTTTATGACATTTTGAGGTCAAAAAATTTTTTCGACTTTTTTTTGTCAGATTTTGACGCCTTACTATAGTATGACGTTTTTTATGACATTTTGAGGTCAAAAATTTTTTTGACTTTTTTTGGCCGATTTTGACGCCTTACTATAGTATGACGTTTTTTACGACATTTTGAGTTCAAAAAAAAATTAGACTTTTTTTGGCCGATTTTGACGCCTTACTATACTATGACGTTTTTTATGACATTTTGAGGTCAAAAATTTTTTTGCCTTTTTTTGGCCGATTTTGACGCCTTACTATAGTATGACGTTTTTTATGACATTTTGAGTTAAAAAAAAAATTTGACTTTTTTTGGCCGATTTTGACGCCTTACTATAGTATGACGTTTTTTATGACATTTTGTGTTCAATAAAAAATTTGACTTTTTTGGGCCGATTTTGACGCCTTACTATAGTATGACGTTTTTTATGACATTTTGAGTTAAAAAAAAAATTAGACTTTTTTTGGCCGATTTTGACGCCTTACTATAGTATGACGTTTTTTATGACATTTTGAGGTCAAAAAATTTTTTCGACTTTTTTTTGTCAGATTTTGACGCCTTACTATAGTATGACGTTTTTTATGACATTTTGAGGTCAAAAGTTTTTTTGACTTTTTTTGGCCGATTTTGACGCCTTACTATACTATGACGTTTTTTATGACATTTTGAGGTCAAAAATTTTTTTGACTTTTTTTGGCCGATTTTGACGCCTTACTATAGTATGACGTTTTTTATGACATTTTGAGTTCAAAAAAAAATTTGACTTTTTTTGGCTGATTTTGACGCCTTACTATAGTATGACGTTTTTTATGACATTTTGAGTTCAAAAAAAAATTTGACTTTTTTTGGCCGATTTTGACGCCTTACTATAGTATGACGTTTTTTATGACATTTTGAGGTCAAAAAATTTTTTCGACTTTTTTTTGTCAGATTTTGACGCCTTACTATAGTATGACGTTTTTTATGACATTTTGAGGTCAAAAGTTTTTTTGACTTTTTTTGGCCGATTTTGACGCCTTACTATAGTATGACGTTTTTTATGACATTTTGAGTAAAAAAAAAAATTTGACTTTTTTTGGCCGATTTTGACGCCTTACTATAGTATGACGTTTTTTATGACATTTTGAGTTCAAAAAAAAATTTGACTTTTTTTGGCCGATTTTGACGCCTTACTATACTATGACGTTTTTTATGACATTTTGAGGTCAAAAATTTTTTTGACTTTTTTTGGCCGATTTTGACGCCTTACTATAGTATGACGTTTTTTATGACATTTTGAGATCAAAAAAAAATTTGACTTTTTTTGGCCGATTTTGACGCCTTACTATAGTATGACGTTTTTTATGACATTTTGAGTTCAAAAAAAAATTTGACTTTTTTTGGCCGATTTTGACGCCTTACTATACTATGACGTTTTTTATGACATTTTGAGGTCAAAAAAAAATTTGACTTTTTTTGGCCGATTTTGACGCCTTACTATACTATGACGTTTTTTATGACATTTTGAGGTCAAAAAATTTTTTGACTTTTTTTGGCCGATTTTGACGCCTTACTATAGTATGACGTTTTTTATGACATTTTGAGTTCAAAAAAAAATTTGACTTTTTTTGGCCGATTTTGACGCCTTACTATACTATGACGTTTTTTATGACATTTTGAGGTCAAAAATTTTTTTGACTTTTTTTGGCCGATTTTGACGCCTTACTATAGTATGACGTTTTTTATGACATTTTGAGCGGAAAATTTTTTGGGAATTTTTTTGGCCGATTTTGACGCCTTACTATAGTATGACGTTTTTTATGACATTTTGAGTTAAAAAAAAAATTTGACTTTTTTTGGCCGATTTTGACGCCTTACTATAGTATGACGTTTTTTATGACATTTTGTGTTCAAAAAAAAATTTGACTTTTTTGGGCCGATTTTGACGCCTTACTATAGTATGACGTTTTTTATGACATTTTGAGTTAAAAAAAAAATTAGACTTTTTTTGGCCGATTTTGACGCCTTACTATAGTATGACGTTTTTTATGACATTTTGAGTTCAAAAATTTTTTTGACTTTTTTTGGCCGATTTTGACGCCTTACTATAGTATGACGTTTTTTATGACATTTTGAGGTCAAAAAATTTTTTCGACTTTTTTTTGTCAGATTTTGACGCCTTACTATAGTATGACGTTTTTTATGACATTTTGAGGTCAAAAGTTTTTTTGACTTTTTTTGGCCGATTTTGACGCCTTACTATACTATGACGTTTTTTATGACATTTTGAGGTCAAAAATTTTTTTGACTTTTTTTGGCCGATTTTGACGCCTTACTATAGTATGACGTTTTTTACATTTTGAGTTCAAAAAAAAATTAGACTTTTTTTGGCCGATTTTGACGCCTTACTATACTATGACGTTTTTTATGACATTTTGAGGTCAAAAATTTTTTTGCCTTTTTTTGGCCGATTTTGACGCCTTACTATAGTATGACGTTTTTTATGACATTTTGAGTTAAAAAAAAAATTTGACTTTTTTTGGCCGATTTTGACGCCTTACTATAGTATGACGTTTTTTATGACATTTTGTGTTCAAAAAAAAATTTGACTTTTTTTGGCCGATTTTGACGCCTTACTATACTATGACGTTTTTTATGACATTTTGAGGTCAAAAATTTTTTTGACTTTTTTTGGCCGATTTTGACGCCTTACTATAGTATGACGTTTTTTATGACATTTTGAGTTCAAAAAAAAATTTGACTTTTTTTGGCCGATTTTGACGCCTTACTATAGTATGACGTTTTTTATGACATTTTGAGTTAAAAAAAAAATTTGACTTTTTTTGGCCGATTTTGACGCCTTACTATAGTATGACGTTTTTTATGACATTTTGAGTTAAAAAAAAAATTTGACTTTTTTTGGCCGATTTTGACGCCTTACTATACTATGACGTTTTTTTATGACATTTTGAGGTCAAAAATTTTTTTGACTTTTTTTGGCCGATTTTGACGCCTTACTATACTATGACGTTTTTTATGACATTTTGAGGTCAAAATTTTTTTTGACTTTTTTTGGCCGATTTTGACGCCTTACTATAGTATGACGTTTTTTATGACATTTTGAGCGGAAATTTTTTTTTGACTTTTTTTGGCCGATTTTGACGCCTTACTATAGTATGACGTTTTTTATGACATTTTGAGTTCAAAAAAAAATTTGACTTTTTTTGGCCGATTTTGACGCCTTACTATACTATGACGTTTTTTATGACATTTTGAGGTCAAAAATTTTTTTGACTTTTTTTGGCCGATTTTGACGCCTTACTATACTATGACGTTTTTTATGACATTTTGAGGTCAAAAATTTTTTTGACTTTTTTTGGCCGATTTTGACGCCTTACTGTAGTATGACGTTTTTTATGACATTTTGAGCGGAAATTTTTTTTTGACTTTTTTTGGCCGATTTTGACGCCTTACTATACTATGACGTTTTTTATGACATTTTGAGTTCAAAAATTTTTTTGACTTTTTTTGGCCGATTTTGACGCCTTACTATAGTATGACGTTTTTTATGACATTTTGAGTTCAAAAATTTTTTTGACTTTTTTTGGCCGATTTTGACGCCTTACTATAGTATGACGTTTTTTATGACATTTTGAGTTCAAAAAAAAATTTGACTTTTTTTGGCCGATTTTGACGCCTTACTATACTATGACGTTTTTTATGACATTTTGAGGTCAAAAAATTTTTTTACTTTTTTTGGCCAATTTTGACGCCTTACTATACTATGACGTTTTTTATGACATTTTGAGTTCAAAATTTTTTTTGACTTTTTTTGGCCGATTTTGACGCCTTACTATAGTATGACGTTTTTTATGACATTTTGAGCGGAAAATTTTTTTGGAATTTTTTTGGCCGATTTTGACGCCTTACTATAGTATGACGTTTTTTATGACATTTTGTGTTCAAAAAATTTTTTGACTTTTTTTGGCCGATTTTGACGCCTTACTATAGTATGACGTTTTTTATGACATTTTGAGTTCAAAAAAAAATTTGACTTTTTTTGGCCGATTTTGACGCCTTACTATACTATGACGTTTTTTATGACATTTTGAGTTCAAAAAAAATTTTGACTTTTTTTGGCCGATTTTGACGCCTTACTATACTATGACGTTTTTTATGACATTTTGAGTTCAAAAAAAAATTTGACTTTTTTTGGCCGATTTTGACGCCTTACTATAGTATGACGTTTTTTATGACATTTCGAGTTTAAAAAAAAAAATTGACTTTTTTTGGCCGATTTTGACGCCTTACTATAGTATGACGTTTTTTATGACATTTTGAGGTCAAAAAATTTTTTTGACTTTTTTTGGCCGATTTTGACGCCTTACTATACTATGACGTTTTTTATGACATTTTGAGGTCAAAAAAAAATTTGACTTTTTTTGGCCGATTTTGACGCCTTACTATACTATGACGTTTTTTATGACATTTTGAGGTCAAAAATTTTTTTGACTTTTTTGGCCGATTTTGACGCCTTACTATAGTATGACGTTTTTTATGACATTTTGAGTTCAAAAAAAAATTTGACTTTTTTTGGCCGATTTTGACGCCTTACTATACTATGACGTTTTTTATGACATTTTGAGGTCAAAAATTTTTTTGACTTTTTTTGGCCGATTTTGACGCCTTACTATAGTATGACGTTTTTTATGACATTTTGAGCGGAAAATTTTTTGGGAATTTTTTTGGCCGATTTTGACGCCTTACTATAGTATGACGTTTTTTATGACATTTTGAGGTCAAAAAATTTTTTCGACTTTTTTTTGTCAGATTTTGACGCCTTACTATAGTATGACGTTTTTTATGACATTTTGAGGTCAAAAATTTTTTTGACTTTTTTTGGCCGATTTTGACGCCTTACTATAGTATGACGTTTTTTACATTTTGAGTTCAAAAAAAAATTTGACTTTTTTTGGCCGATTTTGACGCCTTACTATAGTATGACGTTTTTTATGACATTTTGAGTTAAAAAAAAAATTTGACTTTTTTTGGCCGATTTTGACGCCTTACTATAGTATGACGTTTTTTATGACATTTTGAGTTAAAAAAAAAATTTGACTTTTTTTGGCCGATTTTGACGCCTTACTATAGTATGACGTTTTTTATGACATTTTGAGTTAAAAAAAAAATTAGACTTTTTTTGGCCGATTTTGACGCCTTACTATACTATGACGTTTTTTATGACATTTTGAGGTCAAAAATTTTTTTGACTTTTTTTGGCCGATTTTGACGCCTTACTATACTATGACGTTTTTTATGACATTTTGAGGTCAAAAAAGTTTTTGACTTTTTTTGGCCGATTTTGACGCCTTACTATAGTATGACGTTTTTTATGACATTTTGTGTTCAAAAAAAAATTTGACTTTTTTTGGCTGATTTTGACGCCTTACTATAGTATGACGTTTTTTATGACATTTTGAGGTCAAAAATTTTTTTGACTTTTTTTGGCCGATTTTGACGCCTTACTATAGTATGACGTTTTTTATGACATTTTGAGCGGAAAATTTTTTTGGAATTTTTTTGGCCGATTTTGATGCCTTACTATAGTATGACGTTTTTTATGACATTTTGAGTTCAAAAAAAAAAATTGACTTTTTTTGGCCGATTTTGACGTCTTACTATACTATGACGTTTTTTATGACATTTTGAGGTCAAAAAATTTTTTGACTTTTTTTGGCCGATTTTGACACCTTACTATACTATGACTTTTTTTATGACATTTTGAGGTCAAAAAAATTTTTGACTTTTTTTGGCCGATTTTGACGCCTTACTATATATGACGTTTTTTATGACATTTTGAGTTCAAAAAAAATTTTGACTTTTTTTGGTCGATTTTGACGCCTTACTATACTATGACGTTTTTTATGACATTTTGAGGTCAAAAAAATTTTTGACTTTTTTTGGCCGATTTTGACGCCTTACTATAGTATGACATTTTTTATGACATTTTGAGGTCAAAAAAATTTTTGACTTTTTTTGGCCGATTTTGACGCCTTACTATAGTATGACGTTTTTTATGACATTTTGAGGTCAAAAAAAAATTTGACTTTTTTTGGCCGATTTTGACGCCTTACTATACTATGACGTTTTTTATGACATTTTGAGCAGAAAATTTTTTTTGACTTTTTTTTCCAAGACTAAGGAGCTGGTCATCGACTTCAGGAAGTCCAGCCCACAACCACGGCCAGTGACCATCAAGGACGACGAGGTGGAGATTGTAGGCAACTACAAGTACCTCGGGCTGTGGCTGGACAACAAGCTGGACTGGTCATACTGTACAGATTACCTGTACAAGAAGGGCCAGAGCCGTCTGTGCTTCCTGCGGAGACTGGGGTCCTTTAACATCTGTAGAAAACTCCTGTAGATGTTTTACCAGTCTGTGGTGGCTAGTACACTTTTTTATGCTGTTGTCTGTTGGGGAGGCAGCATGCCAAAAAGGTGTGCTAACAGACTGCACAAACTCATCAGGCGGGCAGGCTCTGTGGTCGGCATGAAGCTGGACTCCCTGGTGACAGTGGCAGAGAGGAGATCACTAAAAAAACTACTGGCTATTATGGACGATGCCAGTCACCCTCTACACACTGTCATCAGTGCACAGAGAAGCCTGACCAGTAACAGGCTGCTCCTCCCCAAGAGTCGGACTAACCGGCTCAGAGACTCCTTTGTCCCCAGAGCCATCAAACTATACAACACCGAATATGGCAGGAGGGGGAGAGGGAGAGGGAAGGAGTACAGCCTGCCGGACACTACTATTCATGTACAATAACCCATGGGCAATAAAAATACTATCCATGTGCAATAACTCATGTGCAGTAATTTATTCTTTCCACCTATTAGAGTGCAATGTTTGTTTGCAATGTTTGTATATACTTTATATTTTAATTATTTATTTGAATCCACCCTTGTTCTATTTTAGTACTAAGATTATTCAAGAGTTTATTTTACTTTTATATTTTATTTCATTTACATTCTATTTTTATACCAGCACCTTAGTTAGTTACTTTAGTAACTAACTTAACTTAGTTACTTTTTACTTTTTTACTTTGTACTGCTGCTTTACTGTGTTTTTTGGTGTTGTACTGCTGCTGGTACCCAAATTTCCCCAAGGGACCTCCCAAAGGGATCAATAAAGTATATTCTATTCTATTCTATTCTATTCTATTCTATTCTATTCTATACTATGACGTTTTTTATGACATTTTGAGCGGAAATTTTTTTTGGACTTTTTTTGGCCGATTTTGATGCCTTACTATACTATGACGTTTTTTTATGACATTTTGAGGTCAAAAAATTTTTTGACTTTTTTTGTCCGATTTTGACGCCTTACTATAGTATGACGTTTTTTATGACATTTTGAGTTCAAAAAAAAATTTGACTTTTTTTGGCCGATTTTGACGCCTTACTATAGTATGACGTTTTTTATGACATTTTGAGGTCAAAAAAATTTTTGACTTTTTTTGGCCGATTTTGACGCCTTACTATACTATGACGTTTTTCATGACATTTTGAGCGGAAATTTTTTTTTAAATTTTTTTGGCCGATTATGACGCCTTACTATAGTATGACGTTTTTTTTTACATTTTGAGGTCAAAAAAAATTTGACTTTTTTTGGCCGATTTTGACGCCTTACTATACTATGACGTTTTTTATGACATTTTGAGGTCAAAAATTTTTTTGACTTTTTTTGGCCGATTTTGACGCCTTACTATACTATGACGTTTTTTATGACATTTTGAGGTCAAAAAATTTTTTGACTTTTTTTGGCCGATTTTGACGCCTTACTATACTATGACGTTTTTTATGACATTTTGAGGTCAAAATTTTTTTTGACTTTTTTTGGCCGATTTTGACGCCTTACTATAGTATGACGTTTTTTATGACATTTTGAGCGGAAAATTTTTTTGGAATTTTTTTGGCCAATTTTGACGCCTTACTATAGTATGACGTTTTTTATGACATTTTGAATTAAAAAAAAAATTAGACTTTTTTTGGCCGATTTTGACGCCTTACTATAATATGACGTTTTTTATGACATTTTGAGGTCAAAAATTTTTTTGACTTTTTTTGGCCGATTTTGACGCCTTACTATAGTATGACGTTTTTTATGACATTTTGAGTTCAAAAAAAAATTTGACTTTTTTTGGCTGATTTTGACGCCTTACTATAGTATGACGTTTTTTTATGACATTTTGAGGTCAAAAAATTTTTTGACTTTTTTTGGCCGATTTTGACGCCTTACTATACTATGACGTTTTTTATGACATTTTGAGGTCAAAAAATTTTTTGACTTTTTTTGGCCGATTTTGACGCCTTACTATAGTATGACGTTTTTTATGACATTTTGAGCGGAAATTTTTTTTTGACTTTTTTTGGCCGATTTTGACGCCTTACTATAGTATGACGTTTTGTATGACATTTTGAGTTCAAAAAAAAAATTTGACTTTTTTTGGCCGATTTTGACGCCTTACTATAGTATGACGTTTTTTATGACATTTCGAGTTAAAAAAAAAATTTGACTTTTTTTGGCCGATTTTGACGCCTTACTATAGTATGACGTTTTTTATGACATTTTGAGGTCAAAAAATTTTTTTGACTTTTTTTGGCCGATTTTGACGCCTTACTATAGTATGACGTTTTTTATGACATTTTGAGCGGAAATTTTTTTTTAAATTTTTTTGGCCGATTATGACGCCTTACTATAGTATGACGTTTTTTTTGACATTTTGAGGTCAAAAAAAATTTGACTTTTTTTGGCCGATTTTGACGCCTTACTATACTATGACGTTTTTTATGACATTTTGAGGTCAAAAATTTTTTTGACTTTTTTTGGCCGATTTTGACGCCTTACTATAGTATGACGTTTTTTATGACATTTTGAGCGGAAAATTTTTTGGGAATTTTTTTGGCCGATTTTGACGCCTTACTATAGTATGACGTTTTTTATGACATTTTGAGGTCAAAAAACTTTTTCGACTTTTTTTTGTCAGATTTTGACGCCTTACTATAGTATGACGTTTTTTATGACATTTTGAGGTCAAAAATTTTTTTGACTTTTTTTGGCCGATTTTGACGCCTTACTATAGTATGACGTTTTTTACGACATTTTGAGTTAAAAAAAAAATTAGACTTTTTTTGGCCGATTTTGACGCCTTACTATACTATGACGTTTTTTATGACATTTTGAGGTCAAAAATTTTTTTGACTTTTTTTGGCCGATTTTGACGCCTTACTATAGTATGACGTTTTTTATGACATTTTGAGTTCAAAAAAAAATTTGACTTTTTTTGGCTGATTTTGACGCCTTACTATAGTATGACGTTTTTTATGACATTTTGAGCGGAAATTTTTTTTTTAATTTTTTTGGCCGATTATGACGCCTTACTATAGTATGACGTTTTTTTTGACATTTTGAGGTCAAAAAAAATTTGACTTTTTTTGGCCGATTTTGACGCCTTACTATACTATGACGTTTTTTATGACATTTTGAGGTCAAAAATTTTTTTGACTTTTTTTGGCCGATTTTGACGCCTTACTATAGTATGACGTTTTTTATGACATTTTGAGCGGAAAATTTTTTGGGAATTTTTTTGGCCGATTTTGACGCCTTACTATAGTATGACGTTTTTTATGACATTTTGAGGTCCAAAAACTTTTTCGACTTTTTTTTGTCAGATTTTGACGCCTTACTATAGTATGACGTTTTTTATGACATTTTGAGGTCAAAAATTTTTTTGACTTTTTTTGGCCGATTTTGACGCCTTACTATAGTATGACGTTTTTTACGACATTTTGAGTTAAAAAAAAAATTAGACTTTTTTTGGCCGATTTTGACGCCTTACTATACTATGACGTTTTTTATGACATTTTGAGGTCAAAAATTTTTTTGACTTTTTTTGGCCGATTTTGACGCCTTACTATAGTATGACGTTTTTTATGACATTTTGAGTTCAAAAAAAAATTTGACTTTTTTTGGCTGATTTTGACGCCTTACTATAGTATGACGTTTTTTATGACATTTTGAGGTCAAAAAATTTTTTGACTTTTTTTGGCCGATTTTGACGCCTTACTATACTATGACGTTTTTTATGACATTTTGAGGTCAAAAAATTTTTTGACTTTTTTTGGCCGATTTTGACGCCTTACTGTACTATGACGTTTTTTATGACATTTTGAGGTCAAAATTTTTTTTGACTTTTTTTGGCCGATTTTGACGCCTTACTATAGTATGACGTTTTTTATGACATTTTGAGCGGAAAATTTTTTTGGAATTTTTTTGGCCAATTTTGACGCCTTACTATAGTATGACGTTTTTTATGACATTTTGAGTTCAAAAATTTTTTTGACTTTTTTTGGCCGATTTTGACGCCTTACTATAGTATGACGTTTTTTATGACATTTTGAATTAAAAAAAAAATTTGACTTTTTTTGGCCGATTTTGACGCCTTACTATAATATGACGTTTTTTATGACATTTTGAGGTCAAAAATTTTTTTGACTTTTTTTGGCCGATTTTGACGCCTTACTATAGTATGACGTTTTTTATGACATTTTGAGTTCAAAAAAAAATTTGACTTTTTTTGGCTGATTTTGACGCCTTACTATAGTATGACGTTTTTTATGACATTTTGAGGTCAAACAATTTTTTGACTTTTTTTGGCCGATTTTGACGCCTTACTATACTATGACGTTTTTTATGACATTTTGAGGTCAAAAAATTTTTTGACTTTTTTTGGCCGATTTTGACGCCTTACTATAGTATGACGTTTTTTATGACATTTTGAGCGGAAATTTTTTTTTGACTTTTTTTGGCCGATTTTGACGCCTTACTATAGTATGACGTTTTTTATGACATTTTGAGCGGAAAATTTTTTGGGAATTTTTTTGGCCGATTTTGACGCCTTACTATAGTATGACGTTTTTTATGACATTTTGAGTTCAAAAAAAAATTTGACTTTTTTTGGCCGATTTTGACGCCTTACTATACTATGACGTTTTTTATGACATTTTGAGTTAAAAAAAAAATTAGACTTTTTTTGGCCGATTTTGACGCCTTACTATACTATGACGTTTTTTATGACATTTTGAGGTCAAAAATTTTTTTGACTTTTTTTGGCCGATTTTGACGCCTTACTATAGTATGACGTTTTTTATGACATTTTGAGTTCAAAAAATTTTTTGACTTTTTTTGGCCGATTTTGACGCCTTACTATAGTATGACGTTTTTTATGACATTTTGAGTTCAGAAAAAAATTAGACTTTTTTTGGCCGATTTTGACGCCTTACTATACTATGACGTTTTTTATGACATTTTGAGGTCAAAAATTTTTTTGCCTTTTTTTGGCCGATTTTGACGCCTTACTATAGTATGACGTTTTTTTATGACATTTTGAGTTAAAAAAATTTTTTTGACTTTTTTTGGCCGATTTTGACGCCTTACTATAGTATGACGTTTTTTATGACATTTTGAGTTCAAAAAAAAATTTGACTTTTTTTGGCCGATTTTGACGCCTTACTATACTATGACGTTTTTTATGACATTTTGAGCGGAAATTTTTTTTGGAATTTTTTTGGCCGATTTTGACGCCTTACTATACTATGACGTTTTTTATGACATTTCGAGTTCAAAAAATTTTTTGACTTTTTTTGGCCGATTTTGACGCCTTACTATAGTATGACGTTTTTTATGACATTTTGAGTTCAAAAAAAAATTTGACTTTTTTTGGCCGATTTTGACGCCTTACTATACTATGACGTTTTTTATGACATTTTGTGTTCAAAAAAAATTTGACTTTTTTTGGCCGATTTTGACGCCTTACTATAGTATGACGTTTTTTATGACATTTTGAGGTCAAAAAAAAATTTGACTTTTTTTGGCCGATTTTGACGCCTTACTATAGTATGACGTTTTTTATGACATTTTGTGTTCAAAAAATTTTTTGACTTTTTTTGGCCGATTTTGACGCCTTACTATAGTATGATGTTTTTTATGACATTTTGAGTTAAAAAAAAAATTAGACTTTTTTTGGCCGATTTTGACGCCTTACTATAGTATGACGTTTTTTATGACATTTTGAGCGGAAAATTTTTTTGGAATTTTTTTGGCCGATTTTGACGCCTTACTATAGTATGACGTTTTTTATGACATTTTGAGTTCAAAAATTTTTTTGACTTTTTTTGGCCGATTTTGACGCCTTACTATAGTATGACGTTTTTTATGACATTTTGAGGTAAAAAAAAAATTAGACTTTTTTTGGCCGATTTTGACGCCTTACTATAGTATGACGTTTTTTATGACATTTTGAGTTCAAAAATTTTTTTGACTTTTTTTGGCCGATTTTGACGCCTTACTATAGTATGACGTTTTTTATGACATTTTGAGTTCAAAAAAAAATTTGACTTTTTTTGGCCGATTTTGACGCCTTACTATACTATGACGTTTTTTATGACATTTTGAGCGGAAAATTTTTTTGGAATTTTTTTGGCCGATTTTGACGCCTTACTATAGTATGACGTTTTTTATGACATTTTGAGTTCAAAAAATTTTTTGACTTTTTTTGGCCGATTTTGACGCCTTACTATAGTATGACGTTTTTTATGACATTTTGAGTTCAAAAAAAAATTTGACTTTTTTTGGCCGATTTTGACGCCTTACTATACTATGACGTTTTTTATGACATTTTGAGGTCAAAAATTTTTTTGACTTTTTTTGGCCGATTTTGACGCCTTACTATACTATGACGTTTTTTATGACATTTTGAGGTCAAAAATTTTTTTGACTTTTTTTGGCCGATTTTGACGCCTTACTATAGTATGACGTTTTTTATGACATTTTGAGTTCAAAAAAAAATTAGACTTTTTTTGGCTGATTTTGACGCCTTACTATACTATGACGTTTTTTATGACATTTTGAGGTCAAAAATTTTTTTGACTTTTTTTGGCCGATTTTGACGCCTTACTATAGTATGACGTTTTTTATGACATTTTTAGTTCAAAAAAAAATTTGACTTTTTTTGGCCGATTTTGACGCCTTACTATACTATGACGTTTTTTATGACATTTTGAGGTCAAAAAATTTTTTGACTTTTTTTGGCCGATTTTGACGCCTTACTATACTATGACGTTTTTTATGACATTTTGAGTTCAAAAAAAAAATTGACTTTTTTTGGCCGATTTTGACGCCTTACTATACTATGACGTTTTTTATGACATTTTGAGGTCAAAAAATTTTTTGACTTTTTTTGGCCGATTTTGACGCCTTACTATAGTATGACGTTTTTTATGACATTTTGAGTTCAAAAAAAAATTAGACTTTTTTTGGCCGATTTTGACGCCTTACTATACTATGACGTTTTTTATGACATTTTGAGGTCAAAAATTTTTTTGCCTTTTTTTGGCCGATTTTGACGCCTTACTATAGTATGACGTTTTTTATGACATTTTGAGTTAAAAATTTTTTTTGACTTTTTTTGGCCGATTTTGACGCCTTACTATAGTATGACGTTTTTTATGACATTTTGAGTTCAAAAAAAAATTTGACTTTTTTTGGCCGATTTTGACGCCTTACTATACTATGACGTTTTTTATGACATTTTGAGGTCAAAAATTTTTTTGACTTTTTTTGGCCGATTTTGACGCCTTACTATAGTATGACGTTTTTTATGACATTTTTAGTTCAAAAAAAAATTTGACTTTTTTTGGCCGATTTTGACGCCTTACTATACTATGACGTTTTTTATGACATTTTGAGGTCAAAAAATTTTTTGACTTTTTTTGGCCGATTTTGACGCCTTACTATACTATGACGTTTTTTATGACATTTTGAGTTCAAAAAAAAAATTGACTTTTTTTGGCTGATTTTGACGCCTTACTATACTATGACGTTTTTTATGACATTTTGAGGTCAAAAAATTTTTTGACTTTTTTTGGCCGATTTTGACGCCTTACTATAGTATGACGTTTTTTATGACATTTTGAGCTCAAAAAAAAATTTGACTTTTTTTGGCCGATTTTGACGCCTTACTATACTATGACGTTTTTTATGACATTTTGAGCGGAAATTTTTTTTGGAATTTTTTTGGCCGATTTTGACGCCTTACTATACTATGACGTTTTTTATGACATTTCGAGTTCAAAAAATTTTTTGACTTTTTTTGGCCGATTTTGACGCCTTACTATAGTATGACGTTTTTTATGACATTTTGAGTTCAAAAAAAAATGTGACTTTTTTTGGCCGATTTTGACGCCTTACTATACTATGACGTTTTTTATGACATTTTGTGTTCAAAAAAAATTAGACTTTTTTTGGCCGATTTTGACGCCTTACTATAGTATGACGTTTTTTATGACATTTTGAGGTCAAAAAAAAATTTGACTTTTTTTGGCCGATTTTGACGCCTTACTATAGTATGACGTTTTTTATGACATTTTGAGTTAAAAAAAAAATTAGACTTTTTTTGGCCGATTTTGACGCCTTACTATACTATGACGTTTTTTATGACATTTTGAGGTCAAAAAATTTTTTGCCTTTTTTTGGCCGATTTTGACGCCTTACTATAGTATGACGTTTTTTATGACATTTTGAGCGGAAAATTTTTTTGGAATTTTTTTGGCCGATTTTGACGCCTTACTATAGTATGACGTTTTTTATGACATTTTGTGTTCAAAAAATTTTTTGACTTTTTTTGGCCGATTTTGACGCCTTACTATAGTATGACGTTTTTTATGACATTTTGAGTTAAAAAAAAAATTTGACTTTTTTTGGCCGATTTTGACGCCTTACTATAGTATGACGTTTTTTATGACATTTTGAGTTCAAAAAAAAATTTGACTTTTTTTGGCCGATTTTGACGCCTTACTATACTATGACGTTTTTTATGACATTCTGAGCGGAAAATTTTTTTGGAATTTTTTTGGCCGATTTTGACGCCTTACTATAGTATGACGTTTTTTATGACATTTTGAGTTCAAAAAATTTTTTGACTTTTTTTGGCCGATTTTGACGCCTTACTATACTATGACGTTTTTTATGACATTTTGAGCGGAAAATTTTTTTGGAATTTTTTTGGCCGATTTTGACGCCTTACTATAGTATGACGTTTTTTATGACATTTTGAGTTCAAAAATTTTTTTGACTTTTTTTGGACGATTTTGACGCCTTACTATAGTATGACGTTTTTTATGACATTTTGAGTTCAAAAATTTTTTTGACTTTTTTTGGCCGATTTTGACGCCTTACTATAGTATGACGTTTTTTATGACATTTTGAGGTCAAAAAAAAATTAGACTTTTTTTGGCCGATTTTGACGCCTTACTATAGTATGACGTTTTTTATGACATTTTGAGTTCAAAAATTTTTTTGACTTTTTTTGGCCGATTTTGACGCCTTACTATAGTATGACGTTTTTTATGACATTTTGAGCGGAAAATTTTTTGGGAATTTTTTTGGCCCGATTTTGATGCTTTACTATAGTATGACGTTTTTTATGACATTTTGAGTTCAAAAAATTTTTTGACTTTTTTTGGCCGATTTTGACCCCTTACTATAGTATGACGTTTTTTATGACATTTTGAGTTCAAAAAATTTTTTGACTTTTTTTGGCCGATTTTGACCCCTTACTATAGTATGATGTTTTTTATGACATTTTGAGTTCAAAAAAAAATTTGACTTTTTTTGGCCGATTTTGACGCCTTACTATACTATGACGTTTTTTATGACATTTTGAGGTCAAAAAAAAATTTGACTTTTTTTGGCCGATTTTGACGCCTTACTATACTATGACGTTTTTTATGACATTTTGAGGTCAAAAATTTTTTTGACTTTTTTTGGCCGATTTTGACGCCTTACTATAGTATGACGTTTTTTATGACATTTTGAGCGGAAAATTTTTTGGGAATTTTTTTGGCCGATTTTGACGCCTTACTATAGTATGACGTTTTTTATGACATTTTGAGTTCAAAAAATTTTTTGACTTTTTTTGGCCGATTTTGACCCCTTACTATAGTATGACGTTTTTTATGACATTTTGAGTTCAGAAAATTTTTTGACTTTTTTTGGCCGATTTTGACCCCTTACTATAGTATGATGTTTTTTATGACATTTTGAGTTCAAAAAAAAATTTGACTTTTTTTGGCCGATTTTGACGCCTTACTATACTATGACGTTTTTTATGACATTTTGAGGTCAAAAAATTTTTTGACTTTTTTTGGCCGATTTTGACGCCTTACTATACTATGACGTTTTTTATGACATTTTGAGGTCAAAAAAAAAATTGACTTTTTTTGGCCGATTTTGACGCCTTACTATAGTATGACGTTTTTTATGACATTTTGAGGTCAAAAATTTTTTTGACTTTTTTTGGCCGATTTTGACGCCTTACTATAGTATGACGTTTTTTATGACATTTTGAGCGGAAAATTTTTTTGGAATTTTTTTGGCCGATTTTGACGCCTTACTATAGTATGATGTTTTTTATGACATTTTGAGTTCAAAAAATTTTTTGACTTTTTTTGGCCGATTTTGACGCCTTACTATACTATGACGTTTTTTATGACATTTTGAGGTCAAAAAATTTTTTGACTTTTTTTGGCCGATTTTGACGCCTTACTATACTATGACGTTTTTTATGACATTTTGAGGTCAAAAAATTTTTTGACTTTTTTTGGCCGATTTTGACGCCTTACTATACTATGACGTTTTTTATGACATTTTGAGGTCAAAAAAAAATTTGACTTTTTTTGGCCGATTTTGACGCCTTACTATAGTATGACGTTTTTTATGACATTTTGAGGTCAAAAATTTTTTTGACTTTTTTTGGCCGATTTTGACGCCTTACTATAGTATGACGTTTTTTATGACATTTTGAGCGGAAAATTTTTTTGGAATTTTTTTGGCCGATTTTGACGCCTTACTATAGTATGATGTTTTTTATGACATTTTGAGTTCAAAAAATTTTTTGACTTTTTTTGGCCGATTTTGACGCCTTACTATAGTATGACTTTTTTATGACATTTTGAGTTCAAAAAAAAATTTGACTTTTTTTGGCCGATTTTGACGCCTTACTATACTATGACGTTTTTTATGACATTTTGAGGTCAAAAATTTTTTTGACTTTTTTTGGCCGATTTTGACGTCTTACTATACTATGACATTTTTTATGACATTTTGAGCGGAAATTTTTTTTGGAATTTTTTTGGCCGATTATGACGCCTTACTATACTATGACGTTTTTTATGACATTTTGAGTTCAAAAATTTTTTTGACTTTTTTTGGCCGATTTTGACGCCTTACTATAGTATGACGTTTTTTATGACATTTTGAGTTCAAAAAAAAATTTGACTTTTTTTGGCCGATTTTGACGCCTTACTATACTATGACGTTTTTTATGACATTTTGAGTTAAAAAAAAAATTAGACTTTTTTTGGCCGATTTTGACGCCTTACTATAGTATGACGTTTTTTATGACATTTTGAGTTCAAAAAATTTTTTGACTTTTTTTGGCCGATTTTGACGCCTTACTATAGTATGACGTTTTTTATGACATTTTGAGCGGAAATTTTTTTTTGACTTTTTTTGGCCGATTTTGACGCCTTACTATAGTATGACGTTTTTTATGACATTTTGAGGTCAAAAAATTTTTTGACTTTTTTTGGCCGATTTTGACGCCTTACTATATTGTGACGTTTTTTATGACATTTTGAGGTCAAAAAAATTTTTGACTTTTTTTGGCCGATTTTGACGCCTTACTATACTATGACGTTTTTTATGACATTTTGAGGTCAAAAATTTTTTTGACTTTTTTTGGCCGATTTTGACGCCTTACTATAGTATGACGTTTTTTATGACATTTTGAGGTAAAAAAAAAATTTGACTTTTTTTGGCCGATTTTGACGCCTTACTATACTATGACGTTTTTTATGACATTTTGAGTTAAAAAAAAAATTAGACTTTTTTTGGCCGATTTTGACGCCTTACTATACTATGACGTTTTTTATGACATTTTGAGGTCAAAAATTTTTTTGACTTTTTTTGGCCGATTTTGACGCCTTACTATAGTATGACGTTTTTTATGACATTTTGAGTTCAAAAAAAAATTTGACTTTTTTTGGCTGATTTTGACGCCTTACTATACTATGACGTTTTTTATGACATTTTGAGGTCAAAAATTTTTTTGACTTTTTTTGGCCGATTTTGACGCCTTACTATAGTATGACGTTTTTTATGACATTTTTAGTTCAAAAAAAAATTTGACTTTTTTTGGCCGATTTTGACGCCTTACTATACTATGACGTTTTTTATGACATTTTGAGGTCAAAAAATTTTTTGACTTTTTTTGGCCGATTTTGACGCCTTACTATACTATGACGTTTTTTATGACATTTTGAGTTCAAAAAAAAAATTGACTTTTTTTGGCCGATTTTGACGCCTTACTATACTATGACGTTTTTTATGACATTTTGAGGTCAAAAAATTTTTTGACTTTTTTTGGCCGATTTTGACGCCTTACTATAGTATGACGTTTTTTATGACATTTTGAGTTCAAAAAAAAATTAGACTTTTTTTGGCCGATTTTGACGCCTTACTATACTATGACGTTTTTTATGACATTTTGAGGTCAAAAATTTTTTTGCCTTTTTTTGGCCGATTTTGACGCCTTACTATAGTATGACGTTTTTTATGACATTTTGAGTTAAAAATTTTTTTTGACTTTTTTTGGCCGATTTTGACGCCTTACTATAGTATGACGTTTTTTATGACATTTTGAGTTCAAAAAAAAATTTGACTTTTTTTGGCTGATTTTGACGCCTTACTATACTATGACGTTTTTTATGACATTTTGAGGTCAAAAATTTTTTTGACTTTTTTTGGCCGATTTTGACGCCTTACTATAGTAAGACGTTTTTTATGACATTTTTAGTTCAAAAAAAAATTTGACTTTTTTTGGCCGATTTTGACGCCTTACTATACTATGACGTTTTTTATGACATTTTGAGGTCAAAAAATTTTTTGACTTTTTTTGGCCGATTTTGACGCCTTACTATACTATGACGTTTTTTATGACATTTTGAGTTCAAAAAAAAAATTGACTTTTTTTGGCTGATTTTGACGCCTTACTATACTATGACGTTTTTTATGACATTTTGAGGTCAAAAAATTTTTTGACTTTTTTTGGCCGATTTTGACGCCTTACTATAGTATGACGTTTTTTATGACATTTTGAGCTCAAAAAAAAATTTTACTTTTTTTGGCCGATTTTGACGCCTTACTATACTATGACGTTTTTTATGACATTTTGAGCGGAAATTTTTTTTGGAATTTCTTTGGCCGATTTTGACGCCTTACTATACTATGACGTTTTTTATGACATTTCGAGTTCAAAAAATTTTTTGACTTTTTTTGGCCGATTTTGACGCCTTACTATAGTATGACGTTTTTTATGACATTTTGAGTTCAAAAAAAAATTTGACTTTTTTTGGCCGATTTTGACGCCTTACTATACTATGACGTTTTTTATGACATTTTGTGTTCAAAAAAAATTTGACTTTTTTTGGCCGATTTTGACGCCTTACTATAGTATGACGTTTTTTATGACATTTTGAGGTCAAAAAAAAATTTGACTTTTTTTGGCCGATTTTGACGCCTTACTATAGTATGACGTTTTTTATGACATTTTGAGTTAAAAAAAAAATTAGACTTTTTTTGGCCGATTTTGACGCCTTACTATACTATGACGTTTTTTATGACATTTTGAGGTCAAAAAATTTTTTGACTTTTTTTGGCCGATTTTGACGCCTTACTATAGTATGACGTTTTTTATGACATTTTGAGCGGAAAATTTTTTTGGAATTTTTTTGGCCGATTTTGACGCCTTACTATAGTATGACGTTTTTTATGACATTTTGTGTTCAAAAAATTTTTTGACTTTTTTTGGCCGATTTTGACGCCTTACTATAGTATGACGTTTTTTATGACATTTTGAGTTAAAAAAAAAATTTGACTTTTTTTGGCCGATTTTGACGCCTTACTATAGTATGACGTTTTTTATGACATTTTGAGTTCAAAAAAAAATTTGACTTTTTTTGGCCGATTTTGACGCCTTACTATACTATGACGTTTTTTATGACATTCTGAGCGGAAAATTTTTTTGGAATTTTTTTGGCCGATTTTGACGCCTTACTATAGTATGACGTTTTTTATGACATTTTGAGTTCAAAAAATTTTTTGACTTTTTTTGGCCGATTTTGACGCCTTACTATACTATGACGTTTTTTATGACATTTTGAGCGGAAAATTTTTTTGGAATTTTTTTGGCCGATTTTGACGCCTTACTATAGTATGACGTTTTTTATGACATTTTGAGTTCAAAAATTTTTTTGACTTTTTTTGGACGATTTTGACGCCTTACTATAGTATGACGTTTTTTATGACATTTTGAGTTCAAAAAATTTTTTGACTTTTTTTGGCCGATTTTGACGCCTTACTATAGTATGACGTTTTTTATGACATTTTGAGTTAAAAAAAAAATTAGACTTTTTTTGGCCGATTTTGACGCCTTACTATACTATGACGTTTTTTATGACATTTTGAGGTCAAAAATTTTTTTGCCTTTTTTTGGCCGATTTTGACGCCTTACTATAGTATGACGTTTTTTATGACATTTTGAGGTCAAAAATTTTTTTGACTTTTTTTGGCCGATTTTGACGCCTTACTATAGTATGACGTTTTTTATGACATTTTGAGTTCAAAAATTTTTTTGACTTTTTTTGGCCGATTTTGACGCCTTACTATACTATGACGTTTTTTATGACATTTTGAGCGGAAAATTTTTTTGGAATTTTTTTGGCCGATTTTGACGCCTTACTATAGTATGACGTTTTTTATGACATTTTGAGTTCAAAAAATTTTTTGACTTTTTTTGGCCGATTTTGACGCCTTACTATAGTATGACGTTTTTTATGACATTTTGAGTTCAAAAAAAAATTTGACTTTTTTTGGCCGATTTTGACGCCTTACTATACTATGACGTTTTTTATGACATTTTGAGTTAAAAAAAAAATTAGACTTTTTTTGGCCGATTTTGACGCCTTACTATACTATGACGTTTTTTATGACATTTTGAGGTCAAAAAATTTTTTGACTTTTTTTGGCCGATTTTGACGCCTTACTATACTATGACGTTTTTTATGACATTTTGAGGTCAAAAATTTTTTTGACTTTTTTTGGCCGATTTTGACGCCTTACTATAGTATGACGTTTTTTATGACATTTTGAGTTCAAAAAAAAATTTGACTTTTTTTGGCCGATTTTGACGCCTTACTATAGTATGACGTTTTTTATGACATTTTGAGTTAAAAAAAAAATTAGACTTTTTTTGGCCGATTTTGACGCCTTACTATACTATGACGTTTTTTATGACATTTTGAGGTCAAAAAATTTTTTGACTTTTTTTGGCCGATTTTGACGCCTTACTATAGTATGACGTTTTTTATGACATTTTGAGCGGAAAATTTTTTTGGAATTTTTTTGGCCGATTTTGACGCCTTACTATAGTATGACGTTTTTTATGACATTTTGTGTTCAAAAAATTTTTTGACTTTTTTTGGCCGATTTTGACGCCTTACTATAGTATGACGTTTTTTATGACATTTTGAGTTAAAAAAAAAATTTGACTTTTTTTGGCCGATTTTGACGCCTTACTATAGTATGACGTTTTTTATGACATTTTGAGTTCAAAAAAAAAAATTGACTTTTTTTGGCCGATTTTGACGTCTTACTATACTATGACGTTTTTTATGACATTTTGAGGTCAAAAAATTTTTTGACTTTTTTTGGCCGATTTTGACACCTTACTATACTATGACTTTTTTTATGACATTTTGAGGTCAAAAAAATTTTTGACTTTTTTTGGCCGATTTTGACGCCTTACTATATATGACGTTTTTTATGACATTTTGAGTTCAAAAAAAATTTTGACTTTTTTTGGTCGATTTTGACGCCTTACTATACTATGACGTTTTTTATGACATTTTGAGGTCAAAAAAATTTTTGACTTTTTTTGGCCGATTTTGACGCCTTACTATAGTATGACATTTTTTATGACATTTTGAGGTCAAAAAAATTTTTGACTTTTTTTGGCCGATTTTGACGCCTTACTATAGTATGACGTTTTTTATGACATTTTGAGGTCAAAAAAAAATTTGACTTTTTTTGGCCGATTTTGACGCCTTACTATACTATGACGTTTTTTATGACATTTTGAGCAGAAAATTTTTTTTGACTTTTTTTTCCAAGACTAAGGAGCTGGTCATCGACTTCAGGAAGTCCAGCCCACAACCACGGCCAGTGACCATCAAGGACGACGAGGTGGAGATTGTAGGCAACTACAAGTACCTCGGGCTGTGGCTGGACAACAAGCTGGACTGGTCATACTGTACAGATTACCTGTACAAGAAGGGCCAGAGCCGTCTGTGCTTCCTGCGGAGACTGGGGTCCTTTAACATCTGTAGAAAACTCCTGTAGATGTTTTACCAGTCTGTGGTGGCTAGTACACTTTTTTATGCTGTTGTCTGTTGGGGAGGCAGCATGCCAAAAAGGTGTGCTAACAGACTGCACAAACTCATCAGGCGGGCAGGCTCTGTGGTCGGCATGAAGCTGGACTCCCTGGTGACAGTGGCAGAGAGGAGATCACTAAAAAAACTACTGGCTATTATGGACGATGCCAGTCACCCTCTACACACTGTCATCAGTGCACAGAGAAGCCTGACCAGTAACAGGCTGCTCCTCCCCAAGAGTCGGACTAACCGGCTCAGAGACTCCTTTGTCCCCAGAGCCATCAAACTATACAACACCGAATATGGCAGGAGGGGGAGAGGGAGAGGGAAGGAGTACAGCCTGCCGGACACTACTATTCATGTACAATAACCCATGGGCAATAAAAATACTATCCATGTGCAATAACTCATGTGCAGTAATTTATTCTTTCCACCTATTAGAGTGCAATGTTTGTTTGCAATGTTTGTATATACTTTATATTTTAATTATTTATTTGAATCCACCCTTGTTCTATTTTAGTACTAAGATTATTCAAGAGTTTATTTTACTTTTATATTTTATTTCATTTACATTCTATTTTTATACCAGCACCTTAGTTAGTTACTTTAGTAACTAACTTAACTTAGTTACTTTTTACTTTTTTACTTTGTACTGCTGCTTTACTGTGTTTTTTGGTGTTGTACTGCTGCTGGTACCCAAATTTCCCCAAGGGACCTCCCAAAGGGATCAATAAAGTATATTCTATTCTATTCTATTCTATTCTATTCTATTCTATTCTATACTATGACGTTTTTTATGACATTTTGAGCGGAAATTTTTTTTGGACTTTTTTTGGCCGATTTTGATGCCTTACTATACTATGACGTTTTTTTATGACATTTTGAGGTCAAAAAATTTTTGGACTTTTTTTGTCCGATTTTGACGCCTTACTATAGTATGACGTTTTTTATGACATTTTGAGTTCAAAAAAAAATTTGACTTTTTTTGGCCGATTTTGACGCCTTACTATAGTATGACGTTTTTTATGACATTTTGAGGTCAAAAAAATTTTTGACTTTTTTTGGCCGATTTTGACGCCTTACTATACTATGACGTTTTTCATGACATTTTGAGCGGAAATTTTTTTTTTAATTTTTTTGGCCGATTATGACGCCTTACTATAGTATGACGTTTTTTTTTACATTTTGAGGTCAAAAAAAATTTGACTTTTTTTGGCCGATTTTGACGCCTTACTATACTATGACGTTTTTTATGACATTTTGAGGTCAAAAATTTTTTTGACTTTTTTTGGCCGATTTTGACGCCTTACTATACTATGACGTTTTTTATGACATTTTGAGGTCAAAAAATTTTTTGACTTTTTTTGGCCGATTTTGACGCCTTACTATACTATGACGTTTTTTATGACATTTTGAGGTCAAAATTTTTTTTGACTTTTTTTGGCCGATTTTGACGCCTTACTATAGTATGACGTTTTTTATGACATTTTGAGCGGAAAATTTTTTTGGAATTTTTTTGGCCAATTTTGACGCCTTACTATAGTATGACGTTTTTTATGACATTTTGAATTAAAAAAAAAATTAGACTTTTTTTGGCCGATTTTGACGCCTTACTATAATATGACGTTTTTTATGACATTTTGAGGTCAAAAATTTTTTTGACTTTTTTTGGCCGATTTTGACGCCTTACTATAGTATGACGTTTTTTATGACATTTTGAGTTCAAAAAAAAATTAGACTTTTTTTGGCCGATTTTGACGCCTTACTATACTATGACGTTTTTTATGACATTTTGAGTTAAAAAAAAAATTAGACTTTTTTTGGCCGATTTTGACGCCTTACTATACTATGACGTTTTTTATGACATTTTGAGGTCAAAAAATTTTTTGACTTTTTTTGGCCGATTTTGACGCCTTACTATACTATGACGTTTTTTATGACATTTTGAGGTCAAAAATTTTTTTGACTTTTTTTGGCCGATTTTGACGCCTTACTATAGTATGACGTTTTTTATGACATTTTGAGTTCAAAAAATTTTTTGACTTTTTTTGGCCGATTTTGACGCCTTACTATAGTATGACGTTTTTTATGACATTTTGAGTTCAGAAAAAAATTAGACTTTTTTTGGCCGATTTTGACGCCTTACTATACTATGACGTTTTTTATGACATTTTGAGGTCAAAAATTTTTTTGCCTTTTTTTGGCCGATTTTGACGCCTTACTATAGTATGACGTTTTTTTATGACATTTTGAGTTAAAAAAATTTTTTTGACTTTTTTTGGCCGATTTTGACGCCTTACTATAGTATGACGTTTTTTATGACATTTTGAGTTCAAAAAAAAATTTGACTTTTTTTGGCTGATTTTGACGCCTTACTATACTATGACGTTTTTTATGACATTTTGAGGTCAAAAATTTTTTTGACTTTTTTTGGCCGATTTTGACGCCTTACTATAGTATGACGTTTTTTATGACATTTTTAGTTCAAAAAAAAATTTGACTTTTTTTGGCCGATTTTGACGCCTTACTATACTATGACGTTTTTTATGACATTTTGAGGTCAAAAAATTTTTTGACTTTTTTTGGCCGATTTTGACGCCTTACTATACTATGACGTTTTTTATGACATTTTGAGTTCAAAAAAAAAATTGACTTTTTTTGGCTGATTTTGACGCCTTACTATGACGTTTTTTATGACATTTTGAGGTCAAAAAATTTTTTGACTTTTTTTGGCCGATTTTGACGCCTTACTATAGTATGACGTTTTTTATGACATTTTGAGCTCAAAAAAAAATTTGACTTTTTTTGGCCGATTTTGACGCCTTACTATACTATGACGTTTTTTATGACATTTTGAGCGGAAATTTTTTTTGGAATTTTTTTGGCCGATTTTGACGCCTTACTATACTATGACGTTTTTTATGACATTTCGAGTTCAAAAAATTTTTTGACTTTTTTTGGCCGATTTTGACGCCTTACTATAGTATGACGTTTTTTATGACATTTTGAGTTCAAAAAAAAATTAGACTTTTTTTGGCCGATTTTGACGCCTTACTATACTATGACGTTTTTTATGACATTTTGTGTTCAAAAAAAATTTGACTTTTTTTGGCCGATTTTGACGCCTTACTATAGTATGACGTTTTTTATGACATTTTGAGGTCAAAAAAAAATTTGACTTTTTTTGGCCGATTTTGACGCCTTACTATAGTATGACGTTTTTTATGACATTTTGTGTTCAAAAAATTTTTTGACTTTTTTTGGCCGATTTTGACGCCTTACTATAGTATGATGTTTTTTATGACATTTTGAGTTAAAAAAAAAATTAGACTTTTTTTGGCCGATTTTGACGCCTTACTATAGTATGACGTTTTTTATGACATTTTGAGCGGAAAATTTTTTTGGAATTTTTTTGGCCGATTTTGACGCCTTACTATAGTATGACGTTTTTTTATGACATTTTGAGTTAAAAAAATTTTTTTGACTTTTTTTGGCCGATTTTGACGCCTTACTATAGTATGACGTTTTTTATGACATTTTGAGTTCAAAAAAAAATTTGACTTTTTTTGGCTGATTTTGACGCCTTACTATACTATGACGTTTTTTATGACATTTTGAGGTCAAAAATTTTTTTGACTTTTTTTGGCCGATTTTGACGCCTTACTATAGTATGACGTTTTTTATGACATTTTTAGTTCAAAAAAAAATTTGACTTTTTTTGGCCGATTTTGACGCCTTACTATACTATGACGTTTTTTATGACATTTTGAGGTCAAAAAATTTTTTGACTTTTTTTGGCCGATTTTGACGCCTTACTATACTATGACGTTTTTTATGACATTTTGAGTTCAAAAAAAAAATTGACTTTTTTTGGCTGATTTTGACGCCTTACTATGACGTTTTTTATGACATTTTGAGGTCAAAAAATTTTTTGACTTTTTTTGGCCGATTTTGACGCCTTACTATAGTATGACGTTTTTTATGACATTTTGAGCTCAAAAAAAAATTTGACTTTTTTTGGCCGATTTTGACGCCTTACTATACTATGACGTTTTTTATGACATTTTGAGCGGAAATTTTTTTTGGAATTTTTTTGGCCGATTTTGACGCCTTACTATACTATGACGTTTTTTATGACATTTCGAGTTCAAAAAATTTTTTGACTTTTTTTGGCCGATTTTGACGCCTTACTATAGTATGACGTTTTTTATGACATTTTGAGTTCAAAAAAAAATTAGACTTTTTTTGGCCGATTTTGACGCCTTACTATACTATGACGTTTTTTATGACATTTTGTGTTCAAAAAAAATTTGACTTTTTTTGGCCGATTTTGACGCCTTACTATAGTATGACGTTTTTTATGACATTTTGAGGTCAAAAAAAAATTTGACTTTTTTTGGCCGATTTTGACGCCTTACTATAGTATGACGTTTTTTATGACATTTTGTGTTCAAAAAATTTTTTGACTTTTTTTGGCCGATTTTGACGCCTTACTATAGTATGATGTTTTTTATGACATTTTGAGTTAAAAAAAAAATTAGACTTTTTTTGGCCGATTTTGACGCCTTACTATAGTATGACGTTTTTTATGACATTTTGAGCGGAAAATTTTTTTGGAATTTTTTTGGCCGATTTTGACGCCTTACTATAGTATGACGTTTTTTATGACATTTTGAGTTCAAAAATTTTTTTGACTTTTTTTGGCCGATTTTGACGCCTTACTATAGTATGACGTTTTTTATGACATTTTGAGGTAAAAAAAAAATTAGACTTTTTTTGGCCGATTTTGACGCCTTACTATAGTATGACGTTTTTTATGACATTTTGAGTTCAAAAATTTTTTTGACTTTTTTTGGCCGATTTTGACGCCTTACTATAGTATGACGTTTTTTATGACATTTTGAGTTCAAAAAAAAATTTGACTTTTTTTGGCCGATTTTGACGCCTTACTATACTATGACGTTTTTTATGACATTTTGAGCGGAAAATTTTTTTGGAATTTTTTTGGCCGATTTTGACGCCTTACTATAGTATGACGTTTTTTATGACATTTTGAGTTCAAAAAATTTTTTGACTTTTTTTGGCCGATTTTGACGCCTTACTATAGTATGACGTTTTTTATGACATTTTGAGTTCAAAAAAAAATTAGACTTTTTTTGGCCGATTTTGACGCCTTACTATACTATGACGTTTTTTATGACATTTTGAGGTCAAAAATTTTTTTGCCTTTTTTTGGCCGATTTTGACGCCTTACTATAGTATGACGTTTTTTATGACATTTTGAGTTAAAAATTTTTTTTGACTTTTTTTGGCCGATTTTGACGCCTTACTATAGTATGACGTTTTTTATGACATTTTGAGTTCAAAAAAAAATTTGACTTTTTTTGGCCGATTTTGACGCCTTACTATACTATGACGTTTTTTATGACATTTTGAGGTCAAAAATTTTTTTGACTTTTTTTGGCCGATTTTGACGCCTTACTATAGTATGACGTTTTTTATGACATTTTTAGTTCAAAAAAAAATTTGACTTTTTTTGGCCGATTTTGACGCCTTACTATACTATGACGTTTTTTATGACATTTTGAGGTCAAAAAATTTTTTGACTTTTTTTGGCCGATTTTGACGCCTTACTATACTATGACGTTTTTTATGACATTTTGAGTTCAAAAAAAAAATTGACTTTTTTTGGCTGATTTTGACGCCTTACTATACTATGACGTTTTTTATGACATTTTGAGGTCAAAAAATTTTTTGACTTTTTTTGGCCGATTTTGACGCCTTACTATACTATGACGTTTTTTATGACATTTTGAGCGGAAATTTTTTTTGGAATTTTTTTGGCCGATTTTGACGCCTTACTATACTATGACGTTTTTTATGACATTTCGAGTTCAAAAAATTTTTTGACTTTTTTTGGCCGATTTTGACGCCTTACTATAGTATGACGTTTTTTATGACATTTTGAGTTCAAAAAAAAATTTGACTTTTTTTGGCCGATTTTGACGCCTTACTATACTATGACGTTTTTTATGACATTTTGTGTTCAAAAAAAATTTGACTTTTTTTGGCCGATTTTGACGCCTTACTATAGTATGACGTTTTTTATGACATTTTGAGGTCAAAAAAAAATTTGACTTTTTTTGGCCGATTTTGACGCCTTACTATAGTATGACGTTTTTTATGACATTTTGAGTTAAAAAAAAAATTAGACTTTTTTTGGCCGATTTTGACGCCTTACTATACTATGACGTTTTTTATGACATTTTGAGGTCAAAAAATTTTTTGACTTTTTTTGGCCGATTTTGACGCCTTACTATAGTATGACGTTTTTTATGACATTTTGAGCGGAAAATTTTTTTGGAATTTTTTTGGCCGATTTTGACGCCTTACTATAGTATGACGTTTTTTATGACATTTTGTGTTCAAAAAATTTTTTGACTTTTTTTGGCCGATTTTGACGCCTTACTATAGTATGACGTTTTTTATGACATTTTGAGTTCAAAAATTTTTTTGACTTTTTTTGGCCGATTTTGACGCCTTACTATAGTATGACGTTTTTTATGACATTTTGAGTTCAAAAAAAAATTTGACTTTTTTTGGCCGATTTTGACGCCTTACTATACTATGACGTTTTTTATGACATTTTGAGCGGAAAATTTTTTTGGAATTTTTTTGGCCGATTTTGACGCCTTACTATAGTATGACGTTTTTTATGACATTTTGAGTTCAAAAAATTTTTTGACTTTTTTTGGCCGATTTTGACGCCTTACTATAGTATGACGTTTTTTATGACATTTTGAGTTCAAAAAAAAATTAGACTTTTTTTGGCCGATTTTGACGCCTTACTATACTATGACGTTTTTTATGACATTTTGAGGTCAAAAATTTTTTTGCCTTTTTTTGGCCGATTTTGACGCCTTACTATAGTATGACGTTTTTTATGACATTTTGAGTTAAAAATTTTTTTTGACTTTTTTTGGCCGATTTTGACGCCTTACTATAGTATGACGTTTTTTATGACATTTTGAGTTCAAAAAAAAATTTGACTTTTTTTGGCCGATTTTGACGCCTTACTATACTATGACGTTTTTTATGACATTTTGAGGTCAAAAATTTTTTTGACTTTTTTTGGCCGATTTTGACGCCTTACTATAGTATGACGTTTTTTATGACATTTTTAGTTCAAAAAAAAATTTGACTTTTTTTGGCCGATTTTGACGCCTTACTATACTATGACGTTTTTTATGACATTTTGAGCGGAAATTTTTTTTGGAATTTTTTTGGCCGATTTTGACGCCTTACTATACTATGACGTTTTTTATGACATTTCGAGTTCAAAAAATTTTTTGACTTTTTTTGGCCGATTTTGACGCCTTACTATAGTATGACGTTTTTTATGACATTTTGAGTTCAAAAAAAAATTTGACTTTTTTTGGCCGATTTTGACGCCTTACTATACTATGACGTTTTTTATGACATTTTGTGTTCAAAAAAAATTTGACTTTTTTTGGCCGATTTTGACGCCTTACTATAGTATGACGTTTTTTATGACATTTTGAGGTCAAAAAAAAATTTGACTTTTTTTGGCCGATTTTGACGCCTTACTATAGTATGACGTTTTTTATGACATTTTGAGTTAAAAAAAAAATTAGACTTTTTTTGGCCGATTTTGACGCCTTACTATACTATGACGTTTTTTATGACATTTTGAGGTCAAAAAATTTTTTGACTTTTTTTGGCCGATTTTGACGCCTTACTATAGTATGACGTTTTTTATGACATTTTGAGCGGAAAATTTTTTTGGAATTTTTTTGGCCGATTTTGACGCCTTACTATAGTATGACGTTTTTTATGACATTTTGTGTTCAAAAAATTTTTTGACTTTTTTTGGCCGATTTTGACGCCTTACTATAGTATGACGTTTTTTATGACATTTTGAGTTAAAAAAAAAATTTGACTTTTTTTGGCCGATTTTGACGCCTTACTATAGTATGACGTTTTTTATGACATTTTGAGTTCAAAAAAAAATTTGACTTTTTTTGGCCGATTTTGACGCCTTACTATACTATGACGTTTTTTATGACATTCTGAGCGGAAAATTTTTTTGGAATTTTTTTGGCCGATTTTGACGCCTTACTATAGTATGACGTTTTTTATGACATTTTGAGTTCAAAAAATTTTTTGACTTTTTTTGGCCGATTTTGACGCCTTACTATACTATGACGTTTTTTATGACATTTTGAGCGGAAAATTTTTTTGGAATTTTTTTGGCCGATTTTGACGCCTTACTATAGTATGACGTTTTTTATGACATTTTGAGTTCAAAAATTTTTTTGACTTTTTTTGGCCGATTTTGACGCCTTACTATAGTATGACGTTTTTTATGACATTTTGAGGTCAAAAAAAAATTAGACTTTTTTTGGCCGATTTTGACGCCTTACTATAGTATGACGTTTTTTATGACATTTTGAGTTCAAAAATTTTTTTGACTTTTTTTGGCCGATTTTGACGCCTTACTATAGTATGACGTTTTTTATGACATTTTGAGCGGAAAATTTTTTGGGAATTTTTTTGGCCCGATTTTGATGCTTTACTATAGTATGACGTTTTTTATGACATTTTGAGTTCAAAAAATTTTTTGACTTTTTTTGGCCGATTTTGACCCCTTACTATAGTATGACGTTTTTTATGACATTTTGAGTTCAAAAAATTTTTTGACTTTTTTTGGCCGATTTTGACCCCTTACTATAGTATGATGTTTTTTATGACATTTTGAGTTCAAAAAAAAATTTGACTTTTTTTGGCCGATTTTGACGCCTTACTATACTATGACGTTTTTTATGACATTTTGAGGTCAAAAAAAAATTTGACTTTTTTTGGCCGATTTTGACGCCTTACTATACTATGACGTTTTTTATGACATTTTGAGGTCAAAAATTTTTTTGACTTTTTTTGGCCGATTTTGACGCCTTACTATAGTATGACGTTTTTTATGACATTTTGAGCGGAAAATTTTTTGGGAATTTTTTTGGCCGATTTTGACGCCTTACTATAGTATGACGTTTTTTATGACATTTTGAGTTCAAAAAATTTTTTGACTTTTTTTGGCCGATTTTGACCCCTTACTATAGTATGACGTTTTTTATGACATTTTGAGTTCAGAAAATTTTTTGACTTTTTTTGGCCGATTTTGACCCCTTACTATAGTATGATGTTTTTTATGACATTTTGAGTTCAAAAAAAAATTTGACTTTTTTTGGCCGATTTTGACGCCTTACTATACTATGACGTTTTTTATGACATTTTGAGGTCAAAAAATTTTTTGACTTTTTTTGGCCGATTTTGACGCCTTACTATACTATGACGTTTTTTATGACATTTTGAGGTCAAAAAAAAATTTGACTTTTTTTGGCCGATTTTGACGCCTTACTATAGTATGACGTTTTTTATGACATTTTGAGGTCAAAAATTTTTTTGACTTTTTTTGGCCGATTTTGACGCCTTACTATAGTATGACGTTTTTTATGACATTTTGAGCGGAAAATTTTTTTGGAATTTTTTTGGCCGATTTTGACGCCTTACTATAGTATGATGTTTTTTATGACATTTTGAGTTCAAAAAATTTTTTGACTTTTTTTGGCCGATTTTGACGCCTTACTATACTATGACGTTTTTTATGACATTTTGAGGTCAAAAAATTTTTTGACTTTTTTTGGCCGATTTTGACGCCTTACTATACTATGACGTTTTTTATGACATTTTGAGGTCAAAAAATTTTTTGACTTTTTTTGGCCGATTTTGACGCCTTACTATACTATGACGTTTTTTATGACATTTTGAGGTCAAAAAAAAATTTGACTTTTTTTGGCCGATTTTGACGCCTTACTATAGTATGACGTTTTTTATGACATTTTGAGGTCAAAAATTTTTTTGACTTTTTTTGGCCGATTTTGACGCCTTACTATAGTATGACGTTTTTTATGACATTTTGAGCGGAAAATTTTTTTGGAATTTTTTTGGCCGATTTTGACGCCTTACTATAGTATGATGTTTTTTATGACATTTTGAGTTCAAAAAATTTTTTGACTTTTTTTGGCCGATTTTGACGCCTTACTATAGTATGACTTTTTTATGACATTTTGAGTTCAAAAAAAAATTTGACTTTTTTTGGCCGATTTTGACGCCTTACTATACTATGACGTTTTTTATGACATTTTGAGGTCAAAAATTTTTTTGACTTTTTTTGGCCGATTTTGACGTCTTACTATACTATGACATTTTTTATGACATTTTGAGCGGAAATTTTTTTTGGAATTTTTTTGGCCGATTATGACGCCTTACTATACTATGACGTTTTTTATGACATTTTGAGTTCAAAAATTTTTTTGACTTTTTTTGGCCGATTTTGACGCCTTACTATAGTATGACGTTTTTTATGACATTTTGAGTTCAAAAAAAAATTTGACTTTTTTTGGCCGATTTTGACGCCTTACTATACTATGACGTTTTTTATGACATTTTGAGTTAAAAAAAAAATTAGACTTTTTTTGGCCGATTTTGACGCCTTACTATAGTATGACGTTTTTTATGACATTTTGAGTTCAAAAAATTTTTTGACTTTTTTTGGCCGATTTTGACGCCTTACTATAGTATGACGTTTTTTATGACATTTTGAGCGGAAATTTTTTTTTGACTTTTTTTGGCCGATTTTGACGCCTTACTATAGTATGACGTTTTTTATGACATTTTGAGGTCAAAAAATTTTTTGACTTTTTTTGGCCGATTTTGACGCCTTACTATATTGTGACGTTTTTTATGACATTTTGAGGTCAAAAAAATTTTTGACTTTTTTTGGCCGATTTTGACGCCTTACTATACTATGACGTTTTTTATGACATTTTGAGGTCAAAAATTTTTTTGACTTTTTTTGGCCGATTTTGACGCCTTACTATAGTATGACGTTTTTTATGACATTTTGAGGTAAAAAAAAAATTTGACTTTTTTTGGCCGATTTTGACGCCTTACTATACTATGACGTTTTTTATGACATTTTGAGTTAAAAAAAAAATTAGACTTTTTTTGGCCGATTTTGACGCCTTACTATACTATGACGTTTTTTATGACATTTTGAGGTCAAAAATTTTTTTGACTTTTTTTGGCCGATTTTGACGCCTTACTATAGTATGACGTTTTTTATGACATTTTGAGTTCAAAAAAAAATTTGACTTTTTTTGGCTGATTTTGACGCCTTACTATACTATGACGTTTTTTATGACATTTTGAGGTCAAAAATTTTTTTGACTTTTTTTGGCCGATTTTGACGCCTTACTATAGTATGACGTTTTTTATGACATTTTTAGTTCAAAAAAAAATTTGACTTTTTTTGGCCGATTTTGACGCCTTACTATACTATGACGTTTTTTATGACATTTTGAGGTCAAAAAATTTTTTGACTTTTTTTGGCCGATTTTGACGCCTTACTATACTATGACGTTTTTTATGACATTTTGAGTTCAAAAAAAAATTTGACTTTTTTTGGCCGATTTTGACGCCTTACTATACTATGACGTTTTTTATGACATTTTGAGGTCAAAAAATTTTTTGACTTTTTTTGGCCGATTTTGACGCCTTACTATAGTATGACGTTTTTTATGACATTTTGAGTTCAAAAAAAAATTAGACTTTTTTTGGCCGATTTTGACGCCTTACTATACTATGACGTTTTTTATGACATTTTGAGGTCAAAAATTTTTTTGCCTTTTTTTGGCCGATTTTGACGCCTTACTATAGTATGACGTTTTTTATGACATTTTGAGTTAAAAATTTTTTTTGACTTTTTTTGGCCGATTTTGACGCCTTACTATAGTATGACGTTTTTTATGACATTTTGAGTTCAAAAAAAAATTTGACTTTTTTTGGCTGAGTTTGACGCCTTACTATACTATGACGTTTTTTATGACATTTTGAGGTCAAAAATTTTTTTGACTTTTTTTGGCCGATTTTGACGCCTTACTATAGTAAGACGTTTTTTATGACATTTTTAGTTCAAAAAAAAATTTGACTTTTTTTGGCCGATTTTGACGCCTTACTATACTATGACGTTTTTTATGACATTTTGAGGTCAAAAAATTTTTTGACTTTTTTTGGCCGATTTTGACGCCTTACTATACTATGACGTTTTTTATGACATTTTGAGTTCAAAAAAAAAATTGACTTTTTTTGGCTGATTTTGACGCCTTACTATACTATGACGTTTTTTATGACATTTTGAGGTCAAAAAATTTTTTGACTTTTTTTGGCCGATTTTGACGCCTTACTATAGTATGACGTTTTTTATGACATTTTGAGCTCAAAAAAAAATTTTACTTTTTTTGGCCGATTTTGACGCCTTACTATACTATGACGTTTTTTATGACATTTTGAGCGGAAATTTTTTTTGGAATTTCTTTGGCCGATTTTGACGCCTTACTATACTATGACGTTTTTTATGACATTTCGAGTTCAAAAAATTTTTTGACTTTTTTTGGCCGATTTTGACGCCTTACTATAGTATGACGTTTTTTATGACATTTTGAGTTCAAAAAAAAATTTGACTTTTTTTGGCCGATTTTGACGCCTTACTATACTATGACGTTTTTTATGACATTTTGTGTTCAAAAAAAATTTGACTTTTTTTGGCCGATTTTGACGCCTTACTATAGTATGACGTTTTTTATGACATTTTGAGGTCAAAAAAAAATTTGACTTTTTTTGGCCGATTTTGACGCCTTACTATAGTATGACGTTTTTTATGACATTTTGAGTTAAAAAAAAAATTAGACTTTTTTTGGCCGATTTTGACGCCTTACTATACTATGACGTTTTTTATGACATTTTGAGGTCAAAAAATTTTTTGACTTTTTTTGGCCGATTTTGACGCCTTACTATAGTATGACGTTTTTTATGACATTTTGAGCGGAAAATTTTTTTGGAATTTTTTTGGCCGATTTTGACGCCTTACTATAGTATGACGTTTTTTATGACATTTTGTGTTCAAAAAATTTTTTGACTTTTTTTGGCCGATTTTGACGCCTTACTATAGTATGACGTTTTTTATGACATTTTGAGTTAAAAAAAAAATTTGACTTTTTTTGGCCGATTTTGACGCCTTACTATAGTATGACGTTTTTTATGACATTTTGAGTTCAAAAAAAAATTTGACTTTTTTTGGCCGATTTTGACGCCTTACTATACTATGACGTTTTTTATGACATTCTGAGCGGAAAATTTTTTTGGAATTTTTTTGGCCGATTTTGACGCCTTACTATAGTATGACGTTTTTTATGACATTTTGAGTTCAAAAAATTTTTTGACTTTTTTTGGCCGATTTTGACGCCTTACTATACTATGACGTTTTTTATGACATTTTGAGCGGAAAATTTTTTTGGAATTTTTTTGGCCGATTTTGACGCCTTACTATAGTATGACGTTTTTTATGACATTTTGAGTTCAAAAATTTTTTTGACTTTTTTTGGACGATTTTGACGCCTTACTATAGTATGACGTTTTTTATGACATTTTGAGTTCAAAAAATTTTTTGACTTTTTTTGGCCGATTTTGACGCCTTACTATAGTATGACGTTTTTTATGACATTTTGAGTTAAAAAAAAAATTAGACTTTTTTTGGCCGATTTTGACGCCTTACTATACTATGACGTTTTTTATGACATTTTGAGGTCAAAAATTTTTTTGCCTTTTTTTGGCCGATTTTGACGCCTTACTATAGTATGACGTTTTTTATGACATTTTGAGGTCAAAAATTTTTTTGACTTTTTTTGGCCGATTTTGACGCCTTACTATAGTATGACGTTTTTTATGACATTTTGAGTTCAAAAATTTTTTTGACTTTTTTTGGCCGATTTTGACGCCTTACTATACTATGACGTTTTTTATGACATTTTGAGCGGAAAATTTTTTTGGAATTTTTTTGGCCGATTTTGACGCCTTACTATAGTATGACGTTTTTTATGACATTTTGAGTTCAAAAAATTTTTTGACTTTTTTTGGCCGATTTTGACGCCTTACTATAGTATGACGTTTTTTATGACATTTTGAGTTCAAAAAAAAATTTGACTTTTTTTGGCCGATTTTGACGCCTTACTATACTATGACGTTTTTTATGACATTTTGAGTTAAAAAAAAAATTAGACTTTTTTTGGCCGATTTTGACGCCTTACTATACTATGACGTTTTTTATGACATTTTGAGGTCAAAAAATTTTTTGACTTTTTTTGGCCGATTTTGACGCCTTACTATACTATGACGTTTTTTATGACATTTTGAGGTCAAAAATTTTTTTGACTTTTTTTGGCCGATTTTGACGCCTTACTATAGTATGACGTTTTTTATGACATTTTGAGTTCAAAAAAAAATTTGACTTTTTTTGGCCGATTTTGACGCCTTACTATAGTATGACGTTTTTTATGACATTTTGAGTTAAAAAAAAAATTAGACTTTTTTTGGCCGATTTTGACGCCTTACTATACTATGACGTTTTTTATGACATTTTGAGGTCAAAAAATTTTTTGACTTTTTTTGGCCGATTTTGACGCCTTACTATAGTATGACGTTTTTTATGACATTTTGAGCGGAAAATTTTTTTGGAATTTTTTTGGCCGATTTTGACGCCTTACTATAGTATGACGTTTTTTATGACATTTTGTGTTCAAAAAATTTTTTGACTTTTTTTGGCCGATTTTGACGCCTTACTATAGTATGACGTTTTTTATGACATTTTGAGTTAAAAAAAAAATTTGACTTTTTTTGGCCGATTTTGACGCCTTACTATAGTATGACGTTTTTTATGACATTTTGAGTTAAAAAAAAAATTAGACTTTTTTTGGCCGATTTTGACGCCTTACTATACTATGACGTTTTTTATGACATTTTGAGGTCAAAAATTTTTTTGCCTTTTTTTGGCCGATTTTGACGCCTTACTATAGTATGACGTTTTTTATGACATTTTGAGGTCAAAAATTTTTTTGACTTTTTTTGGCCGATTTTGACGCCTTACTATAGTATGACGTTTTTTATGACATTTTGAGTTCAAAAATTTTTTTGACTTTTTTTGGCCGATTTTGACGCCTTACTATACTATGACGTTTTTTATGACATTTTGAGCGGAAAATTTTTTTGGAATTTTTTTGGCCGATTTTGACGCCTCACTATAGTATGACGTTTTTTATGACATTTTGAGTTCAAAAAATTTTTTGACTTTTTTTGGCCGATTTTGACGCCTTACTATAGTATGACGTTTTTTATGACATTTTGAGTTCAAAAAAAAATTTGACTTTTTTTGGCCGATTTTGACGCCTTACTATACTATGACGTTTTTTATGACATTTTGAGTTAAAAAAAAAATTAGACTTTTTTTGGCCGATTTTGACGCCTTACTATACTATGACGTTTTTTATGACATTTTGAGGTCAAAAAATTTTTTGACTTTTTTTGGCCGATTTTGACGCCTTACTATACTATGACGTTTTTTATGACATTTTGAGGTCAAAAATTTTTTTGACTTTTTTTGGCCGATTTTGACGCCTTACTATAGTATGACGTTTTTTATGACATTTTGAGTTCAAAAATTTTTTTGACTTTTTTTGGCCGATTTTGACACCTTACTATAGTATGACGTTTTTTTATGACATTTTGAGTTCAAAAAAAAATTAGACTTTTTTTGGCCGATTTTGACGCCTTACTATACTATGACGTTTTTTATGACATTTTGAGGTCAAAAATTTTTTTGCCTTTTTTTGGCCGATTTTGACGCCTTACTATAGTATGACGTTTTTTATGACATTTTGAGTTCAAAAAATTTTTTGACTTTTTTTGGCCGATTTTGACGCCTTACTATAGTATGACGTTTTTTATGACATTTTGAGCGGAAATTTTTTTTTGACTTTTTTTGGCCGATTTTGACGCCTTACTATAGTATGACGTTTTTTATGACATTTTGAGGTCAAAAAATTTTTTGACTTTTTTTGGCCGATTTTGACGCCTTACTATATTGTGACGTTTTTTATGACATTTTGAGGTCAAAAAATTTTTTGACTTTTTTTGGCCGATTTTGACGCCTTACTATACTATGACGTTTTTTATGACATTTTGAGGTCAAAAATTTTTTTGACTTTTTTTGGCCGATTTTGACGCCTTACTATAGTATGACGTTTTTTATGACATTTTGAGTTCAAAAAAAAATTTGACTTTTTTTGGCCGATTTTGACGCCTTACTATACTATGACGTTTTTTTTATGACATTTTGAGGTCAAAAAATTTTTTGACTTTTTTTGGCCGATTTTGACGTCTTACTATACTATGACGTTTTTTATGACATTTTGAGGTCCAAAAAATTTTTGAATTTTTTTGGCCGATTTTGATTTTGATGGTCTATTACCTCCAATGATGGCAGACCCAGTGTTTGGTAGCAGCACGAGCTAGTGGACTGGCCTGATTCCGGCGAGAAGAAACAACATGCAACATCAACATGGACCCAGAGCCAACGTCGGCTGAGCGTGAGCCTGAGCCCTCCAGCTCAGAATCAGACAGCTATCTTTGGTCGTATTTAAGCAGATATTGTATAGTTGCTTTTGAGCAGTAACATAGGCAGAGGCATCAATCAGTATATCAGCGCAAAAAAACGGATAAGGTGGTGGTGAAGGAGACGCGCCTCCCCTGCCTCTGCAATCATGGCTGTGGTGCCCCTGAGCAAGGCACCGATTCAACCCAGCTCCCCGGGTGCCTCACTAGGCAGCCCCCTGCCCCAGCGTCTCTAGTGCATGTGCATGCTTGTGTGTGTGTTTCATTCACTTGGTGTGGGGAAAATGCAGAGAGTAATTTCCCCAGGAGGGATCAATAAAGTAATTTAAGAAAAAATGGCACAGCCACGACACTGAGACAACCCATTGCGTGAGTACTTTTACTTTTTAAAATACTAGTACTTAGTAGTAAAAGTACTTAGTACTTTTACCTAAGTAAGATTCTTGATGTAGTACTTCCACTTTCACTTGAGTAAATGTTTTGTGGGATATTTGTACTTTTACTTAAGTACTAAGCTTCAGTACTTCACCACTGCCTGAAAATAAACTGACTCGTCGGTAAACTGACCCGTCAGTAAATTCACCCATCGGTAAACTGACCTGTCCGTAAAACTGACCTGTCGGTTAACTGACCTGTCGGTAAACTGACCTGTCGGTAAACTGACCTGTCAGTAAACTAACCCGTCAGAAAAACTAACCTGTCGGCAAACTGACCCGTCAGGTGTTCAGTTCACCTGATGCTCCAGGAGAGGGCGCTCCTGAGGTTCGCCATCGGCTTGACCTGTGGATGTAAACTGACCTGACAACAGTGGTGGAATGTGACAAAGTATTTGTACTTTGTTACTGTACTTTTTTACATATCTGTACTTTACTTAAGTAAAAATAATAATGCTTACTTTTGATTTTACTCTATTACATTTTGCAGCAATGTGTACTTTCTACTCCACTACATTTCTACAATCATGCCGTTACTCGTTACATGTTATGAACATAAGTTCCTCAAAATATTGCCAACCAATCAGGTGGCTCTATTACCTTCAGTGATGGCAGAGCACGCATTTGGTAGCAGCACGAGCTAGTGGACTGGCCTGATTTCAGCGAGAAGAAACGACATGCATCAACATGGACCCAGAGCCAATGTCGGCTGAGCGTGAGCCTGAGCCCCCCAGCTTAGGATCAGACAGCCATCTTTGGTTGTATTTAAGCAGGTATTGTATAGTTGCTTGGCTGTCTAAGTCTGAGCTGGAGGGCTCAGGCTCACCCACTGACTGCATCCCAACTGTACTCGATCCAAGGTAAAGTGTGTGTCAGTCTTTGTTTGCTTAGCAAAGAAGAGACTAACCTAAAACATGCTAGCATTTAAAGATTACCTTCAATTACTTTAAGTTAATAATATAACTGATAGGCTGCCCGGTTAGCTCAGTTGGTAGAGCAGGAGACTCAGTCTCTCAGGGCCATGGGTTTGAGCCCCACTCTGGGCGGGACCGCCTCCCATGGGCTCACTACCTGTGGGAGGTGCTGTAGAACTTCAGTGCATTGTGTATTGGGCAGCAGTCGCCCCCTGGGCCCGCACCCAGATAAGTGGCAAATGATGACATGATGTAACTGATATTCATTCTAACAGTGCCTGACTAGCTTGTCTGTAAACAGGTATAAAGATTGTTTTTTCTCAAACATCAACACTGCTACGGACGCCAAAGAAATGGTGAAGCTGGAGCTACAGAGGGTATACAGAGGAAGATCTGGGAAAGCCACCTGCCAGAAAGCTTTTCAAGGCACAAGCCAGCAGCAGTTTGGACTGTGTGTTTGAAAAAATAGCAAATGAGCAACAGTCTGTATCACAGAGCCATGCACCAGTGGGTGCAGCCATTCAGTTAGAGATCTACCTTGGAGAGACCACAACTGCTCAAGAAGACAACCCGTTGCAGTATTGGGGGGTTAAGAAAGTGCGGTTCCCCACTTTGGCTCAAATGTCACAGAGATACCTCTCAGCATCATGCAGAAGTGTGGAAAGTGAAAGGCTTTTTAGCTCAGTGTCCCACATTGTAGATGAAAACCGAAACAGACTAACAGCTGGTAATGCAGAGAAGCTGCTTTTCATTAAAAAAAAATCGCCCCTCACTTTTCCAAAATAGACTTAGTTCTCGCTGACAGACGTTGCTGATTACATGATAATGCCTTAGTTGCTCTGCCACAGTTTTATGTTGGTACAGTTATATTTTAGGGCTATATTTAAGTGAAATATGCGGCAAGGCTGTAGCAGCAGAATATTATCAGCTCGCAAAGTCAACATGTATTTACACTGTACTATAAAGAGGTGTGAGGAGAGAAAACTAGAGGATCATTTAGTATGTGCTACTGACAGTCTCCATCACTTATCAAATGTAGCTTTTTACAGTCACAAAGTCACCTCACAAGTTCAGGATTCTGCATATTTAGGCCAAAGTTGAAATTATTAGATAGTTCAAGACTAAAAACATCCAATTTTCCACAAGGGAGAGGTGGAATTGGAGAGATGAGTCTCAGAGAGGTGTACCAGTGTGGTAAAAGTGAATCCTTATCACTGTCCTCCACTAGTGCGTCATCACTTAGGATGGAAATCAGTGATGTGCTGGAGGGTGAACACCTGATGCTTCTCATTATGACATGCTTACTGAACTCAGAGAGCATTTACTTGTTCTGTCTGCTCCATTACACTAAAGCATGAGTGAAATATTTCACTCTCACACTATTTCTACTCTGCTTTACACTTTTTTAAGACAGTAATGGGAGCCTTTATTCTCACAAGAGGAAAATGGATAAAACATGCAGGAGAGATCACACAAATAAGGGCAAGTTATTACCATCTGTGCTCCAGTTATTCACTTCCGATGCATTTCTTCAATTGCTCTCGATCTGCTAACATTAATTCTGCTCGAGTCATGTGAAACTATACATCAATTTGTGATATAATTACAGTTTTTGTTATGCAATCTGCACATCTCTCACCGAGCTCTCACTTCAAGTCCTACATTATTATTCCAACCACAAGTGGGTGCTGTATCTTTATGCTCCACACTTACAGCTGGAACAGATATAAAGAGCAGCAGCTGGGAGAAGAGGCCCTGCACTGAGCAATGTCAATGGACTTTTTGTGAAGAAAAACACACCACAAAGATGGTAAAAGAAACTAAAATGCTTTTTGTTGTGGCGTTAACTGTTGTTTAGTCTGTTGCTCTTTGTTCATGCTTCTGGCTATAGGGCATGGAAGTAACTGTTTCCTGTTCCATTTGGAAATGGCCTATTTAAATCATGCAGACTTCTCCCATTAATTTAAGTGGGAACATTAACACTAAGGGTTAAAGTTAGAGTGAAAGATGGGTCTCACAGTTGCGGAAGAGGCAGCGAGCACCCAAATCTGAACACACGCCAATGAAAACATTGATTTTGGCTGCTCGGGAAGTTGCATGTAATTAAAATAAGTGAGAAGCCGTCAGTTATTTTGGCCAATTTGAACTTTTCAGCACCAAATAAAATATGTTCACAGGTTTGGCTTTTTGTGTACGTCTATATTTTATCCTTACTGAAACACAAGTCTGTAACTTAGTTAAAGAGATGTATTTAAAAGCCTTTGTCTTTTTTTTAATCTAATGTTTTGTAAAAATGTTTCTGATTGCAACTGCACTTAAAAAAGACCAAAAAAAAAAAAACATTGACCTGGCACTCATACTTCTTACTTACGCATTATCATAGTAATAATAAATATTCAGTATTTAGGTTTACTTCTATAAAGAAACAGGAGACCAAACATTAAGCTACTAGTACAAACAAATCAAATGTTCCTCATATCAAATCTGACCACAAGATGGAACAGCTCAACCAGGATCTTGTGGGGGGAAAAAGGAGTGGAGCTAACATCAGTGGAGTGTGGGAGAGAAAAACATTTTGATAAGGGGTTAATGAAAAAGTCAATGGAGTAGGAGAGTGTCAACAGACAGAGCGAGACAGCCAGAAATCTCTGGGGATTCGGCTCGGCTGTTGACTCTCAGCCTCCTTGAGAATCCTCACTCCCTCTTTCCCCATTGGATCCTTCCTGTATGCTTCACTGGCAACCTGGCCATGAAGGGTCACAACGCTTCACTGAACTGAGCAAACTTTTCTTTCTCCTGCCACACATGCATTTTAAGGTATCGATTCACATTTTAAAGAAAGGTCCCACTGCTGCAGCTCTTTACTTAGATGATGCTGAGACAAGCCATGATATGAAAACCCAGGGTAGTCTACAGCTTTTTTAAAGTATCTCTGATATTCACACCTGCCTTTTTTATTGTTTTCTGAAGTACTTATTTGTAAAACACTTACACAAATAAATTGAGTTGAATATCAATAATGCTTTTAAATGCGTAACCAAACGTTTCTATCAATCTTTCTCCAAAACACAAAAAGTGATAGTGGAGAACTACTTTTCTGGCAATTTTTTCTAATAATCTAACTTAAAGGAATAATTTGACATTATTAACTACTTGGATGAAGCAGGAGCCAGCAGCTGGTTAGCTTAGCTTAGCATGAAGACTGGAAACAGGGGGAAACAGCTAGCCCAGCTCTGTCCAAAGCTCACCAATTAACCTGCCATAGTGTTTACCTGTACAAAAACTGGTATGTAAAATGACAATTTGCCATTTTAGTGGGTTATATGATGGGGCCAAGAAATAGTCCAGAAGCTCCCACTAAAGTGACAAATAAAACACTTTGGTTTGGCTTAAAGAGAGATATAACAAGTTAAACTGTGAGCTGATAGGCAGATTTGTTTTCTGCCTTTTTTTCCCCCATAGCCCAGCTAGTAGTTTCCCACTTTTTCCATGTCTTCATATTAAGCTAACCAGCCTCTGGCTCTAACTTCATATTTAACAGACACACATGAGAGTGGTATCAATCTTCTCATCTGGCTCTTGGCAAGAAAGCAAATTAAATGTATTTCCCAAAATGTCAAAGTATTCCTTTAAAGCACATCATGAATGTTGAGATTTCAAATCTGCCCTTTTTTCTCAGCAGAAACAGATTGTTGTCCTTGTTTTTAAGTTTATTTTCCTTTGTCCCTATGACAACTAACTGCAGTCACTGCTGTTGTATATTCAGTCTGTATGTAAAAGGTTTTTTCCCTGAAATTTTTTTTCCTGACAGTGACAGCCAAAAAGCCTCACACACTCATGTTCCTACCTACTCTCCACCCTTTCATCCTCGAGTCGTGTTGCTTCTGGAACAAAGAAATGCATATTTGAATTCTTACCAACCATTTTCTTCTCTGTCTCTGAGGCAACTGCTACCACCCTCAATACACACACACACACACACACAAACACATGCGTACAACCTCCTCCTGCACTGTTACCCCTCTGCATAACTGCAGCAGAACCCCAAATTATGGTCAGCCGCTCGTGAAGTTAGTTTTGCTTGGGAAAACCAAGCTGCCATCTTTAATATCATAATGTTACCAAATTATATGGTTCTAATTGGGAACTGTTTGATCACACTTACTGTCATCTGGAAAGCTAGCGTGTGACCTTAACAGGCATTTTTTCTCATCTCAAAAGTATGACCTCTGCTTGTGGCCCAGCATAAATTAAGTAAACCACTTTACACCAAGGAGAGGCCTTTGCCACCAGTCACACCCTACATGTAGCCAACACCAACAATTCACTGTGAATATCAGTGATGTAGGTCTGGAGGATCTGCAAACACAAGACAGCTGCATGTCAAGCCAAACTGAGCAGCATTACAGCAGAAAAGTTAAGCACGAGGATCAACAACAAAACTACAGAGGATATATACAATGTGGCAGCAGTTCAGCTGACAGGTTTCTCTTTTATCTTCTCTCTTATCTATCAGTTACTTTGAGATAACAATTTTGACTTCTCTGCTCACTTTCTCACTAGTTTTCATACTTTATGGACTTATAACTGACTCTTGTTGGTGTAAGTTGCTGTGCAGTCAATGTATTGTAGCTGGTAGTTAGTGGTTATTGTGGTAATAAATTTACTCAACATCACACAAAATTTTTTATCCTGTTTGGATTTTCCTCCTAAACACAATGTGGGTATATTTAAAAAAAAAAAAAAAAAAAAAAGAATCACTGATCTAGACGACTGCATATTATGATTTTCCACTCAGATCTGTCCAACAGGACGTTTCTGACAAACACACTATGTCAAGTATTATTGCAACAGGTGTTTAATAAAGTTTAACATTCTTGGGTTGCAACTGCAGTAAAAGCAATTAGCCCCTGACACTTTAAAAGTTCAATGTCTTTTCCACAAATAGGCATTTTAATCTTAAATGCAGAGCCTTGAGCATCACAGTAGCAGTCAAAGAGCTTTTTTCTTGCTAATGCGCTCCTTATGGTAAAGACTTACATACTGTAAATCACTCATATGCTCAGTCCACTCGCCTTTCATGCCTCTGTTTGTTTAAATTGGCCTGCAGCACTGGTCCAGCGTGAATCTAGCAGCCTCATTACAACCAAGCTTAAGCCCATTACTCTGCTCTTCCCATGGGGAATAACACCTTTTTCTTCATTAACCAGCGAATAAGAGTTGTTACCCACAGTTTCCATTACTTTGTACTGTACGACCTGCAAATATGCAAAATAACTCACCGCTCACTCAATTGCCTAATTTTCAACAGATTCTTTCCTTAAACACATCCTGTTCTCAAGCACAATATCACAGTTATGTATTTTTAGAAAATTTACTGCCTTGAATACAGCTATTTTTTTTCCTTTCCTCTATAGAGCATTTTTCCTAGTAACACATGCCCTTAATAATTCTGTGCAGCCTCTGACTGATCCCCAAGCAGCACAACTGTTCATTGGCTGTTTCAATCATGAATTCCTCCTTTTTCACCTTGCTCAACTCAAACACAGTCTCTTCCTTATATGCAGCCAGCCAGATGTTTAGGCTGGAAGTTCTCCACAGAGGAGGCCTCAGTGGTATGCATGGTTGTTATTTATCTAAATTGTATTTTTCTCTTTAACAGCATTTTTTTTCTTCCTTTCTGCTCTCAGGGGTGGTTTACTTTAGCCCTAAAGTAGGAGGTGCAGAGAGGGAAGGCTTTGCCAGCATACCCACAATTCACCAGTGGCTGACGGAGCTGATGAAGTTGAAGTTGACAGCTGCATAAATTACCGGCCCATGGTGCTAATAGGTGGCAGTATAAAATCAAGCACAGACCACCCATGCTGTGGAGCAGGAACAGGAGCATCAAGTCATATCTACCGTGCAGTACTGTACAGCCATCCGAAACACTTAACCCCCCTCTGGCTGCCTGGTCTGTTCCAGTCCAAGAGGCTCTCTTAGCAACACAGGAAAGGCCCGTCTGGCATCCACAGTGCAGTGATTCATATTTGGCACTTTCATAAAGGTTCCAAGCTGCTGGAGTTTTTTTCGGGCCTATTGTCGAACGTTTCACTTCTCAATCGCCCTTTTGGCAAAACCTATAAACATTTCAAGGGCAATAACCAAACAGGAGCCTGCGCTTTTCGTCTTTCATATAAAGGTCTCAGTACGTCATCGAATATATTTTCTTTTACCTCTTCACAGCGAGGAGAAAGGGCTGCACACTCACCACTACCTTGATTTTTTTTGTGTGTAGGAAATTTCCACGTATGAATGGAGAAGGGCTTGAGCTCATTCAGTAAAGCTGCTAAGAGAGGTGTGAAGGTGGCTGTTTGCGGGGCCTCCTTCTTTGTAAAGGGGGAGATAAAACACAAGCGGAGCATGAGGGGGCGGACCCTCATTACACAAAGCGGAGCATATTGCTCAATAACAAGGCCTGAATCCCTGGGTCTAGCACAACAAAACTCCACCTTGGGTGAAGGGCCCCCTGTGCCATCAGGTTTGACCATGCATGTGGAGACTGAATGTAGACCCCCTCACCCCCTGTTTTCTTCTTGTTTTCTAGCATGTCTGAGCTTCTGTTGTGTCCTATGTCTACTATCACATATGGTGAGTGTGCTGCAAGGTTCCCAGGAGTGCAATGGACAAAACAAATTAGAATAATAAAGGCAAATCTGTACAACTACAATATATGTTTCTTATTTTCTTCTAAAATCCGATCACACTGCTGTTACAGATTTTATAGAGTCTACCTGACTTAGTCCTATTCTGATGCTGAGAATGGAGAAAAAACACACACTCTAATCCATCAGGATTTTCTTTTAATTCTGTATTTTCTATGTTAGGCATTGCTGCTTATAAAACTGATCTGGAAGGTGATATGGTGAACTTACTTGCAAACCGTTACTTATTGTCACTACAACAAGCGAAGCAACATTAGCTTTCATTTGGAGTTGTGCTTTTGGCCACCTGATAAGTCCCGGTAAGTCCAATAATACTCTTCTTAAACTCTGTTTTGGGTCTCCACCAGCTCCTGAGAGAAATACTTGGCTATTTAGCTAGCTCTACCATATTCACCATTCAGTCACTATCTTTGTCTGTCTGTGTTTAAGTGCTGGGTAGGTAGCGTACAGTGGATTCAATATGTTTTCAGAGCTTTTTTGCTGAAAACCGCTGCCTGCTGCCGCTGGAAAAACAAGGCAAAACAATAAAGTTGGGAACCAGAAAACAAAAACAATGAGCTGAAAGATGCTGAAATGCTCCACAGAGTTGAGACAAAAGGCTGTTCATCACTACGAGTGACACATCTCACATGCATGTAGTAACTGATCCATTAGTTATATAGAAACAGCAGTTAAGCGGTTTAACATGTTGCATGTCTGCAACGATTCACTGATTAATCTATGAGTCAATCAACAGAAAACAAATTAGCAACTATTTTGATAATCAGCTCATGATCTGAATGATTTTTCCAAACACTTTTTTTTACCATCTTCTGACTCTTTATTGATGAAACAACTAATCAATTAATCAACAAAATAACTGGCAGATTAATCAGTACTGAACACTCGCATAATTCTTTTTATTGCCAGCAACAAATCCCCTGCAGAAATAATAATCGTCAATGGGCTGATCAGAAAAGAAGATAATGCTTCATGCTCTAATATCACCCTTATCACCCACATTTTTTCAGCTCATTAAAGGATTTTCCTCTGTTCATTTAGCTGTGAAAAAAATTAAACATGTATGCCAAACAATACAGCACAATTACATGAGAGAATCCGAATGAAGGACAAATGAAGGACAAACAAATCACACCTGGAATTTACTTCACCACAGAAACATTTTCAGACCCTTCATCTGAAATATCTTCCCTCCTGCACATTGACCTGTCTTTACCGACCGTATATTTTGGCCTTTGCCTAAAACCTCCTGGCTCTGATGCACTTAAGCTGTTACAGGGTGTCCTTTACAGCCTATAAATGGCTTGAGGTCATCTCTCATTAAACTAGAGTGTGCAACAAAATGACTCCTGGCTGTGTTTGCCCCAGACGATAAAGCCTGAGTGTTTATGGCAACTACCTGTTCTCCACTCTCACTTTCTGTCCAGGTGGGCTGACGTGTGGAAAAGAAAATAGATGATGTTGATGTTTGTAATGTTGCAGCCTGTAGCATGTACTAAAAAAAAGTATTTATGTGGGAGTCTTACAGTTGTGTTTTTCTTTAAAAAATGTCCTTATTTCATTCCTCATAGACCAGGCATAATTGATGTTGGATTTATGAATCACCTGATGTTTTACTGAGGACAAGCAGTAGTTTGTGGTGTTTGTGGTGTGAGATCAGTGAGGAGGGAAAAGGAGAGTTACAGTCAGTGGTCAGACAGGAAAGGCAGAGCAGGGGCTGTTAGGGTGACCAATGACCACAGCTTAGTGGAAATGGTAGAAAGTGGTTAGTGTAGCAGTGTGCATCTATGTATGTATTACTTAGTCTGCACAACAGTATGCACATATTAAACCTGAGTGATCTAAAAACTTCGAACTACTACAAATCAGTATATTTGTAGGAAGATGTATCTGAGCATGAGGACTTCTTCAGTTTCTTATGGAATTTCTAAGGAAAACCTAAAGCCTACTGTTAATGACACGACTGAAATCATAGCAGAGCTGAAATGATTAGCTGATCAACTGATTAGAAAATTAACTGGAAACTACATGATGACTAATGCATGAATGAACATTTCAGGGTGTTTTTTTCATGCAGATAATGTTGTGGGAAAAATATCACAACATTATCTGGTTTCAGCTTCTCAAATTATAAGAACTGAATATCTGTTTTTTGTTAATTGCAACTCTAAAACATACTGAAGTAAAAAAGAAAAAAGGTGATTTCAGTTAAGATTAAATTTTAACATTATTACTTAAAAAATATAAAATATATGTATAATGTATTACTATCCTCCTGGGAAAATCAATTTGGTGAAGGTATCTTTCTTTCATTATATATGATAGTGTTCAGTTTGCAGACCTGAAGGACCAGACAGACACACAAGCACATATTCACTAAAACTCCCACATTTCCACTGGTCTTTTTTCTGGGAAAAGGAAGACTTTGGCAAGAATTCCAGGGGAATACTATGATCTCAGGTCTCACTGCAGTGAAACAGTTTCAGTAGTTCAGTGTCCTGTCTGCACTCAGGGCGAAATACTGTTGACAGAATCACACCTGTGACTCTTCGCTTGTATTTATATTTCCGTTGTTGCCAAAATGTGGAGTTTCTGCATTTAAATAATTCAGTTTGGTTTGAGTAATCTTCCGCTTTTAAATGAATGAAAAGCTGGTAATTGCTCTGCAGTAAACATGACGTTCCGCTCTAACGCTTGATGTGACGTCCCACCCAAGAGTGACATCATGCCATGAAGAAATGTCACTGCATCCAACGCGCTGAGCAGTGAACCAATGAGGCTGCCAGTGACTTTGGGCCTGTTTTTTAATGCTGTCATGGGAGAGGTGACTGTATTTGCAAGAGCCAAACAAAAGGCCCTTTTGTCCCTCCGTCCACATCTGTCCAGAATCACCTCCCCTAATTACCAAGGTTAGTCTTTAGAATTGACAGCATAAATATTAAACTGTCAACCTCTGTCTGTTGGCAACACGTTCCAGCGTGAGTCACTGACTGCAGAGGTCGAGGGAAAACAACACCCTCTTTCTCTCTGCTGAGCACGGCTGGTCAGCACCGAAGAAAAGTGAAGACCTTAACCTTCATTTTTGCTCGAGTCTGTTAGAGTACTCATCTATTATACCGTCTGTGTTTTTATATTTGGTGCATTTTTCTTTGCCGTTATTTAAACCAGCACAGCTATAACCACATAGGTTTTTACAACGCCTATGCCAAAGTAAATGTACTTTTTCACACACTTTTTATCCTACTGTATATTCCCGTTCTGTTTAAATGCTTTTAACACAGCAGCATATTAAACAAATATTCTCAAATTATGGAAAATACAGTTCACTTTCTTGGAGTGAGTTAGATGAGTCTGTACCATGAACTTGAAGCTTCAGACAGCAGGCAGTTAGCTTAGCTTAGCATAAAGCCTGGAAGTTCATTAATTAACATTTAATATGTTTGTTTGATCTGTACAAAAACTGAAGAGTAAAAATAAACAATTTGCCATTTCAGTCTGGCACCTAACTGGAAAAAATGTTGGTTTTAAATTTGAAACAGACTTTTAAAAAGTCTGCTGACAGTCATTTATTTTCATACAAAAAAACCCAAACACTGCTGATACAGATCTCTTTTATCTTTTCTTTTTTTTTTTTTTTTTAAGAACTGTGACCACATTTACACATATTGAGCAGTGTGTGTCCTGTATAAAGAGCAGGACATTTTAGTTTTATGAGTGGTCTCTGGTGGATAAACTATGAGCCAACATATATTTATACCAATAATAATGTATCTGTTACAAGTAATACCGGCTGATATAGTGACCTGGGCTTCTTTTCAGCTCTTCTCATCTCACTCTATTTGTTAATAAAGCCAAGAAAGCAAGAAAGCATATTTTCATAAAATACAGACTTGCTTTAAGGAGGACTAGCATATTGCACCATGTGAATCTGGAGAGTGGGAAAAAAAAAAAGAATAAAAAAAATTCTATCTTTGCTGCAGTCACCTCTTAAATGATCTTGAACACTTCTTGGATCGACGTGTGTTGAAAAGAAAGTGAATTTGCAGACTTTCAGTAGCACGCAGATGTTTTCTTTGCTGCTGTTTAGGGTGAAACACTCCGTTAGCCTTAATCATTTTCCAGACAAAGCCTGGGATTGGAGCTGAGGAAATGTTCTGCCTGAAAATCTATCACCGGTGATCTTTTCAGATGTGGGCTGAGGCGGAGGAACACAGCTGTATTGACAGGCATAAAACCTAAACAAACTACAATGACAAGACAGAGAGCTGTGCAAACAGAAGATTAGAGGGGAGATGAAAGAAGGAGGAAGCCGGTTCAGTCGGTCGCTGCCAGGAGTCTGTGGCTTTTTGCTACTGTATCTAGAGGAGTGTTGTGAAACCTGAACTTAATAGAATCAAAAATCTAAATTGAAAAAAAAAAAAATTTAAAAAGCCTTTCCCCCATGATCAATAAAACAGCTATTTATTTTGTTGTTATTGAAGTGTAGACCCACTGATCATATACATTTTGTTTTGATGTATATTCACAGTAGTAGAAATACAGAACTACATGTATTATCAGTTGGTTATCACTTTGCCTTTTTTGGTTGGTTGGAGGAAAGGCAGGGTTATGCTAGAAGTTTTCAGTGACCCATACATCAATCCCTGCCTCCTCCCTACATGGACTCTGTTGCTCTATAACAACGTCACCTGATTTCTTCCTTTGCTGCTATCAAAATTACTACGACCTATGCATGCATCCACCTCTTCGATGGGGTCTTTCTTTTCTTTTTTTTTTCTTTTACTATTTTCTGAAATTTTAAATACAAAGCAATTAAATAAGAAAATAATTAGTAGATTAATCAATAACTAAAATAATATAACTAAATAAATTAATATCTCTCAATAAAAACCCTCTAGTACTCTATAATACTCTATAGTACACTATAGTACTCTACATTGTACATTGTGCTTTGTGTGTGTGTGTGTGTGTGTGTGTGTGTGTGTGTGTGTGAGTGTCTGTGCTTGCTCTTCCCATGACTTGAAGGCATGAAAGGACACATGGTGGGATCTCCTGATAGCTCCTCCTCTTTAGTGAGGCAACAAAAGCACCCATCGTGTTGTTTGGTTAGTTTCGCTGTAACCCCCACATCCACCGCTCCATCACACAACAGCCAAACACAATCAAACAAACGCTGTCAGCCAGAGTCGGTTGCTAAACAACCAAGGTAGGCATCCTTGGAGATGAGCAGCAGTGCCCTGGGTCTTAAGGACCCCTATCTGTGCCGTGGGCTGGCCATGTCCTGCCTGCAGAGAAGTGTGACAGAGGGACCTGACAGCTCTGCTGCCTTGCCCAAGGACATGCTGTCACCGAGGGATAATAAGAGCGGACTGAGTGGCCCCCGGCCGTCAACAACACCACGGCCCCCACTGGACGATTAGAAAGAGCTTCCCAACAAAGAGGGGGCCAACAAAAGGCCCATGTTAAATTAGGCATTTAATTCAACAGTCGGTCACAAGGGCAAAGTAATCAGAGGGAAATTGTAAAAACATATTAAAAGGACAAGAAGAGGCATAGTGTCAGAAAAGGCCACAGAAATGACTTTTAGTTACGTGAAGAAATACTGAACCTGAAGTACTGAGAAGCAAAGAGAAGCAATATTGAATGATGAATTACTATATTAAGAGTTTAATAAACAAAAGGACAAGTTTGTACATCAGAAAACATGATTTAAAAGTAGTGTCTCTTTAACAGAAAATAAATACCCTAGGCACCAACTGATCTAATCTCCAAATGAAAAGCACAGCTATGAGAAGAAAGCAAGTTGCATTTGTCACGCATCTCAGGCTTAAAATTATCCACAGTACTACATCAAAGAGTGAGGCAGGATTTTAGATTTATAGACTTCTCCTCTCACTCGCTACTCTTGCCCACTGGACCAGACTTCAAAACCTGAGTATTTCCAGTCTTGTATGAATGCTCTCTTTGCAAATAATACCATAGTGTAGAACAACAAAGCAGAGTGTAGAACAACAGTACCCAGCAAGAGACAAGACTGTTCCTGAATAGGATCACACTGTAAACTGACTTAAAAATGTCAAATTAAAGCCTGAGTCAGCAGGTAGGAGCTGCCATTTGTCAAAGGATAACCAGTCTATACTTGGTAACCTGTTGAAACTTGTAATCTCCTGAAGTGTGTCACATGAGAGAGCGACACTCTTCAGGATGCCAGTACTCCTTCGCATCTTAGTGTCAAGCCTTAGAGTTGAAGGTCCAACGCCTTGGCAATAAAAACACAATATATGACACAAGTTTAAAAAAATGACACCAATGAAGTCATCTGGCATCATACAGTGCTCGTTACGAAAACTCTGAATTTGCAGTTGTTGTTATTTTATGATTTAATTACAAGTGTGAAGCTCTGAGGTATTGCGGGGGGTTAAAGGAGAGCTGCTCTCCCAGTGCTTGTTGAGCAGAGGATAATTATAGGGAGGGAAAACCTCGTCAGAGTCAGAGGAATTCACTCTGATTTGTTCAAGAGTGAAAGGATTCCTTGTAAGCCTTAAATAAATTTTAATTGCAGTAAGCTGTCTAACACAAGAGACACCCCCCCCCCCTCCCCCCACACACCCCCACTCCCTCCTGAACCCCGGTGAGTTGGGAACTTTGATTAGATTACAAAAAAAGGATTGAAGAGGGTATTAAGGAGCCACAGGGGTCCCCATACTCACACAAAATACTTCATTTATATTTAGGGAGTTTTACTCCAATGCCAAACATGCACCATTTGCATGAAGTCACAAACCTACACCGCAGAACAGCAGCTTACTCACGTAACAACATGTTGATTTGTCAAGAAAAACAACTGATGTGATAATTCTGCAAATGTTTTAAAGGTGCAATGGAAATGCAAGACTGCACTGATTTTATTGACAAACCAGAGAATAATGAATGTAAACTTGTAAGTGCTGAGCCTTAACACAGAGGTAAATTAATAAGAAGACGAAACCTAATTGACACATGTTGGAATGCGTGCTTCCTATATCCTTTGGCAAAACCGCCTCCTGCCCTCATGTCTCACTTGTCAAGTCATGTTGTGGTATTTATATGTTTGATTTTCCAGCTTTGTTCTTGTATTTCATCTTGTTTAAACCTCCAGTGCTTGTGTGTATGTGTTGCATTAATGTATGAAGGTGTATCTGTGGTATTTTATTGTTCTGATCACTGCAGAAATCATTTATATGTTTATATCATTTTATATGTATGGTGGACATGAATAATAATAAATAACATTAAATGTGCCATTTCACAAATTCCCATTTGGACCTGTACAATCTAATGGAATCTAAAACAACTGACATAAAGTATACTTGAGTTTTTGTTCTTGATACTGTCATAGAGGTATTACATTTTAGCATTGTGGTCATAGTTAGTGGTGGTGTTGTATTGGACTGCATTAAATTGAGAGGTGTCTCATATTCTGTGTGAATAAAATAGATAACCACTATGACCTCAAAAATAATAAACTGGCCACTGAGTATAAAAGTTTATGAACCACTTGATGTTTTCAATGTGATTCATGAGGCCTGAGAGGTTGTTTTGGAAATTCAAGAACAAAGCAATGACATAAGTGATACCCAGAGTTTCTTCAAAATTCAAATTGTGGCTGGAAGAGGGATAGCCTGGAGCCAGTTTCCCCGGTTTTCATCATGGGGTTAAGTAGAAATCACATTCTGGGTGCCCCTGCCTCTCTACATGTGTGTGCCCTGGAGAAACGGGCCAGTAAAAGTTTTAAATGAGCACTAGACAGGTGTCAGCAGTCTTTTAGGAAAGACAAATCTGTCCAAGGCATTCGATACTTTCCCTGCAAAGTACAGGAGGAAACTGTCTGGGCGGACAGGGAGAAAGATAGAGATGGATGAAGAGAGGGAAGGAGGGAGGGACATTTTGAAGGGAAATACCTATATACTGTATATATGTCCTCTTTTTCTTCCTTCCTCTGCTTATTCTCTCTTAACATGTTTTCATGTGTGCCTACAGGGACCTACAGGACCTGCGATGGAGTAACAGTACTTTTGTTAATTTGATCAAGCTTACTTTTCAGTGTTTTTAAATATTACTGTAAAAGGAGTGGTGTTTTAAAGCTGCAACCCATTTGGCCTGAAATAATTTGGCAAAACAAACTCATAGATACACTGAATGAATGACACAACGGTTGGAAAGTTTGAAACATTATGTCTTTAAGAGACGCCTTTTTTTCCTGTTCAACCAGAGTTTCATGACCCCTGCACAAGTTGAAGCCTGCTGCTGGGTGCTCAAGCCCTGAGGAGTGAAAGGGGGCTGATAATTGAACTGGAAGGAATGGAGGGAGGGAGTCACGTTCCTGCAATCAGTCCAAAACAAAACTCCTGCTAATTTGCCTCTCTCTTCAACTGTCTCCTACCTCAAACGTTTAGGGATTGAATCCAAGAGAGTTTGGGGGAACCTCGCCCAAATCAAAAGCATAATCAATTAATGTTTCCAATATATACATATATACTCTGGATGCAAGAGGGAAAACATTGAAACTTTTGCTAAAATGCACAATAAATTTAAAAATTGAGTAACTGAGTACCAGTGGTTTTTGTCCAGAACAATCTTCTGGGCCACAGTCATTATACCAAATGAAGGTCATTAGCCAAGAGCTATGTTGGGATTTGACCTTTCCAACCAATTCTGTATGATAGACAAGTCATTCAATTTAGTGAGGAAAAGTCAAATTGAAACCATGACCTTTGCTGGTCAAGGTGGGATGATCTCAGTGGAGATAGCCCTCAGGGCTGAGGTGGTGTTGGCTGATTGATCTGAGCCTGTCAAAGGTCTTGAGGCAGCTACTTCTGGTCTTCAGCAGCTCTGATGGCTCAGCAGTTTCTCTGAACAGACAGATCATTCTGCAGCAGCTGCTCCGTTCTGCAGGGTCACAACCTGCACTGGACAGGAAACACCCTGCAGGCTCTCAGTCACTCAGTTAAAGAGTTTCTGCATGTGATTGAACTCTCTATCTCTCTCTGGATCGCTTTCTTCATTTCTTTCATGTGGATTCAAATGGTGGTTTGTGTCTAAAGATGAAACAGCCTGATATTTCAACATTTAGGAATTATACACCCGTTTACTTTCTAAAGGGGACAGCTTCTTTTTCTTTGTTACCGATCTCACAGAATCATGTGAATAGGGCCGCAACTGTCTTTTTTATTATTTATTCATATTTCAACAATTCACTGATTTATTGTTTTGTGTGTAAAATGTCAGGAAATATTTTTAAAATCGCAATCAGAGACCAGTTCCTTGTATTAATGATTCAGAAATTTAATTTGAATTAATTTGTCAAAATTTGATTGTTCTTGGGTCAATTGCACACAAAGGTCTACATGTCTTTTCAGAAACTTTGATGTGGTATTGGTCATAAAAAATAACCCCATTTAAGTACTGGATTGAAATTGGAAATAATCTATACTGAGCAGTTTTTGCTTGGCTGAATATCTCTGGGGCTCGTGCAAAGAAAAGGTTAAGTTCGAGCTCAGATTTTGGAGCCCTCCTGATGAGATGCTCAGGAACACAGAAGCAGAAGAAAAGAGGAAGCCAAGAGGAAGAGCAAACCACAGGTGTCTCTGTGGAAAGCCTTAACCTGCCTCTCGTTTGATCCCCTCCACAAAGGAGAGCTTTGATGGACTTATCTGCCGGCTTGTAATGAATATCGCTGACAACATCTTCACACCTCCTCCTACGCATCACTGAAATGACACAAATACTATGTCAACAGATGCTCTGCACTATAAAGGTAATTCTGAGAGAAGCGCGTTGTCCCATACGCATGGTACATGCATGAGCTCTCCTATAGATACATAAACAGACTTCCAGAAAATAAGACAGCTTATGTTCTTGTAAAAACAAATATATTTAGGACTTTCACAAGAGCTTTTTAGGCCTATTAGTCTCTACACGTGCTCCTCTGAACCCCAAAGGCATTTTAAACCAGTATTCTTTCAGTTTTGATGTATGCTGACTCTTTCTGCCTTTCTGCTGTCGCTTCTTTACAGCCATAATTGCAGACGTTGGATTAATTTCCCCACATTTTGTACTGAGATGAGAGTGCAATCATCCTCCCCTCCCTTCCTCCTCTGCTCACATGAGGTTTCTTAATGGTCGTGGTATTTTTCACCCAGTCAGGATGGCAGGAGTGCTGTTACTCATTATCCCAGGCAGCTGTTCCTGCAGGGATAATCTCACATCTCTCTGAACTGTCAGAGAGGACAACTTCTTAACTTGAGATCTTCATTGACACTGAGCATGTGCAGGTAACAGCCAGGTCACCCTCCTCCACTGACACTTGTTATGGTGCTTATGGGGCTTTTGCCATGCTGATAAGGTCACTGTGAAAGACACTTTGGTCAAACAGCATCTAAAACCCTCTCCCCACAGCTTTCTGAGGTCTGAATTGTGAGGGCTGCATCCGATAACTTTTATAACTTTCCAAAACCAGTGATCCATCAAGCATGCCCACTTCACAAAGTCACTGACCAGGTGTATAGAGGCAAGAGGATTTATTGCAACACCACATATGCATCTGAAGAGAGACTGTAAAAACTCTGGTGTGAGCTCTTGTGTGATTCATCATGTCGTGTCCTTTACTGTGATGGTAAGCTTCAAGTGCAGCCTTTTGTGAACTCTTTTGCCTTTACATATGGTCAGACTACATATACTAACCTACAAAGTAGTTCTTTTCAAGCCAGCTTGGACTTTCGGTGCACACCATGTGATCAATTCTAGATTCAAATCTCCCAAAGGTCTTTTGTTGCATGTCATCAGTCTTTCCATCTTTCCCTGTCTCTCTTCACTGTCAAATATCAAAATACAGCAAAAACATACAAAAAACAAAATCCTTGAAATGATGCACAACAATAAATCTCTGAATGAGCATCTTGTCCTTGTGTCTTGTCTTTTTCCTGGTTGGATCAGAAGAACCTTAGGCTATCTCCTCTTTTAACAAAAGCAACTTGTTTCGTGAGAGCCACAATTAAAGAGTGAGAGGCAGGAAGATTACACACAGGCTTTATAGGCACCTCCAAATGACTCAAGAGCAGACTATTCACCAGCTGGTAAAATTATCCACCATTGTCACGAAACATTCAGAGTCAATCTTTCTCCTGTAGTGCACCCACCTCTCCCTCTTCCCGCTAGGCTGGGTTACCTCTGCGGGGGTTATATAAAGTCGAGGGGAGATTGAAAATAGTTCTGACATTTGGGCAAAGTGAAAAAAGCGGTCAGTCTGGCTGCTGTCAGAATAGATGAAGCCACAACAGTCTTCAAAAGTCAGGAACATCAAGCACAGTAGATTAGTGCTTAGGAATTGGGTAATAACTTTAACACATGACATCTTACCACTTTCCATCACGTATGCAACATCAAAGGGGAAAATATGGTATTTATTGATGGGCTCATAATTCAGTTCTCCTCTAAAGCAGGTCAGATTTCATTGGACAGGGCAGAGAGAATAGAAACCAGATGATATGAGGCCTGGGCCCCACCTCTGGCTGAGCTTTCACTTTAGGCCTGCAGGTTGCCGGGTCGAATCCTGATAGGGGAGAACCCCGTCTTCCCTGGATCATGGGGTAAAGACAAAAAAAAAAAACAACCCCCAGACTAGTGGTTCCCAGCCTTTTTTTGTCTGACATACACCCACATTCCTATCAGAGACCCGACTGTTCTATTACTTTTAGCTATTTCAGCTGTTTCTAAATTACATATCCTTCTATACGACTATTTACAACAAAGTATTAGAGTATTTTGACCCTTTTTCTTGCCTGCTAACTGGCTTTCATACACAAACATGACTTTAAGGTGTCAACCAGTAGTAGCTTACTGATGACAATAAATTTACTCAAGATCAACATGACATCGAATTGTACTTCTACATGGATATTTATTTTTATTTGGGTTCAAGTGGCTAACTAGGTTGTGAATCACTTCTATGGACAATGGTTATTAAAATCATTAAAAGACCTTCAAATTTGCAACTCAAAGTTGGATTCAAATCTATTTCACTTGCACTACAGGAAACATAACAAGGCCACTATTAGTGTGAGTAATATTATTACTATTGTTATTACTATTACTATTCTTTTGCTCCACTAAGATTACATATTACTGAAAACACAGTCTCTAGCACATGAAATACAACATGTGACTGCAGAGAGGAGGGCAACTGGCTTGTGTGAGCCATCCGTCCCATCTCACTCTGCAAACGCCAAAGGGATTTCCACAAAGCAAACACTGGTTAGCCTCGCTATTTAGTGTGGAGAGCCACCACAGCCAACAAGTTCACTTCCAGAAAATAGCTCAGTCTGCCCCTGATAGGGCACCAGTGTGTGTGTGTGTGTTTGTGTGTGTGTGTGTGTGTGTGTATACTCTATATGATTTTGCACTGGCCCAGATACCTTAAGCAATGAATAATGCACTGACAGAGATCCAGACTGGATGTGGTTTGACTCTTTGCTGTAGATTTTCTCCCAAAGGGGGGATGGTGGTTTTACTATCAATTACAGTGGCTAGAGCCCTGCGATCTGAGATCCTCTGTGATTCATCCATGCTATGTCTGCATGCTTGACTGGTATGTTCTCTTGCAATAATCACCATACAGATGGAAAAAAGAAAAAAAAACCTCCCTCAAGTCTGTTGTTATCGTTTCGCTGCCTGCTGCCAGTTGTTTCATATTGTTGGTGGCATTGATGATCAGCTGTAAAACTTTAAAAATTCATGATATCAAGAACATAATATTTTAATACAAAAATGTCCAATTCTTTATATACTGTAAAAGTTACTTTTGTTCTGTAACTGTTTAAATACAGCTGTTTGTAATGTACTTTGCATTTTCTGAGGTCACTGAGTGTTGTACTATTCCCATGGATTAGCTAGATGACGCGATGCCATGAAACATTTTTCCAAGGCAGTTATGATGGAGTTTAGCTGTAGAGCATTCTTCCACAATCTAAAACATCTGCCTTAAGTGTCAGGTTTGTTCTTCAGAATCAAGCAGTAGGTAGCTTTTGTGTAGAGTCACTAATTTGCAGTGATACTCGATAAACAATGCAAGATGCCTTTTTTTCCACCAACATGGAACATGGACATGGCAATCACAGTGAGGCCCCAATGTCCACAAGTCCAAACTAGGTGGATCTTTGCTAAAACTGAAAGCAACAAATCTAACCTCTCTACCCTTCTCTGTGAAGACAGTATAGAAAGCAAGAGCCCCGATATATTCCAAAGATTTAGACAGTAGCAGATGTGGTTTTGTACAAAATCTCAATTGAATGTTGTTTTGCACAGACACTGCTGAACAACCATTACCAACAAGCTACATAGGACAGCAACAGAATGATATACAACTACAAAAATGTGTATTACAACGCTACAATCAAAATATTTCCACTACCTTTATTACTATACCTATTATAACTTTGTCTTATTTCTACTTTTTCAGATTGGTGATGTTTTCAAAAGTATTTGTAATATGCTTTATTGTGATCATGAGAGATCCTGCAGCACTGTAACTGAGTTTGTTTGTTTTTTTTTCTCTGTGAGCTGCCACATTTACATTGCTCATTAGAGAGCAAGGAGTGAGTAACCCCCAAAGAAATGTCAATAGCTGCTCTGTGAAACAGTCATTCATGAGACATTCTTTGATTTCTCATTGGACAAATTGATATACAGTGAAGAAAAGAGGGTCTTACACGCACACATTAACACGCACGCACACAGAGCTTCCCGTTAGCGTACAGGCCTCTTATTGTGCAGCTCAGCCATCTGTCTCTCAGCAGTAGGTCCTTGTTACCTGTTGTACTCTTTCTTACCCTGCTCATTCACCAATCTGGTCTCAGTGCCAGCAGTCCCTTTTACCATCTCATTCAGTAATGAGTTCTCAACAAAAATTCCTCACAGGAAGAGGGATCCAAGTGTCTTAGACTCTGACAAAAACTAGAAAAGAGGAGCTGCTTGTTTTAACTCTTAAGTATTAGTTATTAAAACTTCCGACCTTTCTGATTCTTTAGAATGATTTGATTTGTATAAACTTAAATAAATGGAGAAACTGAGTTCTTTAAGCCATCTAAGATTTCAAATGTAAGCCACGTCACTGTCGGAGCCTTCGGCGATGGGTGAGGTGGATATTGAGAGCAATGGGGGACAGATGCTTCTCCTTAGAGCATGGGAGGGGGTTTGCCCGTGGCCCCCGCTCAGATGAGATGCTAAGTTTACATTGCACCAGTCTGCAGCAGTCTTAGAAGTCAGTTGGATGTCCAGACCAGCACCATATGGAGTTAGTTAGGAGTGAAGCAGCGAGCCTCGGGCCCTTTCTGTCTCTGCACGGGACCAGCAGTAAGCAGTCGCCTCAGTGAGACATTTTCCAATCGCTGCAGGCAGCATAAAGCTTCAAAGATTACAGTCAAAGTTTATGTTTTTTGGACGTGAGAACAAAAAGCTGGCATCTAATAATGATGAAAGGATGCTTATAAGTGGCTGTTTGCCACATATAAGCATGTTGTTTGATGTATTATGTGTTAGGTCTGCATATTCATACTGACAAAACTGCATCTACACATACGCTCACACCCTGTGTTTGTGGGCAACAAATCAGAAAGCACTGGATTGACTTTTGACATAGCTTAAGTTGTTCAATGCTTAATCAACATTTTCTTTACATAGGGCTGTTTTCCATTTCAGCAAATTCAATAAACAGCTTTCCAGGGAAAAAACAAACAAACAAACAAAAAAAACTAGCAGCAGTTGTGTGTGAGTCGTTCTTTCTAACGACCCTTAGTTAACTTTGCACCTAATGTGGGCATTATCATTGAATAACAGGAAGTTAATTTTCCTGTTCCTAAACTACCCAACCTTTTCTGACCAATGACCTCTCAGAATAAGGGGTCAGGGCCAATTATAAGCAAGCTGCTAATAGCGCTTTAGTGAGTCCAGATGTTGTTGGCTTTCATTTGTTAAAGTCACTGAGTAAATGGCCACAACAACATGGATCAGAGTCAAGGAAAAAGAAGAACATTGTGTGGCTAGAGCATTTAAATGTGTTACATGTACTGCTTTTAAATTAGTTTCTTACATACTGTAAGTGGAGGGTTGCTTATGCTGCTTTTTTTAATACTGATTTTACTAAATCAGTGTTTTTCACAGTTGGCTTTGGTGAGTGTTTTCTCAATTCAGCCATTCAACCCTGTCTCAGCTTTAATGTAATCATTTAGTTAAAAGATACTGTAAGTTTGGTTTGTTTCTAGTTCATCTTGATACAGTACTCACCTGCTTAACTGGTCTCTAATCAGTCCTCATGTACATACTGACTGAAGCATTCCCTTCCTCGTGTAGCAACACTGTAAAAGATGGGGCTAAAATAATAAACCACTCTTATTTGGTGAAAAAAACAAAAACAAAAACAAAAAAAACAGGGGTGGTATAGCTGTGTTGAAACAGCTATGCCACTCCAGTGAGTTTTTCCACATATGAGCTAATTTTACTTTCTCACTTCGGAGCTGATGACCCAGACCTCAGCAAGTTCGCCCGACTAAGGAGGACCTTGCGTGTCTTTATATTCCCGCTGTATGTGACATCTTGTGTAGGCCTATGACATCTTTATTTCCATTTACAGGGCGGCTTGTTGTTGTGCTGGTGTTGGTAAGAGCTTAGTGGGAGTATACTTCAAAACCTTGCCTTTTTTCCAGCTTAACATTGAGGGAAATGAGAAAATGGAACAGTTTGTCTAGTTCCTGTCTAAACAAACATCTCATTTTCAAGTTTATATTTTCTAAGACTAAAAAGGCGACACTGCTGCAGACACATTCATTCTGGGCTGTACAGCAGACATTTTAGTCATCATGTGGAATGGCACATAGAGACACATTTTAAAGTCAAGCAGTAAGTTGTGTAATGACTGCTGCAGGCTGTCTGGATACAATCAAGGCACAAACAAGAGATGTAGTCGGGGTTATGTATGTATGTGCAACTTTAAAGCTCTTAAAACATCTCACAGTTACAGTTAAAGCTGAACACCATAGGTCAGCATCAATTCTCTCATTGCATACGCTCCAAATCGGCAGTGGTTTAATAAAAAAAGATTAAACTAAAAACACTCACTGAATGCTTGTCATGCAAGAAACAGAGCTGCTCCAAGGGTTTGGGTTTTAGAGGGTAGTCCATGAACAATTTATGTGCTTTTTTGTTTGTTTACTGTGGTTTGCTGGTCATAAAAATAAAGTCAGCTGAAGGAATCTCTCTTGCTCGCGTTCCTTCTCTCTCTCTGTTTTTCTTTCACTCTCTCTCTCTCTCTCTCTCTCTCTCACACTCTCTTGGCTGGCTGTCAAACCCTCCGAGTCATTTGGACCGTCACACCCACCCTTGGCCAGAGCTGAAATTAATTGCTGGCTAAAAAAGCGCCTAGCAACTCCCTCGCTGCACAGCAAAAACACATCAACAGGTTGTCACTTGTGATATCAGCCGAGTTGCCTCCTCTGAATTATAAGAGCTGACATTAGCAAATGATACACCGCCAGAGGAATTTACATGACATCACTAAGTATACAGCATACAGTACAATGGCTCTTACATGTGTCTTTAGAGAATGGAAAAATGTCATTAAACTGTGGTGCAGAGGTGCAGCATCGACAACTTAAAAATGGAGATAGTGTATATGCGATAAGATTCTACAAATATGTGATAATCCACATGATTATAATTTCTTTTCATTTTTGGCAACATGTCTGGTGCAAATACTATATTCACGGTCATAACTGCCACTTTCTGACTTGTAAATACTGTTCATATTAACAGCCAAGTGGTAAGCACCAGTATGAATACCATTTTTTTTTTTTTTTACTATCCAATACAGAAATATCCCAACTAAAAAATATTTGGCAAGTTACCTAAAAAGAATAATTCAATATTATTTATTAGGGATGCACCGAAATGAAAATTCTTGGCCGAAACCGAAAACCGAAAGAAATTATTTTGCCAATTATTAGTACCATTGCATTTATGGCTATGACTGTGAACTAACCTCATTAAAATTACAAGGCATTGCGATTACATAAATTAATATGAATGTTTCAAAGAATAAATCAATTTAAACAAGATTGTAAAATTAAAAGTTTGCCATAGTCCATGTGTTAACCGTAGGCCTTTAACAACAACAAATGCACCAAGAGTTGCAGCGCTTTAAGTTAAGGTTTAAACTTCCTTGCCTTTAAAAAAAAACGTCGGCCACAGACGGAGTGGGCGTGGTCGAAGGGATTTTCCCTTTCTGCGCTGCGTTCCTCTCACATTCCGCACAGACATCGAGATGTTTGGATTTCAGGTTGATTAAACCCGACATGGAGAAATGCTTTGCAGATGCGCCCCCTCTTGACATTTCGACAATACGTTTTGCAAATCCGTGTGTCTTTCTCAGATTTACTGAAATACGTCCACACCGCGGACATGTTGGCCTTTCCTGACACACTCGTACTGGCCGCGGTTTTCGCTTGCGTCATCACAACATCCTGTTCCTGTTGTTTCGGTGATAAAAGTCTCTATGCAGTTTAGGTTTAATTTTCGGTGGCCGAAAATTCGGTGCATCCCTATTATTTATCCCAAGTTTGCTATTTTGATCATGCTCGCTATTTTTTAGCTCCCATAAGAACAACTCTGCTTTTCATACAACCTTTGCACAATGAAACTGAACTTTCTGAGCTTTGCTGTTTTGGTTGGTAGTTTTGTTTCCAGCAGCAGCCAGCCCTTTTCAGCAAAACAGCTATAAAAACCCATTGTACACTACCTGCTCAGCACCAAGCTGCAGACAGACAAAGTTCAAGGACTAGTTGGTGAACACAGTGGAGCATTTACCAGCTAAGGGTAATGTTGCTCAGTAACTGCTGGATGTGTACATAAGGAATTATTTGCCAACAAGCTCACTATATCACTTTAAAAGGTGATGATATGACAATGTTGTGTTTCTACTGCCTATTCACAAAGTACTACGTTGGTGTACTGCACAAACGTAAAGAGGTAGTTGGTGTGGATGGTGAGTATACAAAGTACGAGACTTTGACACTGTAGAAGGGGTTTGCACCTGCTTCCAATCTGTGGTGAGTTTTATGTCTCAAAATAACATTGGTTTGGACTTCGAAACTGGTTTAGACGTGTCAATATGAAAATGTAATGTCACTAATTACAATACTTTCAAAACAAATTTGAAGTTGTAAATTAGTGCTATTGTTAAACCTTGTCTCCTAATACAAGTTTTAGGAGTTGGTCCAATGAAATTCTTCATTACCCAGTTCTTCCTGTCTTTCCTGCAAGTCATTATTTTTTTTCAAGATTATTTCAACTTTATTTCAAGATTTATAAAGCATTTAGGGTATTAAAGTCATTAAATACTAACAACCTCATCAACATGCCATGTCCCCTGCAGTCTGCTGAGTGCACAGGAATGTTCACAGTAGGAAATTGAAAACTCACTCATACAAGTTGGGGCAGCGGAAATTAAAATAATGAAGTCAAGCGTTTGGAGGCCCAAATTCAAAACCTGAAGGAGTTTGGCCTGAGACTTTTTTATTAACCTGCGTCTTTGGTCGGAGGACCGCTTATGAAGTGCAGCTGGTAGTCCCCGAGGCAAAACATGTTTGTAATGGACCACGACAACCCTCTCCATCTCTGTTACTGTTTTGTTTTTTGACCACATTCTGGCTTCTCAACATGCTCTGTTTTCATCATGTTACAGTGGATGTGGCAAATGGTTCTGCTGTTTGCACAACTTCCATGTTTTGATAGTGCTGTGTACAACATTTCTAGATGCATAAAAAAAAACTGTCTCCTTCCCTGTTTCAAATACCACAGGAGAATTTAGCCTTTGTTTCCAAACTAATCTTTATAAATGCTGAATGCAGAAATTCCTTCAGTGATTTTGTGCCTCTAATTTTCACTCAAAAGACAACATGCATGTCATGACAGTCTTTCCTTATCTTTCCATCTCGTGCTGGTGCTAGCTTCCACTTCTGGCAAAGAATGTCTGCTGCTGTGTCAGGGTATGCAGAGGGAGGCTGCATGAGTGAACAAACAAGAAGAAAAATGAGCTGACATAAAACTGAGGTGACTTCTAACCATCTGAGGTCTTAATGCTCAAAAACAGTAAAGTAAATAATAATTTCAGAAGGTTTTGTTATGGAAGATATGACAGGAAGTCAGCTGCTTCTGTCTTTTATAGATTAGAAATTATAATTCTAAACTAGAAAATGACATGACTTTCAATAGTCTTTAAGAGTCACCCATACATTTCATTTATTCTTAAAATAATTTGATCTCTTTTACAAGTGAGATCGGGCCAAAATGGCAGTGTAAGTTATGCAATGTAAATGTCACACGGTTAGGTAAGAAGACACATTATTAATGTACAACAATTACATATAACACAACAAGACCTGAGAGACAGAGAGATAAAAACTTGACTATTTAAAACATTTAAATTCTTCATGTAATTTTTGACTTGTTTTACAGCACCAACTGCAATCCACAGTAGATTAGTCAGTTCTCTAACAGACTGATAAAACAATCCCAAAAAGAACAAAAATGTGTGCAAGTGCCACTTATCAGCATGCAGGTGCCCCTGATCTTTACTGAAATGTCCAGACTATTGTGAAATGGAGAGAAGCCCAGGAGGACTCACTTTGCAGAAGCCAGTGGGGTTCCAAATAAATAATAAACAAACCTGATATGTTCACAGGTGGTCTGAGAACACTTCAGCTTATGTTTGTACCACGTCTGGACGTCTGCATCTGATGATAGAGCACCCAACCTGTTATGAGGTTTAATACGGCAAATCTAATTCAAAACTCAAGTGAATTGCGATACCTCCGAGGTTTAAGTCTTGTCAGAGCAGTCTTAAGTCCCACAGGACAAGTCCAAGTCAAGTCAGAAGTCTTGTCAGGTCTAGGAGTGCTGTCCAAAAAGGTCAAAAGCATTTGAACTTTTTTTCATCAAAGTTGTGTTTATATTATGTTCTACCGAACTAAGAGTACCTTCAAAACCTAATAATTAAATATATCAGTTGTTTGTATTTTTAACATTCTTCCTGTAACAAATTTATGCGCAGAACTGTGACTGAAATGTCAAAGTTTGGGGACATATCCAAGGAGGACAGAGATGCCTTTTATGCAGTAACACCAGCCTCTTCGACTATTCATTGTTGTGAAATTACTTGACTGACTCACTCTTCACTGTTTCTCCCTAGCTGTGTTTTCTGCACAGCTAATTGTGGCTAAAGTGCAATGTATGAATTGATGTCAAGTATCTAAACAAGTGCATGTCTTACATGGATGGCATCTGGGCCCTTAGGCCTTAGTTGACCTAGGGCTGCTCTAATTGTGTATTCATTAAGATTGTTTAGTAGCTGGGAGGCCTGAATGTAGCTCTGATAGTTCAGGGTAGCACCCAGAGAGGAGGACTATGCTCTAGGGTATCATGAGTGGAAGATTTTATCTATAGTTCCATTCATGGGGAAATATTTCTGTCCATTTGGTGGAGGACTGCTCTCTCAGCGGGCTGAGGAAGAAGATAAGAGAGATGACTAAAGGCAGGAGACAAGCTAATGGGAGGGAGATTTCCCATGGCTGACCAAACCACTAGCAGCTGGCCATCTGCAAAAACACTACAAAGCACGAAAACATGATATTCCCAACAAGCTTAGGCCATCATGAAGACCAGATTCACAATTTTAAAATTTTCATTGTTTTGAAATTATGGCTTTGGACTGCACAGAACAGCATATTGCATTATTTGTCACACATTTTTGTTGTGGTTTGACTTAAAATTACCAGTTCTGCCAAGACAAAACCCTCCTTTGTCTTCATTTGGAAAAAAGAATGGGGCAAATGACTTCCTTCCACATAAATACCTCGCTACTCACCGTTTTCAAAAGTCATATATTTTAAGAGAAGTGGATCAGTTTAAATTATCTTTTGTCCCCAATGCATCAACATTTGTATACTGCAAGAAAAGGAAATTCAAATGAGCTGCCACTTTAGGGATAAATTACTTCTCTTTAAAAAAAAAAAAAAAAAAAAAGCACAACAGCAGAAACCACAAAACTTATCTTTAAAATCTGATTTCTCAAAAATTCACATTTACATTCAAAACAAATAACTTTTAAACATACAAATTAAGCAGCCCTTCAATTATTTTTTTTTTTAATTCACAAACAATGAGCGCCTCAGATTAACTAAAACAAACAGTATGAAGTAACAATATGGCCAGGACTTTTCTGTGTACTACACTGTACACTGCAATGTTGTTATTTATGTGATGTGCAGTAAAAGGAAAATATCTTTCCAGTGAAAGAAGTGCTGCTTCATTTGATCTAAGTACCATGTTATGTGACTGCAGGTGACTTTCTACCTCAGGAGAGAGCACCACAAGAAAAGGTCTGCCTTGATCACTCGCTAATCGTAAATTTGTAATTAGCTTGTTCTCCCAAAGCGCGCTACAGTTAAACATCAAAGCCCTCAAAAAAAAAAAATCTAAACATGCAATTAGAATTAAAATACTGATTAGAGTGAGATTTATTGTGGAAAAAAAAAAGTCTTGTTGAAATCACAGACACACTCTCAAGAACCCATCCAAAGCCACCGCCGGAAAGCCTGTGGTCTGTGAGAGAAAAAATGTCCATAAACACGAGTGTGGGTTTGCCTTGGCTAGAACATGTTACTGTCTCTCTCTCTCTTCAGTGGGTGTGTAAATCTTTTCTGCCTGGTGTACTGTGAATCTGTGTATAGCCTTAAGCAGCGCTCTATGCCAGCATGTTTTTTTTTTCTCCCCCAGTGACTGCGGTACACAATCGTTTCGATGTTTCCCCTCTCTGCCAGTGGCGAGGCCTCAGGCCAGCAACGAGATGGAATATAGAGTCATACGCCAGTCAGACTAACGGCCCCGGCTATTTCCTGTGGCGCGGCACCATGCAATTGGATTGGTTATCGAGGGACTCTGCACTATGAGAATGTCTCTGTGCTGCGTCAGGCTTCATATGAGCAAATTGGTACAGACCTGTTCTCTGTTTTCACTTAAATCTACTCTTCTCTCCGTGCAGTTTCACCTCCAACTTCTTGTCTTTCTCTGTCTGACTTGAATATTTCTGCTTCATGAATTTTAAGTGGCTTTGAAGCTGCGGTTAATAAGCGGTTTATCACTTCTATGACCAGTGTTAATTTTGTGGGAAAATCTGACCACAGCGAGGTCCGTTTATAAAAACAAATATTAAGATGGGCAAAGTTCTGAAACTTCTTCAGCCAAAGAAACCGAAAGAGAAATTCAACCCTGGCTGATGAAAACATATTTCAGCTCTGGTTATGTGGGGACACCACTAGAAGAAAGATTGTGACCCAACTGGTTTTCTGACCAGCAGTTAAAGGCACAAGCTGAGATCCAAAAAGTGTAGACCCAAAACCAATAATTCTTATAAAAAGGCTCACATAAGATATGCTTGACTGAACGCATTGTTCCACTGGAACTGATCCCTATTTACACATGACTGCTGTCACAACTTGTGGGTGTTACTGTTCACTGACACTCAACTCTACAAATAGTTCCACACAAAACTGCTGATTTCATTCAATTATGCACAGATATACTGTACATGAAATAAATATATTGTTTTTAGATTGGTACGTTTTTTCTGATAGACAAGAGAGGAGACTCACTCACAAACCCTACTGGGAACAAGTTGAGTAAGTGTTAAAGTTTTGCACTGCAACACAATGCAAAGCCAAATGCACCTGGTTGCAAATTGTCTGCAGCCTTTCTTGCGTTTTCTCTCTGTATGAGCCAGCTTTGGATAATTATGTATCTTTTACAGTACAGTTTCCAGTTAAAAGTGCTTCACAAACAAAGAGCTTTACAGGGATCTGGAGGGCTGCTACATCTCTTCAGTGCTGCTCACATTCAAGGTGCATGAAGAGTGGTAGTTTACTTTGGCTGGTGTTGAGTCGAGTTCAGTCAAGCAGGGATTTGTAAAAAGATCAGAAGGTTTCACATTGTGGTCACTTTGTTTGATTGGACTTAATTCCTCTGAGTGCCACTAACACTCCTTCCTTTGTCGATTAAGTGTGAGTGACAAAAAGCACACAAAAGCTGCTCATTAGATAATAGTGACTGTTGAGTGAAGGCATTTATGTGATTTTAATCCACATTGTGCTGCATGTCCTGGCTCAGAAATAAGGCTTTATATATGTTTCAAATTATCACCCGTTTTCAAGGGCTGCAAAAGCCAGCCACAAAACAATTACCGCATGAATGAAAAGATAAATAAACTAACAAAAGGTGTTATCAAACAGGAGCTAAGATTATTCAAGCAAAGGGTTAGAAAGTTAAATGTGGCTCTGTGCCCTTTGCTCTTCTCCTTGAGGTTTTGTTTGTTTAACAGCAATAGATCCTGGAAACTCTTAGAGGTGCTAAAGAGGGAGGGCAGCCTGGGTGTCAGGAGGATGTTCCACTTCCTACAGCCAAAAGGTGACGTGTTGTGTAGGTTTTGTTTTCCGCCACAAACAGGAGGTTGTAGATGAAGGACAATTTAGTGCAGAAAACTGATGACTGAAAACTATTGACTGACTGAAAATTAATCAATCACAATGTTCGTAAAAGTAATAATGTCAAACATTTAGTAGTTATAGCTTCTCCAGTATGGGGATTTTCTGCTTTTCTCTGTTATTCATTGTGTAGGATATCTTTGGGTTTTGGACTGTCTGTGTTAGAAATAATAAAAGTACAAAAATCTACAAGACAAAAAGCCTGCAGCAGTGCTCGCAGCTCTATCAGGCTTTACTCAACAGCAATGCTTTGAGCTATTTGATAGCATTGGCAGGCTAACATGTTCACAATGGTGCTACCATGCTGATGATTTAGCAGGTATAATGTTCACCATGTTCACCATCTTAGTTTAGCAAGTTAGCATATTAGCATTTTCCAATTGACAGCCAATACAACATGCAGTTTATAGTATATCATGGCTACAGCTTTTTATCGCTTTCATTATTGATTAAGGTGCTTCACATTATTTTGATTAATCAAATAGGTAAGAGGAGAAAAAAGAGCAAGTTCTTACATTTAGGAACCAGGAATCATCAATTGTTTGGTATTTTTGCTTGAACAATGACTTACATTAAATAAATGAATGACTCAAATAGTTACCAATTAAGTTTCTGATGATCAAATAATAATCTAATAATTCATTAATTATATATATATATACACACACACACACACACACACTATAATAAAACACATTTATATTTGACTAAAATACAATTATGCTTCAGCTGCAGACGCACAGGAAACTTAGACAGCACATTTAGAAGATTAGAATAGCTTGTGCAGTCAAGGCTCCCAGAAAATTCTTTCCAAATGCCAGTGACTCGGTTTTATCTCAACACAAAATGTCTTTATTTGTGCAGAGACTGTTTTTGAGGTGGTTTGAGGGAAGCTGTGATGACAACATGACAAACTCCGCAAATGAGCTTGGTAATTTGACTTTTAGTAAACACTGAGGTTGGACAACAGTGGTGGTAAAAACGGGGTTTACGAAGGAGGAGGTCCGCAATGACAAATTGAGGACAGATCTGTCAAACTCTGTTTCACTTCTTCTCCATCTCATAATACAAACTGAGCCCTGACAGACAAAGATCAACACTGAAAAGAGATCTGCTGTGGCCAAATAGCGGCTGCACACCTCATCTCTCAGCAAACGCAGCGTGTCTCAACCTTACAACAGCCAACAGAGAGAGGAACCGCGCACAGCAACTCAGAACAGTCAGCTGCCCCATTTACACAGTGAGAATTTAAAAATGCCTTTATAGGAATGTCTCAGATCTATTGAAATGAATGAAGACACGCTAGATTAGAGAGAAATATCATCGTCATTATCTCAGGTTTAGTATCATCTGGTACTAAATAGACTGGATCCAGTCACCATGGGGGTTTCCAAGCTCATTGAGCACCTCTTGCACTTTATTCCTTGGTAAATAACAATTAGCTAAAGAAATCAAATATGTTAATTAAAGCTGACAATCACTTTCATTATCCGTTTATCTTCCAATTATTGTCTCATTTAATTGAGAACTTGCTGGCTTCCCCATACCCCAAGGCAACATCCTCAAATAGCTTGTTTTGTTTCACTAATAGTCCAAAAGCCAAGCGATTTAGTTACGGAGTTTAGTAACACATAAGATAGACAGAGAAGATATATCATTGTTGCTGGAAAAATAGCTCAACAGTTAAACAATTCTCAGAAGGGTTACTGATTAATTTTCTGTTGATCAAATAATTGATTAATTGACAAAATGCTGTATCCCTAAAATTCATTTTTTGTCATAAAAAGAAAAGGAAAATTGTGACTTTGCAATGCCACAAAAATGGCGAAGAAAAATAGAACAGCAGAGACAGAAATGGAAATTCAATTTACTCAGGTTTTTATGAGGCAAGAAATATAGCCAATTCAACCTGAAAATCGCTTAACAAAAATACATATGGCAGCAATGAATATGGGCTCTATTTCAGGAAAATTGCCGCTTATAGTTTAAGACGGAATTTTCTGCAAATATTACCAAAGGCAGCAATACGTCTATTTTTACAGCACTGTTAAGTTACGTTTTGTTCCTCAGGCTGAACAAATGTTTTGGCTAAGCCCAGCCAATGAGTGTACACAGGTATCTCATTAGGATCTTTTCTTTGGCTGGTTAACCACCACCCAACATACACAGCTTGGCTTCACGCCTGCTAAATAAGTACTAATGTCAAGATTAAACATTGTGGTTTTCCCCCCAAAATGAGGCCAAAGCACACATACACACACGCACACACATCAAACTGCTCAGCTGCTGAACCTGCACTATAATGCTCGGCAATTAGTTTGTGTTTTGTTTGATGATGATCTCTTCTGCCCCGAGGCCTTTTCAGCTACATGATGAATTTGTCCCACTAACCTCATCATACAACCCCATCCTCCAGCTGCGGCTCTCACTGGCTCATGCCACAGTGCCTGATTAACTGGCGCAGAAAAAAGGGAACAAAACAAAAAAGACATTGTTATTCTGTTTCTTAGATACCATTTTAAAATCTACTGCACTGCAGGTTAAAAGTTCAACAAAACCACCTCCTTATAGCCAAGCCACAAACAAATGAATCAGAGGATCATATTTCCAGGGTGATTGTTACTCATCATAGTAAAGGAAGCAGAATCCATTGTCTTTAATTACAATTAACAGCATTTAATGAGATTTGGAGACGTCTATTGTATGTTTTTTTTTTTTTTTTTTTTTGTCTTTTTTTCTGCTGATTTATGGAGGTGAAAAGAAATGACAGCTTTAAGGTTCCAGCTTGTCTCTGTGGCTTGGATGCAAGATACGCAGAAAACAAAAGATCTCAGAGAGGTGTTAAAACCAAACACAAGACAAAGCTCAAGTCAAGACCAAAATTACAGTGTGGATGACACCAAACATGCAGACAAATCTTTTATTTGTCTTGTAAATATTATTAACTGTGTTTTTCAAAGAACCACACCAAAACTACAACAGCTACTCTGCCTAAGAACAAGACAACATTAAAAAAAAGTCTGTCAAAGATCCAGGAGTTTTGAAAGGTCTGGAAACCTCAGTTTCTTACTTTGAGCACTGGGATCCTGGTTGAACACTCATTTTTGGGATAGTTTGAGGTTTTTTACATTAGGAGATTTCTGTATTTGTATTTCTGCTTGGGTTGTTCTCAGTGGTTTTTAAGTGGCTGGGGTTCAGTTAGAAATGCAGTTTCTGTCAAGTTCATTTAGCCATGCATATTTAATGCTTTAGAGAAATACTTAAGATTTGAAACATAGTTTTCAGGACTTTTGAAGAGTACCAAAGTCCTGATATTAGAGCTGCTCCACAGAGACAAAGCCACCTGTCTGAGAGGCCCACCGAGAGGCTGAAGGCCAAATCTCCAGCAACATGTCAGATTCTTTGATTAACATTCCTGCCCAGGACTCATTTAGCAGCTCTGTCAACAGGTGGACGCAGGGAGACAGGCGGCTCGCAGACAGAATAATTGGAGGGAATTCTGACTGTGTCCTTCATCACCGCTAATAATGAGACAGGTGAAAGAAGGAGCTGAACCTGTGAGTTTTTCTCTGTTTTCCTCCCTCTCCACCGCCTCCTCCCCTGGATGGAAAAGAAGAGATGAAAATACTTTGTGTGTGTTTATGAGACACAGAATTAAAGAGAGAGAGAGAAGGACAGAAAGTGTGCAGATATCAGAAACAAAGATCCCCGGTTAGAGAATAAATCCTGTGAAAGCAACAGCTGTTGTTTCCTTTTCTCCAAACAAAGGCCAAGGACCCACTGGAAGCTGATACGCCATTCAGGGGCAGTTGTAAAATGAAACGGGCACAGAGGAGTGAGTCAGTTCTTCTCTAAGTCATGACAATTTGTTGCTGCGGGCAAAGATAGTCCGACGAGAAGAGAATATCTAATGGCTTTTTTAGTTTCAACCAAAGAGCAGGAAAGAAAAACTTACGAGACTTGCGTGTATAATCAGACAGGGAATGATTAATGTATTCAGCTGAGCTGCCAGCGGGGAGGTGCCAAATAAATGAGTGAAGAAAAGCACAGAAAGTGAGACACACAAACAACAAGACTTTCTCAACTTATTTTTTGCTCGCACTTCACAGCTAATAATTTGAAGGGAGGGGAGTCATATATCTCCGAACCAGACGGTGCCATTTTCATTCTGCAAATAAACAAATATTATTTTCAGTGTTTGGTTTTGCAAATCTGGAACTGATTGCCTGGTTCATAAATCTCACTGTAGCCCTTGTCATAAAACATTTAGGGTACTGAGCAGGCGAGACTACATATACCACAAAACTGTCCTGACTTTACACTGACTGTTCAGCTCAAATAGTGAAAATAGTAGCTTCACAGCATGAATGATGTTATCCCTTTGGCTGCTGTCTGAGGTGCAGCCATAGGTCAGACACTGATCTAAATATTTACGTCCGTGTCTCTACAAATCCAGTTTGGAGGTTTTATGTTTGACTATCTCAGTAAATAATCACATGGCTTACAGAGAAATCCATAATTCTCTGCTGTTTTGCCATCTCGGACCACGCCAGCTAAATTAATTTCTGGAGCCGACCGCAAACTCGACACAAGTGTTGCAACGATTGTGTTTGGTGGAGATGACCACAGACTCTTGAGAGAAAGAGACAACTGCAGAACATACTTGAGTTTGCACTCTGGGAATGAACAAAAGAGATGGCATCTATTTCTTCTAAATATGAGAAGGACAGGACAGAAATGTTTATGTTTTTCTGGAGCACTTCAGGAACATCTTATCATCTTATCTACAACAGCCAGCAACAGACTAACTTGGCAGTTTTCAAAAACACGAGTGCACGGCCTGAGTGCTTACAGACTTGATCCATCTGATTTATCAGATGTCAACTTGATTACCTGATCAGCTCAAAGACTTTTATGTCTATAGTGGTGAATATTCTCTTTCTTATATTTTTGCAGACATTTACAGGGATAATTTGACATTTTGGGAAATGAACTTCAATTACACATAAATTTCTTGCCAGGAAAATTTGTTACCTTCGGACAGAGCCGGCCGAGCTGTTTCCCTGCATTTCTAGTCTTAATGCTGAGTTAATTGTCTCCCATCTGGAGCTTCATTTATGTTAGTGATGAGAGACCAAATTTCAGTTTTTCTGTGCCTTTAGAGCTGAGCTTTTTTTAGTTGTTTGTGTGGGTGTGTATGTGTGTGTGTGCATGTGTGTGTGTGTGTGTGCATGTGTGTGTGTGTGTGTGCATGTGTGTGTGGTGAAGTTAAGTTAGAAGGTGGTGGGTGGGGGGATTCAGGATTGAGTAGAAGCAGCTGGTGCCAGTGGTTTACCTGCTTGACTGCCACCAGCCCTGAACTGTCTGCGGCTGTCTGACTGATCCAAACCAGGAGCTTCAGCCCTGCAAATACTCTGTAGACTTTATGATCCCATTTAATCATTAAAAATGTTTGCATTCATAAAGCTTGAAAAAGAAATTATCATCCCTGCATGATCACCTATAAGTCTGACACATACGCATGTTAACCTGCCCAGCAAAATTAGTCTTACTACAAGGCACATTCATTTTCAGCGCAGAAGACAGTTAGCTTAGCTTAGCATAAAGACTGTAAACAGAGGGAAACTGCTAGCCTGTCTCCATCCAAAGGTAACAAAATTCATCTACCAGCACCTTTAAAGGTGCTTTGTAAGTATTTGCTCTTGCTACATGGAGAACGTTGGCATGAACAGCTAATTACTTTCCAATCCAGAAGAAATGTTGTGAGTTTGCTCTGCAGCACAATAGATGTCTATAACATAACATCAAAATTTCTTCATGTAACTGTCCTGCTGACTCTAGCTTTATATTTAGTGTACTGATATGAGAGTGGCATTGGTCGTCTCATGTAGCTGTTCCAAAGAACGTTACAGTCTTAGGTGCTAAATGCTTTACACTTGCAGTACGGTGCAGCACATATAAACAGCCATTTTCCCTGGTTTCAGTCTCGACATCCCTCCTTTCTTCTTTCTATCTCAGTTTTGCTGACACAAACACTCCCACTTCCGTGCCAAAATTTCAGCCTGATCACTTTCACTCTTGTTCTTGCTACTCCTACGGTACCCTCCCCCCAAAACACACACACACACACACACACAACTTCTCTGTGTCTTGCTCCAGACATTACTAACTCTGTTGTATGCCCCGCCTTCCTCTGCTGTTCCTGCAGTGTCTTTAACATGACATTTGAGAAGCTCAGGAAAAGACTCGCTCAGCTTTCTGTCTTTACTACAGAGCTGCTAAGCCGGATTTCCATGTGACGAGGGAGAAAATGGGCCTAAATGTGATCCAGGAAAAAAGCAGTGGTCAGATAGTTTCTGTCTACATATTCACTATCCTCCTTCAGTTCATCATTTTCACCATTACTTTCATTAGCATCGTTTTCTTTGCATATTTTAAATGTTTAGCATGCATGTGGACTCACAGCACATCATCACATTGCTTTACAGGCAGTATTGAACTGATGGACATGGTGGAAAACGAGGGCACGCATTCAAGTTTATAACTGAGTAGTGAGCAGTGTTCCTTCTGCTGTTTTCAAGTAAGCTAAGAAATTTCATCTCTGCCAAGAAGTACACTGCTCCAAACAATCACAGAAGAAGAGAAATGAGAGAAAGTCTTCCTGCTGCTTCTTTTTTTGTGTGTGGATTCAATCTGTCATCCTAAAACAATGCAGAGACATCTGAAAACCTGCCTGCTCCATCATGAACTGAAGCACAAAGAGGGCTTTATTAATGACCCCGAATCACCAGCCATGCTCTGGGTTGCTTTAGTAAACTGGACCATTGTGTGTAGGGCCTTTGCAGCTAGAGTGGGATTATTCATTATGTGTTTAGCTCATGTCAATCGAGTTTATTACAGATTCATCATGTTTTGTATCTTTGTGCTTCACAATTTTGGACACAATTTGACTTGAAAGACTGAAAAGTTCTTATTATAAAAGTGACTTATTTTGGGAAGAGACTTCAACGTAGTACATCACAAATGGTTCACTTACTTTAAGGGTTATTTATTGTTTAATGGGAAATACTTCATTTATAAAAAAAAAATCAGATGAAGAATGTTTAGTAGCTGCTGCGGGGAAGAAAACGCAACACTAAGAAATATTTATCTACTAAAACAGCAAAAATACACTTTTGTTTCCTGAAGATATGTCCCTTTAAATCTTGTAATTGCTTCCTGTTCCAAGTAAAACTCAGCACTTCTTTTACTGCCACTTGTTGGACTTCAAACAGAGACGCACTCTGCTCTGAACCTCTTTCAGCTGAGGGGTGAAGTGTAGCCTGCTGAAGGCTTTTGAATGTGTTTGCTCTTGGGATTTCACTTGAGGATGTTTACAAATGCCACTGCGGGGATCACAACAGGAAGAATAGAGATCTAAACCAGTGTTTTGAATGACACACTGAGCTTATGTGGATCTTTTATTAATCTGCTGAATACATAAAGAATGATTATCGCAAAGAAATCTACTGATAATGAAGAAATATAACCATGACTACAATATAATACTGACATAACCTTATGAGGTGAGACTACATCAAAGCACGTTTTTTAAGCTTATAAGGTGTTTAAAAATTATCCAAATGAATATACATAATATCTTATTACATTAAGGTCTATAAATAAACATTAAAGCGGTGGGATAATAGTTAAAAAAACACAAGAAAACACAACATACACAAATACACTTCAAGAGACTCACTGAGGCTGTGTGTTGAGGGATTAAACTGGGAGCCAGTGTTGTGATCAGTACCTTTCACTGCTTCCTCTGTCCCACGCCTGCCTTTTCATTAATTACTTTGAAGGCTCCCATTTGTGTTTGGGTTAACAAAGCCACATCAGCTCACACACCAACCCAACATATTTATGACCTACAGTCTGTGCAGGGGCTGTTCTGCATGAGCCCGCACTGCTGCCTGCCCTCCGCTGTGAAAAGAGTGCAAGCATAAAAGAGGAAATGAATGTGTGAGGGATGAATACGTGGCCCTGGGGGTCAGTTTAATGGAGTGAGACCCCAGCCCCTATTGACTTCCACTGCCAAACTATTAACTCCTCACAACTCCCAAGCTACAGCCTCATTATTCATTTCAGGGTGAAAGCACATTTCCTGTTTATGTATTTTGTCTTGTTTAGTTGACTTTTGTTGGTAAATTACCAACAAAATGACCAATGTTAATTTAACACTGGGAGAGTAAAAAATCTGTGTAAAAGTCACTTTTAACACCACACCACACCCATTAAAGTTAATGTGACACTTTTGGGTAGTTTTAAACACTCGCCTTGCAGCTGGATCAGCTCTTCAAGCATACCAGCACATGTCAAATCAATGATGACTTTGTTTACAACATTTCTAAGCAAAATACATGTGCAGAATCTTTTTTTTTTAATGTTTTGGTTGTTGTTCTCTTCTCCTCTGAAAACTGAAAATAGCACTGTATTTAAAAGACACATGACCAAACATGACACATGACACATGTCCAAACATGTCCATGTCTTGACCTCTGTAGCAGAGGTCAAGACATGGACATGTTGCTTCAGGTACTGGTCAAACAAAGAAATATGATCCAAGAAGAAGTTTTTGACCATTAGTAGTGCTATGGAGCACTGTTTGTACAAGTGGGCCTGAGTTATTTTTGTGGCACAACACATACTCTTGCTTATCGTTTCATGCTATTCTGTCAAAAAACTACTGATTCTAGGAAGACAGCTGCTAGCAAGTAAATGTGGATATAAACAATACAGCTATATAATATAAATAAACAAATACAACTTTTTTTTGTTTACCATAAAAAGCCCACAGGACACCTTTAAGTAACAGATTTAAGAGTCTGAAGCATTCAGCAGATGCCAAAACACTGCAGAGGTTTGTACAAGACAGCCGTGACATTAACCAGGTAAATGGTAAAACTATCCCATTCCTGTCACACGAGACGCCACCAGAAATTTGCATTTGCACGTATTTGACTGACCAACGGAAGCTGTTGCTGCATGACGTTGCTTTGCATTGTTTTGCTTTTTTTTCACATTACTATTTTACAATGTAAGCTGAGGCCAACTAATTAATGCTTTGCTCAACCATGCCACTCCTTGTCAAAAACTGCAAATAGTAGCTTAAAGAATGCTAACAGAGTGAGAATATTTATTACAACTGCAAAACGATCCTCCTAAAAATTCATGCGGCCTCCTGAGATGTCATGGCAGCTAAGAATCCCACTGCCTTTAGTGCATTTGTGAGTGTGTGTGTGTCGGTGTGTGTCTGGGGGCTGGGGGTGTTATCAATAACAAGCGAGAGGGGTATGTTTCTTTAAGACAAGCCCATAAATGGTGGCCCGGTCACCACCTCCTTCACTGAGAAGGGGCTGGCTGCAGTTCGAGTTTTCCTTGGCGGGTCAAGCCTGCCATTGAAGTCTGAATGGGCTGCCATGGCAGATTACACTGCACAGCTGTCCCCCTACCGTGGAAATTAAGTTATGCCCCGTGTCAGCAAGTTTTGTGTTTTCCTCTCTCTGTCTCTTTCTCTGTCTCTCGTAGCTGCCCCTCCCCCCTTTCCTCCGTCCCTCTCCTCTTATTCCTTGAATTGCAGGGGCCTCTCAAAAGTGCACAGCTAGAGGAGGTAGAGGTGGGTTATGGGTAATCATGATGGGAAAAAGAGATGAGTGGCAAAAGAGCCTTGCTGCATCTATCTCTAAGAAAAAAGTCTCAACATTTACAACAAAACAGCACATTACTAAGAAACTGCCCTGCATTCCTCCACAGACTTTCAGTTTTAGATGAGGGCATTTGAATACACACCCACACCTACACACATGTAAACACAAACACAAGCATACAAACAGAGGCAACCCTGACTCGTTGTCTCAGCGCGTCTTGGACTGCTTCCTGCTGCACTTGTGGCCCCTGCCTCGTGTTTTGTTTATTTGTGGGTGAAGTTGTTTGTGTTGTGGTCAAAGTGAAAAGCAAACACTCCAGCTCCTCCAGTGATGTGTGAACATCCTGGGAATGTCCCCCTGGGCCCGCAAAGCAGCTGGACCCACTGGCTGTTACAAGCTGATGGAGGATGAAGAGCCATTGCAGCCAGGTGGACAGAGCATAAGAAACTGTTTAACACCTCAATTAAAGGGCCGTAAAGTAAAATTTACAGCACAAAATGACCACGGTATATCTGTGGAGAGTTTATAGGGCTGATCAATACTAATTACTCAAAACAACACATTGCCAAGTGCTCAGACATTTACGCTCATGTTTTATATATCCAATGTCAAATGGAAATACAGTACTTTTCTTGAGGTTGTTTGCCAAATGCGACTTTTGCTGTCAGAACAAGCTAATAACTGACTGCGTCTCTGCCTTTTCAATCAAAGAGTTCTATGCAGCCTTGAGAGTGTAACTTATTTCTGCAAAAGCAGTTACAGACACAACCATTACTCACTATTTGAACCACACAGAAGAGTTTTCTGATCTGATGCCCCAGAGTGAATACTGGACTTACATTGTGTGTTGTATTCATAGCTTGTTTCCACTACCCTGAAGTGTAAGTCTTCAAGATCTACAACCAAGTCCAGTTGTCCTCAGTTCAAGATTTGACCTGGATGTCTGAGAATCTTCACAGACACCTATCTATATAGTTGCTTTCATTTTTAACGGCAGAGTCCACCTCTCCAGTCCAGCATTTGAATTCACCAAATTTGCAGATACCATTAGTAACCATGGGTGACGCCAAACCAACCAGGACTGAAATCTTAAGATTATATCTTTAATGTGACCCATCCATCCGCTCCTACCTAGGCAGAATGTTATGTTGCTTCCTCCTTTTGTCTCGACAGTTACTACAGCTATTAGAGGGCTCACTTTAACCTAAACAAAATCATTTGTAAATCGTGAAATCCACATCAGCATGGGGGTTTTTTCTGCGTCGTCTTTTTGTCTTGTAATTTTTCCAACATTACACTGGCTATATAAGCACTGTGGCACAACTAACAAAACCAGTGTGCAACATTTTGTGACCCTTTTTGTAAAACACTCAACAGCAACATTTTAAACAGCGAATATATCAAATGGCTGCCACAAACAGTCAGGTAGCAAAGCGTTCTCTTGGTGACAGTGGGATTAGTGCTGCAGGTTTTCTCTCAGGACCCGAGGAGTCAGGCTCCAGCTTGAGTAACTGGATTACAGGCCTTTTTCTCATTTCAAAGGGTTGTGAACTCAGCAGAGGTCTTGCATGATGAAATCAAAGTGGCAGCTGAAATAGACGGGAGAAAAACAACAAGAGTTTCTTGAAAGTCTCTTGGCATCAGCCAAGCAGCTAATGAGAGAGATGCAAAATCAATGATCTTTGCTTTGCCGTGTCACTGGCGTCCCCCTTCAAATGGCATGAATTCAGAGAGCAATCCCCAAGTGAGGGCGAGGAGGACAGCATCATCTGGAGAACTGAAATAACTTACAATACCAAAACACATTCCAAGTGAGAATCACAAGGAAGCAACTAACAGCAAAACACTTCTTTTGTAACTACCTTTTAACAAATGTGCGCCTAAGGAACACAGAGGGGAGTCGAGGTGGAGCCCATTCCATCGAATACCCTGTGGTAACTTTAGGGGATTATTTCCAAATCCTTTCAAATGAACTTTCCATCTCAGTGCCTCCTCCTCCGTCTCAGCCATTCCAACTGTCCAACCGTTTCTACATCACTCTCTGCACAACCTCGCATGGAGCCAAGGCCAAAACAAATGCCTGTGAGAAATATGGTCAGCGCACATCAGGAGTAAGGAGCTCCCTTCAAGGCCTGAATGTTAGAAATATAGTTTCGGTTTATCAATGTGAAAATCAGACATAAGAAGCTCATATGTGGAGCTAATGCACATAATGCCCTTTATGTGTATACACAACTATAGAAATTGTAGGAAAATGGTCAGATACACAAAGATTAAACTTTAGACCTTGAATACTGCGTTTACTAAAATCACAACAACATATATGTTCAAGCCACAAATCCTTAGAGAACATACTAAAACACAGAAGCATTTCAGGCTTTTTGTTTTGATTGAGGATTTTTTTTTACCCAGTAAAACATGTTCCAGCTGAATAGGTTCCATATAGGTTTTCCATTTACCTCTCCATGAAAAAACACCACCCCAACTGATGCCAGGACTTAAGTGAAAACACTGCAAGGAAAAGTAGGGCTAAGGTCAAATATTACATGTTGTCAAATATCCCTGAGAGTAATGAGGAAGTCATGTAATTATATATGGAAACAATTATTCAACTTACAATGTTGAATAAATGTAGAGGTAGGATGGAAAAGAAAAGAAAGTAAGAGTAATTTTGTACACTAAATAAAAACAAAAAAAGAAATACTGTTTGGATTATAACAGATCCCATTAGAAGCAGCCTACACCAAGCACTGAACCTCCAGCGCCAGTGCTTGAGAGAGCTGCACCTTTGTAAACACTGTGCTGTGATATGCATGGGGTGAAGGGGTGAAGTGATCTGCATGGGGTGAAGTGTGGGCCGTTTTGTTCACGAGGCCAAAGAAACGGAGCTTGGAAGTGAAGAGAACTCACCCAAGCAAAGTTGATGGAAGAGATACCTTACACACGCTCAAAGAGCTGGAACACAAACAGCCACAGTTTGTAAATTAAACCCAGAACCACCCCCAACACAGACACACACACGCACAGGCATACAAAACACACACTCCTCTGTGTATGTGGAGGAAGAGAGGAGGGCATTTCAACAGCAGCATGTTGTCAAAATCAGCTGTGATAACTTTTCACGTTTCTGAAGGATTTTTGTGGCTGCTGCATTTTATGAAATATGACTAAAGTAGCACTTTATGCTGTAAACCACCAACCAAAAAAGGTCTAAAATTTGCTTTGTGAGCACAAAGCTATCAAATGTATTCAAGCACTCATTGTACACCACTTCCATTTTATGACAATCAGGCCTGTTTTGTGAGATTTTTGCACCTCATTCATCCATTCACACACCGTGCATTATTATTGCCTAATCATCGCATGCTGCGCCTTTTCTAAGTGCTGAAACTGCCTGAACAAATGCAAGAGGCAAAAGAAAGACAAGAAGGAGGAGGAGGAGGGGAGAACAGACTGGGCTACAGAACTATTCTCCTGCTGGAAAGCTTCATGCACGGGGGACCGCATACCGACACTGTAAGAAACTGACAAGGTATTTTATTTAGGCGCCATGCTTATGAAGAGGATCTGGTGATCTCTCTTTGTGATAAGCATACACAGAGTTTCAGATTAACGTAACTTCTTTGCTGTAAAGCTGTGAAAACATGGGAAAAGAAATGTTTTGAAGTGACTTTTTCTATCAAGGTTATACTACTTTTTTTGCAAGTTCTTAAACAAATGCAGGTGGAAAGGGTAGCTTAACAGAAAAACACAGGGATTGTTAAGTGAGGATTCAAGATAAAACATCCCTAGCCAAGCCTGTCATTTGTTTTCTTCTTCTCTTCTTGCAGTGGAGGGTTGAGACCCAAGCAGCAGCAGATCGTTCCCACATGCTTCCCCGCCGCTCGGCTCTCCAGAGGTGTCAAGCCAGCCTGAAAGAATGAAGTGCCTCCCTATTGTGCTGCCCAACTATTATGTGCTTAACATTTCCATGACAAAGATGCCACTCGACTTCTCCTCCATCCATTCAGCTGGAGGGCCCTTGTCCCCCCTCTAATAAAACATTTCGCAGCAAATCATTGATTTAAAACCCCCAAAGTCGACCAAAGGGAGGTGTGGCATGATCTGCAAGATGTCTTGAAAATAATGTTGGTAATAATTCTACAAATAGCAAGAATACACACATACTTCCAGTAAAAGCTGCATACATTAGAATTTAAATAAGAGCCTAAATAAATACCTTCTTGTACCATACTGCATTTAATTACAGCCAATTAAAGGACTAATTCATACTCTAACAAAGTCTGCAGATTCTATGGTATTACTCCTACAATGAATAACAAGTCTGTAAGTAAAATACATGCAATAACAACTATTTAAGTCACTAATGTTTTTTATTCTCTAAAAGAATTGTTTACATTAGGAATGTCAGTAAACACTGAAATAAGACATTTAATATTTTGATTATTCTTAACTGAGAAGCACTCAAAATCTTAATTTTTCATCTATTATTCAAACTCTTAAATTTTATATATATATAATTTTTTGTCATAATGACAGAAAATACAGATTGTGCCTTTAATAGCGCATGACTGTAAATTCTGATTTAGGAGGGCAGGCCATGTTGGTGGTGGAGTGGGGAGAGGGTGACAGCTTCTTTTGACAACAGCCAGGTAAATCAAGACAATGTGGGTCATTAGGCTATCAGTCAACAGAGGAAGCATGCCTGCATTTTAAATGAGCCTGTATACTGTAGTTACAGAAACAGGAGTGTAGAAGTTGATATGTATGTTACACAGTTGTATTTGGTGTAATAGTGGAGCAGAAAGAGACCAGAGATATCCATTTATGGGACAAACATCATTTTAGAAATGAGTAAAAATGCCTTAAGCATCTCATACGCTGTTCAATATAAAAATAATGTTACTTTAAATTTGCGAATTTGAAATGACAGTTTTACCTTCATGAGAAAGAGGATTAATACAGTGTAATATTACCTGTGCAAACCTTTAATCAGTAATGTAAAACCAAACTAAGGAGCACAGCCAACATACAGCACTTTCAATCTATTCTGGAACAAGCAAATTCGCTTTTGCACTTAAAGTGACTTATATCATGCACAGCTGACTTTAACCATTATGCAAAGTTTAATGCAATTTTAAGAACTAAAAATAAGTGTCTGTAAAATTAAACTTATCAGATTGACATTCTTTTTATTGTGTAACTGAACTGTATCCATAAAGCATGTTACTCCAAACTGATGTAATCCAAAGGGGAGCAAGAGTCTTCTGAGAAAATGGAAAAAGAATAAACTGAATGCTCTTATGTCAGTATAAGTGATTTCTGCTCACATTGCCAGTGCCCTGGCTTTTGATAACTAACCCAACATTTATTTTCCATCACGCTTATTATAGCAAAACAGCATTGTTTAGGAGGTTTTAAAAAACCAAAAAGGACTGATCAACAAGTTACGCTGTAAAGGTTTTTGAACTCATTAAAAAACATTTTACTTTCTGAATTAAGGCACAACATAATCAGGGAAGTAATGTGGCAAAATCAACAAATAACTCACAGTCAAGAATGATATCTTCAAGTTTCCTTTATGCCTTCTATAAAAGTATATCATTGAGGCAATCATACAGTGGATTTAGACATTTCTTTCTCTAGGCTATACACAGTGAATAAATCATCTCATAGCCTAAAACATAGAGGATTCTCTGAAAAAATCTATATAGGCTATACACATATATACAATGTACATTATCTTTGAAGAGAACACAGTCAAAATAACGTCCCTTTAAAGCTGGAATTCTCAGTCTTTTATTCACATGATGGACATTTGGATGTAACTAGGTGGCACGTAATAAATTACTGTTTCGCTTTAACTTCTTATCTATTTACAAGTTCATAGATTCCAGCATTAAATACTTGTAAATCAGACAGTCTGGTGCCAAACGGCAACAGTCTATCATATAAAAATAGTTCATATCTTAAAAAAAAAAAAAAAAAAAAGATTGGCAGTGCACAGCATCTACTGAGTAAACGTTGCATTGTCACCAAAACAAACCAACTGTTTCTCTATTATGACAACTTTACTATCAGTCTGTGACTGTGAGAAAGTAGACAATCTTACTTAGCTTATCACATAAGCAAAGCATCTGGAGAGCTGAGAAGTGGTGTGGTTTGATACAAGAGCTGCCCGGAGCTCAGACAGTTTCAAATATCTTTCTGGTTTCATTTGCATAGAAAAGATCCTGATTTGATATCCTTCAGCGTCTAAAACTCTTGATTTAAACAAGGCCTGCACCAAAACACCTTTTCCTTTAGTCTTTGTGGCTCTAACCTTTCACAATAGTAGCAGGTCAATGAGTGACAAAAGTTTAGATTGCCATTTATCCAGACAATAGTCGGGGCAGATTATGAACCTGGGGATTAAATGAGGGGCAATAAAGCCAAAGTGAATGCCAGCAGGGTCAAAACACAGCGGGCCGCTGGATGAGAGGCTCCGCTCTCCAGTTCCTGAGGATAGTCCGGATCCAACGAGTCTTCTTCGTAGTCTGGATCCATGTCATCGTTGCCGCTGCCTTCATACCTCTCGGCAGAGTCGAAGCACAGCGCCTTCATGCTGCTCTTGACAAACTCACAGATGGCCCTCTCTGTCCCGTCACACATACAAGTGTCCAGCTGCTGACCCTTGGGTATTTTACGCATATTCGCGATCACATTCCGGCAGGCGTTCGTGCAGACTGCCCCGCTGAAAAGTTTCCCGCAGTGTTTCAAATAATCGTGTATTGCGGAGTTGCACTGCTGGTCTCTCTCGCACTGGCGCCGGGCTTCCGTGCAGCCAGTGCTGGTAGTCCTGGGCAGACAGGGCTCGATGGCCCGTTTGGTACTCGTACACACCACATCGTGGGCGCAGCTGCAGTCCTCCAGAGCCGGCCCGTTTTTGGTCAGATTGAGCTGGACAAGAGAGGAGATGCAGTGGCTGGGACACTTCTTCCTCTCCCCGGCCAGCACGGGGCCACATGCGCGCGTGTAATGTTCATATGCGTAATTGCACTCGGGCTCGGCTTGGCAGTTCATGATGGCTTGCCAGCATATCAGCCGCCGACCGTGGGACGGCGAGGCCACGCATAAACAGCCAAAAAACAAAAGCGCACAACTAAGAGTCGCAACAGATCTGAGGACGCTCGGTGCCAGTGCTCCAGGGGCTGCCATTGTTCTGGCTGCAAGAAACTGTAAAACTCACAACAGTGTCATATGTAAAACTTCTACACTACTTCCATGGATAGTGTCTTCACTGCAGACTGTTATTTATTCCGAGGCAGATGGTGTGTGATAGGCCCCGTGTGTGGGCGTTCAACAGGCTGGCAGTGCACTGTGTAATCCCCGGCTCCACAAACCCGTCAGCGCTGATCCATCTGAGCCGGATTCTTAAGCGAACCACCCGTTATCCATACATGATTGGGACGAAAACTAAAACAGGAACTCACAAGATTAATAAAAGAAAGGTTTTCCACAAGTTAGTAGAGTTTCTAATGCGGCTTATTCCATCGCAGTGATTCTGAGTTCATGCAACAAAGTGCTCCAGCTCAGCGATTCCCTGTTGCGTGCTCTCTCGTAGCGGATTTCCACCAAAAAGCGATGCCGGAGAAGTCCTGTGAGTCCTTTGGTGGACTGCGCTGGATCATTTAGCACTCCTTGTGCGCACGGGAGTGCAAACAAATAGTGCATGGGGAAAAACAACAACCCTTATAGGTCGCAAAGTGGTCCTCTACTCTCTCCCCTTTGAGCATTTGTCTTTCTGTTCCTCAGCCCCCTTTCCACACATTAGAGAGGTGCCTCTCATTGGTTGGGCCACTTGTTGTGGGTTTCTACGTAGCGATGGGCGGGAGTTTAGGGTAGGAGGAAGATGGTCTTGAGAAATACAAGGTGAGGAGGGATGAATGTGTTAGAAAGTAAATTTAGTGGAGGGAGTAGTTCTCCTCTTTTGAGAAATCTAAAAATACTAACTCCTAAACGTTCCTGAAAATAGAGTTGTAAAAGGAAACACAAGTTTTTTTTTTGAAAACATTGTTGATATTTGTCCAAATAATTATTACAGGCTTTGGTTTAGATTTTTTATATACAATATGTCTAACTACAATGCCATGACTTCTTTTACATTAAGGCCTGTAGGATAATAAAAAGACAGGGCTTTATTTAAATGGCCTGTTATATTCTATTCTGGCATTTTTTGTGTATAAATGTTTTCATTTGAGGAGCAGTCTGACTGTGATAGACTGGCGACCTGTTCAGGGTGTACCCCGACTCTTGCTCAATGTCAGGTGCGACTGGCACCAAAAGGATCAGTGGCACAGATAATGGACAGCTGGATGAATGGAGTAGTCTACTGAATAAAGTGTTGTTTTTCCATTACAAGAAAAGCGTGTTGGAGTTGATTTAGTAGAGAAAAGACTCCTTCCTGTTTAATCTATAAAAATGATTTTATCATTATTTACTAATGTATACCTTTTAAGGATATGATGATACATGCTACAAATACAAATTTAGCTTTGGTTCATAACCACATTACAATAACAGTCATATTGGTCGATTGAAATGGCTTCAGACATGTTATAGCCCAACTGACTTTTTAGCATACGCTATACAATCCTGTAGATTATGGATGATGACACTGCGACTGTGCTGCTGTACACTAATAAATTGAGCTCCACAACTTCATGCTAATGATCTGTGCAGCATCCTCACTGATAATTTAATCATCCACATCAACTCTTCTGCAGCAGAGCAACTGAGTGCACATTAATTGTAGAATAATAGGGCACCCAGTGAACATCATTTAATATAATCTCTCATTAAGGCCAACTTCCCACATATTTGTGCACTACATCTCACACTGTCAAATGTTAAGCTGGTGAATCAGAGCTCTAGCACTTTTATTTGCAGCGTCTTGCCTTGACACGTGACCTGACATTAATCCTACCCAGAGCAGTCAAACTAACATCAGTTAAACCTGAATGGCTTGCCTGTAACTTGCAGTAGCGCAGCTGTGTGAAATAGGTATCCGGTATTCCTCATTGCCTTTAAATCATAATATCTTAACATCTGCGGATATCTGTGGTAAAACTGGAAACCTCTGTTCCTTCTGTGATGGATTTATCATGGCATGATGGTTGAATAATTCTGCAAAAAGAGTTGATATCTGTGGCTCCTTGATTGTGAGCGATGGATACTCAAATCTTTTCGGTTGTTTTCTAGAGAGCTCAAATATTTCTATCAAATTCTACTGGAAATCTCTTGAGACGTTATGCTATTAGTTCTGCATGGGTATAAAGAAAATGTTTCACCGCACAACAAAGGGAGCCCAGAAAAGCAATGTACACTGCAAAGAGCAATTTGTCAATAAAAAAAATCTCTATACCTTGTTTGTTGTAGAAAAAGTTTTGACTACACAGCTTCTTTCCAAAGCCTTAGGTAGTCACCCTTAGATATCTCCCTGGACCTCATCATCAAAATGACACAAGTGTGTGTGTGTGTGTGTGTGTGTGTGTGTGTGTGTGTGTGTGTGTGTGTGTGTGTGTGTGTGTGTGTGTGTGTGTGTGTGTGTGCATGAATGTGTGTGGGTGTGAGTAAAATGATAGCCCACATGTTGACACATGAGCGGGAGGAGGCAGTTTAGTTCTTGAGGCTTGATGTGGATGAGGGAGTCAGGGAAAGAGAGCAGTAAGGGCACAAAGGCTGTTTGTGTTTCAAACAGCATTCTGATCTCAGGAATGTACCTTTAGGCCACAGCCGTGAGCTTCCCACTGCAAACAATGCACTCAATGTCAGTTACGGCTGGCTAGCACAGACGCTGCTGGCGCTACTCCAAGGTCCCAACTCGTCGAAAATGATGGATACAGGGAACTCAATACCTCAGGAGTCCCTCTCCTGCTTTTCCCTCCAGCACAAAGAAAGGAAACACTGTGTGCTTCAACAAAAGATTTCCAAACACCAAAGTCTTCATTGTTTCAAGTGCTTTTAGAACAACTGTAATACGAAACAGAGGCAACACCATGCAAGTGAGGTATTCATCCGTTTATCTTTTTACTGCATTAGTGCAAATAAAGCAGCAATTCTGCTCTTTAGAGTCCATAATAATTTTCATTTTTTAAAATGAATTAAGTTAGGACTTCTAGGAGAGAAAAGGCCTCTTTAAAACTCATCAAAAACATAAAAAAAAAAACTTTCATCCTAAACACTTACAGAAGGAAAAAAAAGAGCTGATCGAATCACTGAATCATCCAACACATTTGTCTTTGCCAACAGTGGTACGCTTAAACCAGATGTGCAGCAGTGAGAGCTGAGCGTTGTTACTTTGAGGGCTCAATTAAATCCGAATTCTTGCCGCAACAGTCAAATTAAGGGACAAACATAATTATATTAAAACCATGCCCTGCTGATGTTCAGAACACTGAAAGCTAGCGAACTTTAGCAATGTTTTGTGAAGACCATCATACCAGACTATTAAGCTAGTTGAAATAAAAACATACTTCAATTTTATACAGGACTAAAGCACTGCCAACAGGTACTATGTAAAATATCTAGTGTCATGTGTTTGTGTCTTTTTGGGTGTTTTTTTTTTTTTTACGTTTCACAGTTTCATTTAGCATGAAAGTAATTTCAATAGAGACAAGCTTTTAAAAACGTCTATAAAACTGATCTGTGTGTGAAAATGTTATTTCTTTCACATAACCCACACTACAAAAAAGGATAAATAAGGAAAGGACCAAACCACTGTGGATCAGTTGTACTCACTTTATTAACAACTCACTTTATTGTGGACTGAAATGTCATTAATAAAGTGAGTACAAGTGATGAACAGTGGGTGAGATTTTTTTTTTGGTTTCAGGTTTTCAGAGTCAGAGTTTATGATCTAACACACCTGTCCATAAGACTTTGTAGAGAGCAAGAACTTTCTTGTTCTTGTAGTTAAAGTATGAGTGAGTCCATAAAACAAACCGATCTCTATATTTAGGCCTCTACTTCTATCAGTTTCTCTAAATAAATTAAAACTAAGACATTTCTGACGCCACATTTGAAATGTTCTGTGATTTCTGCTGCCACATTCTGAGCTAACTACTGGTCACAGGATGTCTGCAGTTTCAGAGAGTTGTGTTATGAGGATTTCATCAGTTACTGAGTGAGCGGAATCCCAGCAGAGCGTTTCAGCCGCAGTGGGCCTGCAGTGCGCTGTCTGAAAAAAGGAAATATCAGAATACAGGAAATGAGTTGGCAGGAACTATCCATTCAAATTGCTTCCTCTTTGGGATTTCAGAGAAGTGATAATGGCAAGTGATAAGTTATTTGGAACAAAACCAAACAAGATTAAGGATTCATTTCCTTCCTCATGTCTGCTTATTAGTGTGCCACTGTTTTGTCCATCCTCTCCCGAGGATTTGTGTTGTTTTGTACGGTTTGGAACTGCACAGTGACACAAAAGTGATTACAACCGCACAAGTTGGCAGATAATGGTCGAAATCCATAAATAAACCACCTATTTCTAAAATTGCTAGAGTGCTTTGGCTGCAAAAGTCATGAATTCCTGGAAATTGTTTTGCTCCAGGGGTAGTGATTATGAGAAAATCCCCTGCAGGATGAAACAAAAACAACACGCTGTCTCTTTTCACAACACAGAAAAACACTGATATACTGCAGTTTTCAGAGAATAAACACCATTTACTGTTCAACACTGAGTTTGATGGGGTGGGAAATTCAAACTTCCTTTGCTATTTTACTTAAAAATTAACTATGAGGAGTAGGTGGACCCCTCTTTCAAAATCCCGCTAAATGGGCAAAATGTTAAACGAAGTGTTATGAGGGGGTGTGTTCCTTTAATCAGTAAGATTAAAGTCATCCATCATGTCAAACAGGCACTGATCCTTCTAACCTTTTTAACACAATCCACTGCACTATAATTTCTGCAGGATTCAGCATTATCTGATTTACACATTTGAAGATATAAACTCTAGTGGAGTACAGCAGTCGTCAGTTTAGCCTCTAAAACTGCCAAATATCCAAATGTGTTATTAGTATTAAGCAATACATTACAAAATGAAATGAAATCTTGGTGTGGGTGCTGTGGAGGTCTAGAGACCAAGGCGATGATCATGAACCACAATGTCCTTGGTTTGCACCTGGCCTCAGACCTTTCATTACCGCTCTCTCTCTCCCACCTCTCCTCTCTCTCTCCACTAATAATACATACATAAAATTATGTAAAATTGATGTTTGTATTATTTTCTGATACTGTAGAAGTCAAACAAATTAAATGTGGAGTTGTAATCAAAATTCTATTTTGTGCATGTGTTGCCCTACAACAGATTTTACTTTTGGTGGCTCCAAATGTTCAAATCTGCATCTTGAGGCCCTGGAATTACATCCAGGTAACTTCTACAGCGTTTATCCTGACAGATCTCTGTGAATCTCTACATGGCCTCTGCACACCACATATCACACAAGCAGCTGTTGCAACATATGCTGCTCAGCCATCAGCCTGCATGAACGGCTGTTTATACAGGCCTGAAGGCCTTTCATATCACTGCAGACAAACACCAGCACATATGGACCAACCAATAAAGACCCAAACCTCGACACAGACATATGACCTTAATCTCCCAAACATGGAATGCAGCAAGAAAGAATTTAGCAATATAAAAACACAACAAAGCATACATATACATAATCAGTTTAACCACAAGTGATAAAGTTCCTGATCTGCAGTTGATGAAAGGCTCAGATTTGTTACAGAGAACAGTGACAGACACTTGTGATAGTCCACACCTGCAAAAATTGCATGCATTATTGATGCTAACTATACCTATAGCTTAGGGAATATAAGAATGCCATAAACATAAACTTTGCCTATAGATACCCACAAATGGGTACAAACACCCAAGTGGGAAAGTTTCCTGCCTTGTGCCAGGATCTATCTTATAAAAGAATAACTAAACAAGATTAAAAATCAGTCCAAACAGTTGATGTTAACTTTTGATATGTGGCTGTGGCTCACATTTTGGTTGGCACTCAAGAAGTATTGAAGGTCAATACACAATGGTAAAGCATACTGTTACAGTGTTTTAATGTTATGTTAAGCTACGTCTTTGCAGATTTCTCCAAAATCATTTTACAAGTCTGGTAATAGGGCTGCTTTATGTTTTTTTGTATTTTGGAATTGAGGTTCCTAGATTGAACATTTTAAAAAAGAAATGAGAAAGAAAAAAGAAATGTACTCCACTGAGCTTCTCTGTGCATCTGTAGCATTTATGCTGCCCAGTCTCTGAGTGCACAGTTGATAGGATGTGTAAACAACAGAACACACAGCAGAATACCATCTCACCATCTCACATGGCTTTCAAACTTGTGTGCCAGAACCCCCTGCAGTTTTTTTGGCCGGCCTCCAAATCTCGAGCACCAATTTAAGAGATTAGACCAAGAAAAAGCACACCAGACCAAGACAAACGGCCCCCACCAGATCTCCTCCGGCCAAACTCTGGCATCACAGTCTGCTATAGAGACGTCAAGTAGTGCGAGAGGGAATGTGAAACCCTAGCATGTTCCCCCATTTGGCACGTTCCTGAGGCTCCAACGCAGTTATGAGGCCACTTCATAGGAGTGTAAACTGTGTATTTAAAAAGCCGTCATTGTGGGACTAACATTGGCCCTGGTGTAGGTTGTTAGAATAACTGAATGACACAATGGTTTCTTTTCTAAATAAACAGATGTGGGTAGGCTGTTAAAAGCGTCATTTTTTTCTCTTCCTTTTCGTCCCCTCCTCCCCTCCTCCATCCCATCTGTAAGTGGCCTCACACGCACGCACACACACTCACTCTCTCTCTCTCTCTTTCACTCTCACTGCTTCACTCTCTCACTCTTCCTCCCTCCGTCCACATGTCTAAGAAAGGCAAAGGGCCGGCTTCCTCCTGCAGCTGTTCAGTACAGACGAGCCTCTATTCCAGCCTCCACAGTGAAGTGATATCAGTCGGCTGCTTGGGCTGATTAATTGCGTGTCATTCTTAACTCCTCCAAGACCACTGCCCCTCTGCAGCTCCCCCAAGGCACCCCCGGCCCTCCCAACACTCCTCCTCCCACACTGCACATGGAGGAAATGAACTCACCACAATCCTGCTGGCATTGGACTTCTATCAAATCTAATTCTCAATGAAAGATTACTGTGGTATTTCAAAAAGACTGAGGCCAGTCCAAATAACAATAATGATTCAGAAGTTCTGTGGAAAGCTAATGAAAGGCAGCTTACCTCACAATTAGGGTAATAATATGATATATTGTCACTTCCCTCTGTTCAATGAAGCTCAAATATTTTCTACATTTGTTGATTTAAAGCTAGGTGAATAAAATTGTCTAGCACAAAAAAAGCAACACACTTCATTTTACCAGAGGAAACAACTGTATCTAAACTAACTCAACAGTTTCCAAAGACAGAAACAAGTTGCCACAAAGACTCAATGTTAGTAAGACATATTCCAAGGTATTACTTGTAAAGTATTGCCCAATCTGTCTGACTTAAGGCAATGTCCAGGAAAAACACCACAGTATGACAACTTCGCATTAATGTGCTACCAAGATAAGATGAAAAATGTGCTAAAAACACAGTAGATTATGGCCCATGGAAAACCATTGCCTCTGTTGTGAGGTCCGTTTTTGGCAAGTGCAAACTGAGGCAAATGAAGTTCAAATTAGAACTTGATTGTCTCTGAGGAAAAAGATGAAAACATTCTAATGTTTTGTTTTGTAATATTGAGTGGCAATTTGGCTTTGAAGGAAAAACACAGTGTGAGCCTGAGAGCTACTGAAAATATGATCAAGATAAGTAAATAATCTTTATCAAACTAAAGCTGGAAGTGTGTTTCAAAAGTCTGAACATTTCAACTTCTTGCCAATGTCCCCAGCAAAGTGGTGCAGGAGCAAATTCCCAGCTGGTTCTGCTATGCTGATAAGGCAGCGCGGCTGCCTGGTGACCAAATAAAAAGCACATGTCTGACATAGCATCAGAGATGCATCAATCCTCCATGAACTCTTGACTCTGCGGGGATTACTGTGGATAAGAAAGATGTGACCAATTGACATATTGCAAACTTTGAAGAAATGCAGGCATCATTTTGGAGAGTCAACTTTCAGAAAATGTTCTTCAAAAACATACATTTGAATGGTTCAGTGTTTTAATGTTGCTTGTATTTACTTTTGAACCTGACGGCTTGTTCTTAAAAGGGTTTTTCTTGTTTAATATAGCGTAGTACTGTTAGCGTACTGAACAATATGTGTTGCGTATCATTTTCACTTTGTTTGAAGCTAAATGCAAGTTCCAGTTAAAATGTTAAAAGGTGCAACATGCAAGTTTTTACAAACAATTAAAATTAGAAATAAACATGATACAGGATATCTTCTAGATTACTGAATTGTGCCTGTGTGTCATTCCCCTCCAGTTGCTTAAAACAGGCTTTTAAACAGATAACATTATCAGAAAGGATAATGAATTCTAAGCCAAACATGTGAAGACAAGACTTGCTGAGAAACCATCCTGAACACCAGGTTTTGTTTTGTTTTGTTTTTTTACTGCAGATTCCCTGCTTTCACCTTCAGCTTCATTTGGCTTTATCGATGCCAGTTACTTCGGCCTCAGGCTATATGCTGTTCCATTGTAGACAGCACATCAAGATGACTGACAAGTGTTCGGGTGAAAACAGCTGAGGGAGGAGGAGAGCAGGATTAAGAATATATTTCACTGAACCAAAAGGCAAATAGTTGATCTAAGCCAGAATCTCCGATACAAGACAGTGTTCATGTGGGCATCACATTTCTGACCCCGAGCAATATGACCCCCAACAGCAACTACAGCAGAGACAGAGAAATATCAACAGATCTAAAGTCTAAAGTGAATCAGTCAGGCAGAACAACAATTTTCTGGCCAGAAGACAGGAGATGTTGATTTTTAATGTGCCAGTTACGTCTGGTCATCACGAAAATATCTCTTCAAATCATTTCTCAAGGTGAATAACAAAATGCCTGCCAACTGTGTGTGATGCAGATGCCTGTGAGATGACTAGTGTTAGTCTGCGGGAAAAGAAAGTTAGCAAATTAAGCATAGAAACAGTCCCAGAGAAGGTTCATTTAGCTAGAAGATGATTTTTTCTTGTTTGATTGCACACCAAAATATATGTAAATTTACTAACTTAAAACTCTTTTGAACCTTTAAGAAATCGACAAGAACGGAAATAATCAGGTTCCGTTATCAGGCCCATGTTATCAAGTAATTACTTTGGTAAAACTGTTTGACATTTGAATTTGACATCTTCCTCTCTGAAGGATTTAAGTCTCATTCAGTCAATTTGAAATGCAAAACAGAAGAGAACTACATGTCACTATGGGAGTTTTGGATATTCTGAAATTGTTGCCTTTCTTTTGTTAAAGAAGACATTGTGTAAAATTCTTTCCATGAAATGTAATGTCCTTGGCAAACAGATGTTTTAATATTGATGCATTTGGTCCACTCACATGTGTGTCATGGTCTGGGATTTCAAATGTCTAAATCATCTCATAAAGACCAAGTTCATCAGAATTGTTGTGCAATCAGAAACATCTAAGATAAGATGGATTCAAAACCAGAAAAGAGCAAGAAGAAAAGCTTTCCAACATTTTTCTTCTGAGTCATGATTCAAACTTGCAAATGTTAAACAAAACCCACCTTGGTGCTGATATTTTGCCACAACATACCGTGTCAGTGTCTGCTTTCAGCCGATAACCGCCAGGCAATAACTCTAGTGGGGCCCCAGATGGCTTTGGACAGATTCATCACAACTAACACCTCAGGTCAGCCGCAGGTAATCCATCAGGGCGCTGGGCTAATTCAGCGGTGTCAGGTAGGAGCAAAATAAGTCTGTCTGACTTTTTCCTTCTCTCCATTTAGGCTGAGGTTATGACTCCATTGACACAGCTTATATGTAGGTTCGTGTAAAGCTTGTGCTCTGATATAACAAGGATGAACAAAATCTGTAACACTTCTCCCTATGAACGTAAATAAAGATTTGTATGCAAGAGTTTGTAATCAGTTTTACACACACATAGGATGGTGAGTTGTTTCTTACTATTCTATTACAAAATCATTTATCTCCTAGGAGAACTTGTTGTTGTATAATGTGGTGTTTGACTCAAATCACAGGAGCAACAGACAAAATATACCAGTCAGCTGCTTCATTATTCAACACTCTGGGCAAATCCTAACATGGCAGCACACAGGGAGGATGATCCGGCTTTCTGTGTATCCTGTGTCCTGGTCGCTCATAGCAACTGCTAACAAACAAATCACACAGAATACGCTGTGTAGAGTCCCATCCAGACAATAAGTTTTTCCTGGATTGGTTCTTTACATTGATGGTGACGAAAATGTCTAAAAAATGCATTAAAGCTGCCAAAAGGAAACATTTATTTAACGCGGCCTCCTGCTAAAGTGTCTTGGAAATTGCCTCTGCAATGCTGCATTACAAAGATATTGTTAAGATAAACATAACTTGTGGCTCATTACGCATGTTCTACAAAACATCTGCAGGCCAAGAAATCTAATGACTTCATATCCCATACTGGATCACTTTGATGATTCTCATTAAAACCATTGCTACAATGGTTTATGTTTGTTTGGTTTACGTTGTATAAACAAGTAAATCTGGATTAACTCACAGAATTCATGGGTAATTTAACGTGATCCGCAGGAAGGGGAAGCTCACGAAAGTGATGCTTGAAGCTTAGTTATTACAAATATTTATTTGCCAAGACATGCAAATATCATAGTGATTTAGCTCCAGTCACTATTTCTCAAGTCTCCAAAAGCATATGATTGCACTGTCTCTGTGATTTATTACCTACGCTAAGGAAGTGAAAAAGTTATGTTTTTGGTTTTATTTTTTGCAGTTTGTCTGTTCGTTAATTAGCAGGATAACTAAAGGGCTACTTAACAGATTTCAGTTATAACATAGCAGGAAACTTCAGTCTGGGATGAAACGTCTTTTGGGCTTTATATCTTCTGAATCACAATTATAGAGTCAAAGTTATATTTTCTTTGATTCATTGGTTAAAGAAAGATTATTCTCACTGGTAATCAAGCACATTTTCAGCAATTTATCTCTTTTGCTTATTCACATTTACAAATCATTTCCCTATGCTCAGAAAAATCTCAGAAAATCTAAAATCTGGGCCAATTTCATATAAAGTCTCCATAGTCCAGTTAAAACCAATATTTTAATGACACATTAACATGTCAAGTCTGACTGTTCCTGCAAAATTTGATTGCATTTCACAGATAGGTGTGCCATAAGTGATAAATTCAAATGTCTGTAACTCTGAATGCATATAACTGTCTGTAACTGAATTTTTGTATTACTCACCCCAAAGCCTAAATAATTAAGACATTATCTAAAATTGTGGACACTACTAGCTAATCAGCATGCCTACCTAACTCATTACTAACTACCTTTATTTGGATGCATATTTTCTGTTATTAATAAAAAATTACATCATTGGTGGAGACGTGGTGGAGTTATGCATTGTCTGGAAGTTATTTCAAGTGTTGCTGATAATTTGATTTTTCAGCCTCATTAAAACCAGGTTTGTTTGATTAAGCAGTCAATACCTTTTATGCACATAAACTTAACTGTTAGGTAAAATGCACCTCAGTCTTAAAATTAAGTCAGTGAACTCTTAAAATCACTATTTAAAATGATCAAAAGTAAATCAAACAGGACATAAAAGCTAAATTAGAAGTAATATGGTCCAGTGGAATGTATTTAGTCTTCCTCAAAAAGTTGGAAACACTGAAGAGCGGTCCTGGCATGTTCAGTGAAACGAGAGTTCAAAAGAGAGTGGGGGATCATACACTTTTTATGAAGTACATTATTGAAGTTGAATGTTTCCTGTGGACCTCTAGTAGCACTATGGAGCTGTTTTGGGTCAGTACAATACCCAGTCCTGCCAGTGGTTTCACACTATTCCACTGATCTACAGGTGGTGGTAACACGCCAAGATATGCAATGATGTGCCAACAAAGGCAGGGATGGTTGACGAACTGAGAAACTATTCGGCAGAAAAATTAGTTGCAGCCTTAAAGTAAAGTAAGTTCAACTTAATCTAGCGGTGAGAGGTATCTTAATCAGCTTCAATAAATGCTAAAACATTTGCCCCCTTTAGCTGCTTGGTTTTGTTGCTGCACTCACATGTCCAATCCAGGTGTGGACCCATGATTCCACACTCTGTCTCTTTGTGTGAAAGGGCAGGTGTGTCCCGCTGTGGTGGCCAAAGGTTTACGACCTTATGTGCTGCCACTTTCTGTTACCTCACACCATTAGCCTCTGGTCGTCCTCTGAGCGGGCAGGAATGTGAGTATGGATGTGCAGTGGCTTGCTCAAGACGCCTTTTATGACCCCTAGCTGATAGCTATCTCAGTCACCTTTCCAAACCTAACTGGAATTGTTTTGTAGGAAGATGTTCACCTGTTTACACAAACCAAAATTCCAGAGCATCTATTATTTATTTATTATTTGGTCAGGAATGCATATACAGACAGACAACTTAATTTCTGTCTTAGGAGATTTTACCGCGGAGACTCACAGGGCAACAAAGACTGATGCTTGAGAACAGACTAACAGTGAGGCCACATCTCCTTTCTATTACATACCATATCCATCACCACGAGGGACACTGAGGCAAAGAGGACATTTGGCATAATCGCTGTCATTTCCTGGACCCAGCCGTGCACCCTGGCTGTCTCTATGTATGGAGTCTGGCAGTCTGGGCCCATATAGACAGTGCAAACACACAGCGGACACAACATCATCCATCCAGCACACAACAGACCTCTGATCCATCTGCGACAGCAGCCGAACAATCTGCTCCTTCTTCTGGCCTTCCCTGTCCAGACATACTTTCTGTCGCAATCTGTCCGCCCCGAATGAAGATAAAGGAGAACACCAGAGCCTGATTTATCAGTCAGCATTGAACTATCTGAAAGTTCCTTGCACAGATGGCTGGATAATGTCAACTTGAAGACCTTTCTGCCCCTTTACTGATTTCTTTTATCTACCTCCTCCAGACATGTTCCTGAGAATACTCAAGAGCACTCATGATAAGCTTGGAGTTTCAAAGTCAGAGCTCAAGGATTAAAAAAAGTGGGCCTCTGAACAAGGCCAACTAGGCTAGCTAGATGACTGTATTAGAAGTCATGATAATAACTAAAAATAAGTCAACCGTTTCCTCTCATTAGATGCCTGAGATGTCATTTGAGGTCAAAAATGTCAGACACTCCAAAGCTAAGCTGATAAAATTAGAAAAGGATCAAAATACAGATGCACACTCAGCTTCGGTCAATAAAGCCGTTACCATTACATAAGCAAAGAAATGTAGCCTTACAAATTTATAATGTGACATACATGAGTCATGGTTTTGTGACATTTTTCCCAGATCGTGATTAAAGTTTGGATTTGGAGCAGTATTAATTGATTAATTTTTTTAAATTATTAATTGTTTGGTCACTTGGGAGCAACAGGCAGAAACACGGAGAAACATTGTCATTCATTTAGAGTCATTTTTATGGCCACCTTACAATTTTAAGTCTAATCTTCATTCCCCCTTTGGCTCTGTTTTAGTTTCCTCCAACTCCCAAAAGAAATATCTGGTTCTTCTATGTCACCAGTTAGTCGTTAAATTTGTCTTTGTGCCATTTGGTGCTGGGTAGTTAACATTCAGTGGTTTGTCAGATGTTTCTCACTCAAAACTGCTCCCTGCTGCTGCTGGAACAAGGTTCATGAGAATGAAGAGTCTAAGCCAAAACAGTAATGTTGCCCACCTTTAAACCAAAACGTTGGAAAAACTAAAATAAATTTTTTTAAAAAAAGCTCCACGGAGATCCGAGTTCATTCATTATGTAAACCTGGTCTTTCTTGACCTCCACTGCTCCTCAGGTCCATTAATCAATCTGTCAAGTAATGCAGGCCTACAGAAATTTGTATAGGTGATACTGGTGCAGCAACACACCTGACAATGAGACCTATTGGCATATATGGTTCAAGTAAAACAGCTAAAATGACATCGCAAGACACAATATTTATCTGTCTGTGATAGTTCTCATAGTCTTTTCTCCTCCTCTACTCTCCTGTCAATTTAAATACTCTGCTAATCACATTAAGCTTAAATGCTTTTCTCATCTGTCAGCGCAGCTCAACCCATGAGCACACAATAAAAAAAACCTAAGTGATGTTATCCGTAACTGGCATCAAATGTCCTTTCTAGAGGTGTAAAATAACGTCTGAAATCACTTCAACCTCAGATGTGTTTTGACGAAATCTTGCATGTACAGTAGTGGCAGTTTTTGTTTTGTTTGTTAAAAGTATGCAGACTCTGATAACTGTCAAAATGTAATCAGTGTGATCGTCTTGATGAAACGGGCTCTAAACAAACCAAAAAAATGGGAAATTATGGGAAAAGTTATGGGAAAATGTCACTATTCTTGTTTGTGTCACCTGCTGAAGTGGTGACTGTACTCTCCGTGGACAGGAAACAGAGAGCCATGTTAAGATAGAGGTCATTGTGTTTGGCTTTGATTTGATTTGATTAATGCATGCTTCCAGGGCATGACACAAACTTTTTGGTCCACCAGCTTCCAAGCCAGCAGAATAGCTCCATCAAAAAAAATGATCAACATGTTTTGGCTACACCTTTTTAGTAAACATAGTCTGGAAGAATCATCCATTTCAAATATTCTGCTTGTTAGAAGACTTTGGGTGAAAAGCAAAAAAAGTTTAAAATGATTGCGTCACTTTACTTTGGCTCAACAGTACAGACGTTTTCTCCTCTTACAGAAAAGGTCAGCATGTTTGTTCCTTGAATCTTTGATTTCAAACTATCCAGCACACTCACGTCTTATCATAAAAGCATTTTCTAGGGTTGCATAAGCCTCTTCACAGAGGAAGAAAGACACCCGGGCTCTGCTTTGAACTTGAGATAACATGGTCTCCACATGGTGTGTGTTAAGGAAGTGCTTTTGTGTGTGTGCATGCATTTGCATTTTCACATCAAAGTAGTATTAGGCACAAGGAGCATTTGGCAGTTAGAATCTGTAGGGTAGACTTTCTTAGATGTTTTTCTTCTGATGTTAAACATCAGCACATTCGCTTACATAAAAATCTACTAAAACATTACCCAATTTGCCACACCATGATGCATTTCTCTTGATTATAATTCTCCCCTCAACCTCAAATTCATTCCAGTTTCATGTTCGTTTTTCAAGTTGTACGTGTTTAGGGCATCCAGAGGACAAACTCCTCAGAGTCCAAAGGATTCCTTGTAAGTGGCCTGATTTTTCCATCAAGTCTCTGGTCAGAGTTTGGGGACAAGCAAGACCTGATTTACACATCCTGCAGCTCCCCCACCAACCCCCTCCCCTACCTGACAGGAGCAGCTGCACCTCATGACAGATAGGCCATGTCATCTCCAAAATTCCTGCAGCGCTGCCCTGCTCTCAGCATTTCTGTCAACACTCAATATGACGCTCTAATTTTACCAAGGCTGGCACGCCTGTAGAGTGCACACTCATATATATATATGTTCAATTATATAGATACGTGACATATGCCAGTGGTGGAAAGTAACTAAGCAGACAAACTCAAGTGCTGTACTGAAGAACAATTTGAGACTACTTTCCCATTCAAGTGGGGACTTTCAGACTGCTTCGGTGTTCTCATGTACAAAACACAAGATGATCATAAAAATACGATGTATTGCTTTACACAGACATGCCCAACAGTATTTAAAATAGTAAAAATAATCTCCACTTTGACCACCTACTACATTAACATTTTGCTTACATGTTAATGCATCAATTGTAAAAACCCGATGCCATTATTCTTCCACTCATTAGTTCTTTTAATTTTAATACTTCACTTAAGTAAAATTTTGAGTGCAGGACTTTTACTTGTAATAAATTATTTCTACACTGTGGTACTACTATTTTTACTTAAGTAAGGACCTAAATACTTCCTACACCACTTCTTACACTAGAACACACAAAACCAAAACAAAGACAAACATACACATACAAAAAAAAGAAAGTTCACTGGTATCTATGGATTTGTGGAATCAGTTCATGCTGAACTTTTTTTTTTTCTGAGAAACTGGTGTTCTAACATCCTCGTAACAAAGGCTCACTCTAAACTAGGTTATGCTCTAGGTTTGATCATACAGAACAGCTAATGCACAACTACACACAAACCAATGCAGGTCCACCAAGGTCTTGTTAAGGCCACGGAATGAGCTGCACAGCCCCCTGGGTAATGGACTGGGGATGTGCTGGAAGGAAACTCAAGCCTTCTTGCCATTCCAGGCAGAGCACAGCAGGCCATGCTCAATATCAATGACAAAAGCAGACAGGCAGCAAGCACTGATGCATAAAACATGAGCCTGAGAAAGTTAGCACAACTGAGTCAATTATCATTTTTTGAGGAACATGGAATAAGATGCTGCAACAGAATGTCTAAATCAGTGGTTGGTAAACCACATAATAACTTTATATACCAAAGAAAGTTGCCATTATTCAAGCAGCACTAACGTAAACGATGCTACCTTATTTTTCCTTCATGTGACATGATTATACAAACTGAAAGTCTGATGAGAGAAACAAAGGCAGCAGGACACAGGCTGAGTCAAACTGCCAGACTCCACAGAGGATATGACTTAAAGAATTCCTGAGGAAAAAGTTTTGCATATAACAATATTTAGTGAAAGATGACTTCACTAAGGAGTGTTAACTTTAAGACAAACACATTTAAACAAGCATGTAGTCAAACTACTGTGTAGTCCACAAAGATACAGCAGTTTTGTATAAATTCAGACAAGGCCAAAGAGTTGTTTTGGTTGAAACCATGTGGGACTCATTTGTGAGGGAACTTCTGGCATCGATTCCAGGGCCTGGTTTTGATGTTCAGATAGGCACGGTACACATTTCGGTCAACATGAAACCATTCCAAGATAAATGTGTCGCTGTCACTGTAATAGTGAGGAAAATTCCAAACCTAAACCATGCACGTTAAAATGACTTTTATTTCTTTTTTCCACACTTCAACAGAAATGTAGGGAGTTAGGTCGTTCCATATTTTCTAATAATTTCTATGCTACGTCCATAAAAAAGAAATGCCACTTTTAATATTTCTTGTCTGTAAAGTCGAGCACGGCTTTTTATGGCAAGATATTCCAGTAATCGAAGTCCATTTTAAAAAGTGTAAAAACCATTGTGTCTATAAAGTTACAGCGAACGTTTTTCAGTTCAGCTTTAACAGGCAGATTTGTGTCTGCTTTTCTCTCTTGCTTGGATCACATTAGTTGAGGGGCCTGTTTAGGGAGAATATAGGCTACAGCAAAGACCAACACAAGGTTTAAATCCAAAACTCTTTTGTTGCATCAGTTTCCTCTGCAGTTACATCAATTCTTTGAAAAAAGGAATCACTACAAAGGGACATAGAGGGGAGGACGGTTCCCGAAACAAGAAGCCTCCTAATAACTGGCTGAACTAACCTGTGACCTCTAACACAGGGCGCCAAGAAAACATCTGTGAGAGCTCCATCGACTATGGTTCAACTATTTGATTAGAAGAGACCATTGTCTTTTAAGCTTGTTGAGTGTTTCAAACTTTTTTCACACACATCTTCAAACATCAGCCAAAATGGGCAAGAGGGAGACTGATTTTTCCCCAAAGCTCCTAATACTTAAAAAAGAAACGAGTACATTAAATAATATAGAGCTACTTACACTGGTTCGTTTTTTTTTTTTAAGTGTGATTTTTCAGCAAGGTTCTCACGATGAAAACAAAAGTGCAGTGTCGAGTATGGGTCCCCAGAGCAGCCAGATTTAGTGATTGCCCAATTCAACTTCCACAGATAAAAATGCACGCAAAAACTAAAAGTACTACCTAAAGTACATGAAATTGCTCCCTATTACGGTGCAGGTAATCATTCATATAATGCTGTTCTTTGACTAAACTGCAACATATCTGAGTTCTTGTAATCTGCTGTGTTGCCCTGGAAACATGAGTGATTCACAGTAATGCCCTCACCATGTTAGCCATGCTGTGATTACAATCTGAGCAGCTATGAGAACGCCATTTGCTTTAGATGTGTGGTAAATTACAAGGAAAACAAAGCACAGGCACGCATATAGTAACATGCAGACACTGTGGCACCAAAATGTCAAATTACTCTAGAGACCAAAACTAGATTAAGTATTGTCCCATGCTTAAATGTCCAATGGCCGAGTTCTGGCTCTTTTAAAGATGAAGGAAACAGCAGAAGCTCCAACCGGTCCAGGATTCTCAGCAGGTCAAAACTACCTTTAAGTCTAAGTGGTTTCCTGGCAGATGTAGTGAAAGACTTAGCAAGCAGTTTAATATTTACCTTAAAGGATAGGTTCACTTTTTTTTTTTAACTCTGCCTTGAAACAATAGTTTTGCTTGCTGTGATCACTCTGTGATCTGTCCACACTGAATGTAAATAAATCCCTTTCTGAGGTGTTTCCTACATTCCAGAGTTTATTTGAAGCCAATATGAGGCTTGAGCAGCCTGAGTTACACACAATCAAGGGAGTATCTTCCACAGTTCCAGGCTTTTTAGTTCAAAATTCTCTCTGTGTTACTATCTCTCCACTGCAGCTGAGCGAGGAAGCACACACTGTGGGAACACAACAAGGGAAATTTGTACTAAAAAAAAACTGCAGCTTTGGATGAAATGACTTGATTTGACTAAGACTGCTGAAGCCTCATATTAGCTTCATACTGTATAAACTTTTGAATACATTTTATAACAACAATAACCATGGACTTTGTCCCTCATCACTTACACTATAAGTGCATTAGGAAAGATGTCTTAATGGCAAGTATGAACAGGAGGAATGATTACTGCAAGAAAAACTTGTTTCAGTGTTTGTGTGGCCGAATGAATGAAATGAAACCGTTTTAAGACACACTTGAAAAAGTGTGAACCTGTCCTTTAGACACTGGGGTGTCTTTGTGGAACTGTGTCCTAGATAACAGTCTCCAAGCAAACAAAACTACACCATCATGCACTTGTGACCGCGTAACTGTTATCACCAAGACACAATGTTCTAGCAGTGCAGAAGTAGTAAATGGATCAGGAGCAGCAGTGAGGTTTTCCTAAAGATGCAGTGAAATAGAGTGTGCATTATTTAAAGCTTTAATGAAGTTTTCTCAACAGAACTCATCACACTCAATTAAAAGAGGAGTCATTGCTTCAAACTAACACCCCAGGGATTAAAAACATAAGAAATGTAAGCATATAAGATAAACGCATAAGGTGGTCATTTTAGAGAAATCTGCACTAACCTATGTCAGATGATTCATCGTCTTTGTATATCTTAGAAAAACTGATAACTGTTCTGGTAAACGCGACGTTTGCAGCTTATCAACATGAGTATTTAGGATTCACAATCCTCAACATTTTCATTACAGCAAACCCAATAACTTTTTCATGACGGCTATTTTTGCTATTTATTTTTCCCTATTATATGCATTACATGTATTTATACTATGAAATTACATCTCTAAACACTATTTTTCATTGTCAGTGGTGGAGAAAGGCTGGAATAGTGACTGGGCAAAGCTACTTCAACTAAAAGGCATGTGCCACAGTCATTATTCCACAGATAATAATAAATAATAAATAACATCATGGTGACATTTTAATCAACGACAGTAACATATCACATTTTACTAGAATGAGCATACAAAATCATGTTAGAATTAATAAGTTATAGCAGTTGTAATAAATGCAAGAGTTGGCTTCGGAGCAGGAAATTTGAGAATGCTTTCAAGTGCTGGTATTATATATCATTCAGTGGTTGGAGACAGACGGGCAGTGGCAAAGCCTGCTGGAATTTCTTCACCTCAGCGGAATCTGACAGACTCAAATCAAAGTGTCTGAATGAAGCTTCTGCCTTTCTTTTCTTCATGCAACCTTAATATGCCACGAACAAGGCCTTTTCTTTGAACAGTAAAGAAGTATGCTGTAGCTGCCTCTCCTGCAGCCTCTGACTCTTTCAACCTTCAACTTCAGTCTACCAGCAGCTGCACGCCCGCATGAAGCTGCCTCCATGAGAGATTCACTGTCTTTATCCGACAGACAGAGAGACTGAGGATGCGGTGCAGGCGGCTGGCAGCCGCTGCAGGTTAGGTTTCACACTCACATATTGATCAGAAGAGATATAGAGGATCACTAACAAGGACTGAGACGCCCATTTTCACAAACTCACACCCCAAGCCCATTCATTTCTACTGAAGATGTAACTCTTTAAAAGAAAAGAAAAAACGAACAGATCACATATATACAGGTTCATTTCAAAATACAGCTATGTAGTTTCATTAAATCTGCGGGGACTGATGTTTTTTTGCCCACTAGTGAGTAGTGAAAGCAAGCTGTGAAAAATTCAATTTTGGTTTTGGTCTTTTCATGGGATTTATTCGCAATGTGAAAAACAAAGAATAATGTGTTTTTAATTATAAAAGTGTTGACCTGCCCCTTTCCATTATCTGCTGCCTTTAAGAGAATAGAAAGATGGAAGAATCCTCTGCATCTCTTATCATTTCACGTTCATGATTTCTAAGTAAGGGCCAAATACTTGAAGGGAAACGAGATACCTTCACTTCTGGTGGTGACAGCTGGTCAGAGAGAGACAGAGGTGTGTGCAGTGTATGTGTATGTGTCCGTGCGTGTGTGTGTTAGTGAGAGAGGATGCAGCTGCAACCTGGCTAGATGATGGTAGGGGTCCAGAAGCAGATGGGGGCTTCAAACTGCACTGCAACACGATATCCATTTTGAAATACCCACATATGTTGTTAAAAAAATAAATAAAATTACTTTCTACGCCCAGCGTCTTGGACATAACAGCTGAATAAAATTCTGTATTGTCCGAGCCCCTATTTATCTAATTTTTTATCTTGTGGTTTTTAGCTCATGTATCCGGATGACATTTTCTTGCGCTTCCCGCACACTGTAAACACATATACTTTGAGATGTGATTGCATAATTTCATTTAAAAAAAAAAAAAGAGTTGCATTACACTGCATTCATTTACAGGTGTAGTTTCTGTCCTTCTATAAAGAAGACAGTGCTTCCTATGACAAGAGGCATCAGCTGATTATGAAGTCCTGCAGTCCAGGATTGGAATCCAGCTTTTGTCCCAGGACTTCAGGTTGGAAATGACTGAAGAACTTTGGCATCTGAACTTAAGGAAACCTAATCTTAGGAATGCCCCCCCATGAAGCATCTCTCTATCTCCCCCACTTTCTCTGCCCTGAGTGCTTTTAGCCTATTCCTATTTCCTATTTAGGCCTCTAATGATCCAGCAATTTTGTTTGAATATGAATGTTTCTTTAAATTGACTCTGAGTCAATAATAGATTCAGAAATCAGCTTCTGATTACTGAAATATGTGAGAGGGTGTTCTGTGATAACTAATATCTGCTGTTGAGTAGAACCTGAGTAGAAACAGTCTTTTTGCAAAAGACAATTGACTGAAATTTTAATTTTAGCTAGGGACTATATTATGCATCTTTTTGGACACTATATAGTTTCCATTTTGGTTTCAATTAAATATTTTTTTAGTCTAGAAAAAATTCTAGAAAATATCAACATAAATCAAAAGGTTTACTTTAGCGAAGGCTCTTATCTCACAGAGCATTTCACATGTTCATGTACTTCGTAGTAAATTTAGAAGCAATTACATCTGAAAGATAGTCACTTCAAAAAAAAGTTTTACATCTGATGTATGTATGTATTAAAATATCTTTGTGTGTTTCAAAATGATGAACAGACAAAGGTATAAGTCACTCCTTATCAAATGAACCACTGATATACTCACATGCCTATACACTGTCCTATGAATGAAACCCAGAACTTGTATTGTTTTCTGAGTTGTTGTTGAAAGATACTCTGGGAAACAAAAGAAATCACTGAAGTCCTATAAGCTTTAGACAGTTCCTCTATGGAATGATGTTCATTCCTTTTTACTTCAAAATAAGTCACTGTTTTCCAGATGGCATATTAAAAGGTCCCTCACTGTGGGTAACTTCTTAACACCACAAATCCAAATTTAAATCCCTTACTCCATTTAAGCAGTTTCCAAGAAGTCTGAAGCCAGGATGATGACATAATGCATAATGTCACTAAAATCTTACACATTTATGTAATTACACGTTTTTCGGAGTTACATGGTGTCAAATCAGCCTCTATAGTCTAGGCCTTGGAGCTTCCATAGGGTTAAATAGATATTACAGACTGAAAGTGATAAAGGAGAAAGCTGCCTCACTGCCCTGGATGTGACCCAGACCTGGCGTCCCTCAAGGAGGTCGACCCCATGGGGCCGGGACTCCAGAAACTCCCAAGAATGCCATCAGTCTTCTGCCAAATCTGTCTGATTACTTCTACTTTTCTCATGTTTGTCTTGTGTGACAACTCTGGGAAAAATGAAAATTGCACTGACTGCACAATAATCCAGTGTGAAATACTGCAGATTGATTTCAGGTGACACAACACACCAGCTGCAGCGCTAGTGATCCTCAGACCTGATAATTTTGTTATTGATTCATTTCACAAAAGTAATATTACAGTGATGTGTAGTGATAACAAAACCCAATTATCCAGGAACTGTTCAGGGCCTTCTTAAGTGAACTATAGTGATAACGACTGCATGAGTTACAAGTCACTGCTTTGGATGAGTACAACCAGGAACAGAAACATTTCCTACTACTACTACCACCTCAAACCATTTATCTTACCACCAGAGTAACCTACAACAGTCCCAAAACAAACTTTTGCTCATCAACCTTAATTAAACTACCTGAACCCCCCCCCACTTGTATGGCAGTTACATGATTATCCATTAATGTAAAGTCAGATGTCTGTTGACTCCAATCAAACGCTGTGCTTTCTGGGGACTGTGAAGCCTCTATTATGGCTTTGTTTCTAACCATGTTTCTACTTTCTTTGCATTCCCAGCCTGAAAACAAAACAGGCAGAAGAAAATTCACGAGAAATTAGTTTTTCTTAGCTTGCTGTGCACAACTCAGTTAGAGACCACTACAAAACCAACTCTAATTCATGTATATTAAAGTACATTAAAGTGAATAAATGCATTTCCCAAAATGTCAGAACAAAATTTAGATTAAATTAATTTAAATTTCAGCATTTTGGGAAATACACTCATCCACTTTGAGTTAGATAGGAATATCAATACCACTGTCAGCTAAATGAAAAAGTTAATTAATAAGTTTTAGAGGTGCTGGAAGGCAATTTCTTTTTAAAAAACCCAGTCAGTCTAAGTATCTGTATCTAAGTATTTGTATCTTATTTCTCTGTTTAAGATTAAAAAATTAGGCTCCGATTAATGATGAAGAAAATGAGCTAATTAATGTTTTCTTCACCCCACCATGCTAGAACATAACTCTCAAGGCACAACAGCACGTAAATCCCTCTATATGTTACCCAAGTCTGGACATGAGTTACAGCATCTATAATGTGGTAGCTGTTTCACTTTTATCACTCCAATTATAGTTAAAAACATGACGCCTGCAAAAATGCCCGTTTGAATTTTCATTGGTGAGGGAGAGAGGAGGGGAGAGAGGAGGGCTGCACAGGGAAATGTACACTCAACGTTGTGAAGTGAGGGTTTATGAAGAGCCTATCCCCCCAGCAGGAGATGTTTTATTAGCAGTGTTTAAATGACCGGCTTGTTAAACATCAAGGCGGGCAGGCGGGCAGCCAGGCCGCTATGGCCTCAGGATCCGCTGCTCTGCTACATCGCTGGCTATTTTCACCCTCTTCAGAGCTTTATTTGACATGCTAGTGTGTAGACAGGGTTGTTTCGAGTCACAATAATCACTTTTAACTTAAGATAAAACACTAGATTCCCCACCTGTGAGTGGGAGTCAGGGCTCGGGTGGTCCTGGATTATTCAGTATGTCCACAACATCAGAGACAGAAAAAAGCAGGCCAGGAAAAAGAGCTTAAATAAATAGGAAGCCTTTTCTAAAGTCTTGATGATATTAAGACTTGACGTGTGCAGAGAAAGGATTAAAGAGAAAGGACATTTGATATTCACTGACAGACAAAAAAAATCGAAGGTTAGTGTTTTTAATCAGATCAAAAGCCTAATTTCTAAATTTTAATGTAAGATATAATGTGATTCCTTTTCTCAAAGGTCATGGGAGCACATGAAAAATAAATGATCCCTGGAGATGAGGACTGCAGTCATGGAAAATATGAGACATTAAGTGTGTTCTTTGATGATGATGACACAGATGGAACATCGGGAAATGGGAAAAGTCAAGCAACAGCTTTAGACGCCATTTCGTTTTAGGTCATTGCTAAGTTATTGCTGATTATTTCCTCTCATTTCTCTTGGTTTTGATTCCCTCTGAAAACAGCTCATGTCTGCTTAGTCCTGTACCCTCTGGAAGGTCAAGGAAAGAGAAGCATCACAAACATTAATAATCAGTGACATTGATTAAAAAGACTCTGAGGAATTTTGCAGTAACTGAATTTAGGTACAGAGACTCTAAAATACTAACCAAGTTAGTTTGTTGCAACGGGATTAATTAATGAATCAATTAGTTGATCAACAGAAAACAAATTAGCAAATGTTTTGATAACTGACAACTGATTTATGAAGGCAAAATACCTCAATTTACTAGTAATATTTCACTATGTCCTTAGTCTTTTATCGTTGTAAATTGAGTATCTTTGTGTTTTGGATGGATAGTTGGAAATAACAGGTCAACTGAAGATGTCACATTAGCCTGCAGGAAACTGTGATGTAAATCATTCACTGTTTTCTGAGTTAAACGAGCAAACTTTTTTTGTCATGTTACGTCTTTAACAAAGGTAAAGTCACTTCTACAAAACCACACTGAATAAACCTAACATAGCAGAATTTCCTTCACTTCTGTTGAGGTCATAACTGCTGAGTGACAACGATAAAAATTCTCAAGTGAAACTCAAGTAAAACCGCTAAAAGATTCTCATATTTTGACATGCATGACACCAAAAAATGCAGATTGCCTTTCATTTGCATACACACCCTCCTAAACTGTAAAGACACTTAGGAGCATCCGACACTGTGCAACACAGATGATTATTCTGCACTCAAGGTCAGAAACCTGCTATTGTGGTATCAAAGATGCTGCACCAAATCACGTCCCATCCCAGAGTCTGTCAGTCAAAATGGGAGGATTCTGGATGCGTAAAAGGCAGTGAAGACAGAATATTTTGCGAGATTTTCTCTGTCTCATCTTCCAGTGTTATTCTTCTATGATTGAATTATTTTATCCTCTCTGCAGTCTCGAATTGTATCAGCTCTGCTTGAGGGGTGAATATGAGGACTTCTCTAGCTGAAGACAGAAAATTGGCACAGTCAGCAGGACTCTGGAGGGATAACCTGAGTGACTTTCAGTCAGGTTTAACTCGACAATCTTTCTGTCTGAACATCATTTGCCTGCAATGATGCAGCTTCAAGCAAGGATCAGCTAAACTACTACTTAATGACAATCTCCTTTTTGTAGATAAAGTGTTTAATAGCTGTCTTTCCTAGTCTTGTTTAACATCCCCGTGTTTTACTAAAGCCTTGCCAGAGTCTGTAGGGAGGCAAAAGCTGCTCCATAAGAATCACAATAACATATGTATTTTCAAGGTGACCAGCTACTTGCTGCAAAATGAAACTGCGAAGAAAAAAGGACCAAGTCAGGGATTTGGGGATTTGTCAGTCCCCATCAGAGAGGGTAAAATAAGCACCATACATTCACTACTATAGAAGGTACTGTTTCTATAGTAACATTTACACAGACAAGAATAGCCTGCTATGTATACTGTAAGTATACAGGCAATAGACTTTGAAGTTATAACAGAAATAGACCACTCAAATTCACAGAAGACAACTTATCTCTGTGGTAACTCAAATCACACACTAGACTTAGAAACCTTATCATCAAATCCACCTGCAACAGTCTAAATAAAGCTCTGCTGTTCTGCTGGATGAATTGCTGGAGTGCCAAGCAACACTTGTGTTCGTTTGCAGCTCATTTGTGGTCCTGGTTGCACTTAACACTAAGGTGGTCTGGTCTGTTAGTCAAAACTGTTACTGATATATTACTGTGTATTATCACTGTTCCCATGTCCCAGCTTATAATAACTCCAGGTTTTTCCTGACTGAAGGAAATAATTGTATACTGATTGGTCTTCTCTTGAGCTTCTTTTTAGCTGGAGGTGACAGAGAGATGTAGGATAGTATTTAAATAAAGGAACAGTTTGACTTTGGTATCCAGTCTGGTTGTCTTATGATAAATCACAGAGAAGCAGATTTTACATTTATTAAATGTCTAAAAGACTGTGCTGTGATCTAGGAAATGGTGTGGTACAACTTTTAGTACGTCCATTAAAAAGTGTGTGACATAGTGATCCCAGTGCAATACCCCCTGTAAATTGCTGTTCGTCATTACTTATAACATGTGGTCAATTTGCAGTCTAATAATAATAATAATTGTGGCACTAGACAACACAAATATACATGTTAGACACATTCAATACATAGTTTTCCATGTGGGCCCTGTTGATGCAGGATGACAGTCGCCAAAACTGTCCAAACTTTTTTGTAATTTTTCAATGCTGCAAGCACCACAGATGGAATTGCATTCACCTTCTCAGAACCAGGACAAATAAAACCAAAATTACCTCCATGTCATGTATACTCTTTGTGTAAGTAAGACATATGTTTTTTTTATTGTTGTTTTTGTTCAGAGTAATTTGGATAAAATGACCATTTAACTTTATCAGCAACCTATAACCTTATAGATGCTTCCTAGTTCCTCTAGTTCGGATCTTTCAACATAAAAATGTTGCTGTTATTACCAGACATCAAGCTAAAACCTGTTTATGAGGTTGTCTTATCTCTTATTTTCTGGTCGTTCAATCATTTAACTTTTTCCTGTAACACTGATGACTTTTCCTTTACGGGAGCATAAACAAGCTTTTATTACAGAGTCCTGTGCCGTCCATTTGATAAATGTGATTTTGATCCTCCTAGAAATTGCTCAGCATGATTGTCGAGACTGCCTGTGATTTATCTGGTGTCTCTAGATTAAACAGTGTACACTCCTAGCAGCCTCAGAGACAAGCTGCGCTCTGAACAATTTCAAATGTAAATACAACCTGACTATGAAAATCAATCTTTGTGCTTTGGGGCTTCGCTGTGTTCTCACAGCAAACGAGGGCAGAAAGCAGAAGTCAAATCATTGACTGCACAGGGAGTCTTCCTGCAGCTAGGGGAAAACTTTGAGAAAGTTGTGCAAGTCTGAAAACCTGGGCTAGAAACCAAGAGATTGCGCAAAACAGACAATTTCTTTAGTTTGATACACCTTTATGCAAACAAAAGCATATAGGCTGATGGGATAATTCAAACAACAACATGAGAAGAAAGAAAACATTTGGTCTTACATGGACTCTAAGCAGAACAAGCTGAACAAATCCTCCTGTACTGTGATTATATTCTATTAACCCCAGCCTCTTTCTTCTGTAGAAGACAAGGTCTGAAAGCAAATGCTGGCAGCACAGACACAGCGCTGTATTAATGATTCACTAGGGAGTGGTTTGAGCCCAGAACATATTTCATGAGCCAGAAGGAATGAGAGCTGAGGTTTCTGGTTTGGGGTCATCTGAAGAGTCAAGACCAAACATCCCTTGTGGAGTCCCCACAGGAAGTCATCGCTAGGAGCGCAATTAGAGAGAGGAGGCCCCACTTTTCGCTCTGAGAGTCTCCCTGTCCAAAAGATAACATAAAAGTATTAGCATCTCTCTATCCTGTGTCCTGAAAGTGATGTTTCAAAAGGATGAAAGGATGTGACTTAGGTGTAATCTAATTACTATCGCTACTGGTGCTGCTCAACTGATCTACAAACTTTGCACAAGTATTGCTGAGGATTCAAGGCAGTGCACTGTCAACTGTGAAGTTTTCTGGATGACTGCATTTTGAGAAAGCTTCAAACATCAATTTTCTACATGCTGGCATGAAGACAAAGGCGGACATACACTACAAGGGCAGTGCAGCACCCGGACAATTTACAGCGTGCACATGCCAGGGTTTGATGCTCTCAGGAAAGCTGTAAACGTGGACAAAAGTGGGCCAAGCAATTAGCCCCTTCCAACACGCACCTGTCGAATGGGCACTGTACTAGTTTCTACAAAAAGGGTTGAGAATCTGACCAAGCACTGACAGTTTTTGTCGCTTTTTGCCCCTTCAGATCTACACCCATACAAGGCCTCTCTGGAATCCAAGAGCAACGGAGAACTTTAAGATATCCACGTATTGAGGTTCAGTGCCTATCTCTAGTTGGGAATTATCAGATTATACCAATTATTTGGCAGTAAAAACTATTTTCAATACAGTTACTCTAAAAATGAGATAATCATCTTTTTTAATCTTGTGAGAAAGTAATCATTTCTGTAGTGCTCCCAGGTTTAAGTGAAACACACTGAGAATGTAATGTTGTTTTATTTGGTTGCAGCCTTATTAGTGATTGATGGAACTGAAGTAATCTAAAAACATCTGACAGTTATCAGCTCATTTTCACAAAATTACACCAATCTATTTCCTTATGTTGCACAGTTACAATTTAGTATTCTACCAGTATTCTGAAACAAATCTCAACTTTAAAAAGTCCTTTCAACACACAGAGACTTTCCAAGTGTCTGCATGTTGATGTCTCCAACTGTGATGACTTTTACGTGACCACTTACTCACAAAGCTGAATGATGTGTGTTTACGCGTTGAAGAGCTTGGCATTAGCACCAGGTGGGCTCCTGCTCCAGCTGATTGTTTATGTTCATTCTGGAGACCAACCACCTACGACCGACATCAATTCAGGCAAGAGAGACACAACCACCATGTGAGAGTGTTCTCTTACTGTAAATATTTCCTTAGCTGTGCATTTGTCGGCTGCTGTCCCTGGCAACGCTCACATTTTAAAAAGGTGTGGGCTCAGCCAGATTTAGACAGCAGTGGTTCATGTTGTTAAAGATTACTTGTCAGTTAGAGAGTAAGTGCTCTCTCAGCAAAAATATCTTTCCACATGAGGACTTAGAGAAGGTAGTTTGGGAAAGGAATGGATGTTTTTATTTACTAAGCTGATTTATGGTGGCTTTGCCCTCATCATTACAGCAAATTAGTTGTTAGATACCTCAGATTCAAACCAGATTAATAATTAATCATATAAATAAGCTTTAGTTCACATCACCTCTTTAAGTGTTAAATAAAAATAAATAGCTCAGGCTATTTGCCTCATTTACAGTAGTCTGGTTAAAATTATATAAAAGGCTAGCCTTTTTTCCAGGATTTAAATTTAAGCATAGAAAATGTTTCAAGTAACTTCTTGTCAGTATATGTTTACACGATGGAAAACTCTCTCTAGCTGCTGACTTAGCAATATATATACAGTAAATTGATTTTACAATAAAGCCACAAAACATTACAGATTATAATTACTTGCACACCATAAAATATAATCTATAAAATAATACTCACTGGAGTGTATAAATTTGGATGGGAGAATATGAGAACACATTACACAATACAATAATGTTGATTTATGACCGAGAAGACACACTAAAAAACTGTACTGGAAAATATAGAAGAAATACCTCTGAGATATTCATTTTGGCTCATGGTTTTCTCTTAAAATTGATCACAGCAGTTTAAACTTTCATGTTACCGTCGTGTTAAGGAGTCTGGAGCTAGTTTCATATGGGGATTAGATGAAGCCTACCACCATAGGGTGAGTGTCACCAAAATCAAATCCTTCTTGTGTGTGGCATTTTATTCCACAAAAGCAAACACAAGCATAACTGGTCACTGGGCAGTCTCTCTTCTCTTTCTCTCCTTTTTCCACACATTTGAATGACTTTGCACTATTTATCTTCCCAAACAGTTTCAGTGTGAGAAAACATGTTTTCCCTGGATTTTTCAATCCAGAAAATAGCAAGTGACCATAACTTATTAGTTGGGTTTAGAGATGAATTTTTTTCACAATAAATAATTAGTTGCTATGGCTATGCTGAAGGGAAAATATGATGTTGTTCCATTGGAATGTCTCCTCTGTGTCCTGCCAAATCTGAGCTGGAAACACTTAGTAGGGAACCTGTGTGTGCTAGGAACCGCTAATAATTTGCTCAAGGGAACCCACATCTGGTCGGATGGCTGAGGCAGAGGTTAAGAGTGTCGAAACTGGGCCACTGCTCCTTGCCAGTTGCAGGCTGAGAATAGGGCCTAATGTTAAACAAAAATCTTAACTACAGGAAATAGGCCTGTTATCATAATATAACCATTTGCCTTGGCCGACAACCAGACTAAAATTGCTTCTTGTTTACTACTTTTGAGTAGGACCAAAAGTTTATGGACAGATAAATCACAAATCCTTAGCAGAGCAAGAGCAGTCACTGAGCCGTTTATTTTTGGTATCGTGGCCAAAAAGTAGAGCAAATACATGGAACAAGTGTGAAAAAAGGCAAGTTTGTTTACACAGCTATCAGCTTTGTTTGAGGGCTTAGATGATAATCCGAAGAGTTCCGCCCTCTGAGCTACTGAACACTGACGAGTGCTCAAACGCTTCACGACTTCTTACAACAGCTGCTTTTAGAACAGAAGCAAACACAGAGAAGTGTTTTAAGTTAAAACCTGGCTGGAACTAAACTGAAACTGAAAACCAACTAAAGGGCCAGTGAGTAGGATTTAGGGGGATCTATTGGCAGAAATGGAATATAGTATTCATAATTATGTTTTCATTGGTGTATAATAACCTGAAACTAAGAATCACTTTGCTTGCATTTGCTTATTATGAGTCCTTCATATCTACATAAGGAGCAGGTCCTCTTCCACAGAGCCCACCATGTTGCACAGCTATGTTTCTACAAGTCTACAGTAGCCCAGATTGGACAAACCAAACACTGGCTCTAGGGAGGACCTTCCATGTTTTTACATGATCTAAAGGCCACCGTAAGTTCTCCTTCACGCTTGGAAAGGGAAGGGTGAGGGGAGGGGTATTTGCTTGGTTGCAATCTGCAACCTCACTGCTAGGTTCCACTAAATCTGACACCCTGGTTCTGTAATAGGAGAAAAGAGATGTTTCTCCAGCCTGCAGTGGTTGAGTTCGTCATTTTGAGAGGTTATAAGCAGAAGTTATGGTACGTCCAAAAAAAAAACACTTGCTGTCTTCTAATGAAGAAGACAAGAAGGAAAAAACAGATGATGGAATAGCATCCAATAAGAGAGGGAACTTTTGGCAAGGCATTTGTATTTTGGCATCACAGATGAAAGTTTTTGTGATTTTTGGCCTTGAGGGTCTCACCTGCGCTCTCCAAACACTGTTAAACTCTGCTGATGAAGCATTCCTTCCACTCATTAAACCCTCAGTTCTTTTATGTAATAAATTAACTCAAAGCGACAAGCATTGCACAGTTTGACCTGAAGTGAAAACGACCTCTCAAATCCCCTCAAACCTGAGCGGTTCTCTGGTGACCAGGAACGAGCCTCAAATCAGAGCAGTATTTTGGCAGCGTGCCCTGTCCTGCACCGATGGAATCAGTGTTTTGGTTCCTGTGTCAGGGTGTAGTTTACCATCAGAAATAGGGTGAACCACATCCATATGAAGCACTGCATATTTGAGGTTATTAAAACAGGGGCTTAGTGGTGTACGTTGGCATGCTGATACTCAGTTCTGTGCATGATAAAGTTTTAGGACCCTGGGACAGTGCAGCACCCTTGTTACTGCAGTAGACCCGCTGAGAGGAGCCTAAAGTAAAAAGAAAAAAACAGCTGGGAACACTTAAGACCAAAGCTAGCATATTAAGTTTTTCCAAAAACAAAGTAAAGGTCTTTTCACTTCTATCGCTAATATATCAGCTTTTTTCTGCTCTTCTTAAATGTGAGCAGTGGTTGTTTCACCCAGTTTGTTTTGTGTTTTGCCTGCCACTGAAAAGTTATTTTTATGAAGCTTTTCAGAAACTGTAAGGTAAGGAGTCTGGGGTGGGACTGATAAGAAATAAGTACAGTGTAACGTCACAACAATAAAAACCTCTGAGCAAGTCAGAGTCCCACAGCAAGGCAACAGCTTTAGCTTCTTACACTCAGCCCAGTTTGGAAATGTTTAGTTTGGATTTTTGAAAACTTCTTCAAAACCAGACAATAGATCTTTTGAAAAAATAAACAGAACAGCGCTGTTAAATAAGAGCCCAGATGTTTCCCTTTGAAGAAGGTGGAGACCAAAACCAAGGCTAAAAGGAGGATGAATACTGGACTTATATTCATCAGGTGGACAAAAACGCTAAACGAATGCCAATGTTTATCTGTATTTCTTTTTCCAATGTGTAAATAAGGAATTACAAGTGTTTCCTAACTTAAATAGCGACAGTAATGTGATCACAGCTGTGATGTGACGCCCCCAAGTGGCCAGGTTTTAAGCAAATGACACAAGATAAAAGCTGCTGTTAACAGTTTTATCCAACATGAGATCAGAACTACACCAAAACGTAACATAAATCTTCAAGAAGAATATGACAAAAACAGAACATATAAAAAAAAAATGTGGGTATTGTGTGCAGTGTTTTGTCTTACGATCAGTTACACCAGCACACTGTGTAGAACACTCCAGAGGGATATAATTAATGTCTCAGACCAACAAAAAACAGATGTAATTCTGTTCATAAAGAGGCCACCATGCACCCTCTACCCATGTATTACTGAGAAACTATTTGCTCCAGGCACTGCGACATGCATATTTCTTTTAACAAGGATTTCTAGGCTCGTGATTCTCTCATATCTAAGTAGTGAAACACAAAGAGGACAAATCTAGACCAGCAATGAGTAAATGTGATATTTACTATAACAATGGAACACTACAGGTATTGTAGGAAAGTCAAACCACTTCAACGAAATACCTGATTACCAACTTCATTTTGCTGCATTTGGAGCTGGCACGTTTCTTCGGAAAAACAAATGAACATGTGGTGCAAGTGAGAAAGAGAGAGAAGGAGAGGTAATGGAGAGCACAAACCCTTGGCACATGTGTAAGGTCACTCGTATCCCACACAGCCAAGTGTTTCATTTGAACACCAATTAAAAAGAGCTCTTTGTGAAAACAGAGGAACCAACAACACAGTGTGCACCTACTGGAGGCACAAATTCCTCGACTGAGTCTTGATTTTTGCTTATAGTGGCAGTTTATCAAAAGGCAGAGTCGTTTTTATTTTGATCTCATTAAAACACAACTCGCTACTAAGACCAGAGTAAAGGTTATAAAGTACAGTTGTATTAGTCTGCTCGGAAGAAAAGTGGCACTGAAATGACTGAACTGTGGAGCCAGACATGCAACAGTGCCAGTTTTCCATGTGTATTATAGTTTTCCAATTACATCATGACAAGTACATTATTGGATTCTGTTATTACTACTCGTCAAACTCATGTTAGCTGCTTTTAAGTAAGTACAGTATACTGACACATTTTTTTTTGCCACTGAATGCAGTTTTTTTCTGTTCGATCATTTGGATGTCTATTGGTTTTGTAAATACTTACATCTTTCTAAGCAAAACTAGATTCCTACATCAAATGTGCTTTGCATTTCCCTAAAAGCAAAAATGACCATTAACATCTACAAGGGTGCAAGCCAGCTTTCCAGCGTCTTGTTTTTGGTCACTCTGACTAACTCAATGACTCACTTTTTAATAGGGAAATACAACAGATCTCTTTGAGGTTTACAATTATTTTCAATGAAAACAGTGACGTAAAGACAGAAGTTACCGTAACAAATTCTCCAGTATCAGCCCCTCTCTATGAGTTCATTACATGCAAACAGGGGATTTTATGTGGGAAAATCAAGGAAACAGAATCATTATGGATTCGATTTGTGTCGACAGTTTAATGCCATAAAAGCATATTTATTCTATTCACTGGAGTATTATTTTTGTTTTCAGGGTGGAACAGGTAAAAGACTGTGTGAGACAAACCAGTAGGTTTTTGTCTGCAGGCCTATCTTAACCATCTGAGGGAATCTAAAGCAGGGGGCTGTACCCAAATCTACAGACTCTTGTCGGAGTTCATTTCCCCAAAACCTCCTCCTCTCAATGAATTCCAGATGTTTTGCAGACGAAAGTGAATTTTAAGGGGTGGAGGGGTGCCGGCATTTGGGGGGGAGTTGTTCTTTTCGTGCACAGTATGTATAATCTATGTATGTACCCTACCTAAAAAGTCATATAGGCCCCTTACACATGGCAGGACTCCAAGGTCGTGCTGAGACACTTTGTCCTCAATGTCTTGTGAAACTCACCATTCTGCTGTAAAAACAGCGGAATTTAAAACATAATTTAAATTTACAATAAATGCAAATGCAGAATCTACAGTTTACACAGTTTCAACTAAGAGCAAGACCACACATACTATACTATTGCCAACTCAGTTCAAGTAACAGCCAGCATAGAAACTATTTCAAGTCTAATGAAGTCCTGACTTGCACATCTTTGGCACAGAAAGTCCACAATTCTGTGAGCCCTCAAATTTAAATAGTAGGTCAGGCAAACAAGCAGAGGAGGTGTTTCACATCTAGTGACTGTGTGTGGTCTGCCTCACTGGAATAACTTTAGGTAATGAAGTCATGACTGGAAGAAATATACTGCTCTCTACTTTTAATAAATATCAAATCCCTCTTGCCTGAGGGCCAGATGAAAAGAAGCCTCGACCTAATGTTCCTCTTGGCTCGTAATAAAGTGGCAGCCCCCATGCAAGATTCTCAGACAAGGGGAATCAAACGAAAAAATGCATAAAATGCAATTATTGTCTCTGCAGTCTCTGCAGAGTCGACACTGTAGAAAAGCACATTGACAAGATGCTTCTACTCCTGCAATCAACTGAACGGGAAGGATGCACTTGAACATTACATACTTTTAAATCTTCCATAAGTATTTTTGCTTAGCTACTTGTGGTTTGTTTTTCTTTCAAATATGAATCAGGCTGATGTGAGAAATTAGTGTTGTACCATGAACTTCCCTGACCCTCATCAGATTCATTAAGGCAACCCTCAAACCGCTCCACGCACCACCATCCTCGAACCAGTCTGACTTCTGGCTGTAAATCATGGTTTCGTGCTCGCCACTCTTTTGCCTGACTCACTCGAACCAGGACTGCAGACTCATTGTTTGCTTTCCTTCCTGGTAGCGGCACACGTTGGCTACCGCGCATGGCATTGGCAACAGATGTGGCGGGGCCCAGAAAAAATAAACTGGCCGACGACGATGCCGTCCGCAGAAGCTAAATATTGACTTAGCGACCTGTAATCAGATTCACACACATGACAGAATGGAAATAAACAGCAACATTTGCCAGTGTCGCCTCTGCCGACCCTCCCACCACAACACAGGAACCCCAGCTCGCTGGGAAAAACCAGCCGCCTAGGGCTCTCGGCTCAGCCGATCTGGTAATGAGAACTTGCCTGTGACGCCAAGGGGTGGGAATAAGAAAATGGGAGACATATTATGATATATAATTACTTGTGTGACACTCCTGCCTCCTACCAGCTCTAAAATCAAGCTTTGGATTGGACTCCCCTCGGACTCCTAAATTTTATCTCAAAATAGAATTTAACTTAAAAACTGAGGATTTCAAGCAAAAAGCCGGCTTTTGAAGATGAAGCAGCCGAGTCTACGATTATACTGGGCATTGCAGCTTTAATTTGACCCACAAAAATGAAGGAGCAAAAACCGTGTCCATACTGGATTTGGTGTTGTTAGATGCAGGATTTCTGTATTTGACAAACAAAAATAATGTAGCCTGTTTAAGAGATAACCTTTCTCCACATCTGTTTATAAGATCAATGTTAATCCAAGCATCTGTTTATCTGCCCTAGTCACAGTGCTGGCTCATCTTCTACAGAGAGAGAAAACATTAAGCCTGCATTCTCTGAGCTCTATAAATTAAGGCTCCAAATATAAGACCTTCATGTGGTTGGAATCTGGAGATTAAACAATGGTCATAAATCAGGCACATCTGGGATGCAATAAATCTGTCGTTCTATCTTTGGGCTCATCTCACTCTGGGTCCCGTTTACCAGGATTTGAAGAGCTCTCATTACAGATAGAGGGATCACTTTGGGAGGGGATTATCTCACACAGTTGTATTGTTCATCCATGAAAATCACTTTTTGCTATGGATCAGCATGTACTTGGAATCAAATTGTCCATGAATTTCATTACTTAGATACTTACATTTGACTCCAAGGATTATTTTGGCTCACAACAAGCGTTTTACTTTTCACTGATCTGCAAAAAGGCACATGATTGATTGAGTGGTGACTCATATAGCTTCATAATTTGAACTGAAACCTTCTGGCAAATCCCACCTTGCGTGTTATATCCCAGAATTACACCCCAAAGTTTTCTCGAGCCTGAATTATGATTGCACCTGCTGCCATACCTGCAGGAACTAGTAGTGTCAAATAATTTTTGCATGAAAATGTGTTGGTCATTTCTCTGCACACACAACCACTCCCTTTTTTATATGCTGAAATATGGCAATCATTCTCTCACTATTATGAAATAAATTTTCTGTCCTATTCAGAAAACTATTGAATATATTACAGTATAATCATGTTGCAGAAGAAGAGCAAAGCTTTGATCAAGCTGTAGTCACGTCTATATTTGAGTTTCACGCATAATTATTATTTCTCTCCATGTCTCCCTGGCTTATTTGCAGCAGATGTTTGGGAACTCATTCTGTATTGTACACCAAACCATCTGTTATTCATTCGCTCTTTATTTGTTTTGTTTTCTATGAATTGAACACACTCAAAATGAATCTTCAGAATCTTTTTTCACTTGCCAGTGGACAAAACTAATGAGGGATATGAAAGCTTTCTGCCGAGCTTTATGTTTTGGAGCACTACAGCCTTCAACCACATGCTTTTGTAGCCTATATATATGTATCTGAAGTCATCAATCTGAAGTACTGTAAGAGGATAAATTGATGTTGAAGTCAAGTAGATGTTCATTTTTTCCCCCCATAAAAGAGTTAGCTGAATAAAAAGCTTTAGTTAGACCACACCAAACTGGTGTGGAGCTTTTCCAACCCAAGCAGCACTCTAGGTTTTTACACACGTTCAATACTCTCAGCACACAAGCACTTTTAATGCACCAGAACCAGTTCCACATACAGTCTCTCCTTTCACATTCAAGGATCAACAACTCTGACAACATTAAAAGGTGTCCACTGTGATGTTTTATGCATTTCAAGCAAATGTCAAGTCTCAGCAAGTGGATTTGGAGTCTGTGCTGACATGAACTGAAACAACTGGCTGCCTGGAAGGTACAGTAAGGAAAACAAATTAAATCTAAGAATCTATAGTATGCTTTTGGAAAACTGACAGGTCTTCTTTAAGATGCTTAAAGTGCATCCAGCAGTAGGCTTGTTTAGACGTTATGTTCCAGACAGGACAAAACTTGTTAAACTTTGTAGCCTGAGCATCGAGCATTATTCTCAGGATACTGATGAAGGCAAGGAGGAGCAACTTGTCATTTTACAATTTGACTCATCTAATTCATGGCTATCGGACACTCATCTGTCCACAAAGGCCTATTCCTGCGTACAACAGGCATGGTAAATCATGAAAAACACACAGAAGACACAGCCTGTTACTAAGTTCAAACTAACACACATTCAGAGGGGGGGAAAAAAAAATCAAACAAAGAAAATATAAAACAGGGTTGTCAAGTCAAAAGTTGAAATTCAGCATGTTAGCCACCAAATATATGCAAGCATACATTCCTGATAGATTGCTTTGTAATTTGAACAGTTAATTTCTACTATTTACCAAGTAATTTGTCAATACTGAGGACTGTCGCCATGGTAATCTCCCAAAGTTGTAAACTTCTTCTTAACAACACTATAAACTCCTGTGCAGTGTTTTAGCATCTGATAAGTGTTATAGTTCAATTATTCAAACTGGACCAGGATCATATCCCGGATCAGAGCCAGTGCAGGGTATTATTATCTCATTGGAGACTGACAAATAAAATACTTAGTTAATGGTGATCTGTGACCTTGATCAGTTTTTTTCTGATTGGAGTTTTCAGCTTGCAGGCAGAATTTTATCGACTTAAGAAAGCTCAATACAAGTATTTTAAGACTACAGGCACAAGATTTAAAACCTGTTCAAGGAGGCCCCAAGTTCTCAGGTAATTATTTCAAAGTGTTCCCCTCTATCCTTTTAGGACACAATTAGCTTGAACAATGTTTTCTTGATCAAAATACCTTTATTAAACGTAGATAACAAAGATTTCACTCCAAAATTTGTCCAGTTAAAAATAATGAATATTTATGGCTATAACGTGCATTTGGTGTATTACAGGACACAATGGATTGTTATCCATTAACAGTTAACAGAAACAGATTTTAAAGTACTACTTTTTCCATACAGCCTAAAAACAGTTTTTGAACCAGACCCAGGTAAGATAGCTGCCATATGGTTCTGTTTGTGTGTGGGAATGTGTTTTGACATTTCCTCTCCATTGTTAAGATCTAAATGAACTATCCAAATGTTGCCTTTTATTTCAGTAGGAGGCTGTAATTGTCGGATGCCTGGATAAACTGTCAGCTTAGACCAATTCCTTCTGCAGCCATCTGGACCATTCACGATTTGGCCCATTAGTCCCCCTTCAATGCCTGCACATTTTTGGCCTCACTACACAGGAGAGGAGATAGCGGCTCAGATGACGCCAAAGGTAATCACAGGAACTCGAACGAGCCCCTGTCATTGGTGCACGGACCAGGCTGATAAGTTGGACAAAATGCGCATTGGAGGTTTAAGGAGGAGATTTTATTTCAGGCCAGGCTAATTGCCGCTGATTGCTGGGCAGATTGGTGGATCGTTGGCTAATCAAGATGGCAGCAAATTGATTAAACCCTGGCCAGTCCTTTGAATGAGGTCCTGTTCCCTCCAAGTCAAATGACTCTATAATGGAAAAAAAAAAAAAAAAAGAGCAATCAAGAAAGAGACACAACTGTTCCAAGAGAAATGTGTGTCATGTTCACATACATTCATCTTTTTGGTCTGTTTTATAACAAAGAGCATATAAAAGGCAAATTTGTGAATTAACAACACAAGAAAACATTACGGCAAATGGCAGAACAGAGTGTAACCTCAAAATCATTTTCAATACTGAATTTTGTTTTATATGAGCGATGTTGCATTACATAGCAAATGTAAGCTACTTTACAAAGATCTAGTATCATAAAGTCTGAGTGTTTACTTTAAGTTTTACAGGATCTAATTGAATTATTTACTGTTTAAAAATACTTTACTTGGCCCAAAAATAAACTGTTCAAACATAATCTTTCAGACACCATATCTTAGCTTGCACTAATAAATGCCAAAGTATAGTATAAATAAATCTGTAGCTGTTATGGTAACTACTTTTCTCCAGTGTAGGAAATCTTTGTCTTGAACGTACAGTATGCAGTCATGAAAACAAGTCCTCTGAACTGCACTGGGTTTTCAAAAAGACAGTTTATCCTTCTAATCTTTCTGTAATGACAAGAAGTCATAATGAGCTGTGTATCTGTGTGTTAAAATGAAGGCTTCACCTGCTGCAGGACTGCTGCCACATGCAGCACAAACAGATATTCTCAGTGTCTAATCTTCGCCTGGCTCTGCTAGACATTGGCAACCAAAGGCTGAGGAATGGTTGCGACGGCATCCAGTACTAAGCACATGAAAAGAATTTCTGTCATTAAGTACATATGTGTGCCCTGCTACTTCATGCTTCCTCCCTTAAGTCACCTAGTATAACTTTGGAAGATGGTAAATGTTTGGTGTATGAGTGACGGCCCTTCCTGGTTTTCCTGCTGGGGTGTCATCAGCAGAGTGTGAGGCAGCTGTAGGAAAAGATAGGTGAGCTACAGAGGTCATAAATCCTCCTCAGCCCACTTGTTGTTTGCATCGTAACTCCTCTTCAAAGAGAACCCCTGTCTTCAAACGAACTTGTTGCCTTCTCTGGCACAGGTTTAGCTTGTCCAGCTGTTTCAAGTGTGTGTCGTGAGTGTGCTCCCAATGTATTCTTTTGTGCTGTTCAAATGATGATGAATGGGATGTCCAAACAGTGCACTCATGCAGTATCAGTAACAGTTCCTGGAAAAGATCTGATCCCCAGAAAATCATTCTGGAGAATATCATGTGCATCTTTTCCTACAGTTTCCATCTCATCTAATGAATTTTCTATGGAGCTTTGCTCAAATGAAACTCTTCACTTTCCTCTGGCAGAGAGAATAATATGGATTAGTGAATGTTTTACTTCTGCAAACTGCAATGACAAAAAAGGAATCACCAGAATTTTCAAACTCAGAGTTCAGCTGTGTTTACTGTTACTTATAATCAAATATAAATATCCCACATTTTTAATTTACCCCATAATTAATTTGTCTGCGCTGTGTTAGCTAAACAAATTCAACAGCAACTGTGTTTTTGATTTAGTATATTTGAATAAGAAATTGATAAAAACTTTTTTTTTTAAGTTGGAAAAAATGAAATATGAGCAAACAGGAGAAGATGAGAAACGCTCCTATTTGCCCATGTTCCAATAATCTAAATGATGCCAGATTAATACTGTTTTCGAAATTAAACCCTGCCTTAGCTCGTTTTTTGGCCACATGGGGGCAGTGCAACAAGCTGTAAGAACAACACTGACACGTTATCACCTCATAAAGTTCATATGGCAGCGTGTGAGCAAAAAAAATAAATAAATAAACAAAGAAAAGGCATGTAAGACAAGCAAAGTCTTACGTATAAAATTAAAACATGAGACAACATGAAACAAGTTAATATAACTTTATAACTTTAAATTCTTAGGACTTAGATCTGGCTGGAGCTGCTATGATTAGCTCATCAACACAAAATAAATCAGCAACTATTTTATGTCTGGTCATTTTTTAAGACAAAATGCCAAAAATTCCCTGGTACAGCCTCCCATGGGAGTATTTTTGGTTTTGTTAGTCTTATATGATGATAAACTGAATATCTTTGGGTTTTGACCTGTTGGTCTGACAAAGCAACACATCTGAAGATGTTACCTCAGACTTTGGGAAATTGTGATGTATATTTTTTGTTACTTTTTTCTGACATTTTATTGGCTAAACAATTGATTGATTAACCAAGAAAATAATCAACAATGAATCAATAAACTGTACGGTGTATCATCTCGCTTATAAATTTTAAGTTTGAGGAGATACAAAGGGTCTATTATCCTTCTGGCTAACCCGAATGCCTTACTGTAGAGCAAAGGGATTTCTGCTTCTGAAAGAAAGGGGATGGAGGAGTGGAGACAGAGCAGTGACCTTCTGAAAATTACATTTAGATGTCACATAAACAGATCTGACCTTCAACCACTCTGTTGTCTTTTATAGCTGCAGTCCAGCTTCAGTCCACACTTGTGGTGACTTCTGCTGAGTTTACCCCTGAATTTCACAATGAAGCCGTACAGTTATCGATCAAATAAATTCAATAACGCTTCAAACTGAGATTTGCCTCAGTGGAATTTAAGTCCACCCTGTTTCCATTTTGGAAGAGCTGACTGTGATACAGTCACATCAGAGACAGGGGACAGCAAACTGTTGTTTATTCTTTATTTTTCTCCAAGGCATTAAGAAAATGCCAACAAGGTTTCCATTGTCAAAGAACAGACATCCTTTGTGTGCCCTGCCACTGAGTTCTGTGTTTCCAAAGCCCTTTGCTCTCTACCCTCTAAATCATATAATATTTCTGAACTACAATGACATGTGCAGGATAGGGTTTCTGCTCTCTCAGACATTTCTGTCAGAGCGTCTTAAAGTTTTGTCTTGGCCTGGAAACCTGAGCCCCGCTCCACAGGCAGCCCAACACAGAGACTAAAGACAAAGGCTTTCAGTAATTTATTGGTTTGCAGAGGTCTGGTGTAAAAACCATAAAAAGGTAAAGCCTGAAGGAAGAGGAATAGTTGCATTTGATTACCACATGCAGCAGCTTAGTTTTGCATGTTAGCATGCTAACTTCTACATTAACACTGAACACAAATTCCAGCTGAGGTTGATGGGAATGGGAATAGCTTTGTAGGCATTTAATCATAAACCAAAATACTGAACAAATTACATTTTTGACCAGATGATGGTGCTAGATGGAAAATATGGGTATTGTGCAAGTTGCTATACTGTATCCTGAGGGGTGCATGACTGTCTCAACCAAGTTTGATAACAATCCATCAAATGGTTGTTGGCACATATCATTCAAAACCACAGACGTCAACCTCACAGTAGCCCTGGAGGAAAATTCAGGGGATCACCAAAGTCAGCAGGATTTATCAACTGAGAACCATGCATTTCTTTGTCAAACGTTAGGGTAATTCATTCAATAGCTGTCCAGATATTTCAGTCGACCAACAAGCAGACACTGCCATCCCTTGAGCCACAAGCATGGCTAAAAATGAGAATCAGGATGAATGTGTACAGTTCACAAGTTCCTAGGACACCATACAATACGTGGTAAATGCATATGTACATCTAAGAGTGTGCTTCTGCGATTGACCTGCCTACAATTCCTGTGCATTAATATCTTGGCAGTAAAAGTGTTTCAGTTTCCTCTTTCCTTCTTTCATTTTCTCTCTCCATTATTCCTGTAGCTCTCCCTTCATTTACTCTTCTCCTCTTTTCTTATTGGCTGTCAGAGACATGTCTGTGGTTCTGTGGGATCCACCCATGTAAACAGGCATGTGTTACCGCCAGCAGACTGCCAAAACCCCTCAATTTGTCACTTCCCCCAAGTCAGTTAGTGTTTTGCGGCTTGCAAGGTGCTAGCAAAGGTACTTCAAGGGGAAACCTCAGGAAAACTGAGGCCAGAGATGGACGAGATGTGGTCGGTGGCTTGTGCTGTTTTGTAGGTGTGCTAAAAGTACAAACCACCAGACTGCCTCCAACAGAAACCAATACAACCTTCATCTGTTTACACTTCAGACTAGGTTTTAGTTTGACAGATGTTACTTTTTAGCGAATTAGACCAATAGGTCGTCATATTACTTGCAGCGTACCTAGACTGTGTAACCGACGGTCACTGGCATGCTCTGCACATCCACAACTTGGCATCTGCCTGGTCTGAACCACAAACCCACTATTCATTAGCAGCACATGGCCATGGAAGGTTAATATGCAAAGTACAGAGGTTGAACACTGTCTTATGCAACCTGACACGTCATATGCTTCAGCTCAAAAGTCACAGTGTGAAGAGTTTAAGAAAAGTTTAAGTAAAAAGGTAAGTTTCGAGCTGATCTAATTTGCTGTCATGTTATTATACTGAACATAAAATTCACTGATTTGACAAGGGTCTCAGCTGTTTGTACTTGTAACAGCTTGTCAGATAATCTGCTGCTGCATCTTGATAATGTGGTATGGGTATGATGGTGCTTAAGGTTTCACATGCACAAGGAATCCCCAAACTTACACACTGAACTAGGAAAGCTAAATATAATTGTTTTTTGATCAAATTTGCATTATTTATATTATACAAAAATACATGATAACATTAAATACAACTCTAACATTAGTGCATGCTTTATGTCTGTATGCGTATTTGTGTGTCTGTACACCACATAACAAAATATATTTAACAACACAAACAATCAAAACATAGGTAAAACAACACTGACTTTACTATAGGTAAGATTTCAAAAATCCATCAAATCCAAATCCTTTTGAACCGCTTATTGAATCTTAGCTTTACTTCTCAACATTTACAAGTAGCTTGTGACTAAAACAGCTAAAACTCCAAAATGTCTAATCAATTTTTTGTGGCTCAGAAGGCAGACAGACTACAGTTTTTAGTGGCAATAAAAGATCATAGTCTGTACCAACAGCCTGATGACCATCTTAATATGAGATTATCTACATAATGAAATGTTCAAAGAACAGTAGGGAAAAAAAAACTTGCTGCTGAGGGGATCAAATCTGTGATCATCAAACCTGTGTTGCAGGACAGAGGGACCCAACGACCAGGCCTCTTTGCCGGCTTGTTCATGACATTAAGATATATTAGTGCATACTGATTTTCAGCAGTTGTTGTTGTTGGACATCTTAGTGACTCAAGTGTCAGTGGTTTTGTGGGTGTTGGTTCAGTGTCGGCACAGAACAAAAATCTCATGTGCAAATACTTTCAGATGGGATTTAGCTGACGAAGACATGCAGTTGCCTTTGTCATCTGTGCATACGCACACACATGCAGATGTACACAGCCTCCCACACACAATAAACACACACACACACACACACTCGCCCACACACTACTCCCATTACTTGTCTGTTGTCTTTCCACAGCTCATGTTCACCAGATGCACCAAGAAACAGATGAGAGAGAGTGATAAAGACAGAAAGTGAGAGAGAGAGAGAGACCCTGATTCTGAACCACTGAAGGAGAGACTGAAAAATTAAAGGAAGAAGATAGAGAGATAGAAGGGAGGAGAGAACAAAGGAGTGAGTAGGGGGAGGAATGCAGATAGAGATGTGTGCGTGTCTGATGATTCACGCCTGCAAGGTGAAGGGGAAGCGGGGTCAAGGGGACTGAGGGGGGAGGAGGAAGGAGCAGGGGGAGTGCAAACCTCCTTTGGCCAAGCTGAAGAAAACACATGCTGGCCTCCCGCTGATATCTGTGTAAGTCATGAGACCGGCATGGACAGGTCTCCCCTCTTTCTCTCTCCTTCTTCACTCCCATCTATTTACACGCTCTTTTTCACACTCACACCATCTGCTCCCTCCTCTATCACTTTGTCTTCCTCCTCTTTCTTTTTTCCTTTCTTTGTAGGCTTCTAACTGTTGCAACCACATGTCCTTATCTTCTCTCTCTTGACCTCATGTTGTTTGGGCTTGAGTGATAATTCAATTACAGTTGAAACGACTGGTCGACCAAATGATTACTCAGTTAATAAAGAAAATATGATGAAAATAAACGCTTCTTGTAGCCCTAAATTGAATATTTTCATTTATCAACTTTTAGCAGAATCATAGTGTGATGATATGATTACATGATGATGCCCAAAATTCTGTTATCTACTTAAAGCAAATATGGATTAAAAACAAACCAAATGAGTTACAGGAGTTCTTGTATTTGATGGCCAAACCTGATCAGGTATGTTGACAGAAAAATACGATTGATTTCAACCTAATTGCCCAGCCCTACTTAGTAAATAACTCCCGGCATTCTTCTTGAGTGACGTGTCTCATGTGTCTGTCTACCTCATAACTGTACCTGAAAATGTGTCCCACTTTGCTTCCCTTCCACACAGCCTTTCACAGGGCACAAGGTCAAACCAGAACACAAAAAAAGCCCAGGAGCCTCCTGGAGATATCTTGGGAATGCTGAACATGACCGACAAATGAAGACACAGCTGCGCTCGTCTGAGAGCTCCCAGTCTCTCAGGAACGTGGTGTTATGAGGCCGCTCACACACGACTCTGTTTGCTTAGTCTCTGACACGGAAAGACAACCAACACGAGAGATGGGAAGAGAGAGAGAGAGAGAGAGAGAGAGAGAGAGAGGAGGAAAGGAACGAGAAAGGAGGAGAGGGGTGAGAAGAGAGTGGGCGGGTGAAAGACTGATGGGAAGTCTACAGATCAAAGTTAGCACAAAGACAGATCCTATTTGAAAAAAAAAAAAAAAAAAAAAAAAAGAGTAATACCAGGAAGATATTGGAAGAATATTGCTGTTACTGGAATGCTCAGACACCCTGCAGGTCCTCCAGCACATGATCAGCCTGGACTGCTTTCACAATATGTGGAAGTCAGACTGTACATTTGTTAAAGTGATATGTCCCCTTAGAGGAATACTGACACCCCATTAGAGTGTTTGGGCTTTTTCTGTTAACTGCAGACAGTTTCTCAAAAGAATGCAGAACATAGCCCTGTTCCAAAAATTGAAATATTATGAATTTTGAAAAGAAAAAAATACATTTCTCAAGTTCTTGTGCCAGTGTTTAAAACCAAAGGGATCCATTGTATTCAGCTTCTGTATCATTTTCCAAAGGTGCCCATAATCTTTTGAGAAATATTTTCCCACAAACTATCTTGAGAAAATGCACATTTCAAAAGGTGAAAAATTCGATTCTCAAATTACACCAAAGTTCCTTTCTGCTTTACAAGTAAAACTTTTCTTTCCAGCAGCCAATCATAGATTTTCATGAGATGTCAGAGCTCATGCTGCAGCCTTTTTAAGATATTATTTTGTGTTTTTCCAATGGGTGTGACTCACTTGGAGACAAAATGGCACAAAAATATGCTCCCATCCCTACATTTTATTATACATTTTATAGATTTTACTATTCTGTTCTGTAACGAGATTCTTAACTTAGTTTCAGTCTGAGAACTGTAAGATTCTCGCAGTATTTTGCCTGTTGAATTCATTTACTGCAAATCACATATACTTCACATTGCCGGTGACCTTTTGCCAAAGTACCCTGTAATATTTTAAGTATCTTTTAGAACAACAAACATACACATGATGTTAACAGTGATGATTACCTCTCAATTAAGCTAATTTTCATATCAACTTAAATGGAAAATGAAGCTTTCTGAAAAGTATGAAAACTCAGAAAAAAAATCTAACATGTTAATACGCTGTGGAAAATGATCGCAAGTAATGTTAACTATACATGAAATGTAGAAAATGGACTAATTTGTGTGACAACACTGGGTACATACAGCCTCATCCAAAAGGTGTCAGTCATTGCTCCTGGTTGGTGGCCCACTGATGTCAATCTCAAGACAAAACCCGCAGACACACACACAGAGACACACACACAGTTGAAACAGCTGGCCAAGCTAAACCTGTGTTAGTGAAGGCAACAAGTTCATTTGAAGACAGGGGTTCTCTTTGAAGTCATGTCACTTGGTCAGTGAGCCAACACTATTGTGAGCTGAGGAAGATTTACGACCTCTCCAGCTCACCTCTGCTTTCCCACAGCTGCTTTAACACTTTCCGCTGGTGACAGCCCAGTGATGTGTTATACAATGACTCTGAAGCCTTGTTTGGGTAGTTTATACACACATAAGTAGAACTACAAAAATTAGATTTCTTTCATTTTTCCCAAAGCAGGTGTGGTGTGAATATAAAACCTGAATTGAATTTGAATCTTGATTTCAATACTGATCCTGTTGACAAACTTATTCCATGACCACCTCCCCTACCCTGTGGTAGAGGGAAACTTGAAATTTAAGATCAGGGTGAGGCAGTCACAGTCCAATCATCCAGTCAAATAACGCCCCCTGCTGACCATGGGCAGGTACTCATTCTTCATTCTTGGCACAAATGTTCAAGACCTTGAGACGGCTGGATGAAATGACTTATATTTTTATTTACATACTGGGCTGTTGGCTGAACTTTTAGATGTCACTTGTTGTAGTAGTTTCAATAGTAGTCAAAATCTGGGTCGGTAAAAGATACCTAATATGATGAGTCAATTATTTTTTCATTGAACAGTGTGGTCTATAAATTTTTTTTTTAAATGCCCACCACACATTCCCAAAGTCCACAGCAACATTTCAAATGTTTTCCTTTGTCTGAGCAGTAACCCAAAACCCAGATAGAAAGATATTCACTTCACAGGTATGAAAAGAGTGTGTGCTCTATCATGTGCACATACTACATGAAATCATGTAAAGACTTGCACTCATGCAGAGATGATATAATGGCATCAAATGTGTTGCTCATCTCAAACTTTTCCTGTCTGACAGGAGAGCACAATCTGTTTCTGTACCTCACACCCACAAATATGTTCAAATGTCTAATTAATCGCACAGATAGTTGTATACTGTCTACAGCTGGATGATTATGCTTCTCTGCAGTTACACCGCCTACCCAGGTTTTAAGGCCCTTCAGAGCTCCATCATTATTTCTGCAAAATCCCCATATTCTCACTGCATTTGGTATAAATTATTGCCGCAATTGAGCTGCACTTAAAGGCCATTATTTATGTTACAGCTCAGGCTGCCAGGTTGAAACTAGAGCACCTGTCTTACATGGCCAAGGGGGAACTGGTGAAGCCTAAGCCCAAAGAAACAATGCCACCATTACACAACTCTAATGTATCTGCACATTCTTGGCTCCCTGATGGTGGAAGAACTGCCCTACTGTGATAAGAACAGCAGTTGCTTCCTTCTTACAAAGTCAACTTTTTAACTATTACCTTATGTCACCTTGAAACAAGCAGTTCCCTCTCTGATTTTCACATAAAAGTTTTCATTAAACTCCCGTCTCTCTTCTTTCATTACATTTTTTTTATTTTCAGAGCTCTTAAATGAATATACTGAGTTCATGGGAATATTGTTAGAGAAATATTGCCTTGGCAGTGGTATTTCTTTTAATAGCTGTCATGTAAAAGCAGTGGAAGTTTATGAAGCAGAGAAATAGACTGAGCTCAAACTTCTATGAGAATTTTCCATCCATACATCCACTAACACAACCCATAAATAATCATCGTCGCTAAAAGCAAAGCAATATAGACGCAGACACACTTTGATGTTTGTGTAAGGTAAGAAATACAAGAAATACAGCAGTTAAAGTTCAGTTTTAACAGCAGAGACGGAAGAAGCCCACGCTGTTTTTGTCCTTCACATTTTCGGTAATATACAACCATATTTGAGAAAATGTATCTGCATCTGTTGAAAACAACTGCCACACTGCATGAGTCATCCTGTTGCTGCAAAGTGTTTGTCAATCATCTGTAGCAGAAGCTGAATTGGAACATAAGGTTGGAAATATTAAAACTTTCTTTAGAACATTTCAGGTCTACATTAAAGGTCAAAAACTCTAAAACTTTTGACATTTCGATAATTGATCAAATGAATAAGTGAGGATTTAATAATTTCCTATTATTTATATAATTGTAAGTAGAGTATTGATTGAGTTTTTGGCTGTTAGTTGAACCATACAACAAATTTGAGGGCATCACCTTGTAGACCAATAAATCGATAAGGCCATTACATAGTTTGTCCACCAGACGGCGCTACCAATTTAATTTTTCAACAGTAAAATGTCCCATGCAGAAATTACCATGACTACTAACCCATATATCATTAAATACGGTACGTGATAATTCCTGATCTTAACTCTATTCTGTTCAACAATATGAAAAATACACAACTGTTCAGCCATAAGAGGCATGTAGAGCCATTGTACTGTTGCCTGTTTTATATATAATTATATAATTATATTTCTATTTCTCCCTAAAAACAACAGGACATGCAAAAATGATGCTTGTTAGAGAGAAATCTTTTGATTTAGTGCAGTCTGTGAACAGCACCACTACAGATTACTATACAACCAACAGTTTTAGGCTTATACGAGTCGTCAAACCTCCTGCCAACATTAGCTGCACACCTGTTGCTCCAGATTCATGAGATTTTTTTGTCACAAATGTAACGTTTATAAAAAAAATCCCGCATCCTGTGAAAATTAGAGCTCAGTTTTCAAAAACATGCATAACTTCTAACACAAAAATGCAAACAAACAAAGCCAAAGCAAAACTGGGGTCTCAAAATTGCTATGTTTGCAACCATGAAATTACAAGGTAACATTGTAGTTTATACAGCTATAAAAACATAATTATGCACCGTGGTTTTATGAATACTGCGGCTTTCAAAATTAGGTCCCTTAGAAAAGCTAAATACCTTTCTGTTAATTTGTTCCCTATTCCCAGGCCTTTGATTCGGCCACTGTGGTGAGATAAACGTTTATAAATCACGGGGTTAGCAACTGAGACACTTTCTGCGAGCACACAAATGTGTCTGGCCAGAATGAATATGGTTTTGATTTGCAGTGCACGCCAACGCTCCAGCCAATGCTAATCGCCAGGGAAAGCTTGTGAAAACCATGATGGATTTTGCAGACATGGTTTTGAAGCTTGGGGTTTCATCACAAATCCATTTAAGCTTTTATGTAATTTGGTTAAATATACAGAATCCTTTTTATCTTTTTATGTGTCCATTTTTGACCCACTAGCCTTGTTGGAAAGTATGATATAAAAGGGGAACTTCCCATTGATGAAATTTAAACCCTGCAGTGAGTGTGTGTGTTTGCCTACATTTGTGTGTGAATGAGAGAAAGAATGGCAGTGATGCTGACTGACAGAGACGACTGAAGGTAAAGCCAGATAATGTCTTGAGTTTAGGATTGTGGTGTTTAGTTTAAGGAGCTCGGCTGGCACCAGCATGAGAGAAAAACTCTGCTTCCTGTTCTGACCATTGTCCAATCCAATTTCCACAGTGTAAACTGGAAAAAACTGATCTGCTGAAAAGCAAAATGCCAGCCAGACAACACTGGCACTGACAGGCTGCTGCAACTTGCTGAGCTCAGTAGGAAAGAAGATGCAGAGACTGACGTTGTTGATGAAACCAAGGGGTCAAGTTTTCTGTGATGAAAAAAAAATGTATGTAAAATCCAAAAGATCAAAAAGTACAAATCAATTTTAGTATGAAAAGACAAACTGATGTTTGAACAAGTCCTTCGTTCTTAATCGGCTCAATAATAGTTTTTGGTTTGGTTAAAACTTCTCACACACTGTGATCATTCTCATCACTGCTGGTTTGTAGAGACAACACTTCCCTATTTCCCTCCATCCTTTAAACAGAGACAGCTTAAGAGTGTCTAACTACACTTATGGGTGATTCTGGTTTCTGGTGACATGGACCTTGCTTTTCAGCCATCACTGTGGAAGCTGTTTCTTAGGGACTACCAGACTCCAACGGGTTACATCTTTAATGTCACTGAATGATGAATCCACAGTGGTAAAAAGTTTGCATCTTTCTAACACTGTATTGCCCTTCCAGAATCAGCAAAGCACTGATAATTGACAGGTAAAAGTTGGTATCATTACGTTACATTACTCCCCAAATAAACACACATTTCATGTCCCTGTAGGATCTGTTCTTCTTAGACACTACCAATCACAGCCACAAAAAACATGAAAGGAGAAAATAAAGAATAAATATGAGGAAAAAAAGACCGCCTGAAATCTACCAATTTGGCAAATGCCACGGACACTTCCAACACAGAGCAAAAGCCAATATGCAAAACCACTAAAGACTGCTAAATGCTGGCTCCAAAAATTCTCTCGTAAAAATCAAACAATTATTTTTTTCTACAAAATGTTATGTAATTAATAGCAGACTTCACATCTCCCAAAACTGTCTTACTGGCAATTTAAAAAAACAAACAAACAAAAAACAAATGAGTCTGAGCCTGTTACTCTCGCTACTATGGTGCATCTATCTCTATACCAAGGAACCATCATATTATTGCTATATAGTGTATTGCATCAGTGTGCGAAGATGAGCAGTGCAGCAGCAGCAGCAGCAAAGCAAAACATTCATATTACGAGGGTGGATGTGCAGCAAGAGATATCAAGTTTTCAGCAAAACATTGTCAACATGTACATTTAAAATCATGGCTTGTAGCAAGAAATATCCTCCAATTTAATATCTGGTAACATGTAATCAGCAGAGGGCCCTCAGTACATGGATATATACAGGTAAGTGCAGCTTAACCATAGAACTGAATGTTAACGCATAGCAAAGCAAGATGACAAATAAAAGGCACATGGAAAACGTGAAAATGACTGCCCATCCAGCATGTGACAAATAAAATTTCAAATTAAATTAAATTTCACTCAGTTATAAGCCTTTGCATGCATTTACATAACAGCCAGACATCCATAAAAACTAATACAATATCACCAAATGTTAGTGACACGAGTTTGTGAAACACTATGCAGGCAGCAGACGGAATATGCCACAAAACCACACCAAACTCATTTATCTATTCTGTTAACAACTCATGTGGATTCACCAGCATGGCAGCATCATAATTCACTCGACAAACAACAAAAGTTCAGCCGCAAGAAATTAATTCAAGCCGACTTTCAATGAAAGCACATAAAAAAAACGTACATACAGTCAGCCAAGGAGCAGACCACAAGCAAGCCCAGACCAGCAAAATAGCGTCACAAACATTGTCATATCAAGCCCAAAAAAATAAATAAAAGCCAGGACTCACAATTTGCATATTAAAACACAAGCAGCAGCTGTTTACCTTGGAGAAGTCTCAACAGGTGGTGGTGGTCCACAGCTTGCGCTGGTGAGTCTCAGTACTCCATTATTTCGGCTTTATCCTTCCATCCTTCCATATTCGACCGGACCAGGTTCGTTAACCTGCCAATTAAATGTTATTTGCTGCGACTTATTTCCATCACGACAAACTCTGCAAATGTGCAGTTCGACTGCAGCGCGACATGGCATCCAAGGGCCTCGGTGATTTAAACAAGCCGCCATGCAAGGGTGGGAGGGTGTGTTGGATATGAGTTGCGGTGAAGAGAGGTTGTCACGTGCGAGCGGAGTGATCACATCAGCTGATGTGTGTTCAGCACATTTTAAATGTTCACCACCAAAACTTTATTTTCTCACTTAGGCCATGGAAATAAGATGAAGCTAAATGAAATAAAATAAAATAAAATACCAAGACAAAAATGTGGAACGTGTGAAGTGTGCATCAAAAACCTGAGTTTCTTAGAAGATCAGAGCTAGAATTTAAATAAAATGTATGAGGTTATGTAAAAAGAGAAAACAATATACATACACATATGTGCACTGTAGCAATAAAAATTATGTAAAACGACTGTGTGTCTGTGATGTGTTCAGTAGTCTGACAGCCTGGGGGATACACAACTGCTGCTCCCTCTGGTGGTGTTGGACTTTAACTGTGGTATCTCGTACAAGGCCAGGGTCAAACAGTCCACAGGGAAGTGGGAATTGTCCTTCAAGATGCTGGAGGCCTTTTGCGAACATCTCTGCGACCAGCACAGAGGATGAATATAATCATTAAGGTCTTTTTTTGGTGGATAAATGGGAAGGGGAAAAAATGCATTAATGTACTGTCGTTTGAGACTTTCTTTATGTTTTTCAGTTGCCTCCCAAAGGCATACTCACACTTACTCCATCAATCACATAATTAAACTTTGCGATGTAATACAAGTCACCCAAGATGATTACAAATATCTGCCTGTTTGAAACTGATATGCTGGCAGAGGGAGGTTGGGATTAGGAGAGTGAAGTGGTTGCAACCAGCTGTGCAAACACAATCTTGGTGATTTATGAACCCACCTGTGAGCTGCTAATGGCCCAAAATGATGCTGGAGCCACAGCAGCTCTGGCGCTATGACCCACTGATTGCTAACTGCAACACAGACTGATAAATATACAGGACAAAGTGGCTGGTAGGTGGTCTGATAGACAGATAAGAGACTGTTTCAGCAATTTACTTCATAATTCATTTTAATCTATGATCAGTTTGTTATCATTTTGCATATCCGCATGAGACTACAACTATATACAAGCTTATACAGTTTGTTTTGATATCTGACTCCAACCTCTGCAGTGAAATCATATTTTGCAGTGACTAAGTCTTTGATCATGACTGTATATATAACAGAGAAGATGAAAAGACAGATAAAGCATGAGTGTGTGTTTATACAGAGGGAATTGGGAACAAAGAGCGTGCAAATCCACAGTTGGAGCTGAACTGATATTAATAAACTGACACATCAGTGCAGGAGGCACACAATAAAAACATGTCATACTGGTATTAATGAGCCCCCTAACATGGTAAGTTTCAATCACAAGAATTACCATTTTACCTATGGCAATCTCTAATATGGTTTGACCTACCAGTGGGTGTTTATGTTACACATTCAAAGCAGCAGCATCAGAAGGCTGACTTTTTGATTTGATGGACCCCTACCATGCACCAGAAATCAAAAATTAAAAAAAAATATATATGTAAATGTATGTGTAAAATTTGCACATGTAGCCTTCAAAAATACAAAACTTTAATGGTGCAATTACACAAATGCCCACTAGATAGCAGAATGGGATTAGAATTGATTCAGTGCTGCAAGAAGGTGTCTCTGTAAGACATGACAAAAATGAGCAGCAGGAGTTATTTTTAAAAGGGAAGTAATTTAACAAGTGACTGTGTAGCCTTACATGAGGGACGACTTTATTAAAGAGTTTTATAAAATGCAGTTATACCCCAAACAGCAACTGACTCTCGGTCCAAACATGGATGTGTTTCAGAATCAAGAGATCAATTTCCACAAGGGTTGTAATTTCATCACTTTCTATTTATTATTTAAGTGTCTATATCAGACATATTTTTGTGAAACTGTCAAACTTGCATTAGGCTAACGTCAGAGCAAAAATCAAGACTGGTTTTAATGCTATACAGACCTGTCTAAAAATATCTGCAAATACATGAATAAAAAAACACTGTTTAAAATTTCACACAAATAACCACTGACAATACAAAATAGTTGCAGAGGAGCCTCAGACTGTCACAGCAGAGACACTGCTGTGGTGCCACCATCTCTGCACTTAGAACAAGACATTTTAATTACACTACTTGTCAAAAGTTTTAAAACATTACCATTTTCCAGTTTTTAAATTAAAGTCCAGTGAATACCCTTTAATGGTACATAGGTAAATAGGGATCTGCCCAAGTTAAAAGAAATGTAAAATCATGTAAATTTTTTTGGGGGGCGGTCGTGGCACAGCAAGTTAAGCGTGCAACTTTGGACCTGGAGATCGGAGGGTCACTGGTTCCATTCCTCGACCAAGCACAATGGATACATGCATATGGGTGGTGGTGAAGGAGACAGGCCCCTCCCCGCCTCTGCGACCATGACCGTGGTGCTCCTGAGCAAGGCACCAATCTATCCCAGCTCCCCCGGATCCTTCTAGGGAAGCCCCCTGCCACAGCGTCTCTAGTGCATGTGCATGCTTGTGTGTGTGTTTCGTTCACATTGTGTGGGTAAAAAACAGAATAATAAAAAGACATTACCTCCGGTTCTTCTGCATACCTTTCTTATTGTCAGTTGTTAAACTGCAGGAGTGCAATGCTAAATCAACGGAGTACCTCTTTAAAAACAAAATAAAAACTTAAAATTACAGCGGCAGCTTTATTTTAGTGCAATTCATTTACTTCTGTCATAAGGACGTCATGTCAAAAGCATGCGTTTTTAAGCAGAGGAGCTTTGTGCATCATTTGCGTGGACCTTCTTGTGTTTGTTGAGTTTTGACCAGGTGGAGAACTGTTCTCCACAAGTGCTACATTTGTAAGGCTTCTCCCCGGTATGTGCCCTTATGTGTCTTCTCAGGTCTGATTTGTGCCCAAACATCTTCTCACACACACTGCACTTATACGGCTTTTCCCCTGTGTGTGTTACGGTGTGCCTCTTCAAAGTCGTCCCTGTGGCAAATTTCCTCTTGCAGTAGGAACACTTAAAAGGCTTCTCGCCCGTGTGAACTCGCAGATGATTTCTGAAAGCTGAAGAATCTGCAAACTCCTTCCCGCAGTTGCTGCATGTGTAAGGCTTCTCACCTGTGTGAATTCTCATGTGCTTCTTCATATTATCACATGAGCTGAAGCGTTTCTCACAGCTGTTGCATTTGTACGGCCTTTCACCGGTGTGAACCCTAAGGTGCAGGTCCAGATTATAACGCCGGTTGAATCCGTTTCCGCAAACGTTGCACTTGAAAGGCTTATCAACAGAGTGAATTATTACGTGTTTATTCAAATCCCAACGTTCTCTGAACAATTTCCCGCAAGTGTCACATTTGTAAGTCTTTTCAACAGTGTGGGATTTCATATGAAATTTGTAGTTTTTGAAATTAGACATCACTTTGCCACACCTGTCACACTTGTAAGGGTTTTCATCATCTCCAGTGCTGCCTATTGACGTGTTCCCATCTCTCCTGTCTTGTGTTGCGTTAAAGCTTCCATTTGATGTTGTGCTTTCATTGCTACATTTCTCACTTTGTGTTAGCTCTGTACTCGTGGTTGATGCTGCTTCCTTAAATCTCTTTTTTGGTGTAATGTCAGTACTACCTTTTGATGTTGTGCTTCCCCTCTTCTGTCTCTGACGTGGTGTTGGTTCCTTATTTCTTGTAGACACTGTGTTTCGATCACTGTGTTTCTTATTTGGTGTTGACTCAACACTTTCAGTAGATGCTTTCCTGCCATTGCGATTCTTACCAGGGGTTGGCTCGGTACTATTAACTGATGTCTTCTTTCTACTACAATTCTTATTTGGTGTTGGCTTTGTGCGCCTGTTTGATGGTGTCTCATTGTTGCATTTCCTTCTTAATGTGGCTTTCCTTTCACTGGGTTCCTTTCGTGTCTTGTTGTGTTCTTCTGTCGGGGCTTTAGTTTGTGTTGCATTACTTCTGCTTGCGGCGATGCCTTCATCATCAGCTTTCTTATTTGGGGTTGGGTCAGTACTTCCAGTTGATGCCGTGTTCTCATCGTTGCTTTTCTTATTTGGTGTCATCTCAGTATTTTTGTTTGAGGTTGTGTCCCCGTCATCGGGTTTTGTTAGCTGTGTGCGTCTAGTTGATTTGGTGTTTTTTTTACATTTTTTATTCGTTGTTGGATTACAACTTGCTGTTGTGCTCTCACCGTTTTGTTTCTGGTTGGCTGTTAGCTCAGTACTACTGGTTAATGCTATGTTCTCATCATTATATTGCACGTGTCTAGTACTTGCAGCTGAAGCTGGTGCTGATCCTGAAGAACTCTCTCTGTCAGATCCAGGTAACGTATCGCTGTTTGAGGTGCTGGATTGAGGATCTCTATTTGCTGCAGTCTGAGGTTGGTCAGTGTCCAGAGGCTGAAGGCGATCACTGCTGACACACATCTCACCAACGGGAGTCAGCTTTGAGTCGTCAGTCTCCTGTGGCTGTGCAAGCTGCTGTTGCTCCTGACTGATGCATGTTTCTTCAAGCTCCTCTTTAGCCTGTGGAGGATCTGGTTGGAACGGCTGCGGCTGCTGCTGATTCTGGAGAACCTTATAGACGGATGTCTCTGAGAGCTCTATGGGGAAGGACAAAGGAATGGGACAGTGATGAACTGTATGTACATACACAGTATCAGCTCATATGTAACTGTTGTGAATAATGTGTCCATAATGAGCAATTCTAATAAGAAACACTGCAGCTCCACTACCATGTTTTCATGCCTGCTGACTTTTTAGGTTTATAATATTTAGTTCAAATAAAATAATTAATCTGGTATACTACTGAGCTACGGTAAAAAAAAAAAAAATCTGTATGCCTAATGCCTCATCTATGTGACTGTCCCACGTCATACCACAGACATAACATCTGAATCCTCGTTGAAGACAGTTATTTGGGTCACATGATCTCGCTCTCACTGTGCTGGGTTGATTCTTTAATGAATACTGCTGGTAATACTGGCATCTGGTTTACCGTGTAATGAGAACAGGCCTCATTAGAGAGGAGCATTTTGATTTTCACCAACCTGTCCGGTGTAACTTTATCTCGGGCGTCAACACGGCTTCCAACAGTCTGCGCTGACGAGCGATTTCTGTCTCGTAATCTTCGACTTTCCTCTCAAAGACGCCCAGTATTTCTTGAGCGGCCACAGTAAGGCGATCACAGACAAACTGTCGCATACTCTGGACCGAAGACATTGTTGAGTTCAAACCGAGACACTTTCTTAAGCTAAAACTTTAAACTCAAACTCGTCCAACTAACTAAACTTGTTTTCTTAGTTCTGGTCATTCTGACTCACAAGTGTTTGCCTAAGTACACAAGCTCATACCGCCACCTACTGGTGTGGAGTGTCCGGTACACAACTGTTTCTATTATTTTGCCCGCCCTGTATACATCAGCGAGGATATCACCACCATAATATTTTATGGTGAAGTTGTTATTGAGTGAGGTGTTTTGATTTTCCTGTTCTAATCTTAAAAGTTTTTTTCCATTTAGAAAGTTCATAACTCACTGAACCTGCAACTTCCGTTAAGTGTGTGCGAGAAGCTTTCTAAGCATCAAAAACACTGTGGCCATTGTCTCTTTATTTACTTGAGCTTTCTTTATTTCATCTGTCAGACACATTCTTTTTCTAAATCCACTTTAGTAGGTAGACACCATACATCTTTTTTCCAAGAGCCTTTCACTTCACTGATGCGTGATGTCAAGAAAATTGGTCTGTAGTTTGCAGGTTTCCAAGCATCTTTCGTTATAGGAATAATTAAAGCTTCTTCCAGTTTACTGAGATTCTTCTTTTATATAGTAGCAATCACTTCTGTCCCTCTATACTTAAACGTTTTAGCATGATAAAACACATTTCATCTTTGTATTTTAGCGGTTTTCGATTTATGCTCCGAGTTGAATCACCATAATTTCCATTACTTTCACAGCACTTTCTTCTCCTTGCTACCACCTTGGCTTGTTTGTTCTGTATGTTCTTTTTTTTTAACATTTCTCTTTCCATTGTCTTGCTTTCTTCTTCATTCTGCCTTTATTTTTGGAAACAGACTCCTTTGTGGCTTTTATTATACCTTCTTTAATTCAGATTTGAACATAGGAACACAGTTTGTTTTTTCGTTCGTGCAGGAACAAGAACAAAGATTCCTGGTTAAAAAAAAAAGTCAAACAGTGAGAAACACGTCTCTTGGTATACATTCATTTGTTTCTTCAGGGTTAAATAGCTTGCGAACTCTTCTCCTTCGAGGCTGCACTTGTAAGCCCCTCTTGGTCTTGCTTTCATATGAACACCTCAGTTATAAGGCTTCTCACCTGTATGCAACCGGATATGTTTCGTCAGGGTCGAGCTGACAGAAAACGCCCTCTCACAGTAAACACAGCTGTAAGGCCTTTCACCTGTGTGACTTCTCATGTGAATTTGCAAATGTTCTAAACGACGGAAACCCTTCCAACACGTGTTGCAGGAGTACGGCTTCTCACCTGAGTGGGTTATCATGTGCTGTTTGAGGTAACGCTTGAAGCCGAATCTCTTTCCACAAACTGTGCAACTAAAAGGCTTCTCAGCAGTGCGAGTCCTCATGTGACTTTTTAATTGTGTTGGTTTAGGCTGAGAATTACTAGTTGATTTTGAGTTTTTCCCACTTTGTTTTTTGTGGCCTCTGTCATTCTGTGTCTTCTTTCTTTTTGCCTTAATGTTTCTAGTTGATGTTGAGGTCCCCCTTAGTTTCCTCTTTGGTTTTGCTGCCTTTCCACGGTCGCCCTTTTCAAAAAGGAGCTGATCTTCACTGTTTGGTTCAGATACTCCGGAGCCTCTTCTGTCAGATTCAGATCTTACCCTTTTACCTGAAACGTTGTCTGGAGGCTCCTCCTCTGCTGCACTTTGACTCTGATCATCACTGTAAACCAGAGTCCAGTCTTGACTTTGATCACGTCTGTCACTTCTGTCTGAATTTAGGAAATCATCCTCCTGCTTCAGTACAAGCTGCTCTCCTTCCTGACTGGTGTTGGCACAGTCGCCTTGCTCCTCTTTAATCTGTGGAGTCTCTTGGTCCAGGCTGGAGTCCCTCTCCAGGTTACAGAGCTGCTGGTCAGCAAGAACCACCTCCTCCTCCTTAGAGACATATTGCCGTGGTAGCTCTGAAGGAAATGACAACGGAAGCACTTCTTAGTATAAGAACATTTGTACATCCAAAATAGATCTGCAACTAACAACTTTTTTCATTACTGATTCATCTGCTGGTTATTTTCACCATTAATTGTTTAGCCTAGTCAAAACCAAACAACACTCAAAACCTAAAAGCTATTGCCTCTTCATGTAAGACAAAGGAAATCATTTCATTTGAGAAGGCATTTTTGTCTGAAAAATAACTGGCACGAATAATAATAGATTGTCAAAATACAGATTATTTTATTTATTTCTGTATTTATTTATTTGATGGACTGATCATTGCACCTCTGTACCAGGCCCGAAGAGCTTACCAGACACACCCGTGTGATGGAGATGGTGAAACACTGTTTGAATGGTGTTGTTCATTCTTTTTGCACACCATTCTTTCTTTGATCGGTGAATTTTGGTGAGGTTGTGGGGAGGACTTTCCACAGCCTGGCAAGCCAAATGTTGACCCAACCAGTTCTCTTCAAAGATGCTTGACCTGACTCCAAACGTACCCCACCCCTAAGCGGTTGCGCCCACTTCCGCATTGCGAAAGCTTACAGAAATGAGAGGCGTTTCATCCAAACCGGGCTGGAAAAATCCTACGAACTAATCAGTTATGGTTATCCCGGCTTCATCAGATCATAACCTAAGCCATTACCCCCAAGCCCCGTCCACGCTGGGGTGGGGTCGCAGCTGCAGAAAAGGTTTTTTTTATAGCGGGAAGGTAACAGATTTCGACACAAGACCTGTCCCTGAACTGTCAAATTCACAGCAAACTTAATTCTGGTGGTATGTCATGTTTTAATGTGAAATTAATCTCTTTTAATCCTCATCGGACTGACTGTTGATATGAGAGTGATGTAAACAGTATAAATCAGCTGATTTGCAGTGAACACTGTGGTGGTACACACCTGTCCTGTGCAGCTTTAAGTCAGGCTTCAGGACGAGATCCAGCAGTGTGCGCTGGCGGTTGATCTCCTCCTCGTACACCGATATCGTCTGCTCAAAGACTCCTAATATTTCTTCGGCGGCTGCAGTTAGTCGCTCTCTGATTAATTCTCTCACATTCACCACTGCAAACATTTCCACTGTGAAAAATAAGTAACTCGAGTTACACGACCCCTCTCTCTCTCTCGCCGGCGTGTTTTTATTCCGGAGTAAAAACATGAGCCATTTCCGGTGGAATTTTCAGATTAAAAGCGTAAACCAAGCCCCACTTGACCATGCTATTTTAAAATCTCAGTTTTGTTCAAACTAAAATTTCTGCTATGCCTTAATGTTACTCCAGGGACAGTTCTGCAATCTCCTGGGCCTAATTTTTTTGCTTATGATAAGTGTAGACGTGTACCACCTCCATACTGATCAGGTTTTAAAGAACACAATACGTTCATACTGTAAAATGAGAAAAAAAAAAGGTCTCTACTGTAAAAATAAATAAATAAAAATTTAAACCAAAAAAATAAAATAAAAAAATGTGCAGGCAAGTTCACATTTAATTACTGCTTTCATGGTAATACAACAAACAGAGATGTCACTCTCAAATGCAAAATCTGGCTTCTTGTGATTGAGGCTGAACATTTTTTTTACAGATCTGGAAGATTATGACTGTTCCAAAGAAATACTGTTGCAAAGAGATTTATGAGTAATAAAGGCATATGAAAGGAAATTTTACACTAAGTCACTGTGATCTCGTCTTCATGAAAAAGCATTTTACAATTACAGAGATGTGCTGTAGCTTTTGCAAAAGTGTTTTTTGATCAGTTGCCATTTTGCCATTGTTTTAGAAATTCAAGGTTACTTGCCTTTATGGGGCCCTGTACGTCTCATCAGTGCAGGCATGATGGAATCTTTTCCCACAGGTCTTGCAAAGGTGCAGCCATTCACCTGTGTTCTAATGTGGGTTTTCATATAACTGTTAAGTCTGAAATCTCTGCTTTGCAAGTAAAGGTTTCTTACCTGTGTGGATTCTCATGTGGAGTTTCAACAACCTGCTACGTGTGAAATCTCTGCCACATTCTTTGCACGCATATGGACAGGCCTGGACTGGTAATCGGGTATACTGGGCATTTTCCCGGTGGGCCGACAGTCCTAGGGGCAGATGCTGTTTGTGTGTGTTTTTTTTTAAAAACATACTATCATCACATACTATCACATGTTTGGCTGTTGTAAGAACATGCTGCTTTGTGTTTTTGTGGCTGCCTCCAGAGGACAGACGAGGCTGGTTAAGTTAAAATATAGCTGTGGGACTGATCTTTGCAAAACAGTTGTAAAATTGTGCATCTTGGCAAATGTGAGTGTGTCAGTCTGAAAATAACTCAGCCGCACCTGAGGCGACGGGCTGAGGGGCCTGTCCAGGTTTCTCTTAATTTTTGTGTCATTTTATTCGACCTAAAAACAAAGCATGAGAAATTATTTCTTGTGCTGACAAGTGAAGGAATCTGAACTACTTGGTACAACGTGGTATTTAAATGAGAAGGAATCACCAAATCACCAGACCAACATACATACATACGTGCATACATAAAAACCCAGCCGTGTACAATGAGACACCCTGGCCTCTGGTCAGGGTGCCGCCTTCTACAGCCGTGTACAATGAGACACCCTGGCCTCTGGCCTGGCGACGACTCCCACACTCTTTCAACCTAATCACCACCCTCAGTCAGGGTGCCTTTTCTATATGCGGGCATTTTCCCCGGTGGGCCGACAGTCAACAGACAGACAACCAATCAGGATATAGCAGCTTTCGAAAGCGGCCCCACACCTTTCTCTGCACTGATCCCCGCCAGTTTCATAGTGTTGAGCGTGAAGCGGAGGAAAGGATGTGCGGAGAAGTTGCGGGCTTAAAGATAAAAAAAATCTCGCTATAGACGCTGCAAAATGTGCTAAAATAACAGACATATTCTCTGGAGGGGCCGCTGTAGCCTCCACGTCCTCTGCAGCCCAGGTTGAAGGTGAACAGGGAGAGGAGCAGCCAGAGACTGCTGACAGGGAACCCGAGGGACAGAGTGACCAGGGAAGTGTAGCACAGGCACAGCAGGTAAGCAGGTAGTAATGTTAGGATAATACCGGGACTTTTAGGTGATGGACAGGCATGAAAATCGCTCACCTTTCAGCGAAATTCGCCGTTTTGAAGCCAAAACAGGTGACCTACGTGAATCGTGTAAAATTACATGAGAATGGTGAGCAATGAATAACGTTCTTATTCCCTGTCGCAGCAGTTGCCTTAAATTGTTTTTGTTCCGTGCGAGTTTTTTCTACAGTATCACTGCAGTTAATATGAGATTTTTCTGATTATTATCAAAAAATAAAAATGTACTCTAAAGATACTAACTGTTTTGATGGTTTAGATAGTTGCACAGTTTTTCCAGGTAGTTCCAAATATTTTTATTTTGAATTTGGTTTTTTAGCTTTTCTATTTATCACTTAATAAATTGTAATAATCTGTCCCTCTCTTCCTGTCTAGTAAAGCCAGGCTGTTGAGGTAGCATTTGAGGAGAGAGAAGAGAGAGTGTTATAATATTTCTGAAATCTATTCCAAATATTTGAAGCTGTCATTTACTGGGGGCTCTAACTCTCTCCACTTCCAGGTGGACTGCCAGCCAACGTGCTCCTGACCTTGTGTGCAAGATGCATTTAAAATAAACCATTGAATGTGTCCTGGTCGATGTGGATTGGCAACGCAGTCAACGAGAGGTTCATAGAAGCGGAAGCACGTCTGGTCAGACGTCTGGACCGGCTGACAAAAACTGGATGCGGAAGAGTGAAAGAGCAGCACCTGTCTGCTTTATCAGTCTCAGTGATGGCGCCCTCGAGCAAGGCACGTCATCCATAATGCAACCAAAGACTGTGGTTCATCTAGGCAGCTCACAGGCGACACTGGCTGTGTTTACATGCAGGATACTGCCTTTAGTCAAACACAGTCATGCTACAGCAAAAAAAAAAAAAAAAAGTTCTTTACCGTCATGATTACATTAGTTTTTTGTGTATTGGTGCAACAAATCTGTCAGTCTGTGATGAGATTTATATTTTGAACATTCCACTCCAAATAAAACCAGCAGCTGCAACATCATACAGCCGTGAAAGTCCTGTTTCCCTTTCCTGAAACAGTACATTGCAACTGTAAATACACTGAAAAAAGCCATCTTAGTGGTGTTTCCATGTAACTTTAAAGGGATGAAGCCTCCTTCAGATCATACGCCTCATTGCAGGAGTTGCAATTTATTTCCCTGCCCACTTTCCCTCGACTTCTGCTTCATCTGATTCTACTGGAATTCCAACTGGAATAAGCACAAAAACGTTGCTGCATGTAAAGAAAGCCAGTGTGGATGTGACACAGAGCGTGCTCTGTCAGTTTCCCCACATCAAGAGTAACGACAGGTAAAAGAGGTCTGTGAAAAAGAGATGATAATGAGAAGGTAATCTTTTAAGATTGTGCTGCTCACCATAGAACACAAGGCATATTTACACACAAAAAAAAAACTTTCAATACATTGTCAAGCAAAATAATAATAATAATAATAATATTGATTAAAAAAACAGAATCTTCTGTAACAGATCTTATCCACACATTTTTCATCATTCTGCCAGTTATGCATCAGAGAATCACTGTTAAGTTCTGACTTCTTTAGCATTCCCAGTCATTCACAATACTGTTGGGACAGTTGGGTATTAATTAACAGCTCAGTTCAAAGATAGCAGTTACTGTTTACTGATTGTCAATAAGCATGAAGGTACTGGAGGACAGTGTCATCTGCTGGGCAACAGGGCTTCACTACAGAACAAAGGCACAGGTCTGTGGAACTTGTGGTCATTTTGGATAAATAAACAAAATGTACCAAACACTAGCTCTTTGTTGAAGCTTAAGCGTTCATTTGTAAAATAGAGAAAGCTATTCATTCTTGTTTTCCAATTACATTTCCTGAAGCCCCACCTGCCTCACTTCTCCTCTTCCTCTAACTTTTATCTACTCTCTTCCATCTCTTTCTAAATTAGAAACCTCTCCGCCTGCATTCAGGACCTGCCCGGCTGCAGGAAGTGAAGAGTCTGCCAACAATGTTCTGCAAACACTGATCATCATCACCTTCGTCGTCGTCGAGCGGCAACGCACACTCCAACATTCAATTAGTAAGGCACGTAGCTCGTTACTTTCAAAACCCAAGCACACTTGGCAAATAAGCAAACACTTCTTTAAGCCACAACAAAAGAAAACAGGTAGGCCTACATGTAATAACAATTATAATAATAATGTAAATAATATTAACCACAATAATAAGCAGCATGATGTGATACTATCACATGGTAGCATGTGATACTATCACATGTTTGGCTGTTGTAAGAACATGCTGCTTTGTGTTTTTGTGGCTGCCTCCAGAGGACAGACGAGGCTGGTTAAGTTAAAATATAACTGTGGGACTGATCTTTGCAAAACAGTTGTAAAATTGTGCATCTTGGCGAATGTGAGTGTGTATTTGTGTGTGTGTGTACTTTTACTTGTACAGCTTTCGTCCCTAGTGATGGTCCTCTAACACTCGAGGCTCCGACACATGCGCGGTAGCTCATTGAGGCAGTTGTATTGAACCACTGTACTGAGGTGTGGTTTGGTCACTGACGTTTGAAGCACTTGAGTGACGTTCGAAGCAGGTGAGTGCTTCAAACGCCACACGGATCACCAGATTGGTTCGGTTTGTCATGTGAATCAGGTGGCGGGATTGAGTGTGTTCAGAGATAGAATAGCTCTGTATTGTGGCGTTCATTTGTAGAGTAGGTCGGTTTGTTGCGTTTGTTAGGTGTTTTGAGAGTTAGCAGTGTTGATAGTGTATTTCTGGAGAATCAGTGTATATAGAGCAATAGATATATAATATATAAATTAGATTGATATAAAGAGTTATATAGAAAGGTATATAGATATATAATCCTAAATAACATTAGATATAGATAAGACATATAGATTCATTACATATAAACACACACACACACACCAGCCTCATAGAAAAACTGTTATTTCTTAATGAAAACTCATAAACAGTTACACAAGCTCACCCACTGCCCTGTTCTTCAAACACACCCTCTTTACCCACGTACACGTAAACCTCTTTACCACGAAGCCCAAAACATACCATGATATAATCTGTATTTGTACCAGTGCCATGTGAAAATGACATCAGTCTGTATTTCTAGAGCACATCTCATGAATGTACCAGCACCCTTTCAGTGTTTCACAACAAGGCCAGGCCAGGGTGTCTCATTGTATAGCTGTAGAAGGCAACACCCTGACCAAAGGGTCAAGAGCCTTCAGGTGCTCATCGTAAATGTCGGCACTGAAGGATATGGTTTTTCCATAATCCCTTGCCGTAATTCAGACACCCTGGCCTCTGGTCAGGGTGTCGCCTTCTACAGCCATACAATGAGACACCCTGGCCTCTGGTCAGGGTGTCGCCTTCTACAGCCATACAATGAGACACCCTGGCCTCTGGTCAGGGTGTCGCCTTCTACAGCCATACAATGAGACACCCTGGCCTCTGGTCAGGGTGTCGCCTTCTACAGCCATACAATGAGACACCCTGGCCTCTGGTCAGGGTGTCGCCTTCTACAGCCATACAATGAGACACCCTGGCCTCTGGTCAGGGTGTCGCCTTCTACAGCCATACAATGAGACACCCTGGCCTCTGGTCAGGGTGTCGCCTTCTACAGCCATACAATGAGACACCCTGGCCTCTGGTCAGGGTGTCGCCTTCTACAGCCATACAATGAGACACCCTGGCCTCTGGTCAGGGTGTCGCCTTCTACAGCCATACAATGAGACACCCTGGCCTCTGGTCAGGGTGTCGCCTTCTACAGCCATACAATGAGACACCCTGGCCTCTGGTCAGGGTGTCGCCTTCTACAGCCATACAATGAGACACCCTGGCCTCTGGTCAGGGTGTCGCCTTCTACAGCCATACAATGAGACACCCTGGCCTCTGGTCAGGGTGTCGCCTTCTACAGCCATACAATGAGACACCCTGGCCTCTGGTCAGGGTGTCGCCTTCTACAGCCATACAATGAGACACCCTGGCCTCTGGTCAGGGTGTCGCCTTCTACAGCCATACAATGAGACACCCTGGCCTCTGGTCAGGGTGTCGCCTTCTACAGCCATACAATGAGACACCCTGGCCTCTGGTCAGGGTGTCGCCTTCTACAGCCATACAATGAGACACCCTGGCCTCTGGTCAGGGTGTCGCCTTCTACAGCCATACAATGAGACACCCTGGCCTCTGGTCAGGGTGTCGCCTTCTACAGCCATACAATGAGACACCCTGGCCTCTGGTCAGGGTGTCGCCTTCTACAGCCATACAATGAGACACCCTGGCCTCTGGTCAGGGTGTCGCCTTCTACAGCCATACAATGAGACACCCTGGCCTCTGGTCAGGGTGTCGCCTTCTACAGCCATACAATGAGACACCCTGGCCTCTGGTCAGGGTGTCGCCTTCTACAGCCATACAATGAGACACCCTGGCCTCTGGTCAGGGTGTCGCCTTCTACAGCCATACAATGAGACACCCTGGCCTCTGGTCAGGGTGTCGCCTTCTACAGCCATACAATGAGACACCCTGGCCTCTGGTCAGGGTGTCGCCTTCTACAGCCATACAATGAGACACCCTGGCCTCTGGTCAGGGTGTCGCCTTCTACAGCCATACAATGAGACACCCTGGCCTCTGGTCAGGGTGTCGCCTTCTACAGCCATACAATGAGACACCCTGGCCTCTGGTCAGGGTGTCGCCTTCTACAGCCATACAATGAGACACCCTGGCCTCTGGTCAGGGTGTCGCCTTCTACAGCCATACAATGAGACACCCTGGCCTCTGGTCAGGGTGTCTGGTGGGAAGAACAGGGCAGTGGGTGAGCCTGTGTAACTGTTTGAGTTTTCATTAAGAAATAAGAGTTTTTCTATGAGGCTGGGGTGTGTGTGTGTGTGTGTGTTTATATGTAATGAATCTATAGGTCTTATCTATAGCTAATGTTATTTAGGATTATATATCTATATACCTATCTATATAACTCTTTATCTATATCTATCTAATTTATATATTATATATATATATTGCTCTATATACACTGATTCTCCAAAAATACACTATCAACACTGCTAACTCTCAAAACACCTAACAAACGCAACAAACCGACCTACTCTGCAAATGACCGCCACTATACAGAGCTACTCTATCTCTGAACACACTCAATCCCGCCACCTGATTCACATGACAAACCGAACCAATCCGGTGATCCGTGTGGCGTTCGAAGCACTCACCTGCTTCGAACGTCACTCAAGTGCTTCAAACGTCATTGACCAAACCACACCTCAGTACAGTGGTTCAATACAACTGCCTCAGGAGCTACCGCGCATGTGTCGAAGCCTCGAGTGTTAAAGAACCATCACTAGCGACGACTCCCACACTCTTACAACCTGATCACCACCCTCAGTCAGGGTGCCGTTTCTATATGCATTTACTGGTGGTGCATGCTGGTAGATGGGGACGGCGCCAATTTGTCAATTCCCCACACAGTAATATGATACATCAGACCTGGACTGGTAATCGGGTATACCGGGCATTTTCCCCGGTGGGCCGACAGTCAACAGACAGACAACCAATCAGGATATAGCAGCTTTCGAGAGCGGCCCCACACCTTTCTCTGCACTGATCCCCGCCAGTTTCATAGTGTTGAGCGTGAAGCGGAGGAAAGGATGTGCGGAGAAGTTGCGGGCTTAAAGATAAAAAAAATCTCGCTATAGACGCTGCAAAATGTGCTAAAATAACAGACGTATTCTCTGGAGGGGCCGCTGTAGCCTCCACGTCCTCTGCAGCCCAGGTTGAAGGTGAACAGGGAGAGGAGCAGCCAGAGACTGCTGACAGGGAACCCGAGGGACAGAGTGACCAGGGAAGTGTAGCACAGGCACAGCAGGTAAGCAGGTAGTAATGTTAGGATAATACCGGGACTTTTAGGTGATGGACAGGCATGAAAATCGCTCACCTTTCAGCGAAATTCGCCGTTTTGAAGCCAAAACAGGTGACCTACGTGAATCGTGTAAAATTACATGAGAATGGTGAGCAATGAATAATGTTCTTATTTCCTGTCGCAGCAGTTGCCTTAAATTGTTTTTGTTCCGTGCGAGTTTTTTCTACAGCATCACTGCAGTTAGTATGAGATTTTTCTGATTATTATCAAAAAAATAAAAATGTACTCTAAAGATACTAAATGTTTTGATGGTTTAGATAGTTGCACAGTTTTTCCAGGTAGTTCCAAATATTTTTATTTTGAATTTGTTTTTTTAGGTTTTCTATTTATCACTTAATAAATTGTAATAATCTCTCCCTCTCTTCCTGTCTAGTCAAGCCAGGCTGTTGAGGTAGCAGTTGAGGAGAGAGAAGAGAGAGTGTTATAATATTTGTGAAATCTATTCCAAATATTTGAAGCTGTCATTTACTGGGGGCTCTCCTCTCTCCGCTTCCAGGTGGACTGCCAGCCAACTTGCTCCTGACCTTGTGTGCAAGATGCATTTGAAATAAACCATTGAATGTGTAGGTACTGCGAGTTTGCTGGTGGTTTTTGGGAGCTGGGATTTTTCCTTTAAATGTTACGCCATGGTTTCCCCTAGGCCAAGACGTAACAATAGTAAAATACATTGCCTCGGGCAACACATACATAAATTAGTTCGTTGTGCACCGCTAATTATGAGGGGCCGGTCTAAGCCAAAAAAAAACAGGGCCGTTTTTTTGTCCCAGTCCAGCCCTGCATATGGCTTCTCACCTGTGAGTATTCGTATATGAGTTTTCAGTGTTGATGCCTGGAAGAATCTTTTCTCACAGGTGTTGCACAAATATGTCCTCTCACCTGTGTGGATTCTCAAGTGTGAACAGTGAATCTCTGACACGGGAGAGTTGTGCACATTGTCACTGTGAATTTTACTTCTGTGATGTATCTTCTGTGGCTCTGGATCTCTGGTTGATACTGGGATCTCACACTTGCCTCGTTTGTGATCTCGGCTCTCAGTTAACTGAGGGTTGTGAGAGAGGAGCTGGTGGTCACTGCTTGGTTCTGGTACCACAGAGTTTAGTTTAACTGGTATGTTGAGTGCTGACTCTCTCCCTGCTGCACTTTGAGTTTCATCAGTATTCATGTAGAGACTCTGATCTTCTCTGTGGTCACTTTCCTCTTTAATCTGTGAAGAATCTTGGTCCAGGCTGGAGTTCCACTCCAGGTTACAGAACTGCAGGTCAACGAGAACCTCTTCCTCCTCCTCACAAACGTGTTGCTGTGGGAGCTCTAGTGCGACAAAGGAACACTAGAGTAAATTAATAGTGTGATAATAGAAAAAAAATAAATATCTGACCATATAGCATTATTACAGCTTTGTACACCTATCCTGTGCAGCTTTATTTCAGGTTTCCAAACGACAGCCAGCAGTCTGCGCTGACGATCAATCTCTTCCTCACACTTGACAACAGTTTTTTCAAGGACTCTGAATATTTCCGCAGTGGCAGCGGTTAGCCACTCGTTGATAAACTCCTTCCGAAACCAAACCTTAGACATTGTTGCTTAAGTATAAGTGAAACATTTATCTGTGCTGCAACTTCAAAACCCTAGCCCTGTGAAATCCGGAACTCCATGCAGTTTATATGTGTACATAGCACCTGTTGTTTACTTCCGGTGGGTGTCACCCTCTTAAATTCCGACATCAGTAGACACGGAGCTTGTCATTCCGACGTCATTTGCTTTTATTTTATTTAAAATTTCTGTTTAATGCCAGCAGTAGAGGTGTACATATAGATTATGGAAATGGCCCCTATCATTGTCACATTTAAATATAATGCTGGATTTTAAAATCGAATGCCATAATGTGTGGCATTTTTATCTAACACCTAGCTAGTCGGAAATATGAGTAACAGTCATATCAGGGGCAGAAATGAGGGTAGTTCAACAAACTGTGGTGCCAATTTTCCAAACTGTATATGTGTGTTCTTTTTGTAAGGCCGCTATGTACAAGGCCACCTTATACTGTTACATAATATTATTCTATATTAACCTTCAAAGACTGTTACTCAAAAAGAAAGTACCAGAGCAACTGTTATGTAAGAATGTTTAATGGTTGGTGTCTCAGAAAAGTTATACAATCGGGACAATTAGGAAACCAACAGAAACCAGGACTCCAACAATAACAGAGCCAATAATAAAATCACTCCAAAAGCATACAAAAAAGAGAAAAAGGGAGCATGGTTAGAGATGCCTCAACTTGCCCAGACATACCCCTGGTCTGAATACACCTGCAACCTACACTATAAAAGATGATCAGTTGGTGAAAAGTTGGTTGTTTTGAAAACAGCTTGGGCTTTGTACTCCATGTTGAAGAATAAAGCTCTTGGGCAGGACCAGACTTCAACTGGCCCTGGACTGGGTCCACAGACCGGCCTGAAAAATCCACATCAAAACATATCTGACAGTATTCTATGTTAAACTAAAATATTTTGACCCCTTCACAATGGTAAATTTTCTATATTAAATTACGTTATGTGCTGACTGCACTCTCCTTAATGGCTGCTTTCATTTCTGCAGTTCACTATATGTCGCTGTGATTTCTTTTTGGCCAAGCTTCATAGCTTCAACTCTTTTTGCGACACAATCTTGAAGAAGTGTCAGTGAGAAGCTTCATGAGGCTTCGCCTGCCATGAGCCATTACAACTGAACCATCTCCCACAATTACAAGGCTACTTGCCTGTGTGTGTTCTTATATGCCTTGTCAGTTGAGACACACCAACATATCGTTTCCCACTGGTGTTGCAGGGATATGGCTTCTCACCAGTATGGGCTTTTCCAGTGTGGACTGTCAATTCACTATGACGTGTGAAAGCTTTTCCACACGCAAGACTATGGTTTTTCACCAGTGTGGATTCTTGTGTGCTTTTTAAAATTTGACAAATGACAAAATCTCTTACCACAGGTGTTGCAAAGGTATGGTTTCTCACCTGCATGAATTCTCAAGTGGATTCTGTAGTAACCGCCATGTCGGAAACCTTTCCCGCATGTTTTACAAGTGTAGGGTTTCTCACCTGTGTGGACGCCCATATGCTGTTTCAATCCTGACGTGTCACTAAATCTTCTCCCACAGGTGGTGCAGGGATACGGCTTCTCACCTGTATGCGTTCTCATGTGGATATTTAATTTGGACTTGTACTTAAAAGCTTTCCCACAAATGTCACAGTGTACCTTTTTACCTGTGCGGGTACTCAGGTTAGAGTTATTTACACAGCTACTGCGAAGTTTACTTTTGTGATGTCTCTTCTTTGACTCTGGCTCTGCTTTTTTAGTTGATATGAAGACTCCACATTTGAGTCCTTTGCGATCTTGGCTCTCAACTACATGAGAGTTGTGAGAGAGGAGCTGGTGGTCACTTTCCTTGTAAGTGGGAATCAGTGTAAGGGTATTGTCCTCCTGCTTCAGTACAAGCAGCTCTCCTTCCTGACTGGTGCAGAGTTCCTCCTGTTCCTCTTTAATCAGTGGAGGTTCTGGGACCTCTTGATACACACTGGAGTTCCTCTCCAGGTTACAGAGCTGCTGGTCAGCAAGAACCTCATCCTCCTTAGAGGCAAGTTGCTGTGGAAGGTCTGGAGAGACAATGGACATATGTAGGTTACTAATGAAATGTTTTAAAAATTATAAAATAATTAAGAGGCTAAGTTTAAACCAACAGGAGGCTGCCTGTCTGTTTGTTTTTTAAGATAATTAAGGTTTGACAGACCTATCCTGTATAACTTTAGTTCCGGTTTCCAAAGGCTCTCCAGCAGTCTGCGCTGACGGTCGATCTCATCCTCGTACTTTATTATAGTCTTTTCAAAAACTCCGAATATTTCTTCAGCAGCAGCACTTAGTCTCTCGTCGATTAACCTTTTAAAACTCTGGAATGTGGACATTTCCATTTAAACGGTCTAGCTAGCTCACTTTTCTAGGCAGGCAGCGAGGGGCAAAAAACGGGGAAAAAAACCTCATCCAATAACAATGGTTACCGGTATTCAAGTAACGAAAATGATTTAATTTCGTTTACTACTAAATGTAAAACCAATAGTCATTAAAGCACCGAGATCCGAAAGCAATGAGCGGTTTAGCTGCGGAGCACTTTCCCCGATGAGCACGAGTCAGGAGGGTTGAACAATAGATACAATTCGTTTGTCTCCGGGGGAACAATTTCGAGACGGAACTGTTTCCGGTAGTCGGTTACTTGTGTGCGTCAACGTTGGCTTACGTTTAATAAAAACATAAATAATAGAGATGTTTTTAGATGGTTTATTTTAGCTCGACGTGTTAACCCGGTTCTAGTATACTCTGTATCAATGGGTGCATATTACTGTGCCATATGTAGGCAAACAACATTCAACGGGAAGGGACATATCTTCGGAAAAAATCATCAGAGCAGACTGAGAGTGGTTCTTCTTAAATTCTTAGAAAAAGTAAGTAGGTTAATGCCAACTAATTCACACTGGTGTCTAATATTTTGAGTATTTTGTGCACACGTTGTCTTCCACCTTGCTGAACTTGATATGTTTGCGTACTAACGCTGATGCCAGCTGCCAGCCGTGGTCAAAATCCAAATAACCGAGTCGTGTCATCTTTTGAGTAACACTGATCTTTAGCCTTTTGTTTGGTATTCAGTCGTTTGTTTTACTGTTCATCATCCCTAAACAGTGTCCAATAATAATGAACAACCTCACAACCTCAGCCATAGTAATAGTGCAACTTTTATGTTTTCCTGTGGTTATTTCATCCACTGTTTCCCAGGTGAAGGAAGCTCGCCGAACACTTAAAAAGCCCCAAGTGGAAAAGTTCGACTGCACCCAGCACAAGCAGACATTCTGGTGTTACTGCTGTGAGCTTGAAGTCGACAGAAACGTTACAGACGGCAACATGACTGTGCTGTACGGAGGCTTGTTAGAACACATGGCCACGTAAGTTTTACTTGAGCTTATTTTGTTTGTCTTGCTTTGATATTTTTTATATCTTTTTATAGCCTTTGTTGTTTTGTAGAAATATAATGTAATACGTAATTTACCCAGGGGTGGCCAGACCTTTGCATGTAACTATATACTACAATAAAGCTCTAATACTTCAAACTAATAAGTATACATTTGTCAAATGTCTGTGTGCTTGGCAAAATTATCATACTCCTGCGCTTGTCATTAAAAAATTTTGTGATAAACTGCTTCCGTCCCCTGGTCACTGGTTGACATTTCAAATGTACATGGTTTCAGCCCAGAACACAGGAAAAATACACACAAGTTCTGGTGGGAAAATAAGGCTGATCCCAAGCTTAGAGACAAGGTCATCATCACAGAGAAGGAAAGTGAAAGGTAGGCCCAGTGAGCTAAAAGGCTAATAAAGTTTGTTTGGAAAATAAAAGATTCTCTGTGTGGATCTTTACTTACTACTTTTTTTTTTTTTTTTAAAGATTTAAAGCTGAACTCCCAAACGTGTTAGAATCATTTGTGGAGAAGGAGGATGAATTCATTAAACAGGTAATGCAAAATCACTTTTTGGGCTAAAAAGAAGTGCTTTGTTACCAGATTTGAAATCTACAGATGGCAATGTGTTTTTTTTTCTTGTTTTTCTTTTCATGGCTGCAGCAAGCTGACTATATCCGGTCCCAGGAGAAGCATCGTCAAGAGGTCCTTCAGTCTCTTTTAGAGGTTTGTTTTCCTAGGAAGCAGTGGCAGTATCCATCACTGTGGCCTTAACTGTTGTTTTTCATGATTTTGAGTTGCATGTAAAGCAGGAAATCCCACCATTCTGCAGCTAAGTGATTGTAACTGCCAAAACAACAATCCTCTGGAGAACCTGTTTAACTCTAAAATAGTTGGGGTTGGTGAAACTTCCACATCAGGTTTTGGTAAAAATTAGATGGAGATGGAGAATAAAGAGATGAGGTGAGAAGAGAGGTGTATGTTAACTTTTGGGGGCAACTAGTGTGTGAGGACTGTGATGATCAAAGCTGAGATGACGCATGATTAGCAGTCAGACTTCCTCTGTGAACCACTGTGTTGGCTTTTCCTGAATCAATATCAGCGTGACGCAGAGCCAGAGTTGTTCAATGGACCCAATGGCACAGACATGTCAGCGGAGGATACTGTCAGGTAACACAGTGTCTACCTGTTTCATTCTATCTTGTTTTTTTGAAGTGTATCATCAGTAGTGCTTGAAATTACTTTTGTTTGGGATTCATCTTGTTGTCTGGGGAACAGCTCTCAGTTTACATCTCAGGGATCAGACCAGCAGCCAGGTAGCAGCTTCGTCGATTCAGTGGTCGAAGTACCGTGGGCTGCAACAGGACAAGGCCTGACTTTCATAGGCTATCAGGTAGATGGGCAGCTATCATTAATAAAGTGCTTAATAACAAACCTTTTTTTTTTTAACACAAGCACAATGACCTTACTTACCTTACTACCTTTACTCTGTTACAGGATTCATCAAACAGTGGAAATGTTCATACAGGTACGGTGATATATGAATTTATGTAATGGTTAAGTATCTCAACTTACCAGGCAGTTGTTTTAACAGTCACCTCATACGTGGCCTTTACTGTGTGATATAGCACCATTGATGATTTCCCTGAAGTTTAGTAATCCTAATATTACACTTCATAAAAAAGTAAGGTGCCTCCTCTGTAAAATGCTCATGTATTCTGTGTGCATTTAGAGAGTTTTATGTGTCATAATCAATACAATCAAAAAAGAATATACTATATACTATAAAAAATATATCATAGCTATGTTTGGGAAATCCTTATTTTGCTAGATTCAGGTAAGTTCTGTTTTTCAGATTATTGTCTTATCTTCATTGGATGAGTTTGGTGGAGGTATATTTTGTGCTTATAGTAATATTGCTTTGCCACCTGTCACTCTTAGAGCTATATCCTGCGTGGTCCTAAAGAGAAACATTTTATTTGCATGTATAGTAAGGGTTTCCTTGGTCTTAATAAAATATTTAATGTTGTTGTGTTTTCCATGCTTTTCAAAGCTTCTGCAGAAACCTTGTGTCTCCAGTACTTATGATCTTAGTTCATCTCTTGCATGTGTTTGATGAAGAGTAATAATTTTGCCTCTCTGTGCCATAGGCGCTGTTCCTCCTTGGCTCCAGGATGATCCTCTGGAGGGGACCTCCAGTGCTACAGCACATCCAGAGATTGGCCCGTCACTGCAAGAGTTCCTCAAACAAAGTAGGAATCACACACAGATTTTTTTATGTTGTGTGTTATGCAAATTTGTTGTCAGATCAGCAGTTTTTCTCAAAGAAATCTTCCAGCCTTGATGATAATTTCCATGAGAAGTATGTGTTACTGGTTGCTGTCACATCAGTTGTAGTAACCAGGGAACTTATGACTCATCTTCTGCTGTTTTTATGGCTTTGTTCTCTGCTCCTGTGATGTGAAATCACAGCAACAAATTCAGATATAGGTACCACTTCTGTACCTTTAAAAATCATGACAATTAAGCAGTATCAACACATTTGTGATCGTAACCTTTGTAAGTCTCATTGATACAAATATTTCCACCAGGTAGACTTAAAGTAAAACAGTCAAAGTCTCACTAAGATAGGAGTATAATTAAAATGAACTCATCCGTCTTTTTCCAGAGGAGCAAGAGAAGCTGAGGAAGCTTCCACCGAACAGAGTTGGGGCCAACTTTGATCACAGCTCACATACAGACGCCAACTGGCTTCCTTCTTTTGGTAGAGTGTGGAACAGTGGCCGACGCTGGCAATCGAGGTGAGATCACTTCGCTCTTCACTACACTTTAGGACTAACTTACGTTTGATATCCTACAGTATGTGAGTGTGTTTGAACAGAGGAATTATTTATTAGAGACAGCTTTTCCCAAAATGTAAAATCTGCTCTACTAGAAGTTCTCATCAGTGTGCATAGATAAGCTTATTGCAGTAACGTGTTATGATAGTTAATTTAGATGTTTTTAAGGATCAAGTGTTTTGTTTTTTACCTAATGCCTGCTTCTTTTTTTTATAGACATTCAGTCTTCCTGATGTGCTCTTTTTTTGTTTTTGTTTTTTTTCAAAGTCAGTCTCATACTTGCTGTAAACCCCACAAATGGTACTCCTTTTTGTCTGCTTTATAACTGGAAAATTGTGGATACATATGCAACTCTACATTATTTATTCATATCTGTATAAATAAACAAGGTGCATTCACTTTTCTGGATGCCAGCTGTGTAATGTATTTAAGTATAAACTAAATATTTAGCTCTAGATAGTATAGAAAAGAAGAAGGTGCTGTTGGCTCATGACATTTAATTATCTACCAGGCAACTGAAACTTGTGAAAGTAAAAAAGATCTGTGCAGGACAGTCACCTACCAGAGTTGCCATTATGTAGGCAATGGAAATCATCCTGTCATTATTCTAGTACCAAGAAATGACCTCTATACTAATGTAATTTATTGGTGAGCATCATGGCCGTCACATAATTATCTCTACTGCCAGAACATAAATACTAAAACCCTTTTTATTGAACACTTACTATTGTATTTTATTGGTATATAAATATTGTTGTCCCTAGCCAATCATTAAAAAGCCACATAATGTTTGATTTTCAGTTCAGTACATTAACGTCGCTGGTCTCTGCATACAAATGTGACGTGTCCCCCCCCCCCCCCCCAACAGGCACCAGTTCAGACAAGAAGAAGGGCAGAAGAACAGACAAAAGAGGAAGAGGGAGCACAACACAGAAGGATCAAAGAAAGCAAAAACAAGTGAATGTCTGACAAACTCTGACAACGCTTAAAACCAAGCATGCTGTGTGAGAATTTATGAGTGTAGGGATGTATATAGTTTCCAAGATGTAAATGAGGTTTTTATACTATTTGTGAGGGGTTGTACTTGGTTGAAGTGCTCAGGCCGACTGGACACTAACCTTTTCTGTAACATAAACAGTAAAGTCTGCAGTAAAGATATTAACTTGGTAGTGCCTGTTGGAGATATTTATGTGAAAATGTCACCTTTGATTATTGCATTTATTTTGTATAAAAACAGCATGGTGAGCTCATGTGTAATCACTCAACAACACCCTTCTGCACACTCAGATTAAAACCAAACTGGTCACTGAGCTACTTTTTATTTAATCAGCTGCAAATCTGTGACTTCAGTCAAAGACACACAGAGCAAGAAGCCTCATTGAAATTCATATCCTGCTCACATTCTCCCACCAGATGGGAGCTCTTTGAAATCTGAGGACAGTGTGACTGTTCCGGCAAGTAAACAGCAGGGGGCGCAAGGCACTCACCTAGCAAAGGCACTTCTTGCGTGTTCAGAGAGAAGTTGACATAAAGGCAAATCTCTTTATGCCAAACCTAAACTGTATTATCCATTTTTAAACATGTTCTTTTTTTGCAAAAATATAAGATATTTAATCATGACAGGGTTTTTTTGTAGCTGAGTATTTTTTCTATTTCTCAGATTTTGACCTATCAGTATTATTTTGTAAACAATCCACAGCAGTAATACCTATAATGTTCTCAGTGTTTCTCTACAATAAACACATCTCTTTTTTGTGGTGAACCTGTACACTAAATGATGAGCTTTCATTTCCCTTTTCAGATCATGTTATGTGATGGGAAAGGCTTAAAGGCCACATATGCAAATGTTTGTCACTTTAAGATAAGATATGATAAAATGTGAAAACAAATATAAATGTTCAAAAATAGTGTATTGTAAGTCTTTTGTCTCTAGAATGAGAACTTTAGATTCAGTGCTCTCTAAAACAAGACAGTTCAGCCTCTTTTTGAATCCTTTATTATACAAAGAAGGATGTTAATTTCTATGAGTAAAGCTTAAAATAAGGCTTTTTTTTAAGGACTCACTTGATAACTCGTTTTGTGATAGGTATTATGATTTGGCTTTAATTGAATGCAATATACTGTAGCATAGCACAGCTAGGATAAAAATGACTGTTACTGTGTGAAATATGCAGCAGTTGCCAAGAGGAACATCAGCACACAGATGGATGAATTCCAAGAGTAAGTAAATGCAACATCCTATATTCCACTCCCTGAGCTTACAGAAGGCCCTTCTTTTATCTCTACAGGCCTCCTCATCCCCACAGCAAAGTGTGATCAGGCTCCAGTGTTTCTCCGGGTAGATGGGCGTGGATCTCAGTGCAGCCGCAAAGCAATATGGGGATCCAACGTGTAGCTGATCTATTCTTAGCTCTGTGACAACATGGCTAGGGCTGTTTCAGCACAAGCGGAAGAAAAGAAGGGGGTTACCGTGTATGCATATGATTTCAAATGTAACCCTTTCCGTATATAATTTTTACCACATGCTAATGTCAGTGCTGTATAGCTGTATTAAGTTTTTGTTCAGTACATCAGTACTTGGTTTACCGTAGTTTTCTGTTAAATATTAGAGGATCTACTAACAGTACGAGAGTCACCCTCAGCAGTAAAGAATGGGAGGAGAGAAAAAGCACGTGTACTGGGCGTTTCTTGGGTTAATCCATAGTCCAATCACAGAGCGAGATTTTTTTGAATAAATCTACATGTTTTAAAGACGGACAAATCCCTGCGTTCTGATTGGTCAAGGGGAGAAGAAGCGGCCAATCGCTTAAATGACAGGCGCTCAGCTGGCCGTGAAGCCCCGCCTCTTTCATATTAACTAGCAAACCCCGGAAACGTTGTCGCTTAAAGGGACAGGAGAGGAATTTCAGGCAAGGGTTGAAACAACGAAAACAGCTGCAAGCACAAAAAAAAGAGACAGGCACAGAGAGGAAGGGACGTAGACAGCCAGCAAAGCAGTCAAGCTATGTGGCAAGACGAGACTGAAACTGACCGATTATTTTACCCGTCAGTCATCCACAGCTAAGACGGCTAACGGCTTTTAGTCGATTTTCGCGTCCTTAACGTTAGCAACCTGGAATCCGACAACGCAGCAGTCAACACGGCAGAGAGATAACAAAAAAAGGCCAAACTCCCAGACGACAGGGACGCGTCAGTTCAGACTGTGTTTCTGCTCCTGTGTCCACCGTTTTTGTTTTTGGTGTTTTTATTAGGTGAGTAGGCTTTAAAACCTTTAGACCTGGCTAGCTAGCTACCTCTTAATCTTCTGCATTGTGTGAACTTTAAATATAGCTATGGATAGGTGGAAATTGCACAAAGGTTCAGGTTGTTTAAGAATTTCTGAATGGTTTCAGTTAAATGTTTGAACTTACAGGTGATCACGGTCGTCATTTTCTTTATCAGTCTGTGAAATTGAGCAAAGAATGAGTGGAATCCAGTCTAAGCCAGCTGATGACCTGCCAGTATCTTGCAGGGTGTAGGGGGCGTTCCCCTGCTTTGTCTGCTTTCCTCACCGTTTCTTTATCTGTGTGTGTATGTGTATGCATTCTGCGGTGCTTAGGGACAAAGTGATAGAAACCTAAGTGCATCAGTCACCGTCGTGGGTGTATGTGTCTCATCAAAATACATGTGTAAATATTTAATTTTGTTGTAACTGCTCTGCACCCTCATGCCCTCCTGGGATTGAGCATATATGGGCTGTACAAGAAGGAGGGATCAGCCAGCACTGGCATATATCTGTGAGATTATGACTGTAGCTCAGCGGGTAGAGTGATGATGATCACTGTAAAGCTTACAGGAGAGAGGATAGCACTGAGTGCAGTGGGCGTATTGTTCCCTTGGATTGCACTTGGGAGTTGCATTGCATCATGCAGTGAAGGGAGCATTGTTGGTACTAAACTGTTGTTACAGTATATATAAAACCAATAAAGTGTGAGTAGAGGCAGTTATTACAATGTCATTATGTTCAGCTGCTATTTCCTACTTCCTCCCATTGTCCTGACAAGCAGGGCATGATGGCATTGACATACACATTAGGCACACGTGTATGCAGTCACACTCACTCTACATCACCCATACAGCACACGTGCACATGGGAATCCGCCAGATGTCTCACACGCATATACACACATTACTGCAGCAAATCCATCTGCAGGTGTACATTTTTTCTCTCTATTGCTTGTCCTTGCATTGGTCTGACAGCGCCCCCCCCCACTTCTCTGTCTGAGAGAAACCAGGGGGCTTTGTCCTCAGCTGAGTGTGACGTCATGCAGATCTTTGCTGTGAAACAACCCTGAAGGCGAGGTGCATGTTGTTCAGCAGTACTGGGTCTGGGCTTGTCATGTGCACAATCATGCTTTGACCTAAGTTTAATCCTATGTCTGTTCAGGTGAGACAAAGAAACTGAGAAAACCCTCTCACATCAATAGAAAAAGAAGGGAGATAGTGAACAAAAACTGAGTAAGGATGAGCGTGGGACATTTTTAGCATAGAAGAAAAGCCAGGAATCCCCAATGATGACTTGCATGTTTGCTGACTTCAAAATTTATAACTACTCGGGGAAACATATTGTATGTTTCTCTGTGTACTGTTTTCTTATAGTAACATATGGAGCCACCACTGCCTTGTTAAGCTTTTTAATAGTTGATTACATCATGGTCAATATGATGCTGACTTGAGACTCATAAGAGCTCAGTTTCTCCTGCTTCTGTCTGAATAGATTAGGCCCAGACTAGCAATTTTACAGCCTGTGTCAAACATTGGCCTGCAAGAGGCTCTTCTTACCTTCCCTACGGTTCAGCTGCAATATACAATCTTATTCATCTGTAGTTCAGCTGATTATGACATTAATGGATGCAAGTTAAGGGACACCATTCAAGCTGTGGTCATCTGTGCACCCAGCCTATGTATGTTTGACCAAATGGATTTTACCTTCCATGCCTCTTACGGCTATCTGACTGAGTGGTTATGGTTGCATTTCTCCCTTTTAGCATCTGTACCTGGCAGCTCATTTTATGTGTGTGGAAAGTGGGGGTGGCTAGTAAACGCTTTGAGCTGATGAAGGCTTGTTGTCAGCCCTCCAATGTGTCTCTGCAGGATTTGATGTCAGAGATTACAGATGATTATGTGGGTTAGATCCAGTACGCAACAATTCTCTGGGGCTATATTGATCTCTAGTGTGTCTGTTTGTGTCTATGTGAGAGTGTATGCATGGGTTTTATTATACTTGTGTCATAATGAGTGCTAAATTATGTCTCCTAAATAAAGAGATATTTAGCCATTAAGGGTGTAAATATAAGGTGAAGAGAAGGGAAGCTCCCCACAAATTTAGTTGTACGAGCATGTGTATCTTACTGTGAATACATGTTTTAATACATAGCCTTAAGCCATAACCAAGAACCAGTACTGACTGGTAGACTGACAGGAACAATGTTTCTCTCTTGTTTTAAAATACAGAAATGCTACCTCTCTTACTAGCTTCTCTTTAATGTAGTTTTCCTTTCTAAATGTCAGTATAAACCATGTTGCACTGCCAGTGCCATGTAAAAATGAAGGTCCTGCTATTCCCATGACCCTGAATGTCCTGCAGTGACTGGTAGAGTCCAACATTGTCCTTGGGTAACAACAACATTTAGTTTAGTTTTTTTTTGTTGTTGTTATTTTCCTTTAATGATAACCAAAAGTCCTCACACTTAAAAGACTGAAGAAAACCTCCAGAGGAAAGTATCTGGTTGTCACTTCTGAAGTGCTTTGTTTTAAAAAGAAAAAGACATTACAAGAATTCCATTATTATTATTTTGTCCTTAAAGGAGTGTGTGTGAGAATAAAAATGCATGTTTAAAATCATTTTCTCACCTTAATATTCCCAAGCTCCTAAAATAGTGCGTGTGCAGCCTTGACTGGTGCACCCTTAACTGAGACCCTCATTCTCTTATCTCTGGTCTTTATTCACACACACACACAAACCCACACACTAACTAAACCCAGCTTCAGGCTTACCATTAAAGGTCAGTTAGTCCACTTAACAGTCTGTCAATAAGAGGAACTAGTAAGTCCTCTTACAGACCTGCAGTGTCCATGTGTTTGTGACTGCGTTTTCCTAGCATTGACTGACTGTGGTTAATATATTAATCTATTTATAGGGCATGGAAGGGAATGCCAGGGAATTAAAGGATGCTTGGAGTAAGTGAGCATCTGGAGATCGTTTCAAATGTGGTGGAGGGTCTAAGTCTATTGAGTGTTAGGCATTGGAAAATACTGAGACTGTTTGTTAGAAACCAGAGTTACCTAATTAGTGCGACTGAAAAGTGAATGAACAAGGAAAGACAGAGCCACAAACTAAACCTGATGAAGTATTTATTTAGAATTTTATAAACGAATGTTTTAGCACATATCCACCACTGGGGATCAGTAGTAAAATACCTGCAGAATTGAAATATTTAGAATTGGCTAAAAAATTGGCTATTAAACATTACTATTTTATCACTCTGAGGATTGGAAACTCAAACAAAAAGACTGCACCGCTCATTTCATTTCCTTTATTCATACTCATGTTTCAATAATAGTTGGAAACCAGCATCACACCTTTTGAGAGACTGGAGTCTGGAAGTTTCTCTCTTGCTGAGTGCTCCATCTTTGTTTAGAGGGTTTGGTGGCTCCATCTATAGTGTTGACTGCTCTTCTTTATTCAAACACAGCTTACAACAGAAGTTCAGAGAGAGGAGGATGGCAAAATGACAGTACTACCTGCTGAATAAATCAACATGGTTTGACATTACACCCTGAGTGGCAAAGTGCAGTTCTGTACAGTGTGGATATGTGAGAGTTTTATATCTGGCTGTAATTGACAGACAGCAGTACTTGTAAGTCTACATTTAATTCATTTATCAAGCAAAAATGCCAAACATTTGCCTTTGAGATGAAATTAGTCTGTCATTTGAGTAGTCAATCAACAGATAAGTAATCAGCAACTATATTGATAATCAATTAATTGTTTTTCACTGTATCATGCAAATGTGCCTAACTTTCCCTAGTTCCAGGTTTCTAGGTAAAGGTAATATTTTTTTTTTATAGATTAGTCAATGAATCGATCGTTCAGGAAAATTATTGCCAGATTAACCAATGATGAAAACAATTGTTATTTGCAGCCTGAATTTGCTGGCTCAAGCTTTTCTCCATTTAATATTATCTTATACTGAATATCTTTGCATTTGCATGGTTGGGCAAAACAATCTGCAAAAGTGCCACAGTGACTACACTAATGCATAAATACTAAAACTAAAATATCTAGATGGATAGTGGAAGATGATACAGTGGGAAAATTGCACCAGGACAATTTAGCACAGCTCAGAAACCGCAGCTGTCCGTGTGCTGTTATTTGCTACATCAGTTTTGCATTGATAGTCATTGCTGTTTTGGTTTTCTTTATGCAAACTACTTACAAAAAATAATTTTATATGTGTTGTTGTTGATGGTCAACATATGTATTTTGGTAATAAAGAGCTGTTGCAGGAGCTTTGTGCACATAATTAACAATGACTATTAATAAGGAGTATCTTCTTGGGTGTTATTGATATCACAAAGAGGTTTAAAATCCAGAGCTGGGAGCCTCATAAGTGGGATGGGTTTCACTTTTGATCCTAATGAATGACTTAGCATACAAATACACAAGTTAAAAATAAAACTGTGTGTAGCATGTGAGCCATTTAGTCTGTTGATATAACGTCCACACAACCCCCAGAATCAATGAGTAGATGTTGGAAGGCAGATGCATCTCTGTGCATTATATAGGTCAACACAGAGCTTAACAGGCTAAGACCTGTTCACTCTCTGCCCCTCTCCCTCTCGTCCTTGTCTTGTCCCCTCTGTCCATTACTCTCCACTATCGTGTCATTTGTTTTGTTCCCCTCGTCTAGCATCAAAGCCCTCCATCTCTCTGTTCTGCTTTTATACCCATCTTTCCATCTTGCGGAGGCTGAGTATTTATGACAAGACTGGGCCTTTGTATGCATCATTTGTTAAATTGACTTTTATACAGATGAAAGAGCGCTCCCCTTTGGACAACTGTGACACCCACTCTTGGAAATTCATTAATAGTAATGTTTTACATAATGGATTTTTGTAAAGAAAAGAAAAAAACAAAACAAAACAAAACAATAATGACTTTAAGTAATGATCTAAAATGGAAAGGAAACGTTCTTTTGCACAGTTTATACCTGAAGTGAAGCTGTTGTATGTTGGGTTCACTTGAAACAGTCAGTTGCCCAGTCATGTTTTCCTGATATTACAAGAACACACACAATAGTGTATTTCATGCAAACCTGAATGCATCAGTATGTCTCATGTGCCAGAGAGTTTTAAAGCTGTGGTATACAGAAAACACCTTCAAGCAACACAGGGCTGTTCATGTGTATGTGTGTCTTTGTGTTTGTTTTCCACAGTTAAAGCCTAAGTGAAGTGAGTGCTCATCACACGGTAGGCCTACAGAAAGAAATGGAGCCCTCATGCCTTTTGTTTATCACTGGGGCATATCTGTGTCTTTACTTGTATACTCGAGATTGTGGTTCACTGTTGTGTTGTAGGAGAAATGTTTGCGTGTGTGTGCGCCTGGCCTCTTTTGTGCCATGAGAGCCAGGGAACACCTGAGCCGGAGCATTTTTGTCAAAGTGACTTATTGTCTCAGTTAAACGGAATCAGAGGTAGGTAATAGATAGGGTATGTTAGCCTTCGTGATCTGATGCCTGTTTTTAGCCACAGCAAGTGGCCTGGCTCTCAGAATGACAGTGTTGATCATCAGTCAGTTGGGAGGTCGCTCCACCACTTTGCTCTAGTAGATCTAAGCAACTATTTAATGGATTCCTATGAAATTAGACACAGACTTTTATAGTGCCCAGAAGATTATCGAGCATGCTTATGTCTGTTTGTCTAGTTGTCTATTTGGATTCTGATGCATGTTACTATCTGCACATATTGAGTGTGTACAGCTCTGCCATAGGCTCAAACATAGAGCAGCAACTCTTGTGGTACCAAAGCTTCTCATTATTAACTGCTGCTTAATGACCGCAAGTGCGTGTGTGTTTGTGTGTATATGTGTGTGTTTGTGTTGGACTGATCTCAGGATTAACCCTGGCCCGACCTCTCTCTACCCTTCACCTTGTAACGTCCCCCAAATCAAAATGGACAAGCTGCTCTCTGTTTGTGTTGCTTGAACACATTCTTGTTTATTTTTACTGGCCTTTTAGTTTAGGTTAACACTTGTCCTTAAGGTCATTGTAAAGTTGTGCTTTGTTTTTACCCATTTTCCACTTATTCTACTGTTGTAAAAATTATCACATATCTCTAACAAACAAATGAGCTCTGCCTGCTCTTGTAATCTTCTCCACCATCCATTTTGGCTAGTAACCAGGTTGACTGGTTAAATAGTAACAGTATGCCGTGGTTAGGTATTAGTGAGCTATAGAGCACAGAAAGTGTTTTTCCCCTTTTCCTTTCACTGCCCAGATGGCAGGCTAGACTACTTTCAACTGATACCAGTCAGAGTGGTGCAACGCCACATTGTGCGAGTTCCCCAAGCATGAAAGGGAAAAAAGGAATTGATTTTAAACTGAAGGAAGATGCACAAAAAAATGCCCAAAGGCCAGGAGAAGGGAGGAGATGAAGAAGCGCATATAGACAAAGAGGGGATGTTACAGAGGGAGAGAGAGAGAGATAGGTGAAAAGACAGGCAGCTGAATTCAGGGTGAAGACGTGAGGACTGGGAGGGAAGGGAGGAGAGGTGGAGAGAGAGCGAGCAAGCTTTATTTCCTGTCCTCCATGAATAGGCAACATATTTCTCTGGAACATTCCATCCTCTGAGCTGGCCCGGCCTGTCACCAAGACTCAGGGTGCCACACTCCTCCCCATCTCTGCATTTCTTCCCATTGCACGCTGTCTCTCTCTTTTCCCTTTGTACATATCAAAAACCACTTGATTTCTGTCTTCTCTTCCCTTTTATTCCAGTGTTCTCACATCAAAAGCAAGATGGATTTGTAGGTGAATTTACATGTGGGAGAACAATAATTGATTTTTGGTGATGGATTGGTGTTGAAAGGAAGACTGGACTCACTTTTAATGATCTCTGTGAGAACATTTAATCACAGATTATAAGAGGCACAAAAGACGAGTTTCCTAGGCATCTCACAGTGCTGCTGCATATTGGATTAATAAATGAATGGTAGAAGTGTTTTCAGAAGTGGATGGGGAGACATATTTGGTAATGGAAAAACAAACAAAACTTTTTTCAGGATTGCTTTATTTGGGAAGTTTAGTGTTTAAAATGGACTAACAAAACGTCTGTGTTAAAGAACATCTATTTACTGCATCTACCCAATTTAAACCTAACCCCAAATCATAAATTTAACCCTAACACAGTAAAGCAAAAACCATGTTGGTTTTTATTGGTCAAATATATCTAGCCAGTTTGCTTAAATGGCAAAAAGATCAAAGTACACACACATATGCACACACCGTTTTTTCCCTGAGCAGTAAAGTTAAATGATTATACTTGAATAGGCTCTATGTCTCTTTTGAGCTTTGTGAGCTTATTTATCAACAGGCAGCTGGTCAAACATACCCTTCCAGAGAGAGTTCACCTCACCGGATTGTTACAGTGCTTTATAAACGTAAATATAAAGACGTCTCTCTGGGAGGGAAACAATCTACAAGAACTGGCTATTTGATAATGGGAAAGTTTGGTTGTAGGAGCTAAACTGGCAGGTAAGCATCTTATTCATTCATTCGTTCAACTGTAAAATCCATTTGCCTGAAGAAAGAAAGTGGGCCGTACCGGGCGCTGGTCTGCAGAGAAATAAGGCCTGAAATGTTGAAAATAGAAAGCAGTTAATGTTATTACCATGTGGTGACACATAATAACTGAGGCAGCTAAAAATAGAAAATGAACACTAAGACAAAAAAAGCATTTGCTGTATAAGTTAGAGAGCCAGTTTCAGATTTGCACTTTAAACTTCTCAGTGGTATAGCACTGAACATGAGAAGGGTGTAACATTTATTTGCATCCCAAAATTGAGATGGGTTTGAATCAGCGAGTGAACGCACCATTGCTTCTAATTTCCTCGTTAATATTAGCTGTGAAGTTTGCTTCGGCACATTGGAGCTTTCCTGATGTCCACTACTGCTGGCTCTCACCACACACTTGTGGTAGAGATGGACACACACATATACGTCTCCATGTGTGTACTGCTAACACACACACTCCTACATGCCAGTAGACACAGACACCAACACAAGCAGGGATCCGTGCCTCTTTAAACACGCTCAGTACCCCCCCCCCCACCCCACCCCACCAAACACGCACAGACACATATACACAAACTTTCCTTTCCCACCCTTCCTCCACCTCCCCTCTTCCTCTCGTCCTTTTGTTCTCTCCCTCCCCGTGAAGGAGGGTGAATTGGACCTTGTTTTCGATACTTAAAACTGGCCTTTTAAGACTGTGACTAACTGATTTTCTCAAAGAGGTTTTCGTCCTGGTAGAGTCAAATCAAACTTCTTCACGTTTTCAAGGCTGTGACTGTTTCGAGCTGGTGGGTAAAAAAAAAAAACAAACAGCTGGTGTCATTTTGAGAGGCCTCGAAAAACAAGGTGTGTATCTGCGTGTGTAACGCAAAGCTTCACATGCCTTGATTGAAAATTCAACCCCTAGTAGTCATATAGGCATCAAAACGAACACTGCCATGCTCTCATGTCAGGATTGCATCAATGCATGTTTGATGGAATGTGAGTGAGTGTGTGTTTTCAATGCTTCTTTCTCCTCAGCTGCACTCAGAGTGCCCTTGAATGGAGGAGGGCATTAATAGGGAAGACACACCCTTTTTTTCCCAAATATGGAAGGCAACATGGGCTCTTAAAGGTACAGAAGTGTATGAGTCTGTGTCTGTGTTTGTGTGCAGCCACAACATTGAAACCAATAACTGGTTTGAATGCTGTACCTTATCTGTGTGTGCTGATAAACAAGATCCTAAATACAGTGCTGCTTGTGAGCGCAAAGTCCCCATTACTAAAGATTTTTTTTTTACAAGCTTTGTTGTCAAAAGCAGGAGCTCAGCCTGTTTGACAACAGAAACCTTTCCTGATTTCAGTCGTCCCCTGTCAGTTTATCTTCCTCTGTCTGTCTTGCTGTCTCTGTCTTCAACGCCTTCTGCCTCCCCCCTCCCCCCTATCCCCACATCTCTATATTTGGAGGTATGTAGCTGAAGACGTGTCTTGTTTTCCTCTCTGTTCACTTTTACTGTTCACGCACACTCGAGAAAACAAGAAAACTGGGGTGTCCCAGATGGAAACTGAGCAAGAGATGGACATAGATGAGGAGTCAGTGACAGACACTGACTGAAATTTAAAGAGACAGAGAGCTATCAATAGGTTTGCCTCACATGTCTCGGCAAGCACACATCTGATAACAAGCCAACCGTTTTTTCCTAAATAATGATAAAGCATAACCAGGTACATATGTGTTTGTAACAAGTCCAGGGAAAGTTGTGTGCTAAATATCTTCTTGACGACTTCAAGTATGTTTTGTGCACAGAACTTGAACTTGCATAATCTCCACCCACAGTGTGTGTGTGTGTGTGTGTGTGTGTGTGTGTGTGTGTGTGTGTGTGTGTGAGTGTGAGGTGAGTGGATGCATGTGAGTGTGTGATGCACTTGCTTGCACTCTGTGTACTTTAACCACACCACTCTGTTCAAAATAGTTCTTGCCTTGTCAACATGCTGCCCCTTATTAGCTCACAGATGGGAAGACACACACACACACACACACACAGATGAGGGCTGCTTCTGTTACTCAGCTGATAAACTTTTTCACATGCACTTAATTCTCTAGCTGTACTCCAGCAGCAGATAAGCCTTCTACTTTTGAGCTTTTGCGAGCTGTATGCGCTGTGTTCATTTCATGCTACACACTGAGTGCCTTTGTCTGTGAGAGAATAAGACAACAAGGGAAGGGGGTAGGTGAACGGCGTAGATGCTTGTATCTTTAACTACACAACTACACATGTGGCTGAAGCACTATGAGAGTTAAACACTGTACACAAAACATGCTTGAAGCTGTCAAGGACACATTTAACACACACACACACACTGTTTGGGGAAAGTGCACTTCAGTCTGGTTACTTCTGCAGAACAAGCCGAGCAGGAGCGAGTGGGCGTGGTTTAAGCTCCCCACGCTTCCTCCCCCCCCTCACTCCCTCCCCACGGCCAATCAGGAACTCAGCCACTACAGCTGACCCCCCTTTCCTCTATCCAATCAGCTGGCAGCTCCCCCCCCCCCCCCCCCCCCCCACACTCTTTTCTTTCCCCTGTATGCCTTCACTGCTGAGTGAGCAAAGCACACCTTGCTCTATCAGCTGAGAGGAAACAGACAGAAAGAGAACACATACATACTGAGAGAGAGAGGGAGGGTAGGAAAGGTGGGGCTTATGAGTAGATAGAGGAAGAGAAGAGAGGGTGAGGAAGAGAGGGAATGGGAGAAGAGGGAAGGGGGTATGCTAGCATGTGGAGTGGCTTTTGTATTCAAGATATTTTGGAGGGGCGCGAATGAGAGAAAAGAAGAAAGAGGGCGGGGGGGAGCTCGAGCGAGAAAAGGAGAGGGAGGGAAAGCACAAGACGGGTGGGGGGTGAGGGCTGCTGATGGGTTTTTGATTTGTGTATGTGTGTGACTGAGGGTTGGGAGAGGTAGACAGGAAGAAAACAAGATACAGAGAGAAAGAGAGAGAGACAGAGTTAGTGCAGGCTGCTGGGCATCCTGACAAAACAAGCGAAGGGAGGCAGAACAACTTGACTTTTCTCCGTCTTTCTCAACACCACTTATTCAGGAGGAAGGAAGCAAAGAGACACGACAAGCCGGAAAGTCAAGAGAAAGAGAGAAGGCAGCTTAACCAAGTGGAAATAGAAACACAGAGGGGAAGAGAAAGAAAAGAGAGTAGAGTCACCTATCCACCCACCAGAGGGAAGAGAGGAAGGAAGGAGAGAGACAAAGAATGAGACAGTGAAACAAACTTCATAAGAGGGTGAGTGTCACAAGTTATGCTGCTGTCAAGTCAAGTGCACTAATGTTGCTCCTGTTGATTGCTGTCATATTGTCAGCTGGGCTCGGGTGACTCAACGTCTCCTAAAATGGCTACATGAAAGGGAGGCAGACAGACAGATAGGCCAGCAGACATATAGACAGAGGGAGGGAGGGAGGGAGGGAGAGACAGAAAGGGACCCCGTGTCAAACAGCATTCTCAGCAACTATGTCACTGAGCCAGCTTAGTTTAGACTGCCATGACTCCCCAGCCTGAGTACTGTGTGTGTGTGTGTTTGGTGTAACACAGCCTGAGTACTGTGAGCGTGTTTGGTGAAACACTGTCTTGCTCAGAGGTTTATCAGTTTCAATCAACTTTACCTCTTTCCCTCTGTCGCTTACTTTCGGTCTTTCTTTTCTGCTTCCTGTCTTTGTCTGACACTCACATGCAGACACATTCAGCTGTCACTCGATCCCCTTGTGCACAGTGACATTAGATTTCCAAACTGTAGATAGCTCCTGTAATCTAATCACCAGGTGATTGTTTGCAGGAGCACTTAGAAACTTTTTTTGTGTTTGAGAATGTGTTCATACATGTGTGAGTGTTTATCAGCATCCAGACACGGGCCTGGGAGTAGGTCGGGTGGGGTTCTGCTAAAAGTTGATGAGACAATCGAGGCATTTGGGAGGCTGCTAACTTCATGCTGATGCTATCACACCTCTGTCACAGGCTTCATAGAGTGCAAATGGTGGGTTCAGGACGCAAGGGGTTTTCACAAAAGGCCCATTCAAGATTATGGCTTATGTCACTGATTGAAAAGAAGTAATATCAGATCTATAACATGAGAATTAACCCCAAAAGCCAAATACCAAAACCAAAGCATTTTTTTTTTCATTTAAAGGGCAAGACAGGGCATTGTCAGGTTTGTGTGTGAGATACTTTGATAACTAAGCCAACTAAGCCAACATAAGCAATTCTTTTGACATTTTTCATAATCTGATTATTGGTTGATTTTGTAATTTGCTAATACCATTGCCAACTGCAACTGAAAGAGAGACATTTAATATACTATTACCTTTCTAAACAAACAGGTATATTTTTGTTTGTTCATGTGTTTAGGATAAAAAATAGAAATGCAAGCCCAGGCCCACAGCCTCGTTTTTTTTCTGTCTTGATTACTCTGGCACTGCGTTGGTGCCAGAAGGCTTTATCTGCCTCTGCCACTAAACTGATTTTTATATTAAAGGAGAATGCTGGGGGAATTGAGACTGAAGACTGTTTTTGGTCCAAACATTTCTCTGCACTGGACTGAATGAATGTTATGGAAGAACTGAAGAGAGAACATGCAATTTTAGTGTCTAAGGTGTATAACCTTATCATGGGCAATTATCCAGTCTAGCAATTTAGGATCTAGAAATGGTATATTCTTCTTTTTTTTTTTTTTTTTTAAATCCCTAAAGACAAAAAAAATTCTTAAAATGAGTGAAATTTTCTCAGGAGCCACTTGTTTTACAGTGGAAAGTTTGCAACTCTGCCGGGTTTTTTAATGTTGTGGCTCTACACTACTACATACTTATATAAAGTGTAATCTGGACAAAATCTTTATATTATAACAAACATTACGTAATTTAGACAGCAATTAAAAGGAACAGAATCTGAATTGACTGTATCTGTTTTACTTCTGACAAGGATTGTAAACAAACCCAAACAAAGAGTGATTTGTAAATGATCATTACTTTCCCCTTATGTTATAGTTTTTAGTTGAGTGTTTTTCTAATCGCTGACAGACAGAAAGTGATGGTGCTTTGAATGCTGTGCTTTGTGTGTGTCTGTGTGAATGTGTACACACATGCACATGTCATCTAAATGCTGTGATGAATGTATACAGGCCAAATGTCAGGGTATTTTCTGAGGATAGGTGCTGGCTGTGAGCTCTCCCCTCTTCACCTCCATACATTTTACCGAGAGCTGGTTTGTAGGTCAGAGCAGTCAACATACCTCCTAATGGAAACCTTCTGTTTACTGTTTTGTGTGTAAATGTGTTTTATTCCACCTATGTGTACCTTTTCAAAGTTTATGGGGTTGATGGTGTCTGAATTGTTCTTTTGCCTGTTTTGCAGATGTTTTTGCTTAACACACTGATACTCCAGTGGCCACTCCAATAGCCGAGGATGTGTCTCGGTCTAAGAGGTCCTTAATAGGCAGTCGAACCAACCTAATATACAGTACATAGCTAGATGTAGATCAGTGCTTTGTTTGGCTTTGTGTTAGGCTTTTACCTCCACCCGTTACACCACCCCTCTCTTTATAATGAAATGAAATCTCTCAGCACCTCCTGATGTGCTATAAGTCATCTGACCCAAGACTGTTAGGCTTTGACCTCATGACCACAGTCTTCCTTAGCCCAAAGGGCGCTCACACACTCGTATAGACACACAATGGTGCTCATGTTGAGGTGTGTTTGCATTCTCATGAACACACAGATTAGCACATATTTTAACACACCTCAGCAGCTAATTGTCCTCCTCGAAGGATATAACAATCTTCTAAGCAAAATGTTTGAGCTCCTGCTGAACCCTTTGACTTCTCAGTGCTAGTGTTTCTTGATGCTGTTCCTTGGGGTGCTCATGTGAACTTAGAGTTTAAGTTTTGGTTTCAGTCCACAATAACACTCAGTTGCCAGCTCAGGCTTTTAGACTGCCAACAAAATCCCCCAGAAAAACTATTTCTTAGACACTCAGTCACTGTAATGTTGTCATTAATGGAAGGTTAATTTCCCTTCTTTTCCTCTCTGCATCTTGGCAGTAAATAAATAGACAAAATTCTCCCTTCGCTGTCCCATCTCATTTTCCTATTTATTGCTGTTGGGAAAATCATTTCCCAGATTTGATTATTAGCTAATTCTATTTGAATGTTTTTGTAAGCATGACTCTGTCTACTCTCATTATGATCCAGAGCTAAGCCTGTGCCAAGGCAAACCAGACTTGTTTTTTCTATTTTGTCCATTTGTCCAGTCGGTCCCATAAACCACCTTACTAGGCCTTTTTGTCATTAGGTTTCTGTGTCATTGTTTGTTCAACATTTTTTCCTCATTTGTCTTCCCTCCTACTTTGTGCATGCAAATAAAACGTAACCCTAAAATGTGACTAAGTCAAACATGATGAGCCAGAGTTAATTCATTAGTTATCTGTGTGCATCTCTTTCTAGCCAAAAATATTTTTCAGCCTTTTAATTATAGCTTCAGTGTTAAATCTGATTATTTTACTGAACACTGTTGTCTGGGTACAGTCATCTAGCGTACATTCCACTGTGCAGCTTTGCTTGCTAAGGTAATCATTTGTACAATGTACCATTTTAGTAAATGACTGGTCAGAAGAGGGTTCTGGTGGATCTAAAGGATTTTTTTCGTATCTGAAAAAGTCCACTAATATGCACAGAAGGCTGCCGTTTGGTACAGCTTAATTTTTAGGCTCTGAGCTAACAAGTCTCAGAACTGCTGGTTTGTGAATTGTGTGGACAGTTGGCCCTGACACTGTTAAGTTCTACCTGTTCCTGCTGTATTTATAGTTTATTCAAGGTCTCTGACTTGGCAGTAGTCTGCCTGTTTCCCCCGTCTTCTCTCTCCTCTCTCTTTCTGGCTATTTCATTCTTGTCAGGTCTTTCTCCCCTTTACTTTGCCTATCATCCCACCATTTCTTCTCTTGCTCTGTCTCTTTCTGAATGATTACTTGTTTGTCCACTTCCAGTGATACTAATGATGTCATTTCAAGATTGCATGATGCCTGCCAAGGATGAGTAACTTCTTCATGCTTTCATGTCAACAGCATTCAGTCAAGGAAATGTGAGATAAACTTTTAGAGTAATGACTGTTTTAAAACAGTGATAGCTATTAAAGCTTTAAAATGGACAGTGTAATGACTTTGGTCCAGTCGGTCCAGTTAAGAGTATTTAAGAGAGTTAAGAGAGTTCTTAAGTTCCCAAGTCTGAGCTGACACACACCCAGCAACCTGAAGCCTTTCTTGGAGTGTCTCCCTTCCTCTGCTGGCTCCTGGATCAAGCCTGAAAAGGGCTGGGAAGGCTCTGCCAGCCTCCTGCTCAGCACAGTTCAAAATAAGGTCAGAAATCAAGTGGGACCTAGCACAAAACCTTTGGGTGCTCCCAGTGAGCTCTGACAACTATAAATACTTGGTGCTGACTCCTCTCCCATTCTCCCCCATCCCCCACTCCCTGTGCCCCCCACCCCTGGGCACTTGCTCAGGAGACTCCACCTGTCCTCAGGGGACAAAGCAAGAGGAGGTGATTCCTTGTATTGTATTGTTTTGAATGTACTCACTCGCATACAGTAAGTCATGTATCTTTTGTCATTTGACTTGCTAATGAAATTAGTTACATGTCCTTGTTTGACTGGGACAGTTCTGGTTTGGCCTTAGAGTGTCCCCCCACCCTGAATTATATCAGCAAAATAATCAAATGCCCAGATTTACAGTACTTGTCTTCCAAATATCCTTGTTTGGGCAGCACTTGATATGTGACTCTTAAATGTTTTCAGAGCATAGATAAATATTGCCATTTTACTTCCTGTTCATTTTCCAGGTTAAAGCAGTGGCAGTTTCATGGCATTTAGACTATGAATGTTGCCAGCTAGCTTGTTTATTTTCAATTGTGTTTTTTCTGTGGTGTAAACTTAAAAAGCTCTTCAAACCTGTACCATCTTGGGTTGTTAAAAAAAATCGGATTTATTTTATGTGCGTGTGTGCACTACTTGTTTGCTTTTTCCCTTTTGTGTAATGCTGTCTGGTTCCCGTTCGTTCTTGTGTCATCTTTGTCAGATTATCCCCTCCGTTCTTCTTCAAGTTGAGGACGGTATTGTCCCAAATGAATGGAGAATTTGGTTTGAGAAAAGACATGAAACCCAATATGTGCTCTTATAAATACTATTTGTCAGCCAAGCAATTTAAATACACGCTGGTGCTACAGGTCACCTAGAGTGCACCTAGGTAAGAAATACCCCCTGTATTACTTACCTACTTTGATCATTACACACTTGTATAGCAATTTGGGGATTTTATTCAACATCCCCTAAAGTCCCACCAGTGGATACGTTTCAGATATGTTTCAGTCTAGTGGAAAATACCCATGAACAATTCTCATTATCTACATTTCCTTTTTCTCAAGTTTTTTATTTCTTCTTTCTTGATCTTTAGCCCTTTATTATCAGTTCTCTCTAAATAATAATACTCTTAATGCATCATCATTGTTTTGTCATGATGATGCAAAAGGAAACTCAGGAGAGTGAAGTAACTAGTTGCTGTAATGTATTTCTAAATGGGAGCTAATTGTTTTTCTCTTCTTTACTAATATACAGTATGTGGATGCCAATTGAGTGGCGGTCAGATTAGCTTTTTTGGCTGTTTTCAACACTCCTCCAGTTGTCACATTTTACTTTTGAAGCTATGTAAGAACTTCAGTCATATTTTTATACCTGCTTTAGGACACAGGTCTTCATCACAGTCTGATGAAATCTTTGGGGTGGCTGTACCCACCTCATGGAGGACAGCCATTTTCTTGCATATGTCGATATTCTCTCGGAGGAGCATCTTTGCCTGTCTCCCCCGTGCCCCCCAGCACCCCCCACAGTCCACCTTCTCTCTCTCTCTCTCTCTCTCTCTCTCTCTCTCTCTCTCTCTCTCTCTCTCTCTCTCTCTCTCTCTCTCTCTCTCTCTGGCTCTGCTTCTTTTTCTCCCTCTTTGTCGCCAAACACAAAGGAGTCGTTATCCTTGGGCTACTGGTCTCCATGGCGACTGCTCACTGTGCCTCCCCTCCCCTCCACATTCCCAAGTTCTGGTCCAAGTGGGTCGGAAATGGCCCGCTTCTCTTGGCCTAGCACCATTTAGTGCCGAGTTAGCAGTGGAAATAACAACTCTCTGCTCCTCGAGTGGCTCCTCCATGTTTGATCCTCAAAATGGGATATTTCATCATGAAAATATAAAAGGGAATGAGAGCAGTATTTTTCCCTGTTGAGGGGTTTGATTATTTGGGTGATTTGTTCTTTGTATTGTTCTTCTCAACAGACAGAACAGAAATTTCATCTGCAGTGAGGGCATATTCGTGTTTCTGTGGCTTTCTGTGGTTAGGAGAATTTACGTAAGTGTGTCTTCCATAACCTGCATGTGTGTTTTCAGGGATTCTGGGTGGAATGACCCTGTCATGATGTCACAACCATGCACCTCACGCATAGGTGACCAAGGAGGGAGCGTCTGGCTATCAGCCAATCACAGAGGGAGCCCCAGTAGAGTTACGTCCGGTTCTGGTGCAGAAGCAGTTCCTCTCAAGAACCTCCTGCATTATTGACACTCCGCCCCTCTGGTTAGTTTTAGCCTTCAGGTTGATGATATGTCCAAGGTACCTAACGCTGACCATTGTGTACTAAATGTCTTTCTTGAACAAGCCTATAAAGTGTAATTGTAATGTATATTGACCAACTGGTTGCCTGACTAAGTTGTTTGTAACCTCTAATGGTTAAAACAAATCAATTTGTTTTTTTTTAACTCATTGAAATATATCTAAGATGTTCAATAATCATGCAGTCAGAAGTTAAATGTCTTCAGTTCTCTTGCAGCGACAAAAACTGACCAACCTTTTTATTTCTCCTCAGGTTATAGAACCCGTGCCCACCTCCTTCACTCCTACTTCCTCTGGAGTCCTTACTGTTTCCTGATTACCTACCTTGGGATGTTGGCGTTGTTTTTTGGCAGCTGCCATGGAGATAGACAGGTTTCTTTAGTTGGCCATTTTAGACACAACTTCCAGATGTTGTGCCAGATGCAACTTGTCCACACGGGCGGAATTAGACAAGGACGGGCACAGAGGTGAGATACTAATCTTGGGCATTTATTTCAGTGTGTTCAGTGTTATTCATTGTATTATTCAATGTATTATTTACAATTTACCTTAGGGGATCAATAAAATCTATCTATTCAGTTAGGCAGGAGACAAGTTGGGCTTATGCCCTGCCTGATTGCATCACATCCCATTTCTGAGATTAAGGAGCTGTATTTTCATACTGTTTTAAATCTGGAAGTTTGTGAGTAGGGATAAATACCTAATTTCCTCTCTTCTTTTGTGGCAAGAATACTTCCTCATGGCAGAAAAGGGCTACTTACATCTTGTTCAGATAACAGCATGACATAGTGAAGTCTTGGCATCATAACCACTTAGTTTGTAAGTGCCCAGAGGCATACAGTTCCTTTGTAGTCACAATAGTGACAGCAGAAAGGGATCCAGCACCCCAGCTTTAACTACTTACCTTAAAGCTGGTATCTTTATATTTTAGTTCTGTATTTCTTCAGGTAAAAATAGAATTGGCATCTTCTGCAACACTGAGCTGAAATGGGTTTCATCATCAAGGATGTACAAGAAGCTAGTGGTGTGAATTCATGCACTGTAATAATAGACATGATTTATTGCTTGTTGGGATTCATGCTGTTTGCCCTGCAGTCAGTCATGTGGAGGGCTGTTAAAGACAGGAAAAGCTGCATACTGTCTAAAATGTGTTAATTCTATTTGTTTACGTAGGCAAATACAAAGTCACTATTTTCAGAAGTCGAAGACCTGGATTTACAGATGTCATAAAATATCCTCACATCATTGTTGGCAGTTTCATGTTCTTTGAAGTTTTTTATGCCATTTTATTTTTTCCATCACTCATACAGCATACCCTTATACTTTATGATAATCTGTTCTGAATAGTAATGCTGTATTTTTGTGGCTCTCAGGTGCTGTGCGGCTCAGCTTCCTGTTTCACACAGTTTGACAATATCACAGCAGGAACTATAGGACTTCCTATTCCTGTGGAACATCTTGCTCTGCCTCCTGGCACTTGTGAGGACCTACTTGACCTGTTGCACAAAAGTTAGTCAAGACTCTTATCCTCAAGCGTAGAAACCATGCGGCACATTCACGTGGAATTAGCCCACAAAAAGGCTCCATTAGAGCTTCCAGCCCAGGAGGGGGACCTTCCTCCACCTACAGCACCAACACAGGCCCTAGAACCTGTGGTCAGACCGGGGGCTCCGAGACACTTTGGCCAGGAGGAGTTGCGGCTTCAGAAGGTCTACCAGCTCTCCATTTTCTCCCAGTTGGGGGGATTTTCTACCTCCACAGAATCCAACACTGATACCCAACAGAGGCCTGTCCGCTTGGGTGTGAAAAGGGGGCTAGAGGAGCCCCAGCTGACTCATAAGCGCCCTCACCTGGGAGATTCCTCAGATAGGGAGGCACTGGAGGGAGGAGTGCTGTGTGGGCCAGCCCCAGCTCAAGGTGTTGGGATGGGGTTAGCAATGGGCCCCGTTGGGCCTGGTTCTGTATACTCTTGCACACAGATGGAGCACAGAGACTCTGAGGGGGGGCTGTCACCCAGGTCTCCACCCCTCTCCCCAAGCCACAACCCCTCCCGACGCCCAACTCAGCACAATCACGATAAGCCCATTCCTGATGTATTTACTCCACTCTCACCTAAATCCCCAATGTGTGACCCACATGGGCATCTCTGTGATCAGGGCCACACCCTCGGAAGCTCAGCCAGGACTGAGTCTCCTAATGGGGGCCGCACACCTACCTACTCTTTAGGTAGCCCTGGAAATGAGAGCTGTACTAATGGCTCATCTGGAGGCCAGCGCAGCCCCCACCCATATGAAATGTCCACATATGAGACTCCCAACCCTGCCAGTCCCACCAGCCCCCCAGGCCCTTTCTCCCCCCCACACCACACAGAGCTGCAGGAACCAGGGGAGGCCACCGAATGGGAAGTTGGACTTGAATCTTCCCCACCTGAGCGAAGTGCCACCCAGGCTGCCTCCTCCTCTAATGGCCTGGCTTCCTGGGAGAAAACACCCAGCAGTAATGGCCACCGTTTATCCTCTGGAGGCCACTGGCCCGCCAAAAAGAGGCTGCTGTCCCCAAGCGACACAGGGGAGTCATGTTCAGAAGACGAGGGACCCTCCACATCCAAGAGAAGCAGGCTGTCGTTGCTGGCTCCAGGACTTGGCCCTGCCTCATGTCGCAGCACTGATGCTAAAGCTGCCCCTTACTGGAACCACCTGCTGCCATCTGCATGGGATAGGCCTAAGGTTAACACACTCACATACATACACAAACACACAATCATACAGCTGTCTTGGAAATTAGCTTTGATTAATGCAGTTTGCCAAAACAACTGCATCAGCCTATAGTTCCAACTACTGTACTAGCTAGTAGCTAACATTAGCTGTTATGCTATTTGACTGTAACAAGACACCCGTGGTGTCAAACAGAATATTCCTATGATCCTATGGTTATTCATAATATAAAGCACTTGAATGAAAAAAAGCAGAGTTGAGGAAAATGGTTTTCTTTTCTTTTTTTTTTTACATGATGATTCAATTTTCCAACAACATCTAGAGAGAAGCTCTAGGTGATTTTATTGCAGAATACGTTAGAAAACAGCATGTGCACATTTGCATGCGAATACCATGGCTTTAGACCCCAAAACATTTAAGCTTCCACAATGCAGAGGCTCCTAAAACTCTGAATATGGAGCAAGGAGCTGTTGTTCAAAGTCAGTAGTTGATGGTAAGGCATCTGTGAGCCTTGACAGACCTGGAAAAGAGACGGAGGCATAAATAAAGAGAAACTAAGAGAACAAGTAAAAGTGAGAGAATGAAGTGATGGCCGGCTCATTATCACACTACACTGGAACAGGCTGAGTAGCTCCAGAATAAAGCCCATTGAGGGAGGGTCCATTGTTCCCCCACATGAGTGTACTGTGTCTCTCACACATATACACACACACACACACACACACACACACAAACACATATACATCATCCTGCTTAAAAATGGTTCTGGAAGTAAATTGGCCATTTTTGAACATTGGGAGGCCAGAAAGAGCTTTGAGTGTGTTGGTTTGTGGGATGGGGAGTGGGCTAATGGCGACAATAGGGTTCACTAGTTCGCTAGTTGGGTTTCATACAGTGGTGTCATTGTGACTAGAGGTGTTCAGTGTATGTGTTAGGGAAGTGCAGGCAGAAACAGACAGATGTAAGAAAGACCCAAGGACACAAATTAGGGACAGAGAGGACAGTGAAAGTTAGACTTAAGGAAAAACAGTCACAGGTGATACTTTAGTAAATAAAGGTTAGAAAAAGGTATTTAAGAGACACAAAAAGGTGAGACAGGATAATATTCTGAAATGCCGTATGTGCTTTTGATCGAGTGTGGTGATGAGGTGACCAGCTGACAAAGAGCTTCAAGCTCTCTAGAGAGCCAGTGCAACCAAGTGTTAGCTAATACCAATAAGCTAACCATGAGTGAAAGGTTTTCTGCGAGCAAATGGCTAGCGGGTGGCGTAGGGTTGGTTAGTGACGAGTCATCTGATGGTGGGGTGGCCTTTAGGATGAACTGCAGCCTGGAAATGGGGAATATTTGTGCTCATGACACAGCGTCCAGTAGTCAGTGCTCAGTAAGTAAGAGGACACTTGAAATACAAAACTACTCCAACTGTTCGTACGAATTTCTCGAGCAGGAACAAAGAAATGCAGACATGTTATTTGAGTATTTGTTGTTTGAGTGTGTACTGAAAATTTACATTTTTTATCATTTCAAACCATTTAAAATTTCCGTTACAGATGTTTGTAAATAGCTATATTAAAAAAAGATAAATCAGCATTTTAATAGACAGAAACAAATAATTCCTTGTTTGTCCTCTTTTTGTCTAGACTGCCGCAGACTGCACAAGATCAGGGAGACGACTAAAAAGTGGCCTGCGATTGAAAAGGTGAGTCATCCATTATATTTTTGACAAAGTTATATCATGTGTTCAAAAATATTATCATAAAAAAGACGAGGTCCACTAAGAAGGGATTAAGAGAACAGGATTTAAACTTTAGCAGGTTTGTATGCACACATGTGGATGGATGAGATCAGTTTAGTGTCAGTCAGATTGACTGCAGTAAAGTAAACACAGGGAAAGGAGGTGGGAGTTAGGGTAGGTTGTATGTTATTCTAAATTAGAGGGTTTTGTGTCTGGACTTGAATACTCAGACACACTCAGAGGCATGTGACATGTTGGTTAAGACAAAATTAGTGTAATCTTAACCACTAACCACCGGTCTGTTTTGTGTGTTTTTGTGGTCATATTCAGTCGGCAGCTGCGCAGCGGCAGACACACAGACACCGGCCGCTCCGCACGTTCCAGCTGGCCCTCATCCTCCATCAGCAGATCACTACTCGGAAACTTTGAGGTACGAATTTTAACTATTACTTTAACAACGTAAGAGACGTAAGTAGCTTCAGGTCAAAGATAATGCAAACTTTAACCAATACCCTTTGCAGGTGTAGCTGGTTCTGTTTGAAGACATATTTCATAAGGGCCAATTTTAAGTCTTTGGGAAATTAAAACTTACAAATTATATTTGTAACAGACTAAAATGATAAATTATAAGCAAATAAATGATCGTAAAATAACAATTGAATGTAATTTGCAGGGAGAGGGCAAAAAGCACAAAAAGGGCTGATTAATTACCATTACAAAGTTTGATTTTAAGCAGAGGTTTTAGTCTATATTTCTAAACAACTTTAATAAAGATGGAATTTTTACCTTTTTCAGCATTTTCAAAATTTCAAAATTTTTGATAATATTGTAAAGCTGTTACTGCTATTTTTGACTATGCTCTGTATATGTAAATATCAGTGAAAAAAACACAATTGTTGGAAATATTTCCAGTGCTGAAATCTGTGTGTAAATAGGCCTAGATGGTTTTGTAATTGTTGCACAGCCTCGCCTGAGAAGGACTGACATTAAACATGGTTAACATATCTAAAATATTTTATTTACTCCTTAGTGTAGCTAATTTAAAGACATTGGATCCTAACATATTGACATCAAAATGAGGTAAAACAGTGCAATAAAACAACAAATAAAACAAACCTTCTTTGAGGCTCACGTTGTTCTTCAGCAGATGCATAATATATTACTTTCTTCAACGCTTCCTTGGTTTCAATTAAAATAAATAAATGAAATAAGAAATTTCATGAAAATGGTCCAAACCTACCTCTGCAGTGGTGCAGCAGCCCGTCCCTAATAACCCTTATGCTGAAAGTGTAAGTGGAAAGAGTTTTAAAAGGCTCCTGTCTTTGTCATGTGTGCTGCAGGAATCCATACTGAAGGGACGATTCTCCCCATCTGGCCGGATCGAAGGCTTCACGGCAGAGATTGGTGCCAGCGGCTCCTACTGCCCACAGCATGTCACCCTGCCTGTGCAGGTTACGTACTACGACATCTCAGAGCACAGCGCACCCTCACCCTTCCTGGTCAGTGTGTGTATGTGTGCATCTGCTAGATATTGTGTGTTTGTGTGTGGTTCTGTGCACACTTAGTCAGGCACAAACAATAAACCAAACAAAACACCAACACTGTTTATTGCACATGGCAGGTTTGTTTGCTAGTACGAAAATAATACACTCATTGAAAGAAAAACAAAGCAAAATTATAGATCAGAACATCTACCCAAAACAATAACAAATATAGAATTGGCTTCAACAAGGTTGGTGTTGGCTTGCTCCCTCAGAACCAGATGTAAAAAATGTGTGGTATGTTTTTCCCTTCATGCATATATCGTGAAGCCTTTTCCCACGTCTGTCCACATGAGCACTGAATACTGTACATTCATAAGATCAGCACGTACTTAGGAAGCTAGGACCAGCCTTAATATGTGAACAACTATAATCCTGCTTGCAAGAAGTCTTAAACTGTATCTGCTGTTACACAGGACCATTTGGAAACCAGCTGTTTCCACTTTATTAGCTTCATGCCTCATGTTGACTTTGAATTGTTGTGTATAAAAGTGGTGAATGTTGGGCCTCTTTTGATTCAGGTCTTTGAACTGTTAATCGCATTTAACATAATATGACTCCCTGTGTAGCTGCCTTTGTAACTGCAGCATAATGTAGTTATTTTAGAGTCAGTGTGCTTTCATTTAGGATTTTTCTGGGGGTTTTTTGTGTTTAGTGTTTTTGATGATGAATTTAGACTATGTGCTTAAATGACAAATGTGTTTCATCAGTGGATCAAAGTTCGCAGCTATTAAAATGAAACAAAAAAAAGAGTAATTTCGTCACTACACTGACTGAGTATGCTTATTCACTGCCATGTCTTTGTCTCTCTCCCTGACAGGGGGTGATTTCACTCGAGCCTCTTGGAAAGAAAGGATACAGCATACCCAAAGCAGGGACCATTCAAGTGGTAAAAGTTCTCATCATTCTCAGCTTGTTCTTTGCACAGGAAAAGGTTGCCTTTAAAAATGTTTAAAAACTAACTATCAGATATATCTCCCCTGTGCTACCGCAACATCTAAATGATATATCTAAATGCAACATGCTATTTCAAGAATTAAACTACTGCAAATTGACCTTCTTACACTTAATTTATAACCATTGCTAGCGGTCTTTTTTTTGCCATTTGAAAATGCTGACTTTGGTCTGATATATCTCTTCAGACCTTATTTAATCCCAACAAAACTGTGGTGAAGATGTTCCTGGTGACCTACAACTTTGGCGACATGCCTGTCAATCACATGACCTTCCTGCGCCACCGTATCTTCCTGGTGCCTGTGGAGGAGGGGGTTGAGGCACAAGGTGAGGCGTCTCCAGGAGGCGGAGCGCTAGACAGGAAGAAGATTCTCTGCTACCTGATACATCTCAGGTACGACTGAGGTTTCGTCTGTCTGCATTACTTTTTATACCTGAGATTCTGATAAAGATGTGTAAGCTATACAAAAATGTATTTTTTTATTCATAGTTGTTTCACATTATGGATATTTCATATATTTATGAGATTGGCATGACATTGGCAGTTATTTTGCATAGTTACAGCAATAGTTCAACATTTTTGGCAGTGTGCCTATTTGCTTTCCTGCCTCTTGTTAGATGAAATGATTGATATCACTCTCATATTTGTACAGTAACCATGAAGCTGCTGCCAGCAGTAGGTTAGTTTAGCTTAACATAAAGACGGGAAACAGGCAGGAACAGCTATCCTAGCTCTGTCATTGGGCCCAGCTAAGAAATGCTTGTGCACATAACCCTGGAAGGTGGATTTTGGGTAGAGCCAGACTTGGTGTTTACCCCCATTTCCAGTCTTCATAGCCCAGTATTAAAGTTAGAACAGAGTTTTGCTAACACTCACACTGTTGTTGGTTCTGCCCTTCTCAGATTCCAGAGCTCCAAATCTGGGAAGATCTACTTGCACAACGATATCCGGCTGCTATTCTCCCGCAAATCCATCGAAGTGGACACGGGGATCCCTTATGAGCTGAAATCTTTCACCGAGGTGCCAAGAAACCCTAAATACTCCCCCCGCGTGTGACCCCAGCTTGACCCTTTGACTCTCCCCAACGACAACGCAGCCCCTCCTGTGCTTCCTAAGAAGGATGGAGGGAAACAGACAGACTGCTAGAATGATGGACACAAAACTTGATAAGGCTGGATGAGACATACCACATCCTCACGAGACACAGCGACACATATGATGCAGTGTTGGTCATTGGAAAAGTCCCCCTTTTTATGCATTTATTCTCCATTTGAAATTTCAGATAAAGATATAAAATGTCACTCAACAAAACATGGCATTCCTTCTATCTTCCATTCACTGAAAATCTAAAAAATATCAGGCATATTTGTGTAGGAGCTGACGAGCATGCATGCAATCAAAAGCAGGACTTTTTCAACACCTTCATCTGAACAAAGAAAAAAAATGCACAAAAACTGACACACACACACCAAAACAGACCGACAAGACTCACGCACAGCACATGCTACATGTGTCACATCAGAAAAACTTATGGTGGCGACTCTGAGTTCAGTGTTAACATGCATGCCTTGTGACTTAAACACCTGAATTTTCCTCTAGTGCCGAAACACACTGTCCTTCACTCTGCCTGCAGCTCCAGCCGCCTCATTGGACCAATAATTTCCACAACTTTGGAGTTGACAAAAAACCCACAAACAGTAAGCACATCCCCGATGTGGGTTGAATAAGATGATCACCCCTCATGCTTCATATACTCACACACTTTCTGACCGGTGGAGGGGCGATGAGCAGAGACACAAACACTAGTGAAAGCAAGGGCTGAATTAGAATCAGCCATCTTGATTGGATGTCTTACAATTTAACACACAATAAAAACCACACCAACATGATCTGATCAAACTCAGGATGTCTGTTGAAGAATAAATTTATCTTATTACCTTTTCACTTACCATGGTACGGACCACTGTGTAGACTGTAAGCCAGGAGGGTCATACCATGTCATGAAAAACAGGGGAATCCAGTTCATTTTATGTAGCCAGACTGAGGGACACTGTGCTGTTTTCTTTTTTTTTTCTTTTTCTTTTTTATTTCTGTTCAGAACAGCCGGACGTTGGAGCAGAAAATGAAAAAAAAGACAAGCTGTAGTATTTTTAATTTATGTTTTCGCAAATGTCTTAATAAGCAATATACTGCACAAAGTAGAGTGTGTTTTTCAGCCGGACGAGCTTTCTCTCTGGAGGGGGGGGCACAGAGAAAGCAGAGAATTGAGAGGGAGGGAGGGATGAGGGTGGGTGGGGGAGGGTATTTAATGTGGGAAAAAGTCTATGTATATTTAAAAGAATAAACTCTGCGACTAGTGGGTAGCACCTGTGTTTGTTGCCGTTTTTGATTGACAGACATTGTGGAAATCCTACTTTTTTACCACATGATTGCTGATTCTGCACTTTGGCTTTCCACTGGTTTGTTATTGACACAGACACCATCCTTATTAAGTGGACTGGTTTATCAGGCAGATGTGACTGTTCCACACTGAATGCAGTTTCATCATCAGTGTCATTATATAATGTAATGTTTCAGCTAGTAGTTACACTCATTCAGTCATGGCAAACTTTTTTTCTACTCACTTTTTAGAGCCACAGCAATTCCTGGTGCAAAATATTATTTATAGGTATTAAATCACAACTCTTTATTGACAGATATCCTTATATCCGTTAGGTATTTTAATTAGTATAAGAAGAGGACAGCTAAAACAAGTATTTTGTGCTGTAATTGGAGTAGCTGACGTACTTTTTGAGTACACTCTTTGTTAGAGCAGCCAGCTTTTGAGTTTCATGTTACAGTCAGGAGGAAAGTCAGTTAAGTTTGCTTTTGATAGCTTTTATTTCAAAATACAATCTGAGGAAGTTTACTGAAAAGGAAGGAATTTCCAACTTGACAAAACACCTTCAGAGCCACAAAGAACGTTATTCAGCTGTTTTCCACAACAAGCAAGCTGAGCTTCACGTTATCACACATTATCCACCCTTACCTAAGACAACGCAGAAATCTGTTATACTACAATGTTTTAGTTCCACTGCGTAACACCTGAGAATTATCTGCATCGAAAAACATCAATAGTAAGATCAGTTCACAAAGAGGGTAATGTTCCATCAAGCTTACATAAGTTGTTTATTTGTAGTACTTTTAGCATGAGCTTTCTAATTGTGCATGCATGTGTTTAGATAAAACCAGATTGGAGACATAACATCAAGCCCTGGATTCTGATACTGCAGAAAATAAAACATACAATAAAGGAGGAAGTTGACTACTAGTCACACACACACACACAAAAAAAAATGCTTTCTTGCAGATGGTTTACAAATCAGCATGAGAGGAACTTTTAAGCTGTAATGTGCTTCCTCCCCAGGTTTCAGCTGCTCCACTGAAACTGCTGAGTGGCTAGGAGCAGACAGACATTGGTTGTTCAGGGAAATTCTGCAAATATTAGCATCAAACTGTGTCAAGTCACTCACTCAGTCTGAAAAGAAATTGCTGAAAAGAAAGTCCATGCTCTGTAAATATCCCCCTGCTAAAAATACTGAGGAACATCTATATATATCTCACCATTAAGACAGGCAGTCAATCCTGCAAACCACTGTTCACAATGAAAGAAGAATTTGTATTAAGAAAGATGAATATATACATATATGTGAAATATGGCCTGATCCTGAACTTGCCAAAAGATGAGGTTAATGTATAGTTTGTGTAACGTCCAAGTTTCCAAAATGGTGTGTTTTCTAACATACAGGGGACAGACAAACTCCTAAGAACACAAATTTAAAAAAAAAAAAAAAAAAAAGTAAATGCTGCACGTCTATCATATCATATCATTGCCAGTTACTTTTGACTTGTATCCTCTGTACCTCTGCTCTTCCATGTAGTCATGATTGACCTGATAAGAATAAATGTTAGGTACATATGGTGGCACACGTTCAGCCAGACAAATGCTGCTAAAAGGCATTTAAGTCCCAGTGACCCACATTTTAGGAGTGTTTGTGATTTAAGAACCAAAAGGGCCCATCTTTTTTTAAAAATTTTGTTTGTGTGTGTTTGGTTGTGGTTAAAAATAAATCAATCCACCCACCTCTCTCATCCACCAACCCACACAAACACACAGTCACTCATTCACACACCAGGGCTACCTCTAAGTTGTGTTTCTACAGCGGCTTGAAGGGCTTGGATGGGTGTGACTAACTCTGTACATTTTAACCAGAGGGGAGGGGGCGGGATAAAACCAGCAGTCCCTGGGAGACCTGTGTTTACATGAGAGCCTGAATAGGAAAGAAAGTTAAGGAACCTATGAAGTCAGAAAAGAAGCAGCCTTTCATGGTTCCTCTTTCCCTTAGCTTTTTTGTCTTCACACCTTCAGTATACATGACTATAAAGTAGGCTTAAGAGCATTACTGACAGTATTATCTTAAGGTGGATCTATGAGAGTTCCTACAGATGGCTGATTTGACTGGGTTTGTAACCCCTACTCTCTCTCCACTTTTGTGACACCAACATTTGCAATCCCAAATGCTGACTTGGCCTGTGAAACTGTCTCAAAGCATTTTCTGACCCCTGGTGGCATGTTATGATATTGCACCCCCCACTTCAAGTCTGCAGCAGGAAATCACTCTGCATCTGGATGCAAGTGAGGCCCAGGAAGTACATGCAGGTTTTTGATGAGGTGCAGCTTTAAATACTTTCAAATGACAACCTTGGTAAATTGAATGATTGTCTTTTGTGACAAACCTTTGCATCAGTGTTTGTAAATGTGAATAATTTAATGCTTAAACTGTTTCCCTCTGTGCGCCATTATAGCGCAACACTTGCAGTGGTCTTGATCCATTAACTTCTGGATCATAAACCCAGTAAATTAACACTGCACCACTGTATAATGTCTCTGCGGTGTGTGTCGGTTTTCCTCATTCCCAGACAGTTGAGTGGATCAGGGCTACCACTGCTTTTTGCTCCTGTTACATAAAATGGCCTTGGCACAAACCAACTGTGTTTATGTCTTAAAAAACAGCAAGTCATCTTCCCTCATTGACTGTTCAAGCAGAAATGTTCTGCGGGACTTAAATGTAAAAAAAATATTATTTGTCAAGACCCTATATAAAAAAAAAAAAATCGAAATAGATCTTTGAACTAAAAACCGAACCGTTTCTGGAAATATTCAACTGCTACTCAGCTCTCAAGAAATGGTTTATCCTGTCAAATCTTGAGGAAGATAAAATATTCAGCCACAGATGAGATGCAAACTCCATTCCATTTAACAAAACCAAGGTCAAAGAACTGGTCACTGATTTTCTAGGGAATTAGAGAAGCCTTTGCCTTTTATAAGCACATGGCAAGATAAGGTAATGTCTTTTACTGTGTGATATTTTACTGAGGGGAATATTTATGTCTATCCGACCATTAGTATCCATTAGAGCCTACACTGTATTTGCCTGTGGGTTTTTCATGGCTCTCCAGCAGACAAAGACTTTTGGTTTCCCACTGTGGAGATCAGTAATCTGCAGAAAAACGTGTGTTGCCATATATAGGTACTTTTAACCCTTGTAAATGAAACTGGTGCTCACTTAAAAATAACTAAAACTGTATGAACAACGGCTGTTATGATTTATCTTCAATGAATCAAAATGAAAAACACTCAAAGTCATATTTAAATATTTTAATTGAGTGTCAAAAGACAAAGACATCATTCATGTTACTGTTTGGTGATGAGCTTTGCTCAATGATTCCTAAATCACCTCAATTAATATTACCCATAAATAGTTGTACTGTGGTCCAGCTCATCAGTGCTCGTTAGTGGCAGGTCCCTCCTTTTTTTTTTTTTTTTTTAAAATAAAATCCCTGAGAGACTGCAGTTCCTCCTCATATGACATCAACCAGTGTGTGGGCAGCACCCTCAATGGCCTGGCTCAGGACTGACAGGTGGTAATGAACTTTGTCCCAGTCGCTTGACTGACCCGATGACTCAGCCTTGGCAAAGGCATCAGCCAGGCCTGGAAAGGTTGGCTCGCCGGCGCTACTTGAGGCCCAGATAACATGCCTGTGTGATGTACAGGGGAAAGAAAGAGTGATATAACAATGACAGGCAGCTGAACAATTAAAGGAGGTAAGTTGGAGTGAAGCAGCTTGTGAGCATGTGAGATAAAGAAAATATACTTTATTATATAGAATGAAAGCTTTCCAGGTGTTGCTATAACAAAACTAAGAGTCAGCTATGGTAGCAGCTCTGTCAGTCTGTATTTAGGCACAGTGGTCTGAGTTAACGTCAGCATGCTAACATGCTCACAGTGACAATATACTGTACACGTTCACCATTCTAATTCTATTTTGCACACGGCTAGCAGACATAAATATGAGGCTGGCAAATCCTCTTCTTACCTGTATGCATATTTGTCTGGGAAGGCCAGAGGGTCCAAGAAAGCGCGGTCCAGCAGCATGAGCTGGTCATTGATCCTTCTGACCTTCAGAGGGCTGAGAGAGGAAAGGTGGAGAGATAGAGGGGGGTGATTGTCATTCATTTCTATGCGGACAGCAGAGGAAATAGCAATAAGCCCTTATATGTATGATTGTGCGCTTACGTCTCATTTGCCAGCTCTGAACTGTGAATCACCTGGTCCAAATGAGAAGCTGCACTGCGAAAGCTGGCCACTGCACGTTTTAATGGCTCTGAAACAAAACACAGATCATTACAGTCCTTAGGTGCAGCCTGAAGACAATTTTATCACTTTTGTCTCCAGTTTTTTCTTCCCAGCGACAAACAGCATTTTGGTTCACTTCAGGTTAAAATCAGTGACATTGTCTAGCTTACAGTTATCAGTATTGCTTGGCATAAGTAAGACTAATGATCACTGAGGCATCTCAAACTGCCTTGTTCTTACCCACAGATATATTCCTTGCATTCAGCTGATGTTCATATAGGGTGATTGTTGTGCTGAGGTAGTCCTCCAGACTCTCAGCGTAGTCACTACAGTTCAGTGGCAACACTAAGCTGTCAGCCAATCGGATTAAGACGTTTCCTGCTGTCCTGGCAACGGCTTGATGACTGACAAACCCTGAGAGGAGGAAGTGGCAGACTGAAATGTTGTGCACTACAGGAAGTGCAGGGAAACTTTTTGCTGTCTTTTCACTTGTTAACAGAAGATGGAGAGATTGAGTAGAAACTATTGGGCTGAGAATAATAAAGCTTTTTGTTAAAATACACCAAATCTTTGAATGGTATAATGTAAAAGAAAGCAAAGCATACTCTATAGTTCCATGACAGAAAAAATGCAAGGACTGGGATTTCTACCATTAACTATGGCTATACAAGAAGTATAGTACAAGAAATGCCAACATAACAAGAGAGACAGTATTGCTCACCGGGATCAATGAACCTTGAGGCGTAGTCAAAGGTGTCGTATGCTGTGTGGTATGCAGGGTAAATGCGAGCATTTGTTTTACTCTGTAAGAAGAAAAATATCCATGATCTGAGTTAAATGACTGACTGAATGAGCTCAGTTAAATTTCGGAATCTGAATCTTCTACTGACATGTCTGAACCGAAATAAAAAAATTTTATTTGGTGAGTTTCATACCTTGTCATATGTGTATGCAATGTCCATCGAAGTGATTCCCAGGTAATGGACAAAGGCAGCGTAATCACTCCCTGCACCTGACAGGTATCCCATTCTGTCAAAGGAAGACAGAAATCAAGAGGCATCAATTTACTCATTTATTGACAGACCTATGATTTCTGTGGGGATACATACTCTATACTTCAATATGAACACATTCATGATGCAAATCACCTCACAACACAGATAAGAAACCACGTACTGTATGGTAGGAAAAACTGCTGCAATGACGATTAATTCAAATTGTCATGACCACATACTTGAAACGAAAAGGAACAGAAATTACAAAATCAAATTAAACCAGAGGTGGGGATGCAATACAAGATGTGGGAGAATCAGAAAGGTTCAACAGCAGTTGATTACCTGGGAATGGTTCCATGGGCCGGGCTTGTCCTGTTGGTATATCGTTTCCAGTTGTCATACACAGATGTGGAGTCCAGTCCAGGTGCACCGACCTAGAGAACAAACACATTTTCATGGGACAAGTTAAAATTGCTGGAGAGAGAACCAGCCAAGTAAATTTTTTAAAAACCTCACCTGTTTTGCGGCTGTGAAGATGACGTTCTGTACTGACGGCATCCCTGAAGCCCTGAGGGTGGCATTGGCTGAGGAGGTGAAGATGAATAGGTGTTTTGGATTAACCTCACTCTCAATTTGTACATTTCCAAGATACAAGGCTTATGGTCAGTGAACACAACCTACAGTGACAGGAACCGTAGGAATTGTTCTTCATGAATTTAACAATTTGTTCCACAATATAAATAATGTCTGTCAACAAGGTAGTTTAGTTTACAAAGTTTGTGAAAATTTGTCCACCTACAATGGCTCCATCTATCCAGGTGAAACCCAGAACTGAGACTATTACAAGGCATTACATATTGGTTTACACCTGACAGGTAGTGCAGCTGAAACTTCTTACCAAAAACAGCTATATCCACATTGATGTAAGCAACAGTGCGTTCGCTGAGCTTGGTGAAGTATTGCTGGAGAAAACACAAGATCACGGTCAGATTTGTCAATGCTGGTAAGTATACAAGCAACACTTAGATAATATCATGTTATTTACCATAGATTATGGTAAATTACATATTATGTCATATATTATTAGGTATGGAATAATTGTACATTTTAGTGGAACAGTAGCACAAGTAGAACGAAGTAATCGACTTTTTTCTGTAATTTGTTATACAGGAATACTCAGGTTTTCTGACATCAGCCTGTCATGACTAACCCCTAAAGGGGCTGTTCTCTGAACTCTTTTGGTTATGTTTTGAACTCTCTTTTGGACTCTCGGACTCTTAAGTTTTGTTCACTGTTCCTGTTTTATTTTGAAATCATGGCCCTTGTGTATCTTGTCTTGTTCTACTTCCTGTTTTTGTCACGTTTCCCTCCATTTGTGATTGTCTGCCCCCGCCCTAATTGGTTTCACCTGTTGCCCATTGCCTTGTTTATTTAAGTCTCGTTATTTCCCCTTGTCGGTTCGTCTGTGTCCATGCCCGAGTCTATGTCTTCCCCGTGTTCGCTCCCGTACCTGTGCCTTGCATTTTTCCCCACCATGTAAGAACGTTTTGTATTTTCGTTTGGTTTGGTTTCTGAGTATTTTTCTCCTGCGCCACAAGCTACTGGGAGAAAGAATTAGTCCGGGAATTGACCCGAACACTCGTTTTAGGAAAAACCCTGGATTGTGGAGATTTATCCAAAGCTAGCTGCACCGCTGGGGGTGTCCCTATCTGATCCAGCTCTGGTTGACACTTAGGGTTTTAAAAACAAACTGCTCAAATGCTTCGGGGAATCCCTGCCAGCCTCTCAGTCAGCTAGCATCTGGCCTGCTAGCCTCCAGCCAGTCTCCCATGCCCCTGCAGCCCGGTTCCAAGCCGACGTTCTGCCAGCTCAAGAGCCTTCTGCGTCGGGGGTCCCGGCGGATGCTCCGTGTCTCCAGTCGGCGGCCCAACCGGCTCCGTGTCTCCAGTCGGCGGTCCGGCCGACACCTGCTCCGTGTCTCCAGTCGGCGGTCCGGTCCACACCTGCCCCACTCCTCCAGCCGGCGCCTCGGCCGACACCTGCCCTCCGGCCTGCTGCCTCCTCATCGCTGAAGGAGACTCGACTTCACCCCCGTCGCCCTCCCGCCTCACCTCGGCTTCACCGCCGTCGCCCTGCAGGTTGGCCATCTGAGCTGCTCCGCCCCTCTGGTCGGCCTCCCCAGCGTCTTCGCTCGTCTGTTGGACCTCCGGGTCGTTCGCCTGAGGTCTCCTGTTCTGCCCTGGTTCAACCTCCAGGCCGTCCACCTGAGGTCTCCCGCTTCCCTCACCAGCTCTCTGATTGCTGGCCTCTGACTGTTCACTGTTCCTGTTTTATTTTGAAATCATGGCCCTTGTGTATTTTGTCTTGTTTCCCTCCATTTGTGATTGTCTGCCTCACCCTAATTGGTTTCACCCGTTGCCCATGGCCGTTTCCTAGTCTCAGCATAACATTAGCCTCTAATAAAGGAAGACTGCTTTTTCCAAATGTTCATAGTTTTGCTCAAACATAAAACAATTTAAGTACAGTTATGTACACATCTGCTTGCTGTGTGTTTAGTCTAATCTTATGCATTAATTATAAATCACCTCTGTGTATTCTGCAGACCCAATAAGGCCGAACTCCTCTGCTCCCCAACTTCCAAAGATGATGGACCTGCGAGGCCTCCATTTGCCTGCCACAGAGAGGGACAAAAATTAGCTTCTTTTTAATCCAGCACCAGGTTCAGTATGATACAATTTGAAGCTTTGACTTTGCTCACCCTGTTTGACCATCTTGCCCAGTACCCTGGTCAATTCCAGCATGACCGATGTCCCACTGCTGGGGTCGATGGCACCATGAACCCAACTGTCCCTGTGGTTCCCGTAGATCACATACCTGTCTGTTGACATGAACACACACTGAGCATGAACAAAAAGCAGCATCAGATTAATGACCAAAAAAGATGAAGGCCGATAATATCACTGGTTTGTGATTTGGTCACCAGTCTCACCTGGTTCGACACTCCCTCTGATTACTCCCATCACATTAGAGGAGCTCTCCACCTTTTCATGGTTGAAGATGTCCAGCTTCACATCACTAGAACAGAGGTTCAAGAGAGACACAGACTTTGGAAGTGAATGATGCCACCCATCTCTGTGTTAACACCATCTGCGTGTCAGCTTGGTGAAATGGGTATAGTGCTCCATTAAAATAAGTACTCCTAGTTCACAATTCAGTGCAACAATTTCCTGAATATATCTGGTGTTTGACTACCTGTTATTGAAATCAGAGGTTTGTTTGAACCCTGGACCGCCAAAGTTGTAGGAGCAGTTGAATCCTCCCTGCCATGCATTTGGAGCTGCTTGTCCGTCCAGCTCACTGAAATGTCCAAAGGGGAAAAAAAGAATTAGTTCATAATTGGCTATTTTGGGATGTATCATTCTTATACAAGTTCACAGCTTTGTATCATCCCACACCAGATTAATTTGTTGGCATCCTCAAATCCGATCGGTTGAATTGGAATAGGAGGGATCCCTGTAATGTTCTGGACTGGAATTCTGTAGGTTTCCTCTGCAAAATAATGAATCATTTGCAAAATTATGTTGGTGCTTCTGAAGAATTTATGGAAAAGTTCTATACTGTAACAAGAAGTATAAAGATGACCTGGTTTTATCTTTATGTGTAGCTGTTGTAAAAGCCCCACCTCAGATAATATTGGAGCCAAAGCGCAGCAGTAGTAAACACACAATTTAAAAAAAACAAAAACACTATGTGTAATTTGTGCACCATTTTTACACAAGTCACTGGTTACCTTTAGCAGCCAGGTAGGGTGTAAGCAAATCTCCATACTGAGAGTTAAAGGATCCTCGCTCCACCCCGGAGGGCGGCATGTACCAGGAGTGAGGATATGTCTCATTGATATCTGACATGAGACCATCATTGATGTCCAAAGGGTCTGTGTAGACAAGCACACCAATGACGCCATATGGTTCTGCATTGATGGCCTGGGAGAGACATACAGGGCGTTCAGTAAAAACACTTACACATATATCTTTTCAATAAACACAGTGTCTGTCTATCCTTCTTTAGACACTGTAGCTGCTCATATAGTTACAGTGCTGCAAAGACAGGTTTGACTTAGATTTGATAGATGGTAAACTAGGGACAGTATAAAATGTTTGTCCTCCAAACCTTTTACTGTCTCAATAAAAAGTGTTTTAAAAGATTAGAGATGTTGACCATATTGATGACAGTAAAAACTCACTAGCATGTGACTGCCACTTTTGGCACAGAAGTTTTGTCGTTCCTTAACAGATTGTTTCTGCTTGATTATATTTTTTAAAAAAAGAATCAAATACCAGCTTGCTAATGGTGCAGAATTAATCCAGTGTGCAACTCACTTTAGCTGCTCTTCCTGCTCCGCCATATCTGGTGATAGCGATGGTTCCTCTAAGGTCAACTGTCTGGTTCAGCAGCTGGTAGTCACTTGGTTTCCCCTGGTTGGCGTAAACCAGTTTCCCCTGAAACCATCAGAGAAGTCAACATTTGTTCAACAGCAGCAACTCAAGCAGCAACCAGTGAACTGGTGCCAGAACTGGGTGATGTGATCTTCTTAGACCACAAATTTAAATAATTGCAGCTACATGTTGTGCAGATATTTCCCCCAGTTTTTTCCTCAGAAATATATTCATTGTTTTTTTTTCTGATTCCTCCTAAAACAATTCCTCCTAAAATCATCACACTGCCCTCTAAAATACCTTTTACCACACTCTTGTGTTTTTCTGTGATTTCCAAACTAATGCTGACTAACAAAAAGTGTATCTTTATCGTATTCATTATTACAGCCTACTCCTCTCCTCTAATAGATAGATAGATGGCCACAGATAGTAATGTTATATATCAGTCTCTCTTTGTCGGTCTTAACAGATGGGCACTTGTTGGTTTATTAACTCAGTCTACATCACAGCTTGTAATGTTATCTGTACTTGATAAGACATACAAAAGGTTTTGGCCTTGAAGATGCCATATCTGTTAGGAAATACAGTTTTGTGGCACCAGTAAAGTACCAGAGAGTGAAACATCTAAAATAAGGTCAGTACCAGTTATTGTTCTTTTTGCTTTTGGCCTGTTAAATAAGATTTGATGCTATTTGATGTAACTTTTATTTACTTCTTGGGTTGAGAGATTTCTGCTCTTTCTTGGTGATCTTCAATTCTTCAGTCACCATTACAGTCAACTAATTGCTGACTTGTGCATTGCCACACATAATCCTGTGAGCTGTCAATGACTATGTATAAAAAAATGAATAATAGATAAATGTCTCTTATCTGTCACAGGACGTAAGAAGTTAAGAAAGAGGCCTCAAAGGTTATTCAGAGGTTACGAGCATGTGGCGTGTGCCATTGAGGTAGAGATGTGACGATCATGTGATTTTTATAGTTGTAGTGAATTATTTCCCAGAAATGATGAATGCTTTACTCAAACAGGAAGTTCCACAAATACGGACTGTCTACCTTTTTATTTGTCGATTTAACAACCCATCACTATACCTTAATGCTGGATGCTTCTCGTGAGATTGCACTGTGCTATTTAGTTTTCAGATTTAAGGGAAATCATCGTTTGGTGTTAAAGTTCATTCACCTGGGATAAAATTTACTTTGACATCAGGCTTGGATTCAGAGAATGTGTATGTGCATCGTGCCTTGGTTAGGTCCACTTGGTGTTAATTAATGCCAGGCTAATAGCGATAAAGCAGCTGTTTTAGATATAGTAAATTGGGGAATGCTGACAGTATTCAGTGCTGACAGTATTCAATACTTTTTTGGTTATGGAGTGATCTGCAGTCTATGAATTAGTCTGAACAAACCATAGGATTCAAATGTTGCCGATTAAATTTACTGATTTGCCAACAATTCTTCAGAAGCTTTTAACACAGTTTAAGATACATGGAGATGGAGCTTTTTACCTTTACGTGTCCTACAGGGGAGTACGCAGCATATGGCTGAACCACCTCAGGATCATTTTGGTCTTGAGTGTAAGGCTTCTCTTTTTCTCTGGCAGTGTGCAGCACAGTATCAGACGGGCTCACTGAAATGAACAACTCATGGTGACTGGTCTTCTGGTAAGCAAGTGAAACTCACTGGCAGAATGAAAACCTCCTCAACGTTAGAATATAGTCGAATCTAACAGAACGTGGACTTTTTTAGATTAGTCCCAGTTTTCTTGGGAGGTTGGTTTCAGTTCAGCTCTTTTAAATGTGATCATTTGATTTGGACCAGTGGCAAAGTATGATTTTTGTTTTGGCTTTTCAGACTCATAGTAACTGGAAGAGGATGGTGTGACTGTCCCTGCTTTGTTGTTGACTCACCTACAGTGACCTTATTGGGGTTCTTGGGGTCAGGGAAGGACAGGTAGACCATGTACTCCTCTCTCCAGGCCTCGTCAAGACCGGTTTCGGGGTCCTGCCATCTCTTTAGCATATACTGCACTGTCTGCTCATCTCCAGCAGTGGTGGCCATGTGGGGCACTTTCGACAACACCCTGTGGAGGAGCATGACAATAAAGAAAAGTTTGATTCAATAATGTATTGATTTACTGTATTTAGATATACTGTCTAAAACCTAAAATTGGTTCCTTGAGGAAACAACAACGGGATCATGAAACCAGTTTAAGCTTCCATGAGTTTTCAAGAAACCGTCAGGAATGTGTTATAGCAAAAAATCTCATGATGCTAAATGAATGAATAATGCAGATTCAGCCAAATAAACCTTCTCAGACTTTTCAGTAGGTTGAAATTCTTTAATAATCCACCTCTTTTACAGGTACATACAGGTACTGCTTTTCCTTTTGTAACTTTATATTTTCCCCCTTTATTTTAATCACTTGGACAAATGAAATCATGAAAAGGAAACCTGAGTGACTGACAGTATCTTAAACTGATTATTTATCAACTCACCTTAAGTTTTCCTGAATCTGAATGTTGTCCACCTCAGACATGAACTTCTCAATGAGACCCTCGTCCACATCCTTCGCCACCTCCTTCACCCAGGACGGTGCTGAACTGCTGCTTTGGGCAATACCATAGTGACCGATTAAGATGCCTGCGGTCAGTATGGCAGCGCCACAAAGAATCCCAAACAACACCTGCTTTATCATTCTCCTCTCTGGTATAAGCTCTTTAAAAAAAAAAAAACAGTTCACCTCCTCTTTGGACCTGAATCTTGTGAGCTTTCTCCAAAGGTCAGATATATTTTTGGGACAGTGTTTCTTATGAACCCATTATGGATGAGCATATGACTGCATCTGATTCCCAAACGATCACTGCAACGCCAGAGCAGCTGCTGAAGTGACCTCCCATAAGAAAGACGCATTATCATTGTAAAGTTTACTCATTACTGTTTGCAGATGGGATGGACTTCAGCCCTTTGTTTATGTGTGAGCGGCTGTAACTCACACACTCTCAGGCTGTGTGAGGGTGCCATACACATTTGAATTCCAGGTGATATTCGGTAGTGCATCTTTTAATTTGGTTGAAACTTTAAATCCCCACCAGTATCTGAAGACAGATAACAATTTGGAAAGTGATTTCTGAAAAGGCGGTTCTGGTTGCAAAAGCGGCCATCTACAGAGGGTTAAGCACAGACAAGGAAACCGTCTCTTGCTTATTCTTTTAGTGTGTTTATTCCAGGATGTTTTCAGACAAACCGTGCTTTCAAATACAATGAACTTTTTAAAAACTGTGTGGTGACAGGCGGAACTATGTAAATGTAATTCTCAAATGCTCTCCTTGTGTCTTCAGTATAGGCACCACATTACACAGCTTGGATTCAGGGATTGGGGAAAGATTCATTTTAAAGGATTTGTGATTAATAGAAAAGCAGTGTAGAATTTGAGAAGGAATCTTCTAATTTTTTTTTTTTTTCAGTAAATATGCTTTGAATACACAGTTGGTGTGAATCATAGATGTGTGTTGAAATGTTCTTAATTTTGCAATAGATTGAAGAAGAACAAATAGCTGACAGTTTAATTTCATTTTCAATTTCATCCAGTTCAGTAAAATATAGTTACATGTGAGGGACTGGAATCCAGATCCGGCCTAACATCAGACAGAAAATTTACAGGAACTCAAATGGAAACGTACATGACCTTTAATTAAAGCAATGGCGCACTCTAGTGGTGAAATATGGCGTTACAGAACATAGCAACGCGGAACTTCCTGTTCACAGTGGATGTATTTCCTTCTCTGTTACATTAATGCTGTTGCTTTGGTTCCTTTCTATAACCATCACTGACTGAAATACTAATGTAACTTTGCAAAATTTAGTGAAATCTTTGATAAACGCATGTCGGAGCTCGTACCTCCGGGCCTGCAGACACGAAGAAACTTCCTGACACACACACACAAAAAAAATCATTTCTTGCAGTCATGTCACGACAGCTGTAGGTGCTGGTGTTACAATGCATGACCTGAACTGACATGTACGCCAGCGGATGGCGTTTCCTGTCCTTCCCAGCATGCAGCATTCCTCCGTAAACTGTTTCACTTTCAGTACTGCATTGTTTGGACTCTGCGCGCAGGAGACGACTCTGTAAGTCGAAATTAAAGTTATGAAATAAAACACATAATCGACCAACGTTAAGAAATGAAAATTGAAACCATATGTCATAAGGTCTCAGTTTTTGGTAGATTGAGTTTTTTTTCTATAGGGCTGAATGAATGAAAATAGGTGTTAAGGCCGAGTTGCGTTTCCTGATCACCTGCCGTGTTTGTGCGTTGTCATTGTCATATTTCCTGTCTGCGTAGCATTAATTGGATTAATTATATAGCTCTCACCGAGTTTTTAGAAAAATGAGCGATATATTAAGGATGTGACATCTTATGCTCTGTAGACAATAAAGTAATTCCTGGTCATTCTCTTGGAATTATCTCTGTCCTTAGGTTCTTAGGAAATAAGATTTATGATTTAAATAGAATTAAACTAGAAAATGCACATTAAAGCAGTAGTATTTCTGTGCTTACTCATGCATTTGTATGATACTTGTATTACAGGTGAGAGCACTTCCTGCTTCCTTCGTCACCATGTTCGTGGCTCCTCTCCTGCTGCTGCTGTTCGTTCCCGTTCCTCCCTCATCAGGAGCACAGCTGCCAAATCAAGGCCAAGCCAAAGACCTCCCCATAGCCACCAACGGCCAGCCGTTCCCCTGGCACCGCATGCGACTTCCCAAAACCATCTCCCCGCTCCACTATGACCTGACCATCCATCCCAACTTGACCACCTTCGAATTCACTGGCGTTGTTCGTATTGAACTGGACGTGCATGAGGATACCAACGTTGTCATTCTCCATGCCAAGCATATGCAGATATCTAACGTGCTGCTCCTGGCACCTGAAGGCGCGAGGCGTCTTCAGGTGTTGGAGTATCCTCATTTCCATCAGCTCGCCCTGATGTCAGACTCGGTGCTGACTAAAGGTAGGAAGTATGAAGTTCAGCTGGAGTTTGCAGCCAACTTGTCTGACAGCTACCATGGTTTCTACAAGAGCAGCTACCGCACCAGCAGTGGGGAAGTTCGGTAAGAGCATGAAACTTATTTTTAAGGTTCTGTGTTTATGTGGCATTTTACATTTTTTGTGGCATTTTGGGATGTGCTGATGCACTTCCCTTCCATATTTGGCAATGATAAACTGATAAGCTGATGTTGAAAATGCCACATATTTAGCAGCTTTTTTTATCCTTTGATTGTCTTACAGCATGTTATGTTAAATATAACTTTTATCTTACTTTGATTTATTTTCATTACTAGTTTCATGGCTTCCACGCAGTTTGAAGCAACCTTTGCTCGGGGAGCCTTCCCCTGCTTTGATGAGCCGGCCTTCAAGGCCAACTTCACTATACGGATTATACGAGAGCCACGTCACATAGCCATATCCAACATGCCTAAGGTGCACACGAATGCAGCAGTTTAATTTGTTTTAAGTGCATGTACTGCTGTCAAACTGTTAATAATGAAACACACTGCACAGTAAAGAAGCATTCCAATTTTTCAAAAGGTATTAATTCACTGTACTTTATCTGTAATGGGCCCACTGACCTCTCTTTTTTTTTCTTCCAATTTCTTCTACCACACACCTTTGTTGTTGTGGCTCAGGTTAAAACAGTGGAGTTGCCAGGTGGTTTGCTTGAGGATCACTTTGACACCACTGTAAAGATGAGCACTTACCTGGTGGCCTACATTGTGTCAGATTTCCTGTCTGTGAGCAAGACCACCCAGCACGGCGTCAAGGTGAGGAGGACAACAGACGCTGGCCACGCCGTCATTTATTTAGTTCTCTCATTCAGAAACTGTTTATATGGAGATATTTGCAACTTTTTGAATTCACTGTATTTTGGAGAGACATCTTTGATTGTAGATGCAATATACATTTAAACTGTCAGTCATGCATCTGTTTTTAAAACCACCCATCCACATCCTCTTATATTAATACTGAAGAGTTTTTAATCGTGTTTCCCTTCAGATTTCAGTCTACGCTGTTCCTGAGAAGATCGAACAGACAGCCTTTGCACTGGATGCTGCTGTCAAGCTGTTGGATTTCTATGACGACTACTTTGATATTCCTTACCCGCTACCCAAACAGGGTCTGTAGAAATGCATGTTAGCACCTTGTTAAATTGTAAATAATTTTTACTGTACTCACTTTAAGAAAATTATTGGCAATGTAATGCCTTAGGATTCAATCAGCATAGATGGCTGCCACTTTACCAGAGTTAACTGTTGAAAATGGTGCGTCAAAGCCACAGGACTGCATGAGTATGTGATGTAGTCTGTACGTAAATTTAGATTTAGGCATTTAACAGTGCAAGTGTTCTCTGCCCCAGATAAAATATTTATCCAATTTGAAATGAACAGAGAAACAGTAGGAAAGTAAATTGAATTCAGAGGGAACCTGCAATGACCCTTGAAGTCATTTAAACAGCAAATATAACTTTTAATCAGCACGTTGAAAGCATGTTTTATGAATGCATGTTTCAGGGGGAAATCAAAGACACATGTATGACAGGTGGGCCAGCAGGTGAATTATACCATATTTATCTGTATTTATGTCCTTGATGTTGTTCCCTGCAGACCTGGCTGCTATCCCTGACTTCCAGTCAGGTGCCATGGAGAACTGGGGCCTGACCACCTACAGAGAGACAGGCCTCCTCTTCGATCCTGAAAAGTCCTCAGTTTCAGACAAACTGGGTATTACCAAGGTCATCGCCCATGAGCTCGCACACCAGGTACCTGGCCTGCGTCTGATTGCTCCACCAGCATTAGCTAGAAAATGAAGAATAAAAAAGGTGTTTCAGTTCTCCACTGTGTCCAATATTGCCAGAGTCAGGATGTGATGAGAAAGAATCATGTTACTTTTAGGGGATAATGGTTGAAGCTGGCAGCGTATAGTGTCTACAGTGCAGTTTAACAGCTCTGAACTTTAAGTAGCATTTGTTAATTGCCTCATTTCCTTGTACATTAAGCTGTTCTTACATGTTCTCCTTCCTGTCCAGTGGTTTGGGAACCTGGTGACGATGGAGTGGTGGAACGACCTGTGGCTCAACGAGGGTTTCGCCAAGTTCATGGAGTTTATTTCTCTCGATATCACCTACCCAGAGCTGCAAGTGGTGAGAGCTAAGCACATGGAACTGAAGTGTATCGCTCTTAGAACACTGCTTAATGAACGAGCTGTTAGAACATACGCCGATTTGCCTGTCTGACGTACAGTGCACTTAATCTTTTTTTTATTCATTTTCTCTCCATGAAATCCAGAAATGATTTACTGGCATAACAAGAAAGATAAAATAATTATGTCATCAGCTTTTTGTTTGATATAACTACAAAGAGTCATGTAAAAATGATCTCAAACCACAGTATTTGTGGATTGTTTTTACATTGTTGTGGGTGTGTTTCTGTAAAACATTTTATAGAAGCACACCCACGACAATGTTAATTTTACTTATCTCTTCCCTCCCCTCTCTTTCTCCCAGGATGACTTCTTCTTGGGGAAATGCTTTGAGGCTATGGAGGTAGACTCCCTCAGCTCCTCCCACCCAGTCTCCACCCCCGTGGAAAACCCCATGCAGATCCAGGAGATGTTCGACGATGTGTCATATGACAAGGTCAGCTTCATTCTGGGATGAGGACCATTCATTTGGTGTTGATGCACTTGGATATTTGATCTGTGCAATTATACGAGCATGTGTGCTTTTTTTTTTTTTTTTTTTTTTAGGGAGCATGTATTCTGAATATGCTGCGGGACTTTATGACTCCAGAGGCCTTTGAGATTGGCATCATCCAATACCTCAAACGCTACAGTTACCAAAACACTGTCAATAGCCACCTGTGGGACAGCCTGACTAATGTAAGTGATGTGTGTGTGAGTATGGGTAAAGTGGCTGAGGGATACTACACTACTGCTGCTTAAGTTTTGTGCCCTTTCCCAACAGATCTGCAATTCAGACGATCTTGACGAAGGCCGGATGAAACACAAAGAATTCTGCTCCAAACGCAACCGCCCCTCTGGAAACTCTGTAAGTTTTCCTGATTTGTAGCAACCTGGCTCAACAAAGCAGGTTGACTCCAGAGGTCCTCTTATGTTCTACTAATGTTGCTGTGCCACACATCTGTCACTGTTCAAGCTGTTAAATAATTTATTGTGTATCGAAATATGTGATGTGTGTGTGCGTGTGCATAAGCAGAAATGGTACTCTGATGATGAGCTGGATGTCAAGGCCATCATGGACACCTGGACCCTGCAGGAGGGCTTCCCACTGGTCACTGTGGAGGTCAGAGGTCGCGAGGTCAGGCTCAGTCAGGAGCGTTACCTGAAGACAGACGACCCCTCCCTCACTGAAGGGTAAAATGCCAGATTTAGAGTGTTATGGCAGAGAACATGAGTGGACAATGTCAGTCATTCACTCCATATTTTACACACAGTAAAAAAGATGTTAAGACAAATTCTGGTCTTAACTCTTTGAGTTAAGACCAGAATTTGTCTTTTGACGAATACTTAGTTCCTGTGTTTCGCCTTTGTAGGGAATTGTAGTCATTTAAATGCAAAAATCATCGATTGATCGACATCCGTTTGTTGCTAAATTGGTTTATCACAGTCATAGTAATTGTTACATTATGTTTCTAAAATAATTAATATTAATTTAAGATTGAAGATACGTTTGATCAATTATGGCCTCATTTTCTTAATTTTTATTTATGTTTTAATTATCATTGTGTGTTGATAGATTCCTGTGGCAGATCCCACTCACCTACACGACCAGTGCCTCCAACACCATTCACCGCTTCCTGCTTAAAACAAAGACTGGTGAGTGTGTTGCTCAATGCGATGACGCTGATTTTTAAATTGCTATGTTCGTAACCTTTATCCACATGCATAAAATTTAATTTCTGCAAGTCTTCTTTACTTCAGAGCTTGTCTTTACTCCATGCAGACGTCCTGTACCTGCCGGAGGAGGTGGACTGGGTGAAGTTCAATGCGGACATGAGCGGCTACTACATGGTCCACTACGCAGGCGAGGGGTGGAACTCCCTGATCAAACTTCTGCAGCATAACCACACAGCCCTGACTGGCAACGATCGTGCCAGCCTCATCCACAACGTCTTCCAGCTGGTCAGGTCTGTTTAAAGATCAGATAGTAACAGTTGGACCATCTGTCTATCCTCATAAAAGTAATGGTGTTGATTTGAAGCCTGTCTTGTGTGTTGCAGTATAGGGAAGGTGAAGCTGGACACGGCTCTGGATCTGTCTCTGTACCTGTCTAAAGAGACGGAGATCATGGCCGTGACACAGGCCTTTGGAGAGCTTGTACCTCTCTACAAACTGATGGAGAAGAGAGATATGGCTGCTCTGGAGAACCAGATGAAGGTTAGTGAAGGCAGCAGTCATGGCACGTCACAAAACATATATGCTAATCAACTCTTAAGGGAGGTTAGAGCAAAGTAGCTCAGATTACACTCGTCAACATCGTCTGCTGTTCAGAGAAGTCTTGTGCCATTTCATCAAGAATTTATACAGTGGCCACTTGTGTTTCTCAGGGCTACATTGTGGATCTGTTCCGGGGGCTGATTGATAAGCAGGAGTGGACTGACTCTGGATCAGTGTCTGAGCGAGTACTCAGGAGTTACCTGCTGCTGTTTGCCTGCGTCAGGAACTACGCTCCCTGTGTGACCAAAGCCACCCAGCTCTTTAACAAGTGGAAGGAATCTGATGGAAATATGAAGTCAGTGGTCCTAAATAGCACACAAAGGCTTAACTATTACCTGCAGTCCAAGCTATACTTTCAATATTTATAAGCACTTTTATGTAAAGATTAAATATTTTCAAATAGCGAAAAATTCTGAACGGAAAGCCTTCTCTGTTTTTAGACTCCCCGTCGACATCACTATGTCTGTGTTTGTGATTGGAGCTCGCACACCAGAGGGGTGGGACTTCTTGTTTGAGAAGTTCCGCCAATCGAATCAAGTGTCTGTCAAGCGGCGCATGGAAACTGCAATGGCTATTTCCCCACTGCAGGACAAGCTCAAGTGGTGCGTACATTATGTAAAATGAGACTCATCAGTAAATCCTAGTTAGAGAAAGCATCATTTCCCCTGCTCTTTCTTTACCATTCTCTTTCTGTTTGCAGGATGATGGAGCAGGGCCTCCGTGGTGAGGTGATAAAGACTCAGGACCTCCCAGACGTGATAGTCTCTATCAGCAAGAACCCCCGTGGCTACAAACTGGCCTGGGACTTCTTCCAAGCCACCTGGCACACCCTGATCAAGAAGTCAGTCAGCCCTTCACACATACACCTTTCTCTCCCTTTTTAAAGCTAAATAATGTGCGATTGGTTTTTAAAACTTCACCTTGAGTATTCTGAACTTTGAGTTATGTCTAACTGTGACTGCTTTGATGCCACAGGTTTGACCTGGGCTCCAGCATCATATCATTCATGGTGACTGGGGTGACCAGCCAGTATTCTACCAGGGAGATGCTAGATGAGGTAAGTAAAAGAGGTACAAACCCTTGTTGTGTAACTGGGTTTCAGTCCACTCCCTGTACTTTGTCATGTTTTGCTGCACTGTTCTTTGTACAAACTCCTGAAAACAAACACTCAAATATAAAGGATAAATAAAATATCTGCAGTGGCATGAATCAAATGGGAATGAGCAGTAGTATCTACTGTAAGAACATTATCAATTTTTACATGCTTGGTACATTCATGTGAATTATATGTATTGGTGTCAGTGGTTTATAGGAGCACAGTTACTTTTAGTATTTTTTTGCATCTTATATCTTGTGACAGGTTGTTGTTTTACTTTACTTTTGCTTGATTGGAGGATGAATTTTTATATTTTTGGATCTCATGTCAAATATATCACATTTATTTAAGTCTTTCTCCTCTGCATGTGCGTAGGTACGAAGCTTCTTCGGCTCCCTGAGCGAGGAGACGGGTTCACAGATGAGGTGTATCCAGCAGACCTATGAGACCATTGAAGATAACATCCGCTGGATGGACACCAACCTTCCTCTGCTGCAGGCCTGGCTGGACAAACGCAGCCACAAAGTGTCTCATGAGGATTTATAGCGCCAGGATAATTATGCTGCTGAAGGCAGAAACTTCTAGAAGTGTGGACACAAGTCAGAAATTGGATGACGCTATATTTGATGACAACAATCAAAAAGCCTTGCAACTCAACTTTGACTTGAATGGCAATAACTCCTGACTTGGACAGTAGATTTTATACTTAAATGGCTTAATGCCCTCTCCTCACCCAAACACTGAAAAACATCACAACAAGAAGTATCATCAAACTCTTTGGAACAAAGCTTGTGTCATCTATGTGCACAAAAACTGACTGACCTAGAAAATTTTTTTAAAGTGTAAACTAGGGTCTAAAAACTACTGTAATGTGATGTTCTGTAGGTAAATAAGTGCTCTTCCCAGATCCATAAGTTAATACAGTTCCTCAGTATGTGAAGGAGATGCCTTAAAGAACACCCATATGTGAGAAGTTTGAGGGTATATTATCATTTTTTTAAGGAATTGTCTGACGTCTGTCATTGTTGTGATATCAAGAACTCAAACAGTTTTTATCGAAAAATTTGTCTTTGAGTGTTGTTTCCAAGTGAAAGTACTATGTAATAGACACAACACCTGAATATGTCAGCTCAGAGCTGTCCGTGTGTATCTGTATATGTTTGTGGGTCAGTGTATGTTTATGCAAATGTGTGTGTGTTGTGGGGTGCGCTTTTAAATTTCAGGACGTTCAAAGACGAGTGCAGTGTTTCCAGTGTGAAGTCTTAGTTTTTGTGAAGCTGATTTTCATTCATGCTTCATTGTGACAGCAGAACACAGCTACATAAATATTGAAGTGTTGGACTGAACTTCTATTTTTTTCAGATATTTAGGTACCAGACCATTCCTATTCATGAAAAACAAAACCAAGAAAAATAAGTTTGGATATGCTGTCTAGAGAAAGAAGCCAAAAAGTCTAAAGTGAAACTGCTGTTGTTATATTTTTGTCGTGTTTTTGAACTATAATCGACATAAAAATGTTTAAAAATCAAGATCACATTTCTGTAAGATCAGATCAGATATAGTTTTTACACTGAGTTTCCAGCTCTGGGGACGAATAAAATTTCTAAAACCACTGGTCTTAATTTCTGTTTGTATTTCTATTATTGTATTGTATTCGATTATTCTTTAACACTTATTCACTGAACCTTGCATTGAAGCCCTGGGAGTTTTATGGATTCAACCTTTGGACCTGTCTGTGAAAATAACCTCTGATGATGTCACAGTGGCATCATCCGGGTTATAAGGGGTTAGTCTGGGTTTTTTTAGAGGGTGAGGTAAATGAAAGATGTGCATCTACCAGGCAGAGAGGGTCTGCTATCGAGTTGTGTTATGAGAAATTTAAGATTTTTGGAGCTTGTCCTCACACTCTAACTAGTTTCTCCTCAGGGGTTTTAGGAAGCAGGACAAAGTGCTTTAGCAGCTGTCTAAGATAAAAGATGGAAGAACAGTGTCTTCACCTGTTGCTTTGACTCTGAAGGAACCTCAAGATTTTAGTTAGTTTAGTTAGTTTCTACCTCTCTGCTGAGTCCTTGTGTAGAAAGGTGGCTGTTACTTTAAATCTTCTAATGCTACCATAAACTCCTCTGATGGACCTTTAGCACAAGCTAACATAAGACATTGTCCAATTGATAAAACACAAGCATACGTTAACATATGAGAGCATCTAAGCATCTATTCATGCATATGTAAAAACAGTGCTGATATAACAAATAATACTTCAGTCTCTGAAGGTGTTTCTGGGCTGTTTAAAAAATTCTATATGCTGGGCTTTGCGCTCATTGCAACGCATTTACACACACACACACACATACACACACACACACAAACACACACACACACCGCCCCTTGATCAGCACACCCACAATAGAAACTGCACTCTGCTCTTGTCAGTTTGCCCTCCCAGTCCTACACCTGAGGAGAGAAGAGCCATCTCTGGACTAAAGGTAAGCGCCTGAATCTGGTCTACTTCTGCTTCCTGTTTCTGAAACTTACTACTAAACTGCTGAAAACTTATCAAATTCAATGTCAGTGTAAAGTGTGTAACATGAAATATGTTAGCAGCTGTTTATTTGTTTAGACAGTATTTACCGACGTGGTCCCTGTTCCAATGTGCTCGCTGATCATGTGTTGTGAATTTTGACCTCACCTACAGAAACTCTCATGTGATTTTCATGGTCTTTGGTTTGCTTGCTTAATCTATCCAACATTTGAAAAGTTGTAATGTTAGATCACCTCAAAATATGTTTCAATATCAATATCATGGGCCTGATCCACACTTGGAGTCCAGGTGGAAAAATTCAGTCCGTTTTGATCAAAATTTCTTCATGCAACTGATCTTGGAAAATGTTAAATGTTAATAGAGCTGTGATCAAAGCCTGTGATAAACTCACAGAGACACAGAATCCCCAGTAATTTCCACCTCACAAGGCAGGAAATGAAGCCACAGTGTACCAGCAGTTACAGCTTGTTAACAGTGATTGTTGGCACTAGGTTGGTGCTACCTGAGGCAAACCTGCTCAAATTTAGCCTCAGTGTCAGACCTGTGTAGGGAAACATATGAAGAGTGTCTGGAACATGTTTTGAGTCAGTCTGAAGCTGTTCAATCTCTCTTTAATGTAAATTACATGAGAAGTGATATACTTGTGATTCAAGCATGTAATTCAGTGTGCCAAAATCCATCTGTTGATTAACAGGATGTGACAGCATGAGGTGGATTATATGCCACTAAAACTGGGACTATATGCCACAAAATTGTGTTAACTTTAATGACACAAAAATCTAAAACTTTCAGTTTAGCAATTTGTATTATCTTAGTGTTATCAGTTATGGATGTTTGCTACAGTAGTCATTAGTTTTTACTGGCAGCTTGAATGGCTGTAAACCACATTAGGTTACAGCAGGACAAACTGTTTTCTTGTAAGCAATGTGCTTTTATTAGTATATTATTTTTCCACCCTACAAGTAGAGACAGGCAATAAAATATTCATGGGTCAAGGTGTGTGTAGGACAAAATATTTATGGGTCTTAAGTTCAAAGTATTCCTGTTGATCATGGAAAAAAAAAAGATGTTATTGGTGTTGTTACGCAAAGACTGTTTTAGAGGACATAAAAATTGACCTACCTTTAAGCAGTTCTACAAGTCAAGTATGTTCAAAGTCTGTAAATGGCTACAGAGACATAAAATGTTTTGGATAAATAAGGCGTAAATTAGTGTTAAATTTAAATTGTAAATTAAATTGTCTTTTCCCCTTCAGGTTCAAACTGACTGCACTTCCATTCTGGTCCATTCAGAGTTTCTCCACACAGCTCCGAGAATGTCCTTGCACTACATTCCCATTCTAGAGTAAGACACATTACTTTTTATCTTTAAGTTTCTGATGATAATAAAAATAATATATTAAAAAACAGGCGATTTCAATCGGGTAAGAAGTATAGATATAACAGTGAAACAAGTATCTTGAATGTTTCATGAGCAATAGTGTCTTTTTAAAAAGATAGATTTAGGTAGTAAGAACACTTCCCTCTTCCCCCCTTCTCACATCGTCACCATCTCCACTGCACCATCTTTCTCATCCTCCTTTCACCCATCTCCTCCTCTCCCTCTCCAAGGATCTTCCTGGGCATCGTGGGCTTCGGCCTCTCCATCATGTTCTGCACCACCTTCTGCAGGGCATGCAGTCGCATAAGGGAGGAGCAGATAGAGAGGGAGGCCTGGAGACGCAGTGAGCAGGAGGGACGCCCGCCTTCTATTTATTTCATCCCCTTCCCTAGAAGCGTGTCACAGCAGGACAGTGAAGACGTCAGGGTGCCTCAATACAGCCAGGATGTCCAGACACCTCCACGGTACAGCACTGCTGTCTACTGTGGGCCCCCACCTTCCTACAATGAGGTGATTCTAAAACAAAACCACCCAGTGACACATAAAAACTGAAAACTTTGCTATCTAAACCAGGGTGCATCCGATGCTGTCTCATTATGATTTTGCCTTCAGCGCTTCCTGTCCCTGAAACCCCCAAATTCACTGCAAAAATGATGTATAACATCTACTTCGGTGTGTGTTTCCTGCTATTTAAATTTGAACTTGTGTTTCTTTCTGTGTTTTTCAGCTGGGATTTAAACCTGATGATCTTCCCCCTGCTTACACAGAACATGATGGTCCTGTGTATCCAATAACACCACAGCCTCACACAGACATGGTACAATCGCAAACTTGGTCGCAACCATAAGCCAGCACCCTCGTGGGTTGAGGTTATGGACAGTGTTGATCATTGCACTGAATCCTGGACTTGACTGAGCTGGAAACTGGAGTTTACAGTGTTTTAAAGGAACTTTTTATTGTGACCTTTTTATTTTTAAAATTTTACTTTGGTAAAGAATGAGATGATGGTACACAGATGATAAAAGAGATGATAAAAGCTGCAAGAGATGGCACCAGGTTTGAAGCTACAGTGCCATGAGTGCCTTGACCAAGCCAGTAAACCACTCAAGACCCAAAATAGATTTTTATTCCCATGGATAATGATTGTTAAACTCGGACTGTGTATCATTTCCCCGAGTAGGACTGTTACCTCCGCTATGGAGGTTGTGTTTTTAGTCCTTGCATTTAGTTTTCATGTCTGTTGGCTTGTTTTCTAGCAGGGTATCTCAAAATCCTCTTTACAGGTGTCCATGAAATTTAGTGTAAATTCAGGTGCAGATCCCGTGGTGCCACCATGTGGCCATGTATGAAGCACTTTGTTTTGGCTCATGTCTCCTGAATCCTGTCGCCATTCCCCCAAATTAAACTGAACTAAGTAGTGCTGAGGTAAAGACAGAGACAGAAAAGGTGTGTGAAAAGCACGTGTTTTACATGTAGCAGTTGTTGTACATGAATGTGAATGAGTGATGTATGAATGTTGCATTCAAATTAAACAGGAACAACTTTTGTAAAGACTCAAATGTCAAAAGCAACAACTTATTCTCAGGTAATCGAACTCGACTGGAGTTTTCTGTCCTGAAATTTGATTATGTCCTTTTGTTTTGTTTTTTTTTGGTGACACTGGACCAACCCTCTGCTAAATGCTGGGGTTCCACAGTATTTACCTGAAAGGTGAAAAGCAGTATTTTAAAGTCAGGGGTGCGCTGTATGTCTACATTGATTTGATTTAAGATTTTGATTGAACAGTGACTGTACTGTAAAGTACATGTTTAAATGATCAAATAGCACCAATGAACTGTTTAAATTGCAGGACAAAATGTGAGTGATATATATTTAGAAGCTAATCACATGTTTTGTGTCACTCCAACGATGTGTCTGTAATATCACCCATAGATATGATGGTCAAAATATAAAAATCTATCATATTTTCCAAATATTCTACTTCCTCACTTGGGGTGGGCCACGCCCCCGAGCAGGCCCGGAGCCTGTACGCGCTCATCTATAGCATTTAGCAGATATATATAAATCAGCAGGGTAAGTTGTGACATCCCCTGCCTTATTATGTTATATTCTCAAGTAATGGAAAGGTGTGGTGGGCGCCAGCCAAATTTGTGGCACCTGGGCTGGGTGGACCCAGGGTATAAAACCCAGCCCACACCGATTTCATGTCTCCTCTTTTTTTTTTCTCTCCGCAGCTGATATCGGCCAGCATTGGTACACCTTTTCTTTTCTTTTCTTTTCTTTTTCTTTTCTTTTGTGACCCGAACAACACCCCACATTTCATAATGCTCACTCATGCACACTTCCGCCACTGACAACACTGATTTTCACACCCCATATTTGAAGATATTTCCTGAGTTGTTTATTTGCTCTAAGTATAATAAATTTACATTTATATTATTTCTTGGGTGTCCTTTACAAATTTGTCATGGCCTAAACTGGGTTATAAGTAGTTTGCCAAATCAAGCTGAATGATTGTGTACTGTGCTTTTGTGTGTGTGTGTTAGTGTGTATGTGTTTGATCAACAGTGTGAACAGTGAAATAAAATTGCTTTCATTTCCCTTTCTACACAGTCTCCCTCCACAATTCTTAGCCTCACTTAGCCCTCTGCTCCCTAATGTATTAAAAATTGGGGTTAGTAAGTTCACTACAAAGGACATTGAATCAAAAATGTGTTTTGAACGGGTTAAAATGATTGTGCTTTAAAAAAATTGTACTAAACTGAAGTCAAGACTTTGACATTAAAGAAAAAAATGTTTTTTTTTTTTACCAACAAAAACATGATATCTGCAAAAACTCACTGACTTATCTCTCTTGTTGCCATAAAATGTGGAAGTTGGAATTCCCGCCACTTGAGAAGACAGTGCATTTGCTGTGTTGGCCACAAGGGGGGAGTTGTAGGTTTCAGCGGTGAGGATCACTTCCGCGTTCAAAAAACTGCCGCTGGGGGCTGGCTCCAGAAGTGAGCAATTCGCCATTGACCCCAATGTTAAAATAACCAACTTTACAGCCTAAAAAAAACATATTTACAGCCTGGTCCATTTTTTGTTTTTGGTCTCTATTGACAGTTTCCATCTCCGTGAACACTGTGGGGGGATACTAACCGACCGTCGAAGGAGTCTGTGTTGCAGTTTTTCCGGTAAGTAAATTTCTTACTATTTTACCTGGATGTTTGCACCAATTAGCATGTATTAGCATATTTTGCCGCTGGCTTATGACTTCATTGCCGATTTCTGGTCGCTGCTAATACAGATAGAGGACCGGAGCAGCTAATGTTAGGAACGTGCTTCCGTGCTCCCAGAGTCCGTTTATTGCGGGAATACTAGGCTACTTGCTTACTAGCCTTACTAGGCTAATTTTGTTTCGTCTCATTTTTCTGTGTAAAAAGTCCGATACTGCATGGACAGAGCAGCTCCGTCAGTAAGCGGCTGCTGTTGTTTGTGTGCTGCTGTAACTGTAAGTGGATAGTGGGTGGAGGCAGCGGTGAAAGCCAGCAAATATTAAATATTAAACATTTTAATATATATAAACCCGCGGTCACACAGTCGCGGTCGTATGTAGTCGAGCTAGTCGGGTCGGACTCGGGGACTGTCGTGTGGTGTATGTAGCTGCGTGTAGCTGCCGCTTAGCTTGTTAGCCTAGCTGATTAGCCTTAGGCTAGCTCGGTTGCTCCGAGCTAAGTGGCCAGGTTCTCGGCCGGCTGACCCGTAGAGTAACCGCCTCTCCGCCAAATATGGAAAGTACACTCCCACTAAAATCCAAGATGGCGCAGCTCAAAACCGACTCCCCGAAACCAATAGGTGACGTCACGGGTGCTACGTCCATGTTTTATACAGTCTATGGTTGGCCACAACCCCACAACTGAGGCATCACAAGAAAGCCCAGGAGGTCCGCTTAAAAGGACAGTACGATTGATATAGATTCTATAAATGATATTTTGACCTAGGGATCTCAGACTCATGTCCCCCACAGAGGACAAAAATGAATCTCAGGAGGAGATTTATACAGTCTATGGTTGTGACTTCTACCGGGCTGAATAATCAGTTTACTATGAGCTGAATGTCAGTTTTCTAAAAAAAAACCCCACTAATGTTATGTATGTGTTTGCTCTGTGGAGAAGGGGCTGAGAGGGAATCACAGGGAAGTAACAGAATGAATGTTGTAGGACTGGATTTCCTTGTTCAGTATTTGTGGGTCAGAAATCACCAGCAACGGCTTTTTGAGAGCAGCTGTTTTGCGTTACAGCGCTGCAGTGTACACAGCAGTGTGTTATTGTTCTGTCTTGAACTTGCAGAGTAATGGGGTTTTCTGTTATCATTTGGTTTTGCATGCCATCTAGTTTTATTTTTTTATTTTATAATTTTTCTTCTTCAGTCCACTTTTGCACCAAAAGCATGGCCTATGCGCATGTGTTGGAAAGGCACTTTAATTCACAAGATCCCAACTTGTATTGTGGGCATTTCTGTCTGCACAATGTGCACAGAATTACATTTTGCTTCCTCTTTTCAGAGACTAGAAGTTACAAGAAACAACCCTCTAAGTAGTTGGTGGAGTGTTATAAATCAGACATGTACATACATATATACATACAGTGCTCGCAACATTTAATTGTTAATTTGTGTTAGTGCTGTTAAATCACACACGTTGTGTAGGTGTGTGACAGCACCTGCCTAATTGACATCCCTGAGAAATCAGTTTGCACACCTGGTATTAATCTGCTGTTGATTCCTTGCCACCTTGGCCTGCTCCTGATAACGTAAAAGCTAAATCTTGAGAAAACTGCCTCTTTGCCTCTGTCTTCTTTGGAGTAATGTTACTCTTATGCACACATGGTGGCTGGCTGGTAACCATTAGTCCATTAACTTCAAATTTATGGTAAAAAGTTTAATATCCATTCATAGGTTTATCTTGTCTTTGACATTTGCTGACAGAGTGAAAGCACAGCAGTTATATGTCAAGAGGGCCTGAACTTGTCATTTCTTTCTTTTTCAAGGCGACTTGGTGTCATCTGCCAGTCCCCGTAAAGGAAAATCCTCTCCACTTATGCATGTATTTACTGCACCATGCTATCACTTACACCAGGGGTGTCAAACTGTTCCACAAAGGGCCGGTGTGGCTGCAGGTTTTTGTTCCAACCAATGAAGAGCACACAGTTTGACCAATCAACTGTCTGAAGACTGAGATCAGTTGATTAAATGAGTCAAGTCTGGTGTGCTGCTGCTTGGTTGGAACAAAAACCTGCAGCCACACCGGCCCTTTGTGGAACAGGTTTGACACCTCTGACTTACACAGTGCAGGGGGTGTGCATGTGTGTCTGTGTAGATGTGTGCATTCATTTAAATCCCAGAATATCTTTCCTATCACCTGTTAGAGTTGGAGTGGAACTGTTTCTGATTCATGACACTAAAACTCTGGGTCTCAACACCTCAAACTGTGCTATTGAGAGGACTGTTTTCTTTCTGCAAGTCGTTTAGAACACAACACAAAAATATCAGTTCAGGCGAGATAATGTGAGGATCTTGGCAGCTTCCACAGCAGAAACTAATTAACCATAAATGGAAAACTCTTGCTGTGGTTTGCAGCTACAAACTGCCCTCTGCCTTTTTTTTTTTTTTTTTTCCTCCTACCGGCTTTTTCTCTCCACCTTCCTCTTGCTCTTCTTCACATGTACATACACATGAACACACAGGATTTTGCTTGGGGGGAGGAACTGTTCCTAGAATAGTCACAGGAATGTAGAAAGTGTGGGGTATTGTCTTAGATTGCAAATGAAACACTAGAGGGCAGAACAAGTGTGCAGACAGACACAGCTTGGTGATTTCAGTAGCTTGGCACATGTACATAGTCCAACCACCAAAGTAATGACTTAGGAAATGTGTAAGCGGTTATCAGAGGGAAAATATGATTCAGAAAGTTGATGGTACAAGTGACTCATGTAAGCTTGATTGAGTGGATGAGGTCCAAAGTTCTTATGAATCAGCTGATTGTTCACCTGCTTCTAAAACCGTATTCTTTAATTTGCTGAACAACTGTTGATGGTTTTCATTGTTTTCACCATGTTTCTGGATGACTGGCATGTTGGTTTGTGTGTTTAGATCTATGGAAGTTAAAATATTTCAAACAAGCGTTTCTTTCACCATAATCTGTTTTGGCTCCTGCTTAAAGGAGACCTGCATACAGATCTCGCCTTATCAAATCAGTTCAGTTTATAACTTCTTAAGGAGCAAATTATGTGGTGTTAGAAAGCACGTTATACATTTTTACGAGGTATGTGCAAGGCATCCTTTTGGATAATTGTCTCATTCCATGAACAGACTATTATCTGTATCACTTTTTTCTTCTCAGCTTCACCCGTTCGTCCACAGACAGGATACTTTGGTGAATTTCATATTAAATCAAATTAGAAACACATAGGAATCCACAAAATCTCAAACCCAGAACAAACTTAGTTCACAAGAAACCATCTGAAATCTATCTCTCTGTTGAGAGTGGTGATACATATTTATGTATCCAAAATGCTCTCTGTCTCAAAAACAATAAATCCAGATGCAGGAAAAATTTAAAAAAGACCAGAGGGACTGAGATTATGTATCAAAAAACTGTTTGCTGTGAGACAAGTGAGCACATTTGTGCTCTAAAATCTGAATTTTCATTTGTCCCTGTGGAACCAAAGAATATTTCTCTGCAGCAGTGAAATCAGTAGTAGCTGTAGGATAAAAGCACAAAGGAGGGACATCTTGAGGTTTCTGCGCCGCACCTTTCACACCAGAAAGCATTCAGACCAATAACTGAATGAAAAACCTTTGCTCCTCTTCTACTGTTACACCGTGTCCTCTGTCTCACATTTATTTCTCTTCCTCCTTCTCCATCTGTCTCTTTTTTTCCTCCACTCCTTCTGTTCTACTCTCTTTATGTGTGTTCCTCTTTATCTCTCTCTTTCAAACACACATGGTTTCACACTTTATAGCTTATTCTCATTTTTGACCCTCTGTCAAGACCCTCGTGCACCCGTCCTCCCCCTCTCTCTTCCCTCCCCTTTAAGGCCCCCTGCAGACTGAAGCAGCACAAAGCAGTAAACTCTCTGCCTGTAATTGTCTTCAGACCTGTTGAATTTCTGCCTTACAGTAGTATTTCATTCAGCTTACCTGACTTTGAACTAACTTGTTAGGGCTTGGTGTCATGATACAACCAGTCGCTGGTTGTGACTGATTGGTTGATTTCAGGGTTTTAATTGCATATAAATCACCAACTTTTGGTAGTAAATTTGCAGTGAGAGGGCAACTGGAGAGTGCAAACCTAGAAAAAACTGACCAGTTCACACAGTATATCTCACGGTAGTTCTTATACAGCTTTGTTCTTCATGTGTGCATTTGTAGATGTGTCTGTGTCTGTGCATCCTTCTCTGTTTGTTTATTTTCATAGGACACAAACATCTGTATATTTTGAGGAGAGTTTTTGTTGTAAAATGTAATTTTTTTTAGTCGTTTCCCTACATGGGATACACACTGATCTTTATATATCAAGTGTATCTATTCTATGCACTACCTAAACAAGGAATTGTTTTACCTCCCTCCACACACACCTTTGATTTACAAGGTGAAGGAGACAGTTTTTTATCGTTTGTTATTCAGTATTTGCTTGAGACTTCTTTTCTGAATTCGAATGCATTCTCACTGAATTAAGCTCTCAACCCCAATGGGTTATTTTGAATTATGCATGCACTGATACATAACTGGAAAATGCCAAATGTCCTGGCTATAATACACTTTACACTTTTCCCCGTCATTTTGCTGGAAATTTTCTTGGTCCAAATCTTTAGGATCAGGACTACAATTTAAAACATTGTTCTGTGGGTTTGAATAATGTTTGGCCTCTCTGTGTGCCTTGGTCTTAATGACCCACATGTGGGCAGTTTAAGAAGTCAGTCTGTCCACTGTTCTACAATAAAATCTGTTCATTACTGTTTAAGAAACCCCGCTAGCAGATAGACAAGCATACCAGCAGGGCTAGAAACAGAAACAGAGAGAGACCAGTCAAGCTGGGCTCACAAACAGGACTAAAAGTTAGTTGACTGTATTGTGAAAATTTTGGTCAACCGTTTGAACCTTCTGGTAAAAGGTCTTCACTGTGCGTTTGAATACTCCAGCTCTGGAAGAGAAAAGCGGGACCCTGGAATAGATTTAAGGGAAGAAACACCCTGAGGGCTGCGCAGGCAGAGAGAAGAACAGATGACATAAAAAGGAATGGATGGGATGTGTTTATGTCTTTGTGTGTGTGTGAGAGAGCGTATCAGTCAAAGAAGAGTGTCAAAGCCAGAGGGCTGCTAAAAGTATGCATAGAGAAAGTGTCTGTGTTTGTGTGTGTAAGCCTGTTCTCTGATGAATGATGGCTGAGCACAGTTGCCTTTATTTACCAGGATGACCCACCTCCCTCCTTCCTTCCATTCCCTTTATCTTGCTCCCATCCCCTGCTGCTCTGTGATATGAATACACACTGGAGAGTCCCTGGCATTATACTGTCTGATGACGTTCTCAGTGAGTCTTTCCCCGTGCTGCTATCTTTGTCTGGTCTTCATCACCACTGGCGCTGTGACTTTTTATTAACTGTCTCACATTGTCTGTGGATGTGTTTGTATGTTTGTATGTCTGTAACTGCCTTCAGTTTGACAAAACCATGAATGTGTTCCAGGAAAGGTCCTCATGCACAGATACATGCTGACATACAATAGGCTGAGTGACGGAGTGATTGGCATTATCCAGCTTTTAGTCACATTTTTTTTTTAAATGAAAGGAACATACAGATATTTGTTGTGTGAGCAACCATATTCAGCCACTGTGCTGTTATTTTAACTTCAATTTTATGACTCTTCCACAACAAGAACTAGTCAACCAGAATTTCTTTATTATTATTATTTTAAAAGCTAGCACTGTTCCTTAAAATAATGACTTGAGGGCATATTTTGTCACAACTTACTGGGAAATTGTAAAACCCCTTCTCTTACACTCAGAAAAATTGTCTTGAACATTGGTGATGTCTGAATAACCCTAACCTGCAAGTCTTTTTTTTTTTGCCTGTCTCTATATGTGGGTGGGCTGCTGTTGGTGGGATTCAGGAATGTCAAGTGTCAGAAGAAATCTGGAGAGTTGGTGGCTCTGGAGACAGCGAGAAGGATTTCAAGGTCAGTTGATATCATCTTTCCGAGATTAAGAGCAAGGTCAGAGACTTCAGGAGCCTTCCTCATGAGGCATGATCATCAAATTTGATGCATAAGTTTGCCAAATGAAACCAAAATAGTCTCCTGATCTGGACATAAAAGACAAGAGGTTCCTTAATGTAGCTGCCATATACTTACACTTAGTGTCTGTTCTGCCTATCTTTCCACAAAAAGCTACAAAATACATACAAGAAAACCATGTTATATTCTAAGTTAATGCAGAATTTAGTCAAATACCATTTGAACTGAAATAAATTTAGTTTAAGTCGCAAGTTCCTGTGAATCTGTGTATATTTTTATATCAGCATATTGTCTGCGATGTACTGGCCAGAATTTCTCTCTTTAAGGACAATAAGATCGAAAACCTTAAAACTAAAAATAGCTATTTAGGGCAGTGTTTGTCTTTGTGTGTGTAGATGTGTGTGTGTTTTTGTGTGTTTGCACTGATGGAAAAGGGGTGGTAACCACAGAGCTGACCTCGGGAGGGGTGTTTGTTGATGAACAACATTCCAGTATGTGCCTTGTGTGTGTGTGTGATAACCTAGTTTAGCACAGGTAAAGATCATTTGCCTATTTAAAGATGGTGATTCTCCATGAGTGGCTGACAAAGTTTCTGCACTTGCTGTGTTTCCAGTGCACTTTTTGAGATAAACTCTGTGAGGCCTCATTGTTATTCTGCCTGGATACTAAACAGAAACCCCCAGTGGACACACACATTTTGGAAACACTCTTGTGTTTCTTACTTTAGTGAAAGGAGGGTTTTTGTCCTCTTTTATTAAATTCTCTGTTGTCCATGAAACATATCTGCAGGTTTGTTTTTTAAAAATTCCATCCGCTATTGTCTCTCAGCTTTCATGATTCAGAATTGAGTGCATGTTTCACACTCACCAGTGAACAGACCATACTGAGCAACAACCAGGTTCCTCTTCAACATCTGTTGGGCTGCAGGCAAATTTAATTCTTTTCTCTGACCCTCTGGTTTCTCTGGTCCTCTCTGAGGACCTGACCGTCCACAGTATTATTTGCAGGAGATCAGGTCAGACTTGTGTCAGGAATTGTTAAAAGATCAGCAATGTAAACAACCAAAACACGCATATCCACCCTGTTTACGTTTGCCTTGTTGTTTTCAACTAACAGGCTAGAGTGAGTGGGGAGGTTTGCCCATTGGACAGAGCCTTCATCATTGCTTGTATTGATTGTATTTCATTCTGGCACCAGTGGAATACATTTCTAAACACAATAAGCTCAGTTTCACTTGGTCCCACAGTGACAGCACTTTGCTCTGTGTTTAGGGTTAGGGTCAGGTGGCCAACTCTTTCTCAAATGTTAAAAACACTAAAAGCTCCAGTGTAATCCAAAGACTACATAAGCTTGTATCAGCAGCCCTGTTGCCCCTTCATCTGTTTGACCTGACAAACCTGCTCAACTGGCTCAGGATCAGCAAAATTTTTTTGTGACACAAATACATGCACATATAGAAAGATTTGTGAATAGATAAATCAAGTATTGGGCCTGAATGTAGCACTGAAAACATATAACACCAGTATTTGGGATTTTCGTACTTTATCCACATTTGATCTTTAAATATTCAGGCAAATTCTAATGTGCTAAAAATTCAAACTCACAATAAATGATGAGTGTAATAAATAACTGATCTCATGCCATTCTCTTATTTCATTATCAAAACCAATTTTACAATAATGCAGTTAATTAAACCAGAAGAGTTATAGCCGTTCAAGAAAACCCACACCAGTGAGCCATAGATTGTACAGGATGGGGGAACTGCACACCATGCTATATTTTGATATAACAGTGAGTTTTAATACTTCCAATTCTCCGATAGACAGCTCATTTTGACTGTAGAGTGATAATGGTCTTCCCCTATAAAGTTATTGTGTTTTAACGCTAAATAACTGAAAAGTTTTTAAAGACACTTCTATTTAGAGGCCACAAAACTGAACCCTCCTCCAACACATACTGTACACATAAATACAAATAAATCCTAAACTACTCACACGAAAAATAATTTGACTTCTTTCCCTAGTTTCAAAGATAGAGCAGTGTGAGTGTGGCTGGATTACATGTACATGGTCAAATAGGTCAAGGATGAAATGGCCTGGTAAGGGTTAGTTACATGAAATTTGATGGATGAATCCTAATGAATTAGTTGAGTTTTCATCAAGTGACATTAACAGACCAATATTTTCACTTGTCTGACACTTTCTGTTGTTGACTATATGGTCACCCTTTCCACACTGAAGCACCTCAGCTGAAGTAAGTGTCCATACTGAAAGTTATTATCAGGTGTATGTTTTCTTACAGTGCTACAGTGACAATAATGGAAAGATCCCCAGTTCAGCTAAGACCTCCAGTTGATGTGTAGAAGCACTGAATCCATGTAGTCCATCTGTACTCACACGCTGCTGAGGAGTAAATCGAATTGCAAGCCTCCAGGTGAGACTGCCACATTGTATAACGTCAGCTGACACTGAAAACTCTCCCAAAACTCACACACATTCCCATCACTGCACAATTCATGTGAAGTACAAAAACATGTTATGGAAGTTCAAGGTTTCCTTTTAAAAGATTAGGACAATAAATGACAGAATAAAGTATATATTTCTTCTGCGCTGTAATTATGCTTGAGTATGGCTGTGCCCAAGGAGTTGGGAGACAATGGATGCTCACAACTAATGCAGTGCAGGGGGGCGGTTGGGCGTAGACACATGTACAAGCTTTCTTTCTTGTTATTATCTAGATCAGACATACACAATGAAAACTATTCTCTTGCTCCATGAGTTTAATGAATTCAAAAAAGTTGACAGAGGCACACACTGTTTTGTATGCAAGAGAGGCTGTTTGTGTGCCTTTTCCTGTTGTTGGTTTTCTCTCAGGAATGATTTTAATTTTGACTGAATGGTAGTTTGCTTTTTTGTTTATGTATGTATGTATGTCACAAAACAAATTCTGAAAAAATGTCAGAGGAGAAAAAAGCTGAGAAGAAAGGGTATAAAAACTGTGGCCTTGTTGCCATGTGCTGTCCAAAAGTATTTCTCACTGATCCAGGACAGGGGGTGTGGCACTCTGTAAGCCCACGGACCTCTCTCTGTCTCTCTCTGTCTCTCTTTGCTTTAGTGGAGTGGTTACATAACCCACCATCCAGCCCAGTATATAGCCCAACTCTGATTCAGTCATATCACTGAGCTGTCGTGCACGTGCATGTGTTAGGTGGGGGGTGTGTACAGCTCTCTCTCTCTCTCTCTCTCTCTCTCTCTCTCTCTCTCTCTCTCTCTCTCTCTCTCTCTCTCTCTCTCTCCACGCCCCTTATCTTTCATCACAGTCCTCTCATAGGTTATTGGCGAAGGTAACGGAAGGACCGGGGGCTTTATAAAGATCCACTTTATTCACTCGGCCTCGCTGCCCGTTTTTATTCCTTCGGTTATCCCTGTTTCCACCAGCAAACAACAAAATGCCCAGCAAGAGGAAGAAGAATAAGCGTCGCATGAGGAGGGTGGTAAGTGGTGTCAGGCGCACTTTTTTTTTTGCCACTAGAAGTGTTCTCATCACGATCACATCAGAATATGAACTCAAGTCAGTTAGTGGGGACCTTCTTCTCTTGGTAAATGATGAAAATGACCATTTGGACACTTTGTAATATTGGATGTTTTAACTCGTTGCGTCTTGTTTTAGTTCACTAAACCGATGGTGATTACTGATGCGTAAAAAACACTGCACATAATATTGCACAACATTGATGCACTTCCAAATATCAACAGAAAGGTGACAAATATTGAGAAGCGTTTTATAATTTTTTTTCTGGCACATCATTTTGTGGTAATTCTGTTAATATCAATCAGGACTCGATGCATTTGTTGTAGCTTTTCTTGTGACGCTACGCGGAGCGCTCCAAGCTCCGTGCGTAAAATCTCGCAAAGATGGAGGGCTGTGCCAAAAATGCAGCTGAAGAGATTATATCGAAATCATACAGTCAGTTAAAGTTGCACGACGCGTGAGATGTTTCTGACTCTGCTTTAGGTACAAAAGAGAAAGAAGATCGTCACTTTCGGCTTTAACTTTTTGGCTTAAGTCCCGTGCGCCATGTGCGTTCTCAGCGCGCTCTGTATCATATGGTAAAATTCAGCGATGGAGTTTTTAGGTTTTTGTGTTTCTATGGTTTATTGTCATTAATCGTGAAACATTCCACATTAAAAAAAAAAAAAAAAAAAAAGCACAAAAAGCCATATTTTTTGCTGACGAGCAAAGGATAAAATACAGCAGACCCCCGCCATTCATGCAAGTTCACTTACAGTACACAGTGTCGTGACTTATAGGGCTACACTGCTGTTGTTATTACATAATTCAATTTGCTGACCCAGCATCGCCAGTGACATGATAATTGACAAATGTGACTCCTACCCCCTCCTCATTCCTCTTAGGTAACTGCCAGAAATTTCACTTCTGAACATTCAGTGCCCAAAGAGAAGCAGTGGGTGTGGCAGAGACGGGAGGGGTGTATGATGAATGAGAAAGTAACACAGAAGCTCCAGCTTCTCAGAGGGCAAAGGTTACTCCATCCCCAAACACAGTTCTCTCATTTCCAATCATAATAATTAATTGTTTCAAACCATATTCTAATTACTAATAATGTCACCTTAAAAATGATCACTTGTGTTACCACTAAAAGTTCACTGGAAGCCCAGTCTTCCAGCTCTGGTAAGACTTCTCAGTATGGAGTTTGTGGCATTCTTCCTAAAACCCCCACCCTTCCTTGAATCCTCTGCTGGCTGGCCAGTCTCTGACTCTCAACACCACACAACTGTATTTGGTAGTGTGTTGACTAGAGGAATGTCTTGCCTTAGTTTTGCCAGATTGTAGTCTGCACAGTCTCTCTGATTCTCTCAGAGTCTGCCGGTGACACTCAGATAAAAATGGCCCCTGAAGTCACTTACAGTGTGGTGTTATCACCAATTCCCTCAAAGATATCAGAGCACAGGAAGGGAAAGAACTGCTGGACACTTGAAGACGTCAAGCTGAGTGCTATTCTTTGACCACACATGCCTTTGCATATAAACACCCTGACTTTGATAAAATGCGTTTCTCTCCAAGGTTGACTGGACCTCTTTAATACATCAGCACAGTTAACAACTCTGAGTAATTAAAATTTATATAGTACTCTGTGGTAGTGAAGTTTGGATTTCTAGACAGCAAGCTATTTGTGGGCAAAGATAAGGGAGGGGTTGTTTTGACGGTGGCTAGCTGGACAGGCATTGACATATGCACCTACACACACACACATGCTCCAGTGGCTTACAGCATTGGTCTAGCTCTGTGAATGCCTAACTGGCTGTCGGCCTAACAAAAGCATTTTTGGGGAGTGATTGTAACCTGATTATAACCTGATTATGATGTGATTAGCCCCACTGTCTGGCCCGCGGGGCAGCCATCAGTGCTGCTGACTCGCACGGTTTCCCTTCCCGCTTCACCAGACCTGTCAGGACCGCTCTGATTCAACTAATTAGCTCCCATTATCTAACTAGCTTTGCTGGGTCCACTCCCAGTTACTGAGCCCCTCCCTCCAATGGTCTGTGCACCCTAAACCTCCATTAAAGCCCAAGGGGGTTTTGTCCCGAGCTGAAAAACATGTTGGACCTGGCTGGGATGGCATGCCTGGTATTCCTGCAGACAGAAATGTGCTAGAATGAAGAGCAGACTGACAACAACATCAGTATCTCAACACGCTGAGGGCCCCAGTAGACCCCTAAAGATTGCATTTTCATTTGTTTCTTTGTATTTCAGCTTCAGAAGTTTGCGTTTTCATACTCAACACCTCTTTGAAGCCACTGTACATTAAGTATAATTTATGTTTGTTTATATCACACAAAGAGCCCAAGACGAATTATGTGGAAAGGTCAAGTTTCACACTCTTTTCACCTTTCAAACTTTAAAAGGCTCAGTTGTTTGAAGGAATATATCAATTTATATTACCCTAAGCTGATTTACTTATTTTTAATTTAATTATACTTGGTAATTTGTGTTATGTAACAAGTAAAATGCCATTGTAATGACAACAACCATTAACCCAGATGCTTTTGTGTCTTTCCCCTATGCAGCAGGCCCAGAGGAGAGCTCTTGAAGAGCAACATGCCGCCAACCCGCCAGTCAAAACCAGCCCTGGGATTGCAGTAAGTGTGCCCCCTGCAGCATCCCCGAAGAAAGCGACTAAAACTCAAGCACCAGCTCCAGAAAAGGTCCCACAGGCCGTTCCCATTGCTGTCCCCATTGTGGAGACCCCCAAATTAGAGCCAAAACCAGTTGTGCAAGAACCTGTTGCAGAGCCCGTCCCAGTCAAAGTAGAGGCACAAGAGCCTGAGGCTGTGGTGTTGGAACAGACTCCAGCAGAAGTTGAGGTTGAAGTACCAGCACCGGTCACTGAAGAAGCACCAGTTGTCGAGACCCCACCAGCGGTGTCGTCTGTAGTTGAAGCTGCTGTAGTACAGGAGGCTGAACCTGTCATTCCTGAAACAGAACCAGTAACTGAGGTAAGAATGCAATTTTTTTTCAAAACAGGTGTGGATGTTGACTGAGCAATAAAAAAAAGTTTGATTTTCCATTATCAGTACAAAATTCAAGTGGAGTTTCAGTCTTCTTCAGACTTCCCCACATCAGTAGAGCCTTATTCCAAAACTTTCCAACCAATATTTTTTCTTTGGTGTTTCCATTAGTTTTAGAAATCTGACCTTTTAATTCACCAAGCCAGTCCCTTTTTGGAACAATGAGTTGTGTTTGAGTTCAGCATGTGCCTTCACTGAAAGTGCACGCATCTGCCATTTTACATGCTTGTTGGTCAAATGCTGAAAAAATGAACATCATTATGGTTCTATTTTGCATATAGTTTGCTGGAAAGAGTCACTTTATGTGGGCTGCTTCTATATATATTTTGTCAGTTTGAGTTTGGTTTTTGAGGATGTTTTTTTTTTTTTTAGATTTTTATTTGGTTAAATTGTATGTGCTGTGGCTTGGTCCTTATGGGAGAAGGGATGTGGCATTGGAGGGGTGGGGGTGGTCAGAGGGAACAACGTGTTCCATTTAGCAGAGAGGTGGAAAGTAGAAAAGAGATTGAAGGCTACATCAGTGGGAGTCAGGGCAGAGCTTTTTCAGCAGTCATTATACATGATCACCTATGACAACACTTTATGCATCAATAAGCACAAGTGCCTTGCTTTTATATTTTCTTTACTTTTTATAGTAAATTATATCAAGAAGGGTTTGAAGTCCGTTAAGAATAAAAAAGCTTCTGTGTTGTATTTAAAGAAGTGAATGGCTTTTGGCTTTTTGTTTTGCACAAGCTGTCTGTATTGCATTTTTACTGTGCCCAGGGATTCATACAAAAAAAAGGACTTCACTAAATAATGTTTCCCCATATCGTTTTTAGCTTTACATTTTCCTTACCAAGTTGAAAAATGATGGTCACCGAGTTTTTGTTGTTTCACGTAGCCATCATGCTCATATTTTGGGAACAGAATGTTCTTTTTCAACCAGTAGACTGCAGGCTATGTGGGGAGGCATTTACAAGCTACACACTGCACATATACTTACATCCGTGTGCCTACACACTTGCAAATGCACACACACGTGCACACACACACACACACACACACACACACACACACACACCACATTTATGGTCTTTGCTCCCAATAACTGAGCCTTAACCCCACATATGGTGCACATGTATGTGCTCACATGCATGTTAGAGTGCACGTGAGAGCACGATGATGCCCAGGCCCAGTGGAGAGGAGGCGTTATCAGTGGCACGGCCATTTCCTATCACTTCACTCAGTGCTACACTGTATGTAGCCATCCCGCTTGGTTAACATAGATGCTATTTATTTGGAGGTTTGGACCGTGACCTCTAACCCCCAAGTGTTATGCTGTACCCTCTGATCTATACAGGACCAATAAAGCTATTTTTGTAGGCGATGGACCGCCCATCATTGTCTAGTTCATAAGCTGTGGCAGCATCCACCCCTTCTGTCCCTTCGCCTCTACTTCCCTCCTTCCCTCCCTCCCACCCACCACACCACCCATCTCTCCTCTTCCTCCCTTCCTGCCTTGCTTTTGTCCACTCCCTCATTGCTTGCAGGCTCAGCTGAGACGCACAGAAACACGTGTAGACACTTTTGCAAAACTGAAAATCAGTCAGTCCGGCCCTCTTTTGCAAAGGCATACAGATGTTTTGTTTTATGAGCTTATTCTCAATTTTGACTTTGTGATCCTCAAGCTTTAGTAAACTTGCACTTGCGGCCACATTTCTGCAAGAAGGTGTTCACTGTGACACCACGTGTCAAGCTACAGTCGAGACACTCACAGGTGATCAGAGTAGGCATAAATGGGACTCGTATTCAGCTGGCTTTGGGGCCAAAAAGAGGTGGCCCCACTACCTCTGGATGTCGCCGCGGAGACTCAGGTGAGTATAAGCCCACCAATCTACAGACCCACTGAATGTGTTTCATTTTTCTGTGGCCTAAAGCGATGGTGGGTGCGGCTCCTGCTAAGACTGAACATTTTGTACCAGCTTGCTCCCTCGGTGCTCCCGCAGCCCTCCTCTACTCCCCCCCTTCTGTCCCTCACAGTTTTCCCTTGTAAATTTGCTCTACCTCGTCAACCTTCCTTCCCTCCCACCATTCGTTCCTCTCTTGTCTCTCCTTTCTCCCTCCTTCCCCCTCCTCTGCCCTCCCTCTTTCAATTTTCTCTTCTCCCCCTTCCCTTCCTCCATCATCCCCCTCCTATCATATGGCGGCCTGTGGGCCCTTATTAGCTTGTTTAATCAGCACATGCATGCATTCCTCCATGTGTCATCCTTTCATTGTTGGTTCCTTTTTGGGAGAACTAGTAGGAAACAGGACTGGGGAAGGTGGGATGTTCTATGTTGGGACGTGGTGGGTACATCCGCCTGTTGAAGTGAGAGTCTGTGCATGTGTGTAGTCTAGCCTTTGGTATTTATGTGCTGAAGAGGAGCTTACAGACAGCTGTCACAACCTTTTTAAAGTCTGTGACGAATTTCTAGTGAAGGGATGACTCGGGGTACATTTGCTTTCAGTTTGCTCTCAATGAAAATGCAACTTACAGCATGATAGCAAATAATTAATAAGCACATTTTCTTTTGAAAGTAGTGGGAGGACAAAGATGTGTGAAGTGATACTGATTTCAGACTTGGAAAATCATCACCCTGTGGCAAAACATGTGAGGACCCCCAACCCTCCTTCTCTCCAGTGTCCAGCGTTCCTCCTCACACGTACACACACACACATATGCAACCCTCCCAACATTTCCTGGCAACTTTTATTGGTTTGTTTTGTGAGGCACTATGGAGTTTTGTTAGCTCAACCATTTGCTTTTGCACAGAGAACAGTCCAAATGTTCCCTCTCCTGTTTTAATTTTTGCTTTGTAACTATTTGACAACTCCCCCTTTAATACTAAGAATGATTTCACAAAGCCTTTGTTATTTTTGTTTTGACTTATTTTGTAGTTTGTAGTTTGTAACTTGTAGTAATCTTGGTAAATAAGATTAGTCTTTGCAAAACTGTTTCTGTAAACTCTTAATTGGTTTTCAGAGATCCAGAAAAAGCCAAAATGAGATCTGTGTGTGTATGAGTGTGTGAATGTGCATGAAGTTGGTTGGATTTTGTTTTTTTTTTGTTTTTTTTTACTATGCTAAAATGGTCCGCATAAAATGTAGCTGTTCCTAGGTCAGTTAGGTTTGTGTTGACTTTGTCTTTTAGTAGGATTTGTGGGTCAGGATCTGTATACAGATCAGTTTGGTACAGAGTGTTCTGGTGCTGGGACAGGCCGGAGGGGCTGTGTATACTGTATGTAGCCACGTGTGTGTGTGTGTTTTACCATTAAGCAAAGGAAGGCCTGTAGTCCACCTCCCTCCCTCCTTTCCTCCGTCTTCCTTTATCTCCCCTATACCATCCCTCCAAGGCTATAGCTGGGATAAATATTTACCTTTCTCAACTATATGTACATGTTTGCCAAATTGGCCTTTGTTGAGAATTTGCTGAAATCTTGCAGGATTAGATTCCTCACCTCCCAGTATCACATAATGCGAAGATGGTCAAGAAACTTAAATGGAACCACTGACATTTGAACTGTCTTCTGTGAGAGTTTTCATGCTACAATAGACAGATGAAAGATGATTGTGGCCAGTTGATGACTGGCCTGTTCTTGACTAGCAGCTGCAGCCTGCATATGCTACACTTGTCCTACATTGAAGAAGAGCTCGTACAAAACAGGCTAAATAATTTACTGTCGGGACTATGAAGGTTTACAATATTTATGTGCTGCTCTGTGTGATTGCCACTATGGCTCAACACACATGGCTGCACAACGGGTGCTGCCAGTGGCCATTTAGGCTACTGCCAACTGCAAATTGATGGCAAGGCTGCAAAACAGAAAAAATTAGTGTCTTCTATCATTATCTGGGCATTTTTGGGCATTTCTGTCTTTAAAGTACATATTTCTCTGAGCAATACTAATAACATCAGAAATGAACAATAAGAAGAAACGGTCCTAAAGCAGTGCTAACCACGGAACATTGCTTCACCTTCTGATAAATATTTAATGTCTTGGTCATGGAGATTTTGGCAGGTCACGCACTTGAACTTCTCTTTCCATTGCCAACTTGCGCCATTATGAATGCTGAACAGATAATTAAAGATGTAATTAACGATGTGAGGGTTTTAAATTTGTGTGGGCTTTGTGGAGTTAGGACCTAATGGAAAAGACAAATTTAATGAGGTGAATATTCCAAGTTTTCTGAACCTGAGGTGGATTATACAAGGTGGGTGAGAAGGGGGCGTAACAGCTTCCCTTTATGCAATTGGTTGTAACATTCCTGCAGGATGTATAATGTTTCTCCCCAACTAAAACTATACTTACACACAAAGCATGCTCTAAGGAGTCTTTTTGCATTTGATGTTTGTGGAGCTCGCCAGTTCAAATTTACAATCTGAAAACATTCTCATTTTGGCAGATGCTTTCTCTTTCGGCCACAGTAAACCCGCAAAGACTCTCACTGATTTTTCTCCGTTAAATACCTCGAGGCCATAACAGCTACAATTTGGCTGACAAACTGTTGTGCAGAAGATCATTTTGCTCCGGGCACATTTTTAGGACAGCTGCGTGTGCCCCTCCCAACGTTCAACCTTTAAAAAAGTCAGAAACAGGATAAATGGCAGCAGCATAAAATAAAGCAAATATTTTTAATTGCCTGTAAATGTATCCCAGAGTGCCTTTTTAATGAGATATACTGTTTGCCAACTACATTCAGGTTTATTAGATTAAATACATGCACAGTATACAGTATGTTTATGACAGTTTTGCTGACTCGCGAATAAACGCTCTCCCTCTTTCCATCATAGGTCACACCCCCAGCTGAGGCTCCAGGGGCAGCTCCTGCTGAGACTGAGGTAAAACAAACCTGTATTTTACTCACACACACACACACACTCACAACCCCAAACCTCAACTTGCTCAGGCAGTACATTGTGGTATCAGCCAGAGGCAGATGACAGGTGTGAATGAGTACAAGCATAATTCAACATGACACTTTTCAAGTGAGACCTGCTTTGATTTTTGAACAGCTTATTACAGAGACATCTCTAAATGTCTTTGAAGCGGCTCTTGTAGAGCAGAACAGCACAACTGTTTTTGCCAAAATGAAACAGCAGTAGGCAGAAGTTAGTACTGCGGTGTTATATCTCAGAGATGTACTGGATAAATTTGAAGTTTATCTGGAAAATCTTTCAGTTAAAGAAAAATGGTTAAAAAAAGAACAAATCCCCCAACCACAAAAAATGCTCCCTTAACTTTTCTGTGACAAATAAAGTTATTTAGTTGCCATTTAAAAATGGCAAAGAATGCATTAATTGAGTACAAAAATCTAAACGTTTATGGTGACATATTTCAGTGTATGTGGGGATTTTGCTCGTATGTCACACCAGAACAGTTCTGGAAGTGACGGCAAACGTTAAAACAAGAATAACTCAAAGTTTCCACTTGTGTTTTATAAGTTTAAAGCAGCAGAAACAAGCTTTTCAATGGAGAAGTGTAAAAAGTTCCTGTGACTTAAGCCTCACACTTTATAAATAACAACCACACTTTGCCTTAGGTCTTTTTCCTCTTAAATAACACAGTTCTCAGTTCACAATCTGGCTCTCCTACTCCTATGTTTTTCTTGAAAACAAAACAAAAAAAACAACAGTAACAAAGAAGCATGTTTTTAAGGTGTTTCACTGATCTGCAGACAACACAGCACATAGAAGATCTTACTGATGTTCATTACTGCCCCCCCCCCCCCCCCCCAAAAAAAAAAGTAAACTAAAACTGCCGTTAATAATTGTTTTGATGTGATTTAAGTGCTGCAATTGATGTGAAAGCTGCAATTAGGCAGCCAATCCTAAGAACCACAGCAAAAACATTCACATAGATTTAATTATAATGAGATTACTTTAAGCTGTGTGCTCTGTGCAGAAAATTGCCACCTACAAAATGTTGGCAGTTAAGTTTGTTTAAGTAATAAATAGCCATTGTTTGTTTATCCACCAATCTATTAACCAGTTTATCCATCCAGCCATAAATAAATCTGTCATAAATAAAGATTTTCCTAAACTGTTTTTTTTTTTCATTGGTCGTCCTCCAGGTTCAGTCAGTTGACACTACAGTCATAACCACAGAGACTGAACAGGTGAGACCGAGCTTTTTTATGAATGCACGGCTCGATATAATAGTTGTTTAAGATGTAATGTAGTAGTTTTGGTCATGGATGTTAAATGACTCTTAGTCTGTCCACAATGTATGTTTGTCCCGGGACAAAAACTTGCATGCTGCATGGTTTCTTAACGTGTGCTGTGTTGGTTTTGCACGTGCAGACGCATGATGTCTGCGAGCCAGAGACTGAAGTGGAGGCTGAGGCCTTGGCAGAGGAAGTCACAGTCACAGAGGTGGAGGTGGAGGCAGAGGGGGCCGTCACAGAGGATATCTCCACGCCAGAGCCCGTGACTGAAGCCGCTGAGGAGCCGGTGGTTGAAGCTCATACTAGTGACGAAGTTTCTGCTGAAGCAGAACCTGCTGCAGCTGAGGTGGTTACAGAAACAGTCGTGGAATCAGTGGAGGAGGATATCACAGCGATACCTGAGCCCGAGCAGGTGATTGAAGCGGCTGTCAGTCCTGCAGCTGCAGCTGAGGAGGAAGAGGATGAAGCTGAAGTAGAGGTGTTGGCTGATGAAAGTGCGGCTGAAGTCCCTGCTGAGCCTGTCACAATCGCAGAGGTGCCACACTGATGAAAATACTTTCCTCTTCTCTCTTTTTTCATTTTTATTGTGAGATCATTTGTTGCATGTGTGCAGCATGTGGCTTAAATATTTCAGCAGCAGGTGATCAAACAGGTGGTCAAAAGCTAAACTTTATGTTCTGATTTTATTTGAATTTATTTCAAAATTAAACTTAATAGCAAACACCAAAGAGGCACCGTGAACTTTTCTTTTGTTTCGTTTATTTCAGGACGCTCCTGCTCAGTCTGTGGAAATTCCAGTGGTGAGTATTTTTTCTTTCTTCCCCATTAGGAAATACATTATGCAGTTAATAACAATTTTAATGCATTTTACTTATTACCCTCCTTTTGGACTGTCAAGTAACTTTTGCATGAGTAAGTAACACTTCAGAACTAGAAGACACTACAGCACCTGTTGTCTCACCAGGTGCCAGACGCCGTCCCTGAGGCTCCGGTAGAAGAGGCTGAAACTCCTGTAACTGAAGTGAAAGAGGTAAAAGCTGAGGTTCGCTATAATGTTTTTGCTCATTTACCTACTTTATGTACTGTGTGCTTATTGTGGGGGACATTTCTTTCTTGTTGTGTCCTAGGCTCCTGCCACCCAGGAGGTTGCTGACACGCTGGTTGATGACACACTGGTTGATGACTTTGTTGTGACAGAATCTGTCTCAGCAGTGGAGGTCGCCATTGCTGAGTCTGCTGTTGTCCAGCAGGTGAGAACTACACAAACAGGAATTTATCATTGGCCATTATAATTGTTATATTATACCTAATAAGCAATATTTTTTTCAGTCACAAAAAAAAAACTTGCCTTTCATTCACGTCCTGTGTTTGTACTTCCAACTATTTCCAGCTGAAACAGGATAAGACCTGAGCTGTAAATAAATTGCAGATGTCTTAAGGCCTGTGGCCACCAGGTGGCAGGTTGCAACAAATGAATGCAGCCTGATACACTCTTGGCGTCACTGTAAAAGTAATCTACCGTCAAATCCATGTAATTTTTTTTGTCAAAATTGAGTTTAGTTGTATTTTTCTGAACTTATCCTGTGTCATTTAAACTGGATGATCAGGGGGATTGTTCTTAAATGGTCCATTTGTATATTCATTTTCAGCCGTTCTTTTCTAACCCATTCCTCTTTCTCCTGCATTTAGGAAAGTGTGGCAATGAGTGACACCCCCAGCGCCCAAACAGAATCTATGGATGTGACCTCTGCTGAGCCTGAGCCAGAGCCTGAGCCTGAGCCTGAGCCTGTTACTGCCCCTGCAATGGAAATGGTCATTTTAAGTTACTGTCTTGGAGACTATTTGACAGTCACGTACTAATAAATATGGTCTATAGTACACAGTCTTTTAAAACGCATATGTGGACTCTCTGTCTCCTAACCACCTCTCTCCCCTCTTTTGTTTTCCAGGATGCCAGTGCTGAGCAGACATGTACGGATGTGCTGTCAGAAGAACCTAAGTCAGAAATCTGTGACATTCCCTGTCAGATGCAGCTGGCTGTGGAGTCTGTGCAGCTGAACTCAGTGGTAAAGGAATTTAATTTAAGACAAGAGGCCTAGCTTTAAACCTTTTCCTGGAGTAGAATGATTCACGAATACACATCATGTTTCCTGCGTGACTTGTTTTTGTCCTGGTTATTCACATATGACAAGTACTGATTGGAGGTTTTTTTTTTTTACTTGTTTGCTATTAATCTTACAGTGCATTCACTTAATCTAATGTCTTTTGTTGTTCAGGAGATGTCAGTGGAGACAGTGCTGAATGGACACATCGTCCCAGAGGTCTCCATTGAGGGCTAGATCCACACCACGCAGCTTGGAAGCCCTTTTTTGTCTTTGTATGCTGCTCACAATATTGAATCAGTCCTTTGTCACGTAGATTACATCTTATTGACCATACTGTTAACCTTTTAACGACTCAGTTTACGCTACTTCCAGCAGCCACTAACCAGGACCTTATTTTCCTCTGTGTGTATTTCAGATTCACCTTTGGTCATTTGGAGGACTCAAAGCTTTAAAGGGAGTCAACCAGCTGACCTTTTTTATTTTTTAGGGCTTACGACAGAACCGGCAGGAAATCAAAGGAACATCCACACTTTGAAGTGCCTTTCCTGTGTTGGTTCCTGTCAAAACACCAAACCAGATGTCAACATGCCAAAACCGCTGCAGTTAAGGCAGCAGAACAGACTGTTGTCATAAGTTTGCAGAAACAGAAACAAACATTTTGTGGGTCCTTTTAAGCTGTATATCTCCCAAAAAGTAATGTACAGTGAATTTGCATTAGCAGTGGAAGCAGGAGTTGTTGAGAGATGGCGATTTGTAAAACAATAAAAATGGCGGTGCCTGGTATTCTCACATATTTCCATCTCCCCAGAACATCTGCCTCCACACTGCATACACTCAATGCATGTGAATACTGTAGCAATGATGAAAGTTGCTAAAGTTTGTACTTGGGCCTATGTTCGTACTTATGAGCGGGAGGGACAACTTTTTTTTGTTGTTTTTCTGATTCACATCTCAAAATCACAGTTTTTGCTTGACAGGCTCTTTAACTTCAGTCAGAGCTTTACACTTCACCCTAGCCTCTGTTTCTGCCCCCTTCTCTGTCCTCCAGTTCTCCTCTCTGCCTCCACTAATGCTTACATTAGTCTGATGCTAAAACACACCACAAAACTAGAGCGGTTAGGTTTTATTACTCCAGTGGCCTCTGGAGAATGGTGGATATGAATGGGACAAAGTCAGAGGTCTTTTTTTTTTTTTTGCATTTCTTTTTTTTCTCACTTTCTCCTTTTTTAATTCATTTTGTATAGACCATATGATGTGCTACAGTTTTGTGTTCAAAGTCTGCGCTCTGGAGGGGACGTGATGTGATGTGGTGATGAAGACCACAAGAGGGCTGTTTGATGGTCGGACTTAATCCAACTTTGAAATAAAGCTGTAACACATCGTGATGCTGGAGTATGTGTTTCAATTTGGATACACTCTTTCACTCAAAAAATAAGAGAGACAAAAAAACTGAAAATCAGAAATGCATCAGTCCTGGCAATACAGAAACCAAAATGTAAAATGTATATTTTGGCTTTCAAAGATGCAACCTCTGTAAAAATATTAAAAGAGACATAGGCACAGAATTGGGCTCGTTACTCAAGAACCAAGGGGGAAGTTGTAGGTTTTAGCAGTGAGGATCACTTCCGCGTTCAAAAAGCTGCAGTTTCTCGGTTGCCGCTGGGGGCTGGCTCCAGAAGTGAGCAATTCTTCATAGACCCCCAAGTTAAAATAGCCAACTTTACAGCCTAAAAAACTATATTTACAGCCTGTACCACAACCATTTTAGTGTTATTTAGGCTTAAATTTATTACATAAATTAGGGCATGGTTACGTTGAGTGACAGCCCCATTGATAGGCACTGGCAGTTAGCTCTTTGCTAAACCATCAGCTGGGCTAGGCGGCTACATCCAGAGGCTTCCGGCTACCTCCAGGGGTTGACAGGGGCTGCAGTGTCCGTGTTTGTTTGCCAATGTTCGGATAGGTTTTTGTGACAATATGGCTTGTTGTAGAGTAGACTTTACTAACCGACCGTCGAAGGAGTCTGTGCTGCAGTTTTTTCGGTAAGTAAATTTCTCACTATTTTACCTGGATGTTTGCACTAATTAGCATGTATTAGCATATTTTGCCACTGGCTTCTGACTTAATTGCCGATTTATGGTCGCTGCTGATGCAGATAGAGGACCGGAGCAGCTAATGTTAGGAACGCTGTTGCGGTGTGTTCCGTGCTCTCAGAGGGGATACTAGGCTACAATTTTATTTTGTCTCATTTTTCTGTTTAAAATGTCATTGTCACATTGCATGGACAGAGCAGCTCCGTCAGTCAGCGGCTGCTGTTGTTGTGTGTCGCGGTCGTTCGGGGTCGAGCTTGTCAGGTCGGACTCGGGTACTGTCGTGTGGTGGATGTAGCTCATGATGTAGCTCATGATGTAGCTGCCGCTTAGCTTGTTAGCCTAGCTGATTAGCTGATTAGCCTTAGGTTAGCTCGGTTGCTCTGAGCAGTCTATGTCAAGAACTCATGACATGTTGCCATTGAGAAAACTATTTTTTTCAAACCACTGATGAAACTCTTCAGTTAGCATCCACTTAGCTCTGTTTTAAATATGATCACTATTTAATAAGTTGTTAATCATTCAAATAATCAATCCTCACTGGTCAGCTAGAACTGGAATGAGATACATAAAAATCCCATTCAGTACCAAAGTACACTGACTGCAAGTTTTGTACCGCTGAAAGTAGGATGTTTCTAATGAGACCAAAGAACAGACAATTCTGTCTCCAATTTTTAAATACATTCTTATGATGATCTTCATAATAAAGACAATGGAACACCAGAATATTTGCCTCAGATCAAAAGATTTTTAATTATTTGTTTTTGCATTGAAATCTACATTCATATTAGTATGATGTAATTTGGTTCAGTAAACACTGCCAATGTGTGGTTTTGCAATCCTCTCTCTTTATACTATGATCACACTGTCATCAAGAATTTCAAGCGTCAGTTCATTTATTTATTTTTTTTAACGTAGGTTTACTGGCCCCTTTTGTTGGATTTTCAACACAATGTCAAAATGCAAAACAAAAGCAACAACTTCAGTTCTGCCTTAAGAGAAAAAGGAAACAAAAGAGTAAAAAACAAAGAGACTGGACAGACAAATGATAAACATACAGCATAACAACAGAGAGGATATATATTTGTAAAAGCACATTCGTATTAATAATAGATGCTTTGGAATGAAAACAGCAACAAAGAGGCTCACTGTGATCAACCAACATCTGTCCCACTTTCACTCAGCACATTCCACTTATATATTATCTGAATTTTTTTTTTACCTTGTGCCATTAATATTGAATACATGTCATTGTAACCCTCAACCCTCCAAAAAAAAAAAGATAATAAATAAGAAAACAGGTGATTTGATTGGTCCATGAGGTAAAATGTGAAATAAAAAATAAACAGAAGGGTAAAAGTTGGAATTTTGAAAGGACAAACATCCACAAAACGTGTGGCTGGAAAAAAAAATGTAACTAAAAAAGAAAAGATTGTGATTGCAGACAAGAAAGCATGATATCCTACAAGGTTTCATTCTCTTCCCTAGAAAGAAACACACTCACATACTCGCATATTGACTTACACACACCCAATCACACAACCATTCACAAAATCTAGCGTGAAGCTCAATAACAAATCAATTTTAACCAGGCTGGAATCTTAACAAAGCCACTTAATGGATGATAATATTTTTATATTTACAATGAAGTGATGATTAACTGACACAGAATGAACCCCAAAAAAAATACAGGAAAGAGTAAAACCAAGAGAAACCACATTAAATCACCATATTCTCTTTTCATTCCTTCACTTTTTGATCTCCTCCTATGCACTAACAAAAAATGTCCTCTGAACTAGGCGCTGGAGGTGGGCGGGGCTTAGAGAGACAAAGAGAGGGTTTAATGATGACAGTGAACATGGAGGTGCTCAAAAGCAATGAGCAGTGTGAGCACTGGGAAGGCATGTAGACTGCCACTCAGCAAAATCAGGCAGGTGGACTCTTCGCTGTTTCTGCTACAAGAGAAAGAGCACTTCAATAAAAACAGCCACCGCCCCTTTGGACTACCCTGGTTTGAAATCAAACACACTCACCTCCTGTCGTTTAGAGGTTTGGTGTCGGAGAGCATGCAGTTAGCTACACAGAGTAGCCTGAGTGTGTGTGGAATTCAAAGAGCACTTCAAAAACAACAGACAGCCCGCTTGGGTTTATATAGGGCTCCAAAACAAGTTCTTGTCCTTTGTCAGAAGTTAGAAGTTTAGGATACAGATTTTAACATCAATCTGAGGAGTGTGCGTAGAAATAACTGCAATGATAGAAGCAGCACTAGTAGTGTTCAGCAGGCAATAGTCTTGTCGTTCTGGACAGGAAACAGCTCAAGAACAAACCCAGCCGAATGTTGGCTTCACAAGGTGCAGCTGTGGCACTTCAGAGTATTTATGGGTATTTTCAACAGATCTACCTTGTTTCAAAATCCTGCTTTTGCATTAAGAATTCAGGTGTTTTCTTGACCATTTGTTGCTGTGGCTGGTGTGTTCCAAGACCCATCAGCACTGTTTGTTATACTTTGAGGCAGGTGAGCGTAAAAACTTTGTTTAAATTATGCTTTGCAGACTTCCACGTTGGCTGGCATGCTGAAAATTTTACAGCCATTTTAATTTTTTATTTTTTAATCAGTCAAGCTAAATGACTGAATGTTGCCAGGCACAAATGACAAACTTACCAGCCACAGCCAAAACTTACCAGCATTTTATTAGTGTAGGATCATTACATGTTTTTATCTGAATATCACTGTCATGATAATCATCTTGGTCATTTTTAAAAGTCCTTGTATTATCCGATTTCTTTGCCATTTTGTCTTCTTTGTGTGATTGTCGCCCATTCCTCCCTCCTTTGCAGCACCACTCAGGCAGTTGTACAGGTAGGCAGTGAGTTTAAGAACGATCACGACATTTAACTGGCGGTTTATGAACCGGAGAGGAAATTTTCTCTACAGCCAGGCATGAGGAAAATGATCTTTTTCCTTGACTGTAGAAACTGAAGAACGTAAAGAAGGAAGAAGGGAGTGAAGGGAATGGTAGAGAGGACACCTCTCAGAGGCTCTTTGCCCCCTAAGGCCCAATGTGGGCTCAGTCCTGTCTAATCTGGCCCAGTCTAACCCTGTTTTTGGTTAGGCCAAATCCAGTCCAGTTTGGTCTGGTCTGGTCTACCTGGGATCCAGACCAGGGATTTAGAAGAGTGCTTTGGATCCCTGGTTCTCGAACTCTGACCAGGCATCATTCAATTCCATGAAGATCATTTTAGCATACTGTTCATAAGGCTGGCCTGTTGCCTGCAGAAAGAGGGAGAGCATACATTTGCAAATGAATGAAGAACAGTAAAGATGAGAGTTGAAATACGTGTAAATCATGCTGAAAATAGCTTTGACCATTTTCAGTTTGGCCTTGTCTTGGTAAAGGATGTTTGTTTTTATCCCTGACCTGACTAAATTCATAAGCTGCAAATTACACTGTACCTTATCTGGATGGACAACCAGCACAGCCTTCCTGTAGTACTTCTTCACCTGGTCAGGTGTCACCAGGTCAGCCATGCCCACAGGTTTCCAGCGGGTTTCACCCTCCCACAGCACCGTGTGCAGGGTTGACAGCAGCGCCCGAATGTTTCGCTCCTTCCCCTCAATCCAGTCTAGGATCTGCAGCATGACATTAAAACAAACCTTAATTTATTTCAGCATGGAGACAGCAAACACTGACACTAAGAACCTAGTTTGTGAGGTAAAACTCTGAGTATCCCCTGCCAAAAGGCACCATATTGATCTGTCTAATCTGCCCTTTGGCAAGTGACTGCAAGGACTGATTAGGTGACTCAGAATCTCATTTCAGTGGAGTAAGATCATCTGGTGTGTAAGCCAGTGGACAAAGGAGATTTACTCAGTAAATAAAACTTTTATCTGCAAGTTTTAACCTTTATCTATCCAGGGATGTTTTGCTAAGAGCTATGTTTTGCAGAAACCGTTTACACACATTGACACTTGGAAGCTGCCTAGTATAAATCACTGGGAGTTAATGACCTGGCTTATGGGCACCTAGTAGTAATGTGAGAAAGGTGAACACTGCACGTTCACTTTTCCTAACCAGATTTATTGTGCTAAAGATCAAACACATGACCCTCCAGTCACAAGCGAATGAATTATATTTGCATTTCATCTACTCAAGAAATTGTTTTAAATAGCATGTGTGCCCTTCAGATATATATTTATTTTGTTACCTGCAGTTTGAGTGGATCCATGTCTTTTGTAATCTCCTGCCTCCTCATTTCAGCAATGGTCCTTGGTCCCTTCTTATCAGGCTTAGAGGCAAAACCCTGAGTTGACAGCAGGTCCTCAAAATCATCCTCCTTTACCTTGGGCTTGGGGCCTGCGTTACAACACAGCACAGAGAAATTAAGGTCTGACATGGAAACTGTCTTGGAATAAAAAGATGCAAGCAGACTTTGTTATACGGGATGAGGCCTTTATGAAGAAGACTGAAGAAACAAACCCTTTGATCATAAAAACTGAATGAAATGATGCTGTGCTGCATCAAAGGCCCCTTTTTTTAACTGAATGCTTCTGCACTTTGATTCAATTCCCAAGAAGATTTTTGCAACAATACATCAATACAGAACAAAGAACACAATACTGCACATAAATACTACAATTACTTCCATTTTCACCAGCTGGTGAATTCCGGTGCTTGTTACTAATTACACTGGTTTGTTTCTATAGGCTTTAGTCATATTTGAATGATAATTGTGGAAAATAATACATTAAATCATCTGTAAGTTAAATTAAATCCTTTCACATCTACTCAGTGTCTCTTACCAAATCCAGGCCCACGAACTCCTCTCTCCTCTCTCCCACCGATGACACTAGAGAAGCTGAGGTTGTAGTTGGGTTTGGTGGGGTGTGTGCCCGCAGGCTGAGATGCTGAGGATGCTTTGGGTGCAGATCCAGATCCTGATCCCGGCATCCAAGGTTTGTTCTGAGCTGAGCTGGGTCTTCCAGATTGCCAGGGCTGGGCTTGAGGCTTGGAAGAGGAGGAAGCAGAGGAGGAGGGAGCCTTTGTGCTAAAAGAAGGCCCTGAAAAATTACTGCTGGAGGAACCTGCAAGAAACATGGAGGAATGATAGATAATTACTTGAGGAAAAAAATGTAAGCATATAAATTTAGTTTTTCTTTTTAAAGACATCACTGTGACTGGCAATAAATATTGGTCCAGGAACCATACCTGATAAAGTTGAGCCCAGGTTTCCTAGGTCGGCAAAAGGATCAAAGGTCTGAGACTTTGCCTTTGACATAGATGTCACGCCAGAAGCTAGAGGCAGAAGCAATATGTGAGTTAGACTTTTTGGGGTTAATATATAACAATTCACAGGGCTCAGAAAAAATACAGTCTGCTGCAAGCCCCTACATAATGTTCCTCCACCTACCTGTGTTGGTATAGTTGGGTTTGCTGGTGGTGGTGCTCATGCCAGCGTTAGTACCAGCTGCCCAGCTGTCCCACCCACCCAGCAGGTCTGGTTGGCTGGCTGACGATGTCATCTTGGGGGCATCATTCACTAGCTTATCTGTTAAGACACACAAGCCCAAAGTATCACTGATTAAGCTTCTATTGCATATTACCATTAGCCATTCATTGAAGGAAACAAGGAGGAATGTAACACCCATATTAAAAGAGGAAAATGATTTGTACAACAAAATTGAGAAGATTTTAAGATACTACAAGGAGGTTCGTATTTACTGAGGTTGAAGAGGCTGGTGTTGGAAGCAGGAGCGGGGTTACTGTGAGCCGAACTGAACCCACTGGTGGCTGAACTATCAGAACCCAACAAGTCTCCAAACAGGTCCGGACCAGAGGCCTGCCGAGATGAACCCACACTGGAGCCAACACCAGAGCCAGACCCCATCCCAAACGGATCAAACAGGTCACCCATGGCTGCAGCACAGACACAGTGAGGGAGAAAAAAAATATTAAAGATAACTGGGAGATTTGTTATCATAATGCAATATTAGCACCTATTAAGCCTCGGCCCTTACGTTTTGATTCTGGCGTGGCCCCACTGGTTGGCCCACTAAAGAACAAGTCTTCCTGTACTGCTCCTGTCTGACCAGCAGGGGGTGCAAACAGATCATTGAGGAGGTCGCTGTTGCTTGATGCAGCTTTCAGTCCTCCCTGGACTCCTTGACGAGGAGCAGAGGAAGAGGTCGAGGACATGGAAGGAGGTTCGGGGTCAGAGTTCAACCCCAGAAGATCAGCTGTGTCACCAACAGCAGATTCCTGGGCCGCAGGAGTGGACGTCTAGGGGAAGATGGGGACACCAATGAAAAGACAGATGTTTAAGGGAATGATGGAGGAAGAAATAAAGCACTCTGGTTCTACTCTATATCACGCTTGTGAGGCATGATGAAGGATGTCATACTAAACTGATGGTATAAAATTATATAATCAGCCACCCAAGACTTTCCTCACCTCAAAGTCAGCATCAAACAGTGGTTCGCTGGGGTCACGTGACAGTGGCTCTCCACTGGGGGCAGAATAGGAGTAGGACTCTCCTTCTGATTGATCACTCAAGTCTTCCTGGTCATCCATGGGTCCCCCTCCTTGACTGTCTGAACCATCCTGAGGGACACTCACATCTAAATATATAAGAAGCTGGTCAGTGGAAACTCGACACACTTGGCACAATCATTCAGTGAAGGGGTGGTAAAGCTAGAGGTTAGAGGGGGAAATTAAAGCAGTAAAAAAAACATGTCAGGCAATCTTCTCCTCTTTAGAAAGGAGCACACTAACCAGAATACTAAAGAGGAATTTTAAAGCCTAAATATTATCATGAGAACACAAAAACAATACCTTCCCAATCAAGTGTCTGGAAGAAGTTGTTGGCGTTGGTATCAGTGCTCACAGGAGATTCTGGTTCTGTTGCATTGGAGCCTTCTGGGGTCTGAACTGGTTGGGGCGACTCTGAGTCATAAGATGCTGAGGAACCTGGCTGACGAGGCAGCTCTGGCTTACCTGTAGTGAATAGGGTTTAATGTTAGTGAATTAGCGGTACAAAAACACGACCAATGTGCTTGAGGGTAGAAAAGAAGAAAGATGACTAATAAACTGAGAAACAGACTCCTAGACCCAGTGCCTGGCTTCTGTAAAGCAATGTCACCTACCAAATTTGCTGAGGATCTCCTGTTGTTCATCACGGGAGGAGAAAAGGATCTTGGGGTTGAGGCCCTTGGTTTGGAAACCCTCCCATGGAGGGGTTTTAGTGGTGGGTCTGTCCCTGGGTTCCACCTCAATGTCCAAGTTGACCTGGAACAAATCTGGGTACTTCTCCTGGATATCACAGGCATCTAAGTCATACCTGACAGGAGCACAGGTTGGTGTGAAAGAAGAAGTGATAGAGAAACCATATTACAAACCTCATATTAACAATACTTCACTGTTATTACTGTAAAAGTTACAGTAGGATCTCAAACGAGATGTCAGTCTTTCAGATGTGAAAAGCCAATATTATCAACCAGGAAGTGTGAAATTTGTAGCCATGAATGGATGATGTTCATTCAGTAGTATTTCATGGCTCATGACAGTGTACATACTTTGCAAACTTGACAGTGGTTGCGTTTCTGGGCACGAAGCCCGTGTGGAACTGGATCTGAAACATTTTCATGGATGCCATCTGAAACAGAACAGTATGGAATTTATGTGTGAATTACAATGAAACAGTACAGTAATCAATCAAGTCCACAGAGATGCTGTATCTGCATAAGCTGGTGTCTCTGGTATTTTTGAAGGAACACTTGCATTCAGGCTGGAGTGTGTGTGTGTGTACCTTGGCCTGTAAACGTCCTCCCAGTGTAGATCTTGCATGATAGATCACCACCAGTACATCTCCTTGTACTGTCACATTGAGGGGAATCTCTGCTCTCCCATCCTCTATCTTAAAATCCCTGAAAAGATCAAAGAGTGAGAGACAGAATGAATGAAAGGGAAGCAGTTTTTAACATCTTTTTTAACCCGGGGAAAGTTGACAGACATCCTTAACTTACTTCATCTTGTCGTACTCCTGTGAAGTGGTGAGGACCCTCTCGTCTCCAACATAAACTTCGCAGAACGGCCTGCATCCATTACGCTGCTTATTGAACAGCGGCACAGGTGTCATGACGATAGAGCGAATTATTATGGGCTTGCTGTGGGGGATGATGGGCTCCTCCGCCATCATGTCACACATATACTCAATATACCTGCAACAATTAAAAGCAAAATCGAGATCATGTATTGTTAGTTTTTGAAAAACAATGAATATTTTGATGTAGGAGGCCGTAAAAGCTTGAAAATGGAGACAAAATTCCAACCAAGACAGCCAACCCAAAAAAAATCCCTTTCCCCTCTTTTCTACACCTCGGGATTTCTGTGTTGGCGTTTGTATACCTCTTGTGTGAGGGTGCTATGCCAGGTGGGCAGCGTTTCATTGAGAACATGTAGACAGCAGCCTCAGCGGTGGTGAAAAGGCGACAGAAACACAGGAAGGAGCAAACTGCCACTGCTGATGCTGCCCTGCCATCCTAAAGAGACAAAAAGTGATGAAGTGTCATCCTCATCCGTATTTCTGCTGCTTATCATCTATTTATGTCTTAGTTTTGACTTCCTCTTATCCGCTATCTGCATCTGAGCATGCATGAAGTACAAAGACATGTCGACAGGTTGCTTACCAGACAGTGTACAATACAGATGTTCCTCTGGTCTTGTTTGAGCCATAGATGCATGTTCTTACACACACTGTAGAGACTGCGGAGGTTGGGGGCACGGCGCACCTGCCAGTTACACTCTGAAACCTACACACACACAGAGATACTCACCTGAATATAACAAGAATCTTGTGTAGGTGCACACTAGTGAAAAAATATAATAGCAAATACTAAGGAAAAAATAACCTTGTGTATTACAGTGTCAAACAGAGAAAATCACGACTGACTCTGTGACAGACTATCCACTCAAAGCAGAGTTTGTCCCACTCTGCTACATCTACCCACCATAAATGTGCACAGACACACAGACAATTCATACCCTGTTGTGGAATCGCGAAGGCCTGTAAGATCGTTTAGAGAGGTTGTAGACAGCGTAGTGGCCAGCATGACGTGAATCCAGGAACAGACGGACATCCTCAATGTTGTTCTTTATCGCTGACTCCACCCCCTCTGCTGGGAAGGACATGACTACACACACACACAAACATAGAGAAACACATGTAACTAATACATTAAATGTTTATTTCTTAAATTATGCAGTAACAGAAAAAAAAAATATAAGTAAGTAAGCATACTGTGCTTACCTGCTATTCTGGAGGTGATGTATGAAATATCCAGGTCCCCTTTGGCATAGCTGTAAGAGAAATTACAAGTGCACTTATAAAAGGAGCAGGTACACAACATAGTAGGGAGGAAAAACATCTATGACAACTAGAAATTAAAAGGGAAATAAAGCAGTTTGACTAAGGTCTGGGAGCCTGCACAAATACACCCATTAACAAACAGCTTAGTAACAAGAAAGATTTGTATTATGAAATGTCTAATATGACTCTGGTTTTGAAACCATAATCTTGCAGGATGGAGTAGTAAATGAGAGATGACTGCATGGACATCTCTGTCAGCACTACCACACAATACAGAATTTCAACCAGTTGGGTGTGATGAAGGCTGCCCCAGAAAAATACAAATTAGACTAAGACAGTCCCCAGTTTATCTTTCGTCTGAGTTTTAATTGTAGCACCGGCAACTGGCAGATGCTTGCTGTTACACTGGAATATGCTCTGAAGAGTCATTACTGCCAATGGCTCCGACGGGTTAAGTCTTAACAGTTGACCGAAGTGGAAATGAGGTCAGTCTGGATGTTACAGCAAACAAAATCATATTGGAACAATGACAACAGCAAAAACAACGCAGCACGATTCCTACTGTGTATTAAAATTTAGTACAGACAAGCAAACTGTGGGTCAAGCATAGAAATTGATCTATCTATGCTGATAACACTCAGTTTTATCTGTACGATGTTAGCACACAGGCGATGCTAGTTAAGACACAGATGTTGCTGAAATGGTGATTTAGTAAGCAGTGGAGCCATATTAAATCCATTTAACTACCATTCATTCACTCATTCATTCAGGCTATGGATGAGGGTGTCTGCTTCAGATAGATAAAAGTTTTTTTCCGTATAAATTAAACATACAAATTACATGATTAGTATAACAAGGGCAGCTAAATTAAGCTCAGCCTTTTTAAGAAACCATGCCAATTTTAACAAAACTTTGAGGGAAGTTAGATTTGCATTGCAACTTTAAGACATCTGATGCATGTGTTATAATAAACCTTGTCAAATTAAGGCCACCCTTGCTACACCACCAGCTTTAATGTTAATGTTTGATTTTAATTTCAAACTTGTTATTAATTGAGCCGATAATTTTCTGTACCATGCACAGAAAATATATTTCACTTGTTTTGCTATTCGCTGATGTCATTTTCCAATTATTTTCCACTCTTAAAATGATACTCGTCTATCCATTCGCATCACGCTCTGCACTCATTCAACCCAATTACTGAATGTGTGATGCTTGGATCAGCAAGCTGTGATGACGGACACAGCACAAAAAAAGTAGTAGGTTTTTTTTTCCTCTAAATCAAACACAAACTGTGGAACACAGAGTAACGAATGTGTTGACGCACTTCGCCGACCCATATTTACCTTGGGTTGCTAGGTGATGGACACATAGTGGGACCATGAGGGATTGGGACAGAGAAAAGAAACAACAAAAAATAAACAAAACGACCAAACAAATGAAACAAACCGATGACAGAATAGCCAAATGAAACATCAAACTTTAATGGATATGGATAGAGCGGCTATTAAAGGAACACTTTGCCCGGTATTTTCAAACATTTTATACGGAGGGCATCTGTCTGTAACACTGACAACCAGTGTCTTTGATTGCTGCAGCCAAGTTCAGCAAACTAGACTACTCCCACCATCTGACTTACTCTTATGCCAGTGGTTGGTCAAAGAACTACAAGGACAGATAGAACCTACTGAAATAAGGTTTGTCTTTCTCTGGGAGAACCAGAACTGCAAAGTCTGCCAACACAGTGGACATTTAAGTAGCAAAATGTTCCTTTTAAAAGGTAAATCCCAGGGCAGGATAGGCATGATTATGAATGGTTATATAGACAGTTTGCAAGTGTATAATAACAATCATTGACATTTATTTTGGGTTGATGAAATTGTGATGAAACATGATGATTGACAATTACAACATATTAGAAAACTGTTATGCCATCTGGTGGATGCCTGACCTAAAATAGGACTGCAAACATAGTGGTGGAATTTTCTGGGTTAATTAAGTAATACGTAGACTTGAAGAGTAGCCAGTGCGTAACGTGAAAACTGAATGTTCAGTCAACTGCATAGGTGAAAAAAAAACGTAAAACATAAGAAGAATAATGAGATCAATTCAGCAACACATGCCCATGTTACACCAAGTAAGGAACAAAAAAACTGACTGTATGGTTATATGAATAAAGCACAATCAGTGCTAGCTGATCTGTAATGACAATAAAGATTAACTGAAAAGACTTAAAATGAAATATGAATAAAAACAGTGATATTCACGGTAGCAAAGTTGAAGCACCTTACCTGGCTACTGACTGGATAACTTTAGAGGACGTGTCCTTTATGTTAGTCAAGAAGCGCTCTGTTCCTCCCCTCAAGATATCCAAGAGGCCACTGCCCGTCTGATCAGGATCGTACATGCCTGTAGGCATCGCAGGGGAAAAAAGAGACTGCTAAATATGATCCATTTGTATATACCATCATAGCTTACATACTGAGACAGTTAAACCCACAATGACAACAAAAATAGTCAACAAAATCTGGAATATTTGCGATTTCAAATTATTATCTAATGACCTGCCTGATGTCAACAACAGGCAGATGACTCCGACTGACTCAAAATCATTTATTGACCGGGTCTGGAAGTATGAATGAGAAGGAGGGCTGGAGCCACTCTCAAGGGAAAGGGCAAACATATTCTGCTTCTCGACAGATGGCAGACTGACCGTGCAGAAATCCTCTTAATGGACACTACACAGCCTGTGTGTGTATTTGTATGGTTGTTTGTGTATATGGATGGGAAAATGAAAAATGTACAGGTATAATACGATTTGCTCACCAAGTACCTTCGGTTAAGTAAGCGTGCAACTTTCAGTGATATTGGTGGATGTGTGCATGTGAATATGTGTTCCTGGCCAATTTAAAATTAGAGGTTACATGAAAAGAGAAGTTTAGTGCAGTTAAGTCACTGGCTCAGCTGCACCCTGAAGAGGGCCATATAGAATAAAACGTAGTTTGTTAGAGTAGAGCCTAACAGATTTATGCTATGGACTGCTTATAAATGCCACAGAACTCCTTTTCTGTTATCAGAGAAGTTTCAGTTGAACTCTCCCCCATCTTAAGTGTGAGCACTTGAAACAAAGAGACACTATAAAAAAAAACATACACAAACCTGTATCTTCTCTAGCAAACACTGTCCCAAACCCACAGAGAGCATTCCATTGTCCAAACAAACCCTTACCTGCATTATTGTGCACGTTGTGGATCTGCATGGGTGGCTGGGCTCCATTGTTGCCAAAACCTCCGTTCTGCTCCAGCAGCTGCAGACATTCATAGCCGTCATACACTGGACGCCAACAGTAGTATGCACTCAACATTGTAACAGGTAGGTCAACAAAATAAAAACTAAGATGACAAAAAAAAAAAAAACAACTTAAAAGAACTAAGAACTCCCTAAGATGATCAAAACAGATACGAACAAGGAGCAGCAACGGAAAAAAGGATAGCAGAGAGAGATCAAATCAGCAGAAAAACAAAGACCTGAGAGTAAAGCAACAGGTCTGGTCTCTGTCCCTAAATGTAAAATCCTAACTCATTGCAAATTTAAAAAATTGCTCGTCTGAGAAGCACTAGATAAAATAATTTTCCGATGAGAACTGGAGTGTCTGGGTCTGCATTAAGGCAGCCAGATATCCTCTGTGTCTCTATTCCTCTCTTGGATGTCCACCATATTTCCCTCTTAGTATTTCATCTCCATTTCTGTTCCTCTCCCTCACAAGTTTCCTCCTCTCTGCTCCATCTCACAGTCTGCCTCTCCATATGTCTGTGCCGTGAAGCAGCAGAGAGAGGAGGAGGAGAAGTAGGAAGGCTATAATCTCCTCATGTCCAGCAGGGAAACCCCTTCTTAACCTTAATCAGATCAGCGATCGTCAAATCTGCCTTCGAGCTGCACACATTTACCAACCTTATCAGGATTCCGTTTAGTAGAACAAGTCTGTGCCCCAATTTACTAATGTGCTCCCAAAAACAAAAAAGTACTTCAGTATTCATCCTTTTAATTGTAATAGAAATTTAGTTCAGGACACATACACTGACTCATCCATACATCAATGTGGCAGATATTGCAGAACAGAAAGTTAGTGGAAGAAGAGTCACTGTAAACCTGTAAGATTTTTGACACTGAAATCAGCTTTATATAAATGGCAACTGGGGTTGAAGATCTGGTGATAAGTACCTGGATTTGTGGATTTGTGGTAAGAATCATAAGAAGCCGTGGCTGCTAAGTTGATCATGGCGGCTCGTTCCAAAACCGAGGCTAAAATCTTAAATCTGATTGTGCAGAATTAGCTACCGTGGGTGGTAAATGAAAAGACGTTTTCTGCTTTTACAGTGACTATGCCACCCACAGTACGGCTTTACTAATGAAGTGTTGTTATCAGTTCATGTTTATTTTGAATTTTAGTTCACACATTTTCCACCTCTGTGTCTCCCTGTTTCTGTGGACTAATTAAGACCATGCCAGCTGGGAAGAGAGGAGCCTGGGAAAGAGAATACAGCCTCCTTTGTGCCTGCCTCCGTGTGTGTCTGTGTGTGTTATATGTGAAGCTTAGCAAGTGTAACCACATCAGCAATTTGAGAGCGTACAAGTGTGCGTGCACGATTACGCACACAGTGGAGGAAGTTGTGCAGTCGCCCTGTCAATGCCCTCCTAACAGGCACCAAGGATGTGCTTCTGTGGCTCAGCCAAACAACTTGTTTACTCCAAAATACACACTGTGAAAGTAATCTTTTACTCAAATTTGATAACTGAAGCAGAAACGTTATAACTGGTAGCCACAGTGTTTGGCAAATCCAAATCAAGAGTTACTTTATACATTTAGAAATTGGACAAACTCAGCAGCCATGTGCTCTTAAATAAAATGCAAAAATTTAATTTCCGTAATCAAATACTTGTCTGTTGGTTTGAAGACTGGACAAATTTACCAGGTAGTATCAGAATTTAGCTCAGTTTCAGTGGTGATATATTCTAAAAATCTGTCAAAATCAGTTTGTTTCAATTTCAAGAGAACAACCACAGTCATCATGGACTACAAGCTAAAGATAACTGTAGTATAACTTCTTTAATCTAGTGCCATAGTATTTTTTTTTTTACAGCCCAGTCTGCAGTCGTGCACACACCTACCTCTGTAATGGGAGACTTGGGGTTGACATTGCGTGCTGCTGCTATCTCCTGGAGCTGGTTGACCAATTCTGTAATAGACAGACGCTCCTCTGGGTTCACCTTCAACATAGAACCTGGAGAGCAGGAGGAAGAGGAGAGGGGAGGCATTAGAAGTAGGAAGAAGATTTTATGGGGAATGTTAAAATCTGAAGAGACTGTACTTATGAGAAGAACAACAAAATATGATGCTGATGGAAAAAGCAATTATAAATGCATTAAGAATGTATACAGTGAATCAGTAGCTGATTTGTCACACTTTGCAGTAAATGGACAGAATTCTACAGCCCACCAGATGGAGCTTTTTAACTTATTTATCCTAGTTTAGAAATATAAAGTACAGTATATGAAAGCTACGTTTAGAGGTGCCATCTCAAGCATCTGGCAGGCTGGTAAAGGTGATAAGTAAATTTGGCTTTTGGTGACAACTGACAAATGGACAAGAGCAGTAAAAGCGAGAGGGATTGATGAATAAGTGGACTGACAAGAAGAAGCTAGCATGGACAGGCTGGCAGAGAGACAGGCAGTACATACGTATGAGGTCGTGATACACAGTGTACTTGACATCATTCTGAGGGATGGAGTATTTCCCATTGACGATTTGCAGCTTGGCCCCGTCCTCAAATGGGTGCTGCTTAAAACACAACAGGTAGAGGATGCATCCCAGGGCCTGTATGGCAGAACAGAAATGATAAAGACAATAATAAACTCTCAAGTCATCTTTTTTATGAGAAGAACAGATAATCACGGCAAAAGAAACAAAACACTATCAGAATATGGTATCACAGTCACTCTGTTATGCCCACGTAACTAACAGAGAGAGGTCTGTTAATGATGCAACTGTAAGGTCTCTAACATGACCGGACCTAGAGTATCAGTCTTTATGGTAGCTGCCAACAACAGGTACAAAGAAAAAACAATGAAGGGCTCTGACCCAGATGTCCTGTTTCTCATTGATGGGGAAGTTGGAGTAGAGATCAATCATCTCTGGCGTTCGGTACGCTGGAGTGGTGTTCCTTGTGATCTATATGGAGACAGAAAAAAGAAAATAAACACAGAAGCACAGCTGTTGGACCACCGTGAGGTGTTGCAGTAAACCTTGGCTACATCTGAAATATTTATCTAAGTCATCTCTTTGGTTGGGAGAAACTGATCCACTTCAGACCTTCCTCGAGCATCTTGTTTCTGCTACTAGTCTGAAAATAGGCGCCTGATGGACACCGATGTTATTACATTTAGAAACCAGGATCTCTGGGGTCCTGCATGCTGAGGTCATCTGTGGTAAAGCTGGTGAGCACTTGCCTGTGTGGCTACAGTATAATTATAATTAACCTGATTGATAGGTCCTTCCTGGACCTCCAGCTGTTAATTCGATTAAAGGTTTCTGGTTCCTGTCCAATAACATGATGTTAGTATTCCCACTGGTCCACTGTGATTTCTGAGTCGTTTTTTTTTTTTCTTCTATCAATTGAAGAAGTAACTTCATAGTGAAATTAGAGAATATAGTATTAAAATATACTGAAGATATCAGGGAAAAAGAAAAACCAGAAGAAAAAAAAAATAAGAATCAGTCATTTGTATAAGGAGGGCCCTGCTGAGATTAGCTATAGCTGATGTTTGAGTATGTGCACACCTCATCCTCCACCATCGACCTCTTCTGTGCTGACCAGCTGTAGTCAGGGTAATGTGACACTGTGGTGGAGCTGCCAAAGTCACAAAGCTTGATGGTGCCCTGGTTACTAATCAAGAGGTTCTCAATCTGCAACACATGCAGTAAAACAGTGAGCATGTCAATCAATACACATTTAATTAGCAATTAGTACTCTTAATAGCCACTCATTTTAAGTATTATCAGTTGTTGTGCCTTAAATTGCAGATTATTGTTCATATGATACAAAATGTAGTCATGTTGAGGTGTTTCTTTTAGTCAGTTCATTCTGAAGTAGTGCATTATTATGGATACTTCATCATTCGCCTGGTCTGTGATACATCATCCACTCATCCAACTACAAAGGACAGACCAACCTTGAGGTCTCTGTGTATGATTGGAGGTTTCTGTTTGTGCATGTGCTGCACGGCGCGGCACGTCTGGTAGAAGATTTTCAGCACAGTGTCACATGACAGGGGAGCCCTCTGCTCTACCCGCTTTATAAAGTCCACCAGCTGACCTGCGGCAGAGGAGATACAAACACATGAATGAATGAAAATTCATCAAAGCGAAAGCAACACCAGCCCTTTTTTTTTTGTCTCTTACAAATTGTCCGATGAATTTTCAGAAAATATAAGAAAATATAACCCCTTATAAACAAAATCTAAACAAAAGCTAAAATCTTTTTACAAAAGTAAAAAGATTTTAGCTGGAAAAACTGCTGAATGAAAACAAACAGAAAGGAAGCAGACCAGGAAGAAGAAAGGCCACAGACAGGAAACTGTTTCATCACAAAGGCCTCTCAGTTAAAGTTACCCCAGATTTACAGCACTTTAGTTTGCTGAATGAGTAAATGCTGATTCAGTAGTGATGAAATAGAGAAAGAGGTAGCAGACAGAGAAGCACAAATACTGGTAAAAGTGTCCTTAGGAGTGTGTGTGTGTGTGTGTGTTTGTGTGTACTTACCTTTACACAGCTCAGTGAGGATCAGGAACTCGGCCTGTCCGGTGTCTGACTCCTCCTTGCTGATGGAGGCGGCAGAGCAGAACTGGACCATATTGGGATGACCCGACAGCTTTTTCTATGGAACCAACAAGTCAAGGAACATACAGGATAAACGCTACTGCGGTGTCAAGCCTGGCCACAGGTCAGTCATCGTCAGAAAACAGAAATCACCAACCAAGTGTTTTGTATGACATAAAATCAAAGTCACTAATTTTTCAGTCAGTTTAATCAGTCATTGTGGCCACTGATTTGGGCAAAAATCTCTAACGATTTTAATTGATGTACTGACCATTCACTTTAATGCATAGCCAAGAAAGCCTCAAATAAGCAGTCTGATTCTAAAACTGTACTGTAGCTTGCTGGTAAAATCAGGAAGAGATTACAGTTGGGTGACTGCAAGAATTTATTGGTGACTTCAGACTTTTTCTGCCTCATCAGCATTCTAGGCATCAAGCGTTATGCAAATAATTACGCTCTGAAAACACTAATGTTGCAACGTACCCAGAAACATGGTGCGTCATTTACCAACAGCCGGTGCCTCCACAGCATGAAACAGCTATTGCCCAATTGTACAAGAGATGTCCCAGTGTTTTTATCTGCTGGCCAAAGGGTTTGTTTGCCCCCTCCACTGACAGAGTTTTTCTCATAGATAAAAACTAGGGCTTCATAAAATAAAACATCTCCAGAGGCCCTGAGTAACAATGGATGCTTCAGTGATTTGGCCTTTAGATACACAAAGCTGTCTTGAAATGATCTTATTCCTCCTGGCAAACACTGAATAACAAGTCTATGAATGAACATTTTCCGTCCTGCTCATCGCTTCTTTATTTTCAAACAAGAAACACAGCTGACAAGGTTTTAAGGACAGAACCACATAATACATAGAAGTTCTGAGTTCACACATTCTGGCATTGTGAGGCATTGCTAGTAAACAGTCGTAATGACAGTACTGTGCTGGAGGTGCAGTCCACAATCTTGTGAAGTCATGGGTTAGAGTTTAACTTGCCTTTGTCACATGTCACCCTCTGCTGTGCATTAAATCAGAAATGTTCTGTCTTAAACGGTCTTAAGAAAAAAAAACAAGTCTGTTCATTGTGATAATCTGGAAATGATCATGGATACCATGAAGCAGACTTCCTGTATGATTTCCTTGTTCTTCTCCTCCTCATTGGACAGCAGCCTCTGAAACAAAAGCACACACACAAACACCACTGGTTTGTTGCACGTCATCTTATTATTGCACTAACAGTCTATACAGTATTTGCATTTACAGTATTACAATGTGAAATGTAGAATACAGAATCAGTGTGGAATCAATGAGCTAATGTTCTTGGTTTAATGTATAAATAGACATTATCATGCCTACTAACAAATAAGTGAATTAATGAAGGAATGTGCAATACTGAGTAATACAACAAAAATGTAAGAGTGGCCGAACATGTAATAATGAGCAACAACTACAATTTCCTTTTTGGGTACACCTTTATCTTACCTTGAGAGCATAGTCTTTACCGCTGCTCATGTCCTGGGCTTCATACACAAAGGCAAATCCGCCTGAGAAAAAAAGAGAGAAACAAGGATGTAATTTACATTGTTTATACCTACATGAAAGGTACGCTCACTCTTAAGCTCTTAAAATGAAACATGTTCAGTGTATTACAGTAACTGTGTGATGCAGAGCGGGATGTGTTGTAAAAACAGTCCAACAGTCCAAACAGTGAATTAATTCACTTTTGCCTTATGACCCCAGAGAGCACAAATAACTCAGCAACACCCTGCTCTACACAAACATTCAAACCTTGAAGCTGCCAAGTATAATGATCACTGTCTTATCTGTTGGCCACTGAGCAGCCACATTGTACAAGTCAGAGCTTAGCTGCTGTGCTCAAAAACACCACAACACAACCAACTTCTTTGTCACAAGCTCACTTCTCTAACCTTTAGGCCACCACTAATCTCCACCTTTTCACTGAAGGCAGGGCTGAAACCTGAACTGGTGATAATGCACCAAGTGCTGATGCATCCATCAGCCAGATATCATAGAGGAAAGGGAATCGGTTTGGCATGGTATGATCAGCCTTTCACAGAAATCCATACAGCTAGGCAGACTGTTCTCAATCGGACATGCATTTTTCTACAAATGAGGCATACAGAAGACCACATTGCCCTCATTACAATATATTTCATGGAAGAAATCTGTGCTACTTAAAGCCCTGTCTCTCAAATTAATATAATATAAACCTTACTGATCTGAACAGGGAATGTTAAGTCTCCCAGATAAAAACATTTTTAATCTGGTTTTTAGTTTCAACTTGTGCAGTGCGACAAAATGTGAAAGGATTCACATACTTTTCAGTGTATGTGTTGACAGTAAGAGAACAAAAGTGTTATACAAAGATATTGAACTATGTGTAGAACGTATGGCCTAAGATCTACAATAAATCAGCTATCAGACAAATCTTTTTATACATCAGAACATCACATGTCCTTTTGTACATTGGCTTAATTTTTAATTTCGAGACTTAAGTCACTGGCTGGCGGACAAGAAACAGTTTCATTAAGTGTGTGTGTGTGTGTGTGTGTGTGTGTGTGTGTGTGTGTGTGTGTGTGTGTGTGTGTGTGCGCGCGCACACAAGTACATGTACTCAGCAAGCCACAGTCCAAACATGGCCAGTGCAAAGTAACCATAGTGATGAGTAAATCAACTACCAGCCTGGCTTTTCTCTGCAAAAACCTAAGACACTCAAGATTCCAATCTTTAATCTTTTCTCTTTTATTTACACAGGGAAGAGTGCCCAGGTGTGTGCAGTAGCTTTTATTTAACCAGTCCTGATTTTTGTCTAGTATTCAAACCAGCAAATTCATGGTCACACACACATCTTTAAAAAGTAAGACCAGAGCTGGCTGTATTACAGTTTTGAACCCATGCTCTAGAATTAATTAATACTTTACCTGACTACAAACTGTAATAACAAAGCATTCCAGCCAGCAATCAATTCAGCACATCATTTCTCAGCCATTTAAGCAACTCTGCTTTGAGAACACACACCTGTCCCTGTGGGGATCACATGTCTTCTTCTGTTTTGTGAGGGCAAAGGGATGGAATGAAACCTGAAATGCTCAATTTCCTTTGCTCCTGTTACCAAGCTATTCAAACAGAAACACTGAAAAAGAGGTAAAAACCAATCTTTATCGTATCTTACATTGTCAAGTCTCGCTAGGGTAGGATCTTTGTGCTTGTGTTAAATAATTACAGAAGTATAAACTAAAGGAAGCACAGCTTCTCCATTCTAGCTCTGAATAAAGGCACCTCTCTGTCTCCTTGTCTCTGTTTCACCTGATCAGAAAGGGACAAATTTTACTTTTATTAGCAACAGAGCACAGTGGCTTCCTAAAAGTACCCAAGAACATAATGTGGCTACCCAAAAAGATTCCTTGAAGTGGAACAAACCTTGATTGCCTATGTGGCAGGTACAGAAAAACCAGTCACAGCTCTACAAAGAAATGCAACCATCTGGTTACAGCCATCCACTGTATTCTCTCACCAAAGATCTTGGCAGGGGAATACAACAAAGGCACCCTTCAAGTAACAGGAGCCTTGTGTGTCTCCTTTAACCTCATGGCTGAGGATGTGCAATAACAACACTGTGATAATACTGTTGATTAGAGAGGAATTAGTGCAAAAACAATTAGTCGATAGTATATCTGGCATTTTACACTATTTTCTGGGCCTTTTAAAGACTTAAGGATAATTCATAATCCATTAACTGATTATGAAAAGTTTTTGCAGTGTGCTCATGTATGTTATAAAAACTTATCTAAAAGAAGGGCTTTGCTTTCAACACATAAATTCAGAATGCAGTTGGGACTGAGTGAGACAGTGAGTTGCGAAACAATGAGTTGGTAGTGAGTCCTACAAAGGAAAGAGTGTTTCTAAGAAAAACAGTTTGCTCACACTTATGAGGATGAAACAATCTGTCAGAGGTAGCAAGTACCAAGCAACGTCAACCAAGATGGGTCACATTTTTTTCAAAGGAACATAATACTTTTCGACAAAAAAGGACACAGAGACTTGCCAACTTCTTCAGTGTCAGTCTTGTTTTTTCTCACAGTTTTTTACTACTTGAAAAACCATCCGTTGGTTGTGAGGACTAATCTAAAATGAGCGTAAACTCTGTCTTAGGGCTGTTAAAAATCGATTGTGATTGAAAGATTGTGTTGTGTTATAAAAAAAAAAAGTGGAGCAAGTCTGCTCACTGAACCACTGAAGCCACACCATAAATGAGTTCAACTCTGACCTACTGGTCTGACCACGCTGAAAACTGTGTTGACACTGGAAGATGAAGTACCTCTTTTGGGCCTAAGCTCACTGCTAATGTTAAACCACTTATGTAACCACTACTTGATGTTGAAAATATTTATGATTAAATTAATCACAACTAAATTTGATTTAACCAGTATTTTTGAAAGGACAACACCCAAAATAAACACTTACTGTCTCTACCAGCCACTATGGCAAGTATCTAACTATATATGACAGTATAGCAAGATTGTCTTGCTACAAGGGCAAGAATCACTGTTTGCTGCCATACAGAAGAAACCTAAGCTGTGGGTTTACACATGTTCTGTAACCAGAGTCACTGTGTACAAACAAATGGAGGCTACTATTTCAGATTCAAACTCAGACACATTAAATAAAAACCAGTGATGTTGAAATAGCAGTTCCATAGAATTTTACACCATATGATAAGAGGACGCTGCCAAAAAGACGTAAGACATAAGACATGTATTTAATATCAGTCTTATAAATAAGATAACGTCGCCTTCAACTTGCTTTATAAAACTATATATCAAAAATAAATACAAAAAATCCAAGTCAAACTTCAAAAGTATCAGGTAGAGAAAAACACAGGTCTCCTGATGCTGACCGTCCCAGGACCAAAACAGAAACTTAAAAACCATGTTTCTTCAGCACATTTCATCTTTTGTTGTTCATTTGTTTATTTTGCAGCTCTAACCAGAAACACATGAATAAAAGAAGCCAAAAAGAGCAGGGATCAGCGAAGGAGTACTACCTCTCAACTGGTCTCTCCCTTAATGCCACGAGAAGGAAAGCTCTGCAGATACTTTGATTTGGTTGTTAGAGTCGTTGACATTAAAACAAAGAGTCCTGTTAGGAAGAGTTTTGGTAACAACACTGTCATCACGGATAGTTTTTTATTCTACCACAGCATGTCGTCCTGCCCCCTCGGAAATGATCTTTCTCTTGAGTCAAACATGTCTTCCTGCCATGGAAGATGATAAGGTTTGGGGTGTGTAGCCAGCAATAAGTTGCCAGTTTGTGAACAAGTAAAATGCAACCATACATGTATCTCGCTGTGGCTTAACTTACAGATCAGCTACATACGATGGTCATCTCTGTATCACAGACCTATGCATGATCTTCACACATCAAAATCTGGAAATTAATTTTGCGCCTGTCAGACACACACGAAACCAAATTATCAACTGGTGTTTACTTGGTGACTCATAGCTCTGCACTTGCTAACGCTATTTTCACTGACTACCAACAGAGGTTTGTCACTTATGCTAACCTGTTAGCCAGTGCAGCTAGCTAGCATACCTAGCCGCGTAAGATGTTATCAACGTTTCTCATTGAGGTACACCATCTCACCTTCTGCGATCACCCTCTTGATCCTCAGTTTCATGTCGCCGAGCTCAACGACTTGCCCGACGAAGTCATTCTGGTCCCGGCTGGCCGCTCCGGACGAGCTGGGCCCGGCTAGGAAATCCAGTGCCGACTGGAACAGGGACATCTTATCCAGCAGCGCCCTGCTTCAGACTCTCAGAAGCCGGGTCCAGATGTGGGAATGAGCTGTCTAGATCCCAGCAAGCTCAGCAGAAACACTGTACGGCGGTTTACTCTGTTATAAAGACTTGTGATCAGGTGATATTATTCTTTCACTGGAAGCAAACATCCTCTTCCTGCTGCTAGACTGACGAGACCGCCACCATCGCCAACGCCGCTGACTTCCGTGAAGAGCGATGACGCCAAGACACGATTCAGTCATGTGATGTAGAAAAAAATGTACTAAAAAAAAGGATGCATGTCTTTTCATGTGGTAAAATGCAGGTATGTTGTAACCTTTTATATACAATCAACGTTTGCAAGGTGTTCACACCCACGCCTCAAAATTATTGCGGGGTTAAACAGAATGAGTTTGATAAAACTGTTTATCATATTCGCAAAGAAAGTGATTGGTAAAGCCAAGATTCACTGTCCGGTCAGTGAACGTTTTGTATAGCCGGAAAATGACCGCTCTAGCACATTTCATTCTATGTATGTAATGAGTGATGGAAAGAGCTAAAAGTTAATAAAAAAGAGCCGTTTCCCCCTTTCTTTTGTTAAATATTTATTAGCAAGCACGTAATGGCAGTAAAAGACATAATGCTTGCTCTAAAATGCAGAAAAAGCTGTAGTGGAGCATATATAGACATAGCATATAGTCTCCTGACAGAAGATAGAACTTTTTAGTAACTGTAGAATCGGATAAATTTGGCAATAAAGAATTTCAGAAGATTTCTTTTGAAGAAAAAGTCCTTCCTATTTATAGACATTAAGGGGGATAGTTGTAGCGCTTATGCAGGACTATGTCTTTATATTTTTATATTCTTTAAATTACAGAAAGAAAAGAGTTGTTATATAAAGTCTTATCTGCAGATAGACATGTCAAGAGGGGAGTCTCACTGAACTCACTGTAATGTGTTAGTGCGCCATCTACTGGATTGCATGTGATAGTGTCTTGCTCCGCGGAGAGTAACTTTGCAGAAGTGCAGCGGTTGAACATGTTCAAATGAATGAATCACCAGTGTCTTTACCAACTCATATACTGCAAAGCTTTTATCAGTGTGAGGTCTTTGCAAAACCCTGTCATCCTGTTTATTTTTTTAAACAGCAGAAAATCAATAGGCACTTCTAGGTCATGGCTGTGTCCCCACTGAAAAAAAAAATCATTTTTCAGTGGGGACCCCACTGAAAAAGAACTTCATCCAACTTTTTTCTGCTGCAGTATCATACTGCAAAATTCCCTGAGCACTTATAGACATGCTTGGTTGACTAAGCAGCTTGCCTTTTTGCCTCTTTGTCTTTTTTGGTTCATTGGAGGTTGTTCTGGATAAGATTATAAGCCAAATGACATTACACATTTTACATCACAGGATGCAAAGGGCAGTCCCCGGGAGCAAGCAGTAGCTGCATCTGAGGACAAGCAGGATTCCACTGAGAAACAGTGGAATCCTCAGATGCAGCTACTGCTTGTTACAAAATGTGAGTTTTGGCTGGACTGCCGGACATATGAGCTGATGTGGAGGCAAGGCCAGGATAAACAGATGAATGAGAAACTTGCTGTGGAGCGATGCCAGGGTCCATTTCAGGTGCACTTCAATGTCTAATCAGCCATTTGTCTCAGTGAGAAGTGAGCACATACAGTGAGTACAGAGAATATTCAGACCCCATAACTTTTTGCTCACTTTATTGTGCTGTAAAATTTCCACTCTTGCTGATCAAGCCATAATGGCAAAGTGAAAACATGTTCTTATGTGTTTTGCAAGTTAATTAAAAATCAAAAACTGAAATCTCTCATTTACTCTCATTTACCAGTGGTCAGGTCCATCCTGTTTGCTTTAATTGTCCTTGATGTGAACTTTATTGGAGTTCACCTGTGGTAAACTGAACTGAATTGGACGTACTTTAGAAAGGCACACACTTCTGTAAAGCGTCACAATTCACACTGCAAATCAGGACAAAAACAAAGCCATGAAGTCCACAGAACGTGCACCCAGCCAGGTACTAGCAGTATCATCATATCACATCCTACCTACACTGTTTCCTGTGTTTTGGCTAATGCTTTCATCAAGGTCTTACTACAACTCATTTGGAAGACATTAGCCAAAACATTATAGGCAGTGTGGCTGACAGAGTGATATACAATATAACAAATTTGCAAATAAGACAATACAGTGTGGTTGCTCAGTGCTCCTTAAGTGATCTCACAGTCTATATTTATTTAAAAAACATGACTTGCTTGGGTTTCAGAGTGGGCTGTAAGAGTTCAGGTTTGAGAAATGAGGCCTCTGTTTTTGCAATCTGGACTCTGGGTGTCTGCAGCTTTTAAGGACGCTGATACCTACATTACAAAATATCATCAGACAGGTTACAACATTTTTGTTAACACAGTCTGCTCTGTCTTTCTTTCTGCTTTATGGTACCAGCTGTGCCAGAACACAGAGCAGTGTAAATGTCACTATACGGTCACAAAGAAACTCTCTTTAATGTGGCCACAGATAACTAATTCAGTGTGGTTTATTTTCGCCATTAATTTGTGGGTGTGTGTGTTTTCAAAACTCCACAGAAGCATGGGTGGCTTTTAAGCTAATGTTTAATGCATATGGATTATATTTGAACCATCTGAGCCTGGAAGATGAATGTGAAAGAGCAATGAGCAGTGAGGAGTACTGGGATTGGCATGGTGCCTGTGAAATTGAAAAATTTGAATCTGAAATAGCAAATGGGAATCTAAGCATGTCTTTAAACCTTTTGTCTCATTCTCACATTTAACTCATTGTCACAAGCTGTAGGAACACCAGGTTGTGGTAATTGTGAGCATACAAAAATGCAAACTAGATGAGATTATGCAAGACATGAGCAAAGGAAATTTTTTTAATCTAAATTGAGATGACACCACCACAAAGTGAGGAGGGTCGTTCTTCCTTCTCACTGATTGGGCACACCCCTAAAACGCTCCTTCGTCTTCGCTCTCTGATTGGCTAATATACCTCCTTTGAGGCACTAAAAGCCCGATTCCCATTGATCAAACGAGATGCCAGTCCAATGTGGACGATCCGCCCCCCACATAGACCGATCTGTCGGCTGATGTGGAACCAGTGTGCTGAGGACCAATCAAAATCCTTCACTTTGACAGGCAAGATTATCGCGTGCACGAGAGACTCAACAGTAGGATTCTATTGCGCGTTCACGTGCGGGAAACGTTCAAGACTTGTAAAACAGATGAAATGTTTTGACTTTAAAAAAGTAAAGTTCTGTTGGCAAGTGGATAATCTCAGATTTTAAACAGCCATCAGCCATGGGAACCGGGCTGTTATCACAAACTATCACATACTATCACAATATGGCTAGTATGCTATTTTGCATCTATTCAAGAGGCATATTTAAAAAAAAAAAAAAAGATATTCTATAACACTGCATCATAAAGTGACCATAGGTTTTAAATGTGAAAACTCAGTCTTTAACATAACAAGTAACTACAGCTGTCATTTAACTGTAGATTAAGTTGGAAAGCTATTTAAATCCCAAAGGAGGAAACTAGTTTGGTCACTCATGTGACAAAGAACAGGAGACACAGGTTTGGCAGGTCACAGACAAACTATGAGAGACATACTGCCACAACAGTGGTAATTCTAACAGCTAAACTATCCAAACTAACACATTTTACAAAAGGACATTAGTGTGGTCAAGAGCGCACTAAGCTGCAACAGATGTACGGGAGTAAAAAGCCCAACATTTGCCTATGACATGAAGTGTTCAGTTACAAAGGAGTATAAGAAGGAAATAACCCAAGTAAAACACAAATACACCAAAACTATACTTAAGAAAAGTGCCTGAGTAAATGTTCTGAGTTACATTGCAAGACTGCATTCTAGTAATACTGTTTGCCTGAAAATAACAGTGGAAATATTAAAGAACCAAATTAAATTAATTATGGTAATATTTTTGGTGGGATGCAAGGTTTTTCACATCAAGCATCTGGATACTAAGCCAGTATAAATTACTTTCATTCGGGGGATTCTTTTGTCAGAATATCTGCAATGTTGTTTCATATGTTGGCCAAGTCATATTACAATTAAACAGAGGAAATGCAAAATTATGCAACTCATCAAATTGTAAAAATATTTTGATAAGGTGCAAACTTTGTAATGACAGTGTTTTCATTCATTCAACCTCCTTTTGGTGGCCTGAAATGCTCACGTAGTCCCACAAATTTTAATTTATAGATGACTAATAATATACACATAGTTATCTATACTGAAGACTGGGAGACTTTTCAGACACTATAATTAAATGTCACTATAGTCATTAATATGCTTGGATTAGTCTCCATCACTGAGACTTCAGTTGTCAGGGAGCTATTCGTGTAGTTTATGTCCTGTGTAACAGTATTGAACAATGCGAGTTCTTGAACCCAGCTCGCTTTCCTACGTCATGACGCCGGGGCGTGGCCTTTCAGTTTTCCGTGGCAGCCCCACGCTTGTCTCTGACAGTGAGGCTTGCTAGCTGTCGAGAGCTGTTATTCTTCCCGAGCCCGATTCAAACTAGGCTGCTAGTCGGTGATCCCATTCGACACAAGCCCTCACTTCAGGGACAGTTAGCTTCGGCAAGGCGCTCGGGACTCTTGCTAGCCGGTGTTTGGAAGACGACAGAGGGGGAACGCAACAAAGATGTCCAAAGACATGGAAGGGAAGAGCGAGAAAATAATGGATATGGAGAGCAAGGTGTTGTGGTACCCGGACTCCAAGAAGAACACACAGATGGACAAGTTTAGGAAACAGGTCAACGAGGACTACGGACTTAATCTAGGTGAGTGGAGAGGGGGGAAGGACACAGACAAGGAGCCAGATAGAGAGGGAGAGAGGAGGTGTGCTGGATTTAATACAAGTCGGATTTTATTGAGCCTACGAAGCTGGATAGATACACAAAAATAGACAGCGTCTCTCCCTCTGCTATCTGTCAGTGTTTGTTGTGTAATTACCCCGCAGGCAGCTTATTAACGCTAAATTACCTCTGTTTAAAGCTGCTTCGGGAGCCAATGAAACGTTTCAAGCTAGCTAGTCTGCAGTCATTAAGAATATAAATAATGGCCTCTAACCTGCTCACCACTCCTTTTGTAATCATAATTTGCTATTCACAACACTGCAGCTCTGCTTTGCATTAATGTTTGGATTACCCCCAGCGATGCTCCTAGCTGAACAGTGCCTGCTAACACACCTGTTAGGTGATGAAAGACAGCGGCCTATTTTAATTATCTATTTGATACCGTGTCGATCCACGGCAGCGAGGTTGTGGAGGAATGCTGAAGAACCGGGTACTGAATGAATAGAAAGAGAGAGAGAGATTTACGTGACTGGAGAGACATGGTTGTAGGAGCGTAGACAACTATGGAAGATTTGTGAGTGGGAAATGAAAAAAAAAACATAAAAAATGGCAGAAATTGTGATGAATATCTGTGGTAATTTTCATAACTGTACTGCTTCAAATTCTTTGGGTCTTCACTAAACAAAATTCCCTTCCTCTTCTCTTTTTTTTAACCAGTGTATTTATCCTTAAATTACAGACTGGTTGTGTTAGTTATCAAAGCATCTGAGATAGAAGAAAAGTTTTTCCTTTATATCAAATGGGTCACAAAGATGACTAAAAAGTTATAAATAAAAACATGATAAAACATAACAATGCCTCACAATATTATATTTTCACCATTATTTTTTAAATTCATCTGTGCCCCTCAAAAAATCTAAATCAAACAACCTCAGAAGGCTGATTGGAAACCAACGGCTTGAAGTTATGCTTGGAGATCTGCCAGCATTTAGTGGGCTTAACTTGACCTGTGCCTTTCTTTCTGTTGGTCTCTGGATGTTGGTGAAGATCCACATCTTTGTGAATTCCCTTGATTAAGGGAATTATCTTAGAACGTAGATGTGAATAAAAGCAGAGTCCAGAGAAAACAATACCCAATGATATAAATTAACTGAGATCACTTGTGACTTTTGACATTTTGGCTCTAATCTTTTAATCATGTATGGAGATCATCAGTGATTATCAGAAAAAGATCTTAGTTTGGAGAAATTGTCTTTGACTCACGATTTAGTTGATGGTTATTAGTGGAACAAGATGGGCACATGCGGGCTTATTTTAACCCATGATGCAGCAGGAAGTTAGTTTGCCTTATTATGTATTAGTAATACATGTACTAATGTCTAACCTTTTCTTCTATTTAGTCATCTGTAGCAACTTTACACTCTATATTTGAGCAGATTGTCACAACAGCAAGTTAATATTTTGTTATAAGTCTGTAGTAATCTCTGACTTTTGGTCCTCTAGCTAACTACTTTGACCTGTACCAGTGGTCGGTGGACAGGTACCCAGAATTCTGGGCAGAGGTGTGGCGCTTCAGTGGAGTAGTCAGCTCCAAGCCATATGAGGAGGTGAGTTCAACCTTTACTTCTACATTTTATCTATAGGTATGGTTTTGATGTTAACTTATAATTCAACAGCCATGTTCTGTATTCTTAGAAGAACTAAAATCAGATCCAATTGATGACACCTGTCAAAGTGGCTGCTATAAAAGACATGACAGCTGCTAAAATGTACACATGGCTTATAATAGCATTTCAAACCAGTTTAGCCTATTTTTGACATTAGAATGATACCCTTTTCATCAAGGCTACATCAAAAAGCCAGCTGAAAAAGCCTCTTGATGTTGCTTAGTTCCAGGATGTAGCTGTTGGTGGGTGTGTGAGGTAATAAACGATGTCTGAGCTTATGTCATTGAACCGTGTTGTCAACACACCTCCTTCTGTACACATGGATAACACATTCCACGTCACATGCTGGCCACAGGCTCTTCTTTTATCATGTATTTTCTTACCCATTTGTCTCTCTTAGGTTTGCAATACCAGCAGATACTTGATACAATATCAGCTGATAATGGGTGGAAGACAGGGAGACAATCAGTCAGTGCAACATGTTGTAAACAGTGATGCACAGTGGGCTAGACTTTAAATTTCTAACTGAATTTCTAACTGATCGTTTCATGTCTTGGCAGTCAATATAAAGAGAAACAATTAAAGGAAGAGCCAAAAGAAATTTGATTACGTGCTAGCAAGATCACCAAAGCTTGGAAATTCACAGGCTTGATCAGTGACAATTGTATGTCTCTTCCCTGTGTTTTCGATGTGTGTTTTATGGGTGTATACTAGGTGGTGGATGTATCCAAGCGGATCTCAGACGTTCCAGAGTGGTTTAAGGGGGCTCGGCTCAACTACGCTGAGAACCTGCTCAAACATGCAGACCAGGACAAAGTGGCTCTCTATGCTGCAAGTAAGTATATAGAGTATATGGTGCTGGTAAAAACTGCAGTTTATAGTACACTGCAATATACTGTACACAATAGTGCTGCAGCCTCTGCACTCTGCAATATGCAGAGCTGGTTCGTTTTCAATGGTATTTTAGTTAGTAATTTTGTTTGTTTACCTTACTAAGTCTTTGTGCATCCTGATGTTTTTGCACTTATACCAATAGTGAATGTTAACAAGTTTGGTTTCTACCCTCCCAGTTTGCCTGTGTGTTTGTTTGCAAATGAAGGAGGAAAGTAAGGAAGACAGGAAAGAACAGTGTTGAGGGTGTATTCGAGTACAGAATCGATGCAGTGGGGAGCGTAAGGCCTCGTGTGACACTTTATTATAACTGCTGCTCCCTGCTTTACCTCTCAGGACTGTCACACACTAATGGATTGGCCCCAATTTATTGCGTGTGAACGAGGGAGAGTGTGCTCTTGCACAGACACGTGCACACAATCTACCCTACCTCAGGAGCTGAAATGTAATTATAAGAAGGCCCATTGGTCACCATGCTATGGAGCCTCTGTGAATGTCAGTGAACTATTACTTACAGACATAATTGGACTGCTGCTGCTGTCTGTGACTCTGTCTCTATTTATGTCTCAGTCTCCCTGCTTTTCTTTTCTTTGGTTTTGAATTTCAGGTGTTTAGTTTGCATTTGTATCAACCTATAAATAAAAACATTATTTACAAAGTGGTGCACAAAATCTAAAGTGTCCAAACCAATAAAAATATTTGTAGATGTAATTTTGTGAGTCATTTTTTGAAATGTACTTATTTATCTCTGTTTCTGTGTCTCACTCTTCTTTTTGTGCGTCTGTCTTTTAGGGGAGGCAGATGAGGAGATTGTGAAGGTGACGTTTGGGGAGCTCAGGCGTGATGTGGCATTGTTTGCTGCAGCCATGAGGAAGATGGGAGTCCAGACTGGAGACAGGGTTGTAGGTGAGTCTCAGATTTATTGCTCTGTGTCTCACTGGGAGTAAACAGCAGGAAAAACAGGGGTGGTAGATATATTTTATTTAAATTTTTTTCAGCCAAGTAGTGGTTGAGCTGCTCCTCTCCTGACTTACCTCTTTTTACCCCTCTGTCTTATTCATCCTTTCCAGTCTTCTTCTTGAGGCCTGTTGCAGAATAAGTTGGACATTGGCTTTTTTCTGCCATTAGTTTTAGTGTGCACTGGCAAGGAGGGCTGGTTGTCTTGGCACAAGTCACAGCTCCTTCTGAATACCAGCATTCATTTTTTCAAAGTTAATATTTGTTTTCCTGCAAGGCACCACTGTACAGTGCGGTCGCGTAGATCCACGCATTCATACCGAGCAGTGCTTCCAGTGCCACAAAGGGAACTTTAATGCACATCATATGCATTTCCCTATCCCTGTTTGTGTTCTGCAGTACAAGTGCTCAAATGTCAGAAGCTTTTAAGAGCTTATCTCTGTCACCTTCTTAACTTGTTGACACATTGCTGCCGGTGAAAATGCATATTGAGCGTTTATTACTTCTCAGCTATCAGGGGTTTAGTTACCCTGGGGTTGTCAAATAAAAGTATCTCAGACTTCTGAACTGAATCATTTCTTAGCATTAAGAGGTTTTCTGATCTCAAAATAAACACCCATACCAAAAGCCGCTGACTATAAAAAAATAGTGGTGTTGGTGTTTTGTAAATTTGCTAAATGAAAATTAGAATGAACATAAATCCAGCTTGATTTTGCATTGGTAAACTTCTTCTTCTACCCATTCATCAATTCATACTTAAAAAAACAGTTCAGTTTCTCCTTGCCTTTTGTGTGGACATGTGAATGTCTGACTGCACTGATTCCTACCTGCCCCCATCTCTATTTCATTCTCTGCCCTGTGCCACTTTTCCAGTCATGATGCAGAAATGCGTATTGAGCTGTTTGTTCTGTGTCAGTATCAGGGGCTTCAGTTTACACTGGGGTTGTAAAGCAATAGCATCTCAGATTTCTGAACCTTTCATTCTTTGAAGCAACTTCTGTTTCTGCTCAAGTTGTATTTGACACGCTGTCTTAAACAAGCTGTTTGGTTTCATTCTTTATTTTGTTTCTGGGCAAAGATGACAGATAACAGGCACAATAATCCAGAGGTTACAGAAAATGCTTGTCAGTTTTAAAAAATAAAATCATTGGACCACTGATGGGCAGAAGGACATATGAGCTACAATGACCCAGAACTTTGGAAAACCTGTAGGTATGAAAGGATGAAAATCTGTGCAAACACAAGTGTATGAGACACATTCTGACCTCTGTCAACGAAATATTACAATTTAAAGTCATTTTTCACAAAACTATTATGAAATTGAGTGTTCAGAAAAAGTGCAGTCATGCTGTGGCCCACTGTATTCTGAAAAAATATATTCCTAATATTGAACTTCACTGGCTCTTACATGTATATGTGACTGACATGTAGGGCTGCTATTCATGAGCTCATATTGAGCTGCCCTGTCCAGGGATGACCAGGATGTGTATCAAAGTTTGTGTGTGTTCAGAAGAAAGATGGATCTTGTGGTAAGGAAATCCATTAGCTAAATGACTTAGGCTCTGTGGGAATCTCATTAGAAAGACAGGAGGGATGGAGGGAGGACAGAAAGGGAGAGGGATCTGAACAACAGAGAGAGAGAGAGAGAGAGAGAGAGAGAGAGAGAGAGAGAGAGAGAGAGAGAGAGAGAGAGAGAGAGAGAGAGAGAGATCAGCTCCCTTATTTGTCTTTACCTTATTTTCTTTAACATATCCAAACACAAATCTTTGTGTGTGTGTTTGAATGTGTGTCCTTAATGGTGTGTGTTAGAGAAGAAAGATGTACTAGATATAGATGAACTAAAATGTCTTGTCAGTGTCTGTAATCCAGGAGATATATAAGCACTTAGCTGATGAAGCCAGCCAAGCTTTATAGCAGGACATGAGCCAACCCAACACGTGCACACACACACACACACACACACACACACACACACACACACACACACACACACACACACACACACACACACACACACATATGTATTCTCTCTTTCGTGCACATTTTAGTTTCTTGGCTTTTCTCCTTGGTCCCATTATCCTCAACATCACCCTCCACCCTGTTATGAAGCTTAAAGCCTTAAAGCCTTCACACCCACTGTTCATTCCACAGGGGAATGCATATTCTTCTAAATATCTGTCATGAGAAATACACACTCTGCAACCACAGTCTTACTGGTGCCTAATATAAATGTGCAGTTGATTATATGAAACAAAACTGAAGCGGCATTGTAAGGTAAAATAATAAGCAGTAAACAAATAAAAATTCTTTCAATTATTGAAATAACACCCATGAAACTTCAACACAAGATGCAGCTTGTACGTTTAAGCAAAAGGAGCTGAGACTAAAGAAAATGGTTGACCAGCAGGACACACGCATGGAGTGGGATACAAATCACACACACTGCATGCAACATGTGATATGTGTCCTGTTTAGTTTGTCTGTGTATTAGTCCAAATGAGGCCGTGCTATCAGAAAAAAAGCGTTGGCCTGAAAGTAACTTCAGGTCAGATCATTATTTTTTTTTATCATTAATCAAAGCTGCTTTTACAAAAAGACGTTTATTATTAGTTTATTATTATATAGGTGTTAATTTGGATATTTAAAAGACAAAACCTCAACCGACTCTACCCAGAGTTTTCCAGATGACTAAGAAATTTGTACCAACAGTGATCCTGTAACAAGTAAGTGCTGAACTTGGACTGGGATCAAAACTGCCATATTAGCACCACAACATTGCACCCATGGGGTCAATGTGGTGTAGCTTTGGTTAAGAGACTTATTAAATCTCCACTCCACTCCACTCCTCTCCTCTCAACTCCTCTCCTTTCCTCTCCTCATTTCTTGCTTTATTTTTGCAGTATTGCCAAACCAACTGTCTGATGTAATCCACAGAATTTCCCCCTACAGTCCAAGAATTTGTTTTAGACAGACTTCAGATTCATCTTTAAGGTACCCTGTTCAGTGTGACCTCTAGTAGCACCATGGAGCAGCTTTTTGTTTGTATCATTAACATGCACGAAGATGCACATGCATGTGGGCGATGTATTTCACATCCTGCTGTTGGTTTCATCCTTATTTCACTGATCAACATTGTTCGTGGTAATGTGTCAACAAACATAATAATGTGCCCACAGAGGCAGTGAGGAAGAAAGAAAGTAGAGAGTAGTAAACATGGATGAAAACAATGCACAATTTAATTAAAAAAAAAAAGTTGCCGTTGTTTAGTGAGAAAGAAAAGGCACTCAAGGATAGAAATCACGGTGAGTGGCATGTAAACTGAAGTTGTCCAGTAAGGATTCACACAGATTTTGTCAGCTGATTTCAAAACAGTTGTCCACAGGTCACAAGCTTGTTTCTGTAACTGTTATCTAATTACAGCTAAATTCAGAGGATTTAAACCTGAATTCTAATGGGAAAACTCCAACAAAGCCATTTTTTTCTGTATCTTGTGGGACTTTTTGAGTCCTTAGAACAGAAGCACAAGGTTGGTGCATTTATGTAGAAGTGGCTGAAGGGAAATTTGGTTCTCATTCAGTGGTTACAAGCATGTAGACCTGTAAAATGTTATAGTTGTATGCATGAATAAACGAATAGTAAGGGCATTGGGTTTCTTTGATGTGTAAGCAGTGTTGTCACAGCATGGCAAGACAGTGATTCATAACAGTAGCCACAAAAGCAGCCAGGCAGGGTGTTGTAGTAAGATTATGATCCATGACGTTATTTTTCCTGGTCCAGTGTGAGAAGATAATAATTTATGACAGTGCCTGTAGAGCCAGTGTAGCAGGATGGTGATCTGTCAGCCTTAGGTGTCGTCTGGCCGAGATCAGCTTCCTGGTTACAGCAGGAGTCAGCAAAGCAAACATTAAACCCTGATTAGTCATGATTCATGGGAGGTGACAGTATGGTTGCCATTTGCCTCTGACCAGTCAGATTGCTTGGGTGGAACTACCGGCTGCAGTATTGTTTTTATCATGTTAGATTAGATACATGTTATCAACAAAACAGCCCTGTGTTTAAAGGTAGCATGGGAACTCCTTTGTGGGGCCTGGCCAATTTCTTTGTATTTAATGTCATACTGCCTTGTACACAAGTCACTTAGGCAGTGCCCATTGGTTTCCTCCCTGGTACTTTGTGTAGTATCAAAGACATATGGTATGGCAATACAATTATCTTATCAAAATCTTACAATAACTGCTTAAAAATATGTTATCTGTATTATGTATGAAATAAACTTTATCCCTGATACATGTATACTGTTAGATCTGTATAATGTTTACTGAGTTAATTAGTTGATTGTCTTTATTGGTGTTGGCTGAAATTAACATGGGAATGAATGGTCACCAAATAATAATAAGAATTTCAATATTGCGTATCCCTGTTTGCTGTTCTTCATTTTTCTTAACGTAGTTATCGATAAATCTGTCTCTCTGATTCTCTCTCTCCCTCACTGATCGTCTGTGCCTGTCCAGTGAAAACAACTTGTGTCCTTGGGCGCCATTTCCCATATTGATCAAGGAATATATCACAGCAAGACAGCAGATATGATCTCAGCTCTGCTTAAGAATGAAATATTCTCACTCACCCCCCTCCTCCTCTTTTACAGTCTCATTTTTTTCTCTCTCCCGTTGAACCAGATTATTCTGTCTCATAATATTTCTGTCCCTGCCTCCCGTCTCCTTCCTCTCTTTGACTTTTTTTTTTCAGCTGTTCTCACAGTTAGGTGAACTACTGTGTGGTATTCTGCAGTTGTGAGACGGACGCTACATAAGTCCAGCTGCTCTCATTTTACGAGAGCTAGATATAATATTATCCAGGTGACTGAAAATATCTGATCATCGCTGATCATTTCTCTCTACTAAAATATACTTTGCCTCTGTACACACTAAATAAATTGTATTTTTCTATTCTGTATTTATCCTAAAAGTCTTATCATCTTACATATGATGTGTAGTCTGGGAGGCAACATTGCACAACTAATTTTGGGAAGTTTGGCATTTTAATAAGAAACTGCTGGGTTAAGCAGTATTTATCTTTAAATTTGCTAGTGTTAGTAAGATAGTGATGCACATTCAGTGTGTGTTAGCATTGTGTATATTTGTTAATGTGTACATTTTAAACTCATCCACAACTATATGTTTATGAAAAGCTGATATAATACTTGATTTTTAAGCTCTTCAGATACAGAATCTCTATAGTAAGTCTTGATAAAATGAGTGTTAAAGATTTTCACTTAAACTTAATGTTTCCCTCCTCTTTCTCTCCTCTCTCCGCCTCTAGGTTACCTACCCAATGGTATCCATGCAGTGGAGGCCATGTTAGCAGCAGCCAGCATCGGAGCCATTTGGAGCTCCACATCTGTCGACTTTGGAGTCAATGTAAGGACTGTACTATACTGTTGGTGGCTTGTATTTCTTTACTTATACATGTTTGAGTTATAGTTTTCTCCACACTTTTATTTGCAGTCACCAGTTTCCCACCAGGGGGACATTGAAAGCCCTCAAGTTAATGTTCTCAGTAAAAAATGAATGAAACAAAACCTATTAAATCTGCTGCATAGCATTCTGTGTTTCTTTTGTGGACTCTGAAGCATTTATCACTGCTGGTAGAGTGTGCATTTGAGTACATGGGTCACAGTGGTAAGTTTTATCTCTAATTCTGGCAGACCTTGTGTCTTTCCACTGAGCTATACTGGACAAATTGTCTCTCATTATTTCTTTTAGGAGATTCATGATTGTGGCAAAACACACTTGTACATAGAGTGAAAAGGGAATGAGGTCTGGGAAGCTAAATATCATGCGTGTGAGTGAGCGTGAGTGTAATTAACTTCATCCTGGTGCAGCTCCTTCATCAATGGTCCTTTTGTCATCTCGGTGGCTCTGCTCTTTGTTTCTGGTGTGCTACTGCCCCCTCTGGCAGATCAGAGAACTGCTCTTAGTGTCCTGATCTAAATCTTTCAATAAAGCATGACCATTTCAGGTTTATCTTGTGAGTGTCAGTGTAATTCACTTTATCTCTCGTTTTAACTCTCGCTGTCTTTCTGTTTCAGGGTGTCCTTGATCGGTTTTCTCAGATCCAGCCCAAACTCATCTTCTCTGTTGCTGCGGTGGTTTACAACGGCAAAACACATGACCACATGGAGAAGCTGACCAGTGTTGTCAAAGGTTGGCAGCCATATTTGCTTATGGACGGATGTGTCTGACAATTTGCATATTTACGTTTTTTGCTCTTTCTCCATAATTGTCATCATTTTATTCTACGGAATAATGTTTTTGGTTTTTTCATGTGGTAAATGGTAAAACCTGAGTGTGGACAGAGATAATCAGTGTGTGCTGATATTTGTTTTATGCTGTTTGAGATGTTTTTGGTGTTAATAGCAGCTATAACCTAGAAGGAATTTCTGCTGTCTAGTAAAAAAGACATTAGAGGGCAAGAGCCATAGATAGATAGCTCTACTTTGTTTTACCAGTTTTGAGGATTGAAAAATGTATGCAGATCAGATGCAGGATAGATGTATGGAATGAAGTAGGATATCTTCATCTACTACCACAGGAAAATAACAGAGAATCACTAAGAATCATTGCTTATTAGTAAAATATTTTTTTTGTCACTTCCTCTAAGAACCAAAATGTGGTATATGTTTATGAAAATAACACTGGGGTTCCCCAAGGAACTCTCTTGGCTTTCCATAGGGCTTTAGTGTGAAGAGAACATAAAGGTATCGGCTTTTCTGTCTCTCTCTGACCTTCTGTTTTTCCTTCAGGTCTGCCTGACCTGAAGAAAGTAGTTGTGATTCCTTATGCTCGCTCCAAACACGAGACTGACCTCTCCAAGATCCCCAACAGGTGTGTGTGTGTGTGTCTGTGGATACAAATGCACTGAAATGCTAAAACTGAGACACGTAAACAGATATTTTTTATGTGGCAGGAATCAGGTCAGAGACATTTTCTCGTCCCCATATATTGAATCAGTCTTCTCTTAAATTTCTCCACAGTGTATTTATAGACGATTTCTTGGCATCTGGGCGAGGTGAGGCCGACCAGTTTCCTCAGCTGGAGTTCGAGCAGCTTCCATTCAGTCATCCCCTGTTCATCATGTACTCCTCTGGAACCACAGGAGCACCTAAATGTATGGTCCACTCTGCTGGGGTAAGAAACACACCGGCTTCCATTATCCCATAAATTAAAAAAAAAAACTATGGTTCTGGTTAGTTTGCTGAACTCGCACAAACACAATATCTTACACACTTCCTAAAAAAATAACTGATTGGCCCATGGGTTTTCCTGTTTGCATTTGTATAACATACAAAATAATTGCTAATAATTTTTTTTAGCTAATTGTTCCTTACTGCTCCACAAGGGTTAGACAGACCACAGCTGTTTCACATACACACATAAGCCGATGCACATGCTGGTCACATCTGTTTGCAGAGCTCTCCTGAGTTGACCCACATGTACAGTTTGATGTTTATCCAGACTATGTCTTGCTTCTATTTGAATAGTTTCCTTTTTGAAGGTGACTAAATCAGATTATAGCAACTTGTTAGTTGTATGTGACCAGGTTATGGAGATCATTCCGAGGATCACATCACAGCAGCAGTGGTCAAAGCCATCCACTGTATGAGCGAGTTGGATTTTCATTAAATTTTCCACCACAAGATGGCAGCAGACCTCCATCAGCAGATCTTGCAGAGGTTATTTGCTTTTAAAAAGGAGTATGAATTACATTATTTTCACCTGCTGCATACCACATCTGAGCGAGGGAGAGTGTTAAATTAATGTGTGATTTCAAAAGGACCACTGCACTTTGAAGGCCAAAACACTCAACATTCATAATGGGTTAACACACACAAAGAAATGTATTCACACATGTTCACAAAACAGTTGTTCTCCCTCTCTGACACCTATTTTGTTCTTTCATTCTATTACACTTCTGTCCTTCTTTCGCATTGGTTTTCTATCCTTAAACTGCATGCACTTTTATCCCACTTAGCCCTCCTTTTCGGACTCTCATTAGGTTTTATTCCCCTGCTTTACGTCTTCTTTCCACTAGCACGCTTTTCTTTCTTTCCCATATTGTTTTCCTCTCTGTCTACGTTCCTTTATTTTGTGCCCCATCCTTCTCCCCATGCTGCCAATAATTGGACAGTAATGCGTTGGTGAAAACATTTCGCATTGTAACGCTGGCAGTCCTCTCTGGCTCTACCAATTAGCCCTGGCACTGTTGGGCTTTCTGCTTTGTTACGGCTCTGTTAACATGCTGTCAGCGGTAAGATGGCACGAACCAGAGGACGGGCATTGCAGCTGAGTCCTACCAAAGATTATATGCGCACACGTACACACACATACATGGACCACCTGTTTACGCGAACAGCAAAGTACTCATAGGCTCAAAACTAAAACACACACAGTCACGCACACAGTCACACTCGGTTCATACTCTACGCCCACAATAATAACCTATCCAACTGTGATGGGTTAGTGACTGTGGGAGAATTCACACTTCACCCAAATTGCCCTTCTTGTTAAATGAAGTGCTTCTGTGTGCTGTGTGTAGAAGCCTTGGTTATGATCATTTTCTGTGCAGCTTAATGAAGGAGCATGAATATACTTTTGGAGAAGAAAAAACGTTATTATTTACAGATTAAGCATTTGTCAGGATGACATAAGAGAGTCTGTTATTCTTTCTGAATGTCAAATTTGTTGTAATGTAAATGTCATGATCAAAAATATGAACTAAAAAAAAAAAGTAATTTCACATTAATAGTTTCTCTCTCTCTCTCTCTCTCTCTCTCTCTCTCTCTCTGTATGTTCAGGGCACGCTCATCCAACATTTGAAGGAACACATTCTCCATGGCAATATGACAAGCAGTGATGTCATCATTTACTACACTACAGTAGGTCCACAACCACAACCTCTTCACAAAAAAGGACACACCCTTGGCACTAGAATTTCTTAATCCTGAGGGCACTTTCCACTGCCCTCCTGCTGCCTCGTTTTAGCTATCTGCAGGGGTATAATGTTTGATATTGTGGGGAATTATTAATCAGTAGCCCGGCGACAAAGATACACACAGATGCACGCACAAACAGATCTTGTCTAAGGAGCAGCGCTGAGTGCTGAAGGTCAGAGCTGTATATAATTTCAAGTTCCTTGATGATTCTAGATCTTTTTGATGCTGATGAACACTGGGGAACCTCATTTTATATTAATTAAAACAGCAGTTGTTGTGTTGTAGGATTTGCATTTGTGTGTTTCTGTACTCAATTGCAGTTTGGGTTTGTGACATGTGTGTTTTGTTAAGATTACTTATGTGGGCTCTCCTTGATTTAGAAAGTGATTCTATCAAGCGTTGGCATCGTATGAGGAAGTTCTCAGATTGTAAATAAAGTTAACTTCCATTTGAAAAAATATTACTATGTGCATTTTACATCTGCTTAGTCAACCTGTAACTAGATCAGTAAATGCATGTGTAGTTGGAGCTGAGGGAAAGAGATTAATCTGATCATTAGGTTTTTTTAGTTAATTGAGTAATACTTTGATCTATAAAATGTCAGAAAATATATTTAAAAAAAATTCCCAGAATTTAGAGTGACATCTTTGAATAGTTTGTTTTGTCAGACCAACAGTCCCGAAACCCCAAAGTATTAAATTTATATTAGTAGAATACAGAGAAACAACGTCTGAGGGGGCTCAATGTGTATATATGAGAATGGTGCCAAAGCAGTAGCTCAGCATGGAAGAAAAAGAGAAACACCATCATGTGAACCACACGCAATTCACAGACTACCGGAGCTGTCCATTTTTCTGCCTATTTTTCCATGCTGATGAGAAAGGAGTGTCTACCAGATCAACTGACCACTGTGTTTGTGTCTGTGGTGACCATAGACTGGCTGGATGATGTGGAACTGGCTGGTGTCCGCTCTCGCAGTGGGATCCTCTGTGGTTTTATATGATGGTTCACCACTAATGCCCACGCCCGATGTACTGTGGAACCTGACAGACCAGCTGGGGTGAGTTAGCCAAACACACATGCACAAATGTGCACACACACACACACACACACACACACACACACACACACACACACATACACACACACACACACACACACACGTTCTGCTGTTCATAGCTGTGTTGGAAGGAGGTTTTTATTTTAAACCCAAAAATGCCCTTTGAAAACATACTCTTATTGTGAAGGATTTTTGCCACCATTGATATTATTATTTGGGTGATAATAATTGTCCCTTCAACATTTGAAGAACTTAAGCACTAATAACACTCAGTACTTAACTGTTAATACATTCACTCTCAATCTTAAGGGTCTGGATCCTTTACAAAGCTGCAAAATGGTTCATGGAATTAGAACATTTTTCTTAACACACAAAAAACTGTGGTTAAGTGAGACTTGACATCAGGATGTCTCTTGTATAGCAACAGTCAGCTTTCCAGACAGAAGACGGTTGAGTTATAACAATCATTAACAGTAATCATCAGGTTGTGGTGTTAGGGCCTCTGTGAAGACAAACCGTTTTTGCTCAAAACACATTCCAAAACAAAACAAATCCATCCAATTTTTCTATAGAAGTTCTCTCAATGCTCTCTGTATCTGTTGCAGCTTTAATAGGGTGCAGTGCAACCCAAGACATGCTGCATTTTCAATAAGGGTTTCAACTCATATAGAATGACTACAAGAACCAGTGTGGGTTTTACCTTTTAATGTGTGGTGTTTTAGAAACAGACAAATAGAGACTGTAGAGGAAAATCTGACAGTGAAAGGAAAAGAGAGATGCATACAGACAGAGTCAAAAAGAGAGCAAAGGGAGTTTTAACCACAGAGTTGATAATGTGTTTACCTGATAGACAACTTGTACTTTAAATTTGGAGTAAATTTGGAATTCAAAATTGGAGAAGGGCAGATCGGTTGAAAAACATGGATTGGTTGGAAAGGAGACAGAGAAAAGTATATAAGAAAGAGGGGGTTTAAGGGGCATAGAGCAAGTAATGGAGATAATCATTTCGCCTCATTTTTAATGCCATAGATTATTAGCATTAGTAACTCGATGGAAAATAGGACCATTTTCAAACTTGCCAAACTTGTCGTGTCAAGCCACCAGGCAGCAGCTGTATGAGTTTTACAGTATGTAGTGAATGCCTTGGGATTTGGAGAAAACATAGTTTTAGATGAAGTTTCACATAACTTTCAAAGAAATCAGCCTTACAGTTCAGACGTACAAGAGGCGCCCTAAACTCCCTTATTGATTACCACAAATGAGCTGCCTCGCTGTCATATTGAAAATGCAGTGATGTATTCTGCTCAGCTGAACAGGCTGTTTTAAGTCAGCAGGGTCAGCCATCCCTTAAGGCTGTTGTTATTGAGATCGATGGTGATGTTGTAAATTTGGATGGACCCAAAAACCCAGGTCAAACTACAAGACAGCCAGGACAGTTTGCCATCTAATCCAGAGGTTTTTCACGCTATGAGATGGCACAATGTAGACATCACATGTGAAGACAAGGGATTAGGTGTCATCTGATTTCATCTTTGGAAAACATTTTCCCATTTGCACACAGCAGTTTACTTTAAATCCAGTTATGTGCTGTTATTGCTTGAGTTTGATAAATGTTGACAGAAGATTTGGAGGAGAATTTGGTCCTGTGATACCAGAATGAGATACCTCATAAACCCTCTATAACCCACCTACTCTATCTACCCTGTAACCCATTTTTCACACATTGTAGGTTCACATCCAACATAGCACAGATGATGGAAGAAAGCCATGAGGAATTCTCACAAACCTTAACCCCTACTAAAAACGCTCTTTGAGAGGGTCATATGGGGCAGCTCCTGAATGTGAGTGGGTTATCTGTCAACCGTTGGTTATATTATGGAAAAAAAGTGCAGTGTGGTCAGCAAAAGTAAGGCCCTTCAAGATGGTTATACCACAGTCACATATTCCGTGCAGTAGAGGCGGCATATTGCCTTCAGCAAAGAAGGGAATAATGGGGAGAAATATTTGACACAGATGGGGAGCAGTGGAAACTATAGAGCAAAAGTGCCAAGAAAAACTACGTCTACTGCAGAAACTCAGAGAACAGGATCTGTTGGTAGAGCCCAAAGCTAATGAGCTCCTTTCACAGTTTTACCAGACTTTACCAGGATCTTCAAATGATGATTGGTTCTTTGGTAAAATACCTGGTAGAGTAGGGATCATACTTGTGTCTTAAGGTTTATGGTTGCTTAATATTAACACACACTTATACCATAACAGTGTGGTTTGAGGTAGATTTTTGATGAGATAAGTGTTCTTGTCTTTCAACCTAAAAAAAAAAAATAGAGATGGAAAGATAGAGTGAACAAGGTTAGAATACTGTTAGCAAAATTACCCACATAGAGGAGTTCAGTGGAGGGCTGCCAGGGTGACAGAAAGATGGATAGAACCTTTTAAACTGCGAGAAGATTTTTGAACCAATTAAGCTCTGATGTTGCCACCTCAGACACATTTCCCAGATCCCAGTGCTGTGTGGAAAACCCCCTCTGGGAGAGGCTGACATGAAACTTTTTACTCCCTCATCTTCTGAATTAAGGTTGGACATTTTAAAATGGGGCTAAATCTGTCAGAGCTTTTGGAGAGTCTGAAACTTAAACTGAGGCTTCCCCCACTGCCTTGAATTTTGTTAGTTGCGGGACTGTGATAACTACTTCGCTGTTGAATTTCACTGCCAGTTCTCACTGAACAAATGACATTTACAGCTTTTAATCTCTTTATAGATATTTTTTGAAAGATGGAATGTTCAATTATTGGAAAGGAATGGCAATTTTGCACAAAAAACATTTTTATTTTTATTTGCTGTAATGGATGCTTGCAGATTTGCTGCTTTGAGAAAAGGAAAAAGGAAAAGGTGAGGACGACTAAAGGTTGGGGATAGTCTCAGGAGGCCTGTGCTTATGCTTAGTCATGTAGTAGGTTTCACAACATACTGAGAATCTGCTTCAGGCAGACTATCTATCTGTCTATTTAGAAGAAAATCAGTTGCAAAATATGTTACAATAAGGTAATCCAGTAATTTAGAGGTCTGTATCAATAAATATGCCTTCGACAGAGAATGCAATCTTCACGTTCTCTCACTTTTGCCCCTGTTATTACATGTACCGTAACCTCTGAATGCTCTGACAACTATCCCTGACTATGTCGTGTAGGAAAAGCAGATTTACTGAGACTGTCTAGCAAGACTGTAGTGGAAACAAAATGAGCAGTATTCCTGGGTGAAGCAAGCAAAAGGTTACAGCATTTATACTTGTGACAGGTTCCATGTATGTATGGGACTTTAGAGGCTCCTCTGTTTTCTCCGAGGATCTTCTTGTCTTCTTTACCATCTTTTGTCCATTATGTGTAGGGCTGATATGACAAAAAAGATTGCTCCTATACTCTTGTACCATCTACTGAATGGAAATCTTTTCTTGTACTAATGCCAAGCAAAATTCTCAGTTATCCTCTTTGGAGGAGATTAACTACAGATACAGTTTAGCAGATTGCATCTTGCCAACTCAGTTATAGTTTTAGACACGTGGGCATAACAGTTAAAATATCCTTCGTTTTCAAGCTGCGTCTAAATTTTATAAACTGGAGACTCATGTCTTCATCAAATCCTTCACAAAGATTCTTTGTTCACAAACCAAATAACATCCATACTTGTTTAAAGTGAAAAAAAAGAATATTACCACATTAATTTTGAGACATATTGCCCTCGACTCTGTCTTTTTAATTGCGTGCCAACGGGTTAGAGTCGAACACAAGAGGAAGAATAGAATAGAAAAAAAATAGAAAGAGCTCCACAATGCAACATGACAGAAGGAAAGAGAAAGTGTGTAGTGATGGAAAAAAAATCACTTTCAACATGTCTGTCATTTGAGTAATACATTGGAGATAACAAATGCATCCCAGGGAAGGGGAGTATCAGAATCTTGTTTGTGAGAGAAAGCAACAGGGTTCATAGGAAATGAGTTTAATTTTAGAAACATTAGTACTAAAAATACAGTTGAAATGAGGTGGTGGCGGCCTATCATACCGAACATTTCCTCTTGTGTACGTGGCAATTTCAACAAGATACCCAAATAAATTAGGTATGCATTGATTTTCAAAAATGATGTAGTGCTTCATACTTTTGAAAATTGCAAATCTGTAAACAATTACATCGACAAACAGTGGTATCAAACCGTTCCTTGCAGCCTCACCGACACCTGAGAGGAGCGCAATTACAATTCTTCCAAGTGGGATTTCGGTAGCGACATCACAACATGCATAGAGACACATTAAGGTAATAACTGCTCGGAGGTGCTCTTGTATGTGATTGGCTTCAAGTGTCGCTTATTGACTTAGTAGCTTCCAGTAACATGTCTCCCTTGAAACAGATACACTGGTACATTTACACATGCGGACACACAGTCTCACAAACAGAGACTCACAGCTTCCCCTCCACCCTCCATCCTAAACACCCAATTAACAGCCACACCTGGCCACCTGCCTCCAATCAGAATAGAGTGACCGTTTCCATGGTAACCAGCAGCGAACAAATCCAGATGCGGATGGGGGGTCAGAGATGATGGATAGAATGGAGAGTGACTGTGTGGCGTGTGCAGATGACAAATGGGGTCTTTTGTGTTTTGAGTTTATGCGTGTAATCTGCAGTATCAGGTGGCTGTTAGTCAATGTAGAGAACAGACAGAGACCATATCCAACATTTACCAAAATATACACATCATCTACAAATATACACACTCTCAGTAATTTTGCTTCATAATTAATTATTGTGATGTTTCACCTCTTTGATGGTGTGTTAGACCATTGTGGGCAGTCCTGCTAATCAGCGGATAGTTTGATCAGGACAGTTTCAAGGCACGATTGGTGTGATAATGCACTTTGATCTGACACATATCTTCTATCAAAAACAGAAATTCAAGTCTGGTTAATCCACTGTGTCCAACAGTTTCTCAGTAAATAAAGATTTAGTTGTCAAATGACACGTTCTTTGACATAAGATTTCAAGATAAGACACTTTAGCTAGCAGATTGGGAGGTGTGAGGCATGCAGAGGCAGGATGGACAAGAGGTCCATGATAAGGGGTGCACGTATCATTCGCTTCGTTCCATCTGAGATATTACTTCTTGGGACCTTTGCCCTTTTCACCCAATCGAACCCATTCATTCGCCCTATGAGCAACCTGTACTACCACTAATCGATTTGAACCTCTGAGAGCAAATCACATCTTTCACTGTAAACCAATTCCTGGTTATTGACCAATCAAGCATCAGACAGTTGTTTTCTATCCCAGAGACAGATTCTTTTTTATTTTTTGATTGACAGACATGGTTACCATAGTGACAGGAGGCAATTTGATTGATTTAATGACAACAAAAATAACTTGAAAAGACAGGAAGACACAGACTGAGACAAACACACCCATTCACAGAGGCAGACTTTAAAAGGCTCTTTGTTTTAAAATTAAAACTGCAGGGGAACACAGAAGTGACGTTTTGTCACTTCTTGCCTTCCACATGTTGTCCAACTGTTGTCAGCTGTCAGGGTGACTTCCATTCACAGAAGAAAGCACCTTCCAAAATCATTTCATTCCAGGGTTGTTGTGTGCAAACAATTCTGTTGGTACATTCTCCTTTGAACTATTTCCTTGTGGAACATTTACAAAGGAGACATTTTGTCCTCTCATGCTAGACTGACCGTTGTTGTGCTTGACTCTTTGACTCTTCTTTTGTTTGTTTGTTCAGTTGAAAGTCAATTTCCAATCAGTATTTTGTCTTTTATTTTTCTTATCTGTCCATGAAGGGTTGACTGAGCGCATGCACTCAGTTTCAGCATCGCGTTGCTTTACGTTTACACAGTGACACACTCTTCTCTCCTGGGAACTTCCTAGTACATCCAGGATCTTGAACAGCTTCAGTGGAGCAGATGGGATTAAGGGCAAATGCTGTTCAGTAACTGTTGTCCTTTTTTTAAATTTTCACATTCAGCCCAGAGGCTTTCAAATAATGCCTTGTCATGCATAGATTCAGGGCAACAAATGGAGCATTGCGTCAGTTCAGACTTGGCACTGAAGTCACAATTGCATCAGCTCCTTCGTTCAAGCTTCATCATCAGTGCCTCATTTATCAGCCGCTTTGCTACCAGCTGAACAATAACATCCAATCATTATACAGGTGTACAAGACCTTTATAACACTCTGACGTCTCAGCTCTCAATCATACACTGCCAATACAGACCAGTTGCTGCTGCATCTCCCTTCACCACCCAGCCTCCTCCAAATGCGATCAACCTTTTTGTATTGTTGACTTCACTAAGAGCTGATATTGATGTGTGTTTATTAAGGAGGATTTGTGGAGATTTCTGTAGACTTAAAAATTGCTCTTACATACAAGAACATTCATTTTTTCTTGTATGCTCCTGTCAGACCCTACAGGACTGCAGTGCAGAATATCATTTATCATAATGAATAATATGTTGTTTAAAATAGGTATAATTAAGAGTCAGGTAGTTTTAACTTGTTATTCAGGTTTGATTTGAACTTTTGACAAAAAGTACAAAAAGACAAAAGGTACAACTCCTTTTGTATTTTCCAGGGGTGCAAACAACAGATTTGGTTGCAATCACTCCCCATATATCTTCTCCTGCACTTGTCAGTGTGGTGCTAAATTCTCCTCAGTACACGATTTCAGTGATCTGCCTCGTCTGCCAGTAACAGAATGCCTCACCTGCTGCAGGCCTTACAGCCACAACCACTTAAAATCTCAGTGAAATGTACTGTACAGTCTCAGTGTAGTAAAATGTGACATCACCTCTTAAACCACAGTTCAGAAATCAGTTTACTTATGCAAAGCTTAGTGTAAGCTGCTTGCCCCCAGATGACATTTTACCGGATCACATTATATGGTCACAGGGGTGGTGCGACTGTGGTAACGCTGCAGCGTTCTCATGACAGAGTGTGACAGAATGCTCTCACTGTGTTCGCCAGCATTTTGTTGAGCTCCGGTGACAAATAATGGCTCAAGATAGAGCCACAACACAAAATCTAAAGCACATACACAGGAGTCATCCAACCTTTTTTCCAATGTAACCATCCTGATGATGGCAAGATTGTCAAACACATTTGTGTTACTTAATTTTGATTGACACAACCTAGAATTACCAGTGCAACTGATGGTTGACCAGTTTGACCTTCTGTCCAACACTTCGGTCTAATTTTTGAAAATGACTGGCCAAATTGTCATGAAATTTGGCCACAATATTGATACCACTCCAGAGGATGATTCATAGTGTTTGCTAATTTGGATCCATTGTTTAAAGTTTCCACTGTCACAGTGCAGAATACAGTACATGTATGTAGGAGGACTTTGCAATCACTGTCATTGTTGGCAACACTGACGCAAATTCTGTTTTTTTCCCCAAAATAATGGACACCATCTTCCACTTATGGTTAATGGTTAAATGCTTCCCTAGTCCTTTATATTATGCTTAAGAAATTAATTTCTTAAACCTTTCTCTATCTTTTTCTCTTCTCCAGCATCACTATCTTTGGTACTGGGGCCAAGTGGCTATCTGTCCTGCAGGAGAGGAACCTGAAACCTGGTGAGTTGTGGTCACAGACACAGTCGTGTACACAGCTACATGAGCATGCACATACACACACACACACACACCCAGAGACACACATGGAGGCACACAAATAATAAGCAGAAAGCGAGAGAGAAATGCATTCACCCTCACACACACACATCCACTCTGTGAGAATGGAACCTGGAACAATAAGAGCAGATGGACACGATAATGATTATAATAGAGATGCTGTTTGACTCTAAATGTCCTTTATGCCATTTACTGTGTGAATCAACAGTTTGCCCTGTGTTCTGGTGTTTGACACTGAATCGAATGGATAAAAGCGCTGTTATGATAATTCATATGAGTCATGGATAGGCCCATCTAATTGCTTTTAATGTCACAGCACTCTAGAGACCGAACCAGGTCTCTGCACAAAATCAGAGTTGTGCCAGTGCTTATTAGCCTTCCTGCTAACCCTCATACATTCCATTCTCTATTTGCTATTTGTGTGACAAAAAAAAAACGACTGTTTAGAAGTTCATGCTAAAATTATTGCGGCTTTGCTGTACTCTTTTGTAACTGTACACACTGTCTTGTAACAGAACAAAGCGAATGGCAGTATTTCAAATTGTTAGACTCCAGTCCTTTCTGATGGTATTTCAACTTTTATATATGATTCACTGCTAATAGCACTGCACTTCTTTTGGTGGGAAAATGACAAGAAAATATTCGATAGATTAGTTACATGAACTAGCATTTGGTTTACATAATTATATATCAAAGCTTTTGCTCTTACGATTCTCAGCTCCTCTCTTTTGTTTCCTCTACTTCATCCCCTCATCTGAGCTCTCAAATTGTCCTCCTGTTGTCCTCATCTTCATGTCAATTGCCAGTTATAAGGGCTTAGCTGTTTCCTACCTGTCCTTATCTTTTTTACCTTCTCCATTCTTTTTCTTTCCCATGTCCTCTCCTCTCCTCTCCCCTCCTTTCCTAATGTTGAATTAGCTCTTATAACCAATGTTTATTGCATAAACAGTTGCTCTGTGTCTCAGTTCCCACTGCGCTGTTATAATCACCACAAATCTTTATTCATGGTGCGTGCTTTGTGTGTGTGTGTGTTTGTGTGTGTGTCTGTCTGTCTTCAACTTGTAAATTAGCTAAACACATTCCCAGCTCTGTGGCTGAACAGGAAGGCACGAAAAACAAAATCTCCAAAAAAACCTTCGCTCTTTCCCTGTCTGTCTATCTCTGTCTCTCTGCCCCACCCCCATCAGTCAGCCAACCACTTGATCCAGTTGGCACTGTGTGTGAGTGCGCGCTTGGATGCTTATTAGAGAAAGAGAGCATGGCAGAGGGAGATCTGTGTGTGTGTGTGTGTGCGCGTGTGTGTGTGGCCTGGTTTTGCTATATTTCTGGGGTCCATAAAAAAACCCAAAATCACCCAAGTTTAAATGGCTGAGGGTTAAAATTGGTTTTAGTATTAGGGTTAGAACTAGGTTTAGGTGAGGGTTAGGGTAATGCTTGGGATTAGGCATTTAGTTGTGATGGTTAAAGTTCGGGTAAGGGGCTAGGGATTGAATTATGTCAATGATGGGTCCTCAAGAATATAGTAAAACAAAGAGTGTGTGTGCATGTTTTGTGTGTTAGTGCGTGCAAGCATGCCTCCAGTGGGCTGGAAAGGGTAGAGGGAGCTTCTTCACTGGCTACCCCAGTGGAGAGGCCCTTTTCCCTGGGCTGACATTTGGACCGGACACCTGGAGGCATGGTGGGGGGGGTAGCAAGAGTTCCCACTGTGTGTGTATGTGTGGGTGTGTGTGTGTGTGTGTGTGTGTGTGTTTATGGGGTGAGGGTCGGATGCTTATTAGTTTGCAGGGTGTTATTGGCTTGTGGTTTGGGCATATGTGTGTGACAGAGAGCGTGCCCATGGATCTTGGGAACGACAGCAAAAGGTGTGTGTGTTTGCATGGTAGTACATGTAAGCTTGTATGCTGTGTCACATCAGGGTTTCATACAGCATTAACACGTGTAGGGATGCATGGAGCCACAGCTGTTCATAGGTGCATGCTTATGTTGAAACTGTGTGTGTGTTTGTGTTGAAATGATTGTTTCAAGTGTAACTGGATTATGTATGAAGTTTTTCAGTACTGTAGCCACTGTGATGCATGAGTTTCAAAACTGAAACTCAATACCAAAACAACACTGTAGCTCTTCAAAACCTTTTTACCTAATAAAATATGCAAAAATTCTTAATGAATCTGTGTTTACTGTAACAAAAGCAACAGCACAAGAACCTTTGCTTAAAATACAATCTGATTTCCTCATTTAGAGCACAAAATGCTGCTCAGAAATTACGTAAACAAGATTAAGAATCTAACAAAACATTCAGTTTCAGTTTTTAAGCCTCAGTCATGTATTACTTAGAACCAAATATACTCTACACTGCATATGCAAGCGATTTTTGATTCATCTTTTCTGTAATTTTTGTCTTTTATTTCTTTCTTCCCCAGCGGAAACACACAACCTCCAGTCTCTCCACACCATCCTGTCAACTGGATCTCCTCTCAAACCTCAGAGCTATGACTACGTCTACCGCTGCATCAAGAGCAACGTGCTGCTGGGCTCCATCTCAGGTGAGTGACTGGCTAATTGCGTTGGGGCACATTTAGTCCTTTTTCTAATACCTCAGTTTCGTCTAAAGGTACATATGGCAGCAACTCTTCCAAACATTGTTTGTGTCTGCTACATCAACACTGGCAGTTATACACAAAAATGCAAAGTAAAACAACAAAGCCTCTGCACAACAAACACAAAAGGACCGGCACATACAAAGACAGTTCAGAAAAATAAATTGTATAGAACTGTACATTTTCCTCACCACCCACACCACCACCACACACCCACACACGCTCGCACGCACAAACACATTGGCTCTCTCAGCCCATTGTTATGTTGACAGGGCAATAGAATGCTATCTGTCTCTCTGTGAGTCCTGAAACGCTTAACATTTAGCACAGCCTGGGTGACTGACGTATTGCAGACACACGCACACACACACACACACTGAGCAGCAGCTTGGAGCGTCACTCTCGCACACCACTTGACAGCACCAGAACGGTGAATCACAACCATAATGGGTATAGCATTTAGCTTCAAATGCACACTTACAGGGATGCAAAGACAGACATGCTCACAGTGACATGCATGTAGAAGGACTGGACACATGCATCAACTAAAATGTCAGCCACAAGGCAGAAGTCTGGCAAGAGATGAAAAGGGAAAAGAGAGGGACAACAGAACAGACTGTATCATGTTGTTTTTGTTATGAAATCCTGCGTGAATTAATTAGGTGGTTATTGTAATGACCAAGGTTGTCTCTGATCTCTCCTTCACTCATTCCCTATATTCTCAATAGTTCACAAACTCAGTAAACTGAGTTTCACACTTCTTTGAAACGTGAAGCCTTCACTGTGCACATAACATGGGCACTACATTTCTCCTTCAGCTACTGGAATATTTGAAGGTACTACACAGTGCATAAATACGTATACTTAAAAGTCCTGGTGGGTGAAACATCATCAAGCACTGTAAATATAGTGCAGTACATAGAAAATAGGAAGTGATTTTGGACACCGCCCAAGCCAGATGGGGCAAGAAACACGAGCAGAGAGTCATATAGCTTTTAAACAAACCCTTGGGTGGGCAAATTTATTTGGAAAAGAAAACAAAGGTGGATAGTGAGATTACTACACAAATTGCTGTTTGTAGCAATGTTGCCGTTTTCCTGGATTTCAGCTATTCGTGCTATTGGTGAGTACAGTGTTATCATAGTCGATTCGAATGGTGGCCAAAACCCAAGTTGTAATTACTGTGGAATAATCTTTTTAATATATATATATATATTTTTTTTTAATCAAAGGATTAGTTCTGTGTGAATATGTGTGGAAATCTGGCAGTGCGAGCTTGTGTGCGTCTGTGTGTGTGAAAGTATGTGTGCGTGTTCTTCAGAACAGCATGCCATGACCCAGTCAGTTTCCTCCTTGTCGCCAAGGGCAACAGCAGGTTTCAGCCCCGTTGGCTGCCAACCGACCTAACCTTGACCCCCGAGGTCAACACTCTGTTCATGGGTGTGTGAGTGTTCTTAGGATTTATCACAGCATATGTGACTGACTGGTGCTCACGGTGACATGCGTGCGATTGGCCCTTTTGCCAGTATCACCCCGTGCGACTGTTTGTGTGTCGGTGTAGACGTGTCTGCAAATGTGTGCTTGAATTAATATTTGAATATTTTTTTTATCAAAACTCTTTTTAGACATGTTGTGTAGTTCAGGACACATGTTTGTGTGTGTGTGTGTGTTATCTTGTCAGCAGGGATTTCAAACCCCCATCGCTCCTCATCGGGGGATTTTAACACTTTCGCTGCTGGATTCCCTCCATCCTAATATACCTCCATCTGACTGCCCATATGTCACTCCTCTACCCCCTTTTTGCTCCTTCCCTTCTCCTGTCCTTTCCTCTCTTCTCTTCACAGTAAGGAAAAAAAAGGTGAAAAATCCCTCATGTTCTGTTTTTATTTTCCATTCCTCTGAGTTTCATGTGTGTTTGCGTACACGTGTCTGCAGAAGTATTGAATTTGTGTTGGTGGAGTCTTCTTGGGACTTTCATTATGAGCGTTCTTTTTATAATTCATTTTTGAATAAACGAATGCATTCGTACGTTAGCTGGTTGCCTTCTTGTCTCAGTTGTTGGCTCTGTCTGACCCCAAACTGTGCCAGAGGATGTTCAAAGCACTCACACCTACACAAATGAAAGCAGACGTGCACACACACATGCACACCAATATATACACACAAACTGGGGAGTTCAAAAAAAATTTTTCTTCACTGTTCAGAATAGTCAGTGCTGTTGGAAACATCAGATCAGTGTGACAAGTTACCCTCTTGTGTGTACATGCACAACACACACACTTGCACTCTAAATGGCTGCTGATGGAAGCAACAGTGGCTTTTGGCTTAAGATATACTTTTGTGTGTGTGAGTCTATGTGGGTTTTTTTGGTGTCTGTGTGTACCCACCCATTAAAGTGAGTGTAATAATAAAATAATTGCGTGTTCCCACTATAGGTGTGTGTGTTTAATCAGAAGACAAAGTTTCCACTTCCTCCTGGGAGCCAATTAAAGCTCAATAAAGAACCTGGCAGAAAGAGAGACCAAGAGAGAATGAGTGTAAAGAACAGAAAGAAAAGAAAGAGAGAAGGAAGGAGCGGTAGAAGGGCAGAGAGCAGTTGAGAGGAAGCGAACAAGATGGATGGATGGAGTCTGTGATACAGAGAGGGAACGAAACAGAACAGGGAGGTAGAGATGGAACAATGGGAAGGGAGATGAATAGAACGTGTCAGAAATAGTAAATGATTGGAAGGTAGAAAGAGACAAATGGATACTGCGGCAGAGGAAGTGTGTGTGTGTGTTCATGACAGTTTTAGGAATGTGGTGCTACAGAGCAGAGCTCCTATATAGGTCAATGAAGGTGGAACAGGGCGCTAACACTGTCAGTTTGTGTTGCCAAAATACCAGATTGATATCACCACTAAGTTTTATAATGTCTTCAGGTCAGTGCTCACTGATGTTTTGCTTAGTTACCTGACACAGGTAAGCAGCTGTACATTGCTGTACATTAAGGTATTGTAACTTGAATTAAACAAATAAGAAGTTGTATTTCTGTGGAACTCAGTTGTTAGAAGTTCAGCTGTTGTAAACTTTGGGGGGGGCGGGGTCTCAAGGGGGCAAATTAACTCCCCTGCAAGCCGACAGTCACAAAGCCCTGACATGTTATCATGTTAGCATTGAAACAATTAGTTGATTATTTGATTGGTCAGTTGTCAGGCTTGTTTTAGGCTTCATTAACTCCTGAGAAAAGTATGTGGCTGCCTTGCGGCAAGAGATAACCATGAACTAATGGAAGCTAAAAAGTTTTGTAGAGCTGCAGAGTTGGTTTCTAATTCTCTGAGGGTTTGTCACTGCAAGCAGTGCATTTCACATTACATGTCTTTATTTGATTCATGGTCAACAAGACATTTAAGGACAGACGGTTAAATTTACGCAAAAAAAGAGTGAGTGTGTTTTTTTTCTTTTTACCATGAAAACTCCACACAGTAACTTGAAGGGAGGTGTTTCATTTCAGTCCATCAACCAACTAAATCTCTCCCTCTGTGTGTCTGTTTTTCTCTCACCTGTCTTCACAGGGGGTACAGACATAGTGTCCTGTTTCATGGGTCAGAACCCAACAGTTCCAGTGTACCGGGGCGAGATCCAGACAAGAAACCTCGGCATGGCTGTGGAAGCCTGGAGCCTTGATGGTAAGAGTGTGTATTGAGTGGGGGAATTGTGTAGAAATGGAATACTATTGCTTTTTTCTTTCTGTTAACCAAAACTCCAGCTGTTAAGGGATTTATCATACATATATTCATACATTGACAACAGGGTCTAGGGATCATGTACAGGTTGTAAGAAAGTCCTGGGTTTGAGTCCTAGGAGGAACTGTAAAAATATTAATGAGGAAGATTAATCACAGGCACCTGATCTCTCTGCTGAGATGCCCTTGAGCAAATTTTCCATCTGCTTTTGGAACTGTTTGGTACCTACCAGAACAAGACTGTGGTTATACTTGGTTGATCCCATATGGGGATGTACCTGTATGTGAATATGAATATGAGGCTAGCCATGGCTGAGAAATTGGGAGAGTAATTAGTGAACTTTTCCTGGATAAATGCAGGTTCACACACTTTAGGGAAACACTGTTTTTTTCATTGACAGTCCAAACAACAACAAAAAAGAGAGTGATTTTTTATCTTATTGGGAGTCTTCAAAGCTCTCTATGTTTTTCTCATTGATTTTAGTCCCTTGTTCCCCAGCTCCCAATCCCTGCTGCGGGCTGTACTGGCATGTCTCCACCACCTCAAAGGAGAGTGGATTGAGGGATAATTTAAAGGCAGTTTTGTAGGAAGAGCTTGGGATTATTTTAGTTGGTCTCTAAGCCTATAACACCATCCTGAGGGAGGAGGCAAGGGCTGTGTGAAGCCACACACTAAAGTGTATCAGGTTCTCTGAGTGTGGGATCTATTACCAGGTGATTTTTTGTTTTTATCTGAGAATGATTTATACGGTATCTGAGTAGGTGTGTTTTTTTTTTTTGTGTTCAGGTATATGTGTGTGTTGTGGCAAAGTATCTGAAACCTTTAACTTCATTTGGTTCATGTGAAATCTGTGTATGTGCGTGTGTGTTTGTGGACAGGTAAGCCTGTATGGGGATACAGTGGGGAGCTTGTCTGCCTCAAGCCAATCCCCTGCCAGCCAACGCACTTCTGGAATGACGAGAATGGGAGCAAATACCATAAAGCATACTTTTCTACATATCCTGGTAAGTACGCAGACATCTTATATAAATACAAACTGTGTTTTTGTTGTTTCATTGTTTTATGTTTGTTTTTATAGTGTGTTTTTCTATTACCAAAAATTTCTGAAAAAAAAATTTAATAGCCTTTTTTCTCTCTAGGTGTGTGGGCTCATGGAGACTATTGTAAAATCAACCCAAAGACAGGAGGCATTGTCATGCTGGGCAGAAGGTCAGCCATTCACTGTTCCACTGAGGCAGTTACTCAGTGTTGAAATAAAAAAAAAATGTTTTATCACTGTAGTTTTAATTGATTCATTTATTTAGAGTATTATGCAAATGGACAGGTTTAAATATAATTTATGCAAATTGCAAATATTAAGCATTAGATGCTAATCTTTTTAATTTCTTCCATTTGAAGAGAATGAAAGACATTTAAAATGCCCCTTTTTGCCTGAGATTTGGCAATGCAGCACATTAAATTTTTCAGAAAGCTTGGTAGCTTACACATACGGAAACAAATAGGCAGACATATAGTATCAAAATTGTATATGTATAAAGAGAGAACAAAAAAGCAGCTTACAGGACTGGAATTATTTCTGTATGCTGGTAGATTGTTTCTCTCCATTGCCGTGTGTTTTTACTGTATGATGTGTGGCAAGACAGCTTCAGACACAAAAGTTCTGAATCCTGAACTTGTGTTTCTTCTGCAGCGACGGTACGTTGAACCCCAACGGAGTGCGATTTGGCAGCTCCGAGATCTACAACATTGGTGAGTTTTGAACATTACAGGTGGAGCAGTGTGGGTGTAAGAAAGGAAAAAAGGAAATGGCAATTTTTTTTGTGAGCTTAAACTGAGTCATGGTCCTCTTCATGTCGGTGAAAAACATATTTTACCATCCCGTTAAAGTTTATTCCTTTGTCACTATTTGTTGAGCAAACAGAATCTAGTGAAAGCACAGTGTGTTCTGACTATTGACAACAGGAATGCAGCGTTTCTGTGCTTAGTTTTGAAATTATAAGCCGTGAAATATTTTCTTGACCATTTCTTCAGACATTCCTAATTTTTGTTTTGTCTCCTTGTCCTCTGCTCTGCCCTCTCCTTTCCTCTGCTCTCTGCAGTGGAGGCGTTCGAGGAAGTGTCAGACAGCCTTTGCGTTCCTCAGTACTCTGCCGATGGAGAAGAGCGAGTTATTTTGTTCTTAAAGATGGCACCTGGTAAACCCTTCTGTGCAGAGTTGGTGGCGAGGATTAGAGGAGCCATTAGAAAAGCTCTGTCTGCCCGACACGTCCCTGCGCTGTTGCTGGAGACCAGAGACATTCCTGTAAGTGAAATAGGAATATAAATCAGATATGAACAAACCTGTCAGATTATCCCAATACAATGGTTACAACTGTAAAAGTCAGCTCTGGCTTGAATGACAACCCTTTTCTTCATCCTTCTGCAGTACACCATCAGTGGTAAGAAGGTGGAGGTGGCTGTGAAACAGGTGATTGCCGGCCGGGAGGTGGCGCAGAGAGGTGCTTTCTCCAACCCTGATTCGCTGGACCTCTACAAGAACATTCCTGAACTGCAAAACTACTAGAGATGAGGCTTCACCGAGCTGGAGAGAGGACCTACAAAAAATAACCACCTGAATAGAATTCAGATTAGTTACTAAACTTTATTCAAATTCACGGGGACGGGGACACATGCAAAGTGCAGTGCAAGCGTAGTTTACAAATGCACCATGAGCTCTTGTGCAGGGCATAGAAAAAAAAAGTGAAAGTGGTTCCAGTGATCAAACAGCTGCTCTTAGTCTGCCATGTTGTGTAAGTAAATGTATGGATTCAGCTTTGGATGTAACATGACATGCTTAGCAGCAGTTGTGAATAAGCTCATGCTCTGAGGCCACCGACAAGAGAGAAGTGGAATTTAGCATAAAGCGCTTTGCTTTGGCTTCACAGTCTGATTGCTATCAGCTGGTGAAGAACCATATCTCTCTGTGTCACCTGCTTTAACCCCGGTGTTGGTTCTGAGTGGGTCCCAGTCTGAAAATCCATGGAAGTGTGCAGATAAACACACAAACGTGGGATTAACACCTCAGCTTTGGCTCATATCACCATATCATTGTTATGTGGTGTGTGTTGCTTTGTGTATATGTATGAATATATATTTTTGGATTGTAAAACATTATAATTATACATTTAAAGATAGTGACCCAAAACCATTAACCAAAGTTAATAACATATTGCAGTGGGCCGTAATATGTCACGATATGTAGTTTGATTAAATGAACCAGAGATTCCAGATAAAACAAAACTTACTAAACATTTGTGCTAAACAAAGAAGTTATTGACCTCTTGTGTATGATATGCTTAGTCCAAACTCTCACCCGACTGCGTAACGTTGATTCCATCTCATTCCACGCAAGAAATTAAGACATGAAGCTCAAGTCAGTCAAGATCAGGTGTAGTAAACAATGTTCATATCACCACTAAAGCCTGTATTTATCAGTTCCCTATCAATGTTCCATGTTTGTGGTAACTTGTAAGAAAAATGTGTTCTCTTCAAATAGCTACAGTGCAGCCTGTTTTTGCCTTGTGCTTGAGAAAACAGAATTATTTATTCAGAATTTCCTCATGCTGTGTGACAAAGCCTAAAGGCTAACTAACGCTGTTAAAGATGAACTGCAGTTGTTTTGGTCACTAGTCGCACTACTGAGCAACATGCGTGTATAATAACAAAAACACTGATCTCTTCAGTTTCTTTTCCTGGTAGGAGTAAAAAAAAAAAAATGCCTGAATGTGAATTGTGGAGAAGTCACAGATATAAATGTTGGAGAAGCATTTGATGAGGATTTTGTACTGATGAAGTTTCATTTTTCTCACAGGACAGTTTGTGTTTTTTAAGGATTCTTGTTTGGCTTATGAGTGTTTTACACTTGTTTCAATTAGGATTATTTTAAGCATGTTTAAAGGTATGAATGTGAGCAAATCAACTGGAAGTCTGCAGTTCATCTTTAATGTCAAATTCACTGCTTAAATTGAATAAATTTCCTTTTTTAAGGTACCCTGTGGAGTCTTTGACCACTAGTAGCACTAAGGAGCAATCTGGACCTGCAAGCAGAACTTTATTGGTTTGGACGTCAGCTCCACAGGGTAGCTTTGAAGTCTCAACCATTCATAGGTTCTCTTATGGAGACATTGATCATAATGCAATAACTTTGCACTTTAGTTCTGTATATGTGGCATCATCCATGGTGAAATCTGGTGAGACATTGTAGACCTACTTTTCCATTCTGTAGCATGCATGCAGGTTATGCAGTTTTTTTTCTCTGCAGAAAATGTTATAATAGGCCAAGACTTTATAAACATAATTCTGGGTGTGTCACATGTAAATTATAAGAAAATTGTATCAGGTTCTTCCAGCTTTAGTGAATCTGCAAATGTAATTCCTTTTTTTTTAAATTTTGGTGTTCTGAGAAAGTTTAATGAATCAAGTGTCTTTGGATCATTTCTGCAGTAGATTATTTGCAACAGCATGATGATGAGGATCATTTAGACAATGATCCTCATCATCATTTTGTTGTGAAAGTTTGTTAGTTTACACTGGAACTTGACAGTCATGAGCGGATGTGAACTCTTTTCACTCTTTCATACACACCTTGGCTATGTTCAGTCAGTTTTTCCAAGTGGATATTTGCATTAGAAACAGTATAAGTCCTGTATCGGGGAGGTTTTGTTGAATTCCTGGTTGTCAACTGTCATCTACCCAATAAAGTAGAGCCGGTCTGAGAGTAAAAGCTCAAACAAACAATTTTGTTTTCCAAAATTCGAGCCTTTAATACCCATTGCAGATTTACAGCATCTGCATCTACATTGTTTTCCCAAGATAAACTGGAAGACCCTTTATCCCATGTTTGCTGGACACAGCACACATGTGAGGTGCACGCAGTTTGTCAACATTTACTTCACTGAAATGTTTACCTCTGAATCCGGACACTAACCACCAGCAACTCTAAATATTTTCTTAAACAACGTTTTGACTGATATTTTTTCTCAAACCACAATGTTTTGACTGATATTCTTTACTTGCTTCTTTGTCTGTGGTGCAGAGCTTCAGCTTTAGGTGTCATCGCCATCAGCAGCCAATAACATACTATTACTAAATCAGCATTGGTGCCATAGCTAGCAGCTTGTGATGTCCTGAACACCTCAGCATGTGAACTTCTGCTTAAAGATGAAGAATAAACAACTGACAGACTGGTGGAATAACAGAAAAGAGAGAGAGAGTGTGTGAGTGTGTGTGTGTGTTTGAGTAAATGTGTGTTTTTCTCTTTTCCCGTTTGTTTTGGTGAGTGTGTAGAAGCCAGTCATTTTGACAGACATCTACTTTAGAAATAAACTTGGCAGTTTTAAAACTCCCTGTAACCTTTATAAGTGTGAACGCTCAGACCTGCCAGTCAGCCAAACTTCAAAACATAACAGAGAGGAAAAAATATAAAAATAGAAAAAGTGAGACTTGGTTAAAGTCCAGTTCCTCAGTGGAAAAAAAAAATCCCACTAATCTAGTGTTCTAGTATTTTATTCATTCCTGCCGTCAGTCATTCACATATGAGAAAATGTTTTGTTGGCATCCTGTCAGTCTGTAGAAGAGATAAGAGGGTGAAGAGAGAGAAGAGAGGGCTGCAGAAATGAGCAGTGTGGGGTGAATGTAGGAATGTTGACAAATGAAAAGTGTTTACCAAATTCACAAATAATAACCATCTGATGAACAAGAATGGTAAGTGCCATGCAGTCCCCTTGAGAGGCTGTCTGTTGTTGTATGATTCATCCCAGTTGTCTCATAACAGAGCACATCACAAACCAGAAAATGACTCTGTTAGCGGCTTGATTGTACACTCTGTACTTACAGGGGCTGATGGTTAATCCACTCTCGGTGCAATCAATTTAAAATGTAAATTGAAACTGCACAGACTAATGACAGACTGCTTATTCTTACTTATTTTGTTACAAACTGACCTGTGGTGCTTGTGTAAAACTTTGCCATGCATACTGAGGAAGTATTTAAAGTGTCTGGATTGGTACATATAATTGACTCTGTCTTCCCACAGGACAGAGCCATTTTTTGAATCTTTCAATTCAAAAAATGGCAGTTTGGATAGATTACAAACAAACTAAAAAAATCTTGGACCTAGTGTCGGTTTCTGTCGTGTTTGAAGCCTCAGTTGGCTGCTATTAATGATCATTTTCACACTAAGAATCTTTTGTCAAGTTCTTAAGAAGATTTTTTTTACAATTTTACAATGATTTCAGTTAAAGAAATGCAGGACGTCCTCACAGTTTGAAACCTGGTATTGATGACTGATTGGCATAGCTTAACCTCCCTGCAAAACAGTGAATAGTTGTTTTACATTTCAGGTTTGTACAGACTGAACAAACAAGATACATGTCAATTAGTGAGATTTAGGGGTTCTGGTGGGTGGATTTTGTTGCCTTTGTATAGACCTAGATGAGAAGTTTTCCCTTATTTCTTTGTTTTAGTTCTAACTCTCAGCAAGAAAGCAAATAAGCATATTTCCCAAATGTCAAATCACTCTTATGGAACATTAGTGTTCACATTCACCAGTATAGTTCTATGTTAATTCAAAGATGATTTCTTCTTTGAGAAAAAAAATACAGGTTTTTGTTTACAGGAGTTCAGGTTTTTCCAAGCCAGTCTCTACTGGTCACTGGACAAACCGTATTTATACAACCTTGCACTGGCCTCACCTGTGGTTGGTGGTGGCTTTGTTACACTATTTACACCTTAACATTTTCCTGGGTACCTAAATCAAAGTCCCAGTGGGACCTCAGTGGTTATACGAACCCAAAAAGTGGTGATGGGGCAAAATCATTTCACTGAACAGAAATGTGGACTGATAACAGTCCCTCGTGTACGATAAGCTAGTGATTAATAAAGTGCCTACCTATCTACCTTGTCTGTTGGCTATCTGCCTGGTTGTAAAGTTATAGTCACTATGGGGTGATAAGTTCACGTAGTTCACAAAGCGGAAAAGTGACAGTGCTGAGACGGGCTAGTGGTACACTTCCAAGTTCGAGGCTACCTTGTATCCCTGAGACTGCTTCACCTGAACTGAGAGAGAAGGTATCGTGTCAGTCAGTTCAGCTCTTTGACCCAAAAGATTCGCTCTTTTGAACAAAACATTCGCGAATAACACAACACTAAGTGGAATCCTTTTACCAGTGTATCACATACTATGCTTACTTCGAGCTCTGATGAATTCACTATCTGCTCCTCATTTATCCTCCAATCTCGGAAGCTGGAAACCTTCCCACTTCCCAGATGTGTTATTGTTCCTTTCTTTTGTATCCTGTCTTCCATGTCCCCAATTATCCTCAGGTGACAGTGTAGTCACTGAAGCCCACTCCCTCCTTCTCACCCCCATAGGAGACTTGTTAAATCTAAATTGGTTCCCAAAGAGACTTTCTCCTGAAAGGCTGATCACAACATCAGTAAAGAGCTTCCACATGCTTTACTTCTGCCGACGTACTGCTGACAGGAATGTAGCAGAGACATGTTTAATCTTGACGTGAAAGTGAAGCATGTCGCCCGCACCTTGCCATATTTAAATCAGAGGAATGGAAAGAAGACTCCATTTTAGTCTGGTCAAAGGAAACAGGATCACCACAGGGTGTTGAGGAGGAAGGGAGAGCTTTATTTATTCTACAACCTTTTATGTAATCTAACAGAAATCAGCCATGCAGGGATTCAGTAACTGGGGGGGGGGGGGGGGGGGGGGTCAACAGTTACCTCTATCCATTATTGGTGCCAATTCATCTTTGGTTCAGACTGAAATATCTCAGCATTGATTTTTGTGACTTTAAAACTTGCTTAGGCAATAAATGAAATCTTTATTAATAAAATATTATTTATTGTATATGCTGATTTTGTATGACTTATTATTTGTTATCATACGTGACCAGAGGTAGTAATTATAGCTAGAGAGATGCATATGGGGGGAGCTGGAGCCTATCCCAGCTGACTATGGCGAGAGGCGGGGTACACCCTGGACTGGTCGCCAGTCAATGGCAGGGCCGACACACAAAGACAGACAACCACACATGCACACAATCGCATCTAGGGGCAATCTGGAGTAGCCAATTAACCTAATGTGCATGTTTTTGGGATTGTGGGAGGAAGTCAGAGTACCCGGAGAAAACCCACGCAGGCACAGGGAGAACATGCAAACTCAGAAGAGCCCAGACCGTGACTGAGCCTCTAGTGTTTTTGCATTTACTGATATAAGGTTTCACTTCTCTTGATTCTAAAGCAGAGCAAGATTGAAATGGTCTGACTTGGTTGCATTTTTGAGGACAGAATTATCAACAGACATGATTTGATAAGATGGAGATTTTTGCAGTGTAAATAAAAAAAATGAAATCCATAGTTGCCAAAGTTGATAAATTGCAAATTTACCCTACACTTCCAGCTTGAGGTTCTTGAGTTGGCAGTTTCTTTGTTTCTAAGGCTGGTCCATGTCTGACTTTGATGAGGTCTCTGACCCCAAACTGTTCAAAAGCCATCTACACAAGATTTATTTTGTACCAGTGAGCCAGACCCAGTTGTGACCGAGTCTGTAGTTTAAAGTGTTTAAAGTCAGATTCCATGTACTGTACAGCATAGTATAACCATCTTTACATGTCACTGCCACATCCATTTGCTCAAAATGTCAATGCGGGAATATAAAGACCTCAGAAAAAGGTTAAAAAGACGAGGGATGGAAGATACAGATGAAAAGCATGGCTGACAGAAAATGCCAGATATTGATGGAGCTGCACCTGCTGTGTCTGGCCCACATGATGGATTAGCGTAATGTATGGAACATTCCTGAGACACATTAAATCGATAATTTTAACCTCTGTACGCTGTTTCTGTAACATCATTTCTGGGAGACAGGGTTGCTGTACACAACAGTAAAGGGGACGGAAAACAGCTGGTGGAGGGTTCGGCTGGTTGGATTTTAACTTAATACTTATAACAATGCATAGCTGAATCAGAACTAAATGCATCACTAGCACAGTAGTTTGAAGCAGTTTGAAGTAGAGTGAAAATGTTTCTCCCTGTTTGAAGAACCAACACTGGAGACCAGATCAGCACCACAAAACAGCAATATTCCACTCAAAAATATGGAATGGTAGTATTATTTTATTGATAAACAAACTGAGAATTGATAACCTCGAGGGTAATTGATTTTTTTTTTCTCTAATGCACAGCAAAGCATTTCAGGTAATAGTAGACAGAGAACACTAATCTGTGAAGGTGTTAAGGAGTTTGGCATGGTGCTATGAACATGTAAAATCTTTAAAAAGTTGCAACAAAAAAAAGGTAGGTAATGATTTTTTTTTTTTTTTTATTTACTAACTGAATAACTGAATTTCCTAAGTCTGTTGTCCATGAACCATGAAACACTGGAAATCTTTGGTACTAACACTTAAAAAATGAGAACAAACAGACAAAGGGCAGTTTCTCAGTCCACTGCTGAATCTTGACTGCTACACCATCACCATAGCCTATTACCATGAAGAAAGAAAGATCAAACATTGATATAAATAATATGAATATATGTTGAAATATTTAATTGTGTTAATCTGAGGTATATCTTTAAACGTGGACATTTTAAAAAAGAAGTATTTTTTCTGCAACTCTGACAGTTATTTTTCTGCCTTGCACAACTGTACCTCTTTGTAATTCTGAAGCCTGTGATCCCCATCATGCCCTGTAGTTGTCCTCAGTGTTTTCTGCCTCTCATCATCACCTGACCTCCACACTCACCTGTGCACCTCATTGGTATGCACCTGCTATCCGTTCCCTCGTCAACCCCTCAGTATAAAACTTGTCTGCTTTCTGTGAGTCACCTTCCAGATTATCTCTTCCAACCCCTTCAAATGCCTTTTTAGACCTTTTGCTTTCTCGCCCTTTCCCCTTTGCTCTTGCGCATTGTTCAGGTTACCTGTTCTGACTGTCTGTGTCTTACAGAACCCCATTTCTGATTATCATTGTAAAACTGGCTTTTACTCCACCTGTCTGCCTCTGAGTCAGTCACTTTTAACAACAACTATTACATACATTTCAGCAGCTATTTTTAAGGCATCTGAACAATTACTTTTAACGGTTCAAAACATCAAGGGCTCTCAAACAAATACTGTCTGAGGAATCAGATTTTGGGATGTTTTGTACAATTCTCACAGGTTTTTGCTCAGCTCCTTTAAGATGTGATGAGTGGAGGAAGCCTGCATCATTTTCAGTGATTTTGGTTGCATGTGAAACAGCTTTATGATTCTGGGGTCTCTGCACCTGTCCTATGCCACTTTTAGCACCACTCACATTGATAATGCTGATGTGAACTAAGTCACATTTCAACTTGCATGCCTGTTTGAAAACCTCTCTGAGAACTGGAAAAATAAATAAATAAATAAAAAAGAAATAAAAACCCAGAGAGGAGTCAGCGTGACCTACTTCCCAACCTGAAACCACCTTCAGTCATTTGTTGAAATAATGTTACACAGATTTACCAAAATGTACTGCTCATTTAAAAAGAAAAAAGTAATGTTTAGTGAACCATGTGAAGAAAAATATCTTGACTGTCCCATCTGCTCAGGTCTTTATAAAGATCATCACTTCCTCTTTAGGTGTCTTGTAGAATTGAAACTCTAATAAATCCCAAATGATTGGTTTTAATTGCATACTCTTTTTTTGTTCTCCTTCTCCGTGTCTCTGTCTGCTTTCATCAAACTACACGTCGGGAGCAGGAAATGTGGAAGGAAAGAGAGAAAATCAGGAGAAATAGGGAAAAGGCAGAGAGCAAAGAGAGAGGAAGAGAGCAAGCCTAATAATCAGTCGGAGACAGGTGAAGCAAGATGGCGCAGTTGAGATACAAGAAGGCAAACCAAACAGGGGGAGAAGGTAAAGGAAAGGGAGAGAAATGAGAGAGAAAGAGATGAATCACATTTGAAGTCACAAATATAAGCCAGACGGGCTGAACGCCATGAACATTTTGATTTTTCTCCAATTCCACCCGTCAATCTCGCTGTCTTTTTTTTGTGGGATTGTTCGGCTGTAGGAGGCTCCCTGCTTTGTTGAGACAATTGACGCTCACTCCCTAACTGTCACAGAGTGATTTGTGTTCTTTGAGTACACTGTGTGTGTGTGTGTGTGTGCGTGCGTGTGTGTGTGTGTGTGTGTAGGCTATTTGTGGTGAATCTCCTCATGAGCTCCCGGAGACATCATTGACTTTAAGTGTCTCAGTTTAACTCCCTGAGAAAACCTGGCTCTCCTAAGTAACAGCAGAATCTGAGTGTTTTTTTTCTCACACATTGGGATTAGTTCTATGAAAAATAGTTAACGAGTGGGATGCATTTTGGCAGTTCCGCTAGCCAAGGAATAACACCTTCTCTCTATTCAAATCTGTATATGTGTGTGTCTATGTGTGTGTTTGTGTGTGTGGTGAATAATACAGAACATCTATCCTCCTGAGACCCGGCAATTCATTTTTGTCCTCTGTGGGGGACACGAGTCTGAGACCCCTAGGTCAAAATATAATTTATAGTATCTATCTCAATCGTACTGTCCTTTTAAGTGGACATCCTGGGCTTTCTTGTGATGCATCAGTTGTGGGGTTATGGCCAACACAGCAAATGCACTGTCTTTTCAAAGTGGTGGGAATTCCAACTTCCACCTTTTATGGCAACAAGAGAAATAAGTCATTGATTTTTTGCAGATATCATGTTTCTGTTGCTAAAAGTTTTTTCTTTAATATCAAAGTCTTGACAGTAATTTTAACCCGTTCAAAACACATTTTTGACTCAATGTCCTTTGTAGTGGACATCAGGACTTACTAACCCCAATTTTTAATACATTAGGGAGCAGAGGGCTAAGTGAGGCAGAGAGGATTTTGCTAAGAATTGTGGAGGGAGACTGTGTAGAAAGGGAAGTGAAAGCAGTTTTAGTTCACTGTTCACACTGTTGATCAAACACATGGTGCTTTCACAAGCTGGAGGTCTGGCAGAAATACTTTGACTTCCATTGAAGGTGTATTAAAAGTGCATTTAGTCTATGAAGAACAAAATGTGGGCTACAAACTGTGTAGACATCTGAGTCAGCTAGATTGATTATGATACTGTATGAATGCACTGCCACACTATTCTAGCTACTGCCACTCTTTGAACCAGGTAGCCTTGCACGAGTGAGTGGAGGGCTCCCTGATGAATTTTTGGACAGGGAATGCATAATTCTCTGGTGGTCTGAAGGACACTGCACCTGCCTTTTGAGTAGCATCATGAGGCAGGGAAGAAAGAGTAGTACTATAAAGTGGGGTGGGCTGCTGCTGCCCCTGTTGTTGTCGGCCTACTGGCACAGATCGGGGAGGTGCAGGTGTCAGCTTGTCAGCTCTTGTCTCTCTCTCTCTCTCTCTCTCTCTCTCTCTCTCTCTCTCTCTCTCTCTCTCTCTCTCTCTCTCTCTCTTTCTCTCTGTCTGTCAGGCACCTCTCTGGCTCAGAGGGAGGTTTTGAAAAGAAAGGGAATATCTGTATTTGTGACAATACCTTGAACCGTCCGCTAGCCTAATTTGAGCCCCCTTGCAAGCTAACCAGATAAGCATGTGCACACATGCACATGAAAAGTTTTTTGACATACAATACATGACGTCAACATGAGGAGACAGGCTGATTACACATCACATCACTAAGCTATGAAAGCATATATTCTTTATGTTGTAAAGAAACATGAAAGACAGAAATGGAAGTCAGACCAATTTAAGCAGCAATTCTTAAAAAAGAAAAATAGCTTTCAACATCTGTGCTGCAGAATGTGTCAAGGCTTTCACTCTTTTAAGAGCATATGGCAGAGGAGCATACAGGAAATGAGGGGACTGTACATTCACTGCTGTGTGGATTTGATCCAAATACTATTGGTGTCCTTACAAGGAATCTTGTAAGGACACCAAGGTATTTTTGACAAATACTTGTCATGTTTGAGTTGCTCTCCACTATTTGATTAGCAGTTATTTCCACTCATCCATCTGCTACAGTTGATTTGGCAAAGCTGTTATAAGTAGACAACAGCAGAATCAGTATACACACAAGTTAATGTTGCTGTGGCCAACTGTGTCTGTGTCCATCTCACCAGCTGTTGTGCGTACATTTTACACCTGGAATTTTAGCACAAGAACATGGTACCCTTCAGGTTTTGTCAAAATTGGATCAGTGGCTTTTGAGATTTCACATTTGATTGACAGACAGGCACACCTGGATTCATCCAAGGGAGACAAACGGAAACAGACAGACAGATGGATGGATGGATGGATGAATGGCATGGGAGAAGACAAAAACCAGAGAGGTAAGGAAGACAGTGTTAAAGGAGAAACTTTTGCTTTCTAAGCTGCCAGCTCCTTCATAATGGAAGAAGTTGAACTACAGCAGAGCTACATTTCCCAAGAGAGAAATATAGTTTTGTTAGCAAAAGTTACCCAGAGAAAGTAGTTCATGGTTCTTTTTAAAAAATAATCACAGAAAATTGCAGTTGCAGTGTACTACAAAACTGAGTACATCACCACTAAAATGTAAAATGGCTCTAAAATATGTCATCTTAAAATAAGCATTATCTGTGCACTGGTGTTTCTACAGATAACCAAGCAAAAGTCACTACATCCACTGTGTGTAAAAAAAAATAAAATAAATGCTACCACTTCTACCTAGTTGTACCAATAACCTCCATAAAAAATTAAACCCAAAGCAAGAGCAAGAAAAGCATAAAGGTTGGAGAAAAAAACCCCCCAAAAAACAAAAACAAATCAGCCCTGAAGACATTCAAGATGACCTTAGTTTCCTCAAAGTCCTATTGTGCTCCTGAGCAGTCAACAGAAGTCTGTGAATGTGCTCATTTTTGAGAGTGATGGAGAGAATCATGCTGATTTTTCCCACGGTTTAGTCCATTAGCCCACATCTGCATCGATCTGTGTCCTTGATTGCAGTCAAATTCACAAAGAGATTTAAGTGGGAAAAAAAATAAACACAGAGAAAATAATTCATAATGCACGCAAACCTATCTGAGGTATTGCTTTCCGTTTGTTTGTCAGGGTCAGTGGATTACAGGGATAAAGTGTGTTTCTTTAATGCACATGTGTATACTCACTTTCACAGTCACACACATACACACACACACACATTAGTGTGGACCACTGTTTCTAATCATTTTGAAAAAACAAAAATGTGTGGCTATTAATGTAGTAAGTTAATATAGGAGGAGCTTTGTTAATACTAGTGTTTTATTATAGTTTTAAAAATATTTCAAAAGTTTTAGACCTGTCCAACAGTGGATGTCCCAGTCATTGCACTATGCACAACACACACACACACACACACACACACACACACACACACACACACACACACACACACACACACATGCTGGAAAACACCTTTATCAGAGTAGCTGGATTACACAGGGATAAGGCTTGACTCTTGATATTGACCCACTGACTAAACACTTTACATTTCCTCACACTGTGTACATGCACAAACACATAACCAAAAATAGAACTAGGTGTATATTCCACACGCACACTAGCCAGTTTTGTCACACTCAAAAGGTCTATTGTGTTCCATCCTGGTCTCATCTGATCTATTCTGTCCTCTGTTGTCTTCTACTGAACTGCTCTGATTTGTTCTGAACTAATCAGCTTAGACTACAGAGCTATTACAGCAGTTGTTTCATTGAAATTATTCAGTATTATCCAAGGCAATACTTGATGTATGTATGACTAACTGATCATATTGACTGTGACTCCACTTTTTACTGTTTGTTTGATAAAGTAATGATGCTCTGGTACATGTACGGGGCACACCATTCCTAATTTTGCAACTTCAGACAGCTGCAGGCAGATCTGATAATTCCTCTCAGGGTCACAACCATAGAGCAGCAGGATTTCAGCAAGTAAAACTGCTTATTTCTGCAAGTAAAAATTAGCTGTCATAACATCAAACCATGTGCATGAGCATAAATCGTTTGTCTGCCACTAAGTGTATGTAGGTTTACATCATGGGCTTGTATCTGCATTTGGTTGCATGCTGAGCTGAAAAGGATGTGCATATTTGCATGAAATTGAAGGGGAGGGTACCAATGAGAAACGTAATTTTTCACACTCTTGCTTTTGCTTAAATCAGCATGTAAAATGCAGATATGGCAAAAACCATTTTACCAACAGAGGCATAGGATTTATATTGGCTTTTTTTTTTAATGAAAATTTATATGTAGTGAAATACTTTCAACTTATCTGTCCTTTTCTTTTTGGTTTTCCATCATCACTTGCCTTATTTTGCTGCATGTATATGTTTCACACTGATATCAAATTACTTTCTGTAATGTCTATTGGTATTTAGAGTCTTTCAGTTTTGAGGAATACTTTGAGAAGTGACAGTAGTTGCTGTGACCCTATTCTGTTTCCACAGAGGAAATATTTAAAGAATTGAATCATGGTACGTTGCACACAAACATATACCCAAATCCGTACGTTTCCTTTTGCTAATGTGTTTTTCTGTCTGTTCTCGTTTTCTGTCCTCCTTACAAACTCTCTCTATCTCTATCTCTCTCTCACACTCACACACACACACAGACACACACACCGCATCGTCTTCACCTTCACCTGCAGAAACACACACACAAACATCCCTGAGACAGACATATTAACTTCATATTCCTGTTGCGACCAAACACATTTAGTGCAGCACTGAGGATCTTGTAAATTAGGTTGAGACATCATTATTGGAAGTCTAAATATGGCTGCGATATTAATCTGCTTTATACAACACATTGCGGTCTCACTGTGGGAAAATCCTCACCTCAGCACTCCGAATGGGATTGTGGATCGATTACATCTCCATCTAAGATATTAAAGAGGGCTAAAGAACCATCACCTGGGAGTGTTCTCCTGTCTTGATCAGTCTCTCCTGGGAACCAGGATACCTTTATGGACCTCTCAGCAAATAGTTGACTAACAACAGCTTTAGTATTGATTCAGGACTTGTTTTCGTGAGATGGCACCATTGTCACCACTAGTTTTTTTTATGTTCTATCATAACATTTCAGTTCTGCACACCGACCTCACAGATGAAGACAAGTCTGAGTGAAGCCTCAGAGCACAAGAGCTTGCTCTGACCACAGTTTTTGCAATGGACCACACCTATGTATGACAACAGCTTTCATGCTTCAGCACACTTAACAAATTCCCTGAGAAAACTTGTAATCTTGTAATTGCAATCTAAAACTCTCATCTAAAACTTTAATCTGTGAGCGGTGCTTCAGAAACATGATCCATTTAAATGACTTGGTCGAAATGACTAGAACTCACTTGTTGACTCTTGCACAAAGCCCTGATACTTCCAGACTGGATTTAGGCACATCCTCAAACTTCAGCGTGTCTGCTTATCGTGATATTTACTGTATTCTGATGAACATTAAAAACTTCTAAACAGTGTTTCTTATCAAAATAACTCTGTTAGAAGAGTCTGGCCCTGGATGGAAAAGGTATATACAGTCTGAGTGGTTTCTAAATGTCTGTTTTCTTGGTCTGTCTCTACCTGCCTCACTCACATTCTACCTTACAAGGTCTATCTCACCCTCTTTTCCTTGATGACCTGCTGTGAATTTATCCTTACCCTCCTCTCTCTAGGATTATACTGAAGGCCATCCACTCCGTTTGGCCATTCGAAAACTGAGCAGAGGAACAGCTTTAATTGGCCCAGAAATAGCCAAGGAGACTAGGCTGGATCTAGAGGGGCAAGAAACGGAGGAGGGGGGCCAGGAGGAGCACGAAGGGGGGGTTTAAGGTTTTTCTAGGATTTTAATGTTTAACACTGATGTTCCCATGCCTGTGGGCTCTCCGGTGTCATTAATTATGTGTGTTATTAATATAAGGGATGTAGAAGTGCATTACTGATATACCACTGTATTACAAATCAAGGTCACCAAATATATTAGTTTTGCCATTACAATTTGAAATTGTTATGAGGAGTGATATTAGTGATAAAGTGTATATTTTAAATAGCCCTTAATCAAGCTGTGAGAACCCAGTCATTAAAGCTGCACTTGTTTTAGACTGTTTACTGTTTGTTGCTGTTTGAGTTTTTTTAAAAAGTGTTAATCATCTAAATAATAAGATGTAGTTGAAAACACAAAAACATTTCTCTGACCCTAACTAGTCAGAGAGTTTGAGGTCATTTTTTCTGTTGCTGGGTTTTGATTTAAAAATTTTAAACTTGTATTATGCAATTTGTTATTTTGTCCACACAGCAGATTTGAACTGCATACTCGGTACACAGATTAATATTCCAGGTGCCTGCTTGGTGCCATTAAGCATGCAAAACATCTAATTTGAAATTAAATCTGTGGTTGGGTCGGTTTGGCGCGGTTCCCACTCTGCTTCGGGACAGCACACAAAACATCACAGTGTGATAAAAGACACTTCCATTCAACGTGCATCTGAACCACTGATACCAGCTTGTTTCAGTAATCCTTTGTGGGGAACAGACTAAATAAGGAGTGACTAGTTAGTTGACTAATCAACCGGCTGTTTTGCTGATGGACTAACTGGATCTTGGACTGACTGCCTAACAGACCTGCTGATTAACTAGCTGGCTGATAAAATGATCACACATTATCCTGCTGTCAATTTAGCCAATCACGTCTCATCAGATCATTAATCAGCTAATTTGTTAGCTGCTCCAAACAAGCTCCAAATCTACGCACATCTAATTAGAAACACAAATGCTACCTGAAGTCTCTTAACAAAGACTGATGAACACCTTGTCTCCTCATGCACGCTTGCATGCATACATCAACATTCATGCATTCAGTCTCTTTGTATGTCTTTCTGTATTTCTAGGTTGTTTAGACCAGGTAGAATCAACATGTTAAAAAAAAACAGCAGAACAGCAGATGATATTACCTGTCTACTGGTAAAATTGTCAGAAGTGCAGTAAAATATGAAAGTCCAAGCTGCAACAGTGTGGACGGTCAACATGATAAGCAGCTTCTGTCCCCTGTAAGTTATAAAAACAAATTTGATTCGCAAAATGTAGATGAGAAGTTTGAAACTCAGTCAGAGTTTTGTTTTTCCGTGACGTGCTGCTTACTTAGAGAGCCATCTAGTTCATGATCGGGATTCAAAACACTCCCATTGTTCCCAATATTGTTCCCAATGTGATCACCGGCTTGTAGCAAAGCACGCAACACAGTTCATAATTAAAATAAAAATACGCATGATGCAAAAATTTTCATAATCGCTCACATAAAAAATGAAAGCAGCCAAGTTCTGAGTGTGTGTGTCTGTTTGTGTGTGTGTTCAGTTTAACCTAACCTTTTGTGTTTTGCTGTGCTCATTCCCTACTTAACTCAGGAGCACAAGTACCCTCTGTGTCCCTGAGGTACTTCACCGGGAAGGAGTACACACACATGCTAACACACACACACCAGACAAAATGTCCTGTCCCAGGAGTGTATGTTCCCTGTTGTGTGGGATTACACAAAGCGGTAACCATGCCTCCATATGAATCTCCCCATCTCGCTTTCACTCTCTCTCTGTCTCTCTCTCTCACACACACACACACACACACACACACACACACACACACACACACACACACACACACACACACAAACAATAGTGTTCACTGAATATTCATAGCAAGCTGTTGCACTCCTGGTCTGGGTCCAAATCTGTGTGTGTTTGTGTGTGTGTGTGTGTATGTGTGTGTGTGTGTGTGTGTGTGTGTGTAACATAAATTAATAAATAAACAGGTAAGCCCTTACACCCCTCACCCCTCTACCCCTTTATTTGTCTTTAGGTTGCTCAAATACGCGTACATACACGTTTGGGGAAACACACATGTGCACTCTCATGCAATTAGAATAGAGGGTTGAGTTCCCTCATGTGTTTTAATCATGTAAAACACAACAAAACCCCAAAACAGCAAACCACGAGCTCTGTCCTGTTCTATTTTTATTCATATCTCCCTCTGTCTTTCTCTTTCTCTCTCTCTTTCAATCACACTCTCACAAGCAGAAGAGGCAGATTGAGAGAGAAAGTGCAGCATGTCTGTTTGTAATTCTATATGATGTGATCTCCGAGTCTGTGTGTGTGTGTTCGTGTCTATCCATGTGTGGCATGAGATAGTCCAGTTGGCTTCAGGTGGCAGCTTGCCTGCCACAGCTGTGGCGGTTTAACGGCTCTTACCGGAGGATTACCGGCTCAGTCTAAGCGAGGCTAGCGGCCTTGTCATCGGCGAACATGTCGCAACGGCAGGCAGATGACAGAAAGGCCTGTCTTACTCCAGTAAACATTCACTAAAAAAACAAAAACAAATAATAAACACGGATGAGTTCCTCAGTGCATTAACAGAAAAGTTTTACCAGAACCAACTTCTCAGACTTTTTGTCAAAAAGAAATTAAAGAGACAGAAATGGAACTCTTATGGAATAAGTTTATTGATAGTCACGTTATTTCTAAAGGAATGTCTGCCTGAACATCCTGACCAAGTAAACATGAGCAACATGACCATTTTGGCAACATGATCTTGTTTAGAGTTCCCTGGAAAGCAGCATTTCTGTATCGGCTTGTGTGTTGTGTATATGCAGTGTGTTTCTGAATGTAATTCAAAAACTTTAAGCTACTCTTCTTGCCACTTGTCTTTTTCCCTATACACTAACTTTTGGTTTTACCTTCGAAAAGGGTTTGATGATCTGAACAAGCTGTCGGCCTGTTTGGAACCAGTCTGATTGTCTTGAGTGCACTGTCACGATGAGGAGTCTGGTGTGGAGACAGACGTTCTCCATACTTGGAGCAGCATCAGTAGACCAGAACACACTGCAGCCGCAATGTGTAGAATAATTTTGTTTTGAAAAAGGAGTGTTATTCTTCTGTACAGGTCACTGAATAGAAGTCCTCAGGTCGCTTGATGATAGCTGAGTAGTTTTAGTACTCAGTCCTTCTCTCACACTGACAGAGAAAAAGAGAGAGAGCGAGAGAGAGTGGAATATATGTGACGTGACCCTATTGTGTCACTCAGGACAAAATAGCAGACGGTAGTGAAAGCTGGGGTCCAGACACTACTAAACATTAAACACACATAAAAACCAAAACCAGCAATTTTATAGAAAAACAAATGAAAGAGGCATTCATTTCCCAGACAGTCTGAAATTATAGTTGTAAATGTGCTACCCTGAAGAAGCTGCTCTGTCATTATAGATACCAAATGAGTTGGACTGCTAAATTCGTTAGTTGTCTTTGACCTGATTTTGTTCCATTACACTCATATCTCATGACTTTAGACCAAAAAAGCCTTGCAACTTGCAACAATAATAACTTCATAGGACGTAGTTGTTTAACTCTTAATTTCTACCTTTTGACTAAATTAGCACATACATAAATTAAAGAAAAACTAAATCAATTAATTTACTTTTTTTCCAGCTACCAAAGCATTAGAAACTTAAACAAAATTCCAGGTGAAAGAATAAACAAACAAAAAACAGAAACTAACGGAACATCTGGTGCCTGGCACCTTGTTTTCTATGGCTGCCTGACGAGGCGCGACCAGACGCCACGGTAACGACAGACACCAACACCTCGTTAGGCCCTCGTTAAGCTCATTAAGGCACTGCTCGTTATGTTTTCTGCTAATGAGACTGCTTGGAGGTGACTGAGCCGTGGAGGGATATGGGAATGTACCGTGTGGCTTCCAAATGCAACAAGCTTACACATGGCCTTGGAAGGAGAGGGGGAGGAATAAGAAAGAGGGGGAGAGGGAGGGGGTAGAGAGGAAGGGACATCAAGATGAGGATGAGAATGCTGTTTGTTTTGAACCTTGAACAACACTATCAAAGCTTGTCTTTTTGTAGGGTCTTTAATTTAAAAAAAAAAAAACTGCCAAAAAGAATAAACAAGAGAGTCTCCAAATTCTAGTGAAGTATATGCAAAGTATATGCAGCTGGAGCCCTCCTCTTCAAATCCTCAGCATAGCTCCACCCAGCTTTAACCTGAGCACAGGTTTAATTAGCCATAACTGGAAACACTTGTGTGAGAAAACCAGAGGTGGACAAGTTATGGACAGCCTTCAATGAGCCATGAAGGACCCAGTTTTTCAGTGAGAAGAGACAGTTCCCAGATCAAAAATCATTTTTTCTACCGACTGTAAGACCTGTCAATCATTTTCACCGCCTCTTCAGACAGCTATGGTTCTTCATCTTCATCTTATGGCTCACAATCTGTGGCGGAATATCAATTTTGTCTGACATAAAGCTGCAAGGGGGTGAGTGTTATCTTTTGTGCTGGCAGAGCTTTCCTGTCCTATGATGTAACCATGAAGGCTGCTGGTTGTTGCACACATACTTAATTTGGGACTCTTGGATACCGTGGCACTGTCAAAGGATATCAGCCCTGAGGTTGCTCGAGGTGCATTTGTTTTGTAGTCTTGGAGATGGACAGAGTTTATCAAGTTTTCATGCTTGGTTGTTGTTTATGTGGTAGGGAAAACCTAAGTTTTTGTTGTCATTTCATTGCATTGCATATGGGTTTCTGTTGTGAGTGTTTGGACATGATCAGTTTTATGTCACTGGCCAAAAGGGAATATTCTTATAACACACTCGCTGAGGGGGTTTGGAATGGGTTGCAGTTTTTGGGGTACAAGTGTTCTTTTGTCTTGTGTTATTTCTGTGATTATAGTCAGTGTGCTTCCTGAAATGAACTTAGCTGCTGGACCATTTAACTTAACAAAACAAATGTTGCTATTAGCATTAATAATATATACGCCTCTGCCACTTGCTAACTTGCTGGCATGGCTCACTGGCACTGCTTAGTGGCACTCCTACATAGAGGGGGGTGATGAGAAAAGTTTACTGCCCTCTGGCCCTTTTTGGCTTTTGGCTTGGTATGAGGAGGCACAAGTGTGCCCTGGCCAGTCTTTTGTCATGAGACTGTTGTCCTTCTTAGACTCTACAGCGGGACCTCACCACTAACATCTTCCTGTATACCTATGGACTGACTTCTTGACCAAAAACACAGTAGATACATCAAATCATAGTAGAATTAAGAGAAGAGCTTTCCTGTCATGTCAAGACAGTACAGGAGTGATTAACCTTAGCAGTTCATCTAAATGGTCCATTCTAACAGGTGTCCTTTTCCAGGATTTGTCCACTGACATGCTTCATCGCGGATGGTTGACAAAAGGGTGTCCTGTTTCTGAAAGTGTAAGCTCCTTTTCTAGACAAGCAAACAGAACTGAGACCAGATCAACAACCATGTACCCTTATGGATTTGAAATGTCAACATTGATAAATGTTGAATGATAACAAGATTCATCAGGATGCACAGTGCTATAGAAGCTTTGCTGAGAATGACTGACACACACACATTAACAAAGCATCTTGTCGGTGGTGCCAAACAATTCTCAAATGTATCAGGCATTTCTATCATTAAGCCTTGGGTGGCTAATGTTAAACTCTACTGACACTTCTGAGGACATATTATGTCACTTACAAAGAGGTGACACTGCTTGACATGTGAACAGCTGTGCACAAAACCATGCAAGTGTTTTTGTTGGAGTGGGGCTGGGGTCATTTTTTTTCCTGTTCTCCACATTCAAATATGATGCCTAAATACCCACATGTGATAGGTTTGTGTAGTGCAGCAACTATTATCTATCCCCATTATTGTTTTGTCTCTACAATTTTTTTTTTCTCTGAAACATCAGTGAATTGTTTAGTCTATAAAACGTCAGAAAGTATGTTAAAATGTCCCATAGCAATCTTTCAGATCCCCATGGGTATTCCTTGTTTTGTATATTGTAGTCCAAACCCCAAAGAAATGACATCAATACAAAACAAAGAAAAGCACTAAATTGTCATAAAAAGCTGGAATAAGTGAACATCTGACATGTTTTCTGGATGAAACATCTTAAAACTTAAACTAACATCTTAAACTTGAAGCTAAATTTTCTTATGATTGACTGATGTGTTTGGCAGTAGGCATGTGCTTAGTGATTGGACTGTTAACTATGATATTTTCAGTCATGCTGTGTGTGTCTCAAAATGTGTGTTCAATAATCCCTACACTGTGACCGTGTAAGGATCTTTGCTCATTATGTAATATTTTGTTTTCACTTTTTGTGTTGGAGGCTCAGCATCCTTCAGAGACTGGCAATCTCGCTCTCACAGGGTTTCAGGCTTCTTGTTGTGATAATGACCTGCACTTTTACCCATGTAAAACGCCCTGATGAAGGCCCTGCACTGAGATGGATAAGTAAAGAAAAGACTCTTCCTGTGAGTCAGCTAATGTTGGCAAGTTGCCAGGATGAAATAGATGAGTTAAGAGTAGGTAAATATGGGAAAGGTAAACAGGGATATTTTAATGCTGCTGAGACATTCATCATGCAGGATGTTTCTTTTAAAAAAAGGATGAAAATTGAGTTTTGGAGGAGAGATTATATAAGAGAAGGTCTGTGTGATCTGGTTGTCCTCCAGCATATGTGCCAAGTGCGTCTATTCCTTTGCTTTGTGTGTTTTTGATAAGCGTGTGCATACATGGAGAGTTGCCTCTGTGCAGGTCTCTATTTGTGCCTCATTATATGTATAAATGTGTGTTTTTGTGTCTGTTTGCCTCTTTGTGGCATGGACAAACTGTTTTCATTGGTGTTCAGTGTGTATGAGTGTCTTTTGAGTGTGTGTTTGTGTGTGTGTGTGTGTGTGTGTGTGTGTGCACTTATGTGTGGGTGAAGCTGAACAAATAAAGCTAGTTTCCTCTTTGATTGTGTTCACAGTGTCAAGCACTCAGTCTGTAATTAGCACACAGACAGCCATCTGTCCAAACAACCAACCCAAAACAACTCCTGTCCTGCTCACTTTCACTGCTATCACAGCATCCATCCATAGCTAACTCTCTCTTATTTGCTCCCTCCTCTCTCCATCTGCCTGTCTGCCTCTGTCTATGTACCTCCACCTCACTCTGTCTCCTTGTCTCTCCACCTTTTTATTGTTTGCTCGCTTTCTAACTCCATGTGTCTGTCTTCTCTTTTCTCATTTTCAATCTTTCTCTGTTTGGACTTAAACATTCTGACATCTGTATCCAAAACATTGAACTGAAACATAATAGCTTGATCCTTTCCTGTCTTGTGATGGTTCAGTGTGCTCCTCAAACTCTTCTCATAGCAGAAAAGTGAAAAACAGATTCAGATAGGATAGCAATCTGAACCACCACTGATAATTATTTTTTATTAGCCCTCTACAGTAGACAGCCAGCTTACACATGCATCATTTTGCATCACAGTATCAGTAGCAATCCTAAATAGATAGGATATCATCAAAGGCATTAAAAAAAAACATTTTAAGAAGAAGTAAGAAGAACTCTTTATTTTTTGAACAAGAAAAACTCTCCACTCATGGAGATTGTTTAAATGAATTTTGGGAAATGCTGCCAGCACAGTGTGACTTCTGCTCTCACCATTTAAGGCAATCACAACACTTCCATCTTCCCTTTAATTTCCCTTGCTAAGGGAATTAAACACTAAGCCTCGTAGCTATACCAGCTACTAACAGGCCGCAGCATATATTGGATGTCAGTAGTATTAGTCTACCAAGAAAGAGATGTAAAAAAAATGCTCTGTTATCAAACTGTGTCATTGTTTTACATTTGCCTATAGACACCTATTATCACTATACTTTTTCCATTTAAAGCAACTCTTCATCTCAGAGTAACTCAAAAAATACCTAACTCTTTAAAGAGTATTTAGTTTTGGAAGCATCCCTTAAAATGAACTTAAAGGAAATTTGACTAGTAATTAAAGATTTAAATAATTATAATTATAATAGCTGGAACTTGATACAAGCAGAAAGCCAATTCCCTGTAATCTTCCTCACCATCGTACTCTAATGACTTCAAATTAGAAAACAGCCTTTTTAAGTTCATTCAACAAGTCTTTTTCATTTTTCAAGGGCTTCTCAATTATACGGTATATTGTCGTTCTGTGATTGCTGCAGCAATTTAATACGTCTGTTGTCAGTGAATTCTTGGCAGTGAGTGAATTTACGTTATTGTGGAGGAAAGTGTAACTTAAACATGAATGAGAAATGAATCCCTGCAAACTGAGAGCAAAAATATTTGTTAGAGTAACATTGTTTTGTTGCAGCTGATAATTTCAACCTTTGGTTCCTGTCACACACAGGAACACAAACACACACTCTCACACCGACACACTCACTCACTCACAGGGGAAATGATCCAATTTGACAATATCCTTAATTCAGAGTGTTAGGGCCAAATTGTCTTAACTGAGTGTGTGTGTGTTGGTGTGTTTTTGTGCTCCTGTGGGAGACAATCACAGTGAAATGAGTGTAATTAAGTTGCCAGTCGCAGCGGGCTTCTGTTGAGAATTAATATTTACCGGCTGTGTGTGTGTGTGTGTGTGTGTGTGTGTGTGTGTAAAAATTGATATTAGCATCTTCCTGATGAGTCACCTCCCACCCGCTCTCAGGTGGCAAACACTGAGGCCCCCTGGGTAATCTGCCCAACAAATTGGATGTTTGTTTGAATTGCTATTCTGTGTGTGTGTATGTGTGTGTATGTATGTTTGTTTGTTCAGATAAGTGAAAGCTATCAAACTGAATGTGTACATCTGTGATACGCCGAAATGTGTGATATGTCTCTTTCAGACTCATTCTGTTTGTTCCTCAGTCCCTTTTCATATGTCTGAGTCCATTTTGTTGTAGTTTTTCTTTTTTTCAATCAAGTGTGTGCATGTGCGTTTATCAACGGAAGTAGTATTGGTTACGAAGACTCAAAGAAAGCCATCCTTATTTAAAATGATTCAAAATTAGTTTTAATGTTTCTGTTATTGTTACAGAAAAAACACCTCTCCTTTCATTTCTCAGAATAGTCAGACTATGTATTTTGCTGCTATTTATCAATAAAATGACCAGAAAACAGACGTTCAATGAGAAGTCTTATAATTCAGATCCTTAGAATTCAATAGCCTCATATAGCTACATTACATCTTGCAAGCTCAGATTTTGCTCTAAAAATTTAGTCTGAAAGCACCCTCTTGAGAACAGTTTGAGATCTTTCAGATGCATAGTGATCAATCCGCAAACATTCAGGCGATCGCATGACTCATTCGCTCTCCAAACACTCAAAGCTCATTACAAGGATTAAAGCTGACTGAATGAAGCATGATTCTGCAACTGCATGGCTTATTGCCATGCCTTGCCTTAGTGCCATGTTTCATCAGCAGACACCTACGACAACTTAGTATGTGGTGTCTTTGCCCAGCCACATGTAGGAAGAGTCCATGTTGACATCTCAGCGAGGGAGAGAACTGTCAATCATCTATTGTACATCCAATTTGAAATGATATGTGTCCAAAGCTAATTCATCCATGGTGTTGACAGTCGCCAATTTGTGAGGCCGGATACTGTTGTGCTGTAGCTACATCAAAGACTATTTCAGAATATTTCAGACAGCACAGTGCAGACCAGTGTCAGCTACAATACGCATCTTTCAAAACTCAGGTTGTCACACTCAAGTTTTCTCCAACATGATGTTGAGGGTTGAAAGAGTATTTTGAACTGGAAAAAAGCAGATTAAAGTTTTCTGTTCATTGATAAATAAAGGGTGGTTATTGTAATATAAGAATTGTAATATTGTATTGTATGTTGTTTGGCTGGACTGTTTATTCTTCTTTTGTAAAGTCACATGGCCAGTTGATGGGCTTCTTAATGAAGAAAAGCTACCCAAATAATTTGGGGAACTATCACAATTCCTTGCTACTTAGTTTTTTTTTAAGGTAAACAACAGGAATAACAGGAAAGGTAGAAACTAAAATTAAATTTGCAGAATTATTTGCACATGAGCAAGATTAAAAGACTTATTCTGCAGTGACAGTGGTGTTAGGAGTTACTGACATTCTCACAGTAAACAGAATTTAAGAAGGGGACGCAGTGGGAAAGCTCCTTATATCCCTCCCTCTGTCAGCGTCAGCATGTCGGTGAGGTCTGTGGGCATATACATTACATGGTAGAAAGACATTTGCAAATAGCTAGGCAGATAGACAGAGTAGTATAAAGACAGACAGACATGGATTGAAATCAAACACCCCCAAGGTTCTTGGTGAATATCAACATTTGCTGACAACAGGGCCCTTGAGCATTCGCTAAGACTTTAAGCACAGAAATATCTGTTTAATGATATCATGAGTCTGGAGGGATTGTTCACTGAAGTGGTGAAAAGCTTCTCATAGCGGTGCACTGCTTTGCCTCTCTGCGGTGCTGTCAAAATCTGACAACAAAAACGCAGAAAGAAAGCACGGTGAACACTGGCACTCAAGTCAGAGGGGTGGCCTGGTGGTTTGAGACCTCATTTTTAAAAGGTTGGAGCTCTGGTGTCGAGCCAAGTCGTGTGATGGATCGATTCAGCGGCCCCTCATTAGATACTTTAAATGCCTTACACACCCATGTCACACCCCCCACAGGTGTTTTTATTTTTGCCCCATTAGACCTGTTTTCAGCACAGTGTGGGAGACTACAGAGCTTGATTGACACCTCCCTCACTCTTAAGTTTGTTATCTTTTTGTACCAAGACGGATGGGCCACTTTACATCTTTACCATTCCAGTTACACATTATTTACCAGAACTTGACTGTAAGTGGAAAATTATTCCAGAGCAATCAATAATTGCTTTTGTTTCCATAAACTCAGATTCTAATCACAAATTTGAATGATATATTTTGGTGTATATGTTAAATGAGAATTTAATGGGATTCTCAGCCAGTCATATCTCCAAATAACTCATACCAAACACACTCCAGCATGATTATAGCACTCCTCTCTCATCTGGATGATTGGCTTGCCTGGTCACTCCAAGGAGTCTGTCATCATCTCATTCCAAGTTCTTCTCTGACCTGGCTTCACAGTGGTGAAACAAACTGACTGAAGTCAGGACAGCGGAGCCGCTGCCCATCAACGCGCTGTTAATTGTTTGTTTTTGGAAGGATGCTCTTTCTTTTGATGACATCTATCTTTGATTTTACAGAGTTTGAATTTATTTATCGTAACTTGCCATTGGGACAGATGTGTCTATCCAATGCTGTGGATGTAAAGAGAAAAATATAGGCCCACTGTATGACTTTTTTAAACAAGTCATTTTGCACACACACACAGCAGTGTGTGTGTGTGTGAACATGAATGATTGTTTTGGCAACTTTTGTGTGCCACTAAAAAGGATCCAGACCTTGGCTCACAGACCTTGGTCAGGGCAGAGATAACTTGGACTCAGTTTCGGCCACTTCTTTACAGAAAATAAATCTGTCTCTCTGCCTTCCCTGCTTCCTCCCCACCGTTTCTTGATCTTCTACACCCTCTCCCACCTTCCTCCCCTGTCCTCCTCCTTTCATCCCTCCTTCTCCTGCCCTCCGCTCTCTCTCACAGTAATTGATAGCACCCAGTGCTGTTATTTCATTCAAAGGGCCCTGTAAACAAAATCGTCTCTGACAGAACCAATATGGAGATCTCAGGCAGTGGGGCCATGAGTTATGGACTGCATCATGGTGTTTGTGTGCGTGTGTGTGCGAGTGTGTGAGTGTGTTAGTGCGTGCATGATACAGGGAGAAGGGTTTTCATGTGCATATATGTTCATGGGTGTGAGGGTGTGTGTGTTTGTGTGTATTTGCCAGTGAGACTGAAGGGTGGCTCTCAGTTCTGCGTAATAAACTCTAGTGCAGCTAGTGATTAAGTTGGGTGCGAGTGTGTGTGTGTGTGTGTGTGTGTGTGTGTGTGTGTGTGTGTGTGTGATTGTGTGGCATTGTGTGTGTGATGGGGAGGGGTCAAGGCCAAATTGACATCAAATGGTCTAAATTAGCCCCACTTGTCTCCATTGATTTACGGTGGGCAAGTAAATTGCATCTGTAGCGAGAGAGGAGAAGTGGGGAGGGGCTAGAGGTTTCTCTGTAATTGATCTCAAGCTGCTGTTAGTGTGTGTTTGCGGTGACAGAAGCTGTACAGGAGAGACAAGAGGACCATGTTGTCATCATGGCTGCAACACTTACATCTAACCTTTTGCTCAAATGACTTGGTTACATGTGCTTGGATGCTTAGTTTTTTTTTAAAATATGAAATGAGCATAAAGTACAGAAAAAATATACATTTAAGGCGTGGGGTGTGAATTTCACAAAAGGAGCCGCCACACAATATCTTTTCATATGTTTTGGATATTCAGTGCAGATTAACAAGAAGGTTCAGATGAAAATTATAATTCCAACTGTCTTTTTTTACAGCATTTCTGCATAGTTTTAGGTAAAAGATCATAACTATCAGCGGCACTGCATACATGAAGAGGCAGTGATATTCAGAAAATTAGAATTAAACCTGAAATCAGGTGTTTTTGGCCAAATTCAGTTTACCTTTAAAATCTGGAAAGGTAAAATGAACATTCTTCCTCCACGACAACAAACAGCAAAATGAAGCTAAGATATCTGGTTGTTTTCTTTTGTGTGTGCATGTGTGTGTCTGTAGCAGTCTGAACTGACTTGGGAATGGGACTTGGTCTGTATGTGTGTGTGCATTTGTTTTTATTGATGCTGCTTACCTATTTTATTTGTATACCATTCACAGTGTGTGCATGTGTGTGTGTGTGTTTAGTAAAGTGTTAACCCCTCAGCTGTGTGTATTCATCTGTGATATCTTCAGAACTTTAAGTGTTCTTTTGTGTATTTTGTTTTTTGTGTGTGTGAGTGCAGCTCTTTGTCTGTACCCAGTTTCACGTTAAACATAGGCAGCACATAATGCCACACTGAGTTATTGATTTCCTCACACACACACAAACATGTAGACACACACACGCACACACAAGTTTGCGCAACTATCCTACTTAGGACATTGCATTGACTTTCGTTTGTTCTGAAACTCTAACCTCAACCAAACCTCAACTTACACTAATTCTAACCCTAACCCTAACTTAACTCTTAAACAGCTCTTTGAACTGGGCCAAAATGTCCTCACAATGATGGTTTCAAACCAAAAGTTGTCCACACAACCATAGAAAGACACATACACACATACACACACACACACACAAACATGGTACCTCTCTGATTTACCGTGCCTGACAGTGGTCATGCTGTGCGTTAAAACGGCAACAGAAACCAGTTGGAGTGAGACAGAAAGGCATCCCCTGTCAGTGACTCAATGTACTATGACAGCATGCGTAATAGGAACACACACACACACACACACACACACACACAGTTGCACATGCACAGTAGGCCATGGTTTACACAAAGGCTCAAGCTGTCTCCCAAAAATTTCCACACATACATCCCTCCTTGCAGTCTGTCTGGGCATAAGCTCTATCAGACATGATCAACACACATGAGCTTACAAACACATGTGGACACACACACACAGCCTCACATACAGGACAGCACACTCTAAGCATGAGCAGCTCTCTTCACCAGCCTTAATTGGATTCTAATGTATTCAGTTTGCTCCACTGAGCAAAGAGATGGCTATGGTTTTCCAACTGGGAGAGAGAGAGAGAGTGAGAGAGAGAGGAAGCAAAGGAGAGAAAGTGAGATAGAAAGAGAGAGAGAGACTGAGTGAGGGAATTACAAGTAAATAGGGAGGTTTGTCAGTGGCCGTCATCTTCCCTCAGCCTCTGAGTGGAGTGCAGAGTCTGAACAAGCTGTCTGCAGAATTTCTACAAGAGACATTTGACCTGAGAGAGAGGAGCGCGATCTGTATCGCTCTCCCCTCTCTCGTCTCTCTCTCATCATTTGAATGTAAGGATGAAAGTTGTATCTCCTGCTGCAAACAAACCTCATGCGTATACACAAACACTATTTAGACCCAAAAGCATCATATAAGTAGCACGATATGAGTGTGCTCTCTCAGTCTGGTTGCTTCTCTTTGCCCTTCTGTGTGCTTTTAAATGACTGTATTGTGTCTGAATTCTGGTACATAAATGGCTGAAATGGTAAAGTTATATATATTATATAATGCATATATTATTTAGTATACTATAGTATAACAAGTGAAAGGATAATTTCTACATGCATATTCATTCCTTGTCATTCATTTGTTCATGATTTAATATGGGAGGTTTGGGAGGATGACGTTGATGATGTTTTCATCAGTAATATATATTTATTTTTAACATAAATGTTTTTGATAAGAGGGACTACAAGAAGAACGAAAAAAATAAGACATTTTGAAAAAAATTTATTGTAAACAGGAAGAATAGACTTTGGCGCTTAGACTCCTGCAGCAAGTTAGATCCCCACGGGAAGCGATCGTTTGGATCAGATGTTTCCGACGGGAAGGAAACTTCTCCACGGAACCTCGACCACTGCTGGTGGTGATAAGGAGGAAAGGAGCTCGAAGTCGCGACGTCTTCTTAGAAGGAGACTTCCGATTGGAGGGTTTGATTGGGGAAGGCCGGGCATCCGCAGATGAGGTGGGGGAAGGGGGCGGAGACAGGTCGCGAATCGTCGCTGTCAAACTTTTAGAGTTTGATTTTTAAATTTTGATAGCTGACGCGTGATTGGCTGAAGGTGAGCATGTCAGGCTGTGATTGGATGAAGACAAGAATGGTGGAGCTTAGAATTGGCGGGAAACTGTGCTTTCGACTTAAAAGGCACGCGCAAGGCACTATGCTTCTTGATTGAACTTTCGCCAAGTTTCGTATGTGGACATGATGCATGAAGAACTTCTGAATACTAATCTCCAAGGGTAAGTGTTTTCAGCCCCAGTGAACTGTCCAGTTTGCAGCACAAAGCAGCTGTCTGCAGTGTCAGGCATCTCAAAGGTCCAGTGAAATGATTTTAGATAAGGTATTTTAGCTGAATAATACTCCTATGTACAGTAATTTCCAATAATTCCAAGTGATGTTTACTCTGCTTGCAGTCAGTTGAAGGGGCACACCTTGAGCAAATCATCTTGTCTTGTAGTAGGAGATGGCAGCATTCCTTTGACTTTAAATTGAGCCAGCCAATTAGTGTTTTTTAGCAGCTTCAAAAATATAAGCACACAACAAAAATTGAATGCTGACATTAGAGCTAATTAGACTTTGACTAAGCATCTGTTTGCATCACATATCTCTGTTATTCACTTTAATATGCTTTGGTGATTATTCCCAGAGAACTTGGGGCTAAATGTTTTCACTAATTACCATAGAAAGGATTATGAAGACAGTTTGGAGGTAAACTTGCTCAATCGACCTGTCTTCAAACAGATTCTGCAGACATTGCCTGTAGAGTTACTTATCACCAGCCACATTCCATGGCATACCAATATTTCTACCTTAGACTTATGGAAACCTCAACACCATTCAAATCTGTGACTCTTGAGATAACATTTTGTAGAATGGTTTCAGTTGAACAGTGACAGAGAGTTTAAATTTCCACAACCCTGACAGCTGGGAAAATTCATGTGGGCAGAGCCTTTGTTGGACAATACCATGAAATTGAAAACGTGATACTTATTGTGCTGAACCTTTAACAAGACACCTTGCAGACCTGCTTCTGGTGGGTCACTACATGATATGAATGAGATTAAGTTTGACCAGGCCTGATTCCTTCTTTGTGCCTCTGCACAATCTCAACTTCCTCCAGAGGAGGCAGTGGTCATACAGACCTGGCAGCCTGTTCGAGTGAATGTGAGAAACTGTGTGAATGTGGAGCGAAGTTTTGCTTAAAAAGGATCACCTGTACTCTTTTTTTTTTTTTTTTTTACCGTTCTTGGAGCAGGTAGATAACGTTTCTGAACTTGGGTTGTGTTTAGAAAGATTTGTGAGCCACTGGATTTGATCCCATTTGTTGTTAAAAACAAACATTTTGGTACTTATCCTTCTTAAGATTCAAGGAGGCTAAATGTCAGCTGATCCAACTGGAAAGAGATGAAGAGTCCCTATGGTGGTGAGATAAGTGTCATGTGATTCTCATTGTTCATAATTACAAGAAGGACTATTTCCTGAGATTTAGAAGGTTTAGGAAACTAAATAGAATAATGAGATAATTTTTGAAGTAATGTTCCTTTAAGATGAGGAGATATATGGCAGTACACGTTGACAGAGGGGATCTGTGATTCAGCAGGGCAAGAGTGATATGAAGTATTTTCTTTAAAAGATGGATTTTCAGCCGCTGACAGAAGATGTGGAGTGACTGCAGTGCAAAGGTCATCTCACTGCTGAGAAGTCATAGGGAGAGAAGTGAGACGGGTGCCGTGATGACCACCATCACCTCAGGGTGGGCACGGCAGCAGAATGACAGTGATGGAAGAGGGGCTCTTTCGCTTGTTGTGATGTGTTTCTGCACTTGGCTTAAATGTACGTCAGACTCAACCTGAGCATGTTTAAAGGTGAGAAGTAAAAAGTTGTTTTCTTTCCTTAGTTTGTCTTTTTCATGCCTGATCAACTTTTTCTGTCTCACTTTGTTTCGCCCACTCAGACCTGCTTCTTAAGCTCTCTGCATGTTTGCAATAGTTTTGAAGCCATGAGGATTTTGAGATAAGTCAAAGTCATCAAATACTTTTTTTTTTTAAGGTTGAGAAAATAAGTTTTTTCTGTTAATTAGTCAATTAATTCAAACAAGGAAGGGTATTATAAGTACACACAACTCTGATACAGTCTTTAGATTTTTTTTTAATTTAATTTAATTTAATTTTTTTTTTAATTTTATGAATCAGTGTTTCAGTGACTCCTGAGGAAGGCAAGATGTGCATTCATTCAAAGGACTGACAAAAACAGGACTGTATACCTGCAAGCAGGCACCTAATTATAGTGCAAGTGAGCATTCTTCATCGATTTTACACTGTCTCTGAATTTGACATTTAAATGCTTTTACTGTGCCTGTATAGTGTAGTACTGAAATACTGCTCAACGTGACTTTCTTTTCAAGTCTCCCTGTACTTTTTAAGTTGATACACTGTGTAAGCAGTAGCTATTCTGGCTAGCCTATGGAGCTGCTGTCTGCACCACTGCAGTGACATTATTTGTTTTCATTTCATATTACTGTATTTTTTTAACCCCTAAATTCTCAAGACTCAAGCTTTCTAAACAGACCTTTAAATTAGAACAACATTTTTGAATAGAGAATGGAGAACAGAGACCAAGTGCAGCAAGTCCGGCAAGCACACCGTAAGAAGTGGGACTTCTATAATTAAGGAACTGGCCTGCATTGGACTCATCCTGACTGAAAAGCAGAAGTAGAACAGGTCTGTGTCTGTGGTCAGCCTGGCAGTGAATAAGCACATCAGATAACCATATGACACTGAGTGAGAACCAGTTTTTGAGAGCATATTCTTCTTCATTTGTCACATAACATCCATTACAGGTTGTATTTGAAGAGTTACACTTCAAAATGACAATGCAATCTTTGTGATGAATGCCTTCCTTTTTGTGATATAATGAATATTTGCTGCCTCCAGGCTTCCTCTAACAGAGACAAGTGAAATAACCTTAAAGGGGAAAGGAAAAAATAATAGTTTGATATCAAATTGCCCAATTCATTTATGTCTTGAGTAAAAGGTTTTCGTGCTGGCATCTTTTCTTTTTTTAGTGGGTCATAAGCTAAAAAATGTTTACAACAAAAGTCTAGATGAGCCAGCTTCGATATTTTTACCAGCAGATTTTTTTAACTCATACTTTGAAAGATGTAGTCTGTTTTTATTTATTTATTTATTTATTTAGGGTCCCTAGATACATGGAGAATTATCTGCAATTCTTTTTATTCTGTGTCAGATTTTCTCCCAACAGCCAGTGGGGCCTCACTGGTAAACAGACTCTGTATTTGTACAAATATTACTTTTTACTTTTGCTGAACTAATGCCCTGCTTCGTCTGCGGCCCCAAGAGGAATAATTCAGTTAAAAAAAGATCTTTCAAGCTTAAGTCACAGGCAATGCTGTAGCTGGCTGAAGGAAAAGTCACCGGATGGAAATTAGAATAATATTTTAAAATGCACTGATTTGTTTCAGCTCCACAGTATGTACCGATGGTGGTTGCCTAGACTTTATAGAAGTAGTCAGTTTGTGACTGGGAGGCCAGAAAAATGTGTTTGGGGAAAGTGAGTGAGCAATGAGACAGGACAAGTGGAAAAAAAGCATGCGGGCCCAGTTAAGTTCACAGGGAGAATTACTGTGGAAAGAACAGAGAGCACAGTGACAGGAGAATACTGTGGGAAACATTAAAGATAAATGCACCAAGGCGAGGAGCTTCTTCAATGACAATCACATATACCACTAATTAAGGACAGGTGAGGGATGAATGTATGGAAAGGTCGTCTTCTGTGAGTGCCATCACTTGGTGTCTCTTCTTTGTGACACTAGGGGGGGCTGTCGCTCCTTCTTAGTCTCTTGCAGAGGCCGCGCAGTCAGACAGATAGACAGACAGACGGGCGCAGAGGCAGCGAGGCTCACGTATCTCCGTCTCCGGAAATCCTCCCATCCCTCCGCCGACGGACTGATTTGCAATTCAATAAGTCACAATGTCATCTCTTTAGCTTTTACACATTTAGCTGACAAAGGGAACCAGGCATGCTGCCTTATGAAATATCGTCTCGGACTCAAAGAAGACCTTAATGTTCTCTCTCTTCTGGCTTGCTCACCCACCACTCCCAACCATCACCCCCCTTCCTCCTCCTCTTCCTCCCCCTCCCCTCAACACACATACACACACTCTCGTCTTATCAATAGAAAGTGAATGAGTTTTATTACAAGGTACATCACATTTTGCAGTTGTACAAGCTGTCACACGCCACCAGAGGCGGGTGTGTGTATATGTATATGTATGCCTGCAAGCGTGTGCGTGCGTATGTGTATGCACGCGTACGTGCACATACATAAGCGCTCCTGCGAAGCTGGCCTCTATCGATTACAGAGAGAACAGGTGTAGCGTGTGTCTTTGTATGAATAATGCAGAGAGAGGTTTTGAAAGGATAAACAACACGTGAATATGCACACACACACACACACACACACGCACACACAAACCATACAGAGAAACAGGTCTCTTTTCTTTTTATGGCACATCTTATTTTAAACTTTGAATCTTATTTTAAACTAAGCCTTTCTGCAGCAAGAACTCCAGTATACGCGAAAATCTCCCATAGTCTGATCTATAGGTGTTTTGTTTACTATCGTTGGTTTTTAATGCCCGCATTAGCTTGTTTTTCTGTATTTCAGTTTTCCACGCATTTTTTTATTTAGAAAAAAAGAAAAAAAAATGTCCGAACGTTTTAGCACTTGCTGCGCTTGTGGGCTGGATGTCTGTATCCTCTTCCAAAACAAATGAATAACTAAAAATAAACCATAAAAGGAAATGTGAAATTATGAAAGAAATAAAAAAACAAAAAATTCCTAGACTCTCTATTGGCCGCTTAACTGTCACTCATATCCTCAAATCCCGCCTTCACCCTCCACCCTCCTCAGCCCCTCAGCCTCCACTGTCCCTCCTCCTCCTCCTCCTCCGCCGGCTGGTGGAAGCGTCAGACCTCCTCCTCTTCGGTCCTCTCCTCTCCTCCCTCTATCCCGCGGACGAGTGTATACAGCCTCTCAAGTTGAGCCCAGACGCGCACACACACACATAACATACACAGCAAGAGGAGGACAGTCGGAGGATAGACAGAGGGAGGAAGGAAAAGGAGAGTGGACGGAGCTGCTGCCGGGCGAGCGGAATTTGGATTTTTATTTAATACATGAGCCTTAAGTGAGAAGAGTTTTGTTGTGTTTTGTTGTTTCAAGCCCGCCCGTGAAGTGGACTTTTAAATTCGTTGGGGGAGTTCTTAGTCCACTCCGCTGGTTTGTTTAAACTTTGGAAGAAAGAAACGTGTGATGAAGGAGAGACACTGAGGTTTCCTCAGCTTTAGCCGTCCCGTTTGGATAAATAAAGCAGAGGAGCGCACCGGTGGAAAAAGCTCACCAAAGGGGGAAACGGGTTCATTCCTCAGTTCTGACTTGAAGGAGAGACGCCGCAGACTTTTTTGAGGGGGGGATTTAAAAACAGAAGCCAGCCTGCACCGGCATTGCCCATCGGGGGTTTCTTCTTTATTACTGACTCCAGAAGGATTTATAGTTTACTCAAAACCTCTTCTGCGCTGTGTCTTAGGTCAGCCACAGTGGGAGCGCAGTTTGGTCAAAATGAGATTATTGATGGCACCGACGCGGTAGTAATCTGTCTGGGGAAGAATCAAAGAGATAAAATATTAAAAGATCCCCTTTTGTCCATTTTGTGAACAGTCCCGGAGGTTTTTACCGACAGGAGGGATGGAGATGGTGTGGAGAAGGGGAGACGCGCCGGTGGGATGTCGCCTCTGGAAGACGGTGCTTCTTCTTTTTCTGTGGAAAGGTAAGAGATGCGAATGCCGGCGAAAAGTTGCTGCCAGTTTTAGACATTGTCGTTTCATTGTTTTGGGCTTGAAACCGGGATTGTCACACACAGTGTCAGCATATTTTTGTACATACATTTTTCGTTTTTGTTTTACCCTCTAAAAATGCGAAATATTAAGGGAATTTTGCCAACTTTTTGCAGTCTTTGTTTTAAAAGCGCAGCTGTTTATTGGGTTATCATTACATTATATAAGTTACTACTGTTGTTATGTTCCCCTTGGTTTATTTGGCGCGTTGATTTGCGCTTTGGAGAGGGGTGGTGTTAGAAATTGGTCTGCAACGGATGAAGGGAAACCCATCACAAAACTCAGTTCACTCACCTCTCCATGCTGCAGGAAAGCATTGTGGCAGTATAGGTGACTAAAAAGTGTCTAACTGCAGCAAGTTACATGTGACGCTTTCAAAAATGTTAGGAGACGTTTGTGCCATGTGTGAATCACAGACTGGAGGCTGTGTTTGCCAACATTTCAAATCTGCTCAGGAAATTTAAATGAAGCAAGTTTCATTATTTTTTAATTTAATTTTTATTTTTTTGCCAAAAGACGATCGATTAGCCCTTTTTCACCTTGACATCTCCGGTATCCGTGCGTGTGTGGGGAATAATAAGTAATTGACGGAGCCGAATCTCAAATGACAGATGCGTACTAACCTGTGCCATCTGAGACACGAGAACCCTGGATAGTTGGAGGATGACCTACCCGTGTGCCCGATGGAGGTCCCAGAGACCCGATGGCAGGGTGTTTCCTAAACACATGAATCTGAACGTATATATTTACATATATTTATGGATTTCTGAGAAAAAGGGTTGACTGTTTGCGCATGACATATTCTGCGCGCCTGGAATCCGGTTTAGAGATGAGAGTCCCTTATAAGAGCTGATGTGAAGGATTTTTTTTAAACGATCTGAGGTCTTTTAAATCGAAAGGAAGGGTTCCCCTCGTCCCTCTTAAAATTTAGGCTACACATGGGTATGGGTGAAGTGAGAGTAAACGACGTAGATCACTGTTTTTATATGTTAAGTAACCGACGTAAAATTATCACAAGATTCTTGTTTTCTTCCTCAAAATTGCATGTATTATAGAGAGAAACAGAAAGAGAGAAGAGAGAGGTCAGGATCTTTCCTATATGTCAGCCTATGTGAGGCACGGACTTCATTACAGAACTCTTGAAAGGGTTTTATGGGTCTGAATTTTGGTGCGTGGCACTACAGAGCGCAGTTTAATCGAGTCTTAAAAGCTCAAGTGAAGCTAAATTAGAATATTCTTTTTCTCAAAGTGTGTTATAGTGTGCGCAGATGGCGATCCACTGTCTTCTTCGAGAACAGTAAAACAGGGTTGAGATCTGAATTCAGGTCGGGTAACGCCACCACCCACTTACTCCCGGGAGAGAGAAAAAAAAAGAAGGAGCATAGGATGAAGAAGGCTGACAGATATTTTGGGTTTGAAGCCCTCCGGGTGCTGTTTGTACGCCTCCGTTTTCCACACAAATGACAGTCCTTCAGCATTAGAATCACACTCCCGCGAGCGCCTTCTGTGTCTGTGTGCGCGCCCGTGTGTGTGTGTGTGTGTATTTTAATCAGCTCCGACCGCTCACGGCCCACTGAGCAGTTAACAGTCGCTGCGTTGTGCGCTCCGGAGCGGTGGCCGCCGTGGCCGTGGTGCACGGCACACCGACAGGAGACCAGAGAGGAAACGGCGAGCAGGGGCGACGCGCCGGAAAACAGCTGTGCCCGGTAAAACGGCTGAGTAACCAAAAGATGAAAGCAACCAAGCACTCCCTCTCTTCCTCTCCTTCTGTCACCTTCTCTTCTTTTCTCTTCTGCTCATATGGGATGAAATGCAATCCACATTTTTTTTCCCCTTTTGCCCAGGGACTGCCTGTACCTTTTGTCTGACACTGCATATTGCTCTTTGACTGCTGTTTAGTTGCTCTCTTGGTAGTTAGGCTGTCCTGTAGGATGTCTCTTTTCTTGCTCTGTCTCAGCCTCTTTCTCTACTCCTCTCTCTCAGACATAGACACACAGACACACACACATGCATAGGGAAAGGTCCATTCCAACTTGGCTGTGGTTAAACAGTTTTTATTGGGCACTGGGGAGCTCTGGCTTTAATGGTGTAATGGCCACCTAAGGCTGTTTATAAAAGCATAACACCAACCTTACGTTCTCTCTCCCTTTCTCTGTCTCTTTCCTTTTTCTCTCTTCTCCTGTCTGTTTCTCTCTCCCTCGGCCTGTGGTGTGCACACCTTCCTCAGCGCAAGTGTTTCAGTGTTCACTTGTTCATGCCTTGCTTGTGCCTGTGTGCTTGCATTTATGGTAGGTGTGTGTTTTCGATTAGTCACATAAGCCTTAGTCACCTGCGTTTGTGTGTGTGTGTATGCGTCTGTAACCATACTGTAGCTGTCCTCTGTTATACCTCAGAATTTTCCACCCACATATCTGACTCCAGCCACAGAAAAACACCACCTGAAATATGTTTTGTATATGTGTCTCTGCATGAACCAAAGAGTTATTTATTGGCCTTTTATTTCCCCAGTGGTCCCTATTTATGCCATTGCCTCATAATTCCCTGAGTGGCATCTCTATTTTCATGTCATTCCATTTCATTGTAATTACATCACTCCCTTATTTCATCATCCCGGTCTTCTGCAGGTTGTCATTGTCGGCCTGTTCAAAAGCCAAACATCAGAGAGATGCCTGTTCAGAGGCAAACAGTTAGTTTGGTCTTGAAGGTTCAGAGGCTGAATAGTCTTGGGGGGGGGGGGGGGGGGGGGGTCATGACTCTGCTCCGTAATCTCAGCAAGACGTCTGTTGTGGGTGGGCAGCTGGGGAATTCCCCACACACAGGCATGCAAATCACTAATGTAGTCAATACATGAGCGATGTGTTTAAGTTCTCCAGTGTTTGGAGGCACACTGCCATTTGTACTGAGCTGGCCCAGTTGAGAAAGAAAAACCCTTTTTTAAATACATTAATATTAGTCATACATAATATTAGTCAGTAATGTTGAATTGACTGGAGAGTTGGACATTTTTCTTTTGCTTACTCCAGTTGTAGATGTGTGAGCTGCTTGCATGTGCAACTGCACAATAAATCTTTTTATATCTGTACGTGTGCATATATCGCTATAGCTGACTCATTGATATTTGCACTAATGTTGGAGATATGTTTCATCTGACAGTTTGTAAAATGAAAGTGCTGTACAGACATTTGAAAGATAGTGATTTGCCCAGTAGGGAGCACTGACGAATTTATTTCTCAACTGTAAAAGCCCCCCCCCCCCGAGGACATACTATATCTTGGTTATTTAAAGTTATTAAAAAAAATAAACAATGTCAGGGATCCTTATGTTGTTGTCTTGCGGCTGCTCCCACTAGGGGGTCACCACAGCGGATCACCATCCATATATTTTAAACTGCCTACCTAGGGATCAGTGGCCAACCTGCCCTACCACCTGAGCCATTGGCCCCACATTAGGGATCGTTATCTAAAAAAGAAAAAAAAAAAGCTTTGTTGAGGTTGCCTTTTTATGTGTGCGTTTCTGCGTGTTTGGGATTTAACTTTTACAGATGACAACAAACTGCTCCCTTTCAGCTGTCACTGCCAGAATACCCACGTCGTAGAGGATTTATTTCATGTGTCAAAGCCTGGAAAAAAAAAGCCTGCACTGTAAAAAAAAACTGTGTGTGTGTGCGCGTGCGTGCGTGTGTGTGCATGCGTGTGTGTGCATGTGTATGTATATGTTTGTGTGTCTGCTTGTGTGCTCAAGCGTGTTTTGCACTACACTGTTAACCTGTAGCAGAATGTCAGCACTATGCACCATTACTCATGCAATACAGAGCATTAATAATTACTGACTTAAAATCACGGGCACACAGGTATACACACACACACGCACACAGGCACACTGGTATTCTCTCACTCTCTTCTATACACTGCTCTCTCTCCCCCTTCTCTCTGTGTATCTTTGAGTCTCATTGTTTGTTTCATTCACTGGCTTGCTGATTCACACAGACACACACACACACAACACATCCATACACACTTGCAAACAGAGGAAGCTAATTATCTGAAAAATAAGTAACAAAGGACTGTAATGTGTAAAGTAACGGATGGAAAAGGTGACTTTATAACATTTATTTATGAGTGTAAGAGGGCAGGGGTGGGATGGAAGAAAGAAGGAGATGTGAGTGTGTGAGGCGGCTAAATATCATGTTGTTCAAAAATCATACCCATTCAGTGTGAGTGTGTGCCTGTGTCACACACAGGCACACACTCACATGGCCTTTTTGTCATGGTGACAGTGAGAGGCCAGAGTAGGAGTGCATCTGTCCGTGGAGAGACAGATGCAGTAGAGAAGGTCATAGAGACACTGAAAAGCAAAAGTGGGTGGGCTGGAAGAAGTGGACATGAAACACTCTTCACTCCCTGCCTCCCTTTTCCCCCGGTCATGAAATTTTTCAGCTTTTTCGAGTATTGATTTTTGTGCATCTTGTATGTTCTGGATATTGTGGCGTGACTGCAAGGTCGCCTGTTTGGGACAGTAGAAGAGTAACTCTCTCCCCTCGACTATTGGCGAGGAGCTCCTGAATCTGCAACTGAAAAAAAAAACAGCAACAACAAAAAAAAACACCCATTCCTACCAGCCTGCCATGAGCACAAATGGGTAGGTGTACAGATGAATGTGAGTCTTGGCAGTCTGAAACCCAGCACTGTGTTCCAGTTTCATACATCATATGTATAATCCCTATATCACAGTACTGTTTTGGCACCTTGTACCCAGGAATTTGCATTTTTTGCACCAGTAGAATATGATACACGGATTTGTAGTGCTGAACATTAATCAAACTGCAACTTTAAAAAAGTTAAAAGCTAATTTTAAATCCAAAAATTTTCACACATACCTGATAAATGTGTTTTCCAAGATTTTACTAATTCATTGTTTCTTGAGTTGTCAGCTGTGCTGTGCCACTATCATCCACATTCGCATCTCTTCCGTTTCAGCAGACCAATGACTTACAACACGATGCTGAAAAATAGATTTATTTTTGCCAGCTGGCATTTTAAGCATATTTCATCTTGTTATTTTTCCAGTGTGGAAAGAAAACACAGATAATATTAGTATACACTGGTATACAGTTGGAATACAGGTCATTTTGAGATAACATCCACTACTTTTCCCACAATTAAAAACAGTTTTATTACTAGTTTTGTTATTGTTAGTTAACTAACCTGTTTAGGAAACCCAGAATCTTAATCATGTGTACATGCACATGTGTACATTTCTGGATCTTGCATAAAAATCTCTGTTCTTCCTCCATGGGAAGAATTGATTTCCCATGCTACTTGATGGGTCGAAGCAGCGCGTGTGCACTCAGATGCACAAGAACACTCAAACATATACACAGTGACACACACCTACAGATTCAAGGAGCTGGATGATAAGGAAAAGAATTGGCTCTCGTCACCATAAGGAGACCAACTCTACTTGTCATCACACAGAGGAGGAGGAAGCGTTGGAGATGGAGAGATTGAAGAGAGAGAGAGAGAGAGGGGTGGAGAGTGAGAGAGATTTTCTTTTCCCTTGAGAAGTGCATTCATCCTCTGTGTCCCTTCCTTCTGTATCAGTAAATCACATCTAGAAGGATACTGTTTGCTGCAGGGCTCGGACATATTTACACAGAGACAGACACACTTTCTCACGCACATACACACGCTAAGACACACATTTTCTCTGTCTGATGAACACATGACAAATGCAACAGAAGAATGTGTCATTAGGGAGCCACAATGTGCAATCACGTACTCACAGTATTGTGGCCAAAGTAGAAATGCCTGGAATCCAAGTCAAATGATGAAGTCAAAAATAGCTTCCTGTTTCAAGGGAATTTGGCAATTTTGTGACGTTTGATGAAGGAGATGACCCATAACTTAACTTAGTAACTCAAAACATGTTTTTCTGTCATGTTGTACTGCTTGCGTTTAAATCAGTTAAATCATATGTTTGCTCTCTGTCCTAAATAACAATAACACAACTAATTAGTGCATGATGTCAGGTCTGTGTTTATTTAATGCATGTTATTTAATGTTACAGGCGCATTTTTTTACATTTAAATGTTCAGATTGTTAGTTTTTAAACACATATCCTTTCAGAAACCCCACAGTTTAATGTCTTTGCTGGTATATTTAACTTTGCTGCTTACCTTGTCATTACAAGCATTTCACGTCCTTTGGATCTTGAGTTTAATAAGGATTCAGTAATAGAAATGAATATGTTTTGATTTGGCAAATAAGAATGTTGAATAATATATTTTGTTACCCAATGAGAAAGCTGAAGGCTAGAGGTCTGCCTTTTCAAAGACTAGTTTGAAATCACAAAATCCTTGCTGGGGTCAAGACGGGGCTTCTTTTTCTGTGTTTGATATCTTTGTGAGAATCATCCTGAGTTTTAGAGATAAAGGAAACTTTATAAAGTTTAAAGTTAGGAGTTAGAATTAAGTATCGGGTACGTTCTAAATGTAGTAGAAGAGTGTGCAAGACGTTTAGACTTGGGTCAAGTGTCACCACACTTGGAGGTCGAGCGAAAAGCCTTCCATCACAGCCACTTCCTGGGTGTATCGCACTACTTCCCTGATCCCTCTTGAAGAACTCTGTGTCCTTTGCATGTATTTGAAAGTGCTTGTTGGATGGTCCAGTAGCTTTGGAAACCCCCTTTAGTCTGTGTCTGGAGTATGGAGGCTGGGGTTTTAGATACTGCTAGACAATCTGACAGCGCTTCATTTGAGGTACACTGTGGTGTTTACGATTTAGGATTCAGGTAAGGGTGTAAGTCAGGCATGGAGAGATGCAGGTCATTTTAAGTTGTATGAAAAATTTGTGAAAGGGTTAAGGTTTGAGAGAGTGAGTAAGTGAGTTTGTGTGTTTTGGATTCTTTATTCTCACTGGTATATTCTGCTCTGCTCTTTAAATGTTCTGCTATTAATAGAATCTACAGGCAGTTACTGAAAGTCAACTGATTAGTCCTAATAGTTGTGAACAGCTCAACTTCTTCAGCACAAGCCTGTGTGTGTGTGTGTGTGTGTGTGAGTGTGAGTGTGAGTGTGAGTGTGTGTGTGTGTGTGTGTGTGTGTGTGTGTGTGTGTGTGTGTGTGTGTGTGTGTGTGTGTGCGAGCCTACATTTCTCTGTATACTCTGACCATGAGACGGCTGGGTTTCAAAGGCCTGTCGAGAGGTTTAAGGGTCTTGCTAATGAGCAAGTCATTTTCCCTCAGATTAGCATGAATAGCCAGACTAATTTTGTGCGTGTGTGTGTCTGTTTGTGTGTACGTGCATGACTACTACTGTAGGTCTTAGAAGTCATGTTGAGGGGTTTAAGGTTGAGCTAATCAGCAACACATTTCCCACTGCATTAGTTTCACTTGGCTGATTAGCCACACACAGTGTGTGTGTGTGTGTGTGTGTGTGTGTGTGTGTGTGTGTGTGTGTGTGTGAGTGAGAAAGTGTGCGCACATGTGTGAGAGAGAAACGGAATGTCTGATCATTATCATCATGACACAATGACTCAGAGGAGGCTAACAATTGATTAACATTAGCTTTCATTTTCCCATAGAATTGCGATTTAATTCAATTTATTGGTATATCTGCTGTGTGTGTGTGTGTGTGTGTGAGTGACTGTGTGAGTTTGAAGACTGAAATGTAATTATTGCGTATAGTAGCTGGACAGCTCATCTTTTTCTTTCTTAAATCAAAGATTTACTCAAACACATTAACAGCATGTACATGTAAAAGAAGTGTTTAAAGTGTCTAAAATGTCCTTTTGAAAAGGAAAAATTTCCATTTTCACGTGATGTTTTCAATGTTGCTTTCATATAAGGTTGGGTTTTTTGAGAACACATTTATAATACAGCAGCAAATATAAATTTTGCACCATGAGATATTTTCCCTTACCATTTCTACCTTGGTATCTTTCCCTGTAACATCTCTCGGACTATTAGGCCATTGTGAGGAATATTACAAGTCAATGAGCTGAACTGCTTTGTGATAATGTGATTTTTATATGATTTTTGGATAGTGTATCTTGATTTTCCAGGTTATTTAATACGCTGCATTTGACACAGCTTCTCAATGGATTTTTTCCAGAAAATTTGCTATTCTGTGATATAAACTGATTGAGACAAAAATTACATATACTGTGATTGAAGAGGTTGTTCATTTTGTTACATGCTCCAACTCTCATGAAAATTGCAAATACAAATGTAAAATGTTGGACATTTTTGCCCACGAACTATAATTTTCATATCTGCAGTAACTCCAGTGTGACAGTTCATCCTATAACCACATATTATCAAGAAAATGTGTTCAAAAAGCACACTGTTCATTCTCAGGTCTGCAAATGTGCTTGTTTTTATATGAGGCTGGGTATCGCATTGAACATTTTCAATACATGTGCCAATACCAAAACAGTATTTTATGTGATGCCTTTCAACAGGAAACATTTTTCTAGAAATGCACTTTTTATTCCACAAAAGAGGGCATGGTTAATGTTATCTAAATGCAAGTCGCAGTGCAGAATTATAAAAACAGTTCCTCTTTGCTTTTGCATTCCTCTCTGCATTAATCTATGACTGATTCGCTATTTGTTTTTCTCATCAAAGAGGTAATATTTATCTGGCGGTCTGCTGAGTTTTTTGATGGCTAAGAGTTTGTTTAATTCTTTTATCACAACATATTTTTTCTCTGACAAATATCTGAGGACCAATAACAGAGGTTTAATGGGCCAGTACTTAGCAGACACACAAGATGAAGAGACAAATTTCTTTGTTTCCTTCTGCCTTATTTTCCATTTCTTCTTTGCATGCTTTTCCCTTTCAGGCTTTATTGTGACATTTTTGCTCGCTTAATCATTCCCATACTGCCATCTATCACTCTAACACTTAATCTTTGTTTCTTTATGTCCTTTTTCCTCTGCCTATCTTACTTTTCTCTCTACTTTGTCACATTCTTCTTTTTAAAGTGCGTTTTCTGTCCTTACTATTCACTTCTCCTTATCTTTCTTACTCTATCACTTTATCTCATGCCATCATGTCTCCCATCTCTTCTCCTACCTCTCTCTAATGCACTGTTTCTCTCTTTCCCTTCTCCTTCTTTCCTTCTCACTGACTTCTGTCGATATTTTCCCACCTGTCACCTTCCTTCTCTCTCTTGTCCCCTTTTCACCCTCCCCCTCCATCTCTCCATCTCTATCTCTCCCTCTCCCTCTCTGAGCAGCTCTTAACCAGTCCTTTGAGAGTGTGTGAGCTGCTCGGCCTAAATGATTTTCTATTACCGCCGCCTGTTAACAGCACTCCATTTGATCAAGCTAATGAAATTGAAAACTTTCATCTAAGCCAAATTGATTTCAAACCTGAAACCACACAGAAGCAAAAAATAAATAAATAAATAAAAAAAGAAAGACAGAAAGAAAGAGAGAAAGCAGGAGAGTTGTGTTAGTGACAGTCAGTTTAAACTCACACAGAAATCAATTAGGCTGTCTGTTGTTTTACCTTGGGAGACAGAAAGAGCAAAAGGCCTTGTCTACAACTGTGCATATGTAAACGTGAGACCGTGCACAGTATGCAACTGTAAGCATGCATGATTGACAAGAAACTGAGTGTATTTGTAGTTTTGTGTGTAAAGGTAAAATTAAATTTGTTTTGAATCAGGTCTTCACTATGACAGCCATGTACAAATCTAAAGCAGAGGAATTAGTTTGGTGGGCTTAAGGCATAGACATGTTAAAACTGAGGAGCCAGTTTGGGTGTCAGGACTGATTGGATCATTACAGTGTGGGTCAGTTGGCTGATGTGATTTTAGCTTTTCGTCTGGGAGTTCAAATCATGCAGCCTGTGATGTTTTAAGGATTCTAATCTTTTGCCTTCCGAGGGCCACAGCTTCATCTTACTCTTATGAAGGTCTCTCTCCCCCAAGTTAGTAGTTCTTGTTGCCCACGTCTCTCTATGAAATACAAAATCCGCACCTTTTTTTCGGTGCAACTTTCAACCTTCATTAACAAAGAAAACTCTTTCTGATAAGTGCCTGAACACACAAGGCTTTTGGGAATTGCCTGGTGACATGACTCTTACTGTCTACTTGTTGTGGTTGTCTTCTGTATTGAATCTGTATTTTTAAAGGTTATTTTTTGAGTTGAAGTGACAGGAAATGAGCTGAGATAGAAGGGAAAGAACTTCCAAGAAAGGAAAAGAAATGAATTGCATTCATCTTTACCAACTGTAAACCCATAACGTGGGTGTGTTGAAGGACTTAATTGCACGAATCAAAAGCAAAGAACCTTCTATGCTACATGAAGTATGGTACAGTTGCAGTGGGGGGGGCAGTGAAAACTTTTTTCAATTCCGTATTATGTTTGCTCTGCACTTCCCCTTGAACTTAGGAAATACGCTGGTTTGAGTACTTTGTCCGTAAATAGTCACAGTAAGCAAATAGTAAATGTTTTATTTATTCAGTTTTGTGGTTACATCCAGTGAATGAATGATTTATTTTTTTTTCTTTGGGTTTCATTCCTCTGTAGCTTGGTTTGTTATGAGTCTTGTCAGCTCTGAGCCTATGAGGGAATATAAGAAGTTACCTTAATATTGTGCCATGAGTCCAGTTTCCTGATTGAATCCACTGAAAGAAAAAAATAAAAGCAGTGAAGTGACCTAAAATAAACCTCCAATTTGGGTTGATGTGAACACATAACTGAGGTAAATAACCAAAAAAAAACCTCATAGAAAAAAAACCTAAAGAAAGGAAGGCAGAGTTTTGCTACTCCACAGTAACCATCACATCTATGACATCCTAAATGTGTAACACACACTGGACGACTCAAGTCTTTAACTGGCTGATGACTGACAGGTCTGAAATGGCGATGAGTTGTTTACTTGTTTTTTGTTGTCAAAGAGGTACGATTTACGTATGTGTGTTTTTTTTTTGTTTTGTGTGTGTGTGTGTGTGTGTGTTATGGCCTGTATGTATAGGTACGGGCGAGCGCAAATGTTTTCATAGGCTTTTGCTGACATTGAGGTGTTTTTATCTTGTTCCCTATGTGTGCTTGTATGTATGTATGTAGCTTAGGAGCCATGTGCTCTGAATCTTTGGTTCAGAGCTGCTGCAAATACTTGATGGCATTAGCTACAGTCTGAGAGAGAGCGCAAGGGAGAGAGAATAGAAACAGCTAAGAAGAGAGAGTAGCAGAGGGGGACATTAAAAGGCCAGACCAGGCCACGATCTGGGTGCTGTGGAAAAAAAAAATGGGATCAAGAGATGGAGAGAGAGAGTGAGAGATGAAAAGGGGGATGAAAAAGTAGCAGTGTGAAATGGGACTTTGGCCAGCAGAAGGATGAGGGAAAGATTGGACAGAGATGAGAGGAAGAGCAATACGGAAAAAGAGGAAAAAGGTAGAGAAGGAAGGAGAGATGGAGAGGCAAAGAGCAAATTACAGGCCACAGAGAGACAGAATGGAGAGAAAAGAATGAATGAGATGAATTGAGTTCGAAAACAAAGGGAGGGACGGGTATTTGGTGAAGGAAAAAGATGGAGCATGAGGGTTAGCGGTTAGTGAGAGATTTAACATTTCCGTCTGTGTTGCTCTCAGCCTTTAGGCCAGCATTACATCAGAGATTTACACTATTTACAAAGCTCCCAGTGGCTTCAGAACTCCATCTACATAATGTTTAACATGCTCAACTCGGCTGCGCTCTGTCTGTCAAAGGAAGACAGTGTAAGGATTTTGGGCATCAATCCCTGAGGCCCACCAAGAGGCCAGGGAGGGGGAGGCTGAGATGCTGTAGTTGCAAGACTCAACACACAGTAATTGAATTAAAATGCTGGTTAAAAAAAAGTTGTCCAAGATAGACTTTGACCTTTGTTTTGCTTTGTAAAACTGTAATCATTTTATCTTATCTTTGTCTGTCTGTCTCGCTTAAACAGTCCAATGATTTAGAATTGGGCAGCAGAGCATAATACACGCACATTTTCCCAGATGTGAATTATCTGTGAGCACATTAACTCTGACTTTCTGAGCTGAATACAGGCCTGATCACTGCACAAGAAAATCTAAACTCCTCTCACCTTTACAATTTCATGTTCATGACCTTGACGAAGCAGAAGAGGAAAAATAAACTGTAGCTGTTCTAAGAAGCTGAGAGAAAATCTAAGAAAAGAGTTTACAACCTGAAATTTCATGGACGACAAGACACTGTTTTAGAACATCCATCTGCCGTTTAGAGCTGCTGAACTTGCTCACCTTGTGACAATTTCTTATTGAAGTACAGGATTAAAAGCATTGTTACATTACCTCTGATTGACAGAAATGACTATACGCTCTTGGGGAAGCATAAGATGCCTGTGATGCCGACGGACGAGAATATTGACATCTCAGTGAGATTTGGCATCAGGCTGGGCTTAAGAGATGAACAACTGAAGCTGCATCTGTTGTAGATCACAGTGACAGCCTGGTGATTACAGACAGTGACTCACTAAAAGAGACTATACCCAGTGATTACTGCACATTATCACAGACTGTCTTCTTCAGCCTTTGTGAAGAGAACTTGAACCACAATTCTGACCTTTTCCTATTTGTTAGGAGTAATGGTCTTACTATTTCTGCACGCAGTGCCTTACACAAATATCAGAATCTTAATGATGTGAATGCGGACACGATCCACATTACAATTCTCATAGATTTATGCAGGATCTAATAAATTGATCCCTCTCATTGATATTCATGTTCACAAAGAGACCTCCCTGAGCAAAGCAAGGGGGCATTTGAGCAGCTCCTTGCAGGTCTGGATATTCAGCTAATCGAACACATTGAACTTCTTACTCAAACTTTGTTTTTTTTTCTTTTTTTAACTTACTAATGTGTATTTGATAAAACTCTCACTCGTTTACCTCTTTCCTTTCTCTCCTAGTGTTTCAGTTTTCTACCTTTGCCATTCTATTATTTGTTTGTTCTTCCATCTGTAAAGCCTAAATATCTCAGACACCGATGACTTGATTTTAACTAAATTTATTGGGGAGCTGATGTTTTTATAGTTAAAGCAGTCTGGCTCATGGGGAAGCCACATTGCTTGAATGTATGACCAAAAAGACTAAAATCTGTCCCAAACCTTATCCAGCTGTTTAGAGTGTCTAAACATAAAGACGTTTAATCATGCAACTGTTACTTGTTACTTGATACAGATATTCAAAGTCTCACTTTTTGCTTGCACTCTAATATAAGAAGAGAGTACTTGAAACCTTGGACAGGAAATCTCTGTGCGAACCACCTGAAAGGTTCTCATGAAACAGCACACTGACCACTGCTCCCAAAAAACACATGCTTGGGTTGTCTGGAGGCTGAATGCAAGCTAAATATAAAGACCCAAGTTTCTAATTATATTGTGTGTAATATAACACATGGGTGGCCTACATGCAGTGATACTGCTGAGATTGTGCCTTTAGTCATGTGTGAACAGCATCAGTTTTATTAAAGGTCAGGTGATGTAATTACAACAGATTCAGTTTTTAGTTCCATGTCAAATAATGGTGTGAATAATAGTGAGTACTAACGAATGGGCAATGATCCCATATCACTTTGGAAATTTAGTTGTCTTGATGACAGTATTCGATGTAGATTACAGATATCATGTCACATATTTTTTCCTGAGTGAAAAAGTTGCCTGTGTGATGTGTTTTCGAAAATAAAGCAGTTTCTTTGTCATTTCAGACCCAAACATTACATTCCCATGAGACTGTTTGTGGGTAGGAGTTAACAGCCAACTTAACTCCCAAGGTCTTGTTGGCCTTCTGAGTTTGTGTGTGTTCCAAGTTCTGCGTCACAGTATGTGCCCATGTGGTTTTTCCTTGAACAAATGTATAGCATGTAAAAGAAACTGTAAAAGGAAAAATACATTGACCAGCGCTTTGTCCCTGGAGTGCTGATTAAATGCTTGTGTTTGTGCGTGCCAGTGTGTGTGAGTAATGTGCTGAGAAGGACGTTGTGTGTTTGTGTGAGTACGGAATGTGTTTGCTCACCAGAAATGGTGCTAGTGCTTGTGTGTGTGTATATGTGTCTTCTTTAAACCAACATAGCTGTGTGCTTAGTGGGAGTCTTTTCAGGACTTTCAGGCTCCTCTATTTGTTAAAGAGGGGGGAAGCGATTAGCTGCCCGTTAACAAACCTCTTAACGAACCCCTCTAATGAACCCTGAGGGCAGCTCTGGGATGGCCCCTGCATGCCACCGTAATTAGACTGGCAAATAAGAGCTCGTTATGCAAACGAGTTAGAGTTAATCTGCATATCTTTACCTGAGACACTTGTGTTACTCTGACAAATGTTTACCCAAAGGCAGTGAGGAGGAAAAGAGGAGGGAGAGGAGAGGGGAAGGGAAGGAGAAAGGCTGAGAGGAAACGAAGTCAACAGGCACCACACAACAACAAAGAGCTAAACAAGTGTTGGGAGCTGCCATTAAAAAAAAAAAAAAAAAAACAGTGGATCAGGGGATGATATGGACAGAGACAGAAGTTTGGAGGAGGGAGAAAAATGTCAATGTTTTGTAGTTGTTTACATTTTAGCCAATTTACTGTGTATCTCAGGTGATGATCAGTTTGCGCAAAATTGAACACAAGCATCCTTTTACAGAGAAGCTGTTTCACCAAATGAGTGAATCCATCCCATAGTTGTCAAGACATTTCACTTAAAACAACAAATGTAAACTTCATGTTGGGCCTTGAAGAAAAGTCAGGGATCACCAAGGTCAGTAGGATTCATCCTCTGGTGAACATGAATGTGTCATGCTGGTAACGTAAAAGCAAAAACTTAGTTTTAGTATTTATTTTGAATGATTAAAAAAAGAATGAAATGAATGAATGAAAGTTCTGTTGGATAAAGGAATAAATGTGATTGAAAATGTGGTTGTAAAAATGTCACATGATCAACAAATTATTTAGTTCCACCATATTGCGAGACTGCCAAACATATTTTACCCCACCACTGATAAGGATCTAGTTTTAGCAAAGATGCTTCCCAGTACATTTGACACTAAAATGGTTGAGATTTGTTAGGCAACATGTAGGGTCTGACTGACACGCACCACACACTACAGCACTGTCATTTATGAGGTTGAACTGAAACTTTCACTTTTTCAATGGAGGGGAACATAATAGGTCCAAACTACACCGTGTCCTTTACTGGGATTACCTGTGGTGTGCTGTGAAGCATGAGAGACTTGTTGTGATTGGTTCTTGGCTGAAGTGTGTATCGTCCTGGCAACGGTCTCCGGGGTTGATGGGTTTGACCTCTGCATGGCAGTGGGGTTCCTGATGGATCACTCTCTACAGCCAACACACACCCAGTGGTCTGCTGTAGATATAGATGCTGTGTGTACTGTCGAGTCTTGCCTTCTGCTTGTCTGCAGGAAAGTTTCATATTTGTGAGTCATTCCAGAGTGTGTGTGTGTATCATCTGATACTAATTGGCTGTGTTATGTGTAATCAGTCTATCCAGTCCAGTAGGTCAAAGAATAAACCACTTTTGAGGACCATGGCATGTGAGGTAGCACAATAGGTGTGTGCGCGCGCATGTGTGTGTGTATGAGAGTGAAATGCTGAATGTGAGTGTATGTGTGTGTTTGGCTCATTAGTGCAGTGGTTCAGAGCCGATTATTTATCGTCATGTTGCCCAGCCTGCTGAGTTGTGGCACAGTCAGCAGTCATCTTTATTCCTCGCTCTCACACACACACACACACACACACACACACACACACACACACACACACACACACACACACACACACACACACACACACGCACACGCACAGAGCTACAGGAGTTGTTGAAGTTATTATATATCCCCCCTGTGCTTTGTACATGCACACACACAAAGAGTCATGTGAACACACACACCTTTATACCTTATCTTAAACCCCTTATGCCTTGACACAAACATACTCCCATGAACACACACATGCACTCGTTCTCTTCTACCAGCACAAACATGCACACTCCCTGGTTCTCTCTCCGTCTCCTCTACCCCTGACTTTGTCCCTGTGACCTTGGGCGAGTGTTGCCAGTGGCTGCTGCTGAGATTTCTGCGTAGGGGGTTGGAGGGCGGATGGAGAAAGGCTTGGCCAGGGATCACACAACTTTCATCCCTCTATCCATCCGTTCGGCTGATGAATGAGAGAAAAGTTTTCCCCCCTCTGTTGACAGATGGCTGTGGAGTTTTTGGGGACTCATGAGGAGTTCATTTATAATGAAGCTCATCTTTGGATTCCAGCTCCATCACCAACATCATTTATTTTCAAATTGTGTGTAAATGCAGTCATTAAAAAGTGACTTTGACTGATCATAAACAAAGCAATTTCTGGACGTCCAATTTTTGCCACATGCCTGCTGAACTACTGCTGCTTTTAAGACCTGTTCACAAGAATGAGTGGAAACCTATCTCACTTTGTAGCCGTTTGATGTCACAAAAAATATTCTGGTAACTGCCACAGTAGTCAGCAAAGGGGTTAAGAAGATTTATTTTTAGCCAGTTAATCAGTCTGTAAATCAGATGAATCACAGGGGGAACAGAAACATTATGGTGTCTGCTTGTTTTGATGTAAATGGTACAGTATGAAAGACAAGCTGCATTTTTTTTTTCATGCACTGCTCTTCTGAACATGACCTCCTTAGATGTCAAGGAGAGCCGTGTTGGCCCCACACCTTACTTAGGCAGTTTATGCTATCCCTCAGTTTCTTAATCATCCATATAAAGCTTTACAATTGAGAAAAACAATCAGTCCCATCTCGCTTGCAGTGCTGTGCGAACTTATTTTCTCTATGGCTTTAATGATACAAGTATATATATGATGAAAGTGATTGCAAGTAAGTTTTGTTCAAGCTTTAGTTCAGCTCACATAAAATAACTGATGCTGTGAAATCTGCAAAGCAGATTTTCTGCAGTGTTGAGACCACCGACCTCATTTTGTTAATTCTGTGCTAAATTTAATATGTCGATGATTTATTAATGTAAATATGTGATGCCACACAAGCAACAGTTCAAACAGATATGCTGTCTGTGTGTGTCTGGCAGTATCAGTCCACAGTCACTGCCTTATAGCCCACACAGCTGCTGGCTGCCATTTTGAGGAACAGCTGACATTTGCCTTCTCTCTCCATCACATACATTACTGGGCAAAGGCCTCTGACATTTCTGACTATGTGTGTCTGTGTGTGTGCGTGTGTGATGAGTTACTTGCTCATGCCCCCCTGACATTTTATTGGATGCTAATGGTATTCATTGCCATGGCAGCTGGAGGGGAGGCGGGCATGGTTGTCTGTGTGTAAATGGTGCTTGTCGCTCACCTGTAGGTGTGTGCATGTGCATGTTGTTAGGTAGAGGGAGGTTACTGTGACACATGGGCAGTGCTGGATGGAGGCACTGTCTCTGTTGTGTGTGTGAGTTTGTGAGTGTCTGTTGACGGGAGGATGTGTGTTTGTGCTTTGCCAGTGTTTGTACCTTTGCGTGTATAGGTGGGTGTGGACGTGCATCTGTAAATGTGTGCATGTGTGTGATTGTGTGGGCAGTCAGTGGTCTTCTGTCCTCGTGTGTGTGTGTGTGTTTGTGAGTCTGGAGGGCAGGGAGATAAAGGCGTCTGCTTTTTTCTGATAAGGACTCCCACCTCCACCTCTCTATCACTCTACTGTTCTACCTCTCTCCTCCCCATCCTTCTCCCATTTCCTCTCTATCTATAGCTGTAGAGATGCCACTGTCTCTCTCTCCTTCTCTCTTTGTGTTGCTTTCTCTACCACTCTTTCTGTCCATCGTCTCCTGTTCTGCACTCTGGACATTCTTGTATTGGATGAAATGAAGATACAGTTGCCAAGGGCCCATTTGAACATTTATCCAGGCAAAAATCATTTTATTTGTAGACTAATGGAAAACAAAATGTGTTTTTCAGACTAGTCAAGTAACAAAATGGTACTATTTGGCCAAGTTATTAACGGATCCACTTTAAGAGGATAAGTTACCTTAAACCGGAAAGGAACCACAGCAGAAAAATGTTCTAATGTGACATGGATATACTTTGAATATTAAATACTGTAATTGCTTTTTGAAACATAAGAAATCTAATAGAATTTTCATGACATCCTTTCTGAACAGGGTTTTTTTTTTTTTTTAATAATACGTCTAGTTCTTTCTGTTTTTTCTTCTATGCTTCCGTTATCAGGCTCTGCTCTCAGTGAAATAAATCAACATCTGTTTATTATTTCTTTGGTCAGCTTTGCTGTAAACCATTTATTTATTTCATCAGTGTTTAAAATTAATTTATTGGAGCACTTTTAGTACTGGTGTCCTCAGGAAAAAAAATAGCCTTTCAAATACATTTTACACACAAACCGAGCCATTAAAGTGTTAACTGTCTTTAAAAGTACCTGCCACGGTGAAGTGCTTCACCATCTGGTTTTCTCTGCTGTTAAAAGACAGAAAATGGCTCTAATTACAATATTGTCACACTTTGCTGATCTGCATGTGGAAAGGTTTCTCTTTTTCCCCCTCAGAGGTCAGGATTAGCTGCAGTAACAGCTGATAAGGATTCAGTTAGAGATCTGAGCGAGACAGGTGTGTTTGAACCTCAACCCTCCACTTTAAAGAAAGTCTTCCCTGCTCGCCCTTCCATCATGCTAATAACTGTAAATCTGACATACATATAGACAGACCAGTGAGGGATTAGCCTTTAAGTGGCTCTCAGCAGGAAACCAGGCAGAGCTTGTGGCTCTATGCTCTGATTTTTCTCTTTCTACAATCTCCTCTGTACTGTACTTAGTGCGAATGTGAGCTCCTTGATTTACAGTGGCTTAGACTGTACCTCATTTGTACTTTGCTTTGGACAAATGTGTCTGCCAAATGAATAAATGTAAATGTAAAGTAATGATTTATCAGTGCTCCTTCACTGGTTGCCATAATAGAAACAAATTAACACATTTTAACAATATCTCTCCTTTTCTTGCTTACATTCACTCACTCCAGTTCAGTGCTTTCCTCTTTCTCCCCTCTCCTGCTGGACATCTGTTCATTCTCTGCTTATTGCCGGAGGAGAGGAGGATCCCTCCATATGTACCTCCCCTCTTCGCTCCTCTGTCTCCTGCCCTACAAACAGTATTCGTTATTTTTCTCTCTCTTGGTTTGCTCACTATTTTAACTTTTGGTCCTTCTTATTAATGCACCATCCCTCAGTCCAACCTTTGACTTTTCTACTTGTTTCACCTTTTTTCCATCATCTTATCGATTGGATGTGAACGTGTTTTCCTCTCTGTCCTTATTTACAGCTTCATTCTGTGTTCATCCTTCTTTCTTTCTTTCTTCTGTCCCACTCTACTGTTTATATCTCTCTGTAGCTCCCTCGATCTCTCTTTCTCTCTTTCCCAGCTGGCTGTTTAAGAACTGTTTGCCATCTGATGTTCCTATGAGAGGTAATTAAAGCCTGATTCACAGTCTGTATGTGTGTATGTAGGTGCGTCTGTGTGTGTTTGTGTGTGTGTGTGTGTGTGTGTGTGTGTGTGTGGGTAGAAATGGATTCATTTCATAACAGTTTTCTCCAGGCTAGCTGGAAAACTTTTGGGACAAAGCCCCACCACCATCACACGCCATCAAGGAGTTTTCAACTGTCGCATCATACCTGAACAAACTGTCATCCTGTCAAATTAAGTTGTATTTACTTTGATTTTTTCTGCACATTTATAAATGTGTGTAGGTAAATTTATCAGAAATGTATTCAGGCCTGTACTGGTTTAAAATTGAACATTGTTCTAACAGACAGCAGTAGGCAGTTTATATAAGATGTTGTTATAAAGCAGCTTTTTAACCACTTAATCAGCCATTAGGGGTTTTCAAGCTGTATCATCTCTCACACAGAGAATAATTAGATATGGAGTTAAGATGAAACTGCACAGTACATTACACAATGAGAGCTGAGCTGAAAAGTATTTAGATTTCACTAAAAACGGATTCAAAAAAGAATTCAAGGAAATCAGTTGTACTTTTAAGACATAACCTAAAATTAAAATATAACAGATCAATGCTGTGGTAATTTCAGTTAATTACAAACAACATTTGAATCATTTCTAAATAACAGAGTTAACTCCAAACTATAAACACCTTAAAATACTACTAGTGTAGCAGGTATACAGCAGAATGGCTTCAGTAACTCAGCTGTAGTTAAGAAAATTGGCTTCAGGCTGCACTTAAGGAACAAACAGAGGCTACATCCATTTCTTATGTATTGCTGTCATCTATTCTTTTTGGTCTGCCTGTTTCTATTCATCTCTGCCTCTCTTTGTCTTTATTTTTCTGTATCTCCCCATCTCTGTTGCTCTCTCTTGTCTCCCACTTGTTTTCTTGTTTACTCACTTGCTTGTCTTTCTGTCATTAGTTTCATTTCAGCCACACCCACACAGCTCCTCTCCTCATCCATCACTCCCCAGCGCTGGTTTTCTCTCTGAGCGTATGTGTGTGTGAGACAATGAGTGAGAGGAAGATAGAGTGAGACAATGTGTGCCTGTGTTGTTCTTATCTTTTGTGTTTCATCTGTTTTATGGGCGTTTTATGTTTAGTTTGAGATGAGAATGAGTGAGGAAGAAAACAGAGAGACAGTCATGTGAAGTGAGGGTTTCCCCAGAAGGCTGCCTGATGGACTCAAAATGTAAAATTTATTCACTTCTACATTATTTACTACAAGTTGACACAAGTGAAACACAAGTTAACAAGCTAATTAATGACTGTTTTGCACCCTACTTTAACTCTCATTCTTTATTTATCCTGCAATGGTTGAATGAACATTTTCATCAACGCTGCACTTTACATTTATCCAATTACACATATTCACACCTGGGAGCTGGCCAGTATAACCACAGTCTTTGACTGTTCGCTACTGAGCAGCACTGGAGGAACTGGGGGTTAATTGGTCTATTGAGGAATTCATCACTGATAATTGTTCAGGGAGGTAAAGAGTGTTTCCCAGTCAGTTTCTTCAGTCAGGTTTTAACAGCTGCTGCAGATTTCATCAAGCCTGAAAATCAAATCTCTAAATTGGAGTAGGTTTTTGATGTTAAGTTGCAAACCAACTTTCAAACTTGGTTGGCAGTTCTGCAGACTGAATATGTGAGCATTTGACAGTTATCAAATTAAAAGCTGAGGATTTGCAGGTGTTGTAGGTACTTTTTTTTTTTAAGCTTTAGAAATGACACACATAAAAGTTCAAACCTTTTATTATTTAAGATGACTTTTAATTTAAACTCATCTATTCTTGTAATGAGAACACTTGTCAGTTTGTCAGACAAGTCTGATGTATCATGCTGATGTTGGTCTCTTGTGGTAAGTTGTGGTAATATACTGGAGTGTGAGATGTCATGTGTATCCTTACTCCATAATAGCATGGATACATCTGACCTGTTAATACTGTATTCTTAAAATTTTAGGGGACGCTTGCAATTTTTCTGAGACAGCTGTGTATGGATAGAGTATTGATACTACCTGACATCATGGGCCTAACTGATATAAATGAGCAATTGGCTGTTGTTTCCCAACACCTCTACTTCCTCCAGAACACGTTTTTAAAGTAAAATTTGAGGCAGTGAATACATCCTTTTTTTTGTTGTAACACTGAACGTTCTTAATATTGTTGAATCTCCAGATGGAACATTTATCCAATGTGCCCACTGTGGCGCAGAGCAGCATCCAAGATTTGTTATACAAGGACATGAACATGCTATAGAATCCAGTGTCAGTGCTTTCTTCACACTAGACACCACAATACACAAACAAAAACACCATACAGACCAGACGCTGTGAATGGCAGAGACCAAGGTTGTGTAGGAGAGATACTTGCCACAGAGAGAGCCACAGAGAAAGCAACTGTATTGTATTGCAACATTTTGATTGGGCTTTGAGTATGCATGATGATGACAGTGATGTTGCTAGAGGCTTTTCGGATAACAAACTCCATGTTAAAACCTTGTGCAATTGTGGTATAAATGTGTTAAAAAGTTTTTACAATGCACAAAAAAGTGGACATTGTCAGCTGCAAATTGTCAACTTCCATGAAGGATACAGTTTAAAATCAATAACAAATTGGCATGCGATGCATAGAGGGGGGAAAGGAGGAGAAGAGGCAGGGAGGGAGGCAGGTGAGAGCTCAGAGAAAGGAAGAAGAGGAAATAATATTAGGATTTTAAGTGGAAAAAGGTGACATGCATGTTTAAATAAAGAAGTGTTAATGACAGAGGAATAGGAGATGAGTGACAAGGAGGGGTGGATCGCAAAGATTGCAGTTTATTGATTGGAGGTTCTTGTACTTTTAGATAATGGTTGAAGATTAAAAACACCTTTGTATCTACAAGCGGAGAGGGAGATAAAACCGCCAATTGTTCAGACAACATCATAATACGAGAGTGAGAAAGAGGACTGTGAGAAACAGAGAACGAAACAGGAGCTAGGAATGGACAATGAAAAAAAAAAGGAATGCAGGAAGATGGAAGAAAAAATGGAGACTGAAGAGGGAGAAGAGTCAGAGGATGGGAATGAACTAGCAGAGAGAAAAGACAAGACAGTGTTAAAAAAGAGAAGAGGAGGGAAATAGAAAGGAACTAGATGACAGTGGAGAAAAAGAAATGGAAGTCTGTGGTTTGCCTGTGGTGATGTAACCTTAAACTTTTACAGATAGATCTCTTTCTCACACACACACACACACATAAACCTACACTACCTGTTGTTCACCCTATCGTGACTTCCCAGTGTTCTGTGTAAGTTTCTGCTCAAATATCATCCTCTTCATATTGTAATTGCTAATGTTGTTGCATACAGGGCTCTAAAAAATATCCCAGCAGCTCTCTGGGTGGGCAGGCCCCACACTCCCAGAGCCCTATCTTTCATGAACGCAAAATAACACAAAGGGCCTCAGGCAATGTATGAATTAGGCTAAATTAAATACATTGCATGTAATGTTACACTGCATTTAGGAGGCAAATATTGGCACAAAAACATTCAAAAATGTCTGACAATTTGTTCAAAATCTGGTGCACACACTGTTTATAAAGTACTAGTCTATTCTGCCAGTTGTGGTCAATTTAGCCATAGCCATTAAATTATTTCTAATTGTACATGTGACTGTCACAAATTCTGAAAGAGAAAACATTCACCATGGTTAGGAGTGAACCCAGAAGCAGAGAAGGAAGCTTGGGAAAGGTACAGTCTCTTCTGTAGACTGTAGAACAGATTGCAGTATACAACTAATTTAAAACGACAAATATTACCTCCAAAGGAGTAAAGGTGAACTAACTTAAAACTGGCCAGACTACAAGCTCTACAACCACAGACTCTGACAGCAAACTAGTAAACTCTCTTTAAAAATGATTAGCGGTAGGCTTGACTGAGGTTAGATAAATTTACAAGGTGGTGTCAAGACTCAGCTGCTGGAACAAATGGAAACAGCGACAGGAAGATTAACTGGAGTTTTCTGTTGAGCTTCAGAGTGCAGCAGAAAGGATCCTGCCCAGCAGTGCGAACAATGGTGAGCACCACGGACAGCTCCAGTGTCCTTGGTGGCCACAGGTTCAGCACCTTGGACAGCGGCTCTCACACACTTAAGTGCAGAATGCTGTAGATGATGCGCCTGAACTGTACACGAGTGCGGGGGATGCAGTTATAGAGACTGTAGGCTCATCAAATGAAATCAAATAAAACTTTTTCTATTTAAACATAGTATTTACAACATCCAGAAGCCTCCAGAAAGAACAAATTACATTAGCTTTAACCCCTGCCTATGCCCCGCTGGAAAATAAAATTGTAAATTAAATGTGGGGCCTTAACAGCTTTATGTACGGGACTCTTCAACCGATGGAAATAAGCTAATTAACAGTGTCTCATTTCTGTATTGGTGTGTAAAACAATTTTGTTTCATTGTGCGTTAAAAAACAGTCATTACTGTGGGATTTCTTTCTGTTTTGTATTGTTTTGATGAAGCAGCTGGATGTGATGCATACAGATCTGAAAACAAAAAACCAATTATGGTCGAATACGTACTGATGTGAATATAAAGTGAATTAGGGTTGTCTGTGCCATGGGATTTGATTAGTTGTTGCACGATATGCAAAATCCTTCAGATGTCCATTACAAGTTGGTTTGTACAGTTCAGTCAGAACATTTGAAGCTTAATCACAGCATCTGCAGCTCTGCTATTTAAGACTTACACTCCAAAACTAGCCTGCCCAGCCTGCTTCTTTTCATTAGGTTAGCTATTACTTTTGGTCTCTTTTAAACAGCTGAGGGATCAACAGGCTTTCAACTTCTCTCTTCTAATCATTCTGAAGCCCTCTGTGACTTTCTTAATGCTCTTTTCTACATGCTTTACCTTGCTTTGCTTTCTTACTGAACTGAAATCAGAAGCTCTCATTGTCCATATCTTCAAACCATGTTATTTGGTTTATCATTCCACGTTGGAGTGTACTGCTGTGGATGAGCAAAATCGTCTCCTGTAGTCTCATCATCATCATAGCTGGGCATTTCTCTGAAAATGTTTGGGCAGTAAAGCTGCAAAACTATAAATGCAGGTCAGTTCTGGTGGTTTTGTACAACCTCAGTGATTTGTGTACTATTTGCCTAAAATATCTAAAACTGCAGGAGGCAGCTACTCAGATGGGGGGAAATGAAGAAGGAGACAGAGAGTTAAGAGCAAAGGGGAGAAGGAATGCAAGGAATGGTAGGAAGAGAGAATGAGATTAAGTGAGAGAGAAAAAAAATCTAGAGATACACTCAAGAATTGTGCGAGTGATATTAGCCAGGGTGAAAGTGAGGACAAGCACTTTTTCTTTCTAGCCTTCTGTCGTTTACTTGGCAGAGCAGATCCTCTGATTGTTCCAGTTTGGCAGTATCACTTTGTACTCAACCTCTCTTTTTCACTCTCTCTCCAAGTTAATGTGGAAAAATAAAAGAGCACTTAGTGGCTGAAATTTATGACCAGACAAGAAAACACCTTTTTTTGAGGTTGCATTTTGTGTCTGTGCATAGAACTAGAATGGTGCCAGCAGGTATGGTATTACATAATAAATGTAATAAATATGAATATGTGTGTTGAATTCAGCTGTTATTTCAGACTTGTTTTTCCTATCAAAAGGATTCAACTCACAGATTCTGTTCCTGAGTATCAGCTGGAAGGCAAACAACAGTGGACTAACACTTAATTTAACGAAACACAAGCCCTGCGGCACTTTGTCTTCTCATCCACTCAGATATTTTGAAGCTGTATTTACCACACTTTTTCAAGAAGTTGCAGGACTAACTTGTAGTGTCTGTTAAATGGTACACTGTTGGGCATAAAATGTTTAAAAAGTCAGTGTATAATTTCAGTTTTAGTTCAGTTTAACATGCATGAAATGAAAAAGTTAAAATAAACTGTGGTGCTTATTTTAAAATTCACTTTTGAACAGGTACATGTGAGCTTGGCACATTAAGAGTCATGTTAGTCAAATGATGCGTCTGCAGAGTAAGAGCTTGCTCACTTTCTAAAGAGAAATCAAGACAGATTTGAACCAAAACTGCTCATCACACTGGATGTGACTCTTGTCTTGGCTGCCGTCTGGTCTGTCATGTGGTGACAGACCACAGATTCACTTGCATTTTTCGGCTGTTGTGCTTTCATTTTTTAAAGACAGATACTGTATGTACTGAATGTGTGTATGAGTATTTGCATGTACTTTTGACCCCTCTAGTGATTAACACATTGTGCCTGTACTCTCAGAGGGGTGGTGATTTTTTTTATTTTTTATTTTTTGTGTGTGTGTGTCTGTGGTACCATCGCAGGGCGCTCTGCTGAGGGAACAGCTGTCAAGGGAGGGGTGCGGGTAATGATGGCCATGCATCACTGTGTTTGTGTGTCTGTGCGCCTGTGTCTGTGTGAGCGTGTGTGAGCATGTGTGTGATGGTTTGGAAATGGTGTCTGCTCATACGTCATTCTTCCATGTCTGCCTGTAAGCTGCTGGGTGCCTCCAGACGTGTGCGTGTACTCTGCATGTGTATGTGTGTGTGTGTTTGCTAGCCTTGAGTCTGACAGTCTGTCAGAAAAGCTTTCTAATTGTGGTTAAAAGATGGCAGGCCAGAGTCAGCCTAATTTGTCATTCACCTAGCACACACACAGACACAGACACAGACACACACAGATACACATACCAAAGTAGGTTATGTGTCTTGACAGGTTTCTTAGCTGTTATCAGACAGCACACTGGTGTGTGAGGTGACTGACTTATATAGAAATGCACTATATGTATGTAAATTAGCATGACATGTTCAAAGAGGCTGCAACATACAACAACCAAACTGACATTGATGAGTATGCCATGTCTGTGTCAGCCTACATCAACAAATGCATGGATGACGTCAGTGTCATAAACAGCATCACCACCAGGGCCAATCAAAAACCCTGGATGTCTGAGGAAGTACGCAGAATGCTGAAGGCTCGGAACTTAGCCTTTAAGTCTGGCGATAAGGAGGCTCTGAAGACTGCCAGAGCCAACTTAAACCGTACCATCAGACTTGCTAAACGTACTTACAGCCAGAAAGTACAGGACTTCTTCAATGACCCCACGAACACCAGGAGAATGTGGCATGGCTTACGGACCATCACTAGCTACAAGACCGCCCCTCCTGCGTGTGGAAATGACACTGACTTCCTCAATGACCTGAATAACTTCTTTGGAAGGTTTGAGGCACTAAACAGCACCCCTGCAGAGAAAGGAGTCCCTCTGCAGGAAGAAACAGCATTGTGTCTTGCCTCAGCTGATGTGCGGAGAACCCTGAAAAGAGTCAAGACCCGCAAGGCCCCGGGCCCTGACAACATTCCTGGACGAGTGCTCAGGGAATGTGCTGATCAGCTGGCTTGTGTCCTAACGGACATCTTCAACACCTCACTGAGCCAAGCCAAAGTTCCAACGTGCTTCAAGGCTGCAACCATCATTCCAGTGCCCAAAAAGACACACATCACCTCACTAAATGATTTCCGGCCTGTTGCACTCACCCCCATCATGATGAAGTGCTTCGAGAGACTGGTGAAGGACCACATCATCTCCAAACTCCCCCCCACATTCGACCCGCTCCAGTTTGCCTACCGGCCAAACCGCTCCACAGAGGATGCCATCTGCTCCGCTCTTCACCTGAGCCTGACACACCTGGAGGAGAAGAACACGCATGTGCGGATGTTGTTCCTGGACTTTAGTTCAGCATTTAATACTATCATCCCACAGCATCTGGTGGGCAAACTGGGACTCCTGGGCTTTAGCACTCCCCTGTGCAACTGGCTGTTAGACTTCCTCACTGAAAGACCACAGTCAGTGCGGGTCGGCAAGAACTCCTCCAGCGTCATCACTCTCAGCACAGGCTCCCCCCAGGGCTGTGTCCTGAGCCCTCTGCTGTTCACTCTGATGACACACGACTGTGTCCCAAGGTCTGCCACTAACCATATTGTGAAGTTTGCCGACGACACGACAGTGGTGGGCCTCATCAGAGATGATAACGACCTGGCCTACAGAGAGGAGGTGGAGCAGCTGGTGAGATGGTGTGAAGGCAACAACCTGATCCTGAACGTTGACAAGACCAAAGAGATCATCGTGGACTTCAGGAAGATCCAGCCCAGTCACGCTCCTCTCCTCATCAACAACTCGGCCGTGGAGGTGGTCAGCAGCACTAAGTTTTTGGGGGTGCACATCACAGACGACCTCACGTGGTCGGTGAACTCTGCGTCTCTGGTTAAGAGGGCACAGCAGCGCCTGCACTTCCTGAGACGGATGAAGAGAGCCCACCTGCCCCCACCCATCCTCACTACATTCTACAGGAGTACTGTAGAGAGCATCCTCACCAGCTGCATCTCTGTGTGGTGTGGAGGATGCACTGCTGCAGACTGGAGGAATGTGAGGAGAGTGGTGAGGACAGCTGAGAAAATCATCGGGAGCTCCCTTCCCTCTGTGCAGGACATTGCTTCTCAGCGCTGTGTGTCCCGGGCCAGCAACATCATCAAGGACGCCTCACACCCTCACCATAGACTTTTTTCACTCCTACCCTCCGGAAGAAGATTCTGCAGCATCCGGTGCAGAACCACTAGGTTCAGGAACAGCTTCTTCCCCCTCGCCATCAGACTTTTAAACTCTTAGATTCTTAAATCCATAGACTGCACTACTGTCTCTTTCAATCACCGTATTGCACTTTGCACTGTTTTTTTTACTGTATTTATATTTTACCTGTGTTTATAGTCCTTATTTATTCATTTCTATTGCCTATTTCCTCATTTCACTGTCTACATGCCATATCCTTTATCTTTTTATACTGTTGCGAGTAAAATGCAACGAAATTTCGTTCTGTATACATTGTATACCTGAATGACAATAAAGTCTGTCTAAGTCTGTCTAAAAAAAAAAAAATGAGTACAATTTCAGTAGGTGTCTATTTTTTCTGCACAGATAGAGATGAGAACGAAAAAATAGGAGGGAAAAGGGAGGAGAAAGCAAGAAAAATGGACAGGAATATACGGCGGGGGGTGAAGGAGATAAAGGAAGTAAAGGATGAAAGAGGGGACAGTGAGAAGAGAAATGGAAAAATGGTGTTGGGGAAGAGAGGAAGAAGGAGGTAATAAGGAAAAAAGAGAGTGGAAAACAAGAAGCTAAAGGATAGAGGGTGAAAATGAGAGCGCAATAAGAAAGACGTAGAAAAAGAATGAAACAGAGGGAGAAGGAAAAGAGAGTGAGCAGAAGGACAGAAAGTGTGTTAATTTGTGCTGGCAGCCTGGCAGCCCACAGAAAAGAAAAAGACTATTTCTAACCCTTTCTTTCTTTCCCTTTTGTTCTTCCACCCTCCTTCCGTTTCACTGATTCGTTCCCGTATTTCTCTTCCGCTGTTGTTTTGGGTCCGTTGCTTTGTTTGTTTGTGTTTATACATTCATGTCTACTTGTGTATGTGGCTGGTTTAGAGCCTGTTCATATGTGTTTGTGTCTCTGCATTTTCGTGCTTTTTCGTATTTGTCTCTGTATTTTCATGATGTTTTATGTATGCGTTTCTTTTCTGTTTGTGTGTGTGTTTTGAATATTGATACACTGGCGAAATCATGTTTAAAGAGAGAAGCGACACAAATGCGTTTCAGCATCTCAGTCTCACACTTTCCTCGCATTCAAATCAAATTCAGTTTCCTGTCTAAGATGGGGATCACACACACATACACACCTGAACACATGCTTAAGCTCTCAGTTACAGAGATAGCCAGTTTGTGTCTGTGGGTCATCGCTCCACCATGGGTCAAGATTAAAGGATTTCCTGCCAGGAGAGTTGCTCATCCTCTGGCAGGAAGGGGAGAGAGACAGAGAGGTTTATGGAAGAGTTACTTTAAAGTCCAGACAGTGGAGAGATCCACAGGCCTGTCTGGGTACCTGCTGGGGACAGCTCGCTAATGACACTAGTGTCTGTCTTTATCACCGTTAGCATTATGAAGTTACAGCGGAGACAGGTAAAAATGTCTTGAGGTGGCATCACTGCACCATCTACCCTGTTACCCTGCGTCTCATAATTACAGGTGTGTGTTTTTCCCTTTCCTCCCAGTTGCATCATTATAGGATAATGAAAAATACAACAAAGTTTAAATTTAATTCCTGAACATTTTTGAAGGGTCACATCATCCAAATTCTAAAAAGAAATCTGATATTGTTTATATCTAGCAGATACTTTTGCTTTTTAGATATTTATTTCTGATATTTCTGCCTCCACATCAATACAATGGGGCAGATGGACTTAAACTACATTTTAAAAAAGCACATTTCTTTTCAGAAACAGCGTGTTTGTTCTTGTGATCAAGTGTGTGAATTACACAGTAAAACCTGGACGCTGTTTCTGAAAAGACACTTTGCTGTGAAAAATAGTCCCTTTAAAGCTGCTGTAAAACACCACACCACATAATGGGGTTGCAACTGAGAGGAGTGTTCCCTATTAGCTCATTTTAATTTTGGGTATCATATGAACACAGTAAACAGTATTGAATCAAGAGCAGCTGGACTAGATCTTAAAGTATCTTCAGTAGTACTACAGTAATTCCAGTTGCCCTCAGTTCAACCCTTCTTGGATAACCATGTTCTGGATGACTGAGAATCTTCACAGACACTTTTGGAGAAGTTCTGCTGTGCTGCCATTTTGATCAGGAAACATGTAAACCTCTCCAGAGCAGCTTTAAGATGATGCAGCTGACGCTTTTATAGAATAAAAGAGATACAAGGTAAAAATTTGGAGAATATTTTCATTGCATGCCTTATCTAACAGCTGTTGAGGGAGTTACCTGGCAACCTTTTCTCTAAATGTCTCTATCACCTCGTGGTAGATTAAGAGTAAATGATTGAATATGAGAACAAAAATAGAAATGTGCGTTGAAAAATAGTGAGCTGCCCAGGGAAATGGTGCATGAGGGGAATATGACAACAGAAGTTTAACAAGGAGGATAGATCTGGGCAGAGGAGGAGAAGAGGAGAGGAGGGAAGTGAAGAGAAAAATCTGGTGGTGTCAGTTATAGAGGGAATGCCCTGAGGTTGAAAAGAGAGTAGGTAGACAGGGAGAAGAGGTACAAGCGTGTGTGTGTGTAGAGCATGGGCTGAAAATGTCTGTCAAATTTTTTTCAAGCGTGTGGTTGTGCGTGTTAGGGGGTAGTAGTTCTGGACGTGCTATTGGAGTCAGGCGCTATGAGTGTGTCTCTGTATGTGTGTATTTGTGTGTGTGCAGTTTGCTAGAGTGCATGAGAGCTTCTGTACATGCCAGTGGACTGTTGTATTTTGCCACCAAAGGAGGTTAACTAATCCCTTGAGTGTGTGTTTTTGTGTGTGTGTGTGTGTGTGTGTGTGTGTGTGTGTGTGTGTGTGTGCGTGCGTGCGTGCGTGCGTGCGTGCGTGCATGGTGTTTGTGTGTGTGTGTCAATACTTGTGTGTGTAAGACAGGCAGCACTGTAGGGCATCACCTTGGCAGAGGTATTAAATCTTTTTCATCCTCTCCACAGGCTGTGGGGAGGACCAGGAGACAGATTTACTGACACAAACACACACATGCATGCACATAACTGCTTTGCGGAATACACACACTCATGCTGAAACAGACAGAAACATTTTGCATACTATGAGACATGCACACTCACTCACATGCCCAATCGCCTTATTACAGTCACACACACACACACACACACACACACACACACACACACACACACACACACACACACACACACACACACACACACACACACACACAGGCAATGTCTAACAGTCTACTGGTTTTTAACTTAACATGCTCCCAAGCTGTCACTATGTCAATGAATCATCCCCCTCTGACTCACACAGCCAGACAGTAGACATCGGTATCTGGTAGAAAAAAAATGCCTCCTTCAAATTTTTATTTGGCTTTCCAATGGATTTTAACAAACTGCCCTCTGGTTATTTGTTCTCATCAGTGTTATAAAAAAAAAAAAAAAAACCAAAACTGATCCACGAATGTAGCCGCTGTAGAAACCCCACATTTTACTGAACGGTGGCTGAGTTTAACACAGCAATAATTGTGTTGTTTTCAGTTTTATTTTATTTATTTAGTTTATTGTGAAATATTAAGGGCTGGTCTGGCACTCAGTTTAGAAACTGATTTTGAGAATTGTTTCTTCTGTTTTAATACCCTACATTGCCCACAGGTATAACTATGGTATGTTCTGGCCCATAAACAGTCAACAAAACCACAAAATAACAAGTAGGGCAAGTTGCATGACGAGGTTTGCCATATGAGTTGTGATGTTTCACCCAACACATGATGGATAACTGGCAGGTGTCCCAGGTTAATAGTAACTTCATCTGTTTAAATACATATATATGTAACATCCATAATTTGCCAGTTTTATAGGTTAACAAAGATCCCATGAACAGCTGACAAATGCACAATGGATTATGGGAAACTGTACATTGCAAAAGGACACATCTGTCAGGTTCTCCATATTCAGGGGGAAGAAGGCCACTGTTGATGGATTAGACAGGTCTTTTTGGACTTTCATGACTTTTCGAGTGTGCAAACAAACCATGTGTTAGCTTTATCAGTGGTCGGTTGTTCATGCCACAGCTGTGTCCTGCCTCTTCATCATATGCTTGTTGGGAAATGCTTTACCATGAACTGAATACGTAACTGCAGGATGAATGATTGGATTTCCTTTTCACTCTGGAACACTGACATTTTGGTCATTGTACCCGTGAACATATATTCACAGGCTTGAAAATGGTTCATGTCTCCCTGTCAGATCATTTACTGCATCACTTTATGCTTTAGCATACACTGTATGACAGTAGGTATAGCAACTAGTATATCATAATAAGGAAGAAAATCAGGATTTGTTGCAGCTCTGAAGCTAGATGTTAAGTCATTTTAAATGCATGTGGACAAGTCTGGCAGTTTTGTGTGGATGAAATATACTTGAAACATGGTAAAACCTCTACTTTCTCCATAAAAGTGTCTTGGGAGGAGTCTTAGACCGGGTGTGTTTTATTTCTACAAGAAATATGGAAGATGTGAGCGTAAATACAGTGGCAGAAAGTGTCATAAGTGTGAAAAAATGCTGGTTGCTCTGTTTGAATCTCTGGACTATTTTGACCAAACACCATTGTAAAGGTGCTTAAATCCACCGAGGGTACTGGTCAACATATAAATGATGGACAGGAGGACCATTAGATGGTTGCAAACTGTGTTGCTAAAAAGAGGTGCCAACATGCTCATCAAAACCCTGATGCTCTGGTGTTGTGTCACCTCTTGGATTACTGCTGAAGATCTGTGCGTGAGTGACTGTAAGATGACATGACACAGCAAAGAAGCTTAGGCAGAGATTATGTCTCATATTCACACATATAAAGATTATTTCCAGATATTCAGAGACATATTATCTCCAGGTACTGGCAGATCAACGCCCCCCCCTGAAAAAAAAAAAAGTTTGAAACATTTACTTTTTCACTTCACAAATCAAATCTGAGATGTTGCACAGGCCACCATGCAACCCAACACTTTTACTAATAGAAATGCTGAATTCCTCCCTGCTCACCAATTATCATCTGTTAAAGAGAAGAACATCAGCAAACTGCCTTGTGATGTAAACAGTCATAATTCATACAGTCTGTAGATGTGGTGAGATGTTTAGAAGTATTACAGAACAAATTTTAAACCCTAAAATGTTGAAATGAAATGAAGTACTAAATATTTTTAGTACAAGTTAAAAAAAAAAAGTTAGCTTCCACAGCAGTCATTCTGTTTACCCAAACATCAGGGTGATCTATGTTGACAGAGTGCTGATTACGATACTGATGAGACCAGTGAGACTACATTATGAATCATGGAATCTTTCACTTTGCCTAAATTCTGCTCTGAGTTTCACCATGCATATTGAAGACTGTTTGAAGAGGCACTCATTAAGACTGTCAAGTGTACACAACTGCGTGAACACACGCTGGATAAAGGCTTTGGATTTGGACGTTTACTGAGGATTTTCTACATGTTAAGCCAAATTTCTGTAAAATTGAGATTAAAGTGCATGCTGAAGAATGAATTTTAATCATGAGTATATTTTACATATTTGTTAATTATTTGGATCCTCGTCAGCTGTCACCAGAGCAACAGCATGTGACAGTACTTTTTAATTGAAAAATGGTGTGAAGAGTAAGGTGGAGTTTTACACACACACACATGCACACACACACGCACTCACAGTGAATACCTTCACGATGTGGGTGATGGTTGTGGTTTCAGGGGGATTACATACTGGACTGTTTTTTGGCCAGGTGCAGTGATGTCTGGTTGCTTGGCAACCTCATGGTGATGACAAGAGTCTTGGGACGACGCGTGTCCCCTAACCAACATACACTCAGTTGATTTATTAGGTACACCCAGCTAAAACTAATGCAGTCAAATTCAACAGTCCTGATGATTTATAATGTTCAGTTAGTGCTGAAACTGTTTCAGAAAGGTATTAGACTGCATTAGTATAAGCTAGATGTACCTATTAGACAACCAGCCGAGTGCATACTCTAGCACCCAGCCCCCCATGAAAGTAAAACTTCAATTTTTGTTCAATAGGTGCTGGTGGGTGGATTTTGTTACCTTTGGACAGAGCCAGGCTGTTTCCCTCTGTTCCCAGTCTTCATGCTAAGCTAACTAGCTGCTGAGTGCAGCTTCATATTTAGTGTTGTTTTAATTGCTGTGTCTTTGACAAGAGGCAAATGTCAAGTTACTACAACACAACCTTACAACCAATTACCAATATAACTTTTTCAAAAGGTGACTGCACCACAACGCAACATGCAACGATAGCAGAAGTCTTTCCTCCTGCAGTACTACTATGATATAATGGTGTGTTCAGGAGACAATTCCACATTTACAGTAAAAATTACACGATAACCTACCTGGCTGCTAGGTAATTGATTTGTAATTGATCTAGTTGGCGGCTACTTGTGGAAAACACAAAGGCCTCCTCTTGTTCTCTCCTACACTGTTCTCCTCATGTGGCTCTGCTTTGCATCTTTGTCTCATTTTCTCTCCCAGTTTTGCTTAATTCTCCCTCTTCTTTCTCTCTCTTCCTTTCCAATCTTAATGCCCTTTTCTCTCAGTCCAAGTTTCAGCATGCTAACAAGTGGGAGGGTAGAGAAAGATTAAAAGGTGATTAAGACAACATTGGAGGTAGTTTCTACCTACTGGGCCCCCTGCTGTGTTATAAAAGCTGGCCCTTCTTGTCTCCTCCTTTCTTCTCTGGTGCTTTTTTCTTTCTTCTCATCTCCTTTGTTGCTGTCTGTCTTCCTCTCTTCTCTTTTTTTCCTCATTTCCTTTTATCTCTCCTTCCCTTCAGTCCCTCTTTTCATTTAGTCTCATTTCCTCTCTTCTCGTCGCCTCCTGTCGCCTGCTTTTCCTTGATCTCTTCCTTTTTTTCTTTTCTCCTCTCCTCTCCTTTATGCTACCTCTCTCATGGTTACCAAAAAATGAGGAGGCACAGCTTGTGTACACCTCAGCATGCTGGGCTGCTGTTGCTGCTGCTCCTTACTTTTGTCTGAACCTTGTGAATGCTGGAAATAATGTAAAGGTTGACGTAAGGTGATGTGTGCTCAACTAGAGTCTTTGCAAGCAGAACACACTGTACAGAAAAAAACAGACAGAGATGTTTGATTTCAAGCCAGTAATCACTGTTGTCTTGGGCAGCGCTGAGCCCTTGACACTGTGATGGCACATGTCCAGGACAGTGTTGAAGGGGGAAATGTTGAAACTGACTGCCCGATACTCGTGTGTGTATTTGTGATGTTGAGTACTAAACTGTAATCCAGGTACACATCTGCAAATGGCTGGGTTTTAGTGCTGAAATGACAGATTAAATCGACAGAGAATAAATTGACAACCGTTTTGATAAATAATTTATCATTTCAGTCATTTATCAAGTAAAATTGCTTGTTTCAACCTCTTACATGAGAGGATTTGATGCTTTTCATTGATTTAATCCATTTTAAATTGAACATCTTTGGTTTTTAAATTGTTGTTTGAAACTGTGATAGGTATTTTTCTGGCATCTTATAGACTATATGATTACTCAATTAATCAAAAAGAAGTTAAACCTTAAATGGTTTGGAAATGATCATTAGTTGAAGCCAGACTTTGAAACATTAGAGTGAAACAGTGGTTCTTTCGATGAACAGTGAATAAAGAAAGCTGCAGAGAAGACTGACTGACACACTCAGCGAGATGATGGGAAAAGATTATGGGTGAAAAGAGAATAAGGTCCTGAGAGAGACAGATATGTGAATGCAAACACTGAACAACTTATCTCCAAGCAAAACAGAGATAGAGACAGAAAGACAGACAGTGGAAGGGAGACAGAATCAGATAGGTGGAAAAAAAAAAGGCGAGACAGACCCAGATGAGAGCAGGCAGAGCAATATAGAACAGTTTATAGAAGACGGGAATTTAAGAGGGCGTGAGATAAATGAAGAGAGCGAGAACTAATCATTGAGGCATGATGTTAATGTGTCCTGTGTTTACAGTGGTGTTTAGGGGTGTGCTTGCGTTTGTACATGTGTGTTAGTGCATGTGTGTGCATGTATATTTTTAGCTGTGATGATGAAGCTCAGTGCATCTGGTACCCCTAGCCCCAGGGAGGTCAGAACACACACACACACACACACACACACACACACACACACACACACACACACACACACACACACACACACACACACACACACACACACACAGTCTTACTTATTTCTCTCACTTTCAGTCTCACACATTTGTCTGTCCCAAACACACACATGCACACACCCACTGTGTAGCCTACGTATACACAACACACTTAGATTAATATAATCACACATGCGCAAACAATACAATCACTTGCACATGCATGACCACTCACTTGTGTTCACATAATGCACATGCTCACACACACACGCACTCTAAAGGTGGAGAACCATCTCTCTTTTTATTTTATTTTTGTTGGTGGCCTTTTCATCCTTTCCTCTTTTGTTCTGTCATCCACTGTTGCTTTCTCTCTCTTCCTGAGAAAAGACGTAAAGGAATACACTAAAAACTTTCAGAGGTTGGCCTCAAGGTCACCTTCACTGTTCAGTGCATCATGATTTGATCCTGGGTAGATCAGAAGATTCTCTTCACTACTGTAGCATACTCTTTGTTGAGAGATAGTTGGTGAGTAAATTATATTTAATATGCTTGAGATGGCATTAATTCAATTTTGGCAGTGTTGTATAACCAGCCAAACCCCCCCACCCCCTCCCCCCCAAAAAACACAAGTGGACCTGACTGCAGTCGTCAAAGCTGAATGTGACAGGCTGCATCGACACGTGTCGCAAACCTCTAAATGTATCCCAGCTTAAAATGCAATGTTCTCATAATTAAAAAATAATAATCTTCATATTCACCACAAAACGGTCCAGATAGCATTAGATGGCAGATAGCAGTTGAGTAGCTGAATATTTTCCAATTTACTTTGGTACAGTCATTTTGGCACCAGCATCAAACACCCCTGCTTTAAGGAATGATAAGTTTAAGCACTTTAAAAAGGGTAATTTATGGAGAAGTGTTAAAGCACCACAGTATATCAAGGAACAGGAAAGATGAACATTTGGACGAGGGTTTTTCTCTAAAAACTTCAGTGTATTGATGTCAAATGCACTTGCAAAGCAGAAAGACTTTGTCACACACAAATATATGACACCACAGACTCTCCTCTGTGAATCTGTGCAGTAGTAGTTTATCTGCTACGGCATATTGCCATAAACCCACACATTATACAGCTTATATCTGTCATGCATCCTAGAATGCTTCCTTCTTTTTCCTCTCTTCTTCTGCCCTTCTGCCTCTTGTTGTTCTCCTCTCCCTCCGTTTCTCTCAGTTTTGGCTGTTAGCATTGTCCCAAAGGGGGCACTGAGTGAGAGCTGGGGAAGAGGTGGTGGTGGTGGTGGTGGTGGTGGTGGGTGTTAGTGTAAAAAGCAAACCGTCCCTGAGTGGTCCACATAGACACACACTCTCACTCACACTTACACACATACATACACATTTGCTGATTACACTCCTTTCCCATTGTGCTGCAGGGTCACTTGGCGTTTGAATGGAGCACTGCGTGACCTTCACATCACAGCTCTCTAAAGTTACAATGGCACCTCAAGGTGGTGAACTTTTTGTAAGGAACCCAAAATAGAGTAAAGTAGAAATGTATTTTTAAGCAGGATGCCCATACATTGTTTATGTCTGTGACTGTGAGGAATAAACTGTTATACAGCCACTTAAATAAACCACATGTAGTCTACTACAAATACCTAAAACACTATATACTCTAACAATGATCTCTAATTACTGAGGTACAGTAATAAATCAACACTAATCACCTGTAAACTCATCACATCACGAGACAGGGCTCAGAGTTTACAGATGATTAATGGTTTAAACCTTTTACATATTAATACAATGCACATGACCTGATCTTTAACGCTTCTGCATCCATCCGTGCATCTAACCATCCATCCACCAAGCAGTGTGGGTTTATCAGACACACAAGCAGGAATCATTCAAAACAACCTTCTTTTGGGCTTCAGTCACCAACTTTTATTTTCACAATTGGTTGTGAAGCCAACAAACCACCTACAGACTGTGGTTTGGCAATGTTAGCTCATTAAACTCTCCGTTCTGTGGCACAAAATTAACTCTGTGGGGCTGATAGCTCTGCTTCACGCAACCAACTCAAAATGCCAGTTAGTATCCATCTGTCCCCTCTGCTCACCTATCTTTCCACTTGCACTTGTCCATTCCTCTTCAGCTGTCCATCACATCTCTAGTCCATTAATAATTTCTCTTTAGTTTACTATTTTTCTTATCTCTATTAGTTCTTGTGAGTGCTTGTAAAAGAGTGTAGCTGTTTGTGTGTGTGTTTAACCAGCATATTTTCACCTATATTCACCTTTGTTTAATGGTTTTATACTGGAGTGTGCTTAATGGAATAAAAGCACTCTTAGGGCTGAGTCTTGGTAAGTGCAGGAAAAACTTAAAGGAAATACAGTTGATACTAAAGCCCCAGGTGGCATACAGTAGTAGCTAGTAGAGATACACACCACTAAATTAGTGTGTATTTCATTCACACTCATCAGTTTCTAAAATTTAATTCAGCAGATTTTCCATATCCGCCCTAACATTTTCACACCTCATCCTGAGCTCTCAAAAAGTGCTACCACATTTGTTTAAGCAAATCTTAATTACTATAATGTTTTGGCAGAGATCCTGTGTAAGGCAGTAATAAAGCAGCTTTGGATTAAAATAATGAAAACACAACTGGAAAGCATAATAAATGGATGTGAACAGTGCTGGTGGCTAAATGTTGTGCATCTGGTAATTCAGTGTGTATTTTATCCTACATGTCTGTGCATAGTGTCAACAAGTTAGTTGTTTTTTTTTTTCTTCTGTGAGTGTGTGTGCATGCATAAGTGTATAATATATAATATAATTTGATGAATCTATACACTTTAAACTCACGTTCAGTTACACGAGTGTGTGTGTGAGTGAGAGAGTGTGTTTATCCCAACGTTTACTTGCAGTTTTTCTTTGCTTATATCTGTATTGCTTCACGTCTGTGAGTGCCTGTGTGTTCATGTTTGTCAGTCTGTCTGTTTGGATGGATGTCTCAGCTGGCATAGCAGAGCAACATCACAGATGAGTCAGACAGGGATGAGCTCCTTTTGACAGAGGGAGAGGGATGGGGGGGGAAGAGGGAGAGAAATTGCCGAACAGGATGCTGCCCTAAAAAGGCAATCATCAGTGATTTTTCAATTTTTGTGTGTTTTTTGAAAGGCAGTAAGGAGTTCTGAGGTGTCATTAACAAACAAAGTATACCCCTCAATGATAATAAGGGTATACTATCCACTATACTTCTTCAGGCAGTACAGACTTTGAAGTCGTTTTCATTACGCACACATTTCTAGCAGCCATAGAAATCCCACTTCTTGCTGCATGCTTACTCAACTCCTGCTGCACTTTGGCTTCGTCCCTCAGAGATTGTACTTGGAAAAGTAATTTTGCTTCTTCACAGTTGTCAGAAGTTATAAAAAAATATCTGGGTAACTAGTTCACTGAAAGATACAAGGGTTTCTTTTTTTTTTAAAAACCAACTTTCTTATGCAGCCTAATGCTTAAAAACAGTCTCGTCTACTGCACTAATGGAGGACAGACACTGGATAAATGCAAGGGACCGCTACAGTAAACAGCACTTCAAGTCAAGGATTTAGAATTCGCTTGCTAAGGTCAAATCTTTGCCTCAGTTCTATATTTAGCAGTCTTCAATTTAAGTGCTGGTTATTATGCAACTGAAAATAACAAAACAAAATGTAACAAAAAAATAAAATATGGAAAATGCTTGAGAATGAAGGGCGAAAAAGCTTTGTCCTGTTTACTGAGCTCACAGGGGAATCCATACACAAACCCTCCCGCATATAAGCACGCATATTGAGTCCAATTTTCCCAAATACACATGTGATTTCTCTCTGTGAGCTCCACCCTTCTGATCCCACAGTGCCTCTTCCCCAGAGATACATGACATCAGCTCTGGGAGGAGTGCCGGGTACCAATCTGGACCTCATATGGTGTGTGTGTGTGTGTGTGTGTGAGGGTGAAAGTGGGAAGGTATCTGGACAGTGACAGGGAGAAAGGGGTGGCTCAGAGCCAGCTTTGCCCATAACAGTGTACCTCTTGGGAGGGAAGTCTGTCCTCATATTCTCAATGGAGGAATAGATGGAGCTCCAGATAAAAACAACAAAGGTGCTATGATAACTTTGGTGGCATCCCAACAATTGCATCTCATACCATATACACAAACACATACACGTCCAGAGGTAGTAGAAATACTTTCGTCTTTTTGCTGGCCGAACAACGCTGCACTTGGGCTTTGTGCCCGAGAGGTTCAGAAAAAATCCCTGGATGTTTAGAAGTAATAGAATTATGTTTCTATCATACTAATGGACAGGATACATACACAAATGGTGATTGCAGTGACTAACACAGAGGCCCAAATACACAGTGTGTATGCCAAAGGTGCAGATGCAGACAATGTTTGCACTATTTGTAATAGTTCTAGCGGATGAAAGTATATTTTCTCAAAGCTGACTCTAAGTAGAAACTTTTCACAAGTTTAAATGAATCAAATATCTCTGAGTCTCACTGAAGTAATTTGATGATGATTTATGCTGGTGAAGGTTTGATCAATCACTCAACGATGACTGGTTCTGAGGGCTAGGCCTGCTAAGCGTCTGCTGAAAATGAGACCTTCACTCACACTAGCTAGTGAATGTGAATCATGTGTGCTCTGTACCATCCTCACCCAACCCCCAAAACCAAAGCCTTTGCACTGCAAACTGTGCTTCTATTAGTCAGCCAACTCACATAAATGTTTATCGCTATGAATATATGGTACAGAAGTACGCTTAATCTTTGGCTTCTATCTCTGACCCCGTCAGTGCTTGCAGGATACACTTGACTGTAACAAATTTCCCCTCCTCAGAAACGTAGAATCTGAGGCTTCAGGTGGTTCTGGGGTAGAAGTGGACCTGATTTAAATGCTAAGTGAGCAGCAGTGGTGAAAATTAAAGAGATATTTGCAGTGAGGAATGAAGCGACGGTCCTGGCATACCCGAGAGTGAGCAGAGCATTTTGACAGCCTAAGTAGACTTCCAAATTGTAAAGGGTGCAATATTGGAATGCACTGTATCGCATGTGAATATACAGTAGCTGTGGGGCTACAGACGTCTATCTGAACTGGCTTGCAGGCTTCACAACATTTGTGTTTTGCTAAAACTTATTTCTCATTTCACATGACACATGATGCAGTTTTGCAGTGATGATTATTTCACAGTATTTCATATGACGTTGACGTATGTTTGCTTTATGAATTCAAGGTGAGTTGAACTGCTGATCAAGATGCTTAATTTACCAAGAGTAGCAGTGCAGCTGCTTAGAGGCTAAAACAGTCAACTGTGGTGTATGATGTGAATGTTTACTGAAGACGTGCATTGCAGTCAAAGCTTCCCAGATAATGAAAGGTGCAAAAAACATTATTATTCCTTTAAAGAAAACGAAAAAAAAAAACCATAACCTTTTTTTAGTCTAGTTTTTAGCTACTTTAGTGCATCTGGACAGGAAGTGGATATAGGCTAGACACTAGGCTAAACACTAGAAATGCATATATGTATGTTTTTTTTTTATTAATCGATGAGGTGGATTGACGCTGTGCATGCGTTTTTATGTGCCGTGCTGAAGATGTGCCATAATTGGATGGAGTGTTTGATTCATGGTGGCTAGATGTTTCAGAGGAACTCCCTTTCATCTTTTCATCACTCATCTAGCACATCTCTCGTCTTTTATTTTCTCTGTCATTCTTTTTGTTTTCTCTCACTTTGTTTTCCCCTCGCCCCCCCCCCCCCCCCCCCCCCCCATCCCCTTCACTCTCCCCCATCTGCCTCCTCTCTCTGTCAATGGTGCTCTCTCTCTCCCCTTCTTCTCCCCCTCATTCTTTCCTCATTCCCCCTCTCTGTTTGCAGCTTGCCTATCTGCATGTCTGTGTTTTGGCTGTGTGGGCGCGATTCTGTCAAAACCTGCTGTGTGTGTGTGTGTGTGTGTGTGCATGCCTCAACAAATGTGTCAGGGTGTGTTTGCTTTACTTGTGCATTTGTGTGTTTGTTGGTTGTGTGTGCCTGAGTTGTGGTGATCTGTGTGTGTGTATTTGCGTGTTGGTGATGTGTGTGTTCTCTGTAAGTATGTCAGCATGCATTTGTTCTCAGGTTGTGTTTGTGTGCTGGTGTGTGTGTGTCAATTCAGTGTGTTCCTATATGTGTGCTTGAACAATGGGTGTGTGTTCCTTGTGTGTATTTTCCAGTGTGTAAATGTTTTTGCATTGTGTGTGTGTGTGTGTGTGTGTGTACACTTCCTCCCTTTTCAGTTTCCCTGGCCTGTCAGGCTTGAATAAAAAAAAAAAAAATAAATAAATAAATAAATAAACTGCTTTTTCTTTCCTTTGGATGAGAGAGAGAAAAAAGGAGAAGAAAAAAGTCACTTGTTTGATCGATTCCTATCCCAAAGCTCAGTTTTGATTTTACCACGCCTAATCAATGCATCCTTACATGCGTGTACGCACTCATATGCACGCACCACACATACACAAAGAAAACAGCTTTGAGATTTTCTTAGCTGCAGGTTCAGCTTTTCAAACAGAGACGAGTCAAGAATGTGGCGTCAAGTGCCTCTCACTCCGCTCCCAACTGTTTCCTCCTCCTCGCCGTGGTGGAAAACTTTCTAAGAAGCACTTTTCATTTGCCATAAGAGTGCTTTGCTCTTGTGAGAAGGCTTTGTGAGAAGTTATTTTATTATATATATTTATGCATTTTTCAAGAGGATGTCTCTTGTATTTTAAAGTTACACTCTCTTAAACTTTATAGGGCCCCTGAAAATGAATAGATGACCACTTAAACTGCCTTGTTGCTTGTGCGAATGTGCAGAATGAGCACAACAGTTCTACATCACACAGTTTGGGTTTTACTTGCTTTTTCATTTCACCAGCTTTTTAAAATTTTAGTGAGTAGACAGGGCCGATAATCGCCCCGGTAAAAACTCATTTAGATTTGTGTGTGTTTCCATGTGTGTGTGTGTGTGACATTGGTCCCTTGTATGTAAACCCTGAGTTGTCATGAAACGGGTAGCCAGAACAGAGTCGGCACACTTGATGCTGACTGCCCTCAGTAAGTATATTCTAACCAAACGCGCCCATTTGTTTCTGTCTGCTCTTGAAAAATCTGTGACAGTCATGTACTGCTCGCAGCTGCCATCTTTAATAAGGGCTGTAGTTGTTCATACGTATCTGCCTGTCAGTATCACTCAGGGTAGGTGCATACGTGCTTTAAGCATACCAAATATAACATCCGATTCTTAGCTAACTTTCATTTATGTAGATATTTATTTATTTATACATTTTTTTGTGTTTGAAAATTTATAAAAAAAAAAAAAAATTGGGGTATGCCTTTACTCTGATAGGGACAGGGAAGACAGACAGGAAATGTGGGGAAAGAGAGTAGGGGAATGAACCGGGGAACCAGGGGCTCTCGGGTCTCCCCGTTAGCTGATAAAGATTAGTTTTTCCGTGCCCTGGTCCTTATGTCAGTGTATGTCAACATAAGGGAATGGTACTTTGTGAACATTGCCATGGCAACTGAGTTTATGCAGAGCGGGGTATAGTAAGTGGGATAAGACTTGTGTATGCCTCAGCATGAGTCTATAGGTAGAGATTCAGCTGTTGCAGAAGTCCACAAGCATCGGGAGAAATCTAGCTTTTTCTCTTTTTTAAGCTCATGGAACATTCAAGAAAGCATGTGGTACAGTAGCTACTCTCCTGAGACACACTCAGAAATGATACATACTAAGGTTGTTCTATATTTAAGGAAAATTTGTCCATAGCCATAATATAGCCCTGGCATATGTCAGTCTCTCTTACTTTCTCTGAGGGACAGAAGCATTTCCAACTGCAACCAGAGCTAGAAAATGATGTTGCAAGGGGACATTATTAAACACCTAAAAATCTTGTAAACTGTTTATCAACTTAGCATTTCTCTGCCCTTAAAATCATTTAATCGCGCTGTCATGCCATTGTTGAAGAGTCCAGTGATTTCTCTTAACACTATGCTTGCTTGCTTACGAGTGTGTGTTGTCCTTCAGCGTAAAAATTGCAGTAGCTGTGTTTATTAGAAACATCTTGCAATAAAATGCAGCTGTCCAGTACAACACTGACACAACATGGAAACACTTGAACTTGTCTAAACCATTTCACGTTAAGTAGTATTTATTAGAGAGCTGTGTGTTGTGTTACAGTGTATAGATGTGTGTTTTTCTGTCTGATTTTCTTTTTGTTTCTTACTCGTTTAACGCAACATTAGAATTAAATTTGCTTAATTCAAACAAAATTTAAAACCTTGCATGAAAGTTTTAAAGTAATAATAATAATAATGATAATCATTTTAGTACAAAACCACAAACCTTTTTTGTTGCAGTCAAGCTTCCTCAGTAAAAATTTATTATTTGAACATGCATAACAGCATCTTGCATAATGCTGCATAATGCTTCACACATTTGGTTAGAAAAGTTGAAGACAGCAGGGACTGACACAGGAGAGAAGCTGTGGAGGAATGTGATTTTAGTCCAGTGAGGATAGTGACGCATGGGACTTCAGTTACTATCTTTAGTCACAGAAGTCCCATTTTTAACAGTGTGCAGGTTGAACAGCTGCTACACCTTGACCACATCCTGAAGAGAGGTTGTTTGGAAAGCTCAGGTTGTGCTCTCTTTCAGCAGCTACAAAAAAAGATGTCTGATAACTAGTGAAGGACGTTTAGTTTAGTGCTAGCTTATTTAATTCTGCTCTATAAAGGCCAAGTTGTCTAGAGTGGAGGATAGATGCATTAGTCTACTTTTGCAAAGGTTAGTGCTGTACAATTATAGCAGAGCAATGCATGCAGTATGTCCTGAAATTATAATTACTTAGCTCTCCACCTCTCTTCTCCTCTCCTGGCAGAACAAGTGGCCGAGCTCTCACATTAAAGCAGGCAGTGAGAGGATGCATTTCGCAAACAACAAACCTTGCGACCTTCTCTCCACCTCTCACCGTGCCTTCCTCTGTCACTACACCATTCAAGCTCTCATTCGTCCTTTTCCTTTTCCGCTCTCATCTGGCTCTCATCCCCTCTATCGGTCCCGCTCTCTGCCACTTTTTCTGTTCTCTGATAATGTCACTTAAGCTCTCATCCTTCCTTCATCTTCCCTGTCCTTGTTTGAAGTTGTCATCCCTCTTTCACTCATCTCTCTCAGTCGTCACTCATCTCGTCCATGAATATCCATCTATCCCAGATGTTTATTGAATGGGTCTGTTCCCAGAAAAGAAAATTAAAAAAACTTTAAGTATATTTCTCATAACTTTAATGACCCCAAGACAATTTAAAATAAACCTTACGGCAGGACATTGCTACTGAGAGCTAACCATTTTTAAGAAGACCTAAGAGAACTTAAAATACACAGAAATTGTGTTTACACAATCCAGACAGTCCATTCTCTCTTACAATATGATAAAGACATAACAAAAAGTTGTGGCGGTGTCCTATATTAGATAACAGAACATAAAGAGAAACAGATAGAAAAACAGAGGCGGGATGAGGTAAAACTTGATGGAATGAGATGGAGAAAATCAGATGAAACAGAAAACCCTGTTCACTCTTTCTCTGTAAATCTCTGAGATAATTGTGCTCAGACCTATTAGCATACTCAAATCTGACTTTGTAACACAAGAGCCAGGGTTTAAAGACAGAGGAGGAGACGGAGAGGTGGCACGGGGAAGATGGCGAGAGATTAGAGAAAAAATGACAAAGATGGAATGACAGAGAGGCAGAAAATGGTGGGAGTAAGAAGAGAGACCTGAAAAGGAATATTAATTGTGAGATTAAGAAAAAAAAAAGAAAACATGGAGGAAAAAAAGGACGACATGCTTCTGTGATAAGTGGAATTCAGCAGGTGAAGAGGAGACAGATAGTTGAAGAGGAAGGGGCAGAATAAAAGACGTGACATGAAGAAATGGGATCAGATCCAATTGAGAATGAGTGTGGATTTGTAAATTCAAGGAACTGATTCAGATGGACCAAGGAATGCTGAGCTGATGGTTTTCACTCAGAGAAGGATGGGGGAGGTGAGTTGGTTGGGAGTAAAAGACAGAGAAAATGAAAAGGGTGAAAGGGGAAGAATGAGAGTTGGTTTCTGGAAGCGGACACAGTGAGAGGGGAAGAGTGGATATGGAAAGAAAGCTGAAAGAGATGGATGGCATGCTGAGAGGGGCAAAATAGAAAAGAAGAACAAGTAGGGAGGAAGTTACAAACAAAAGAAACCCCTTGCCCCACAGCTTTCTCACGTCAGATTGAGAGTGGACGTGTTCAACAATTCCTGCAACTTTTTGAAACCTACGTACACTTCACTCAGGGTTCGGTTGTGTAACTGAGAGGGAAAGCAACTCTTTATTTTTAACACAACTACTTCTGCCATGTTTAATGTGTACAACTCGAGTGCAACAAGAATGCCTGCAAGGAGAGACTACCCAACAGTGTGCACCGTTACCCCCATTTGAAGGATTCTTTGAATCTTGTCCCTCTCTACGACAGCAAGCTTTTCAGCCCAACTTTGAATAAAGCTTTTTGGAGTAGCTACAAACACAATTCTTCGTACAAACTATTTTGTTTCACACAAACACCAGCCTTTAAGAGCAATAAAAAAAAGAGAAACAATAGGGAAAAGATTTGGGGAGAGAGGGAGGGATGGAGGGAGAAATCAGACAGATTGAAAGAGAAAAGCGAAGGAGCAATATGGGAGAAGAGTAAAAAGTTTAAAAGAAAGAAATATTGAAAGCAGATAGATATGAATGAAGATTTTCTGCAGTCAAGGCACACGCCTGATATTCGTCCAAAAGTAAAAACATTCTCTTTCAGATCAAGTTGAATAAACTTTTGATAGAACAGCTACTTTTAAAGATGGATCAAGAAGCTGGTTGTTGCTGTACTATTCTTTAGTAAGGAAAATCAATATATAGTTTACGGCACATAAGCAGCTACCTTTCCTGCTGTGAGACTGTAATTTCAGTGGCACTCCTCTTGTCTCTTTTATGAAAGTTCTCTGTGTCTCACCGCTGAATACAGAGGGGATTGGAGCTCTGTCTGTGATACCTATGCAAACCTGGCTAGTTAATACGAAAAGGGCTTTGACTGTCAGATTGTCATTTCATGACTCCCTTAGACAAACTCCTGCTTTCCAATGCTTTCAAACTGTGTCAACAGCTCTTCTAAAGGGGCGTGTTTGAGGGTGTTAATTCTTCTTTTCCTTTCTGCCCCATTTTAGATGCAGCTTTATGATTTTCCACTGCCAGGAACTTTTAAAAATAACATAAGATGAAGCCCTTGCAGTAACAGACAAAAGAGGAAACAAGGAATTAATTCATGAAACTAGCATAAATGACAGATGGGAAGCAGGAGTGAAGTACCATAATTTACAAAGATTACGGATGTGTTACTGGCGCAACTTGATTATGTAATCTTGTTACACACTACATTTATATTTGCATGAAAGTAGTTCATGAAAAAGACAGCACGGATTCACACTTTCTTATGCCACCTGTTTGAAATGTTAAAATTTTTGCACCCTATTCGATGGCAAAATGACAAAACCCAGCAGAGAAGTGAGAGACAGAGAGAAAGAGAGGCAGTAACAGAGAGGTGATGTGGGAGGTATATCTGACTAAATGTACTCTGCAGAAAAAGAGAGTTCCATCAAGAAAAAGGAGAGGGAATAGAGAAACTGATTAAACCCATCAGAGAGAGAAAGAAAGACAGCGTGACAAGGAGTCTGTCTGAGAAATACAAGAAGCTGATACAAGAACATGGTGAGAAAGAGACCACTTACATTGATCTGGACAGAAAAAAAAATGAGAGACAGACAAGTTGGGGGAAAAAAGCCAATGCAATGTGTGGAAGATATGGACAAGGTGATCATTCAAGCATCACCCTAGACATTATTGGATAACCGGATTTTTTAACAAGTAATAAGGCAGCTGAACCTAGAGAGAAATGGAGCAGAGAGGCCAACAGAGAGATTTTCACGCTTGGCTTCAGGCTGGCCATTAAAAAGGTCCATGTAAAATGATGCAGGCAAGGCAAGGGGGTTTTCTCTTAAGCCACAGTGAATGGTAAACAGTAGCAGTCAAACAACACATAGCAAATATAATGATGGTAAAACTGCAAAAGTATAGTCACACAGTACACCAGCTGCATTTTTCTTCTCACTGGTATATATTCATGAAGTGACATTTTTTTAGACAGATGCTATCTCTCCCAGAAAGAGAGTTAATTTCTTGGATTAGACTTGGAAGTAGTGAAAATGTGCACAAGTCGTACGTTTTAATTGCCAATGTCCAACAACATTGCTTACATTTCAAATGTAGTGAAAGTGTCACCAAGTTAGCTACAGTTCATGTTGAATTGTTTCAGAGGAGTGAAAATTCATTCTTGACCTTGGAAACTGCATTTGACAAAACACTGTCACCACAATCTGCTCCATTCAGCAGCTGTTGGGGAGCTTTTGATCATTCGAGCACTCGATCTCCCTCAGCAGATGGAGTTGCCCTGTTGTCATGGAATTGTAGACATTTGAATTTCCATTCCTTTGACCATTTTTTTTTAAAGCCATGTTGACTTAAAAGTTGAGACCAAAAGTTTATTCTTGACAGCTGGCAAAAAAATGACACCACAAGTTCCATTCGGTATTGTACTATAGTTTTGTACTATAGTTTCTGATGCCTTCAGATGATTTACATGAGAAGTTCTATGTGAACAACTTCCTGTAGCATTTGAATTTGAGTTTTTCACTCAGAAGACCACATGCAAGAGACAGCATGTTTGGATACAGTAGATTGTTATGATTTAGTTGTTTGACTCTAATTAAATCTTTGATCAGACCAGCTGAAACGGTACTGACATTGGTGTACATTACGTCTGACTGGTGGAGCTGACTTCAGGCTGATACTGCATTACCTCTGATTGACAGGATTGACTATAAGCTTGAGGCAAGTGTAGGATGTAATCTGCGTAGACGACTACAGGCTCTCGATTCACTCCGCTCCCAATTATTGCACCCACAATGATGCAGCATGGATGAATAGAGTGGAATGCGATATAGAGAAAGCAGTAATAAAGAGTGTCCTCAGGCTATGCTTCAGGAACAAATAACAGGCTACATGTGTTTCGTTTAAGACACTGATCAAGCATATGTTGCAATGACTCAGCGATAATTTGTCTTTTGTCAAATATCTGAAACCTCTCCCCTCTTGCTTCTTCTTACAGTGTGATAGTTGTTGTTGTTACACTTTATGGGCCAGTGTCCATTGTGTCCCTGGTTGCGGTGCGTTAATCAGCTTATTTGCTGCTATCCAAAAGGGATACAGCAGGCCTTTTGTCCAGGAACACAGCGCTGGGAAATACACTTTAGATCTCTCATTCTGCCTCAACCACTCTTTACTTCTCTCTCTCAAGTTCAAGTTCTCTCATCTCATCTCTCTTGCCATTGCCATGTTTTGCTTTTCCATCTTTTCCTCTCCTTTCTGCTCCTCCTCTAAACAAGGACAGAAGCAGCAGCCGGCGAATAGATGAACAAAGCAGACAGATGAAGGGCAGTGATAGAAAAGAGAGGGGGAGGATAAAAGAGCATATAGAGCAGGAGACTAAGAGAGGTAACCCGTAAATTAAAGTAGATAAAGAAATAGTGTGAATGGACTACAGAGGAAGAGACAATAATAGGGAAATAGAAGAAAACAGGGGAGCAGAGTTAAGAGGTAGAAATAACAAGTGGTAAAAAAGTGCGATGGAAGGGTAAAGAGAGGGTAAGCTTCCAGTGTGTGTGTCTGTGCATGTATGTGTGTGTGTGTGTGTGTGTGTGTATTGGCTATAAATAGATCCAGCTGAGAAATGTGATGAAGTTAACATAGCTACAAGAGTGAAGAGAGTGTGTGAGCGTGAAGATGGTGAGTGATGGTATCCATGTGAGTCAGTGGGCTCACTGTATTTGTCTATAAGTGTGCACGTCACTGTCTGCGAGTGAGTGTGTGTGTGTGTGTGTGTGTGTGTGTGTGTGTGTGTAAAGGGTGCACAGAGAGATGAGAAGGCTTTAAAAGCCATATTAGCGAGTGCCTTGAAAGCCAAGTGGCAGCTTTTATACTCCTTCATAACCCCACACACACAGACACACACACAGACACACACACACACACATAGACACACACAATCCAGACACTCATACACATTAAGCACGTTAGTCAGCTTTAATCACACAGCATGATAGTGTGTGTGCTTCCGCAAGGCCGCTTAATGTTGATAATAACGTACTCTTCCACAGTAATAGATCTGTCATTCAGCACAATTAAAGGAACACACACACACACTTGCATGCATACACTTTTGAATAACTTTCTCTGTCTGAATCTCCCCGTAATACACACACACACAAACACCCATACACAGTAGAAAGCCACATCAAAGCGCCATTATCAAGTCATCACGTATCCAAATGTGAGTGTGTTTGCAGCGCTGTCACATTTCCTTTAATTGGCATAGTCAAATTACACACACTGACACAAGCGCACACTCATACGCACATTTCCCTTTTGAATTGTGAAAATGTAATGCTTGTATTAAGGATTAGGTCACAAGCTGTCACATTTCCTCCCCAGTTATAATTAAGGGTTATGTAATACAATACTCCCAGACACACTGCTAGGCTCACACACTCACAAACGCATGCACATAGAGGTACACGCGACCACACTTACTTTCACACACATCCATGCACGTTAGGCACACATCCTCGTCGAAATGTAGAAACACACACATGCACATGTTGAATAGAGAGAGCGGATGTAATGCACGCTGCCTCTGGGCAAGAGAGGCTTGTGAATTATTGAGACGACGCCCTGAAACAAGTGATCACACACAGCCTTGCACACAAACAAAACACACACACATATATTGTATTAGTATTGGATGTGCTTCCTGGCCTTTTAACACTAGTAAAACAAGCCTTCAGGTAGCAGGAAAAGCAGACAGCTGAAGAGGCTGGAATTTCACATGCACTCATTTACTGTATGAATAACACCATCTATATGACACGGGGCGTAGAATTGGGAAATCAGCAAGTATAATCCATTAACAAGGGAGGCTTTCTACTTAACAATGGCACTGAGAGGAGGAATGTTCCATAAAGGTACAGCTCATAATTCTACACATGCATCACACACACAAGCGTGCTTGAGCATAAACACTCACTTGTTACGCTGGTCAAAACAGTCCAGCACAACTGTTATGCACGACATAACAATCATGCATAATAACAGCTGCTCTGATGCTGTTGGAGAACCTCAGCGATGCGACACAGTTGGTAAAAAACTGCGCTTCTTCTTTGGTGGTCTTCTCACATGTCTAATGAGTGGCGGTGTGGGCACAAGCATCAAAATGCAAATGGATGTTTAAGGGCATTTCTGCATCCGTTTATGGTTAACTGTGGGAGTGGAAATGGGACTGCGGGACTGCATGTGTACCTGACTCCACAATGACTGACATTATAAATCTGTAGAAAAGAATATGTATGCATGTTCCTGTCTTTGTGCATACACAGTTTTACTCATAAATCTACACAGAGTTTTATGCATCTGGCCCCAGTTCAAGTACAATGAGTAATATAAACTTGCACTGAGAGCTCAAACCACTGCCGTTTGCTACCAAATCTATGGTAAATTTTCAGAACCAGACAGTTTTTTTTTTTTTTAAACAGGTCTCATTTCCTTCTACTGGTTTTGAAGAGGTATCAAAATAAATTGCAAATCAACACTGACACTGACACTTGTAAATAAACTCTGACAAAGTCATTGTTGCTGCTTTAAAGTTAAAGCACCAGTATGTAGGATTTAATTGCATCTAGCAGTGAGGTTGCAGACTGCAAAAAACTGATTGCAAATTCCAAAGATGTAGAATTTCTCAAACTTTTACTTCTCTGACTTGTGATGTTTCTGAAATCACCTGACACACAGTACAACGTGACATACAACCTTTTCATTGCACAGGGAACTTTGAGAGAGGAGTAAGAGATGGATAGAAAGATGGATGGGTGTGAAGATAAATAGATAACTTGGCTTTCAGCCAGTGTGTAAGAGAGACAGAAACGTGGAGCTGGGGAATGAGGGTGAAATAGTGGGGAAAAAAAAGAGATGGATGGATGAATAAATGGGATTTCAGTCTAGTTCCAAGCCATAGGAATATGAAGGAATGAAAAAAAAGATGGAATGAGGCAGACATGGAAATAGCAAAAGACATGGATAGATAGATGATAATGGGGTTTTTGCCTAGTTCAAAACCAAGGCAATGACAGAGAGAGAGAAAAAGAGAGAGAGAGAGATGGATATGGATAGATAGATGATAATGGGATTTCTGTCTAGTTGTAAGCCGTGGTACTAAGCTTCATGTTTGTTGTGTACTGACTGACTGAAAGCTGCTTATAGTGCAATACTCTGCGCTAAGCTGAATGGTACATCAGTTATTTACAGTAAGCCTGCATATTACTGTGGCAGTGCACTGTAATAAGCAGGCTTATGTATGATGCAGAATTGATAAACTTTTATAGTTTCCATCTTGTCAATTTTACTGCAGTTGCTGATATATTTATCTAAAACATATCTATAAACCTATGTACCCCACACCCATTCTTTTGACCATCTGCATATGTAAACAATCTTACTTTCCTTCATGTGCATTTTATTTGTGCTTTTATGGTACAGCTTCCAACTTTTTTTTCCTCAGCAGCTGAAACAATGACATTGTCATTATTTGTCTATTGCTATAGCAACTTTCCATGTTCACTTGCATGGAAGTGAACATTCCCCCCACTGACATCAGAACTTAGAGTTATGTGCTCCGTTATGTGCCCCAAGATGTGCTGTATGATAAGGTTACAGCACATCTTGGGGACCGGTAGGGATTTGCAGCCATTTTCCATTTAAAATGGATATAAAACATGATTTTTCCCTCTTTACACCCCCCCATCCCATCTGGTTGGTAAATACGTAACAGAAATACACATAACTATCATTTGGGAAGCTTGATCAGTAAGTTTAGACATGAATCACAGAGAATATGGGAAACTAAAGTATTTTAAAGTCTCTTTCTATCCTCTGTGCTCAAGTTTTGGAGGCTAAAGCACAAATCTTCCACTGACCTTTTCTCCTAAGGTGTGTAATGAAACCTTTTTTTTTTTAAACTGTCAGTGGCCCTCCAGCTGCTCTGCATCCAAATTCTTTCCCTTAACATATGTTCAGAGAGAGACAGGAGGCTATGTCATAATACACACACACACACACACACACATATAAGAAAAGTTAGAATGTGGAGGATGTGTGTTGCGTGATTTGTTCGTAAATCCTGTCTAATAGCTAATATTACACTGTGTGTCCTCTGTGTTTGCATGTGGTGGGTTGAGGTTAGAAGTTAGAGGACAGCCAATATCAACGCTGTAGGAGGCCAGAATGACCACTGATCCAGAGATGGAGAGAGGGGGGAGTCGAGACATTTTACAAACCTTTGTTGTATGATTACAGAGCACATTTTGCAGCTTTCATGGGTCTTCTAAGACTAAGATGAAACAGCAATAAAACATACGGGTCTCAGTATCTTTGTAACCACACTGATAGGTCTATAGCTGTAGCCACTGAAAACCATCCTTTAAAATGTATTCAGTTTTTATTAGTTATTTCAGTATAAGCTCTCCTGTAATGCACAACGTGAGCTCAACACCAATCAGTCTCATTCATGCTTACAGTACACATAGTCCCTCTTTAGATCTCAAATCAGTTAGTTTTCAGTTCACATGAAGGACACTAAGAAGGAAAGAGACAACTCTCCCTGTCTAGGTCTCCCTCTCGCTACAAAAGAGAAATAAATTGCTTTTGAATCATTTAGCAGAAACAATGGCTAACCTCCCTTTTCTGTCTCTCCTCTCTCAGATCCTTACTGTTAATAATTTAACGCTATGTGTGTGTAGAGGGGAGTATATATCTACGTCTCTGTGTGTATCTGTCTTGTGAAGAGCTTGCTTACTGTCACTGATCTAGTTATAAATCAGATTTTAAATTGATAAACGGGGTTGTTTTGCAGTGTCTGTTTTGCTTAAAGTTAGTGGTAGTAAAATGGTGTGAATAATTGATATTAATGATTACAGATATCCATAGACTACTAACAGAAACCCTGTCTTCCTGTGAAGATTTATTTTGGTAGATTAAAAATAAAGACTGCCCTCTGTAAGCCAAAAGATGGATTTATTTCTGTGTTTCTAATTTCACAAGTTCACACCTGTGAAGAAAATATTTACATTTCTGTTTGTTTACAGATTAAACAATTGAGATACAATATGTTCATTATCGATATTTAGAGATGGTGGTAAGTATTGATATATATTTTATTCATGGAGAGAATTAGACTAGGTGCTTTCCCCCGTTTTCTGTCTTTATGCTAAGCTAATCACCTCCTAGATCCAGCTCCATAATTACAACACAAATATGAGATTGGCATTGATTTTCTCACCAAACTCTTAGCAAGAGAGCAAATAAATTAATAAAATTCAGTATTGCATGTATTGAGACATTTGAGTCCTGGCCTTACCTAAAGTTTGTGAAAAATAATTGCGTAATGTCCAAGTGAAGTCCGTCTTAAGTGTACAAATGTACAAGCTAAATGGTTTGGACGCAGGGAAACTTAATAGGTTGGCGGCTTAATTGTCTTAAACAAGGAGAAATATATCCGAGCTGTGCTAAGCCAAAGTTCTATCACTTTTTACACACACACAAGCTCAGGCTTTCATTTGCTGTTGGCAGTCTCCAATTACCTTAATTAATGGGAGCTAGTTTCCTGTGTCTGACTAAACAGGGCTCTTAGCCAATCAGAAATCTTGTAGCTTCCTAGAAATATCTGATCTCTTGAAAACACAAACACACTGCACATGTACTGTGTCTGTTAATGTTTATTTGTGTGCTCAGATCCGTGTTATCGTATAAATACTGTGACTTAGGTGTGAGTGTGTGTGCTGTTGTGACAGCATCTGACTGTGCATTTGTCTTTTTTTGCACCCGAGTGCAATAATGTGTATGTGTTTGTGTCCTTTGTGTGTGTGTCCTTTTGTATGCACGTGAGTGTGTGTGAAAGGAAAGGTACGATTACCAGCGTGTTGTTGCCAGATAGGGTAGGATTACTTGAGAGAGAAAGAGGGGAAGGAGGAGAGCAAACGCAGGAGGTGTGACAGGAGCTGAGATAGAGAAACAAAGAGATGGAAGGTGCGACAGTGAGTGGGAGGAAGTAAAGTTGAAGCAGAAGTTAGAAATTAGAGAGAAAATGCTGAGGAAAAGGCAGAGAGAGAGAGACAGAGGTCAAGAAAGGGACAGTTACATACATTATGTGGCACTTTACAGGTGTCATGTTCAGCTGTGCTAATGCAGGATAAAAACATGAAATAGGATTTCTGCAGTGATGACCACTTCAGGAAAAGCAAGCAGAAAGTTAGATGAAGGCTCAGGAAGTGCTCCTCTTGTTTCCTTAGGCTGATATGATCAAGAGGTAGTGTGTGGTTTCTAGCTTAGCTCTTATTTAATGAACTCTGTGTAACAAACACTGAGCTGTGGCTTTGGATTAGATTATCGGTGATTACAGAAAGTCTATATTGCACTTTCAAAGTAACTTTTGAGCTCATTTTAATTGGGAAGAGCGACATCAGAATGGTAGAGTCTAACATTACTTCCTCTTCCTCTCTGCTGAAACAAAACAAGGGGAAAAGGAAGTGGCTCAAAAACTCTGTGCTTGTACATCAACCCTGGGCACCCACTAAACAGTGGGTGCACATTAAAACATTAAACAAGTGACCCATGCTTTGCTAAAAAAAAAAAAAAAAAAACAGGAGTCACGGTGCGCTACCAAGTGAAGTATAATGCAGTGTGTTGCTTTTAAGAAGAAACTTTGTTGAAGTTCTGCACCGTAACTATTATCCCGAATAATTGGAAGAAAAAAGTGAGGACAACCAAATTTCTGAGCAATTAAAAACATGTATGTACATAAATTGCTTTAATTACAAACTACTTTGTAAAAAAGAAGTCAGTGTACACATTAGCATGTGTAGAGCAGAGAATAATGACCAGAGAGAGACCCACCACCCTTGAATATCATGTTCTCTGGTGTTAGGTAACACAGAAATATCTCTTAAAGAACAGGAAGAGACAGAAGAGAGAGATCTATACCCAGTGTGTGTTGACAGTTGTCTGTCTGGATGCTGCAAAAGGTTAATCTTATTGTATTGAAATATTAAATGGATAGAAACTCTGCTAAGAGAAATATGGATAACAAAATTACATATGACATATCGACCACACTGCTTGTCTCTATTCTTTCATGGATTTTTCATGGCTATGTGTAGCATCCTTCTCTTCTCTTCTCTTCTCTTCTCTTCTCTTCTCTTCTCTTCTCTTCTCTTCTCTTCTCAAATATTTGGATATCGCAGCACAGTTGGGTTATATTAGCAGATCTGGAGTTGAATTGTGTTACTCTGCTGTTATTTGTAAGGCTTGCAGAAATGGTGTAATGTCAGCTGTCTGGCAATGGTGTGCAGTGGTTCAATGTGATTATAAAAGATCACCAACTCTAAGCAGTTTGAATTGCACAACCCAGCCCAACAACCACATGAGCAAATGGATAGGGACCCCAGACTTACATCTATGGTATGAGTGCTGCAGGATGGACCTGATGTGCTAAAAGAAGGAAAAGAAGACAACAAGAAAGAGGAGCCAAATGACCGCCAGGGAATCACCCTGCTTTACATCAGTTTTATATATCACAGTGTTTACAGGTTTGGAACTGTTTAGTACTGCCTATTATTAGCAGAACATCACAGCAGTTGGAGGTTATTGGTACATTGCTAAAGGCCACGTTGATGGTATGGTTGTTAGAGTGAAGCCTAAGGTTTTTAGGATTTTTCAGTCATACATGTTGGCCTTCCCCCATCCTAACATCCCAGTGAAATGTGGAAGTTTGCAGTCATACTCACTCAGCTCAAGTATAAACATTGTTGGAAAGAATAACAGAGTATGGCATTATTAAAATAAGGTGCAAAAAAGCCTTTGGGTTATTAATGTTTGTTTATATTTGGCTGCAAACTGGCATCTGTCTGAGTGAAATGAATGCAGAGTGAAACAATAAAGGTGGAGACGGCTGGTTTCCTGAGCTTTATGCTAATCAGCCATCACTTATACATTCAACACACTTGCACTGTCTGTTCAATGTCACCCCCCCAACACACACACACACACACACACACACATACACCTACACACACAACAGACATGCAAACATAAGCACACGGAAACATGCTCGCGATCGCTACTGTACATAATTTTCTCAATCTATGCCTCTATTGTTGCTTGTCCTTCATTTGTTTGTCTATTCATGGAAATAGTTTTGTTTGAATGTTAATCCCTTCAACCAATTAGTTTACCAGTAACGAACAATCAGTATACTCTGACATAAACTGAGAGGTCACCTAACCATGATTTGTCTGATCATTACAAGAAATCCTTTCCACAGGATAGTGAATAGATTCAGATGGTTCAAATATGCAGCATTAGTATATGAGTAAAAAGTCTCTAACACGTGTGGGCACATATGTGTCTACATGTGGTGTGATTTCCAGTCAGTGTCACTTTTGCAGACTCTTGAGACACCTGGCAGTCAAGACACACACACTTACACACAAAGAGACTTACACTTAATATCCAAACGGCTGTTTCTTGTATGTGACATCATCACACCTGCAGGTGAGACACAGAAGTGACAAGTGAGAGTGATCTTTGTCTCCGGAAAAAAGGCAGAAAGTGCAATGTGTGATTGAAATGTGGGCATGTGTAGCTGCGAGAGTGTGCATTCATGTCTGTCTGACTGTTTGCACATTTATCTGTGATTGTGTGTCTGTCTCTTTGAGTGGCAAGTTAACTTTTTATGCAAAGATTTTTTCGATAGAGCAGCAGTTGTGCGTATTGCTCTTTGTGTTTGGATGTACAGTACATCCTACCTATCTTGCTCATTTCGACATCTACATATCACAGTGTCTGATTGTATTATTTTAAAATTACAATCAAACATCTCAGCCAGAACCATCAAGATTAAAATGTTCTGGCATAGAAGCACTCCCTTGCTGTCCTGCTGTCCTGATTTTTTAAATTATTATTTATAAAAGGTACCTTTTTTTTTAATCAACCCCACTTCATATTCTCGCAGAAATTAAAGGCCTGTGGACTCCAAGTCCAACATGTTCATCCAAAATTGGCTGTAAAATTAAATACAACCACATGTTCACTCCATTATGTTTACGCACCCACTCTCAGTCTCAGTGTTCTGCCTTTATCAGCAACGCTCACGGAGAATCAAAATGTATGAATGAAGTTCACCTGTAAATTAAAAATACATGAGCCTTTTTTTTTTTTAGGTTTTTCACAGGTAAAATTTCAGGATAAAAAAGTAGCACTACAAGTGATGTGAGTTAAAAAAAAATCAAACTGCAGTAACATGTCTCTAATTAATCGTATTGTTCAGACAAAGCTACTTAATGATTTTAACACTGATTAGGTCAAAAGAAGTAGATGTAGGTCACTTCACACATGCTGCTTAACTGTTGTAACCTTGCAACAATGCAGCAACCGTGCGTGTGCGTCTGTGAGCTTTTTGTTTTGTTCTGTTAGCGTACGGCACTGTGTACGCATTAATGTGAATGCGTGTATGCTGACTACAGTAAAGTGCAAGTGGCACCCCATCCTTCACTCTGACCCCCCCCAGCACACACACACACATGCACACACCTCTGCGTAAGCACCAACTGTCCCTATAATGAAGTTTAATGACTGTAATGCTGGGCCAACACAGAGAGGGCAGGGGAGGTTTGGCAAAAGGTACAACAACATTACCTGCCTGAGACCCAGGAATGGTTGTGTATACAGGAAATAATAAGGTTTGCAAACTACAGCATCTGATGTAGCCATCTCTCTCCGACTACACTGCCACTATGCCACAGGATTAAGGAAATCACAAATTGCAGCAGAAGTAGATGAAATCAACTGAAGGAACACCTACCAGAAAGCTATATATAGTACTTTATCAAACATTACTAAATGATTTCATTGTGCATTTCCATTTCTTTAAACTCAATTACCTCACGATTTTACATACAGGTTTATAATTATTTTGTTACATCTCTTTCGATTATTTCTAATGTTGCCATCAATCTCAGCAATGGGCTGAAAGAACCCCCTCTGGCTTGACACTGCACAATCAGCTGTTCAGAAACCAAAGTGCACCAACAACAAATATGTAAGTAAGCTAAATTGCTCAAAGGTGAGCACAGTGGGTAGCCTGCTATTTATGTGTTTCTGCAGTGTGGACACAAGAGAGAAGGAGGAGGAAGATAAAGACTCCCTTGCAGTAGCATCCAGCCACAACAAACAGTGATGCTAATTAAATGAACATCAATTAACAGGTTAATTGCCTGGGTTGTATTTTAAAACACTGGAGTGTAACATATAGCATGATCATGTTCGAAGGTTTATGTTCAGTTGTCTCCACAATAATAAAAGCCTTTGTTTTATGAGCTAAAATGAGTTATAGCTTGCTCTGCAAAAAGGAAAACGTAGGTGAGAGAAAATCCAGAGCAATAAACAATAAGGAAAAATGATAAACTGCAAAAGGGCAAATTCATGCAAGGTGCCAGAATGCAGAGAACAACTGACTGTGTTAATACACTACTTAAGACAAACAGAGCTGAGTCCAAAATGCCGCCAGTGTGGCAGCAACAAGCTCCAGTCAAGCGGCTGAAAAAAACATTGAAAGTAGTGAAATTGGCTGCAGGCTCTGCTTCAGGAAGGGACAGCAAAAGCTGCATCTATTTCTTATGTATCAGCCGCTGACAGGCAACAGAGGTCATGATTTGTATTCCAATCCATGATGTTCTGAATTTATGCATAGGTATGACTTCTTTAAGAGTGTGTGTGTGTGTGTGTGTGTGTGTGTGTGTGTGTGTGTGTGTGTGTGTGTGTGTGTGTGTGTGTGTGTGTGTGTGTGTGTGCGTGTGTGTGCACGAATAAGTCAATCCCTCAAAATGATTGAGGTGCGATGGCAGGTAGCAGTGATGGTGATGGATGAATTAGTCAATTGAGAGACAGTTAACTAATTTCTGTCAAACTGGATGACATCAAAAATGAGAGAAGATAAGAGAAAAAGGAGTATATTTCTTTAAAAAATATTATGACAAATGCAAAATATACTTTAGCAAACGACCCATGTGACAGACTTTCTCCTTGTTGAAGGCAGGTTGAGGAGAAAAAATACGGTAAAATTATGCTTTTGGTTGTTGGCACCGCTCACTGATTTTGATCAGTATGTGTGCTATAGCCTGAGGGACAGGGACAATGACAGAGTGTCCGGAGTTGGTATGAAACGTAGTTTTGATCAATGATGATTATGATAATTATTTAACCCATTTTTGTCACATTCGGTCATTTGTCTGTGCCATTTTGATATGATCTGTGTTGTTGAATAGGATTTAGGGTGATGTTTGGGAGATGTGAGGTGGCATTGTAGAAAAACAAGTGTTAGGCAAAGAACGCAAGATGTACACTGATGAACCAAAGAAGAAGGAAGAAAGAAAAAGAAGAAAAGAACACGAAAAAGGAGTTTGCTTTTCATGCCCTTCTGCCCCTCCTTTCTCCTCTTGTCCTGGTTGGAGGCTGCTTGTGTTTAATCTTTAGAAAGAGGCCAGGTTAAACAGTGAGTCCCACTGGAAGTACTGTGGCTGTGTGCCTCTAAAGGCAGTCTGTTCTTCATTCAGTTCACTCCTCTCATCAGTTTGAGAGACCTGTTATTTTTTTATGCAGAGGGCATTCCTGTTTTAATGACAAACATCATTCACAACTTTTTCCTAATGTCACTATCTTCTTTCGTTCTTATATCTTTTCCTTCTCTCTCTCGGTCGTCTATTTTACATCTATTTCTTGTTCAATGGGAAACACATCTTTGCCTACAGGCTACAGTGGCTACCTAAGCTAAATCTTTAACCAGCCTCTTATACTGTATCATGTCCACACACACCACCTTCAAATGATGTTTGGCCACCTGCCAAAGTCGCTAGTTGGGTAGGCAGACTCATTTACAGCCACATCTCACCAGCATCTGGCGAGTGTTAGCTTCCAACCTCGGTGGCTGATTAATATCACAAACATGCTGCAGTAGGCTTCAAAACTTGTATAATAAGTAAAGGTGTGTCATATTTGTTTGTGCTAATGTTTTACCCAACTACACACTCATGAGCTTATTTTTCCTTTGTGTTTATTAAATTGAAACCTCTCATGCTGAGAGAGAAATGAGTTTTTCAGATTGGCTTTCGTAGGAACAAAACCATGCAACGCAACAAATGAAATATAAGGCCACATCATAACCACTTAAAAAAATCACAACACCATATGAGCATGTTTCAATTCACAAACCAGAAATAGAGTCAAGATCTTATTAGAAAGAATAGCAGCTGCTCGTTAGTTGTTATTGTAGCATAAGTTACTACTTTTTTTTTTAATGCAGAAATATAACTGCAGTGTGCATAAATGAGTCCTCAATTCATGTACTTGCTCATTTTCTGCAGCATCACCACAAATGTCTAGATTGATGAATGGATTTTCATGGATTTTATTTTTTATCTTCAAGGTCTGTGACAGCACGTAGAACAACTGCCATGTAACTCAGCTGAAAAAGCTATAATCTAGAAAATGTTGGTGGTAATATAAAATAAAAAGGTTCTGTTGCACAGTAAATAGGCTAAAACATTCTACTCACATATGGTACTTTATATCCCTTGCGCTGTCTTTTATAGTTGACCCTGTGGTAACTTGTGACCTTAGTGTGAAGTGACTGCCCTTCTCTAATAGCTCTCCTTCCTGTACTGTACAAATGCTCTGTCTCATTTTCAGATGTTTAACCTTAGAATTAAAATCTGATGGTCATTTTATGGCGTTTCTGCTTTATAGGATTGTTATGAGAAATATTTAGATCAGATGAACAGGGGGAGAGAGGAAGGCGAGAGCGAGGGGAGGAGAAATGGAGTAGAGATGGCTGAAGAGAGTGGGTGCTTGATGATAGAGAAGGTTGAGAGATTAATTGAAAGTCAAATGGTGGTGTTGAGGACACATAATGCCCCAATTTGACTGTTCTCATAAAAATAATTTGTCTGTAATTCTCCAATGGATAACCTTATCTCTTCCTTTTTAAATGGTTTTATTTCTGTTTTATTTCATATTGCTATTAAATATTAGAAAGGTGACTTGTGGCAAGAGACAGAAAGACAAAACAAAGGCAAAAGGAGCGTATCACTGCTTATGTCACTTCACTGTATCTCCAATAAAGCTGAATACATGAAATTTTAATCATAAAATCATTTGTGTAAATAAAATGTATAAATATGAGATTGAGAAAGAGGACAAGCCCGTAAACAAAAGATCAACAGAAAAATAATACTGATAAAAAAAAAATGTCCTCATTCAAAAAGTGCTATGATTTTTATAGTGTGCTATCAGTAATAATGGTTGGTTAGGAGCCCCGTTTCATAATTGTAAGTGACCTTTCTCAGATTTAATTCCTATTAATACAAATATGAACCTGTCAAAGCTGACACTCATCGCTTTCACACTTACACACATGCATATAAACACAAATTTATGCTGCCATCTCAGCTAATTATAACTGTGACCTGCATTTTCACTTACTCAGTCAAAACAGAGAAAATACCAAAAACCAAGGTTAGGACAGAAACAGAATGGATTAAAAACAGTACATGATCTGTAAACGTGAGAAAATGTAACATTTAAACACAAGAACACAGACTTGAAAATGTGAAAGACCAGAATGAGGGACTGAAAGAGGGAGGAACAGATGATCACCATGAGACACGCTAATGTGAAATGTTAGTTCACACCTCTGCATTAAAAAAAACTCGTGCATTGACGCAGCTGTGTGTCTGATAGATGACCTGAGGGGAGGTGATGATGAAGACTGAAGTGTGCACACGCGATATGTGTGTGCGCCTGATCTCACAAGGGTAAAAATGTGAGAAAAGGTGTAAGGGTCAGGATATTTATTGGTCATCAGCTCTGGAAAGGTTTGTTTTGAGGTTAAGTTAATTCTGGTTAAAGGTTGACCGAAACTACATTAGAGGACAGGGAATGAAGTGAATAGAGGGTCTTCACAATGGCAAATATATGTGTGTATGTTTGTGTGTGTGTGATCTGTGTGGGTTTGATATGACCTGACATTCACTGACACCCTGCCATTGCACACGAAATGTCAAAGTAAAACAAGGGAACAATTAGCACTAATGATTTTCATCCAAAAGTCAAGAGTCTATCAATAAAAAAAACAAATAGAAGGTTAAAATGACTGGGTGTGAGTGTGGTGATGGGTGTACGTGTTTGTAGTGCACTTGCGTCTGTTTGAGTGAGTGTGTTTCAGATGCAGCGATAAAAATACCTGTGCTTGTCAGACTTAATTAAGTTTGTGTTCATGTGGCTTCTGTAGCAATCGATGGCAATAAGACAGAGAATGACTGATAAACAGGGGGTGAGAGACTGATGACAGCAGAGGGAAGTGAGACAGCGGAGGGACGAGTGCAGATAAAGAGTGGAAGACAGATAAAGAGTCAAAGACAAACAGAGCCAAAAGATGCCAACAAAACTAAGAATGAATGAGATAAAAAGTGATGGAGATACAGACCGAGAGAGGTGCAGACAGAGAGAGAGAGAGGTGTCAACTGTGTGATAATCCTTCTCTCATTAGTACATCAATCAGATTACTCGCACCAGATTCTGGTAATTAACTGTTGAACATTAATCGGATTGGCCTAACCAGATTAGAGTTGTAAACAGATTAGAGAGGGATTATCAGGACGTGCTGTACAATGGTGATAATATGTACATTTTTTCACTCTGTTCTCTACTGAGCTAGTCTCTTCTATTGTCATTAGTCTAGTCTAATCTGTCATTCTTAGAACTAGTAATAATACCTATAAGATTTCTACGAGGGGCTGTACCCTTACAGCTACAGTTCTTAGATGATTACACCAATGAATATACCATGGCTACTGAAAATTCTCGATTCTGATTGGATGACGGGTGTCGATTAATTTCTGCAAACTGGAAACTACTGTTACTTGAAAAACCTGAAAACGACAAGAATGTCAAGGTACCCAGGCCTTAGTCACAGGCTGTGTTCATCCTCACTTGAATTTAGCTGACAAAATGGTTTGAACAAAATAAATGCAGACTGGAAAATCGAAGGGAAAAAAAAAGTGCTTTTGTTATTGTGAAGTAGCTTCAGCCATGTTAACACAACAATTAAGTGTTCCTCAACCTTTTAAAAAAAATATAACAGCCTGAAGGAATAGTGGCATTTTGTCTGAGCGGAAATCAATGGGCTGCAATTAGATGGTCGATGTTGTATGTCCCACACTGTAACAGGATGTAACATTATTGATGTATTTACTTTAAGGGTAACCTGTGTGGTTTTCACTGCAAATTAAGTTTTTCACTAAATTATACTCAGTGTATCCTCAAGGCTAAACAAACACGCTCAGTGAATATGCAGCATGAGTGGTTTTCAGCAATTCTTATGCTTTGAAATTGTCCTTGCTCAGATTTGCTTTCAGTCTTCTTCTCTTTCTCTTTGACTGACACATGCTCCTTCTAACATCCACACAGCTGTCAATCAGTATGGATAACCAGTCGCCATAGTTGGCAGGATGCTCATCAAAACATTGCTCTACAGTGCCACTAGTGTTCAAAAACTCAGCAGGGTGCCTTTAAGGTGGGTAATAGATGCGTACATCCACCCTACAGATGTGCCCATGAACATTTCCAAACATTAATACACATTTACAGTAGACACAAGTGTCCTTTTGTGTCTCTGTGCATGTGGACATGTGTCATCACTATCCTCGTGGAATTAATGCTGTCACCCTGACGGCAGCATCTCATGATGAATATTCATTGCTGTGTTGGAAGAGTAGAAGTCCTTGGATATTGTGTGTACTGAGGACTTATGAATGCCTATAGCCATGACCTCCCTCAAATGAAAAGCTGCAGGACCTGTCAGCTGGTCTTTCAGAGTTGTACAGACTGACACATTAACTCTTCTTAATCACACACACTCTTGTTTCTCTCTCCCCTGCCACTCCTCTTTCTTGTTTGAGGCATTCATTTTTCTGTTTCTCTCTCTCTCTGTCTCTCTCTCTCTCTGGGACATGTTCCATCAATGACGCATGTTCACAAACTGTGTCACAGCAAGTAAATGTGCTTGTGTGTGAGTGTTTTTGTGTGTATGTATGCGTGTGTGTGTGTGTGTCTGTGGTGAGCAGAGAATAGCTGACATTAGTCTTGACAACACATGCCTCCCTACTCCTTTTAACCACAAAGGTCAGACATTCAGGGCCACATTTAATGCTTGTTACAATAACGCACACACATGGAAACACACGCTCATCTTTTCACCACCTCTAATTTAAAATATATAGAAGAATGTTTATGGCTTATGTTGCGCTCTGTCTAGTCCTTTAACTTTGTTTTCTGCTTTTGTCCTCCCTTTTTCCTGCACACATCCACTCATTCCTTCCCCTGTCTCCTCACTTCTTTCCTCAGCTCCCCTCCGCATTTATCTCCATTAACTCTTGTCTTTTCCTCCTCTCTTATTTGCTCTCCCCACTCATCTTCCCTTACTCTCCTGCTCCTCCTCCACTTCCTTGTTCTCACCTTCCCTGCTCATCTCATCTGTCCTCTTCCTGTCGTCCTCGTCCTTTTCTTTTCCCATCCTTCACTTTCCTGCCTCTTCTCTTGCTGACTTTCCTTTTCTCCTTCCCTTCTTGATGACCTATTCTCCTTTAAAAGAAACCCATCTTCCACATCATCATCCACCGCCATTTCCTCCCCTCCTCTCCTCTCCCTAGCTACTTAGTTCCTATTGGTCCATTAAGTTAGTTGAGGCTGTGAGTCCTTTAGCCCCTTTATAAGCAGCTTTTACAAGTTGGCTGCCTGGCTGTGGACCATTGAAGGATAGAATTGAATGGCACCAAGGCCCAATGGATTTATCCCTTCCTCATATTCATAGCCAGGAGATCCTGGCCCGACACACAGAGGCTTTTCTTCACAGCTCTGTTTTACTTGAAAGAACTTCTGTGCTTTTTGTTTGTCACTCCTATTGGCTGCCATGTTCGGGATGAAGCACTGCAGGTGATACCGTTGGCTCAGTTTTATCATATTATGATTGTACAACTCATTTCAATAAGTACACATAAAAGTCAGCTGTATCAAATATGCCCATTCAGCAAATTTTGCACACACTGAACACTGAATGAATGAATGAATGCCACCCATCTTACAAAATTTTTTTTTTTTGTAAGATGGGTTTACAACAGTAAACAGTGGACCACAGCTCTCCAGCTGGAAACCACTGCTTTAGTATATGACATGGTGATTTTTCTCATTTATCAAAGGTTCTTAAAGAAGACATAATTGCTGCATGATACTACAGGAAAACAATTAGAAATGTGAGGGAAGTCCGTAGAATGGCACCAGGCTGTCTGACAATTTTAGCGAAGTGAAATGCAGGTTACATGGTGAGCTGTAGCCCAGAGGGATGTTTTTCCCATTCATAAATCCATATCAAAGAAGTGGCTATAAAATGTTATTATCACAATTTGAACCTTTTGGTCCAGTCTTATATTCATGCCATTCACATGTGTGAAAAGTCAGCTGGCTCTATGGGATCAAAATGTGACACATTCAAAAATGTTTCTGGTGTGTGCTCCAGGTGAACTTTCATTCAAGAATGGGTGTAGCCTGGGATACACATGCATGTGTGTGTATCTTTGTGTATGTGAACCAGTGAGAGTTTAGCATTTCAGTCTGTGCTGCTCAGCTTTCTTCCTGAGGTCCTTCCTTTCTTTGCCTCTCTGTCTGTCTCAGTGGTATGGTGACCATTTGAAATCGCTCTTCACACTTCCCTGCATTTGCTGCCACAAACACACACTCTTAGAGAGACTGAGTGCAGTGACCCCCACACACACCTCAGCGCACACATGAATCACAATCACAAAATCCACATCCGCAAATCCCAAAGTCCTCATCCCGCCATCTTATCCTTCCTTCATTGGATCTTTCAGTCAGTCCATCCTGCCTCCTTTCTCCTATTCCTCATGGAGAGACTGCAAATGCAATAGATGGACAGAGTGAGGGAGAGAGATAAGGAAATTGGAGAGAGGTGAGTTTTGATGATAGAAAAAGGAAAAATATTGAGAGAGAGAGAGAGAGAGAGAGAAACCATAATGGCAAAGAAGAGAAAGCTAGAAAGGCAAATGGTATGTTTAATTTCAATTTTTTGGAGAGACATCTGGGGACTGCAGAGGCCTCCAGAATCACAATTTTTACCAACCAGAACAGTCAAAGACTCCTCTCCTCATGTTAGCTGTGCGTCTGATGTACAGTACAGTAGAATGACAAGAAACAAAGTCATTCTGTCACTGATGATAAATTTAAATGTGAAATAAATAAGTGAATAAATATCCCCACTTAAACTGGATGTAAGTCACCAAGGGGTTTCAAGTAATTAAATTGAGAATTCATTATCACCTGTGGAGGAAATACCACAGATAGCTACGAAGCACCCTGAAACTGATGTTTGCTGTGAGACTAATATGTTGATGTGAATTAACATTCGCCTTCAAAGTTATGGTGAATCTGGGAAGACACTGATAGTGCAAGTGAACTGCAATGAATAAAGTCAATGTAGTTAGAAAATGTTGATGAGAGCAACTTTGTCATTGATTAACTTACTGGTCTGCTGCATGGCTGCACCTACTGTATGTGAGAAGTGGGAATAAATTTACCCCACAGACTTCTGTCTCCTGTTGTCTGTCTGTTTCGCTCACATGTTCAAAAAGTGTGAGAGCGGTGCAGACGCGTGACAGAGTTAACTGATGGAGGCAGATGATTTATACAAAATTATTAGCTATGACATGTCTTCCCATTAAATTACACCTATGGTAAGGTGCAATGACAAAAACAGAGGGAGACAGAATGGAAGGAACAAAGAAGGTAAAGACAAACAGGGGAGGAAAGCTAATACAGGGAGGTATAGACGAAGAAATTGAGAAAAAGAGGCAGACAGATAGAAAGAGAAAGGGGCATATTGGGTCCAAGCAAGTTGGGCTGGGTGGGGGTGGGGGGGTTAGTGGCAGAGGAGAGAGATTGTAGTCAGACCATATCTGGGGAAATGTGACTCCACTGACCCAATGACAGGGACATCAATCAACAAGTGGTGTGTGTATGTGTGTGGGAGTATTGGGGATTATTCTACCAGGGGGAGAGAAAATTCTGTAAACACACTATGGACAAGGACAAACTCAGAGGTAACTTAATCACAATTACAAAAACTGCTCAAAAGCTTTGTCATGTTAGGATGAATTCCAATTAGCAGCATTAGTCAGCGATTAAAGAGGTCTGGCAGTCAGCATTTAAACAACAAAGAGAGCTTCAAAGAGAACAAATGCTCCTGAACTGAGAGGGGATTGGTCCAAATAAGCTCAGATTTTTTTCATGTGTCAGCAGGACAGCGTACCCCAAACACAGACAAACTGCATCAGCAAGGAAGTTCAGAGGTCATAAAAGAGACATGCATAGTCTTAGCTGAACAAAATATAAGGAACACCTTACATTTAATGGAGTGCGTCCATATCACGGTCTAAAAAATTTGCAGAGCTGCAACAATACCTTTCTGACACAGTCTTGAATCCATTACAAGTCTTCTTATGGCCAGGTTCTTGCAGGGCTATTGCACTCAGTTTCATAACGTTGTAAAGTGTTGGACATACTTTCTCCAGGTTATGCCCAACTATTTTGGCACCCATCTCTGTAAATTGTGTGTTACACCAGAAACTGAGCAAGCTTTTTGGTGACTGGCTCTATTGTCAGATCACCCAAAATGTCTTGAAACATGCTGTAGCTTATGGTTAAGTTCAAAACGTTCATAGTGTGTAGACCCGTTTGAAGCCATTGTAATAAAATCAGGTTGTGAATTTATAAATTACACACCGCCAAAGTCATCCACATGTCCCCAGTAAATCATCATATTGTGAATGACAGCAGATGACTTCCATAATCCAAGAACTAACTGAAACTTTTTATCAGCTCAAAAATGGTTGAAGTGGTACTCCAGCAATTTAGTTTTGCACACATAAAGTCCAAGACATCTGAATCCTACATTTTCCACAATTCAAATAACACATTTTTTTCATTAGATGCTTTGGCCACACAAAAACCTATGTCTTTCAGACATTACCTCTCCATTTTGTAACACATGTTTTCAGTAATACATTTGTAGTCTCCAAGCTCAGGCCCAGCTAGCCCATCACGTTGACATCATCGGGGGTTATTTTGTCAGACTTGACAAAAGTCTTACAGAGCCACAGAAGACACTATACAGCTGCTTTCACGGGCTGAGCAGTACTCTCCATGATTGGTCAATTGATATTTATGTCCCCTTTAACATCTTAACAATTTTGACATCAACACCGGCAAACAGGCAGAGTGCAAGGTGGGAGACAGGGAGACAGACAGAGAGAGAAGGGCAGAGAGAAAGAGAGACCACCAAAATAAACCCCATGCTTGTGATGAATGTTCTGCTCAGAAATAGAAACCTCATCCCTCTCTCATCCTCTTTCACCCTGTTATCCCTCATCCTCACCAGTCCTTCCTTTCTTTCTTCCACATCTCATGCCATCTCTGTCTATATATTTGTCCATATCCATCTGTATCTCTCTCACTCTCCATATCTCTTTGTGTTTCCTCTCTTTGTGTGCCATCTGTGTGATCAATGGAATTCATTCTTTTCAGGAAATTCACCCATGATGGATTTTTCTTTGCTGTGTCTTTTTTTTTCCTTCTTTTTTGGAGGGGGTGAATTTGCTTCTGTGGATAAAAGCTTTGACTGAAGGAAGAGCAAACTGATGTTTTGATGTTTTTCATCAAACATTCAGTTTTGGACATTTTCTTGTATTTTAATAGTTTAGAGAGGAAGGAAAACAGAAGTGGAAATATCCAGATAGCTTTGCTCAACAGTTAAAAATAAAGAAGTGTGTATGAAAGCAATTTTGTTTTTTATACAGTAAAACATTAGCAAAAACATGCCTCAGGTGTAGGTGAGAAGCAATTTAAACGTCAGTCTAAAGAAAGAAAAACCTAAGTAAGAAAAATTGTAGGACTGGTATATAGAAAACCAAACAGATGGAGGGGAGCAGAGAGCAGAGGTAGTTTATTGACAGTTGTCATATATTATGGGAAATTGGGAGTAACAGAAAATCACAAATAACATTCTGTGGCCTTTTGACACCTTCTGCTTTGGCAATACATGGCCTGGCATGTCAATCCAGCACCTGATGAAAATGAAACTTAAAGAAGGCATAGACAAATTAAATGGAACTATGGATTATGTTTGTGTAAATATGTTCATATTCAAGTTCATGTTTCTGTGTGTTCTTGTGTAATGACTTGCAGTCACAGACAAAGTCATGGCATGGCTGGCCTTTCACTGAGTTTGTCTAAACGCAGACACTAGCAGACAGACTCAAATCTGATATGAAAGATAGCCCCAATCATGTGTGTATATGTGTATGTGTGTGCCTGTCTCTAATTAAATATAAAAATCTGAGTCAATATTTAACCAACACAATATCAAGCAGCACTGATACCATTATCACATCTTGGTATCTCTCCTTTTCTCTTGTACCCATCTGGCTTTTCTTCTCCCTGTCTTTCTTCCTTTCTCTTTCTTTCTGTCCTACACGCTCCACTGTGTTCTGATTATTGGCTGTGTGTGTATGTATGTATGTGTATGTGTGTGTGTGTGTGTGTGTGTGTGTGTGTACTTGGAAATAAAGCAGGGTGGGCATTTTTTGGGGGAAAAAAGGACCACAGATGGGCCTTGTCAAATCTCTGTACATCTGGCTTTGTTCCTGTCCAGTTTTCCACACACACAAAAACACAGACACACACATAAAGACACACAGACATAGACACACACACACACACACAGTTAACCTTACCTCAGTCATGATCACATTTCCACTAGTACGCATACAATATATCCACACATCCACTTTTGGACTTGTCGCACAAACATGTAGACTTACTTAACCATGCATGCACATACACTAGAGCAGTCATACATTTACACACACATACATTTGCTCTATCACACACACACATACACACTCTGTGCAGCAGGACACAGCGGGTATGGACTCCTGTTGTGGTTGTTGGTTGCCAAAGTAATGATGCCAGGGAATCTGGACCATGCCAGGTTCAGTGGAGGCCAATGGCACACCAGTGTTAGAACGCCAGATTTCAAAGCGCTAACCCTGACTTGTAGTATAGCGCCACCTATTGAGCTGAGATTAGTCTCTCACGTCAGTTGCATTTACATACTGATTTTTAAAGTTCATGCTGTCCAGAAAACATTACAGTGGTGACAACAATTGAAGCTTATATTTTCAAATTACTACCATAACCTACCATAAGGGACCAAGAGGCAGCATCAGCAACAAGATAAAACAAATTATTCTAATTGCCTGTTGTAAAAACCCTGATCATTGATGAATAAAGGAAAGAAATATGATCTGAGATAGAAGAAAGGGGGAGTTTTTTCCTATTTGTATTATATAATGTTAACGATTTCATCCAAGGGTCAACCTTTGCCTACATGAGAAAGCTCTGTGTGTGTGTCAGCTGTTCGAGGTCCCTGTCCGGGATTGGGACATATGCTTCAAAAGACTCCTGTGGACACACACACAGACACACAAGCAGGCCTTTGCACCTCAAGGACACCCATGATAAGGGGAAAGAAATAAAAGAAAAAAAAGCTTGCTGCTACAAGCTTACAGCTTATTGAAGCGAATGCGCTAAGATATGTTCTGACCACATGACCAGCAGTTTGTGACTGCTGAACCTGTCAGTCAGCAGCTGATGGTCACAAGCTGCTGCACATTTGAAAATTCATTGTGGCAACATTTTATTTATTTGCTTGTTTATTTATTTATTTTTTTGTGCATGTGGCTCTCAACCTTTATGGATGGTAGACTCCAAAACATGAAGTGCCAGCATTCTTTGACTCCCATGCTGCAGGCGTTAATTTGTATAATGTAGACCTCTAATGCTACATGAAGTTTTTCCTGGACATCCTCTCATGACCCAAACAAGTTAGCCTAACTATTAACTGAGGGGTCTTAGCGTCTTAAAGTACACGACCAAGCACATAACACCCAGGATAATCAGGAATTTGAACATAGAAACAGCTTCTTCTTCTTTTTTTTTTTTCCCTTGTCAGCAGCCATCTCAACTTTCACTCCAAAGCTTTGCTGACACTGTACAGTACACAGTGTTAGTGCAGGAGGACATATCCATCTACTCAAAAAGTTTGCTTGGATTCTTCAGGGACAACGATCCGAGACAAGCTGGTGTCATTTGTAGTGAAGTATATGCAGTCATCCTGTGTGACATAAAAATACCAGTATCTCCAATCTGTCACACTGTACTATATGTGCACATTGTTTTGTAGATTTTTTCCCCTTCTTTTTCCCTCTTCGTCTCACTTTTTTTGTTTTCTTTTTCCTCTGCCTCACTCTTCTTTCCTTTATTCTATTGCTTTCTCTCTCTCTCTCTCTCTCTCTCTCTCTCTCTCTCTCTCTCTCTCTCTCTCTCTCTCTCTCTCTCTCTCTCTCACTGCCTTTTCCTTTGCCTGTCTCTTTCACTCTAAACTTATCCCTACGTGCCCACGCACCATAACCAAACCAGCCTGCTTATTCATGTTGCACTGAGGTATCACTTTATTTCTCTGCTATTATTTTTTTGTGAAGTTGCCTCGGTATGACTTGCCCCAGACAGCGCTATGCTGTCCCACCCTCATTATATTTTCACACTCTGCTACCCTAGGACACAAAGATACACACACACATTTCCACACAAACCCACTGCTATGCGTGTGTGTGCTTCCTTTGAGCCAGCACAGGTTCAATGGAAATCCTCCCATCTATTTTTGTACAGACAAACACTATTTTATACTCACTCTGTGGCATTTTTACTCCTTTTTACAGCAGTAGCCATACCATATGTTTGTGTTCTGCAAATATTTTTCTACAACATACTATGTTGTTGCTGGCCACAATTCCCACAAACACTGCGCTGCACTATAATTGCATAAACATGTGGTTTGTAAAAATTTGGTGACTAGCCTGCTAACCACTCGACTCACAGGCTGTAAACATAGCCTTCAGATTTTGTAGTAACCTAATGCCAGACTCCTCTGTAAAAGAGCCAAGATTTCCTGAACTTAACTCAACTCATGTCAGCATTTAGCTAACATTCAAATTCAGAGTGTCAAAGTGACCAGTTTGGTCGCTCAGTGCCCTGAACAATATAACGCTGATAAGCAAAACAGCGGATTAATAACAAATACTGAGTGATGGAAGATAAAGGGTAGGGGTCAAAAGTCCCTCCCATCACAGCACAGTCGGTGTAACCCCTTGTCCTCTTTGGAAATGAGATACTGAACCAAAACCCCAGTAATCCCAGGCTCCAAACTCCCAATCTTTGTGAAATGTCTGGTAAATACACCAGGAAATGAATAAAAAAAAGTGAATATAAATATATGGAAATGAACTGCCAAAGAGCAATATGTCATTTTTGATATATGCAGGTGTAATTCTTTTTGAATGGGGATAAAAAAAAGCGATGCATGTAGAGCCCTGTGAGATGCTGAGTCTATCAGTCTTGTATACACGGTTCAGAGATAATGTGTTTATGCTCACTTCTCCTTGTAGGGAAACTGTTAAGAAACACTATGTACCGTGGTGTGTGTTGTGTCAGCGGTTTGCCAATAATGTGTGAATTTATGTGAAAAAGCTGATAGATTTGAGCATGTGCTTCTATTAGTGCTTGTATACAATAAAAATGCATTTCACAGGTCAGTGGACTTATGCACTGTTTGTTGTCTTAACTTTAATAGATGATTAGCTGTTTTGGATTTCAGTTAAAAAAATAACATTGTAAGCATTATATGTTTTAGCCAGGCATTGCATTCATTATCTATTTTATGAGAGGCATGTTTTTTATAATTATAACACAGTTAATCATTTTCTTTTCTTTTTCTCCTCTCCCACCCTTCTCGGTCTGTCATCTCTTCTTGTTTCCTTTTCTCCTGTCTTCGCCTTTCTCTCCTCAGTGTCTGACAGCCAGGCAGGAGCAGCAGGAGGTGGGCCAGGAGGAGGGCCGGATTCCTCCCAGCCCCGTTTCTCATCCTCCCTCCCCACCTACCTCCCCGTCCAGTGCCAGCTAAGTGGTGCTGACTCCGCCTTCTTCCTGCGGGAAGCCAATCAGGAGGTTATGCGAAATGGCAGCCTATCATCACGAACTGAGCCCTTCTTTCTCCACCAGCTGGAACCAGGCATTGCCGCCCCACAATCCCTGCCAAGCGTCAACTGCAGCTATGGAAATGTGAGCACTGAGCAGCCAATCCCAGTGGACCTGATTCAGGGTCCACCACCGCACCTGCTGCTGACAACCAACCAGGTGACTCTGAACTGGAAGGTCAAAGGTCAAGTGGTGGTTCCCAGAGTAGGGTCAACACGGCCCTGGATACAGGTATTGGCAGTTTAATGTTTTACTTTGGATCTTCATTGACTTTTTATTTTCTTTTATCTTCTCATGCAATTAAATAAGATTTTAGGCTTCACATGTACTAAATATTTCAATGTCTCATACAAGAAGCATGATCAAATTCAAAGGTAATTACAAGACTCCATCTGTCATTATTGACTACTTGAAGCTTGTTAGCCACTGTCAGAAGAGGTAAAATGAATACTTATTAATAAATATACTATATTGATTTAATTCATATACTTCTGACAGAAAGCTGTTTATTCTGTTAAATCAGTTGGCAGTTAAAGTGAGCATGTTAGCAAACACTTGTTTATTTACACCGAAAAAGAAAATCTTTTCATAAATTAGGGCAGATGATTATATGGCATGATTCATAATTTTGGCCCTCTATTACAGTTGTCAGCACATTTTTTTTTTGTCAAGTGTATTGTTGACTAGCTGTCTATCTACAAATTAACCCATTATGACATTATATATATATTTGCTTTGTCTTCAGGTACTGTTTTACTTAGTAGGGCGGCGTTGGGATGAGCCTGACCCGCCTCCTCCATCCCTCATGCCATGTGTCAGAGCCATGGCCATCCGGGACACCAGTGAACCAGCACCCTCGGCGGGCTGTCGACTCGTGGGACCATCTGGCATCTGTGTTGTCCGTCTGGAGATTCCCCCAGCTTGGTTTACACCACCACAAGTGAGAAAAAGACCTCCTGAAGTGACTCTACCATCAGTGGATGTTTATTACTCGATTATACCAGTAGAAGGGGCTGGTCAAGAGTGTCCCTTCATTGTTAACGAGCCATGGAGAGGTCAGAGTGCAAACGTTGGGCCTCTTGGAGGCCTGGGCATGGGCCTTGGAGGACAGTGGAGCCCCCTAGTAGATGGGGGTCTTCAGGACATGCTCAAAGCTGGTACTGTGGTAATGACCATGGGACCAGTTTCTGCCAAAGGAGAAAAACTGACACTGGATGAAAATGTGGAGGTTCTGGTGCCACCCAGCCCAGTTCGGCTCGGCAAGACGGTGGCGTTTGGTATCTACATGAAGACGGATTCAAACATAGAACAGTTTACATTGAGGTAGGAACACACGCTTTTATTGAACTGGCTTCAGTTTCATTCGTTATTTTTTTCTGTTGTGTCATTTTGCTTTTTCCTTGGGTTCTATGATTTTTTTCTATCTACACTCTCTCATCTCTCAACACCACCACCTCCTGAGGTTGACGGCTGTCACCTTTGTATACTCAGCCTCTTTCAGGAGCCAGCAATGCAAATAACAACCTCATGAATATTCATGACTTATCCAAGGAGAGAAGAAAACACAGAAAATGAGAAGCAGGAGAAGGAAAGGGTAACTTAGAGGAAATGTAGGCTGGGGAGACAGGAAAATGACAGAAAAGGCATAAAATCAGAGCAGATCCAAGTTTCTCAAGCTGCAGTGTGGTACCCACAGTGCCTCTCAGGTGTGCTTTCAGAGGTCACCTACATGGTCCCCCACATAAGCAGCAATATGTTTCCATGGGCTTATATTCCAGGAAACAAATTTTGTTTTGGTCTGCTGGGTGAAAATAAGTTTAGAACCCCTGATTCTAGACTAAGCACACATATTTGCATCCCATTCTCTGCCTCATCATTTTACTGACTTTAGGGATTTCAGGCTGACAAATGACAGATGTGCAAATTTATCATTCTATCTGAATAACACCCCACCACAGAATATAGTGGCTGGATATAGCATTACTATAACAATATACTCCTATGAGGTTAGAACTATTGAGAACATTTTAAAGAGCGAGTTTGGATACATTTTTCACTATTCACACAATCAGTCAAAGAAAATCTGAAACACACTGAACATGGTAATTGGCACATCAGCTGACTCCCCTTTTCACATGAGGTTTGAAACTTTTTTTGAGATCATTCCCAGAGAACGTTTTAAGAAATCAATTTTACATGAAAGCAGCATATTTCTGCATGACAATAATCGCCTTCCAATAATACATGTGAAACAAGAAGAGGATGGCAGATACTTGTGTGACAGAATGAATGAAAATGGGCAGGTATAAATACCAAGAGCTGGGTGGGGAAGACTGAGGTGGCTGGAAGGTGGGAAAGTGGGAAAGGGGTTACTGCAGGGCAGGAGGGCAGGGTCTTGAATGACAGGTGAGTTATGGCAAAGGCAGAAAGAAAATGAATGTATCATTGAACTGTGACACTTTGATTGCAGAACATTGGATCTACAAAGTAATTACATAGCACTAGCAGGAGTTTTTTCATATAAAATGAGTGGACCTCAATGTGGCAGCAGTACACTTGTTCTCGTGTCATTGACGGGTGATTTGATTCTGTGTGTTCCACTGCAGACAGAATTTTTGACATGCAAGCAGCTAGGAGCAAATGTAGTACATGTTAAACACTTTTAGGGATGATGGTCCATGGCAATGGGGGTTTGTGATAACACACTCAATACACTACTGACTATAAAGTAAAATATTATGAACAGGAACACAGTTGTGTGTTTCTTTGTGCACAATTTCCCCTGAGGTCATCTAAGGACACTGGAGGAAAAGAACAAGTGGCTAGACTGTGGTGCACTTTGTCCAGCTACCTGCTGACAAACACAGACACACACACACAGTCACACAGACAGAGGGAAATAAATACTTCACCGACATACTGCGCACACTATTTCTCTCTGCTATATATACACACACATACGCCGTCATAGTACATGGGCACACACACATGCTTGTTTGCTGTGTGCCAAATGTGTGTGTATTAGATGTATTAAGCACACACACAGAAGTGATGAGGTGGCCTCTTTGGGTCCCCCTACAGACACTTTGTCTCTGTCTTTATTGTACAACACTGCTGTGTGTGTGTGTGTGTGTGTGTGTGTGTGTGTGTGTGTGTGTGTGTGTGTGTGTGTGTGTGTGTGTGTGTGTGTGTGTGTGTGTGTGTAGGTGTGTACACATGCATGTGTGGTACTGCTACAGAAAGATAGTGGAGGAAAAAAATAACACCTTCTCCTTTTTTATGGCATCATATCTTTTTTTCTCTTATCTAGGGTTCTTGGGTCTGGCTTAATTCTATTCTGACATTGATTTTGGCTTATGTGTTGTGTTCACCTGTATCCGTTCTGAAGAATGTCCAATTTAAAAATCCCTAAGCATGTATTCCACTCATCTTTCTGTTCGCATCGGAGTTGAGATATGTGTGTCTGTTTGTGTGTGTGTGTGAATGTGAGTGTGTGGGTGTGTGTGTGAGTGAGAGTGACCGTCCTACCTGCAGCTCTTGCCCTCTGCCCCAGCACACAGTCCCATGGATAATCTCCCATGTAAGCAGCACAGTCAGACATGTAATAAGGCTTAAGTGGATCTCATTCCTGTACGTGAGTGCGTACATGTGTGTATGTGTGTGACACATAATAAGCCGTAAGTGTGCTCCGTCACACTGAGGTGATGTGATTATGATAAACTGCTGAGGAGATGGAGAGACACGGCGAGAGAGACAGACAGAGGCAGACAGGAAAGGAGAGAGAAGGAATGTAAGAAGAAAAACAGGAGGAAAAAAGCAGAGGTTGTAACAGGAGATGTGGATAAAAGCACAAAGAAGTCAAGAGGCAACACACATTTGCCAAATTGGACTGGGCATCCTTGCTGTATCACCTGTCACTGGTCTTGCAGTCTCACATAACCATACATGATTCTGTCACTTTGTGATGAGACTACACATCTACAGACAACTAGCTAAAAATGTGGTTGTGGATGTCTGGGACATCCGGTGCTTATTAAGTTACACTGGCAAGTCTTCTTCCAGTTCAGATACATTTTGTATTTGAGTTCTGGCTTCTACTTAAATAGCTTAACTTTATATGGATTCTATTGAATACTGTATTTTTCTACAAGTTATCACCACAGTGCTTTTATTCATTTCTCATTTTCTTGCATGGAAGAAGACATAAACATAAAATGTGAAAATATACATGAGATCAATCAAACCATCACTAATATAGTCAATATATTTCATATGCTCATTGGCTCATTAGCAGTTAAACTGACTTCAATCCAAACATCAGCAGAGGCAATAGGCACATTGCTTGATAATAATTCAGGCACGTTAGAAAATCCGCTGACATTTGTCACCTCCCAAAAGTTAACACCAGCTCTTATATTCATATAAAAACCTTCATTAGAGTTCCCTGTTAAAAAAGAGACAATTTTGTGTGCAAATGAACAGTTTCAGCTAAATTTAGTGCCGCCAGAACTATACAATTATATGCTTCTATATTCGTATAGAGGATGATGAGGGTTTGTAGAAACAGGTTAAAAAGAGAAGAAATGGTATAAAAAATAACCGATGTGTTTCTCCAAATTCCTGATGTACAATAACTGCAGCGTGCTGCTCCAAGACCGGTTCACGGACCTAGTAGCAATGCCACAGCGTGTGATTGAATGAAAATGATACCGATAGACAAACATTATGCCTGAAAGAACACAATGGACATCTGAAACATACTAGATGCATCTGTAATTGGTTTTTGTCACTGGTACTCAAGCTTAGATATTAATAAGCAGTCAGAGAACCTTGAACATAATGGGCCAGACTTAAATGCACTCTCCCACCCTTTGTACCTTAGCCAAGATTCACTTTAAAAGGAAAAGAGGAGAACATGAAAAAGAGAGACCTTTACATTAATTAAGAAACACCAGAGAAAAGAGTCAAAGCATTTTTGTGCTTATCATATTATTCACATCACACTGGATAAAATGATTTTTGTAAAAAGAAATGGGTTATTTGACAAAAAAAAATGTTTCTTTGGCCCTCTTGTTACCGGTATATCTTTTTTTCAATAACATCATTTTAGCTGCAGATTAAAGTTATCAGATAATTTCCAGTGCAGAGGTCCCTACTATGTTTCTAGTTTACTGCATGTGATAGTGGGGAATGTATATTATTTTGTCATACTTTCTGGTTAAAAAAAACATGTAGGACACACTCCTTGCTTTTCCACTCTTCCAAAATGCATTTACTGATTGGGACATCCTCAAAGATGACGGAACAAGGAGATTGTAGACACAGATATCAAATCAGGAAAAAGAACAAGGGGTGTGGAAAGCAGGCAACCATGGTGGTAGCTTGTTTTTGGCCAAGCAGACCAGTGCTGTAGTGTCTTTAGAGTGAGCTGCCAAAATCAGCTGGGGAGCTTCTGCAAATGACTTTTTTTCTGATGTGTTGCTGCACACAGAACAGCACAGGATGACAGATACGGGCTACAAAGCCACACAAACACAGTATTGTCTCAAAATTGCATACTCTTCTAATAATGCAAATGTAGAAAATGGGAGTAAATTATGAAGAAACGAAGGCAGAGCAGCCCAACATGGAGCAGCAAGACGTGCACCCCCTTCTCTTCAGCCTTTTTTTCTGCTTGCTCTGTTGCTTTCTGCTCCAGTCCTGAATGCTAGTGATGACAGCTAAACTCCTCAGCCAGAGCGGACTGTGGCACCTCTGTCAGTAAAGAGGGTGTTTCACGTCATGTGGGCCCAAACTACCGAAACAGATCTGTCTTGGAAAAAATTGATTCAGGTAGAGCCCTGATTCCTAGAGTTGTTAGAGCATGTAAGGTATTTTCTACTGGAAGGTCCACAGTATGGCATTTACCACAAATGTAATGTGGGACTTTGTTTTTCCTGCATAAATCCTAAACCAGTATAGAAGATCATCATGTTCTATGCAGCTACAGGTCAGTGAGAATTCAGTCTTAAGTAATTAGTACAGTCTAAATCTATGAAAAGCCTTGCTATATAAGTGATCTGATGCTTTGAATCTATGTTCAGTTGAGAATTTAAGCATTTTTCAGCAGTGGGAATGCTGACAGACTGAGGGTCAAAGTGATTAGTATCTCCCTCATTAAAAAGCTGTCATCTTGAACTGTGTGCTCTCGTTGTTGGGTTAGTTAATTAGTGAGATGATTACTGATGAGGGGATAAATGCTATGTGTGTGTGAGATATAGATAGACAGAGACAGATTGAGACAGCAATTATCAAAAGGCAAACAAGTTTTTGTCTCTGCTTGTGTTCTCTGTCATTTTTCTCCATTTTCTCTCACTCTATGTTTTTATGTGACTTGTGTTATAATAGCCATTTGTTTTTGGTTTGTGAGTTTGTATTGCAACTGAATTTATTGTCCCATTCATTCTTTCTGTGTGTGTTTGCCTTGCTCTGTGTGTAGGGATTAGTGGATTTTTCCTAGGATCAGAGGGGAGATGTACTTCTAAGGACCAGCTAGTCCTCTCTGGTGGTTACACCGCGCACGCACATTTTGTTCTTTGTGTCTCACACACACACACACACACACACACACACACACACACACACACACACACACACACACACACACACACACACACACAGAATGCCCAGGATGCCTTTATTCCACGAAGCTCCACCATTGATTTCACCTCAAATGCCCTTTTACCAGCAAGGAGGCAGAATTGATTGTTTTTGTGACTGTGTGTGTGTGTCAGTGTATGTGTGGCCTTAAGTAAACACATGGCATATGACCGTTAGTGTTGTGTTCTTGCATTTCATATCTGTGCATCTGCTTTGGTCATCATACGTGTGTGTTCTCTGGGAGTGCATACATACAATACTTCATGTTGAGGCAGAGTGTGTATGTGTCCCCTTCTAATGATGAAGGATTCTCATTGTCTTTGTATGCCTCTCTGGTTCAGCCTGTTCTCTCATTTTTTATTTGTGTTTATGTGTCGGTGCCTCCAACTGACAAATGCATTTTATGCAGTCTTGAAAAGGCACAAAAGATAAAATGAGAATTAGATGCATTTCTTCCAGCTGGGATGAAGCCAATAATTAGGCTTCTAGGGTGTTAAAAAAAACCCACACACTACCAACAAATTGGAAAGTATTTCATTCAGAAAGTGATTGTGTTGGGTGAGTTGTTTTTGTTGTTTGGTTTTATTTTATTACCAGCTGAGACAGCGTGTGGCTGGTTTTGTTTTCACCTTGTGAGTCTTTGTGTGTGTGTTTGTGTGTGTGTGTGTGTGTGTGTGTGTGTGTCTCATTGTGGCGAGATGTGGTCCTGGAGACAGCTACTGTAACGGGAACTACCACAGAGGCAGTTTTGAGTAATTTGGCAGGTGTTTATATGTCTCTCTGTGGACAAATTATGTCAACGTGATAGAGTCACAACTGTGCAAGATGCAGTCACGGATTGGTACAGGTGTGTAGATGAGATCAAAATGAAGGCTGAAGGCCAAAGGACTCACAACAGCAGTGGGAGTTCCCATATGTCAGTACTAACATAGGTCAAAAGTTGACTCTGTGAGGTCGCTGGCACAGGTCACTCGTTTTACCAAACTCACGATCATGTCATGTGTTCCTTGGCACTGTACACACCTATTTGGCATTGCGGTTGGTGTGATCCCATCACAACATAATGTCTAGTTTATTTATTTTTTTGTCTTACTTTCTTTTTCGTCTGAAAATGAAAAGGGATTTTAGGGAACTGTTATCTGATAAGCTTTTAGTTGCATGTGTTACTAAATCAATTTTCGTACGCGCACTGATTCATTGGCAAAGTCACTCACTCCTCTTCTTCCTTGTCTTGTCCAGGAGTACATTAAGGTTTTGGGACATGGTCCTGTGGGTCAATATACTAGTAAAGTAATCAAAACACAATGTTGTAATCCACAATAATCATTACCTATGTTTTATTGCGAAAATGTCAATCTTCATACAAACAATGCTAGTCTTCTAAAATCCACGTTACAGTAGCATGAAACGTCAGAGAAACTCTCATGGATCATTTGTTGTGTCTGTGTTCTCATCAATTAATGTATAAGTAAACAACAAAGATCAATTTCTAAAAAAAATAAGCATAATCCATTCAATGTTCGTGTGTATCCTGTCTTTGTCATTTTCTGTGCAGTATCTCTCAGTGTCATTGTTTTTCTTCATGTCACGGACTTTCTTCTTCTATTTATCATATTCTCTAAAGCAAATCTTTCATATTCTCTGGATCAGAGACCATTTCTTTGTCCATTCTCTACTCGGCTTCCTCAGAAGCAGCACTCTCAATAATCACTCTAGTCATTAAATTGGACTCACAGCATGTTCTCGTGCTCGCATATATACGTATTCCTAGACCAGTGTGCTCTTACAGCTCTATTAGTCTCACAAAAGTAACACTTACCTATGGCTTTTACATTCATCCTTACTATGAGTAAGAATATGGCTATTGTATTTGAACTGAATCAAAGAAATTCCAGCGTATAAGTGGATGGTAGGGTAATTCTCCATATGACTTGGTCATATTTCTTGTCAAGTTCATATTATGCAATAATCTTTTGTTGTTCCACATGAGAAAATGCCTAATTATAAATTAAACAAGTAAATGTAAGAAAAACTGCAAAAGAAGAGAGTGCAATATAGTGATAAAGGGACTGAGTATGAGATTAAGAAGGACTGAGTGGGAAAAATAAATATAATAAGCATCAGCAGTCAATTATTAATTAATTAGAAAAATATGTGACTAGTAACAAAAAGAAAAGCTTCTAAATCCACTTTCCCCAAATAGGAAAGTGATCTCAAACTTTTGACTTGATTGGGACAGTGGTCTCAAATTTTTAGACCCAGCTGTAAATGCTCTATCTGTTAGCTACCTGAGATAAAAACTGATAATCTTCCTTATATCCTGAAACTTGTCCTGTAGACTTTAAAGCTGTGTTAAGAAATATTTGCTATGTTAGCACTCCCGCAAATGACTCTTAGAGGGGGCTGCAATACTAACGATTCCAGCACTGGAGTAGAATTTTGTAGTGTTATGTGACTTTTAGCCACTTAAGCTCAATTTTTTAGTTTGCTGGACCAGTAAACCAAAACAATTCAAGGGTGTTTTGCTATGAGGGGGAAGAGTAAGGAACACAGTGCTTCCTCTGCTTTCCTCATCTCTGCTGAGCAGCATGTAATTTTCATTTTCATGGAGTGGCAAGGAAGTTGTTTGGGTGCAGAGGCAGAAAGGAGGAGATGTGGTAATTTCGTCTTAGTGGAGCTTAATTGAGGGAGTCCGCTGGAAGAGGTCATAACAATGCATGGCTTAGAGGTCTCGGCAGTTTAGAAACTCCAGTGGGACCTAGATACCTAGAAAGGTGCATTCAAGGCTGATGTAGGTGATGCACAGCCAGTGCTGCTCCACCAAGTTTTGTTTTACAGGGGCAGCCCATATTGGGTTGAAGGGGCCCATCTTGCATGTACATGCACACAGAGCGTGATTCTGTGAAATGGTCAAGCCTGTTGAAGATGTGCGCCTATAAAGCCAAATAAGACATTATATTTGATACTGGGGTATCCAAATTAACTTGACATACATTAACTTGACAATTTAATACACCATAGATCTGCCAGCCTTGTAAAGTAGCTACACCCACTCTCTCCCTGCACAGTGTAAAATGCTGGATTTATTTTCATTCATCCTTTGACTATTGTAATGAGTTTCTCTGTACTCTTGTGCATCCTAAAATTCTCCATTCTTATATTAAAGAAAGGGTGATTTGATGGTGTTTCTGTACAGGCAGTTTGGAGAATTCTCTCTTATTGCAGAGAAACTGAAGTTAAAGAGGTCATCACTATAAACAGCCTAATACTCAAAAATAAAATGAGGAAGTATGGTAAGACAGGCATGTGCACAGTCATACATGCACAAGTACATGGAGAGACGTGGTTCATAATTAGATGCTCTCACACAAACACAAAGAGACACACCTACCCTATTTTCCTGATAAAAGGAGATAAAAGTTCAAAATCAGAAAACTCATTTTGACTTTTTCATGCATGGGGAGAGTTAACACAGACATGCACAGCATTCGATGGCCTAATACCTATCAGTACCATGTCTTTCTTACACAAGAATACTATAAGCATAAAAGAGACACAGTGGTCCACATCACGACAAGGCCTATTCAAAACAATCAATCAATAATCAAAAAAAAGTAAACAGTCACGATCACAAACAGTGACACAGACAGGTGCCGAGGTGCGGTAAACATGGAGTTACAACAGATTAATATAAATTTCTGACTGATTTCGTTGTAACCAAAAATTAAGTTAAGCAGCTTTGTACATATCACAGTCCCTTTTTAAAACGTCATTCTTCTCTCCTACATAGTGGCAAACCACTTTGTCTTTGTCAGTCTGGCCTAATGCAAGACTAGTAGTAAGATGTGAGAGGAGCACAGGATGCAAATTAAACTTTTCTTACTGTCTTGCCCTTTGCATTTTAATGCACCTGATTTGGACTTTCACTTCATTTTACTGCCTAACACATCAGTAACACTGTAACTTAATCAGTAAGTCATGCAGTATGTGGCAGACCATTGGTGTAACTTCATCACTGAGTCAGTGTCAGTCAGTCAGTCAGTCAGTCAGGGACAGACATCTGCTGTTATGTTCCAGCCAAAAAGTAGCTCAGTAGGGGCCCCTCTGAGTGTGGGCCCTGGAGCGGTCACAGCTTCTGCCCCCGCTGTCGCTGCGCTTCTGAGTCAGCAGCTTACATGTTCATGCTACTGTAAACTAAGCTAAATCAGACAGTGATTACGTGTGGGGGGAAAAAAGACAGTGTCTGTCTTTACTGTTATGTTGTTTTGCTAATGTTACCTCAGTTTCTTCGGTGTTTTAGGCCTGCAAGTCATTATACATCAACTTTTAGTTTGCAAACTGCATACTACCCCGTATTGGAAAAATGCTTTTGAAAATTATAGGACTCAACCTATTGGCTATAAGAAAATGTCTTCTTGACATTTTTCACTGCACCTTCAGGTCAGACCTGCTAAAACCCACTCTGATGCCGAGACTCAGCTGCAAGAAAAAAAGACAAAGCATTATGTGCGATTCTGATGGAAAATTAGTTTAAGATACCACACATTAATGCTTTTATATGATTTATTTTCCTATTATAGACGAAGGACATCATGCTTTCCTTTATGTTAAGGTAATTTCTGAACACCATGCCATTTGTGTCAAGGTTAATTAACTGGAGCTCTGAAATGGTGGAGTGTTGGACCTGAAGTTCTAAGGACGGTAATTGTTTAAACTGTTTTTAAAATAGTTTCTCAAACACTTGAATGGAGCTTATCTTTCACCAAGGAGAGGAGCTCACAAATTTTAGTTTCAAGGACTTTAGGTATTACTGTCATTAATACAACTTTTAAATATGACACCCCTGCCTCAACACACCGGAAACTCTGCTCTTACTGGCATTTTCACTTTTCACTCTGAGAGCAGTCAAGCTAGTCACTAGCAAAAGAAGTTAACACTCTAGGACTGAACACAAACACACACACACACACATACACTTCAACATCTACTTTCTTTCTCTTTTTAACCCACAGTCATTCCGTATCTGTTTATTCCCCTAATCCAGTCTGCACTATCATGCTGTCTACAGCATTCTTCCTCGACTTTCTATCCTCCCTACCCTTCAATTTTTCTGTCACCCGCCTCCCTTTCTTCCTTCTCCCTCTCCTGTTTTCTCTCTCGCTCTCTCTTTCCATCTTAAATCGGTCATGAATATTCATGAGGGTGTTATTTGCATTGCTGGCTTCTGAAAGAGGCTGAGTACACAAAGGTGACAGCCATCAACCTCGTGATAACGCTGGTATTTGTGTGTTTTGCGGCTGTGCATGTGTGTGAGGGCGAGAAAACTAGACAGAGGTAGACAGTGGAGGAGAAGAAAATTAGGAGAGAGTGTAAGGAACAGAGTCAGAGAGGAGGAGGGGGATTGTGTGTATTTTGGCTGTCACTCGCCAAATGATTGACATTATCACTGAAATTATAATTAATATGTCTCTGAGAACGAGTTTGAATTGAATTTGAAACATTTTTGCTTTTTGAACTCAGTCATTGATATGACAGTGATCCTCTTTGCGCATGCACAGATGTGCATGTGCACGCGTTTGTTTAGCTCTTTCTTCAGACAAAATTCCCCATCTTTCCCTGCCTTTCGACAGCTGACACTCTTCTGCTGTTTTTCTTTTTTCTTTGCACGCCTCTGTCGCTCTTTGAGACTGGGTCTGCCGACGCTAGTTTGAGGATGCTTGATATGAAAATGCTTGACCGGTTATTGTGTTTTGTTTATTTTGCGTGCCACTCCTTGTTGAAGGATAGAAGAGCTCCATTTAGAAATGGAGCTCCTCTATAATGCTCTTGCCTTCCTCTGTGCTGGGGATGCACCAGTTGCTCGGAGTAGCACGTTTTAAAGCGGTGTGTGTGTATGTATGTTTGTGTGTGTTTGAGCATTTACCTTTAAGTCACCCCAGGAGTTCTAAACAGGAGATTGGGGATAAGTTTGTTCTTATTTTAACAAACCGGGGGGAAAACAGTTCATATTTTTACTAACAGAGAGAAATCCCCATGCAGTTTTCCACTCTGGGACTCAAGTAATACTTTTATTTTCTTGGCCTGGGACCCAGGCTCATGAGAACATATTGTATTTTTTTTTATTATTCTGGGACCCACTTGAAATAAGCTACAGATGTTCCCATTGTAGAAATCCCAATTTTTACTGCATGCTGGCTGAACTGCTGCACTTTGGCTCTGTATCAAAAAGAGGATTTTTTTTTGGAAGTTAACTGACAATTGTCTGGTGTGTAGCTGGTAAAGTTTTTTCTCACAAAAATCATTTTGTTCTTGGAAATAATTATGGATGTAAATACATGGCAGTTGTGGGGATAACTGCAGTTTGGGACTTTTTTTTTTTTTAACTTTTTGGTTTCTCTTAGTTACTAGTATTTTGGAGGTAAAGTGTTAAAGCTGGTTCACTGTTCACATATGAAAAGTTTTAGGTTTTTTTTTATTCTTAATCCCCCCCCCCCCCCCCCCCCCCCCCGCCCCAATAAGCAGGAAAGAAGAAGGGAAGAAGAAAACAAAGCCTAGTAAGCACTGATTTGGTGATTTGTAACTTCAGCTGAGGATCAATATTTTGCTCAGAGCTATTTGGCTATCAGACAAAATTGTTGAATAAAATTGCTTTATTAGGCTTAATGGATGTTTACCAGACTTATTATGCTTAAGTAGGCTTACTGTGTGCATCTGTGTTTCGTAGGAGATAATCTGACTTGTTTTTGTTGACCCTGACCCAGTAGGCCCATTAGGTAATCCATGCAACACTAGGTTCCCTTTTTTTCCCTTTTTCTTTTGTATCTCCTCTTGTACCTTTTACTTATCGTAAGAAGAATGCCTTACTCCAAATCTGTGTCCCCATTTTGATCGCAAAGATGAATTCTTTAGGTTGAATCTCATCTACAAGGTCCTCCATTGTTTTAGAATGACACCATTCTTTACAGAGTTTCTGCTATAAGCAGCTTGTTTATCTGCTCAACATACTGAACACTTTTTTGTCTATCCCATTTCCTTACCAGGAATCACTTTCTGCTTTAGTTTATCTGAATTTGCAGTTCACAATATTGCCTCCTCTTTCAGTACATCCTGTGAATAGGATACATATATATGCTATTTTATAGGTACATATATGTGCAATTATATATATGTATAGTCTTGCATTCTTTATTTATCCTGTTCTTTATCTGTGATGAAGCTGCTTTTCTATCTTCTCAGGGAACTAGGCTTGATGTATTGATCTTCTGATGGTCTGATCATTTTTGGTTTGCTTGATCGTGCTTTGGGTACAAGTGATGCACTTTCTGCGAGGTGTTTTAGAGTTTCATGCACTGCCCTGTAGAAACCTTTAGTCAAGCCAATATTTGACACAGAGAAAGCCCCTCTTTGCTTAGAATAACAATCTGACTTCTGACACTTTCACTTAGTTCTCATGCCATTTTTCCCACTATCTCAGTGCTACTTAGTGAGCAATGATCTGCTGGAAACCTGAGGCATTATTAGACAAAATTAGAAATTTTCAATGTAGTCTCAGACCCCAATGTATATAAGTAAACAAAGGACTGACTATTGACTATTTACTCCTCACAGAATAACCCTATAACCCTATACAACAGCTATTGAATGGCTGTCGCATTTACTCAACGAGCCAGTGAACAGCATCAAAACTGTACAGAAATCTTTTTCACACATATGATTGCTCACCTACTATAACAGTAAGAGGCTATGTGTTGTTGCAGAATGTCCAACAGAGTGGACAAAAATCAGCCTGTAGAAACTTCCCTCAGGTGTCTCGGTTGTGGTGGCATGTTTCTCAAATGTCTCTCCAAAGAAGAAGCCGCAATATCAGACAGACCCAAGAAAAAGTGAGTGAGAGTGCTTAAAGTTCAACAAATATGTATCAGGATTTTCTATCAAACATGTCCACTGATGTGTATGAGTTTGGTTTTGAGCTGTGTAATCTCCAGTTGAAAATACGGCTGTTATTCTCCATTCCAGGCACGGCACATCCCCATAGATTAGATACAGCTTGGTGGACCTTTAAACATAAATTCATAAATCCTTCATGGAGTTCTTCAAGGATCTAACCAGGGTCTCACAACAATGGCAATCATTGGGTCTTTTCTTTTCTTTTTCTTTTCTAAAAAGGTCACAGATGTTCTGTTACAGGGCGCTGTAACAGAACAGTTGCTCTGGCCCTTGTAATCTTTCAGTTGCTTGTAATGTTGTGATCTGGGAAATTTAAGCTTACACTACTGTTGCGCTCATTCTCAAGTCACACTGGATAAGAGCATCACCTAAGTTCCTAAAACTTTAATGATTATATTAATTATTAATGAAGGAATTGAAGAACCCCTGGAATCCTTTTAGGTTTCACAGTGTGTAAGTGGTTATTGATGCCTGGGTCAGACTGGATACCTTGCTGCAAAGTATACTTTCAGTTTGTCCTTTTCAAGATTCTACACGTTAAGATAAATGAGATGCCTTTCTTCCAATTTGATATTGAGACATTCTGGTGACTGAGCTTTCTGTGATTCGTGTGTTCACTTTTAGACGCTCAATCATGATCATATGTGGTCAGATTCTCCGAGATCTGTTGTGTTTTCACAGCTAAATCAGCTAATTCATTTATATCTTATCCTGTCAACTTGATCAGCTGTAAAGCGCTTTCACTCTACCAGTCGATTTTATTTCATTTTTGTACAGCTCTCTGTCAGCATATTAATGTTGTGATATTGGTTTTTACTGTGTGCTCCCATCTTTAACTGTTTATTATCATGAGGGGCAGTTAATTGTTGAACTTGAACGAAAATCTCATTTAGAACAGATGCTTCCTATTGCTGGGGTATGGTATGAAAACATGGCTCGCTCAATGATTGCCCGCCGTGCTTCATGTTTGCTTGTTTATCAGTGCTAATTTGCCTGGCTAGTCTCCCCATTAAGCTCAGTGAGAACATTAGCCCAGTAAATTAGCACTGATGAATGTGCTGTTATCCATGGCAAAATGTCCACTTATACTAGTCTCTTTGGGTTTTTTTTTTTTCAATTTTATTTTAATCTTTACCTTTTCATCTTTCCTTGCCAGTCTTTCTCATCTTGTTCTATGGGACCTACTGCACTCTTTGCTGGCTGTATTATTTTCAACGCTGAGACATTAAGGGATGGCAAAGACAGTTTTACCTTACAGTACACTGGATAGATTTAGAAAATTGTTCCAAAAGAGGTTAAGGTGCATGATGAATATGAGAAGAGGGAGCTCTTCTATTACCACCAGTTTCGACCATGGGTAGGACTTAGATTTAACTTTGTAACACAGTTGTTGGTTGAGCAGCTTGTTGTAAAAACAAAGGCATCACCATTGCCTCTAGTCTATTTTCTATAGTCTTTTCTTCTCCTCCATAACCGCCCCCCCCCCCCCCCCCCCAACAATTCTAATCTTAGCAGGACTTAACAAAAATTGTTCCAGCTTACACATTCAAACACACTCACAACCTCTCTCTCTCTCTCTCTCTCTCTCACACACACTCACCCTGGGAATCTTTTTAGAGTACCATGTGGTATGTGGTTTGATCCCCTTCTTGTTCTTTGCCTCTAAAGGTAGTCTCAATTCTGTTTTATATTCCAACCTCTATAGAGGCAAGCCACTCACACACACACGCATACACACTGTGCTTGTGTGTGTGTCTCCCAAGGACATGCAAATGGCACAGTGCCATGTATATATTCAGTACAGGCACAAACAAAAGAATATACACGTGTAAATGGTGGAGTCTCTACATGAACACGCACAGAGCTCCTGAGCCTGCAAAGCTTTTTGTCTGCTAGTATCTGAATCCCTCCGAGAAAAAGGACCAAAAAAAAAGAGAAAATTCTGAAGTGAAAAAAGAATGAGGAACAAGGAGAAAGGGAGTGTGTGTGGACGAAAACTGAAGAGTGAGAACAGGTAAGAGAGGAACAGAAAGGGAAGTGAACAGCATCCATCACCTTCATTTCTCTCTATGCTCTGTGTTACTGACTGTTGGTTTTTACCTCCCCCTTTGCCTTTTTATCTCTTTTTCCTTCCCTTTTCTCATAATTCTTTGTCTATTGTCCCTCTCACTTTCTCGCTCTCTTTTGCCCCATCCATTTCTCCTAATTAGTATTTATTACATGTGCTGTACAGTCAGCTAATTAATTGAAGTAGTCATCTAGTGATTAGTTGCCGAACATCCTTGTGGATGGACTAATCTTTATCCGCCCATGGAACACGATCCCAAAAGATACCTTACACACACACACACACACACACACACACACACACACACACACACACACACACTTCACGCTTTTTCCTCACTGGCCCATGAATGTCATGTCGAGGTCTGTGAAGGAAACACACACTTCCTTCTTAGACCTGACTGAGTTAACTTGCTTCACAAGTTTCAAGACGTTGAAATTCGAGATATTTAAACGGTCAGTTTGCCCCCAGTGACAAAAAAACAAACTGCTAATGTTCTCTTTCCATCCTCATAGTGTTGGTTTCATTTGACTTACAATGATACCTGTTGATTATTTTCCTCAAAATAAATTGCAAATGACATAATTGAAAGCTCCAGAACAGAAATGGACCTGAGGGTGAAATTGTTTTGTCAACTGAACTGTGGTTTCTGAACCACAACTTTTAGCCAACGTGGATGAGAAGTCCTTAAAGTACTTAGGAAAAACTTTATGTGTCCCTGAAATTACTTTGGATGATTTCGGATTTCAGTTAAATTTTTTAAGAAAATACATTTCCTCACTCTTGTTCTCCTCTTTGTGGCAGTGCATTTGGTTGTACTATGAGGAAAAAATGACATACTATCTTTACTGAGTGGTAGTGAGCTTGTAATGCATGATATTTAAGCCACAACAATATGTGGTACACAGCATGAACAGAGGGGATGCAAGATAAATGCACAAGAAATGTCTGACAGAGTGTACAACTGTTTAACTGTGTAGTTATAGAAGCAACAGTGCATACTTGTCTTGTTGTCTTATACATTTCAGAGCAAACAATATCATGGGGAGCCACAAAATTTGGAATGAGGAAGAAAAACAGTAGGTAGTAAAAAAGTCTGCTTGAGGCCAATGAATTTGCTGCTTGGCTGATGCAAAGTCACTATGCTTGATCTGTGCCAGCATGAAGTAAAGGCCTGACATAATGCAAGTTAATTGGTTTAGGGCAGACAGAAAACACCAAACAGAGTGCTGAAGTAGTGTCTGTGAAGTCACCATGTAGAAAAGCAAAGGGAAGGCAAGAGCTGAGGGGAGTGCAGGAATAACTGTAGCTTTGCATTTAATTTTAGAGGCTGGAAAATATCATGGGAGAGGAGAATTTACTAAGTGAAGGAGGATGAGTGAAGGAGGATGTGTCTTTTTCTAGTTTATTTTTTCCTAGTTCAGCACATCACTGGTGATGTAACCTATGGTCAGTTTGTGTTTGGAGTCTTTTAGCGTGCACACAATCATCTTGAGTCTTGAGGGGTAATCTTGAGTCCAAGTGGTGTGTGTGGTCCTCGGGTCTCACCTCTTGTTCACAGCTATCTTGATGCCTTTTCTGCAACAGCAGTGATGTCCCTTTTGGATTTCTTCCTCTGCGGTCCTGTGATGCCAAGGAGCTTGAAGGCCCTGCAGGGGGACTGGCAATGCCTCTGCAGCCAAGTTCATTGGGCAAACAATGTGCTTAGCATCCTTGGCTACCAGCAGTCACCTACGAGGCCTGTGTTCTTGGCTCTCTTTCTCTCTGAGGCCTCCTCTGAGACTGTCAATTCCAGCAGGACCATTTGCCTTGCTCTTTTGGACATCATGACCATGTCTGGTCTAAGCACAGTCTCTATCATGGTGTTTGGGAACTTCAACTACCTCTGATTAGCCCATTTAATCTACTTGGCTGCCTCTGAGACTTCTCCCAGTCCTTGATAAAGCAAACTGCCTTTCATGTGTGGTGCAGATGTTAACAAATGTAAAATGGTTAGTGGTTAAGTTTCACTTAATGCCACAGCCACATATGCAGAGACATATGATCACAGATGTGTATAAATGGAGAAACTCAAGCCAATGTACAAACATACTTGTTATAACATTCAAACATCAATAAGTCCATTTGAACATTGAGAGTAAGTAACATACATACAACTAAACTAATCCAATATGCATTACTCTGAGCTTAAGCTTTTGTTCTTGGTGTTAAACCAAGACACATGTGATCACAGGTGTTATTTTGCAACATACGTGTGTATGTGTGTGTGTGTACGTCAGGGTGTGTGCGTTATTAGAGATTATGACATAAAGGAACAGAGGGTGAGAGAAAGAGAGAAGTGAGGGACAGAGACAGTAATGAGTACTCCAGTGGAGAGTGATAAGAGAGACTGAGGGAGAGTTGGTCTGCATAATGAGTCCTCTACCATGGAGGTGGCATGTGGGAGGGATGGAGAGAAAGGGGGAAGGAGGGAGGGATGAACAGGACTATTCCAGTGGTGAATAGAGAAAGCAACAGAGGTGGATTGGATCACACAAAATGGTCTGTATAATGAGTTTTCCAGGGGACAGCTAGTACGGTAGAAGACATGGAGGGGGTACAAAATGAAACAAATTTCAATCCCTTTAAGACCACTGTAGTATTAAAAGAAAAAAAAACCTGTAAATGAAAATCCAGAGACAAAAAAGAACAATGTTGAACTGAAAGCTATGAGCAGCCTGTTTTAAAATCATTATAGTATAGATCCATTTTGATATTTTGTTATCAAGCCCTTTAAAAAACAATGGATGACATATTTGATGGTAAACACTTCAGTTCCCAGACATTGCTTTTCAGTCACACAGTTTGTCCAGAATAGTTTCTTTGGTTGTGCTGTTTTGTTTGTACGTTTGCAATTAACGTGAGTATCACTGGTGAAGATAACTACCAGGTTCTTCTTGTTTACACCAAAACAAACAACTATCAACATACAATGCCAGTGTCTCTTTCGTTATGAAGACAGCAGGTACTCAGAACTGTGGATTTCAAAGCTTAAACGAATGAATCGTTATTGTGTTCATCAAAGAGACAGAGTATCAGAATGAATCTATACTCCCAATGCATCAGACCAGACTGATGAAACTATCACAGTCACAAACAATGAATGTGCCCCACGCAACCAACAGAATCCATCAAATGTCACCAGGATCGGCTCATTTTTATAAACCAAAATCTTATGCCATCAGAATAATCTGAAGTGTTATAAACGCTTAAAAATCTTAAACGTGGAAGTTTTATATAACATTCTTGTTCAATAGCCATAGTGGCTGGTTCCTTCTGAAATCATATGTGATTTCAGCTTTTTTGTAAAACTACAGCTGTTAAAGGTTTAGAGTTAAAATTAGGATCAACAAAAGATAGCAGGATATCTATCTTTCAGAGTTTCTCTGTAGCTGAATTGGTGAAAAGAAATGATTCTGAGAGTCTGTATGACACAACACTAATTCTGTTATTCTATAATTGCCTGTTATGGTACTAAATAGAAATATAGAAAAATGATAAAAATGTCTAAATTCTGTAATAGTTGCCACTTTGTACTACTTTGTGCTCACGGTGTAGTTGATGGAACCTCTGGGGTTGTTTTTGAATGTAAATAAGACGGACTTCCAGGACGCCTGTCAGCACAGTGTATGTGTGACTGATGTGTGAATGACAACAAACATTCATAAACACAAACTCACTTTCACACACAGCCACACACTCAGTGTCAGTTTTAACAGATAGATTAGGCTAAGCTGCCAAGATCCCAGTAGCGCTTTAAGACTTAAACAACAGGGTGCGATGCCATAACTTGCTGCGTGTGTGTGCTTGTTCCCAGGAGCTGTCATACTATGATCAGTAGTGGGTGGCATGAGAGGAGACCAATGAAAAGGACAGGATGAGAGAAAAAAAAAGAATCTGAATAATACACAGTATGCATATGCATGCACATACATATTTTCAATATGTAGACGTGCCAAAATTACCCAGCCTTGTCCTCTTTCCTCCTCTACTCATAAAAGAGGAGAAAGTTTAGGAAGGAATTTAGACAAAGAGTATGCAGAGGGGCAGCTGATAAAATGGGATATGCATAAATACACACGCACATGCATATGTGTGTTTAGTTAGTCATCCTGCGGATGCACACATGTAGTGAGCCAGACAGATAGACAGCTATCCAGTCATCAGCTTCCTAGCCAACCTGTCAGTCAGTATGTCAGCCATCCAGTCATCCAAACAAACAACCTATCCATCCATCTCCCCAGTCAACCAGACAGTTATCTAACAAACCATTAATTCAACCAGTCAGATGCACAGCCAGAAATGCAGGCAGCCATTTGGGTAAATATTCCTATAGCCATAACCACAAGACACAGAAAGCATAAAGGATTAGAGATTTTGTGACAGAGGCATGGAGGGGAAGAGAGTGGGAGACACCTATAGAGTTCAGTGAGTAGTTACATAATAGCGGCAGTCAGATTGTCTAATGGGAGAGAGGAGGAGATGGAGGTAGGAGCTACGGAGGAAGCAAGAAACAAGGGAGTTTGATAGAAACATGGGGGAAGGAAGTGTGAGGAGGACGAGAGGAAAGAGTGGGTGTTGTTGATAGGAATTAAATGTAAGAAGATAAGGCAGACAAGATGGAAGTCAGGAAATGGGGTAGAGGAGCGAAGTGTGGAGGGAAGAGAGGATGAGAAGAGATGAGGGGAAATGAGAATGTAGAGAGGAAATGCTAAGTTGGGTGTAAGTGCTCGTCATTGTTGGATTATTTGTTGGATTATTGTACAAATTCATCATTGAAAATATATTTACATTATTTTACTAATTACTCAGAAGCGAAAGTAATGTGTTTTAATTACTTCACTTTATTACTCAGTCTTCACCCGACTGTAAAACCAAAACAGTGGGCTAAAAGATGCTAAAACACCCAATGGATCGATGGGTCGATTCATCACTGTGAGCAGTCCTTTTCACATACAAGCATGTTTTCCAGCGTCAATATAAAAATACTGATTTTAGCTGTTTTAAGATATAAGACAAAATAATCTCAACTCAAATGTCTCCTTACTTTTCTCTGAGCTTTCAACCCCATGTCAAAACATAAGGAATTCCATATGAAGAGATTAGTTAGGCTAGCTCAGACCCCTGATACATCATCTTAAAATGTGGGCTGTTTTCATTTGAATAAACAAAGTACAGCCAGACCAATAAGCATTTCAAGGGTCTCTATAGAAACCAATAAACAATACCAAATAAAAAAAGATTATTTAACTGCTTCAAACCACACAAAGTGGAAAGATGGGGGGAGCTGCACTCAGTGTCTAAATTATGTTGTGAATCTGAAAGAGATAAGATGGTACCTGTTCCTGTGGTGCTGCTCCATAGGTGACCCTGACCTACCTGAAACTGTGGGAAAAAGAGTACCACATCTGATTTAGTCAACTCTTTTTGACTTCTGCGTCCATCTGCTTTTTTCTTTTACACTCTCTTTTTAGTTTTTTTTTCTCTGCTCTACTTCTGCTCCTGGCTTTTCTCACTTCTCCTCCCTGCTCGCTTCACCAGAATTCTCTGCTGCTGAGAAGGGATAGGGGAGGAAAAAGGGAGGAGAAGAGGAGGATAAGACCAAACTCTATCCATCATGGAAAAAAAAACAGTGGAGAGGGAGAGTTGGTGAGTTAGTACTGCTGACTGAATGCCACTGACTGAAGCAGGGAACGGAACAGACGGGAGATAGGGTGTGGCAGTTTGACATGCAGTTTGTGAACAGGCTCTCAAGTGACTTTCAAAGTTTCAGCTGTGGCTTTTTGGAAGTGATTTGTTTATATATTTCTTGTGAGCCATCCAGGCACATGTGCATATTTTATATTCCCCACTGAGTACACTTACTTCCTAAACTTCAGCCATCACTTTAACGCACCTAATTCTAACTCTAAACTTAACTTAATTCTGATATAAACTTTGATGCCCTCTCTAAAAGTTGCTCTTTCTTGTGAACGAGCAAAAGCTCTGAATGTGGAGTATATGATGACTCCCAACCAAGTTCCATCTGCTGAAGAACACTGCGAGATACAGCAAAAAGCTTTGGAAATAGCTGTTCAGAACCTTTAGATTTTTATCAAAATAAAAGTTCTGCAACATTAAAGAAATTTGCAAAGCCAATTTCTTTAATGTTAGAAATCCTGCATTGTTTTCATCTGTCTTTACTCACCTGCAGACTTCCTCTTCCTACTGTTAATAGCTACCTTATGTGTGCTTGTGCAATACAAACAAAATGGGGATGCACTCATAAAAACATTGCTTAATAGTGCTACTAGTGGCAAACATCTCCACAGAATACATTTAATATGTAAAAACTCAACCCTAGTATAATCCTAAAGGCCACAGTTTTACAAACTGTAGCTGTAAGTAAAGTTGGCTATTATACTTTTTTATTCACACTGCTCTAAAATAAAGTAGTTCTCCTGTTTTATTGTGATAATGTTTGGCATTGATAGGGAGTGAATGACTCCAAAACACCTCACAGAACCAATTAAAATATAATGGATATCTGCTGGAATTGGCCTTTATAAGTACTAAGCCTAAATTTTATTTTTAATCCAGTGCCTTAGAGAAGTAAAGAGCACCCCTTTAAACATGCAAACACAAAATTCAGAATACACACTTGAACTCAAAGGATAGCAGTGCAAAGGTACTCAAGGACACATAATCGTGCAGCAAACCGAAGACAGTTTTAACTGGCAACTGGGACACTTTTATTTAGGGTATGTGGCCTTGGTCTAAAAGTCTTCTGTTGTCTTGCTCTTGCCTCAAATACATGTTTTTTCAGCTTTGTACGCTGTAAAATTTGCTGAGCACAACTTCAGCATCACTCTTTTTCACACTTATTTTCTTCCAAACATTCCCACCTGGGAGCTGCTCAGTACATTAGTCCTCTTTGGCTTTGCAGGTGGTGGCCTCAGCATCACAGTAACTGCTAAAGAAGAGAAGAGACTTGTTTCACTTAGTTTCACTCACTTTCCTCTGTCCAGAAGACTTCTTTCCTCATCAAGAGCATGTGTCCCCCCTCCACCCCCCCCCCCCCCCCCCCCCCCCCCAGCAGCTCAGTTCTCTCACCATTAGGCTCCCACCACCCTTATTTGTCATTTTGATGTTAACTCCATATTGCAGTGTAGATGAGTCAGCCATGGTGCATAAATTCAGAGGGCCCATTGAATGAGCTCCTAAAAGTCTACACTGGATGTTTTTGTTGAATGAGTTCCAAAGAGCTGACTCTTGAAGCGGAAACAAGCTTTCCATCGGTGGCGCGTTGAATTAGTCGACTTAGCCGGGCCAGGAGGGAGGAGAGGAGGGGGGCGGAGCTGTTATCACACTGCAGCACCTGGACCAAAGACAGACAGGATGGGACAGAGATGTCTGTCAAACACACAAACACACAGAGGCACAGACACACACACAAAGCGAACCTCATGCAGTAGAATACACACACAAACACTGTGTGAACTGTATTTGTTTATCCATTTCTCTTTAGCTCTTAAAGGTCATTGTGACTGCCCTGTCATTTCCTTTTCTCTCTTAATTCATCTCTCTGTCACTCCACCTCCCCCTGTCCTCTCACTGTCTTCTTCTGTCCTACCTTCCATATAATTTCTTTCTTTTTGTCATACAGCATGCTACTTCCCACAATTTGGTGCCTTGTCTACTTTCCTTGACTCTTGACATCTTTCCCTCCTGACTGTGTTTATATAATTCATGTTGTGCATGCTTTGTCACGGCATTAAATAGTTTGTGGGTGCATCTTCACCCAGATTCTGTTGATGAAACAGAATTTGTTAAAACACAAAACTGCTGAAATGTTGTAAAAAGTAAGGGTTATTGAAGGTGTTACAAACTTCAAGAAAATCAAGATTTCCCATGTGTTTTTTTGTTTTGTGACAAGAAGTAACATGATACCAGACATTGTACACAGAGAGGAATTTGAATCCTTGCGTTCAGTTGTTTAAAACAAGAAGTTCCAAGTTTAGGGAACAAATTGCAGACTGAGCAGAGCTTGAGGTGGGAGACAGCAGCAGCCACCATGTATGGATGTGATAGACCTGTCAAATAAGCCAACATGCCTTCTCTCTTAATGTCAGTTATCTTACTAATGAAGAAAACATTTCAACATTCAGCTGTTTTGGAGCCATAGTAGGGAAATTATACTGTATTGTAATGTACTTTCATATAGCTGGAATTATTGAAAATGTTTTTTTTTTAATGTTAATGATAACTAACTATGCTCATGTTGAAAATGAACACAGTGATTATATCTTAATGGTAAAATACTGCTGTTCATGCCACACCAGATGGATTTTAATGGCGGGTGGAGCTATAAGATGATACTATCAGGAGTTCAAAAGTTACACTTTCTGTATTAAAGGTTAAACTCATCAGGAGGTTTATATAGTTCAAACAATAAAACCCATCACCACAAATGCATTTTAAAAGCTAAAATCAAACACATATACTGTACATACTTGAATGTTTTTTTTTTTTTTGCTTCTTTGTTTTTATCCCTCATCTCCAATGTTATTTTACTTCTCATTGTCATTCCTTCTGGCGATCTTTCACTATCTTTACTTTACAATTCATGCTATTCTTGTCTCAGCCTCCCTTTTTTTAAAAAATATATTCTTTTTTTTTTTTTTTTGCTCTTTCAAATGCCTGAATCACACACACAGGCAAACACACATATGCACGCACAAAGAATTGTAGAAAATAGCCATGATGAATAGCACAATTGCTGCCACCTGCCAGGCACTGGCACTGTGTGGATAAGCGTGATTCTACGTCTTACAAGTGTTATTGAAGCTCGGAAGAAAGAGGAGGATTTAAAGCTTTTTAATGTGCACCTCTGCTGAGGTTTTTAACTGTGATGACAGTAATGGAACCCCAAGGTGCTGCATCTCTCCCCCAGCAGGTGACTGTTTTAACCTTTTAGCTCTGTTTAAGATTAGCAGTACAACATTAGCATACTGAACTTTGCATACCCAGGTTCTTTATTTTTCTTCGCTTATTAGTTTTAGTGAAGGTAGAAATTCCCAAAGTTGTCAATGATTGATCTCAGATAAGGATGAAATAGTTTCACTTACCTTGCACTTGGCTTAGGGGCAAACAGGAATTTTGATGAGCCACTTTAAGATCTGTCTGTTTCATTACCTGTCCTCTACTTTGCAACATTAGCAGTAGCAGTAGCAATAATGGACAAGGCCAATGTCTGAAACAGCTGCAAATTTGTTGAGCCGCTGCTGCATCTCAGCTCTGTTTATTTTTTTGATTTTTCAATATAATGATTGAATCACATGCTGACTGGAGGATCTGAGATTCATCCTACTATTTTAAAAGGGTTTTTAGTTTTTCTGAAATGTAGTTCCCTAGCCAGCATGTGGTTGAATCTTGCAGTATTAGCAGCAGCAGTAATGGACAAGGCCAATGCCTAAACAGTGATTTTTGCTGCAAATTTGTTGAGCTGCTGCTGCACCTCTCTGTTTATTTTTTGATTTTTCAATATAATGATTGAATCACTGTGTTGCTGATTTTATGGTCTATTTGCAAGACTTCATTGTTGAGCAAGGACTGTGTGACATTCAGGATCTGAGATTCATCCAACTATTTTAAAAGGGAAAATGACTTAAAACATATTCTCCCTTTCACAACATCCATGTTGCTTGTCTGTCTCTTATCTTTGATTTTCTGGCAGTAAGGTTTACGAATTCAGTGCTTATTGGTAGACAACATATTGAATGTTGAAGTGCACAAACAATTGAAACAATAGATATGCATGTATAAGTGTCCTGACAGCTCACAGACCAACTGAGACCAGTACAATGTCACATATACCTTAAGCTCCTATCAACTTCACCTGTTTATGTTGATCTGTGTGTATGAATGAATGTTTGTGTGGTTGTGTGAGCCATCTGCCTGACAGCACACTTCTCTATGGACAACAAACTGATATGGCATGTGTTGTTGTTCCACTCATTCCCAGAGACACAACTCAGACTCCAGTGGCTGCCCTCTTATCACTGAGTCTCTGCTCCCAGCTGTGTTTGTTGATCTAACCTGCCGTTTGCTGGTTTTGCTGACATGTTTATTTGTTTGTTCTGTCTGCCAACCTTGGTTACTATTCTTATTGCCCACTGGGTGATTGTATTGGTGGGCAATGAAAATACACGTGTGTTTGTGTGCATGGAAACTTGAATGTGTGCTAGTGGATGTCTGTGCACAGTAGGTACTGTTTTATAAATCAGTAAGTGTGATTAGACGTTGACTCCAATGGGATGTGCTTCAGTTGATAAATATGAGTCAAATTACACACACACACACGCACATGTACACATGTTCATATGCACACACACACATGCTCACACTCCCATGATGATTAGGGTCTCATTGTCATCCCCTCCCTTAGAAGGGATAAGGTACTTTTGGAACTCTTCCACTTCTAATAAATGAGAGGCTGAAGTCTCGGACTCTTAAATTTTTATCTTCTCTTCCAAATGAACTGCGTGGAGCTTTATTGCTCTGTTGAGTAAGCAATTCTCAGCCACATGTGGACTATAAAGTCCTAATATTCTCCCTGGTGTTAGCCCTGTTTCCACAAAAATTGTTCTCTTGTTCATTATCAGCGTTCGTGACTCCCTAAAGTTCCTCTTTATAACAGCAGCGTGGTCTGAGCTTGTTGTTTTGGCTTCAGTGACAGATTGTGTGTATCCTCAAATTTTCCTTACTAAGGAAAAGGGTACTAAGTCTTTGTTGAGCATTATGGATTCAGCATTGCATCAGCAGGAAATAATAAGATATCTGGTGACATTTTATTGAAATTTCTTATACTGGAAACCATTGTTACCATTGTGACTAGAAGCTGTCTATAGCAATTCTGCAAGTCAGTCTGCTGTGACTGAAATATACATTCTTTATTAACACCAAGGTCTAGAAACCTCATAGTTGGTAGAGTTTCACATGCTTTCCATTCATTGGCTGGACCAGATGAAGACTGCTCGCATCAACATCTCTGAAAACACCTGTAAATCACAGGATCTGAAGAAAAATAAAATAGCTTGAGTGCCAAGTCAAGGGACTTGCTTTTAAATTTTTGATCTCCCCTGGTGTCATTTTGGTTTCTCTGTGCTTTAGGGTTTCATATGTCCTGTATAAAAGACTTTTACCTATAAACTTTGAACACTGAACCTGACTAATAAGAGCAATAGTAGACTGGTTGACCACCGTGGGGGTCTTTGGGTATTGTTGCCAACCTGTTAAGGCCACATCCTTGCTCCTATAAGTAACAAGGATAGAACTAGTAACTACTGAAAGCCTCCTTTCAAACCTCCAGGAGGTGAATCTTTCATAATTAATTTACTGATATATGCTAAATAATTTACAGTATACTATATTAGTTGGTTACTGCACAGGCTAATGTTTTCTAATCAAGGAAGTGCAAGGTATTCTTACAAGTTAACTACAAATAGCAACAATACTCAAGTATCTGTTTCAGCCTCACCAGTAGCTGTCTTACTCCTCCTCCTGTCACAAAATAGTCCAGATCCAGACCATCCTGTGATACTGGAAAATGAAGCAAACAAACACATTAATTATGTAGCAATTATGTACCATGTGAATTGCTAGGCATTTCTCTTCATTCTGCTCAGATCTGATCAAATCTGAAAGTCTTCCTTTAGCATTCCGGGCTCTGCCTGCTGAAAGTGATCTGTTGTAGAGTAGCTGGTTGTTACACCGCTAATCTGGGACCTCAGCCCAGAGGACTAGCTCGAAGCTACTACAGCAGCCAACAACCCACCACCATTGTCTGTGTCTTTGTTTACAGAGAAATGTGTCGTTCTAATCCCATGTGTGGTGGGAAGTAGAGTGGGCGGTTTGATTCCATGTGTGAGGGTTTTTATTTGAAAGGGATCCAGTATCCAAACATCAAGCTGTGCAGATTACATTATCAGTGTCCTGCTTAAAAACGTGTACAGAGGTAGCAGTTGTAAAAGTCCCACGCGTTACAGCACGCCGGCTGAACTGCTGCTGCACTCTGGCTCCATCCACTGAGAGGAAACAGAGAGAATACAAAGAAAGGGTCAGCGAGAAGTTGGTGTTAGTTTGGTGTTAAAAAACAACACTTTGTGTGCCAGCTGCAAAACATTCAAGAATGAATTACTGTACTTGCAGTGCTAATGTAGGACTGACAATGCATGATGACTCAGACTTTTATTCAGGTCTATCAAGTGTAATCATTTAAAAAACACAAACAACTATACTTATACAACCATTCACAGCGTTATGTCAACGATTTGTTAATCAGTTCCTGCTGATTTTCTATTTTCATTTTCTTTCAATGCCAAAATTAATCTTTAAGTTAATCAGTGAGGATTGTAACTTGTGCATTCAGTCTCCATTTGTGGTTCTTTTATAATCTTCAGTATGCTTGATTTTGCTTTTCAGGGAACTTGGTATAATGTGATCTTTTCACCATTTATGGAGGTTGTCCCTGCCATTCCAGTCTGTCACAGGGCTAAAGAACCAGATATACTGCAGACCTCCATGTGGTTCTGTCTATGCTAAACAAGGTGTCTGCATGCTATAATGTGTTCACACCAGTTTGACTGTGCATATGGACTCTCGCTGACGTGGTGGTCAAATGACAAAATGTATGTCACACGAACCGCTGCAACAAAACAAATGACCCTAAAATCTTTTGACTGCATAATAGCATGCATTGCATTTGCTTTATATCAGCAGCTTTAAACATGAATGTGAACGTTTACTCTGAGAGCTGCCAAAGCATACTGCACAATTAGTTTGTGACTGAATCTTTAGTAATGAAATGAAGTCAAAACTAGTAGTATGATCCTACAAATACATGTAGTTGTTTCAGTGTTCAGTCAATCATTTGCTTTATATTGTCAGCCTTCAACCTAACTGGCACCTCACTCAGCATGACCTAATAAATTTGTCACTGAATACATAAAGGAGAATATTTTCCACAGCTGCACTTTATTTCTATTGTAGTTATAACTGTAGGCATCACTATTCCCCATTTGGAGTTAGTCCATTTAAGCTGCATCTGGCTTTTTGCTTTTGGACCTTCCATTGAACATCATCCCCTAAATGGTCATTCTCTAGATCATTATCATATCCATGCTGACTCTCTGAACATAATAATGTGTCCTGGACCATGCACCTCACATGGTGCATACAGTATGAATCTATTCTAAAGATTTGAATTTGATAAACTCTGTGACAATATTTTGCCCTCTTTGGAATTGAAGAATGAATGAACTGTGCCATCCTCTACTGGTAACGAAATTAGGTGTCAGGCAAAACAAAAACATACAGTATCAGTCAGAAAAGTCTTGACAGCTGGCTAAATAATTGTCATTTTTACTGATGATCATCCAGATCAAACTCCCGCAGATTATGGTCCTTTAAGATTGTCTTTAGTACTGTGTAGGACAGATGTAGGGTTGATGCATGAGTTCTATAATAGCTACCGCTGCAGGGCTGGTGGTGCTGAATTGAGCAGCGGTGTAAAACAAAGACCAGGTCTGGAGCAGAAGGCAACTGATGGCATTTTCCTCACTCATGCATAATAAGCACACAAGCGGAGAGACCAACATATGTGCACGCAGGCATGTATAAGCGCTCATACAGTGAGCAAAGAAGCATGTATTGTGAGGGCATTCACATGTTTACTTCATGTAGTGTATGCTGAATCAAACATACACACAAACACAAGCAGACACTCACACACACACACACATCCCTGTTTTCCAGGAGCTTTCATCATTATTACACAATAGTCATTTTGCAGTAAACTTATATAACTGGGGAGCCAGCTGCTCAGGGAGAGAGAGATAGTGTCTGTGGAGAGACACAGCCAAAGAGATTGCAGTGGTGGTGTGTGTGTGTGTGTGTGTGTGTGTGATTATGTAGGTAGATGGTTAGGGGGTGCTCTCTCACTCCTTAAGAGAAAAGGTTATTTTGTTTGTGATTCAGGATAAAATCAAAAATGCACCTGAAGATAAAGTTTTGCTGATTAAATTTTAAAGCCCCATGTAGGTGTCACATACACAAGACCCAGTTTCAAGGCACATTAAGGACTGACGGAGATGTGCATCAGGCCTTCATGTCTTTCTTGTGTCTGTTGGATTGCAGTCTGTAAAGAACAGATGAAGTATTATTTAACATTCAAACCTCAGACTATTGAAAGCAATGTGGACACTGTAATGGAAACATCCGTGTTCATTCTTTTTTGTATCCGAGAGACATTCCAGTCATTTTTAGTTTGCAACAATTTTTCCCCCTTCAGTGGAAGTTTAGGTCACATACCTCATTTATCATCATTTATCTGGCTGAATCCGTTTCCATTTCTGGCTAAATCAGTTTCCATTTCACTTATGCTTCTATCGATACACTGAGTTTTGCAAGGTTATTTTTGCGATATTTTTTTATTTTATTTTTTTTTACAAATTTTCTTTTTTTTCACAAATTGAAAATATGCATTAAAAAAGGAGAAAGCAATGGCGAAGGTAATAGAATATAAATGTTGTACTTCTCATAGTTGTTGGTATGTTACTCAGACGCTACTGAGAAAAGCCTTTTTTTGTGTGTGTGATATTATGTTTAAGTTACAGGAGGAAATAGAGTGACAGAGAATCGTGTATAAGCAGAAATAAAGCAAAAGAAAACTTTAAATGAGGTAGAGAATTAAAAAAAGCTGATGTAAGAGTGGGCAGAGGGATGAAAACAAAAGATGGGATGAAAGAACAACAAAGGAAGCAGACGACAGGAAAGAGCAAGTGAAGGCCTTCAAAAGTAGAGTGAGAAAAGGAAATAAATTCAAAGTAGACAGAGAAAAAGATTCTGGTTAGTGCAACAAAACAGATGTTCTCACAAAGAAACATGTTTGACCTGTGACCAACACAACTGGGCTCTTTTACATCCGTCTTTCAAATGTTTAACAACAGTTTTTTATAAACTTCCAAACTTACAGCCCCCCATCTGTCTCACCCTGTCTTAAAAAACAATCCCACCTGTTCATCCTGAAAATTCAAAACCCTTGCCTTACAATCTGTCCGTCACTGCAACTTCAAAATACATACATTCAAGGTTTTACTAATGCACTAAACTATGACTCCTAAATCTCCATCAAAAATTTGGTAAAAATACATCTTCCCACGGGGGAAACATTCATCAACATAATCACAAAAAGAATGTTGCATCATAAAAGTCTTTTTAAACTTAGTATAAATAAACTTTTTTAGACAACTGAACATGCATTTGATGTGCATAAAGGGTATACAATGTGATTTTTTTATTTAAAAAATACTTTAACCAAAGTGACAGAAAATCAGACTTGATGTACCTGTCATCACAGTCTAGATGTAGCAGTAATTTGATGAGCCAAGGATTATGCATGATCACAGGTGGACAACTTCTTGTTATAGCTCAAACTTTGCAACTTGTTACAAAAAATCATGTTCTCGACTTTTCAATTTGTTGACAGCTTGTCACTTGTTAAAAAGGAGCCCTGCATCATCTCGATGCTACGATCACAACAACAGATTGTTTTGCCTCTGCCTCTCAAAAAGCAGAAAACAAGATGATGACAGCTTCTCCAGAATGTGTTGAGGATCATGCAGGAGGTGTGTTGAATTGATGTTGAACATCTGTCTGCGCTTCTGGAGACTTGCTACCTTTTAACTTATTGTTGCCAGTGTTGCCTCTTAAAGTCATGAATTATCGACGAGGGTAGTGATATAAACTATAGGCAATCTTAGCAAAACTTTTTATAACGAATAATATTTTGCATGTAAAATCACAGTTTTCACATTGTAATCTCATTACTGTCGCATCCTCTGAGCTGAGCAACAGGTTCTAAACACACTTTTACTACATTTACTACATGCTTCTGCTAGACCAACTGATTCTGCCCAGCAGGAATCATTTAGAAAGGTTTCTCTCAAATCAGTCATAGGAAGGTACAAGACACAGAGGTAACTAACTAAGGTAAATTAGTTGAGAGACAAGACAAGTTAAATATACTGTGCTGTCAGACTTTGGCACCACACTACTGTATTTACACTTGAGAATTGTTGATTGCAGCCCTGCGATTGACTGGCGACCTGTCCAGGGTGTACCCCGCCTCTCGCCCATAGTCAGCTGGGATAGGCTCCAGCTCCCCCGCGACCCTGACGGATTAAGCGGTAGAAAATCAATGAATGAATGAATTGTTGATTGCATTGGTTCAGTTTGGATCCAGGACAAACACATTAAGCTGGACTTCAACAGTGCCTCTTTACAGTATCTTTCCAACATGTCTTCTCCCAGAACATCTGCTCAGCAACAACTTCAGACAAACAATATGTCTTCTTTTCCTTTTGTTGCTTGGACACATCTGCTGCTGAACATGCAGCAACGTTTTCTGACACATAGCATATGGCTCTGGGTCTGCTCCTTTGTTTTGAGAAGAATGTCTTTTGGCTTTGCATTTACATTTTAGGCATTTAGCTGACGCTTTCATCCAGAGTTGTGTAGTAATGAATGCAACTGTTGAATGAGCTTAAATTCCTTTAACGTTGCAAGAAGCCATCGGTACTGAGTGCAAAGCTCACTGTAAACCTAAAATAACAGTGTTAGGAAAGAAAGAACAATCTCACAATAGAGGGAAAATGAATTTTTACATGTCTCGTTGAAAAGCAGAGGAACTTTGTGATTACATAAATTTCTCACACACCTTGCATGTTAAGATGTTACCTTGTTGTAGAGACAAGGACACCCTAGACTGCAGGTACATAGTTCTAGTTTTGGGCTGAGACCCTGAAAAGAAGACACTGTAGGCACCTTCGACATGTTTTTATCATTCATCAATCCTTCACCAGCTTTGCAGCCATTCCTTGTAATTTCTGATGGCCACAAGTGGTTCACATCACCTACTTTTGAAAATGCTGTGACTGCGTGAACTGTATTTATAGTGATAAAAGAATCCAGTATCAGAGTTATCTGCATCACCGCAGTGATTTATTCACATGCAGAGTCATACATGTGACTCACAGGTCTACATGACCTTGTGTCAGTGCTGATTGTGCTTCTATGCAACAGAGAGATAATATGTGCGTGTGTATTGACGATCATGATTCGGTGTGCGTATGTGTATAAACCAGAAGCAGAGAAAAATTTACACCTCATTTCCTGACAAGTGTTGAACAATTACCTATAATAAATTGCAAAACAGTTTTTCTTTTTTTCTCTTTCATTGGAGAATTGAAGGTTTTAAACCAGTCAAAGATGTAGGAAGAGTATTTAAAGGATGGGGTTAGGTATAAAGGGAATTAATTGGACTAAAGTGATTCTTCTTTTTAGCAGAACAATCTGTTATCCTCTTCTCACACATATTGCTTGCTTTCCTGGGTCAGTAGTCCTGTGTGGAAAGGCTAAGCTATAAATATGCATTGCTTCATTCACATTCTTCTCTTTCCCTCTCTCCATTCAGCTTTTCCCTTTGGACAACATAACTTATGTCAGCTTTAGTGCTGTTTCTTGAGGTGAAGGGGTAGACTCTGTTGTTGTGGTAAATAAAATTCAGAGCTGAATATGGATTTGGTAATCCTCATAGTAAAAGACAAATGCTTTTTTTAGCACTGATTTGTGGTTATTTTCCCGTAAAACCGACGCCATGAGACCTATTCCACTAACTGGAATTTTTTTGCATAATTGTGTAGTGTCTCCTACGATAATCAACCAGAAGCTACAGATGAAGTGAAACCTGAATTTTTAAAATATCTCTTGGAGAATGAGCCAAAATGCAGCAGAACCACAATCTGCATAAGTGAGGTAAAGAGACACTCTGGGGCTCATAAAAAGGACTTCAGAAAAGAAAAAGAGACATCATCATGTTGACGGAAACATACTATGCATTTTAAACTTACAATTGCGATTTAAAAGAGCAAAGGGAAGCTTGATTCACAGTGTAGCTTTTTGGCATAATGCCCTATTGCTTTTCCCCTACACTTACTCTTTATTTTTCCACTTGGAAAACTAGTGTTGAGGGGCCTATAAACAAGGCACTGCTCCAGAAAAAAAAAAGAAAGAAGAAAAAAAAAAAATCAATGGTAATGTTCTGTAAGCTTCTCTATGGCCAACAGGAGCAGACTGTATTGTAATGAATGTGTGTAATGTGTCACCCAGGGAACAGGAGAGGAATAGGTCCTCAGTTAATATTTTTGGTGTAAATAAAGTTTTAAGTGTATTGCATTGAAATTGTTGGTATTGCTTTGGCAGCATCATAGAATTAATATGTAAATAAAGCGTTTTTTTTTTTTTTTCAGATGAGAATTAGAGAGCAAAGGCGGCCACTGATATCTATATTGGAAATATATCTGTTGAGGTTTATCAGATAACTCACCCAGTGTCAAGACCAAGCAGCATCAACAACATGAAAAATAAAACAAGGGTTGATAAAGGCAGAGGGAGGTGAATAAGGCAAAGTGAAAGAAAAGTAGGAGAGTACAGGGAGAAGTTTTGGTTGTCTTCCTTCATTACCTAAAAAAACAGATAGACAGAGAAAGAACGACACAGAGACACTTGTCAGGCTCTGTTGCTGTACACGGATCTGACAGAAGCAGCTTAGGGACGCAGCCTTGTCCATCATCCTGCTTGCTGACAGACATCCACACGCACACATACACCAAAGTCTTGACAGATGCACCACGGGACAATAGTGTCACTGTGTTTTCTTACATATGTGAATGTCTGTGTTTGTTTTTGTGGTTATGTGTGTTCATCAGTCCCGGTCCATGCAAGCAAAGTCAGTCTACTTTTTCCCACACACATCATCTCTGAATTTTAGAGATAAAGTGACAGCCACTTACAGCCATATACTCACTTGTGATTGAAAGCCCCATTATGTTTTAAATTCACTTTTTCCTTTTGACTGAATCAGCAATATGCCGGTTTTTGACTTGAGGGTTTTGGACCCCTGGCATCACAACGTGATGGGATTTAAGCTTGTTAAGCCGAAAAATGTGTTTGGCCTTCTTGATGAATCTCTTTTTTGTGAAATAAAGGATGTTTTCAGAAAGTTTGGAAACATAAATACTAATAATATATACTGAACTTGCAATAAGTCATATACATTAATAACAACATAAGTCACTTTTCAATGTGTGCTAAAAAAAAGACTCATTCAGACAACTACTGTAAAACTACTTGAGAAACTAGTGTAGAAAGATTGTAGTTATGTTTAAAGTAGCACTAATCATGGCAGAACCCCAAACCATCACAGACACACTTGACATGTCCTGGCCTTGTAAAATTGCAATGGCAAATGTGCCTTGTGATGAGCACAAGTCCAAAATTCAGTTTTTACCAAATCCTGAGGAAAGCATCTGGCTCATTAGCTACTAAATGTGCTACTACACATACAAGCTAGTCACTAACTTTGTGAGTCTGTTGTTTGGTGCGGGACACGTACCGTATAGTGGAGTCTTTTTCGTAGAAAACAGCTTCCTGGTGTGGCAAGAAACGAGGCTGGTGAGAGCAGTGAGCTGTAAAACCAAAATGGTGAGCTGAAAGATGCTTTCTAGACCTGAGAGGAACTGCACAGTCAGGTCAAGTTTCTCGTTTTTCTTACTGCATGTGCTCACTTATCAGGAAAATCTTGACTGTATTAAGTGTTTGATGAAGCTATGTGTGCTTTTCTCTAGTGAGAACAGTTTCACAGTTGCAATGAAGCAATGACATCATAAGGAAAAACCACACTATTATTTTTTCCGTCCACTATGATCTGTACTTCCCTGAAATCCTTCAATTTAAATACCCTACACTTGCACAGACAATAGTAGAGTGACAACCAAACAGTAGGTAACGGAGGTAACATGTCCGATGTAATCATCGACAGTCCGTCTCCAAATGTTTGCTGACAGGCCTGTACTTCCTGCAGTAGCGGTGGCTTTGGGCCAGTGTGGGTTGGAGTTTTACGCCTGTCACAGTTTGGATCATGGTTTGGCTGTGCTGTTGAAATGCATCTCAAAATGTTTTTTGAATGAATTTTAAGATTTTATTTCAAAGTGCTCAAGAGAGTGCTTCATTTGATATTACATTAACAAGAATGAGCTTTGTGTTCTCACATACGGGACGAGGGCTGGAGAAGTTTCATTTATTAATTTTATTTTTCCACTATGTTTTATTTACGGTTTGTCTTTGCCACAACCTTGTCATCTAAGAATCTTTGGGATGAATTTTTCCCAGCCAGTGTTCAGGCATACATTTCTGTTCCCTCATATTTCATTCCTGTCAGTCTGTCATTCACATTACATCGTCTGTTTTTTTTCCTGCTCCATTGCTTCACATACTTTTGTTGCCACAGCCTGTGTGCAGTAAATTTCCTTTGAAGTGGATTATCTTAAATTCTGGGTTGGTTGAGGAGGAGGAGGACGGAGTGAATAGGAGAATGCAAGAGAGAAGGGTGAGGTTGGGAGATAGAGGAGACAGAAAGAGAGAAGGACAGAGAGAAAGAAACAGAGGAAGCAGAACAATGGTGGAGAGTTTTTTGATTTTATGGAACATTCAGCTGTTGAATTATAAAAGAGTTTTTAGAGGGGCCGCCCATTATTCTGTGCTGTGTTTCTGCACACACACATACACACACGCTGTATTTTATTTGGGTACATATTCACACACTGCTTTTCAGACATTGCTTTACTTACAAAATAGTACTTTTTTTTTTTTTTTTCAAATTTTCACTTCACACTTTCAATTTTACCCAAACTTAAACAATACAGTAGTCAACGAGGGAACATTTTTCCTCCTTTAAAATCAACCAAGAGAAATTAGTTCAGACTGAAACATAAAAAAGTGGGTTTTCACAAGAGGGTGGTTCCTTTGTGCCAAACACCAAAAAGCATCTTGTTTATATTATTATACAGCACACACATAGGTGCATATATACATACACACTCACCAACAAATGTACAGAGAACATGTCAAGGGACGAGAATGACATATTTGCAGGCGGTTTTTGGCAAGACATGAAGCGAGACAAACACAAGAAAGTAATAATGAGAAAGGAGGATTGGCAGTTTTTTTCCCCTTCTGTATAGAGGAAAAAAGGTTATTGGAAAATACGTCTGTGTTGGTATTTGTTGTTTGCCAGAGCATATTGTATGTGTGTTAATAAGGAAAGCAGTAAACAAGCTTGCCTGCATGTGCATGCGTGCTTATAAAGTGTGTTAATAAACTGAGGGAGGGTCTTGTCAAGGTGATAAATAGAACAAAACACATGAGGATGGATTAGGGAGAGAGAAGGGGAAAGAAAATAAAGAGATTAACCATAGGATGCCTTGAGATTGAAGGATGGAGGAGGGACAGAGGAAGGGATGAAGCAAGGAATATGGGGAAGGAAGGGGGGGGGGGGGGGGGGGGGGGGGAGGGGAAAAATCACAGAGGGATGGATGAAAGGCATGAGAAAAGCTTTAGGAGAAGGTGAGAAAGAGAAAAGGAGAGATGAAAGAGGAGATCTGGTGAGGAAAATAAAGGAGAGAGAGCAACGAGGGAATGATGAGGAAGGATGAATAGAAACAAGGAGGACATCTGGAAGAGAAGGAGGAGAAGGATAGAGAAGATGGGAAAGAGACAGGGGTACGAAATGTAACAGAAAACTGAAAAGAATATGGAGGTAGGGAGAGTTGAAGCCCAGAGAGATGGAGGAGGAAATATCCAGATTAAAGAAAAACCTGGATGAGAAAGAAGGAAGGGGAAAGAAAGAAGAAAGGAAAAACAAGGAAGACAGGACTGGAAGAGAGAGTAGAAAATAGAGGGAATAAGGAAGGCAAAAATGAACAGCAGCAATCTAAATGGAGGAAGGAAAACTGGAGAGGGGAGAGGATGAGGGAAAGCAAAAAGTGAAGGAGAGGTAGGAGATTTAATGTACATTTGTTCAAAGAGAGTGAAAGACAGTGAAAGTGAGAAATGTTTTAAGAGAAAAAGTGATGAGGGGGGTGCTGGTAAGAGGAAGAAGGAGTGGAGAATTAACAGAAAAGACAATGACTGTGCTGTGATTTTGGCTAGATTGTAAAATTAGAGAAATCAGAGAGAAAGTTAGAAGCTCGTTTGTGTCTAAGTCAGCTGCTGTGTGATCAACTGAATGATACTAGAGAGAGATATGCCTGCTGGACGTCCAACCTCGAACTTGCATACAGTCGACTGTCTTCTAGCTATAGGGTTTGCCCAAAGTTGCTGTGTCACTAGGTGCTTTTTTGCAAAAGTCAATAAATTTAGTGACAAAGGCAACACTGCCTGTCAACACCCCCTGATGACACGCTAGAAACCGGCACCAGTTCTTTTTCAAAGAGCCATGGCCAGTGGTGTAACATCCTCAGTCAGTCCCTCAGTCGGCGACATTCACATTTATAGATCTGGCCCTGCTGTTGTGGTGCAGCCAAAATGTCTAACTCATTTTGGCCTTTCTCATCAGCAAAATCACATTTTGTGTATTAGATATAATCTCTGGCTCAGCCTACATCCAATTCATCCTCCACGCAGCACTTATTCTGGTAAAAATATTAACTTTTAGAGGAGCTTCTCCCGTCATTCCTTTGTCTTCTTCCACCAAAACATACCGTGGGAGGTGGCACCATGCTGCGTGAATCAATTTCAAAAGACATTTTATACAAAGAGAGTATGGCACATATCAGGGATTAAAGAAAATCAGCGAGAAAATCAGGGCAGGGAAATTCCAAGCGAAGCAAATTCAATTTTAAGCCAATTCCCCCTAACTGTCACTGTGACAACTCGGCTCTCTTTCCTCTTTTGTTTATGATGTGCTTGTGTGATCTTTAGATTAACCTCACTTTCTCTTTTCTTCTTCTCTCTCTCTTCATTTCTTTCTTCATCCCTCTCTGCAGGGTGTGGTTCCAGTCAGGCATCAACTTCCTGGCTGTGAAACCTAGCAACCTTGTCGCGTGGGAGATCAAACAGGAAATGGCACCGGGAAGCAGTTCGTTGGCGGTGATGTGTCAAAGAAAACCCTCCTCCACAGCAGAGAGGTAGGACTGAAGCTTACATATCTACTCTTTTTTTTTTTCCACCAACTGCTTCCTCTTTTATCCAGCAGCTGGTTAGGTCTTTCCTTTTGTACAGAGTATTTGTGGGTGCCGCATAAAATGTCTGAAAAGCTCTTTGATTATTTGACTTCAAGGCTTTAAAACTGTTCATGCCCTACACTTGGTAATAAGAGATCTTGATTGTTTTTACAGTGACAGTTCCTCTGAAGTAAAAGCTGTCAGTTCATTAAAAAATGGCCGATTATGCTATGAAGTGAATAAAGTGTGGCAAAGAAAAATGAAATATTCATAATTTTTGTATCACCCACAGTGAATGGGCACAGATTTCTATGAGCCATCTTTAATCCAGATTCAGAAATAGTTGAACACTGTGGACAGTGTAATTGCACTGACAGTGTAACATGAAAAGCTTGTCTTGTTGTCTGTGGATTGGCCGTTAGTCTGACCTTTGAGCTCCAACTTCTAACCTATACCCTAGAGATGTGTGTGTATGTGTGAGATGTGTGTGTGTGTGTGTCAAGGAAATTGATAGACTCAGGCTCAAGGGTTACAAGTGTTCATTTTATTCTGTATACACACGTGTATGTAGTACACGTCTATGGAACGCGCTGACCCACATGTCATGCTAAATTTGCCGTTTACTTGGTAATTGCTCTGTCCTTGTATGGTTGGTTATGTTTGTGAGTGTGTGTGTGTGTGTGCGTGTGTGCATGTGTGCATGTGTGCATGTGCGTGTGTGTGCCAGTAGGGTAATACCAGTGACGGCAAAATAAATACACCCTTTTTTAATCTGTTTTTTTTTATTTTGTTGCTAATGTGGCAGGTGAGCACTGCCTGACAGCAGTGCATGGTTAGGACGAAGTTGTTGTTGCATGACACAAAAAATAACAAGGACATGATAAATGTAATGAGTGTAGGTGAGACGCAAAACTCCAAGACGGTGAGAAATGGAGACAGTAATTTCCCCAGGAGGGATCAATAAAGTAATTAAAATTAAATTAAATTAAATTAAAAAATGTCTCACTTAAAAAACAAAAATCAAAATCAAGATTGCTAACAGAGACTGAGGTTAACTGGGTGGCAGAGATAATGTATTTCAGTGACTGAGTGCAAAATGTAATAGTACAAAAACAACACAATGCATGACTAACAGTTCAAACAACAATTAAAATAGCCTTGATGCAGGAAATACCACTGGTTTGACTCACATACTGCTACACCCCAAAATAAGCTCCTAGGACTGCAGTCAAATAACAGAGCTCTCAACAGTGTGAAAAAAAAAAGCTCATTCAAAGATCGACAGCTTGAAAAAGAAGCACAGTAGGGCTTATTACAGCTGTTGCTAAATCACTGTCCCTCAAGGGCAAAAATAAAGAATCTTTTTTCTTTTCTTTCTTTTTTTTTAAAGATACAGTAGATGACATTTTGGAATAACACTATAACTCAGTCATGTGTTCATATTAAGCTGTGCTAAATTCAAGAGACAAAAAAAAAAAACTACATAATGATGTAACGGGAATTGTTTACCTGTGGCTAATACATGCTGACCATCATCTGCACTGATGACTTATGCCAAAAGACTTATTTCAGCAAATATAATGTACTTTGTTTAACTGTTATCTAACCATAGAAGTATCACTGTGAGCACTGCTCTCTTTTCCAGGATGCCTAGTTCACTTACACTGTCATTCACACCTGGAAGCTGCCCAGTACAAGTACAGTCTGATCTAACTACAAACACACACGCTCACAGACATTGCTCAGTGTGAAAATATTGGATGCAAGATTGAACATGTTGGCCAGTATGTTGCCAAATACAGAATACTGTATATACTGTATGTGTTTGAGTATGTGTATGTGTATGTGTCAGTGTCAGACAAAGTCAGCTGGAAACTGTGTTTGCCATGGCTGAATGGACAGTGATTTGAATGGGAAAATATGGATACAGATCTGTTTATCTTCTTTCCTTTCTTTGTGCTGTATGCCTCTGTATGTTTTTTTTATTTTGCTCTTCTCTCTCTCCTTCTTCACCTTTTCTATCTGTCCATTCAGCTCTTTTTCATTCACTCTCTCTTCTCCTTCCTACTTTTCTCCCTTTTTCCTGTCTTTCTCTGTTGGTTGAGAGCATTACTGATGAATGACTTCCCATTGCATGAAACTATCATTGCAGGGTCTCAGCTCAATTAGCACCACTTAGCTAGCCGTTAGCCACGTCCAGCCTTGACTGATGGACAACATCAGCAGCAACGAACACTCCAAATGTGCCATAGAAGGGAATAAAAGTGATGACACAACAGCTTTGAGCTTTCAAATTAAGAGCGTAAGACAATTAAAAGTTTTTATCAGATGCTTTTAAAACTTTGAACCTGGTGTATTTATAGCGTGTGTATGGTACAGGATGTACTGTATTTATTTTTTTTTTTTTCAGGAATCAGAGTGGCATAGAGAGTCATACCATTCCCTTTTACTAAGCCCTGTCCCCTTATTTACTGTTGATATTCCTGTCAGTCTTTCCATCTTCGCATGAAACCATCAACAAGAATTTACGGTTTGGTCAGGCTTTGGCAGAATATCTACTTGGTTATATTTAGAGAAAGATCATGGTGTGGTTTACATTAACTACGTCGTTAGAAGACTTTTTTTTGTCATGATTACAATCATAAACACACAGTTAAGACTGTGGAACAATCATGGTGAAAAGAGACCAATGATGGTTTCAAATGGGAAACAAACAGCAGTGTCCTGTGTCAAAAACCGACAGTTTGTTGACCCATCCATCCACCTCAACCTCCTAATGTGGACTTTGTTGGTCTATATACTGCGTCACCTAACTTCTTTCCTCCTGTCATAATAACTATGGCTGATAAAGTCGCCTACCAACAAAATGTAGCAATGGCTCGTAGTAAGCTGTTTGCATAGCTGACTTAATGTTGTTTTTGTAGGGGAGGGAAATCTTGATGATGCATGAGACATGAGAATGAAGACACAGCATTCTTCGTGTTTCTGTATTATTAGTTTTATAAGGAAAAATATAAGCTCAGACCTGGGATTTCATTTTAATATAACCCTGATTGCTTAGCTTCGTACTTTCAAACTGTATGTTTTCACTTTAACTTTAGCAGAACTGCTAATGTAACCCTAGACACCGATACCATTCAGAATTAGCTTCCACACAATGAGTAATTTCTACACAGTTAATGTGCTAATAGTGAGCTAGGCTTTTTTTTTAATGTCAGCTTGGTTAATGTTACCTAATGACGTACTTCTATTACTAGTTAGCCAGACATGCAAATGATCGCAACATATGTTAGCGCAGATAAGCACACTGGTTAATCCATTCCTTACACTTTTGCTCTCATGTTTTTGGTCATGGAAAGGTTAAAAAAACCCCACTTTCCTCCAAACTCTTTAAATGCTGATCATGGCTCTTACTATTGCCCCAAGCACTGACATGTTGAAGACTCCAACTTTTGACAGGCTTGCTGTGCCTACTGTGGTTGCTAAGTTATGATTGGACAATTGTTTGGCGAAGGGGTGTGGCAAACTTCATAATTTTTCAGATGCTTTGAATAGAAAAAGTAATGTTATTGATGCTATGGTAACACTTTTGGGATATTTGTTGAATGCTCACTGATTCTTACCCCTGTGGTGCACTTCAGCATAGCTAGTGAAATACTGAAGGCGTCTGATGAATTTTGGGACTGTCAGCCACTGTGGCCTTGAGGCAAAGAAATCATTTTCCTGGCCTGTTGTCATTCATCAGGATGGTGTTGTTTGAGGTGTTGTGATGGAGGTGATTCTAAACAGCTGCTTACTTCCCTGAGCTTTGGCATGTAACCATGTGTGGAGAGAGTTTTTTTTCTTTCTTGGCCTGAGGGAAAAACTCATCAAAGTGGCACCAGGGTAAACACAGAAAGTGATGCTTTAGAAACCAGATTATGATATGGCTCTCACAAAGACATGCACACGCTTATTCACATCCTCTTAACACGTACACCTCTTCTGCCATCTTCAAAGTGATACTGCAAACAAAAGAGGTGCCTCAAAGCTCAGATTATGATGCAGCAAGCACAAATATATACATGTGTATTGATGTACACACATACATAAGTGCACAGGCTTGTACAAACATGGGCGTAACACACACACACGGCGAAAGGCTGATCCAATGCAGTACTGCTGTGTTACCTCTCTAATGATACAGAGCTATGAAGACTGTAGTGGGAGTGAAGCTGACATCTTTTTTTTTTTTCTACTACAGGGAAGACACACACAGAGAGACACATGTACAGTATAGACAGGCTGTTTTGCCAGCATACAACAAGCAAGATCACAGGCTTTTATCAGCAATTGTGTGGGCGGGATGGCTAATTAAAAGAGCTGATCTGTATTAATCTCTAATGAGATATTACAGGTTGAGACATGAAACAGTGAGTGTGCTTTTTTTATGAATGAGAGGGCGGGAATGATTACTGCCTCCGACAATTAATCTTGTGAACTGATTCCTGTTACCTATTGTAATTCCATGATATAATGTGATTTGCCATGATACGATGTTCAGTGTATGAGCATAATAGGGGATGCATGGGAGCTGATGCAGTAATTAGAACCAGAGTGTAGGCGCTGGTGTGAGTGGAGGTGTGTTTGTACGTGTGGTTGTGTATGTGTTTATGGTTGTGTTTGTCTATGAGGTGGGTGTATGCATGGTATTTTACATATATAGTGTTTCTGCATATATGCATGCAAGTTGACACTTATCTGAGACCAAAAAAAGAAGCCAATTGCAGATCATGATGACTGTAATTACTGTTCCACCATCACGTGTCCCAGGAGACCTCAGTTGTTTTTCCATTAAAGCCGGCTATTTGCACAGAAGTTTGGATCAAAGCTCTCCTCCAGCTCTCATTTGTTTCTTTATTGATTTTGAATATGTAGTAATTATTCATTATTTGTGTATTTCTCACTATTTGACCATTCTGATATCATTTAGCTGTACACAGCACCGTGACACTGTGCTATTGACACTCTGCTTAGTTCTGCCTCCCTGCCCTTCTGCCATTATGTACCAGTGCTCTTAAAAATAAAACTATAATGAGATGTTTGGATGTGCGTGTCTCTCCTCTCCTATTAAAAAAAAAGTCACAGAGGCACCCTCCAGCAAGATTTGTCTTTTGTTGGAGTTCATTTTGGTCATGATTCTATATTATTATTCATTTATCTTTCCCTGGTCATTAATATCATTTAAAAATCATGTTATTTTTTATAACCCTGTGTATATTTCCATGCAAATTTCTTGGGTTGTCTGTCATTTTCCATTTGTAGTTAGTGTTGCTTATATAGTAGGCTTGACCTTGTTGAGTTTTCAGTGTTGTTACTGATATTGTTAGTCATTTTCACAGACTCTCAGAGGTTTTGTTTCACTTGTAAAATTAGTTTCTCTGTTTACAGTCTACTTTATTACTTTGCATGTTAAATAAATTCAACTGCAGAAGAAGTGGGTCAGGCTCACAGTGACCTTAGTTTTGTCTGGTGGTTTGTATGTGGAAAATGTGCCATAGTTTATGAGTGTGGCTGATGCTGCTAGAATGGGAGCGGTGCTCTATTTCATGATCACGATTAAATCTATAGATTAACACTGCTAATGGGCCTCGTTCAATACAAGAACTGGGGTAATGCACTATCCACCCTCCATACATTGACATGCTATTTATCTGCTTGTGTGTGTGAGTGAGTGTGCATGTGTTAAATACCGTTGGAGTTTTTTTAATCATCCTGAGCCCTTTGCTTGCAGTGTCAGCCATGGAAAATGACTTTAACAATTTTATAGTATTTTCGGCAGTAGCTGAATAATCTTTGAATATAGATAGATAGCTATAACTATAAATATACACAATTCGCTGTAGTCTTAAGTTTTTGGAGATGGACTGGGAAGCTAATCAAAACAATTACAATTACATGCACATTCTTCGTGGTGGTTCTAGTTAAAGTATGGTGCCCACATACTTGTGCACGCATACATACTAACCACACACAGGCATAAATACATTCTGACATTCCGACATTCTGATGGCTTCTAATACTAACACACAACATGAGTAATTCATTAGCTTAGCCATACATTTCATAAAAGTTATATAAACTTGTCATAAGTAATTCAAACACAAACAGTGATGTGTGTGTGTGTGTGTGTGTGTGTGTGTGTGTGTGTGTGTGTGTGTGTGTGTGTGTGTGTGTGTGTGTGTGTGTGTGGAGGGTGGTACCTCCTTTCCTCCTGTCTTTTCATCTTTGCATTATATTTTTTAAAATGAACACATGCTGACATGTTCACAATCAAATGTACAGTTTTCATTTGCAAAAAAAGAGGAGCAAGCTCTCAAGGTGGAGATAGTAAGTTCTGACACACGTATACGTTAGATTATGTCGAGTCAGTCCTCTGTTCCTGTGAAATATGCTTGGAGCCGGTACCCTGCTGAAGGATGCTTATGCTTTTGAAACTTGAATCAAAAATACCGCTGCACACAGAGACACACAAGATTGAGGATTACGTTTTTTTATGTTTGAACCGGTTTAAATCCACACACAAGCGGAGGCGAAGATGCATGGAGCAGGGTTAAGTGTTGTATGGTTTTAGTTGTTTGTAAAGACAAACTAACTTAACAGAGAGCTTTTGTTTGAGTGCTGGCAGTCTCCCTGGGATACACACACTCACACACGCACATGCACATTCACATAGAGAGCACAGACATGAGGCCAAGATGTCTGCAGTCTCAGATGGCACACATGGGGATTAAAAGCACAGCAAGAGGGAGGAAGGATTGAAAGAGAGAGGGATGTCTGCCAACAAGAGAGAGAGAGGGCCGAAAGGGAGAGAGAGGAAGAAAGGGTGGAAAAGTTAAAATGAGTGAGAGAGAATTGGAGAACTACAACAAGAAAAATGAGAAATAAAATGGCAGAGAGAGTGTCACACTTTTGCTGTTAGTGTTTGTCCCTGGATAGAGGAAAATGGAGAATTCCCTTCAGATAGTTACACTTCTATCCCATTTTCATTCACTGCAGTGTGTGTTGTGTGTGTGCGTGCATGTGTATGGCAGCGATGGAAAGATATTTCTACATTTCATGTTTACACTGTGAGCATGTAAAATCAATTTGTGTGTGTGTTCTTATGTCTGACGCCTTTCTGTGCCCAACAACTAGGGCCAAAGAAATGCCCCTTGTTACCTCATAAGCAAAGCACATATACTCAAACAACACTGAAGTTCTCTGGTCATTAAAGCTTTTCACTTATTACATTATCTCCTCACCTTTTCTGGATCCATATTACACTCTGTGCCTGACATTAACCCTTGACCTGAATTTAATCCTTACTGTATCTTCAGACATGTGGATAGTACTGATTTCATTCGTTCAGTCTTTGAGATAACTCTCTCTGAGTCTTCCTTACTCTGGACAATCCAAAGACACATTCAAGTCAAGCTAAGTCAATTTTATGTGCAAGCGCATATGAAATGTTCCAATGTCTGTGGATTAATCCAAAATAACTAAAGCTTCTGTTTCTTTAAATGTTGTTTAATGTAATTTTTAATGTAAACACCACAAACCAGATTCCATTCACCTTCATTGCCCTGAAATTTTAGCAGAAATCTTAAAGGCCCTAAAACATTAGTAAATGTTGTACAATTGCACAAACATTTTTGCTTGGCCATCCACAGACAGTCAACTTCTGGTGTACTATAGATGGGTTTTATGGACTGTTCCTTTAACAAAGAGCAAAGGAAGTGAGCGCCCCAGTAGTGATAGCCTGTGTTTATCAGTCTTTCCTGCCTTTCTTACCCACAGCTTCTCTCTTCTCTTGATTGCACTATATAGAACTGAACAGTGTCTCTATAGGTGCATGCACATGTACCAAAGCAATATGTAATTTTGGTTGGTACATACAGTGTATTGAAGCATAAAGGTTTTTACTCTACTCTGTTTTTCCCCATCTTCCATTATACCCTCCTCCCCATCTCTTCCTAGATTGCTTACAGATTGACTATTCTGTTTTCCATGGCCATATTTTCTATTTCAATTCCACTCGAGCATGTTTGGTTTGCAAAAGGTTTACAATGGCATGCCATCTTTTTGTTGGACATCGTTTTTTTGTCCTCTCACATCTTGACCCTGGAAAATAGTTTGGTCCCAAACAGACATTTTGTCTTCCCTAAGTAGGCTTTTCTTTCTTTTAGCTGGAGCTGAGTTTATGGGTGAGAGCTGTAAAGATATGCTGGTTTTAAAACTGATAAGCATCAATGGGGCCTTTGACAAGAGAGGTGAAGGAAGGAGGAACTGAGAGAGGATCATGCGGGTAAGCACGGGATGAAAGAGGACAGAAAAGAAGAAGGAGAAGGAGGGAGGAGAAAGAATGGCAGGAGGGGAGAGATAAGAAAGGAAAGAGAAAAAAGGAAGAGAGACTTGTAAGCTGGAGGTGGACAGCAAGAAGGAATGGAAAAAGTCAGAGGAGGAAAAGTAGAAATGGAAAGAGAAGAAGAGGGTAAGAGGAGGCAGAGGACAGACAAGTATTTGAGAAAGCTCATCTCTAAAAATTTCCAGATTCAGGTTTAAACAAATCAACACATGCATCCCTGAGACTTTTCTTTGCTCCAAACCACAGTGGGAAAAATGGAACTTTCTGGCATCTTTGTTCACACTGACACTGCAGCCAAACCAGCTACCTGCAAATGGATAAACCTTCTTAAAATAAACCTTTCATCCTGCGAGTTAAAACTTTTGGGAGCAGGGGCCATCAGAATGAATTTGATTTAAGTCCTTGTAACTTCAGCTGGGATCCATCAGCTTGTCTCCAAGCTTTGCCGTAATTTACCTCCTTTCAAGTTCATACCATCATCCAATTAAGTAAGTTGACCCATGTGACAGCCCCCCCTCCCCGAAACACAATTTACCGTGTTTCTTAGACTGGAGCTTCAATTCAGAAAGCGCGTAGTAAAAAGTGACACCTCTACAAAGGATACTCCTGTAATTCTCCAGGTTATGAGACATTTTATATACATGGAGGAAAGCACTAGCTGTCAATTACAGGGAAAAGGACATCAAGACAGTTGGGATAAAGTGGGATTTGGTGGGATAAAGACAGCAATTGTGTTCATTACGTGTGGTTTGGTGAGCGCTCCTATGCTCCACCACTCTATCATAGCCGTGAGCGATGACCTGGGCTGGCTAATTAGGCCTCACAAATATGGATGGGGTTTATGTGTACAGCCTCGCCTAGCATCATTCTGTCACTCACTGAAATGACCCTGGCCACCTGAGCACACTCAATCACTGGGCCAGACTCATATGCATACGCATATGCAGGCATGAATGCATGCAGACGCACATACATGCATGCACTGGGTTCAAACACATACTGAATTTAGTGTTTATGTTGCGTGGGACCACAGAGTTCATCCTGACTGTAAAGTAAATACACATGCATGGTATAGGTCACATTTCATGCATGCACTCATATCTAAACACATAAACATCCATGCAAATACACACACTGTACTTTTCTGAGTGTTTTTGTAGGCCATGCTTTAAATAACCTTCCAATCCCATTGGCTTATTCCCCTTGCTCTAATACCCATTCCTTCCTCACTCCCACTCCCGCTCCTCACCCTCCCTTCTGTCTTCCCTATCCTTCGTCTCCTCACCCTCCATGCCCCTGTTAAACCCCCTCGGGAGCCTGCGTAGCAGGATGTGTGGCTAATTAAGGCGACCTACGCAGACCCCGCATGTTCGAGTCCCTCTCCACAGAGATGTACAGTGTCACAGAGCGAGCAGTAGTGCCGATGCTAACACTAACTCCCTGTCCCTTGTGTGGTTAAGTGTGTGTGTGTGTTTGTGTGTGTTGGCGAAGAGGTGTCAAACGCTGGAGATATCCCAGTCCCTTTTTGCTCTCCTTTTTTTCTTTCCTCTCTGTTTGCTCTCTTATTCCCATTCCTTCCCTCCCTGTGTCCCGCATGTCCTCCCTCCCTGTTTTACACCATACAACTTGTCCTCCTTTCCTTTTCGTTTTCACCAAACCCTCCTCTCTTTTCTCTTGTCCTTCCTGTCCCTCCCTTTTCCAGTCGACTCCATTCTTTCATTCTGCCCTCCTGCATGCGCCTTCCTCCCCTTCTTAGGTGACAGGAACCCCAGGGTCCCATCGCTGCTGTTTAATTAATTCTTTTCATCGTGTAAATCAAAAACCGAGCTTGTGTCCTTGACTTGAGCGCTCTCAAGCATGCACGAACGAACGAACGACACAAACAAACTGAGGGGACCAGGCGCATCAGTCTCCCAGGAGGAGACTAAAAGGATCTGCTAAAAGAAGAAGAGGAAAGGAAAGGAGATAAAAAAGTTTCTTTACTTTGTTAGAATGTGGGACAGAAGATTCTTTCAACAGGCAGGGAGGAGCCACAGGAGTCAAGAAAGGATGGTAGAAGTATTGTGTTCTTGGTTTTTTTGGCAGACTGGTGAATGCTGGTGTTTTGAATGTCCAGCTGAGAAAGAGAAGAAAGGGAGGAAGAGCAGGCACAAGAAATCACCAGCATCAGTCCTTTCAGCAAATTCCTTAAAACAACAGTTTAAGCTGAAGTGACAAAGACTCTAGTGGTTGTAGAAATTTTGACTTAAATTTTGTCTGTCAGCTGCAAAGACTTGAATATTGTGACATTGTTACAGAGGATCAAAGAGGTTAGGGTGGTTGGCTGGGTCAACAAAACTTCAGACATGTGAGACTATTGTTTGTTTACCAACATTAAACTTTGGTTTCTTTCAATCATGATCACGATCATTCCCCAACCTTACCCAAATAGTAATAATCCAAACCATGATCTCAACATACTATTAACAATAATCAAATCCTTTTTGTGGCTTAAACTAACCTAACCTCAACTATAAAAGTGTCAGATCCAAAAAAGTAAAAAACACCTTGTAACTTAAATTTGAGAATGTAAAGACAGCTTGTAAGAAGAGGACAAAAAGGGGTTTCAAGAAGGAAGGGGGTGTTCAAAACTGAGATCTGTGACATGCTGTTGAAACCACAACTTTGCTGAGAGAGGAGGAAAGGAGACTGTGCAAGGAGGGAAGGATCAACATCTTTGCTTTGACTGAATGTTTTTCACTTTAACAGCCAGCTTAGAGAGAAGGGAAGAGGAGGATGATAGTGGGAAGGAGGGGGAGGGAGAAACTGAATGTGAGGAAACCAATTTTACGTCCTTTTCTTTCATAGTTCTGGTGAATGCTCATATTTTTAGCTGTGAGCAGGAGGAGGGGAGGATGGTGACAGAAGCAGTAAAGGATAGAGAAAAAGGAGACGAGCAGCTGTATGCTTTGCCTAGTTGTCTTTCCATGCTTATATGCTAAGGGAAGAGAAGGATGAGAAAGACAGAGGGAGGGCATGATGGGGATCGGAGGAGAGAAGAGAGTTGGGAGATGAGACAGTGTTCGTTGCTTTGAGGCCCCTGTGAGAACACTTGTCTTCTTAACATCCTTCCAACAGTGGGGGAATGATGGAGAGAGAAAAGGAGACACGGGGAGGGAATGACAAAGGTTAAGAATCGATGCACTGTGGTTTGCTCTAAGGTTGGTAAATGCAGAGGGAATGAGATAAGATAAGCTTCAAGGTTGCATCTTAAATCCATTTATTTATTTATATAATGCTTCCTGGAGAAGGCTTGTCAATCAAATGTCTTCACAGCAGTATGGCATCATGCCCCCTGGGTTTTCTGTTGGTAAGATTTCATCTTTTTGGTGGCACGCTTGTTCATCCAAGGTGCTGTACCAGTTCCTCTTTTATTTATTCCAAACAAACTTCTGTTGCTGCTGCCCAAAAACACATCACTTCGTGCGTGCCAGTATTTTTCCCAATGATAATTCATGCAAGGAGCCATTTACACCTTGGCTTTGTTACTGGATGTGAATATTGGGGACCAATATTCACATCCAGTGTACCAATACAGCAACAGAAAATAATAATAAAGGAAAATTCTTATGATTGATACTGAGGTATCAGTGTGTAAGCAGCATGTTACTGTTGTAGCTGCTGTAAAAAAATAAAAAAGTTCTGATACACTAATGAGTTTTCAGTTTTTGGACCTTACTCATGAATGGATTTTCATTCTTGGTGAGATCATTTGAACATTTATTGAAAGAATCGTAATGGCAGCCATAATGAGCTGAATGAATTGTTTGCGTACAGTACATATAAAAGTTGCTTCATTTGTTACTCACTTTCATAAAGTCTTGCTGGTGCTTTGCTACATGCTATAACTCTATTGGTCTTCCTCAAAGGCTGTAATTGTATTGTTGTTACTGTATATTGCTTTCACAGAATTTTTACTTCAAAAATAACAATTCAGGTATTCTGAGGTTGTATTGCGTGGATATGTAACTACTGCCATTCTGGTTTTGATGCAAAAAGTTTTTGCCAAGCTATCTGTTAGTCTTTGCGAATTCCCTTTTCCATCAGCATCAACAGGAAATCAATGAGGACATAATTTTTTGGGGGATTCAAACCATTGGTCTCTACCCTCAGGCCTGCAGCTTTAACCTCCACTCTCCTGCTGTCCAGCTTTTATTCCCACAAAATTTGGCCCATCTTTCCGTCCACAGAGGGAAAACATTAGGTGTTTGATAAATGAAAAAAAAAAAAAAATCTTCTCCACATAGGTTTGTTTGTGCTTCCTGGTGTGACAGTTAAAACTTCCTTCCCTTCAAGCTGTCAGTAATTGGTTCCTCCTGCCAATAAAAGGTTTACATGTGTTTCATAGCTGACAACAGCACCTGTTCTCACATCTGATGCCTCCCCATCTCTCTTTTGTCTCTTACTACCCCCCATCCTTCCATCACTCTGGCTTTTCTCTCACTCTTAGTTCCTGTACCCTTTTCTTCATTATTTCTTTCTGTTTATATGTGGCTTATTCTACCTCTCCTATCTATTTCCATCTCCTTTTCAGTTTCTTAACAAGCTGCTTCCTGTCTGTCTGGCACAGCTGTTGATTACCTAATTACCTTGCTTTTCACACACACACACACACACACACGCACACGCACAGATACACATACTTTCTTTCTCTTTCTCACACACACAAAGAGAAAGATTGCTAGGGCTAAAGCTATTGTTTACAATCAATCATAAAGGCTGTGTGTCTGACACAAGTTTTTATTTTGTGAAAAAGAAGCTTGATTGGTGTGTGTGTGTGTGTGTGTGTGTGTGTGTGTGTGTGTGTGTGTGTGTGTGTGTGTGTGTGTGTGTGTGTGTATGAGCATGTCCCAGTATCTATTTTCAGCTCCATCCAGCTCAGTAATGTCACATATTGCCAGTAAATTTACAACAGATTATTAAGATAAGATAAGATAAGATAAGATTTTTAAGCATAGTGGATTTATTGGTGACAGCATTTGTGACTCTTTTATGACAGAGTAAACATTTCTTGCCATTGTTGAGCTAATTAATAGAGCAGGCACTGATGTATGTGAAGGTCTAGGACTTGAGATGCAGGGTAAAATTATATACAGCATCATCATTTGGACAGAAAACCAGTGCTTCAACCTCTTGTATTTTTGTTTTTGTTTTTTTTGTTTTTTGTTTTTTTTTTGTTTTTTGTCAGAAAGAAAGATGTGGTAATCTTCTGATGTCATATAAAGTCCAAGAGTAGCCTCTGGGTGTCATTTCTTAGTTTGCTTTGCTTGGAAATTTTGTTTTATGGTTTAATTCATTTGGATGAGCAAATGGCAAAACGTGGAAAAAAAAGAGGAATTACAATATGTGCAGGTGAGACATAAAACCCCAACTGGTACTGCAAAAATATCTCACCCCTAGAGGAAAAATAAAAAACAACAACAGAGCACACCGCACTAAACACAGGAGAGAAGTGACAAACAACAGAATCCATAAATAGCAAGTAAGGACAATTAAATAAAGTGTCCCTGAAGAAGAGAAGGTGAGAGTGGTATAATGACAGGAAAGGTGTGTATGTTTTAGTTCCAGTGTACAGACAGGAAGGAAAAGAGGGTGTGTTGTACTATTTGCTTGGTGTGTGTGTGTGTGTGTGTGTGTGTGTGTGTGTGTGTGGAAATGTCAAAAATCTGTGCTATGTGCTGTGGCATCTAACTGGCATATTTGCCCATGTTTACAAATATTGGTTTGGACTGGAACAATAGGTAATACTTAGGAGAATTGTTTTTCAGATTGGATATTCCCTTAAGGATTTGCCTTAAGCCTGGTGGTGACGCAAGTTAGTTGACTACAAGTAAAATCCATTTCCATCCCTCAGTCTCTCCATCTTCCACTTTCTTTTTCTTGTTTCCTTTTCGATCTCTTTTCGCCTTCCTCCATGTAATTAAATTCAATGGTGTTTTTTTTGTTTTGTTTTTTTTTTGCGCCATGAGATAGAGTGCAGAAGTGCTTATTGCCAAAGAAAATACAACAAATAACAAATGAACTAGGTCAGTTATTTAAAAAAATGACAGCTCTGTCCCATTTCAACCTTTCACCCCCTCCCTTTCAACCACTATTGACTTTTCAACCTCTGTCTCTCGCTCCTCGCCGCCTCATTTCAGCATCGGTGGAAACCTCTTTTTCTCAGTCCCTCTCTCTCCCCTCTCTCTGTGATTAACGGTTCTGATTATGTGTGCCAGGATACCCATTAGCTTGGACACATGCAAAGGCCTCTGCCCTCTTTTCCATTACACACAAACATTCACACCCACACACACACAGTTATGTTTTCTCCATAACCCACAAACATACTCACAGACCCACATTTACACATGCTTCCACACACTTTCAGTCTTACACACAGAGGAACTAATGCTCTTGAGACTAATTATCAGTCAGGTGTGTCATCTTATATTTATTTGGGCCAGTGAGGTGCTAACAAGCATTTCTCTTTCCTCTTTTCCTTTTTCTCTATTTTGCCATCTGTTTGCCTTTTTTCATTCTCTTCTATTTTCTCTTCTTTCTCACCATTTTCTACTCTCTCTCTCCCTCACTGTCCTCCTCTCTCCCTACCCGACATTGCTGAGGCAAGGGTTTTACAGGTTGCGTTCAGTGTCAGATCCAATGAAAAACTGCCAGAGACAAGGGGGTGAAAAGAAGCGCTATGCTGCATTAAAATCAGACAGAAACAAAGGTGTGGTTTTGTGTCAGGCAATTTCTGCGAGTTTTACTCACAGAAAATGCTCTCTGCACTCTTGCTGTAGTAACAGTGATTTAGTGGCAAACAAAAAGGTGTGAGAACTGTGACCTTCAGCTGGTGGCTTTCACAAGACAAATAACCACCAAAAGTCCAATATAAACAAAACTCAAAATGTATTCCATAAAAAAGCAAGTTACACCACAAGACTTTTCTCAACATGAAGCTCTGATCCTGATCACACTGGTGGGCAATTGTGACAGTGACGGGCATAATGTTGCTGCTAGGCAACCCCGCAATCATCTGCTGATCTCTTGTGTGCTGGCGTTAGTGATAACTGCCTCTGATATTGCTCAACTGCAGCTACTTACTTATCTTAACAGAGTTTAATCTCACAAGGATCTTTCTGGGCATCACACTGATGACTGTAAGGCCTGGCTCAAAATTTGGAGCTGTCATTCAAAGCAAAGTGGATGGACTATCTTGGGAACCAAATGAAACCCAACATGAAACTCCTACAAAATATTGCAAGCAAGATGCAGTGTTATTGGTGGCTCTGTAGTATACAGTACTTGCCCTGAGAAGGGAGACATCCTTGTGTATTTCAAAATGTATTGGCACAACAAAGTTTATTGAAGAATTTTATGCCCTTAAAATTGTGACCTTCTTTACACTGAGACCACCATAACTTGCATAAGATATATGTCTCAATGCATCTTTTATAGCAGCACATTACTCTCACCGAATGGCAATCGATATATCATATTTACAATTTTCGCAGCCCTGAACATACAGCCTAAAATTTATGTATTATCTGTAGCACATACAGATATCACAGTGTCTATCACTGTTCACCTCTCTACCCCTTCATTGCTACTGCCATGTATACTCTAAATCAAATGTCTATATCTCACAGAGACTTTTCAATGTAAAATTTGCTCATTGTTCTATATTCTGTATAAGTTCTGTAATTTTGCCCCGTTATGAAGCTGTAACTACTTGAGACCACCATTATATTTTATATTTTATAATTCATAATGTAGTGGGTAATTGAATTTAGTGCATAATGGTCACTATCATCAAACTGAAATTATGAAACTGTATTTTTGACATGATCAAGCTTGTACAAAAAATCAAGGTTGTGTTTGGATTTCGAGTGGTTTAAGTAATTTGGTGAATAAATAAATGAATAAATAAATAAAAATGACATGTAAAAAAGGGGTATATTTTGTGTTTAGATGTAGATTTTGTGTTTTCCTCATTTTAGAAAAAGAAGATATGACGAGTGATTGATTAGAAAGGAGTGAATTCCATAGGCTCCGACATTTCAATCCCTGAAGCTTTCTTTAAAATGTATACTTTTAAAGTTATGAATGCCGCATCAGTGGGTCATTCAAATTAAGTCTTGTGAATACATCAAACATGAACACTTGAAAGCACCATTACTTAAATCTCTAGCTGCACCATGCACCTGCGCCTACGTTTTGTCTGAAGACCGAGTGTATGTGGGCCTTTGTCAACAAGTTGAATTTCTAGGATTCATTCTGATTCTTATTACTTTGAGTAAGATTGAGGTTACCCTCCAGGCAATCTGTAAGTCAAGGTAATGTCCACTTGAGTGACCTATGTGTGTGTCTGCTTGTGTGTGTGTGTGTGTGTGTGACCTGAACTAGCTGGCAGAGGGCCAAAGTGTAGCCAAAACTTCACCCCCTAAGGCTAAACATTTCTTACGCTCCAGTTAGCACATTAGCATGTCCTGACAAATGGCCAGAGACATTTGCATGGAAACTAACAAAAAGGGCATCGACCGGCGCTTTTGGTAACATTTTATGCTGGTTCATTGTTAATCGATGCTATGCTAAATCTAGGTAAGTGGTTGATAATGTGCTTTTAAAGAGAGTGGGGGTGGGAGGGTGGATGATGCTGGTGTGTCAGACAGGAAATGAGAGTGTCACAGTGAGAAAAAAAGGAGGGGGTTCAGCTTTCAGCTGATTTACTTATTATATACATTGTTAAATACAACACAACGGTTTTATATGATCACACGTGAGCACATGCACCTTATAGAGTGATTAGATTGCTTTTTTAACAGTTAGGTTTTCAATTCTTTTTCATTGCAGCTCATCTTATTACAATCAGTGTGCTTTCGCTCTAACCTGCTAATGCACCGTGGCCTTTTTTTTTCATGTCTATGCCAGTGACACTGATAAAGTTTTTCTTCTTGGAGTTTTGCAAGAGAAAAAAAAAAACTTCGAGAGAGTGAAGAGAAAAAGAAACAATCGCGTCGCTACTCTTTTAATGCTGACACAGTTTAAGACCTTCGTGATGAAAAGGGGATTTACGCTGATACTTTTAATCCGTCATGCCAGTGTGTTGGGTTGCTATGCCCTCGAGCAAGGCATATGCCCTGGATTAATCACATGTGATCCTCACAGACAGTCACCAACTCGCTCTCTCGCTTTCCTCCTGTGCATACAGTAAGCGTGTGTGCTGGGAAAAATACATGCAGAAGTAGATGACACATGCACACACACTAACACACTCACAGACACAGTCAGACTTATGCACAATCATGCACTTGTTCCACCTTTGTACTTTGATTTAAAGGTTCATGGAAGATTTATCTACATTTTCTCTGTCTCTGTTTCACACACACACACACACACACACACACAAACTTGTTCAACCTTTGAAACCTGTACTTATAAGTTCATGGAAGATTAATTCTCCTACTTTTTTCTGTCACACACTTCAGTGGTTCTTTTCAGCTTCTTCTCTCTTTCTCTGATGCCTCTCTACATCTCTGAACACACACGTACCCACATAGAAGATTATATGTACATCCAGTAAATGTGTGCAGATTCACACACTTAGGGCATTCAGTGCGAATCAGTGTCAATGGGCTTCATGCAAGAACTTTTTCGTGTACTTGTCCTAAAATTCTTTTACTTTCTTCTGTGAGGCTTGTTTGAATGTTCCAAGAAGGAGTCATCAGACTGTCTTAACTGCAGAAACTTCACTTAAATTACTCTTTTCAGACTGATGAATACCTCGTGCTCATGAGGAGGTGCACATTCATGAGACTGGATCACTGGCATAATCAGCAGCCCTAAAATTGCCATCTAAGGTTAGGAAAGATTCATTCATTAAAAAAATAAATAAATAAAGACCGAAAAGAGTCAGAAATCTGTCAGAAATCAGAAAAGAAAAACATAACAAATTTAGCCAAGGTGAGACTAAAAGTCTCATCTGATATAGTTTTCTTATTCCATGTCACTATATCTCATTCTCCGTGGATGTCTTCCTCTGGAAAAAGTCTTTGCAATGCCTGAATTTTGTCAGCAACCTACCTAACTTTAAACAGACCTCTGGGGCTCCAGAAGGTATGAAGCACTCAAGGTGCTTGTGTTTGTTGTGGGTTTTTAAAAGTAGCAGTTGTAAAATGCTGTGGAAAAGGCCAGTGTATTGGATGCAGTCAGCAGTGTTCAGCTCTGTTTTGGAGATTACTAAGAGAGTTTTTTGGGCGCAGAAATTATACTGCAGGGACAACAGTGTTGGTAGGTAAAGTTCCTGAGTTCTTATAGAGGTTTCTTGTTTCTGGAATGGTTCCTGTGGGGAAATTGGCTATTTATGAAGCACAACAACCCACAAAGGTATGTATCAGGCAAAAAAAAGGTAAAGGAAGGTACACACAAATAAACATACAGATTGTATGTTGTAGGTACACTTGCTCTGAATTACAGCAGAACTGTGTATCACACCCACTCCTGCTTTCTCTCCCTCTCTCTCTCCATGTTTTGTTCACATTCGATCTCTCTCAGCCTTTATCTGACTCCTCTCTCTCTCTCCTGAAATCTTTTATTATCGCTGCCTCTCGCTCTCTCACTCTCTCACTACAACCGCGTCCCTGTTTCTCTCTTTCACCATCTCTCGTTGGCTCTCTCTAACCTCTCCCTCTCTCGTCTTCCCTATTTCTTACACACACATACAGATTTGCAAAGAGCTCTCTGTTCCTTCTCCTACTTTTCTCTTCTTCCCTCTCGCTCCCTCTGCCCCCGCACTCCGCTCTCCTCACTCTCGCTTCTCTCTCGCTGTCTTCCTGCCTGCCCTCATTTTTCATCAGTAACTAATAGTGCTGGACTCACCACTTAGGCTCAGCAGAAGTGTGTGTGTGTGTGTGTGTTTGTGTGTGCGTGCATGTCACATTTGTTTCTTGATTTTTTTCCAAACTAATAATGCCTTTCCGGACGCTAAGCTTCATACTGGCGAGTCAGTTAAAATGCCAGTCTTAAGTACTCTACACTCTAAAAATAAAAGGGTTGGGGAATGGTGTTTTCCACACTGCAACCAGAGGGAAACCCAACAAAGCTCCATGTGGTATCTCTTAGGAATTCAGCGTCCAGTTTTGTGCATGAAGGGCATTTTCCAGTTGGGAAAGGCCAGAGAAAGATGCTGTCGAGTTACATTATAGGAAATGTAGGATACAAGTTCGCCCATACTACAGACTAAAAGTCAGAATGTATCATCCTCTGATGCTTTGATTTTGACCGTCTGTCTCCCATAAGTCCACCAATTTTATGGAAGTGCAATACTAAATCCCAGGAGTGCCCCCTTGAGTTATAACTTGGCTTTGAATTTTTGAATATTTTTTGGCCTTCATTGTATCCCAAAGAATAAAACCACTAACAGAAAGTTTATGAATACAAAGTCTAAGAAATGTGAAAAAAAAAAACAAAAAACGTAGCTGTAAAGACATAAATACTCTGAAGCATTTTTACTGCCTCTCACCTAATGTATTTGATTTACTGTATCTTTTAATATATATCAGGAAGGGCAGCCTATACTCATACTGGATAAAGTAAATGTGCATAAGGAAGTGGGTGTGAGGGGAGTGTTAATGGAGGAGAAGGTGAACACACCCTGAATAAACAAAGTTTAAACAGAGAAGACTGCACTGCTGCTTTTCACTCCTACTGATTCTTCAGAAGTCAGGAGGAAGTGATCTATTGATAGGCAACAAATCTGCTTCCATCATGCACTTTCTCTCCCTCTTTGTGTGTGTGTGTGTGTGTGTGTGCGTGTGCGTGCGTGCGTGTGTGTGTGCGTGCGTGCGTGCGTGTGTGTGTGTGTGTGGCATTGATCTAAGAAAGCAGCTCCTATAAATTCAATCAGTCCTGTCCATTCTCTGGCTGTTGACTTTTAGCCACCCAGCCTCCCACCTTGAGAAGCAGGGCTACTTTTATGGAGATAGGCCATTCATTTTCCTCTCGCTTCCTCTCTCTTTGTGTTCCTTTCCATCTCTCTTTTTCACTTGTGCATTAACTTTTCATTTTCTGTCCGTATGTGTGTGATTTGTTATTTCTCTCTTTCTGTTTTTCTCTGAAGGTTCTATTATTGGAGCACACCACCATGTGGTGGCTTGCTATTTCAAAACTGCAGCTCGGTCTCTCTTTCAAAACTCGATGACAACACAAAGTGCGACGACAGGAAGTGTACAAAACAAAGGTATTTGTATAAATAGTTGGTGAAGGATTAAAAACACAAACCAGATGGTCAGTATACTGCACACTGAGGAAGAAAATTACATACACATCTTTCACAATTACAAGGAACATACAAAAAGCTTGGAATACAATAGCGCTATTCAGTGTATCAGAACACTATAATATGACTTAGGGTGCATTAGTGTACACTGTATGGTTATATGGTCAATGCACAGTTTAGAAAGTGCACTAAATATACTTGAACCTTTAGCTTCATGCAGTGTCAGACACAGAACAAACACACGTACCATTTTAAGTTCTCAGACAGAGTGCGGATAAATAAGATTGTATGCTTCTGTGAAAGACTGGTGTCTCCCCTCTGTCTCCTTTTATTCTCTCCAACCAACCCAACCCCTCCACGCCTACCTTCCACCTCCACCCTACCCACACACAGATGCACACACACCTTCCTCAGCGTGATAAGGAAACACTTTGCTGCTTTCTCTCTCTTCCTCTGAAACCACAATAACAACATTCAATCACTGTCTGTGTCTCTCCCTTTCCTTCTCCTTTCTTCATCTTTTCTTACCTTCTTATTTATTCCTCTCATCGTCCACTGCCTCCTCTGTCTTCTTTCTTCAATACTCCTTTTACACACATGACCTGGAAATCATGTTATCCTACTGTGATCTGTTCCATTTTGATTTTAATTCATGGTGAAACATCCTACAGGCCGTCACTTATAATGGTATTGAGAGCCTTTTTGCAACCATTTAGTAGATTTTCTCACACAGTGGAATAATATTAGTTGGGGTCAGTAATATTTTGTGAATTGATGTGAATTGAATTGAAGAACTGAGCAGTTAGACTGAGAAATCAATACTGTATGAAAATAGTTCCACTTTCAGGCACTTAGACTTAGTGAATAACAAATACAACAGTGTTTGTGGGTCAAGTGCACAGTTGTGTGAATGTACAGTTTTGGAAAGTTTAACTGATTGGATTTTTTCACATGTTGATCTCTAAGCATCTACTGGCCTGAGTTTAACCTTAAACCATTATCCGGGGGAAAACTTAGCTGAGCTCACATGCTCTTCTGAACAGTACCAGCATATTTACACACTTAGATGAATTCACACGTGAGCTACTTTATAATTAGAGCTTGAATTTGCAAACACATGGGTAGCTGACTTTGGATATAGACAGAGACAAGAGCAGGACTGCTCATTTTCACACCTGTGTTCACCTGGCCAATTGGAAAACAGAGGTTGCCAAAAGATACAAAAATTTGCGTATTTGACTAATTTGTCTTTGACTAAGCTGTGTGTTTAACGCCTGGCTGCCAATCAAAATGCTAGTAATAAAGTTGCAGTCGAAGATAACTATTTTCTAACTCTCTGAAAGTGGCTTTCATCGCTTTCAGGATCTCCAGCATCTGGGGGAGCATGTAATATCCATTCAGGAACAAGATGAGAGCTGCTCCTCATAAGGGAGGAGCAGCTTATGACAGTACTTAAGTTTTGATATCCAGAAGCTTGAGGATGAATATGTCAAACTCGTAAATGTTCAGGGGCTGAGAGACACACCGTGGGAGAGGATGATCTGACTGTTTGTATTTAAATGCAGTTTGTGTTAGAGGAAGCATTAAGGAGTTTTGGTATTCACAGCTGCTGTTTTTGCCATCTGTTTTGTGTGTGTGAGCTGCTAAAATTATGACTTATTCGTCTTCTGCGAGACGTCTCAGCCAGAAAAATCAAAAGTGCAAACCCCCTTCCTGTCACTTTCTCCTCTCTCTCTGTCTCTCACTGTCTCCTCCATAAAGTGACCTGTCTGCCCGACACTCTAATCGACAGTAAGTGTTCTAATGCCAGAGGTGTCAACACACACAAAGTGTCCTAGCATTTACTTGCCAATTGACTCCAAGAACACTGTGTGGGAGTGTGTGTGCCTGTGTATTTGTGTATACACAGACCTTTCAGAAAACTGAACTCTGCCCTAAACAGGACAAACAATGTTGGCAGGAACTGTCATTTCAGATGCATTACTGCAAACACAAACACACACACACACACACACACGCACACACACAAGTATGCATAAATAATAGAGCATTTATAATTTTTGCACCACCTTTTTCTTTGCATATTTCTGTTACCCTCTTTTTTCTTCCCCCTTTCACCCCCTTCTTCTTTCAATTCCTTTCTCTTTCCAATCTGTTCTTCTTCCCCTTATTCTCTTCCTCTCTGACCCTGACAGTTTGATTGACAGGGGCACCGGTGTGAGCAGGGGAATTGAACCCGCGGGCTCGTTTCACACTGCAGCCAGACCACTTACCATCTGACATTGGGGGCTTCAGGCATGGTGGGAGCTTGGCATGTGGCCTCAAAAACGGGCTCAGAGATACACACGTACAAACATGCACACAAACAGAAGCAGGTACTTCATGCTTGCACACATGCATTTACAGAGGAAACCCACACCTGCACATACACCCCTATAGGTGACCGTGGAAACTCTCTCAGCTCCTCTGCTTTTTTATCGTGACAGACTGTCAATGAACCCTGTGCCCTTGATGGCAATTGGATGTACAATAACACCCCTCCTCTCTCTCTCCTTCTATCCTCTGTGCTCCCCCTGCTCTCCTAACTCCTGTTCAACCTTTCTCTTACTCTATCACTCTGTTTTTCCCTCTTTCCCTCTGAATGCTGCCTACCGACACACACACTTTCATGCGCACCATCACCCCACCTCCCTCTGAGCTGTCAGGGAGAGGAGGAGGAGAGGCGAGCTCTGCCTTCTGGGAGTTGGTGTTTTATTTTTTTTTTTAAAGGCCTGAGTGGGCCCTTGGTCTGCATGGCTGACAGGCTGGATTTGATACCTGCCCTGATTCAGTCACTCTCTCAACATAGCCCAGCTCAGCTCGGCACATCATGGCACAGCTCAGATGCCCCTGTGTACATTATTAGTGGCTAAATATACGCAAGGCACAATCCCTAAAGTGGTGGCTCATTGGACAGAGGAGGGGTTGTGTGTACGAAGAGGAGAGCATCAGACTTTGTCAGCTGGAAAATACATTTGTAAAGGCTCCAGCGAGGAATCTCCATATTGTGAGAGGTTTATTAATATAACATAAATGATCATTAACTCTTACTGAAGGTGTTCTGCAACAAGAATTCTGGGGCTGCTTTGTCATTACAGTCTGAAAAACACTTAAAGATGTGTTCCATTTGTGGTAATTGTTCCTCCTGCTTATATGAGAGGAGAGGATGCATTATGATAATGTCAAAAAATAATTTAAGCTTATTAAACTAAATATAAAGCAATTAATTTCCTCAAACAAAAGAGAGGGTGAAATTTTGTGGAGAACATGCCTATCTTTTAACTATTTTTGAACAGAGACTAAATGCACATCACCTAAACCATTTTACTAAGCCTCTGAAAAATGGCACAACAGGATGTATTTCATGCCACTTGGGGATTATGTGGAAATCCCATAACTAAAAAGTTGCTGTAGTAGTTACAGTACTTATAATAATTACCCAACCGAAATGTTGTGCTGACCTAAACCTGAAAACACCCACACTGGTGTTTTCATTATTCAGTTTGATTACACTTCTTCTCAGCTGAGGTACTGTGGGGCCCAGGTCACCGAACTCCACAGATATTAGGTGCCATTAGGCCAAGTATTGCTCTCAATTTATTACAATAAGGAGCAAGATGTATTACCTCTGGTGGTATTGACCTCTCACATTATTTATGTCCTCAAGTAAAAAAGGAAGAATGCTGCTCAGCCACAGTAACTTACTGCTGATTTCCCACTGGCCATGCTAGATCCTTTTTTAAATTTTATTTTACTTTATTTTTTACATGTTTAATCCTTGTTTTTTTTTTGTTTTTTTTTTTTGAGATACCGTGCGTTGCCCTGTAAACCCAATTTCAGGGGGCATTGAGGAGCTCTTATGGGGCTCTATTTTCCCTTGAGCTCCTCTTAATTTGCTACTTTAGACTCTCCTTTTACCCTTCCTCTCGACTCCCTATCCTTGCATCTCCTTAGCATATTTTAATAGTAGAGTCTGATAGCAGAGGGTTGGCCTTTTATCTCTGCTCTTCTCTTGCCCTCTCTTCTTCTCTCTAGTCTCCTCTCCTCTCTCTTCTCCTCTAACTAGTGTTTTTCACTCTATTTGTTGTGATAAATGACTGTTAGATGTGATTTCCCCAGGATCATATCTCTCTCAGGGCCACACACCATAATTAGACGGCATGATTAATAATTCATTCTTTCTCTTTTTTTCTTTCGGAGTCTCTGTCAGAATCAGTATGTGTGAATATCAGTGTGTGTGTGTGTGTGTGTGTGTGTGTGTGTGTGGGCGTTCAGAAATACATCACACAGTATAAAGCCAGCTATTGAGTCATTCCATTCTGAAGCCGAAACAATAAAAAAGTTATGATAAAAACAATGAAGATGAGTTCATCATAGAGACAAAGAGACACAAGAAGAAACATTTACAGATATGACAACACAAAGGAGATAACTGATAACACCTAGATAACTGATCTAACTTTAACTTAAATATTAGAGACATAACATGATGCACTCATACAGACATGTACACATACAGCATCATCCTGCCTTATAATTAACACAAGGGCAATTTGCTAATTAAACAGGAAAAAGACTTACAGTGTGTTTGTATGGTCACAAGTGTGTATGTGTGTGTGATTTCACACCCTCAATACTGTCTGTGCATCTTTGCAACATCCATAACCATGGATCAACTTTTCATTCATAGAAAGGAGGGAATTTCTTCCAGCTGCGTCTCCTGCAGACAGAGGAGTCTGGTGTATAATGTAGGCAGTCTGCACTGAGAATGGAAGATTTTATTTTTTATTCCATTTTAATGAAAGAATATTTTATATTTTCCCCCTCTCTCCGCCTTTTTTGTTACCTTTGCTGTGGAAGATTTCTGTATAGTTGGTGGGTGTGTCAATTTTAAAGGTTTCATTAGGTGGTTTTATTAGGTGAGCTTTTCCTGTGTTCCAAAAACATGTTTCATTAAACAACATCAAAAATCTATCAGAAATAACTCTGGCTGGGTGGAAAAGGTCTTCACAGAGAATCCGGTGTTGTTTTGCTAAAGAAAATTGGATATCTAATGACCAGGGAAAAGATGAAAATTGAAAAAAGATGCGTCATCGGCCAAAGTTGCTAGCTGAAAATATACTCTGTTTGTATACATTTTTAAGGGAAATTAGTTGCTAGGAACTCACAGCAGTAGTCATCATATTAAAACAATCATGTTAAATCACAGCAGTAATCATCATATTAAAACAATCATGTTAAATGTGCCCAATTAAATTTCTGCAAATACCAAACAAGTACTGAAATTTAACAAACAGCTATTCTCTTTAAATTACCTGCTTAAAATTTTAATCAGAAAAATTATTATTGTGTGTAAAAGTTCCATGAGTTCACCTGGTTTTATAATAGCTCCCACAATTCCCCAAATTTTGTAGGTGTGCAGCTCACTCTTGATTTTTTACCACTCAGTTCTCCTCTGTTGCAATAAAATCAGGGAGTATAACTTTTAAGGTAAACAACACCACAATTTCGCAAAGTGACACTGATATATATTTGGAATGTTTCACTTCTGCTCACTTTCTGTCCTTCCTTCCAGTGTCTACTCTCCCTTCACCTGTTTGTTACCGTCTTATTTCTCTGCCTTGCTTTTTCTCTTCTGTCTGTCTCACTGCATCTCTCTGCAAATGAGAACATTGGGGTGGAGAACATTTGTGTGGTGTTCAGTCACTTTCTGTTATAGTATTCAGGTAGAGTGCTCCAGGCCAGTCAGTGCACCACAACAAGCAAAGTACATCCTGCTTTAGCAAGTTACTCCTCTGTTTTGTTGTGATATGTTTCATTAAAGAACATCAAAAGTCAAAGACTTTACTGCTCTTTTCAGTTTCAAAATTTCGCACAGCATGTGTCTATTTGGTGCCACAACAATGCAAAAACATTTCTGTCTTCACTCTCTCTTTTATTTTAATCTTTATTATTGTGTTGTTTATGTTGACTGGTCTAAGAGTTTCTTTCCTGTCACATTATTCTTTCTTTCTTCTTTGTTATACTTCTCTCTCCCCACCTTTCCAATTTATTTTCTTTTTGTTTACTTTTTTCAGCACTGTAACACCAGACTAATTGATCTCTTTACCTCTCCCTGCTACATATAAAATAAATTAGATTCTTTATTTCCACACACTGAGTGGTATAGATTTCTTTTCCACAGTGCAGGGAACATAATAAGTAAACATAACTGGCCATTAAACAGTAGGAAGGCCACTGGAGGGAAGTTTGTAGTCACACCCATGTTTAATTTGGTACCATTACAAATGAAATAAAAAAAAAAGAGACTTTATGCAGGCTGTTTTGCATATGCCACAGTTAATGTTCACTGTGGGAGTCGAGTCCTATTCAAACAAAAAGCCACAAGATGCAGATTACTTAAAACCCTCTTGGCTCTTCTACCTCAGTGTAAATCACAGTGTGGAGTGGATTATTGCTTTTTATAAAACACACCACTGAGCTAAAATGTCTAAATTTCCATTTTGTTTCCACAGTAAGTAGCAGGTACATGGTGTGCAACTTCGTCAACTGAGCTAGCAGGAATCCCCCAGTAACAGTTTTAGTTTTAAGCGACAGTAATTAAATGTTACCATAATGATGGTAATTGTTGTGTTTTTGCTTAACAACTCTCCCATCACACACACACTGAACAAAATCCAGACAAAGCTTCAAGGTGCTGTCTTTTAGGAGAGTATGACCTGTGATCTCCTCAGAAAGGGGAAAATGAAAAGAAAAAGGTAACAAATCAAAACATAATCTACTCGAGCAGAAATACCATGATAATGGTCTGGAGGTACAATGGTCTGGATCCTTGCTCACCTTGCTACAAATAGCCTAGCATTATTTTTTTTTCCCCCAAGACAAATGGCCTCTGGTCAAATAAATTAAAGAAAGAAATCTCATTTTTGTCCCGACAGGGTCAGGTAGCCCATATCTCAAAAGGCGTGTCTTCGCCTCTCCGGACAAATATCATAAAAGCACAGAAATATCGGAGAAGATGGAGAAAAGCAGAGATGGATGTGATACCTAGTGCTGCATTAAATCAATATCTGATTACAGACACTGAGGAGAGGTTAGGGTGTGTGTCTGTCTGCACGTGAGAGAGCAAGAGAGGTCAAGACAGGTTGCCAAGTTGGGATGGAGGTTGGGCTGATAGTGTCAAATATTACATGTGTGACTGAACTTGTGTGGGTTTTTGATTTTAAAATGTGTGTGTTTGATTGTGGTGTCAGCTGTCACTCTGCTTTTGCACCAGATTTTTCACATAGCCCCCACAGATCAATACTGTGTGACTGCTTATGTCTACATACGTGAGAGATTGGCGAGGGGAGATTTAGGCGCAATAGGAACCAATAAAGTCTAAATCAGAGCAGACATGGTGTACAGCCTGGTGTTTTGTTTTGTCTTTTTTTTTTCAGAGGCAGCTTTATATTTACTCCCAGAGGAAGAAACAAACAGTTTTGTCCAACTGTGACTAAATTTCAGGGTAAACTTTGTCTTGTAATCATAGCAATAAAGTTATCTGGTATGCTCCAAAATCCATTTTGTTTGAACCTCATAGTCTATTTTCACCCATTTTAGACAGACCAAAACCTTTTTTTTTTTTTCTTTCAGCAGCAACAATCCAAGCCTAATATGTTTAATAACACAAACCTAGAAACCTGCCGGCCTTTTTGAAAGGTTGTCTTGCCTTTTGAGCAGTTACAGTGTATCAGTCCTTGCTCTGGGTGGATGATTACACATAATGATGGAAGAGTACTGGAATTATCAGCTCAAGAAAAGGTTGTTATTAGTAGATGGGAAGCAGAGTTTTAGCACATTATGGGGTATGGAGGGAAAAGTAAAGTGTTTTTGTGGTCCAGTAATTCTCCATTGTTTTGCTCTCTCCCTTTCCCCCTTTTATTTTTGTTTTGCCTGACCTTTCAGACATTTCATGTTTCTTTGTCTTATACTTTTACCATTTTTTTTGTTGTTGTTTTTTAATTCTTTACACTTGAATATGCAAGTAAACTTAACCCATAATTCTCCAGTGCCTCGCATGCCTTACAGCACCATTTTGGAGCTGTTGTAAATTGCCATCCTTTTTTTTAACTGATATTTTATATTTATATGCAATTCTTTTTTAAAGATTAGATCTCAAAGTTTAAGTTTAAGTTGCTTGCTTTTAGGAGAGGGGGTTATATGAGGTAACTGAGTGGGAGGAGATGTGTCGGACCTAATGAGATCTTCAGAGATATGTGGAAATGAATTCTGGGAATTCACTTGTTAACGGCGCATCATCTGTATCTCATCAAGATGATAATTCATATCTTGTTATTTTGCAGCAATTAGACAAACCAGAACAGTCCTAATGGACTCTAACACGGACCCCCCTTGCTGAGATGTAAAGTCTTTCCCTGCTTATCTTTCTTTCATTTACATTTCTCTTGTCTCTCGTCCGTCTCTCTGTCCTGTTTGTTTCTTTCGGTCCGTCTTTCGGTATCTCACTATTCCTGCCTCGCTCTTCCTCTCTTCAGCTTATCGCTTCATCTCTGTGTTATCTTCTTCCCATTTCTCTCCTGATATCTCTTTTTCATTCCCCTCTCCTCTCGTCTCCTGTCTGACTCGCCAACTCTCTTTTGTATTTCTTTTAGAGGCTTTTGAAACTTAAAATGAGACAAAAAGCAAAGTAGGGGTACAAACTGTGAATTATTCATTATTGCCATCATGCAAGAACAGAAACAGTCACAATACATTTTATATTTTTCAGCAAAGCGTAAATGTTTGTGTATCTTTTTTTCCCTTTATTGCATATCTAATGATGTGTTTTACTAGCTAAAATTTATTTTAAAAAATGAGTAAACCAAAGACCAGTAAAATCATTTCATTTGGTTCCAAACTCTACAGCATCTTTGTTTATTAAAATGCATTAGCATTTTTAACATTTGTTTACATTTAACATGTGAGTTCTGTGTCTAGAATTGACAGACCATATGTCAACCAAACATGGGCAAATGGTCACATCCCATTTAAAGTTATAGCAAGTCTGTATTATGGTAAAGGTAAGTGTATAGTGAAGAGCCTTTTGTCTGTGACAGTGTGAAAATTCTAATTTGAACATTTTTCAACAGATTTCTGTTTCACTCAGGCAAAGGCCCTAAATCTGAAGCCTCCCTTTAAAAGATGGTTTGTTGTCAATATTTTATCCAAGATTTTTGAGTGAACCACATTTGAACTCAGGATGCAAGTAATTACTAATAAATGTCAGCACCATCTTGAAGCTCTTCAGGCTTGGCTAAATGATCCCCTTTCCAATCATTCCTAACTCCTTCTGCTGTGTGCCCCCCAAAAAACAAAGCATTAAATCCATAAAAAAAAAATATTCTGAAAAACTAAAAAAGACACAACATGACACCTGGGAGACCATTTAAATATGCATACAATTACACTACATACACACAGGTGCAGACACACACTCATGTCCCTTTGCTGAGTCTCTCTTAAAAGCATTTGCATGTTGCATACTGGTGTAGATCTATGTGGGGGGTCTATGTTTGTCCCCTCGTGTGTCTGTGATGGAAAGAGGGAGTGTGTGTCACTGTCACAGAATGATAAAAGGAGACAGTGTCTATGCAGTATATGTGTACATGTCTTTCTGTGTATGTTAGACAGAGAGAGAGGAGAGTATTTGGTTGTCGAGGTAGGGGGTAGGTATGAACAAGAAAGAATGAACAAGAATAAGAGATGGCATAGTTCCGTGTGAGTGTATGTGTTTATAGGTGCTCGACAGGGGGTCTGTGCATGTCGGAGGAGGGCCTGTGTGCAATCAGACAACCACTATGACAACGAAATAGCCCATTACTTACCACCCTGCCATGGCTGTTTCTGTGTGTGTCAGAGGGCGACAGAGAGGAACGTTGTGTGAATGCACTGAGTACAACATCCAAAAACAAAAAGTGGAGATAGAGAGAGAAAGACAGAGCAAGAGAGAGGGGAACAGGAACAAGACACACAGAGAAATAAAAGGCCAGGAGAGACATAATCTCAACAAGGGATATAAAAATCTGAGACAGACAACGGCACGTACATAACCACTGATGCAAAGACAGAAATACTTACACTTATTACACAACAAAGAGTGGGAGAGACTCTCCCATCCCCACCCAAAAAAAACAAAAATGGAGGGAACAAAAGAAATACAATCACACTGAAGGGGAGACCATAGAAATTGGTGTATTCAGCTACAGTGTGTATGTAAAAATGTATGTAAAAATACTGTATGTTTTAGGCTACTACAACACTTAAGGTTAGGGCTCGACTATCTATTTAGTTGCCAGGAGTGTATACCGTAGGGAAGACAAATTAAATATATTGACAGAGAATATTTTACAGCCATATTCAGTATGCTTTGGCAGTGAACACTTACAGTTATTTCCTTGTTTATTAAAAGAAAAGAAAAAATACAAAACACAATGGCCAATGCAAATAGCATGATAGCAGAAAATAAATTTTAATGATATAAATATAAAGTACAAAAGAAAGAGTGCAATGTTAATAATAAAGACTAATAGGCAAGAAGTACAAATGTGTAGCAGAACTGTAAAGATATGCAATCTGAAAATATTCATGAAAAGTACATCAGTACGTCAGAACTGTACTTCAGTACAATACTTTGGTAAATGTACTTTGTTACTTTCTAATGGTGAAACCAGGACTTTTGCACACAAAGAGTGAGAGACAGTGACAGAGAGAGAGGCTGTAACAAACAGGACCACTATGTCAGTGTCAATGTCCCTCTTTAGCCGCTCAGAACTATTGATCTGTCCTCTTACATCCTCTTAAGTCTCACCTTGAGAGCATGTGTTGTCACATGCACACGATTTACGCGCACAACAGGACTGTGGCGTATGCAAATGTGCTTACTGCGTCAAAACACAGTTTGAACTGGATCTTGACATGAAGCAAGCTGCGTGTCTCAGCCTGTGTGTGCATACAGAACAATATGTATGTTGGTTTATGTGTGTGTGTATGAGCCTGTGTGTCTCCTTTGTTTCTGCAAACTCATTCCCCCAGAGTCCCCTCTGTCCTCTCAGTGACAACCTGACTGTATTCCTGACAGCTCTGACACACACACACACACACACACACACACACACACACAGATACCCTCTCTCTCTTGCGCACACACAGATAGATTCAGTTGTCTTGTGTTTGCGTTCCAGTCAGTGCTTACGAAAAAAATTGAGGAGGAAAATCAGAAACAAGAAATTGTTTGTTCAGTCATTTACATTCATGTCATTTATGAAATGTTGTCAGTCTGGCTCAAACAACGAGCTGAAGGAGACCTTGGTACAACACTGTGCTATTATCTTTTCAAAGCTGAATTAATTTTAAGTTTCATGTGGCACCAAACCTGTGTCTGTGGTGTGTATATATGTGTCAGTGTGTACCTTATCGCTCGAGCCAGTATGAGTCTCTGTGCAAAAAATGCAAATAATGTTTTCACATTTTGAGTTCTTGCTTCAGTGTGAGTGTCTGTGTTTCTGTGTATGAGAATGAATTCCATTGTTTGCAAATATGTACTAGAACTTGCAAACATTGTGCATTTCTCAATTTCTTCTGGTTTTTTATTTGGTGTATGTGTATTTTAGTTACTCAGTGGGGGGGGGGGGGGTCACAGCTGGAACTGAAACATCAGCGGGTTTGAACATATGTTTACACAGTGTATATATATGTGAAAATGCATGCATTAATTGTATTTAAGTTTGTGTGTTGATGGTTGTGTTTGAACGCATCTGCACATTTATATGTTTGGATCTTCACATTCATTTATTTTGATTATTTTAATCATAAAAGCGACTCAAATGTTTAAATAAGGAGTCATGAGAGTGATTGATTAAATCCTTAGATTGTGAATGATATGGGATAAGATGATGTATTTAAAGTAATGGCATTTGACTGCAGATGCATTTATGTTTTGTCACTTGCACCTCTCATATGTATCAAACACAAGTAGAAGCAAGAAGCAATCATAACATGTTACAGAGATAGGAATGAAGAATGACAAAACATATAAAAGGTAGATCAACAGTTAATCAAAGAAATACCACGACTGAAACACAATAGGCAACTAATCTTAATCTGCTACTTTAGCTGAGGTTGCCTGGCACCGATAACATAACTAACTGTTCTTTCAAATGCTTCATCAACAAGACCAGTCATTAAGTATTTAGCACCTTACTCTCTTGTAATGTGGTTAAATCCAGTGGCTTGTCCTTATAGAGATTTTAAAATAGCACCCGATTTCCTTCTCTCTCTCTCTCAATCATCTTTTTTTTCCATTTCCCTTGACATCACAGGGTTTGGTAACCGATGGCAACCCAGATCTGACAGCCTGTCAGTAGAGGCTAAACTGGATTAAAAAGACACAGTGTGTGTGTGTGTGTGTGTGTGTGTTTGTTTGTTTGGACGGATGGTTGCTTGCGTGCAACCAAGTGCGCATTGAGGTGTTTAAATTAAGTGTGAATGGCTGATGGACTGGCCAGGTTGGAGTGAAATACACACAGAAATGCACATAATGATGTGCACACTTATGCAAAGACACTCTCTCTCTCTCTCTCTCTCTCTCTCTCTCTCTCTCTCTCTCTCTCTCACACACACACACACACACACTTCGGAGCTGTCTTAAGCCAAACAGGGTTTGTCTGCAGTGGTGCGTTGCATTTCTGTGTCCAACTGTCACACACATGCTCTCACTCTCACACACACACACACACAAACACACAGAGTGAAGGTGAAGGCAGGTGATGGCTGTGACAGTGTGTTGTTGGCCTGTGGTTCCGCCTGGCGTCGTTTTGCCTTTACTTCTGTCGTTCTGTGTCTCACTGTTGCAACTAACACATCTCTGACAACTCTGTGTGTGTGTGTGTGTGTGTGTGTGTGTGTGTGTGTGTGTGTGTGTGTCTATCCATCTATCTGTCTATCTGTCTATCTATCTATCTATCTATCTATCGATCTATCTACCTCTTTTTTGTCGTCTCATATCAGTATTTTCTCCCCTGTGTCTCTCTCTCTATGTAATGCACACACACCTGCTGACAGCCACTGGCTGTGTGGGTGCTGAGGGGAAATGCTGTAAGTGACAACTTCCTCTGAGCAAAAAGAGAAAAATTGTTCCTTCGCCTTTCTTCTCATTCTCCTCCTTTTTTCCATCCTTTCTTTCCTGCCTTGTATTCTCCCTGGGGATGTTTCCTCTCTTCTTGCCAGTGGTGCATGTCTGTTGGTGTGCGTGTGTGTGTGTGTGTATGTGTTCGCTATTGTCCTTTGAATTTCCCCTGAGACTACCACTTTCCTACAGTACACTTTGATAAGACAACCTGTCCTCACTGTACTTGCTAGTGTGTGTTAGTGTGTGTGTGTGTGTGTGTGTGTGTGTGTGTGTGTGTGTGTGTGTGTGTGTGTGTGTGTGTGTGTGTGTGTGTGTGTGTGTGTGTGTGTTTAAGGATCTCATGTGTGTTTGTGCAACTTTGAGGGTGACTTAAAGGGAGAGATTTTCCTGTAGCTACCGCCTGTTTCTCCTCAGGAGCACAAACCAGTCAGGGGTCAGCAACAGGCTCTGAATTACAGAGCAGCCACAGGGAGCTGTACTTTTCTGAAATCAATAAAAGTTTTGGAGAAAAGTGGCATTTTCAATAACTATCATAATCAACTATCGTGCTCATATTTATTTCAAATGTAATTTATACTCACTGATGAATGTTGGAAAACTTAAACTCAAACTCCAAAGGGAACACATGAGCAAAATCTCACTCTCGAGAAAGTAAATCTAATCAGTTTCAGTTTCAGATCACATGCTCTGGTAATAATCTGGTGTGTGTGTGTGTGTGTGTGTGTGTGTGTGTGTGTGTGTGTGTGTGTGTGTGTGTGTGTGTGTGTGTGTGTGTGGCATTTATTGGGTGCAGCAATGAACCTAGTTAACTGTGAGACTTGACTTCATCAGTCAAGCAATGATGTGTGCGTGTGTGTAAGGAAACGGTTCAAATACTATGTGTGTCTCTTATGAAAGCTGTGAAAGAGAGATGGAAGGGTCCTTGACTGTGTATCCACGTCTATGGCAAGGCCAGTGGTAGTGTCTCAGGGTGTGTGTCTGTCCTTGTGCTGCCAAAGCACCAAGTTCTCTTTTCTTTCTGCTCGCGTAACAAATGATTGCTACACATACACACACACATACACAAAGGAAGGATATACGACAAAAATATGGCATTTCATAAGTTTCTCTTTATATATTTGTGTCATGATTTCTTTTAGTTTTTCAATATTTCCCTGTCTCTTAGTGAGTGCCTTCATTTGAAGATGTCTCTGTGTAAAAGACACTGCCTCTGTAGAAGCTCTGAGAGGCTGGATCATGTTACTTTGAGCTAAATGCTAATGCTAGCATGCTAGCATGCTCATAATGACAGTGCTAACGTGATGATGTTAAGTTTGTTTAGTATGTTACCATGCTAACATGGTCATATTTGTAATGAACACGTGTCAGAAAATGACCGAAGTCAGTAGGATTTGTCCTCTGGTGACCATGAATGTTGGTGAAGACATTTCATGGCAAGCAATCCAATAGTTTTAGAAATATTTCAGTCTGGGGACAGGTGGTGGACTGACTGACCAACCAACATTGTGTTCCACTGAGCCACACCACTATCAAACTGATGGATAAATGGAGAGACAGACAAAAAGATAATGAGACAGTAAAACAGAAAGGTGACTAAGAATAAGCAAAGAACAGAATTAAGGAAGCTGCAGATTTTATCTCAGTTGACCCAGCCTGGAAACTAAATCGTTTAATTGACGGCTAAATAGATAAACAGAGGGGGGAAAAAAAAGTCAATCATCTCCCCTAATCAGTTCTGAGACTCCAGAAGGGCCAAACCAGTTACACATGAGTGTATGAAGTGAGTCCAGCCAGCATGTCTCACAAGACACTCACTGCTGCCAGAAGTATATCTTTTTATCTTGGTTTATAGGCTAAGCCAGGCCAGCCTCCCTAGGCAGAGAAACATTCACTATCAAAAAGATGTGTATCTGTCTGTCTTGCTGTGTATTAAGCTATCTATATCAATTGTCTAGCTACACAGGTGACTCAGGAATAATAGTCCACCTTCAGATGTTCTAACTCTTTGAAGCATTGAGTGTTGTTCTGTGATGGATTGTTGTAATTTATGTCTTGAAGTGAAACCGCTTTTATTCATCCCACATCTTGCACTTTTGCGTCAGATCAGATTTTCTAAAGATACCTCAAACGCCTTTCTACAGCGCCCTAAACATGGCTGTAAAGCTATGGGTGTGTATTTACACACCCTCATGCAGCGTCATATGCAGCATCCAAACTGCACACAATCCTGATTGGGAGGCGGACTGGAAAACCAGGTCAGATGACACATGTTGGCCCACTCAGACCAACACTGTAAAACTGCATCATCATGTAAATAACAGGGATAACAACTGAAGGTCAACACTGCCTGAAGGTAAACACATTCAGAGATGGTGAGAAAGTGTGAACTTGTGCAGTGGTTTTGTTTGGTTGGTTTTGAGTCGTGGAGAACAATGTTCTAGTCTGTGCTTGTGTGTGAGTATGTGTGTATGCACTAGAGGACAGTGTAATATTGTTTTGGAGCCTTGTGGTTGGGACGGAGCTAACACCTGAGTGAACCTGTCACTGCAGACACATTGCTTTTTCAGCTCCAGCGATTACACTGCACCCAAACACACTCAACATTTTGTGGGTAGTTCTTTATACGTATGTGTGTATGTGTGAAACAGAGAGGGAAGTGTGTTGCTTGTGCATTGCCTGTGTGCATGTGTCTGTGAGTGTGAGAGAGACAGGAACAGAGTGTGAGAGTGACAGAGCATTGTGTCTCTGTGTGTATGTGTCTAAACCGCTGTTGTATTTTAGCTTTATCCCTGGAAAATATGAAATTAGGGGTATTGGAACTGTGTCCTTTGAGGTTAAACAACAAGTTGTATTGACGGGCACGCACACACAAACATAGGGCATGGTGAACCTCGCCAAAAAATAATAAAAAATCTTATTAATTCAACTGAAAAAAAAAAACGTGGTCAAAGTTTTCCTCTTTCTTTTTGTTTTACTCTGCTACTCCTTCAGCAAGGCGTTTATCACAGTTCATCTTACAGAGGACTGTCATTGCACAGGGGAAGCTCCCGGCGCTGAATGCATGATACTATGTGAGTGCTGCTGAAAGCTGACATAGAACAAAGAGAAATAATGGGCAAAGGATTGCAATAAGTTACAGTACTTTGAGTACTAAAGCAGGAATGTGACTTAAAGGGTGAGAGGGTGGTTTAAGTGACAAAGAAAGAGATCAGTGCTTCTTGTAGAAATATAACCCATGCATATATTGGTGTTGCATTCATGCCATATTAGATTTACCATAATTAGCAAATAGGTTTTGTAGGAAACAAAACAGTGACCATATTACATTTTCTATAAATGGCATGAGGATATGTTGTTAATTTATGTATCTGGCATGACAATGTATGTGTTTTCGCCAGAATATCTGATCTTGCTATCCGTTTGTAGAGATTACAGGCTTGGGTCCAGTTTGTTATTTTCAGGCTTCGGGCGAGTTTGGTTGGTCATCGTCGAATGTAATTATTTAAGGAACTGGACTCTCTTTTGCTCTGTCGATCTCCCTCTCTTTCAGTCTGTTCTGACCAGCTTGCCACTGCTCACTAACAACCAGTAATGGATGAAATAAAGCAAAGACTTGCTTGAGTAAAGCAGAGCCAGAGGTAGACCTGTGCATTTTAGGAACAGAATGATCTTGCAGTTGCCCGGTTTGCTCAGTTGGTAGAGCATGAGACCCAGGACCGTGCCGTGCGTTGTGGACTGGGCGACAGTCGCCCCTGCGACCTGGGCCCGGACCCAGATAAGCAGCAGATGATGACATGACAATGATGTACTCTTTGCTGTATTTGGGTCGGTAAAAAAAAAAAGGCATGTCTATGTGTGAAACAGTGCCCGGTAATCCTCCTTGAGCAGCATCACAACCTTAAAACATGCCTGGTCCTAAAAGGCCCAGTCCAGACTTGAAATCTTTGATGGAGGTAACCATTGCACTGTGCCCTGTAAGATGCCTAAACCTGATCCCTAACCTCCGTGGCTAACATAAGATAAAATGGTCAATATTATGCATTGCATTCGTTGCAAAGAGCGCTACCAAAGCATGGCTGGAAACAGTGCTTTAGATGTCAGAGCACCAAGGTCTTAAAATGGTAAATAAACGCACAATGTCTCCTAAGAAACATGTCCTGTGCCATGACAGGTGCACAGCAGGCAGATCAGCTCCAGTGAAAAAAATTTGTCTGGAGCCCTGCATGATGCATATTGCATGTTTGAGGAATGCCTTGTTAGGTAATAGTTTACAGAGCTAATGATGTGCTGAGGGCTATTTACAATTGAGGTCATTCCTAGATTAGTTCACCATTTTTTTTTATTTGTGAGAAAGCCTTCCATGAGACAAAAGCAAGAAAATAAAAGAAAAGCTGTTTAAATGATTGTAATCTGATGTCAGGATGGCTTTGGTAAAAGATGGAGAGAGGCAGACAGATGGGTAGAGACAGATGAAAGAAAAGCAAGTGTGATGGAAGGATCTGGAAGAGGTCAAGGGGAGCTGATACCCATCAGTTCTCTCTCCTTAATCTATCCGTGTAACTCATCACTCACCCCATCTCCCTAGACACACACACTTGCACACAGAGACACACCAGATATCACAGACTCTCAGCAATTGGCTTTGTCATGACCTTTAACCCCTATAAATCTGTGTGTGTGTGTGTGTGTGTGTGTGTGTGTGTGTCTGTGTGCATGTCTGTAAGACCCAGCTATAAAACGTTGACTTGAAAATCAATTTACAGCTGCTCACGTTCTTTCTTTCTAATTCATGTTCCACTAGCTATTGAATGTGTGTGTGTGTGTGTATGTGTGTGAAGGGGTGTAGGGGTGGGGTGGAGTAGGGGTGTTAGAAAGAGTGTGTCAATGACAGGGTCAGACATACAGAAATTTTTCAGCTGCTGAACTGTATCTAAATTATTTTCCAAGCACCTTTATTGACCCTGTGAAACAGTCGACTGTGGTATGTGTTGGATGTTTATCTCCAAAATCCCACCCAGGAGACCTTTTGAGTTGCACTTACTGTGAATTGTAAGTGGGTATATTTCACTGCTATCTTGTCCGCGGAAAATGTACTGTAACATTTCAGATTGTGTTTTTATTTGAGACCTGCTGCGTTTCTTTTGCTCTGCATGCACCAGCTTAAAATGGCACAAACACAAAATTTTATTGCTACATTTTAGTTTATCACAGACTTTTTTGTCATTTATTCATTCATTAATTCTGAACCTGACCACAATCAGTGGCTTGACTTCCGAATACACCACCAGCTCTAACCATGACACAGCTTTCTCAGGTCTAGAAGAAGAAGATGCAAACAATCTCTGTGGTGATAAATGATGGAATGGGATGTGATTCACACTAGCAGCAGACAGAATCAGGATGTCTGACAGGCAGAGATGCAAAGCAGGTAATGACAGTCTACAAAGTTGTGAGGCATGATGTGCAGCAGGAATCCAACTTGTCAAAATGACAGACAAATTTTTGTGTATAGGAATATGAATAGAGAGGCAGAAGTGAATAAAATATGTTTATTGCAGTAGTTTTCAAGGTAGAAAGTTTGAACTGAATTTGAAAGTAGTTATCTGGAGATTTTACCTATAAAGTGGTTATCTGGAGATTTTTAATACAGATTTATTTTTCTAATTTTGATATATATCACCTCTTAAACACTTCGAACAACTTGGAATCACTGACACAGATTACTAGTGAAAGAAGAGATACACCCAAAAAAATTCAAAGAGCCAGTCTAGCTGTTTCCCAGTGCTTTAAGTCTTTATGCTAAGCTAAGCAAGCTGTCTCTTTTTATTACTGGAGAACAGATGTCAGCCTGTATTCAAAACATCTTGAGCAATGCTACTGGTCTGTGTCACTGTCCAGCAATTAGCAGAATAAACATAAGGTTAGAGACACACACCAAAACGAATGGAGAAAGGAAGAGAGATGCATACACATATTTGCACAGGAAAAGGCTTAAAGCTGAATAGCTTCCATTTATTAAGATGAATAAGAGAAAATTTTTGGATTAGACGATGAGACTCCTCCTTTTTCTCCCACATCCACTTGCTCCACACAAGCACACACATACACATGGATAGTGTGATTTTGGTCTTAGCACCTTCTTGGCTGAAGCTATTTTCAGTCTCACCAAAATCCCTCCAATCATCTTTTCATCCACCTCCTCATCATAATCATGCTGAGTAAGGATGCAAACTACAGATTCCTTCATCTCCTTATTGTGACTGGCTCAAGAGCACACAGGCAACTCTTTACGAATGTTTTGAAAGTGGTTTTACAGTTATTGGTTACAGGGCTCATGGTGTTGTGCTGAAACGCTGGCAAAATCCATTTATCCCTCATTTTTACATATTTCTTTCATTATCAGCGTGTCACATTCATTTTGTTTCAATGGCTGCTCAACTTTATTTCTTTTGAATTTAAGGCAGTTTATTTGTGACACGTCACGTTTTTGTGGAAAAGGCCTATTATCATTTTGGTGTTCTCAATAAATGTGAAAGATTTCATGTGTATAATAGTCACATTGTGTTAGTATATCAATTGCCTACAAATCATCCTATAAAGACAATAAATAGAACAAAATCTCACTATCAACATCTGTCTGTTTTTGTAGATTGGAAAGTCCATCATATGAGGTGATGCAGCTGGACTTTGAGGTGGATAACGTGATCAACCTGGTACCAACCCAGACTCTGCACTGGAACGTCGAGTACCCAGCTGGCACACAGACAACTTCCAGGCACACAGAGAAAGTCTCACACCTCTACATCAGCAATGCTGACATCCAGGGCATTGTACCACTGGCTGAGGTAAGGGATGACTTGATAGATGAGCACAGACACATATATCTGTCAGAGAACATACTGACATACCCAGCAGCGTACATTTCTTATCCTGGAATAGACTCCATTTTTCCCCTCCATTTCCCTCCTCCTCCTCCTAACCTTATTGCTGACACCCCCAGCCCATCCCCTTCCTCCAGGGTGATCAAAGCTGTAAAGGTCAGCTTGTTTACCCCCTCCTGTTGCTACAAGCCTCCTGGTCACACAGACACAGCAGGTTTCACCCTCGCAGGTTTCAAAATGACAAGCAGGCACACAAATATGGACACACAACCATCCAGGCACAGCACATATGGACATGCACGCAAATCCACACACTGAGACCCTCAAAGTGCATGCAAGTGCATAAACACAGACTCACATTTGCAATTGCAATCATTCGCTAACATTCACAGACACGCCTACGTTCATGTGCAAACCCGTCCCCTGTGTATGTGTCCTGCTGGCAGGTGTCATTCCTGGTGAGACTCAAACAAGTTTGCTTTTTAAGGTCTTAAAAGGCTGCTTTCCATATAGAAGCGAAGCCCTCATAGTTCCTCCTACTCAGTAATTGAGTCTAGGCTTCAGTGTAACTTTGAGAAGCACTGACACCTTACTAAAATTGTTTAGTGCACCACAAAATGAATAAAATCTTAAACGTAGTAATTTGCATATCTGGTATAGGAAATTTGTGGTGTAATCAAATTATCAGTAACAACTCAATAACGCAATTTATCTAGGAAAGGTGTGGTTAGCATTTGCGTTACAAAAAAAATAAAATATAACTCATCTTTTATGAAATGCAAATGTATGTATATTGTGATGCATATTTTGCTGAGTTGCCATCCAGATTTCCCTTAAAAGAGAAAACTCATTAAGTTAAATTTAAAGCTTTATGACTGAAAAAGAGAACAAACCTTTAAGAATGATGACCAGGTGAAGAAAAAGATTGCTTTAAAAGTCTGCAAAAAGTCAACATTGCTAATCAGATAAAAACACCATAATTATTTCATACAGTCACAGATCAAAACGGGGCACATCCCTAAACAGACACCGCTGCAGCTAAGAACCTCAGGCTAAAAGTGAGGAGGTGGATGCTTTTCAAAATGCTCCCTGTTCCATTACCACTGAGGTAGAGCTAATCTGGCCTGATAGCCCTCCTTCAAACAGCAAAGCCGAGTGAGAAAACCCAATTTTGTTCAGGGCTTCTGCAACCCCTGTCTCTTTCACACGCTGGAAAAAGCAAGCTTGAAACCATCATTTCAAATAGCAGTGCTGTTGGGATTTTGCTAGCTTTTTTTCAAGGGGGCAGTGTGAATGGAGCTCTGGGTTGCGTAATGCTACATCTCATTCCCCTGTATTCTTGACATTTTTTTCAGTTAAAATGTTCGTTGAACATTTATATGTGGGTATATACCTGTGGCCACACCCCACAATTATTAAAAATGATAGGGGAAGCAATAAAAAATGATCCCTATGGATTTTTAGTGAAATAAAGGTCAGTGCGATAAGCAAACTTTATTTTCCTTACTTATGCATTCATTTGACTTAGTTTCACTCCATATTTTTCCGCTGGTCATACAAACTCAAGAGCTCTATGCCCCCACTTACACTTAAGCTTTGAGCTTTAGATGTATTCATTTGTTCTTAATTTAATTTGTGTCCTATATTGTTGTATTAAAAGCACAAAAGCGTGTTTACTGGGAGTGTGAGCCTCCAGTAACTCGACAGAAATAGTAGCCATGAAGTACCCTTCAGTTATTGAATCTTTTATGTGACTATTTCCAATGAGTGTGATATCTGAGGAACTCTACAAATAACAGCTCATAAGTGAGAATTAAACACAGGAGAAAACAAGAAAGATTGCTCACTAGTTCCCCAGTTACACCCGGAGTTGGCATAGCAAAGAGTTAAACAAAGAAAAAAACTTTTATGGGAAATTTTAAAAACTGTTGCAACATATTTACACCAGATTGCTTAGCTCATAATTCCCATTGTGCAAAACTTGTTTTTGTTCCCCCTAAGGAAGAGAACCGTGTTTGTCCTCTTCTGTGGACACAATCATATGATTTATTAATATGTCGGGCCATTAGTGTTCTCCATAACAGCTTCAGTTCACCTTGGTGTAGATTCTGCAGGTCTCTGGACCACTACTGGAGGAATGAGCAACAATCTTCTCAAAGATATTCCAATATTTGGCGTTAGTGTTCACAGTTTTTATGCAGCTGAATTTCCTTGAAATTTCAAGCTAAAAATGGTTTATTCACTTATATATTTTGTAGGATATGCAATTTATGTGTTCGTGAAGACTGTGGTTTTGGTTTAATACTGAAAAAAGTAAAAGCGACATGTCTAACGTTATCATTAACTTTATCAAGATTTAAGCAAGTTAACAATCTTTCCATGCGCTTTGAGTTGCCTAGTTGTAATAAGTTAATCATGGTATAGTGCCTCAAGTGGATACTGTAGGGAAAATAAATGCAATTCATTCACTGACAGATTTGTTCATTCAAAGCATTTTCATATAAGGTTGTACGCAACATAGTTGTTTCTTTCGAAATGTATTTGCTGATGTATACCCTATAAACATAACTTAGAAGAGACAGAACTACATGTCTACATGTATTCTACTGCTCCTAAAGCCTATGCACACACACACACACACACACACACACACACACACACACACACACACACACACACACACAAATACATTTATCTCTATTTACACATACACCAACATACCCAGTTTCACTTTGTCTCCCCATCTCTTCTTTGCCTCTCTCCTTTGGGTAAAAGCATCAAAATGGCTGCTATTACAAGCTATTTGGGCCTCCTGATTTGTTTACCAGAACCCCTGACCAGATGTTGGTTGGTTGTTTAAGGTGTCTGTCACTGAGAGGTGTCTCTGTGATAAGTCACTGAGATGAAAGCTCCAACTATTCTGGGTCTTTGGCAGAATGAAGGAGAGGGAATGAAATTATGAGCTCGAATCTTCAAAGAGAGCTGGATGTAAAAGCTTTCGCAAAGTCTTGCATCCTCCTCCTTAAACAATCCCACAGTTGAGGATTGGAACAAAAGTGCGACATCACAAGTGCAGCCATGTAACAAAATGTGGGATCTTTACGGCTGTTACATATTTAAACGGCCTAAAAACTAAGCATTGTACATAATTCCATCAGGAGCACTCAGCTCCGGCTTTGAAACATTATTTCTCTGTCTGATATGTTTGAATGATTCAAGCCTGTCTCAGCCCATCACCTACCATCTCCCAAATCAAAAGTCAGCTTATTAACAGCACTCATGTGGTAGTGCAGTAGGTTCTCTCTTTACGAGGCAAAAATGAAAACCAGAAGACCGCCTGTCATTACCGAGCCCTATCCAGCATTTTCCTCCTAATTCTGCATATCCATTAAGGTTCTGGTCTCTTGGCTGAGCGGGAAAGAAAGAGGCCCTCTTCAGGAAACGAGGAATTATTAGGAGTAATTTGTCTCCTGCAAGGGCTGAAAAATTGGTTTCATCTTTTAGAGAGGAGAGGCGAGGTGAGGAGAGGGGAAAGAGTTAGGGAGAGAGAGAGGGATGAGACCAAGTGACAGAAACAGAGAAGGACTGACAGAGACGGACAGAAGGGAGATTTGAGAGAGGTAAAATTAAATTAAAACATTTCATTTATTATCTGCTGCAAATAGTCAGACAAATGTACTAGTATCAAAATCACAGACCAATATTAGCAAAATCATCCACTACAGTTTCTAACCCTAAAACAGCAAAATAAATAGAAATGCTGTTGCACTGTACCAGATTTTCCTGTGCTGTTTCACTCCCATTACTTCCTCCTCAAACAAACCATCTATCAATTAATTCACAGATTTATTCACACTGATTTATTTTACCTAAGGAGGACAGCGGGTTGGAGCAGAAGAAGTGCAAAGTTGTCAGATTAGTGAAAATGTGAATTCCCACGAAAAAGTGGAACTCGCAGTCACTTTTTGAATGGCAGGCCAAGGACTGATTCTGTTCCTGCTTTTCAAACATGGTGGCTCTGTCAGTAGCTTTCCAGTACTTTAATTCAGACAGTCCTCTCAAATTTGATTCGGAAAATTTTAAGGAATGAGACAGGACACAGAACTTTCACATACCTAGGTGAGATGGGGATGACCACAGGCCGAAGGAAGTTGAGCTGAGAACTGCTGCACACACTGTCTTGTACACTCGCAACATTAACAGAGTTAACAACTTTAACAGCATTTCGGTACACAGACGTTTTGGTACAGAGACCTTCATCAAGGAAGGAGATGGGCCATAAACATGGTGGAGCTTGATTCATTTTTAAGCTGTGGCTAAAAACAGCTAAAGTAAACACAATTCATCGTTTCCAGAGTCAGTTAATCCACCACCATTTGCCGCACAATAAACAGCTCTGAAAATCCCACTGCTGGTTTTAAATGCAGTTGTTTTTTTCCTCCTCGTACTCATTGGACAGTTTGTGAATTTCAGTTTCTGATTGTATTCCCAGTGGTGGGGGACATCACACTGTCTGGCTGAAAGAGCCACAGATTATGTCGGCATGTCACTAGTTGGGATATAACAAAAACAAATTGCACATGCTGAACAGTTACAGTATTAGTTGGCTAGCTTAATGGAGGCTTATAAAAGGTAGAGAAAGGATACTGGAACTGGATATTTCAAATACAAATACTACACATGGCCATAGCCCTGAAACAGTTCTGAACACTGCACCACCACCACCTCCAGCTATATCAGGTATATTTAACTAATAATCTTCATTTTGGAGTTCTCCAACCTCAACAACCCAAAGGAGCAGGGTTACTCGACCTTCATCGTCATAGTAGCAATAATAAACACACGGTTAAGGCTGAGAAACGGTCACGGTTTGATTAGGTTTAGGCACAAAAAACTACTGGAGCAGGATTAGGAAATGATCATGTTTTGGGTTTAAATAAGTACTGCCTTAATGCACCTTTGTCATCATGAGTACAATAATAAACATGTGTTTAAGGTTGTGGAACGGTCATGGATAAAAGAAACAGCACTGACTATTGATTTCACTCTGGAAATGAACAGCAGTCTCCTGGATCAAAGTGCTGCTTTTTGTCAGTGCTGGAGTCACAATGCAGCGAAGCACAGGAGTGTTGAGACTGCCCAGGGTTCAGCACCAGGGACAGCGTCGCACTGTGTGCAAACTTGTAGCGTCAGAACACTAATGGGACACGGTCTTGTGTTTGTGTTAATGTGGTAATTATTTGTTAAAATGAAAAGTCCTGCCCTCTGGATAGTGCTGCGTATAAATCTTTGACTTTACCTTGTTTACAGGGAGCCCATCTCTGTGATGTAACTTAATGAGAGAAAATAATGGAGACAAATGGAAAGAGAAAGAGGGACAGAGCAAACTGTTTTATTAGCCAGGGGAAAAACAGAATGAAAAGGGAGGTCAGAAATGGACCTGCCATACTTTCCTTGCTCTTAGAGATGTTTTAGAGGCTGATAAATTGGATCAGTAATAATGTTGTTTTATATTCCCTACAAGCGCCATTACACACCCCTGGAATGAGGCTGTTTCACTCCCTCTCAGAGTGGGGGAGAAAGAGAGAGACAGAGCGAGAGAGAGAGAGAGAGAGAGAGAGAGAGAGAGAGAGAGAGAGAGAGAGAGAGAGAGAGAGAGAGAGAGAGAGATACTGAAAAATATTATCTGCTTTCTGTTAAATCAGAATGATTTGAATACATTAAATTAAAATGTATGTTTTAGCAGTTACTAGCAGTTTTTCTGCTAAACCACTGTGTCAGTACTCTAGATGAAATATTAAGTTTCAGCTGGTAGAAAAAATGAATAAAGATGGAGAGAGATGGCTCTGTTGATTTCTGTTGTTTAATTGTAATTGTACCTGTGCCCAGTTGCCTTTACGTCTGCTTTTTTTTGAGTGAGTTTTTGTTTATCTTGTGTTGTGGAAATGGGGAGATGAGGAAGACTAAAGAAAATATCATATCTTCTTTTCTTCCCCCTAACCTTATTCTTCTTATCTATCTTTCCTCCTGTTTTTTTTTTACTTCATTCTCTTTTTCATCATCTTTCCACCACCTTCACCCACCTCTTAGTCCTCTGTCTCTGTCTTTCCATCTCCCTTTGCAATTCTTCTTTATCTTTCTCTTCTTCTTCTTCTTGTCTTTCTGATTACCCCTTTCTCTTCTTCATCCTTACCCCCGCTCTCTTACTCCACAGAGTTTCACCTCTCTCTGAGGCTTTGCTATGTAATTAATTCTTAATTGGAACACTTGTTTATCTTTGTTGCTTCAAGATTCCTGTGAGTTTCACTTCTCAGTGGTGTGTGCGTGTGCATGTGTGTGTTTGTGCACTCGCAGACCTCTTAGCAGAACAGTTATGCTAAGTGGCTCCTTAATTTTCCTCTTCTGATTGGTTCTCTGTAAAAGGAAGTCAGTATGTAGGAAGAGGAAACTGAATAGTCAATAATCTGTTGATGAAAGCAGACACACACACACACCTACACACACACACACACACACACACACACACACACACACACACACACACACACACACACACACACAGACGCACACACAGTTCTCAACTCAACTCAATTATAGATTTACCATTTGCATGGTCTGGGTGTTTATTAAATACCCTTTTTTCCCTCCTTTTCTCCCACTACCAGTGTTTTTTATCTTCATGTCTTGATCTATTGTTTTCTCAATTCCTGTATTTTCTGTGTGTGTGTGTGTAGGTGCGTAGGTAAGTGTGTGTGTGTGTGTGTGTCTCGACAGTGGTCTAGATACCTGAGCTGCCTAATTTATATTGACATTAAGCAAGACACTGTGGAATCAATCTTACAAACACACTCCCTATTTCCTCTCCTTTCGTTCTAACACACACTGCCAGCATCTTTGTTTAGATGGACAGTAACTAGCTCATTTTCCATGATGACTCATGGAAATCAGCAAATCATAAACCAGCAGATGAGTAAAGGAAAGCAGGATGGTCCTGACAATTTGCCAAATCTCACTTCTACTCGTTACTTCGGCAATCATCAAATAATAATAGACTGCTTCGGTAGCTGTCATAGTACTCGTTCAGAGGACACACACATTTTCACTGTGAACTCTTTTCTGTTGAGACTTTGTAATGTTTCTTTGACATTTTGGGGGTTTGTTAGATGTTTTCAACTACTTAAACCCTGTTATTCTGGCTATTAACCTCCAAGTCTACTATTTTACTCACAGTTCTGTGTCTTTCCAGTTTTTTGCACAAAAGCTAGAAAGTTTTCATCCCCGTTTTTCACCCATGTCTTTACTTCTCTTCAGTTACAGTATTTGCTTGTTACCAGCCTTCGAACACCCAATTAATCAACACACATGACGCATTGTCTGTATGTAAGTGTGTATGTATTTGGGTCACTGAGAACTCGCATGTCCCGGGCTCCAGGTTCATTTCCATACCAAGCGTCTCTGGCTTGTTCCAATCAGTCAACAGAAATAGGAGAAAAAGGGAAAAGGGGGGAGAAAGTGGGAAGAAAAGAGAGGGGGATGTTTAAAGCGAGAAAAATAAGTTTAGAAGGAAGTTAGAAAATGACAAAAGCTATAAGGCTAGAGGAGGGCACCACTCTTACTTTCTAACTAAATGTAAAAAAGAGGCAGTCGAGGCATGCAAAGTCAATGAGACAAGCAAGATAAAGGAGCATTTGCTCTGGACGGTGTGTTTTTAGAGGAATAAGCTTTGGCTCCCCTTTAAACTTTTAAGTTGCACAAGACATTTGCCTGATATAATGCAAATGCTGTCAGCTTCAAGCAAAGCCCTTGTCACTTATTGTATATTTAGCATTGCAAAAAATCTCCATTGCTTTTCAGTCATAACAATAATGCCTGAACAAGATGTTTATGAAAAATACATGTCCAACTCCTCAAACAAGTTTGCAAGGAAGCCACTGTTTATGGCAGTACTAGCAAAAACACAATTTCTATATTCTTTGTTGTGATAAATGTGTGTATCGAGCAAACTTTCATTTTGTTGTTGTTTTCCAAGGTTGCATGGAAGAAAAATGGACAGTTTGCAGAATGTAGTATGTAAGCAGTTGCACATGCTTCATCTTACTTAACATAATGAACACTTAATCTACCTTAAAATACCAATGTGTTCTTTAGATCCATGTAAATTACTGGGCCAAACAGGGGTCCTTCAGGTTCCAAAGGGTCACCCAGCTAAAAAAAAAAAGAAAAAAGCCTTTTAATTTCACTGTAATTTCATCCATTAAAGGTACTCCTTCACTGAGGGATAACTAATCATGTGCCAAAGAGTGCCCTGTCCACAGTATGCAGGTTTTACCGCTGAGTTCATTTTTAGAGAGAGGGAGGACACAAAAGTGGAATCATCCACTGTAGTTTGTGGTTGGAGTGAAAATTCACATGGAACCCTCTGAAATTTAGCTGGATTTCAACATGAAATTGAATGAGCCACTAGAGAGTGAGTAGAGATAAACTGAGACAAAATGAAAAGTGGAGGGAGACAAAAAGCTCTCATCTTCTGACAAGATTTGCTGATTTGACTTTTGCTTTTTTCGTGAACCAGATCAGAAAGTGAGAACAGCCTCCTTCATGCTCAGTTACATTTAAGCCCACCTGGGAGCTGCCTAGTCCAACCACAATGTCCTCATGGGCCACTAAAGCTGCTGTACTGGAGCAGCTGGAGACCGAGTGCTGTGCTCAAGTGTCCATGAGCAGCAATCTAAAAGGAGAGAGAAGAGTCTTGCCACCAGGGTGATAGCTTGGATTTAAATCTAGAAACTATGTATGTACCCAGTGTTTTACAACATTTGGGTCAACTGCCATCCAACAAATTAATAAAATGATAAAAATAGGAATAAATAAGAAGGTGAGATCCTCAAGAGATGAAAACTACACAGGAAAAAATCAGAAGGGGTTGACAGGACAATATCATGTAAAATTAGCCTAGTTACAAGTGAAAGAAGTGGGTGAGAAAGAGACAGACAGACTGATGCCAAGACACTGAGAGAGAATGGGGGGAGAGAAAAATTTGACTAGTTTAAAATAGGCATGATGAGGGGGTGGGAAAAGAGGGTAAGGGGGAGAGGTTAAATTGATAGATAGGCAGGAAAGAGAACAGACAGAAAATGGAGGGAGGGGTTTGACTAATTGATAGAAGCGAAAAAAGGGGAGTCAAAGGGATAGAAAGATGGAGTAAAAAAGAGAGGGCAAAGAAAGGGGGAGCACAAGAAGGAGAAAATTAGACAAGCTAAAATGGTGGAGGTGGGCGCAGAAGGGAAGAGAGAGTGAGAGTACTAGGGAGAGAGAAAAATGGAGAGAAAGAGAAGGGCCCGGCGGAGGTGCAGAGCACCATGTAATAGTCCCTTGGAAGTCCTGGGCAGCACAGAGGAAGAGAGAAAAGAGTGAGAGACACAGGGAATGAGAAACAGAGAGAGAGGAGACGAGAGCAGGGCAGTTCTAATGCAATTAGGGGTCTGGAAATTGAAAGTACAATTCTCCCTGGGATCTTTGCAAGAGTGTGTGTGTGTGTGTGTGTGTGTGTGTGTGTGTGTGTGTGTGTGTGTGTGTGTGTGTGTGTGTGTGTGTGTGTGTGGTTGGATGGGCTGTTAGCTTTCATATCTACCAAATGTCTTCATCCCTCCTCCCTCCTGTTCTATCTCTTCGTCTCTCCCTCTCTCAATTTGACTACTCAAAATTACTCTCTCCTTTTACAGTCCCCTCTCTCCATTTAATCTCTCGTTTTTTCCCTCCTTCTCTCCCTCACTCTCTCTCCTTCCCTCTCCGGCTTCATCTATCCATTCCTGTCCCTCTCTCCATTCCCCTCCATCTCTCTCTGCATTTTTGCGTTTCATTAATTTGTGAAGAGGAAAGCAAAATGTCAGCTGCTTTTTACATTTACATGTTGTATTTCAGACATTTAGCTGATGCTCCTATCCATTCTGACTTGCCGTAATTTTATTTTTTTGGATCACTACAAACTGACGAAAATAATAAATTCATTAATTTTGAGGTCTTTGTGCAGGCACTTTCAGGAATATGAATCCAAATCTAATGATGTGATGTATGATGTGATCTGTTTATTGCAGTGTTCATTAAACCCCACAAACATACATTTGTACAAGTATACGTGTACATAAAATTACAATTACACATGAACACTCACTGAGCACTTTATTAGGAACATCTGTACACCTGCTTATTCATGCAGTTCTCCACTCAGCCAGTCATGTGGCAGTAGTGCAATGCATAAAATCATACAGATCCCAGGTCAGGGGCTTCTGTTGATGTTCACATCAAACAACTAAATGGGGAAAAATGTGATCTCAGTGTCTTTGACTGTGGCATGATTGTTGGTGCCAGACGGGCTGGTTTCAGTAGGTCTGACACATTTGATCACCTGGGATTTTCATACATAACAGTCTCTAGAGTTGAACACAGAATTGTGCACAAAAAAAACCAAACCAAAAAAGAAAAGAAAAGACATCTCAGTGGCAGTTCTGCGGATAGGAACACCTTGTTGATGAGAGAGGTCAAATGAGAATGGCCAGACTGATTTGAGCTGATAGAAAGGCTACAGTAACTCAGATAGCCATTCAACTGTGGTCAGCAGAAACGCATGTCAGAATGAACGACACATTGAACCTTGAGGCGGATGGGCTACAGCAGCAGAAGACCACTTCAGGTTCCACTGCTGTCAGCCAAGAACAGAAATATGAGGCTGCAGTGGGAACAGGCTCACCAGAACTGGACAGATGAAGACTGGAAAAAACGTAGCCTGGTCCGATGAATGCCGATTTCTGCTGAGGCTGCAGATGGTAGTGTCAGAATTTGTTGTCAAGAGAATGGATCCGTGGACCCAACCTGCCTTGTTTCAACAGTCGAGGCTGGTGATGGTGTTGTTAAGGTGTGGGGAATGTTTTCTTGGCATATTCTGGGCCACTTAACACCAACCAATCATGCTGCTGACCATGTGCATCCTTTTATGGCCACAATTTACCATCTTTTAATGGCTACTTCCACTTGATAATACACTATGTCACAAAACAAAAGCCTTCTCATCCTTTGGGATATCAGAATGGGAGATTGGCAGCATGAATGTGCAGCTGACAAATCTGCAGAGACTATGTGAAGAAATCATGTCAACATGGACCAGAATCTCAAAGGAATACTTCCAACATTATGTGGAATCCATGCCACGAAGAACAGAGGCTGTTTTGAGAGCAAAAGGAGGAACTACCCAGTAATAGCATGGTGTTCCTAATAATGTGCTCAGTAAGTGTACACAGACACACTGTAAGCATTCACAAACACTAAATATTATTCCACCAATTTTTTTCCCCTGATAATTGTTGTTTCAGGAAAGGCTTAAAACAATGCCAGTCTTTCTGGCTAATTATCTGCTCTAATTAGCTGTGTGCATAATTACCACTGGCAAATCGAAACGCTGTCCCCAAGAACACTCATCCTTTTGACCCCATTAGCACTTGTGACCATAGGTGTGTTCTTGTGTGCCGAAGCGTTTTTGTGTGTCTAAGTTTGTGTTTGTCCGTAGAGTCAACCTTTGCTTGCCATGCTGGCAGTGGGACAGGAAGGAAGTAGGTTAGGCGTGTAATAATTGCCCCAGCAACAGGGTGACTGACTCCAAGATACCCCCACAGGCTCGTTAGCATCTTGTTAGCAGCAGGAATCAGTGCCATGACAGACAGGCAGGTGGGACAGTGAGGGACAGTATGACATTGACGGTAGAGGTGAAGAGGTTTAGAATTCACTAGATTCTCTAGAGAGAGAGAGACAAAGAGTCTGAAGATATGAATTGTGGAGTATCCCTCAACCTGACCCACAGGTGTGAGACCTCTCTGTCAGTGTCAAAGAAAATACAACAGAAGTCGATTGAAGCCGCAATGAAAGTTGTAAAGCTGTACTCTATAATCAGCTCAGTCATGTGTGTATCTGTCAGTATTTGCTTTGGAGTTTAGGCTGAATAGCCTATATAATACGACTATGGCGTATCACACTTACAGGCCCCACATCACATCACATTGCATTTACTAAGCCACACCCACTTGAAATCAAAATATTTGGTCTCGTAACAATGTGCCCAAGTATTCAGTTTCATTCTGAAATATGCCACATCATGGAAGCTGAAATCATTCGAACATTTCACTGTGACTTCGACTTGTTTTCGGCACTTTTTCACTGGCAGTATGAGGAAAGCTGGATGAGCATAAATTCTCCTTTTTGAGCAACATCCTACCTCAGATTCACACAGCTACACACTTTCACACTTGGGAGGTACCTGTTACAATCATAGTCTCACACTGTTGTCCACCCACCAGCTGGGTGTTTACTACCTTGAAGTTATCAATTGGACATGTTTCATCACACAGTGTGTGGTTGAATTAGTCACACAAGGATCAACAGTACCTTCAAAAACACCCTGACATCCATGCCTGCCCTCAGCTCTCATCAGACCTATACTCCTACACTTATGCTGTGCCTTGTACATACAGTTATGACCAGTACAAACTGAGAGGTTATTTCTGGGCATACTTTCAAGAGTTCATAATTTTTTTAGGCCATTTTTGATCCCATACATAATACTCCATTAACTAGCCTATACATTATTTTACACTGTACATTCAGTAGCTCTAAGGTGTGAATGTGTGATGAAAGCATACAAGCTCAATCAATAATTTTCCCAAGGAAATGTGGGGAAATCATGTATACCTTTGCAATAATAATATTTTGATTCCATAGGGAAAAAAATATCAGTTTTAAAAGTCTTAAAATAACTCCCAATGAAATAGTGGAAATTTGGCTCATGCTCAGTTAGTAATGATTAGTCTGAAGTCATATAGATCACAAGAAACATTTCAGCGTTTGGCCGAAGCCTGAAGTAATTACTCTGTCTAACAAATAGATTTGATGCTATTACGCACACACACACACAAACACACACACACACACACAAACACACACACACACACACACACACACACACACACACACACACACACACACACACACACACTTATACACTCACAATGTAAAAATGGCACAGGCACACACTCAAACATGCACACACCCACACACAACTGTGTTGCAGCCAAATAAATGAGCCGACACTCCTCGGGCCTAATAGTCTGGTTGTAATTAACATTGTCATAGTGATAATAGCCATTTATCCCTGACATATCACACACACACACATACACAGTCTCGCACACACACTCACACAGTCCAAAACCTCTATCTTGTCTAGGCAGCTCGCCCAGCTGTCATCTCCCTCATCTGTCTCTCTCCCTCCCACCTCTCCTCCTTTTTCTCCTCCTCATCCTCTTCACCATTTAGACCTTTTCACATTTTCCCTTTTTCTCTGCCCTCTCCCTCTTCCCCTCCTCCTACCTCCTCTTCAATGTTTGTATAGTGTTTCTCTCTTTTCACCTATCATCTCTCTCCCTTTCTCTCACTTGCTTTTCAATATTCAAACCACAATCTTACTTCTTTCTCTTTCTTCAACCTTTCCTTCACCCAGTCAATCTGTTTCTGTCTCATATTACAACTTTTTTACTTTTTGGCATGCTATATTCACACCACAGCCGGATATAGTCAGCAGGAAACTGGTTGTGTTTGTTGTTTTTAATCAGAGAATGACATTTGACAATTCCTCTGGTAGAAGTGTCGTGTTGGTCTGAGATGTCGAGACAAAAACTAGTTTTCCGCCACTTTCACCATCTACCACAGCAACAAAAAGTGGTACAGTCTTGGTAGACCCGGTATGGACCTAATACGACATTCAACAGGCAGGTCAGATAGGTTAAAAGGCTCCTTACTGGTAGATCCCAAAGACTTCAGTTTGCAACAAACAGGGTTTTAATCAGGTGAACAAACAGAACCAGCAGGCAGCAGGACATCCACTGTAGTTAATCACCAGGAACACCGTTTTCAGGGCAACAGGTGAAGAGCTAATGGGTACAGACATACAAAGGCAGACAATCTGGTAGAGAGTCATTTATAGCTGATCTGTATTGAGGTTGATGGAGATTGAGATGTGACAAGGGGATGATCAAGGTGAAACCTCACTGAGGGTGACTACAGGATGAGTGATGGCAGAATCTGAAAAAGAGAGGGGAAAAAAAAGAAAAAGACAACTTACTTGGACTAGAACAACAAAGTCTTATCTTTGTCCCACTTCTCTTACACTGAATATGGAGAAGAGGGAGGCAATGCAGGAGGAATTCATCTGCATATACTAGAAATTCTGTTTTTATTATTCATGCAAAATAATATGCTTCCAAATTAGAATAAAAGTAATACATGCCTGTCTCCTTAATTTCTCTCTCATTGTTTGATTGCAAAATTAAAGCAGCTAATCTCTTTTTATAACAGTTACCATGGCAACAATTTATGTCTACTGTTGCGGTTGACAGACATCCAGTCACACCAACTGGTCTTATTGGGTTTTTGGGAGGGGGGGTGTGGAGAGCGGTGTATAAAATGTGTGGCATTAGACACACGATACTCTTTCTTGTTCTTTAATTTTTCTTCTATCTAGACATTTAAAAACAACCACACACTATGATACACATATGCAGACACTCTCTGTGTTTGTACACACAAGGAATTGATGTGATATTGATGATACAACGGTTTGCACATTAGAAAACCAGTCTCTAATTATTTTAGTAAACAGTATTGACTTTTGTGGCAGCGGGCAGCCTCTCCACTGAATCACAATATCAGTTGAAGTCTAGGTTCATTTAATTCAACAACACCTAAAACAAAAACAAGCTGTTTCCAGGACTTCTCTCAAAGCAGAGAGAGGAAGGCATATTAGAAAAGAAAAAGAACCAACATGTGTAAAATAAAAGCATTCCTAGCAGGCAATGCTGCATGCCGCTTGACAACAGTCAGCTACCTAAATAACAACTTAAAGTAAAGGTTTGATGGTTGGACTTCTAAATTCAGCTGTGGCCAAACAGCTACATTCCTCTTTTCTAAACTTTAATCACTTGCCTCCGGGTAGTGAGTAAGCTTAATTTCCTGCTGTCTTTTTGTACAGAGAATATTTGACTTAGTAGAGATGATAATGAAGAAGACGATCATGAAGTAACGTTTTCCAGGTTTAACTGTTTTCCCCCTAAGCAGTTACTTTTCTTCAGCTGTGTCGGAGCGCAGGAGTGAACAGTAAATTGCAGTGGACCTCTTGTGGTTCACAAGCTCAGCTTATTTGGTATCAGAAAGTATTTCTTTTAGTCCACGATGGGGGCTCCCTGTTGGTCGCACCTTAGAGTACAGCACATGCTACATGACTTGCTACACTGTTGTAAATTGCTCTTTTATTCTTTACATGGAATACGACTATTCCAGAAGCTGTCCATACCAGACTGACTGTACTGATTTGTTCAAATGTTGTACTATACACTATATAATATTAAGTAATATTCTTCTGACAAGCGTATTCCTCTCCAGTAAAACTGTGGCACTGGTCACAACAGTGATTTTGTCACCAGAGATCAAAGTTTGCATCTGTTTCACAGTCAAGGTGAAAATACTCGTTGCAAGTTTTTTATCGCAGATCTCATTTCAGGGCTATTTTTATTGCCAGTTTTGTATTTTGTGTGGCGAGAGAGTGAATTTAATTGCAATAATTAAATCAAAATAATATTTGTCAAGGCCAGAAAAAAGATTAACTAGATAACTGTACCACTAATAAGCTGTTTGAAATTATTCAGTGTTTTGATGAATTAAGATTCTGTGTTTGTAGGGTTTATTAGCTGACTTTATTCCATCTGATGTCAGTGAACCTATTTTCCCATTTTTGTTTTGGCTCATTTTCAAGTTTGCATAAAATGTTTTCACTTTAAAACAGTGTGTGTGAAGACTTGAGATTGTTACAGTCAGCATGTGCAGTACATTAAGGCAGTCACATCTAAAATACTGTTCAGACCAACACGTACAGGCACATGCAAGCACACAAACACACACACACACTCAGAGAACTTGATGTGTTTAATGGGTCTGTAGTAAATTGCAACTAAGTGCCTTCAACCAATTTTCTTTTCACATCTGCGTCCTGACACACACATACACACATACACACACACACACACACACATACACACACACACAGACACACACATATAGATAGATAGATAGATGTGCCTAATTTTAATCTTTTGACTTTGTTTCTATATTAAAATGTGTCATTGGTCCTAGTAGTTCGTATGTGCGTTCATATGCTAAGTATGCTTTTAGCTTTTAGTGTGATTGTCTCTATAAGCTCTGAGTCTCGTCTAACACTTCCATATTTCCCTTCCTGATTCATATATAGCTGCTTTTGTTGGAACGTAATTGATACTTAAGTATATTTGAGATTTTTCTCTTTAGCGCCATAGTAAGGTTTTTTTTTTTTTTTGTTTTGTTTTTCATTTGAAACTTCTATTACCCACAATGGTTCACCATGCATATCTTTGCACATACAGTACAGTGCAGTAAATGTGATCGGCATGTGCTGCTAGATTGAAATGACACCTTTATAAAATACATAAACAAAAAGTTTACATCAGGGCAGCAAGACAACCAGACTTCAAAGAACCTCAATTAAGTAGTTAGCCTGGCTGTAAACATGGAATCCGAGCAGTAACATGTTGAACATCTAACATGTGCTCAACATGCTCATCTTCACTGACTTTATTACCTAATTAATGCTGTATGTAATGCAATAAACAATGTATATGAATGCATGACCTGTAATTTCTTTTTATAGCTTTCTGCTGTAGCCTTTCAGTACAGATGTGTAGATGCATGTTTCATTACCTGTATGACTGTTTGTCTGCTTCTCAATTTTTCCCCCTCTTACTGTGCTTTCAGACATGCTCTTTCTTCATGTTCTCTTGTATTTACACTCTCCTACAATCTTCTCGCCCTTTCCTGAAATCAGAGACGCATAAATCATCACATAGCAAGACAAAAATTTCAGGTCGAAGGTATGAAATGGGCAAAGGAGAGCAAGGGGAAGAAGTGTGGAAATGATAAAATTGCCAAAGCAGTAGACTATAATAAAGATCCAAAAGAAAGCAGACATCCAAAGAAAACCAATTTAATGAGAAGAAATCACTCTCCTGGCTACATTCTTCTAAATTTTGCACACCCTCTACTTCTTCGTGTAAGTCTTATATGAAGAGCAGCACTTTCTCTATCATTCTGCACCCCCCCCCCCCCCCCCCCCCCCCCCCCTCTCTCTCTTATATATTGCACATACACTCAGATGAACACACTATTTAGTATTTCACAGGCTTGACCCTGATCAAAAACTCATCCTATTACACTCAAACTAGTACTTAACCTCTGGCCCATTTGTATGTCTCTGCTAATGTCAAGAGAAAATGGAAGGTTCTTATAAATGGTGAATCTGCCTTTGCCTCTTTCAGTCATTACCTATAACCCTCTTATCCTCCTTCTCTTGTTTTTTGTCTGTCTCTGTCTTTCTGTTTTGAACAGTCTTTTGTCTGTTCTTCTCTCTCACTTGATGTTTCTTGTTTTGTTTTTGTGGTAATGGTGACAATGCCAGTTAGGTGACACAAGTGCAACGCGTCCTAGCCCACGTGTGCAAGCACATATACACATGCCCAGTGCGGTGATTACATAACGATACAGGGACGAGGTTTGGATCAAATCCCCTGTCTGTCACCTGAGGGTATTTGTTAGCTTCCTGATTAAAAAAAAAAAAAAGAAACAATTACTCCATTAACAATTTTCCCAATTAGCTAATTGTTAAATGTCGATAGATGAGGTGGCTTTAATGTATTCTTTAGGTCATTTGGTAGCATGAGTGCAACAGTGTGTGGATGTGCTGTTTGCCACACACTTGTCAGCACTATGCCTATGTTGATTGGTGGTTATGTGAGTGTTATCCAATGGCAGAAGTGGAATATAGCCAAGGGACATATGTTGATTAATTGATTGCTTTTAATTTAACCTTGTGTCCCCAACATACCCATACATCCTGTAACTGCATGTGTTAACAAGTGTATGTCTAAACAAACCTTCATCATAACAGAATGAGAATTCATTTTTTCTGGATAACATGGTCTCTACCTCCTTATAGAACTGCTCCCTATGTAGATATGAAGGGCTCATAACAAGCTAACGAAAACATGATGAGTCTTGGTTTCAGGTGATTATATGAAATGAAAACATAATAATGCATATTGTGTTTCATTTCTGTCTATTTCCTGCACACTGGTCCTTTAATTCATTATAAATATAGGAGAAGAGGCAGGAGATTTTTGCGCACAAGGCCACAGCACTTGCATTAGCAGACTGTGGTGAAAAGGTCACAGTAAGAGCAAAGAAAGACTCAGAGTCAGATATGTTCCACGCAATTTCCCCCAAATGGAAATCTTAACAATTTAAGGAGTAAACAGCGAAGCAGATAGGGTAGATATGTTTTCGCATGTGTGTGTGAGTGTGTTAATGTCTTTGTGCATTTACCGAAAGCACAGCCACAGATTAGATGGCAGTACTGGAATTTTGACTGGTAAAGATTTCTGAGTTTTTGTGTATGTGTGTCTACAAGAAAGAGGGAGTGAGAGACAGAGAGATGAAGTGAGAAGAAAAGAGTGATAGACCGATGGAGAAGGAGGGAGAGACAGAAAGAGAACTGCTTACATACTCTCATCGTAAGTCACAGTTGGAATTGAATTTGTACAGAAGAGCAAAAAGCTCCAGTTTTTTCACTGTGTCAACTCTTTTACAACAGTATGTGTGCATGTGTGCTTGGCATTGTGTGTGTGTGTGTGTTCCTGTGATGGTGGTCTTGCTCCAGTTGCTTCGCTTTAAATCGCACACACCTTACAGGGCACATACACACACACACGCATGGATAAGCTTCATTGAAGAGAGAGGCTGTTTCCTAGACTTAATTTCTCTGTGCAACATGCACACACAAACCTATCTGTCAGTGCATGCCAGATAAATGTGTACACACGCACATTTATTCGCTCTATTGCTCTCTCTTTCTTCCCACATCTCTCTTACACACACACGCACACGCAACCTATGCACAAGTGTATGCAAGAATCTACATGTACTCACACAAAAAACACATTCATTCATACGTCCAAGCCCCTGACACACAAGACCTCCCCACACACACATTCACACCCACACTCCCTCTGAGCTTATCTCAGTGCAGTGTGGAGCAGCTTTTGAAGGCAGTAGGGAGCCAGTTGTTGACGAGCCACTTAATAATTCCCTCGGACAGGCATGAAATTCTTTCCTTTTCTTCCTCTGTCTCTCTTTCTGTCTCCTTTGCTCTGTTGCTAATATTCCTCTTCCTGCTGTGTTTTTATCTGTTTTTTTTCACTTTCACTATTTTTCTAATTTTGCTCTGCTTTGTCTCATTTTTTTTCCACTTTACTCCTTTCTCTGTCTCTCATTCTCTTCTCTTTTTTTCAGCTCTCTATGATCCAATCTTTTTATTCACTGGAAAGCTCAAGTTGTTATTGACATGAAGATTAATAGGGCACGTGTAATGATAGTCTGCGTGTTGAAAAAACTGGCCAACAAGGCAATTTTTTTTACATTCATTCAACCTGCATTGTACCTATTCATATGAGATTATTATGACAGGTTAATCTTTCACTGTTACCATTAGCGAATACAAGCTACTGTACTCCCTTACAGTCTAACAACCAAATAAAGTTATGTTTTGGTTTAAGTTATCTCCCGTCTGTGCGCTTCCACTCACTTTGTGAAGCCCTCTGCATCACCAAAGCCAGCTAGTGCCTGTCTCGTGTTCAACCCAGGTTGGAGGAAGGGTTGTGGATCTGGATCAGCTGACTTGCATTGAACCATACAAATTCTTTCTAACCTGTATCACAGTATCCCTCAGACTGGTGTATTAAGGCACTGTACAGTTTATACTTTATATATATTGTAGGGTTAAATTAAGGTGGATTATGCAATACATCTAATAATGTACAACAGCTTCCTCCATTTTGGATTCTCCCTGTTTCAAGCAAACTTCACTCGTCAGCCAGGTGAAGTTTGCTTGGTGTAAAAGTTCACCAAAGTTGAACTTGAAGCAGATTTATTTTGCAGTTTTAAATGCTGATGTAACCAGGCCTTAAGTAAACCAACTTGTATCAGCCTTCCAACTTGGTATCACCGAATGTTCTATCTAATTATGACAAATTACCACCAGACCTTAAAGCAGCAGTGCTTACACATAGAAAAGCACTGCAAAGACAGAAAAAGCGAATACAGAAACAACTTCATGACTTCAACAGAAGTTCACCAAGGGGTACACTAAAAACTAATGAACACACACGGACATGCAATGTTCTTAAGTTGTGTAAGTGTCAGTGAATATATAAAATGAACCTACAATGTTTATTTTATTTTTAATGGAAGACATTTATTGTGCTATAACTGGCTCTTATTGTGGTGAGGATGTTTTCATGTTTTGATTTTTTTTTTTTTTTTGCCTGTGGTGAAGATAGCAGAGATGTAAACACGATGTTATCTGTAGTACTTCTATGGCTTTCAAGAGATTACTGCCCTGAGATCCACACACTTATATTTTAACATATATGCACATGCTGACACAAACGCATAGAAAAATGCATCTCGTCTTTATCTTTTTCCTCTTTGATTTTTTATCCCTCCATCTGCTCTCCTTCCCTCAAGGCGGAAGGAGAATCTTCTCGTTAATTTGTTATTTTTTTCCTCTGCACGTCTGCTTACTTTGTGCCCTTCATCTTCCTCTCCTTCACTCCCTCTTTCATCTTTTCCATGCTTTTAATCCTGTTTGTCCCCACTTCGCCTCCTCCTCCTCCTTACCTGTTTCTCACCTTCAACCTGCATAACTGTCTTCTGTCATGTTATATATCTATCTGTGAAGGAGAGAGAAAACTACAAGAATTACAGATTAAGAAAGTGTGTGTGTGCGCGCATGCTCGCTTGTGTGTGTGTGTGTGTTTGAGAGAGAGTAAGAAGAGATCTCATTAAGTAAAGGTCACCTAGCTGTGTGTGGCAGAGAAGGATAGGGCATTAGGCAACTTGTCACCGGTCACATGCGCTTAAACTCTTGTGGGTGTGTGTTGAGTGTGCCTGCATCAGAGGTTGTATCTTGTTAGGTGTATTCCTGCTATTTGTGGCCATGGTGGTTTTAGAGACTATTTTTCTTCTTAACAAATACATTTACCTTTCATACTACCATAATACTACTACATACCCAAACCTAATCCTACATGCGTAAACCCAATTGTTCTTTTAAGACTAACCTAAACCGTATTCTAAACTTAACCCTTAAACGAAGTCTGATCCCTTTAAACAGAAGAGGACTAAAGAAGTCCTTTGCATCAAACATTTCCAAAAATGTCCTTATTCTGAAGATGTAAAAATTGGTCCTCACAAAGACTATAGGTACAAGAACTCAGATATAAACACACATTCTTTTACACCCAAGATACACAGCATTTTGGATTGTAACCATTTCAATGCAAATTGTCTGGGCACACACAGTGAAATATGTGCTATATGTGTGCTATATATAATCTACTTCCAGCACTGCATGAGCAGTAGCCTGGTACTGCAGCTCTGGCCTCCTTTGTGTGTTTTTAGTGTATTTTTGTGTTCTTTTCTACACTAATCTCCTTCGTCCGTGTGCAACTATGGATGTGCAATTGGTGAGATTAGCGGTTTGCCTTTTGCTTATTTTTGGACTACTTAGAACTGAATCGGGAAATCCATTCAACCAAGACTCTATTCAACCAAAGGCAAACCCAGGAACAACTGTTAGCACTGTGCCACACAAGGATGCTCTCCATGGAGAGACTGGAGATCCATACGGAAATAAAGAGAAGGGAGAGGGGATGAAAAATGGTACAAATAATGCCTACCGTCAGTTATTAAGGGGAACGTGATAGCGATGGTTGTGAACTATAGATGGTGCAACCCTGGGCACATCAAGAGCAACGCTGCTAGATACCTAAAGTACCTACCCGGGGAGTTCTCCGATGTCATAACAGTGCGTATCCCTCCCTTGGCCAATGCTGCTGCAGCCTGTGAGATCATACACACTGTGGAGTCACAGCTGCATACTTCACACCCCCAGTCCATCCTCCTCATCCCTCATTGGAGACTTTTACCATGCTTCCCTGTCTTCCACCCTCCCTACCTTCACCCAGTATGTTAAATGCCACACCAGGGACAGCAAAACATAGCATCTACTGTATGCAAACACAAAGGATGCATACAGCTTTTCACCTGCCCCTCCCTTGGCGTCTCAGATCACAACCTTATGCGCCTCCTGTCTGTGGTGAAAAAACAACCCCCAGCCAGAAGGATTTTGTTAATGGTGTGAAGTCAGTTGCCTTCACGTGAAGACCAGCAAGACAAAGGAGATGATGATAGACTTCCACAGAACGATGCCCCAGATCATACCCGTGAACATCCAGGGATTAGATATTGGGATGGTGGGAGTGTACGAATATCTGGGGGCTCACCTCATCAATAAACTGGTCCTCTTGGACAAAACGGATGTCCTGTAGAAAAACGGCCAAAGCTATGTCTGTATACTGAAGAGCCTGGGGTCCTTTGGATTGTGCAGAACATTGTTAAGAATATTAAGAGTGTAGTGGCATCAGCAATCTTTTACACGCTGGTCTGCTGGGGAGTTGAAAGCACAGAGAGAGACAGGAAAAGACTCAATAAACTGGTTTAGAGGGCTAGCTCTTTCCTGGACTGTCCTCTAGATTCAATAGAGGACGTGGGTGAGACGAGGATGTTAGCCAAGCTGTCGTCACTCTTCAGCAACACCTCTCATCCCCTGCATGAGACTGTGGGGGCTCTGAAAAGCTCCTTCAGCAACAAACTGCTACACGCACAGTAAAGGAAGGGAAGCTACCACAGGTCCTTCAACCTGACAGCAGTTAGACTTTTTAACAGTAGCATACTGCAACACTGTTGTTCACCCACCACTCAGAATAGCTACTTAGCACAATATATCAGTATATAGGCAGTTATTTATTCATTTATCATTTTGTCATTTATTTATCATCATATTCATCTTATGTTTCAACTTTGTAAAAGACTCCATGCTATTTTTTCTTGGTGTGCAGTTGTCGAGTTTACAGCAATTTGTGTACCATGCAGGTCATATTTGTATATGTGTTAGGTCTATATAGTAGTAGTTTTTATTTATCACTCAATCACTTTTTTCCATTTTTGAACTGCTGTAACAATAAAGTTTAATCTTATCTTCTCTCATCTTATCATCTCAGTACAGTACATTTATTTTATATTTCTTATGCATTTTCTCTGCTGGCACACTCAGCTGAATTCCACTGTAGAGTCAAAAAGCACACAAACACACTTCCAATCCAGAAACAGTGGGCCCAGCAAAATACCCTGTAATCAGGCTTGTGTGTGTATTGGCGGTGATAAATGCCCCCTTGGAAACTCAATGCCAAATAATCAAGATTGACGCTGGCACACAGCACTCTGAGGTGTGTATGCGTGTGCTGGTTTGTTTGTGCTATTTTTGTTGGAAGGATCTAATCAAATGTAATCTTGCTGATTACAATAATCGTGAGGTTTATAATCACCTCTTTTTTCCTCTCTCTCTCCCTTTAAATCTCACCCCTGGTCTCGGTTACTTGTTTATTCTTGTCTCTCCTTCTGCATCCTTCACCAGCAGCAGTCAGGTCTTCCTTCTCATGCACTTTGGGTAGGGATATGCTAATGCTCACAGAGCAGAACAAGGGCTAAATGTCATGTTTATCTCCATCATCATCATCTCCAAAGAAACAACAAAAAGTGTTCTGTGGCTCAAATATTATGTGTAGATAAGAGAGAAAATGGTAGAACTAGAATGAGGAATCATATTTTGTTATTGTTTTATTTCCTCATAAAGCCACCACCAGCTGTTTCCACTTTTTAAAAAATGAATAGGGGTGTTCTTTTGTTTTTTTAAGAACCTTTTTTCTTTTTGATTCTCTCTTTAGGACACAGAAGTGGTCAACACAGCCATTCTTACAGGTCGGCGCATCGCCGTCCCCATCAAACTTGTTACCGTGGAAACCGACGGACAGGTGAGAGAGGTGGACGATTCAGTCACCTGCAGCTCAACAAACGTGGACGTGGTCAAGGTGCGTGTTAAAAGTACACACAGAGAGACACACACATTATAAATAAATGTACCATACTACAACACATATAACTAAATGATCTTACTCACATTTTGTGTTTGTTTGTTTGTGATTTATTTTGTTGGGAGGGGCATTTTGGGGGAAAACAATAAAATGGTAACTGGTAAGTAAAAACAAAAATGGTCCTAGGTGATTCACAAAATAGTCATGGTCTGTGAAATATGGATTAAGAAATCATTTCTCAAGAGCTTGAAAAATACAATGACATTTACAGAAGAGGAAGGAAGTCACAATAGCATAAGGAGGTAAACTGGGGGTATTTTACACATCTATCTTGAATCATCATTGTAATTTAAAATCTCTGAGGATTTGTGTTGTTCTCTAATTCACTTTGTGCAGCAGAGCATAATAAGACACTTATCACAGTGGGAAGGCTTTTTTTAATCTCACTTTCTGTTTTGCTGAATGTGACATGAAAATGATTCAGACCTGCTGATAAGTGGGGAACTTCGCACTAATTTGGCCATAAAAGGGCAACCTGTAATCATCTCTGTTGTTTGAGGTTAGTTACATTTGTTTCAGTGTTTTGGTAAAGTATACTCAATTAAACACCATGCCAAAGACTACTGGCTAAACAGTAAAACAGATGTGGCCGTTAGAAGAAGTGAACTACGAAGCCACCTAAGCCTCATCTCAATTTCAGGAACATGTGTTGTCACACTGTGCCAATGCACAATCGATCGGCTGGTTACTTCATTATCTGCTGGGTACACACAGTTCACTGAGATCATTTCAAATCCTTCAAACAAGTAAAACTTTTCCTTGTCACAAATTGATATAATTATCTTTAAAGGTTAAAGGTGCTGTGTGCACAGAACCCCAGTTTTCTAAGCTTTCTTGTATGGCATCAGTATCTCACTTCTGCTTTGTCTCATCATTGTAACCATTCCTTACTTTTCACTTAAACCCCTCCACAGGAAGGTCAGGGTCAGATAGAGCAAGTGCCATGGAACTGGCAGGGATCCAGTGTCTCTCTGAAGGACTCTTAAGCAGGAAGGGTGTTCACTGACACTTGGGCTTGAACCTCGTGGAAGGACAGGTTCAAGCGCTAAATGTTTTTGCCATGTAAAATAACAAGAGAGCTACTGTTCTAATTAATAAAGCAGAAATACCCTCGAAAAATACCTTCAAAGAAACAAGCCAATGCCAGGGACTGAAGATTGATTCCTCTTGCGCTCTGTTCCTTGTGCCCTCAAGGCCTAAAATGAAACGCACCCTTGCTGTGACAGTTTCAATATGAAGCCAATTTCCTGGTACAAGCCTACAGGAGTGGTGCTGTTTAAGTACGATCAATAACAACACAGTGAAAATGGAAGGAACTAATTCAGATAGATGTAATGTTAGTGTGCTGTGTGTGTGTGTGTGTATGGAAAGGAAAGGAAAGTGAATGAAAGGGTGTAGGTAAGGGGTCGAGAGTGACGAGGACAGAGAGAGAGAGACTGTTTATTTCAGTAATAACACTTGTACACTTTGTTGCTGATAGAGAGAGAGAAAGACTTTTACTAATCCAATCTTTGCGTGGAATAAGTACACCCCCGTATTCCTGAGTGCCACGGTTCATACATTAGTTAACCATTCTATTTTTTGTTTTACAAAGGCGAGAAGGTAACAGGTTTTAATGTTGTGGCTGATCTGTGTATAATAGTCAGGTAATGGCCACATCAAACCTCCACACGGGTATCAAAACCAAACTTCTCTTATCATCATTAAGAAATTGTACCACCACGCTTCAATGGTGATAACAAGAAAGGCGTGCATGCCGGTGTCTTTAGTAGAGTGAATTCCTGATGAATCACCTTAAAGCACGAATCATACATTAGTAATAGCCTAGGCTATTACTGACAGGCTTTGGTGTAACACCTCACAGAGGCGACTCTCAACTCACCACAGTACATGGATAAGCTGTTTAGCGACCTCAAGTCCCGTTTTGTGCTGATGGTGTTTGTTTGTGTAGCACAGAGAGTTCGTATGTGATGATTGAGTGTTAGCAAACTGTTGCTGTTTCTTGACATCTGATCTGACATTTATTCCCTCTCTCGCATTTCCTTACACACACACACACACACAAGCGAGAGCACACACACACATAGCTCACAGACAGCTGTTTGACAATGGCACCCATGGGGTACAACTCCAGGTAGCTGTAGCTGTCAGTGAGTCACTATGACAGCTGTAAAGTACAATCCAGAGAGCCTAAGAGTCACACAACGAGGACTATCATGCCCTGAGCTGTGGCTGTAAGGCGGCACTTCCTCACAGGCTTCATACAAAACGTGTCAAAATGTCACACAATGTGTCACAAAATGATTAAAAACATATTCAAGACTAAAAGTGGAGTTAACGTCTCACTTCAAGTAACTATATCATGGCAGTGGTTGTTTCATCGGTCCAGGTCCACAGTCTGAGTAAGACTGTTCATGCGCAGTGAATCTGGCAAACCAGACCAACTAGTACTCCATATTAAAGGGCAAAATATTGTCCATGCTCTCTTTAAAGACATAAAAATGTTTTCTGATCCAGAGTTCTTATCTGCAGGCTTCTGTCTGGTTTCAGTCAATCAGTCAGCTTTATTAATGTCACACATCACACTAAATACAAAAATAGAATATAACATCAAGTTAAATTTTTTTTTTTTTAAAAAACACATTTCAAATACAAAACACAGTTCACACAAAGACAACATTTCCTCCAACTAAAAAAAACAAGTTTAAGCGTGCTAGTATGACACGTTTTATGACCTCATGCAGCTATCAGCAGGATGATGTCATTTGAAAGCTCTGCTGAAAAAATAAATCTGTTTTGTGACGTAGCAAGCCCCCATGTCAGATGTCTGGTTGACCATCCACCCCAGCCTCCTACCTGAACAGGCTTTGTCGCTCTGTAATAACATCACTTGACTTCCTCCTTTGCTCCCTTTAAATTAACTACAGTCACTAGAGGGCTTTGTCACTTGAGCACAGACATGTCATTTTGGGACACTTGCTGAAATGACTGATGATGATGTTCTTCTTGAAGGATAGTCTCATTTTGGCAGCTGAGGACAGGACACACAACTTGGGTTTTTAAATTTAGGAAAATGAAGGCTGTATTTCTCAGTTACTTTTGGTAAAACTGTAAAAAAAAAAAAAAAATAAGACATCCTTGTGAAGCATTTATGATGAAGCATTTACTCAGTCTTGAACTGCAGCCATTGAACAGTGCAGCCCCTGAAATGTGCATTTGTCTTTCAAGTCATGTCTCGACAGAGCAACTGAATACCGTGGGTGTTGCCACACCAAGAATTCATAAGATATTCACCTCTGTAGTAGCTCTTACAGTTCCTTTATAGGTTCCAGGCCCCTGAAAAAATGAAAACTTAAAGCCAGCAGAGAAAATTAACAAATGAATCAAAGAATGACTGCAATTTCCTTCACAACTGTCACATTCCACTTTTTTACTGCAAGTCTGTCGAGCAACTGCTCCACTTTGCCTTCATTTTTAAACTAGTGAGAATGAAAGACAAACTTCTGAGTTTCAGCTGTTGTAAGTTACAAGCAGTTGTCCGAGAAGGACTTGTACGGGTGGGACAGAGAAGATTAGAGTTCTCATTTGGTTTCACATTGCATTCCATTAAACAACCTTTTGCTTAATTACTCAGGGTGGATAAATGTTTGCAGGGGGAATAGCAGTGCGATTTTCCCTGCCCTGCTAATGGATGAAAATGACTGGTTGAACCTGTCACTGACTGTAGTGTACTGCTGTAGATTTCACTGATGCAATTCTTGTTGTTCAGTTTAGCCCAATTTATCCTTGACAACAACATAAGCAGCAGTGATGTACTACACAGATAATAACTTCTATCCTCTTCGTCAGCTCTCCCTCCCCATTCTCTCATTCTCCGTCAGTGTAAACTATCTTGTTAAGTTCCCCTGAGATGCTGTTCCCTTGAGATGTTGTCATTTGTGATTGTGTGTATGTGCCGCTGTTGTTGACACAGCAGTATGTGTAGGTCAGTGGTGTCAAAGCTAGTAGGGGACAGAGAGGGGACAAGCACACGCATACACACAAATTAGTACCATTATCCTGACCTCACGCAAGCCTTTCTCTGACAAAGCAAGGAGGTGAGAGGATTGGAAAGATGGGATGAGGAGAAGATGACGGATGGATCAATGAGGAGAGGGGAGGAGATAAAATGAGAGAATTGGGATGTAAGGGAAGGAGAAAGGACATAAGAATTTAGATGAGCAAAGTAGAGGACAGGAGAGGAAGGAAAGTTAAAGGAAGGTGGAAAAAGAAAGGAGGGAAAAAAGGAAAGACATAAAGGGAAAGAGATTTTGAGACAAGGGTTGTTGATGACTTAAGAAAGCAAACAAACTTGTCACAAGACAATATCCCACCGGCTTAACACTTAGATCCCTGAGTAAAAACAACTGACTGTCAGCTAAGCCAGGGTCAGCTCTGAAGTGCTTAGAAGCTTTTTTCAAGATTCTTCTTTTAAAACTAACCAGCTGGAAACATTGACAAGTCAGCCAGAGGCAAAGTTTTCAACCAACTCGTGTAACTAACATTAACTTAATTAGCTAGTCAGCTACAGGTGATTCAAACCTGCCAGGGATATTTTTCATTTCAGCTGGAATTTGAAGGCTGCTTTTGTCATACCTGAAATCAAGGACCCATTACTTTTTCAAACAAATATGAATGGATGAATTGGCACTGTTTTCACTGTAAACTGCATTTGTGCCATGAGAGAATGGAAAGCTTTACAGGCATAGCTAAGAGGCAGAACCGATTGAATGATCAGTTCACACATACTTGAACGCACAACATGGCCAATGCCATAACGTAATACAAAACAGTGAATGCTGTTGTCCTCTTTCTCCTCCATACACACACATGCTATCATACCTGTTTCACATCAATGTTCACACACAGACACATACAAAGATCATCTCTCAGACACACCCAGGAGGTTTGAACAGTAATTGGTTCATGTGGAGATTCCTTCAGTGATGTCGTCGGTAATTGAAATTGACAAAGAGGAAGACAAAAAGGCTTGCAAGTGATGGAGAACGGTGTGTGCGTTTGTGTGTGTGTGCATTCAAATGCATGTTTGAGGGAGATTTAGGATGTGTGTGTTTCTGCATGTGTTAGCACAGATACAAAGTAGATTAAGAATTGATCTGTGTGCCATTTAATGAACCAGTCGCAGATTTTGACACACGCCTACGTGATCCCACATGTATGCTCACCCACACGTACACACGCACACACACATTTCTCTGTCCTTGGAAAGGCACCATGTGTTTGCACTCACAACATATGTTTGTCAGGACATAGAAGGACATTTTGATATGAAATTCAAAAAGGTAACATTTGAAACAGAAGTGGTGGGCATTTCACATTAACATTTATATTCTCTGTCTTCATTTAACACGCCTATTTAAATCAAATTACAGTTTAATTAGCAGGTTGTCCTCAGGCTTAGGGACGCTTCAGTGCTTCAGTGTAAAACTGATGAACACACACTGACTGTTGCTGTTCTCATATTTGTGATCATTTACCTGCAACTCTACTCCTTCTTCTGCATTGTGACTTTTATTTTGTGGCTTGAACTGGGTTAAAGTTTATACCTGAATGAAGTCTTGCATTTTCATTGCATAGGTGGGACTGTGGTTAAAGAAAGTGCTTCATCACAGTTTGAGGTATGTAGGCATCAATCAAATGGATGCTGGTTTCTGAAGGTCATAAAGCTATTCTTGTCGATGGAGGTGGTGAAGCACATCACTTTTGAAATTTGAAACAAATTTAAGTAGGTGAGCCCACATGCCATCACTGCACATGAATATAAAATGAGGGGAAAACATGAGATGTGGAGCAGATGAAAGAGGGAGACACGTGAGGGGAGAGAGAAGAGCCATCAGGGGACAGAATGGCTGAATCAGTCAAATGATCAATGAGTTTGTGATTGAACATTTGAATGAATCTTTTCATTTGTGTGTGTACTTGTATTTATTACACTATGGCGACATGTCTGTGCACACATTGTGTGTTCTCCCCACCTTCTGCCCTCATTGTGTAGGTGCAAAGCTTTGCACAAATCCAGCACATGTTCACGATAGAAGCTGGCCTGTAAAGATTTACAGAAAGCAATTATGAAATTGTGAAAATCATATCGACTAAAACAACAAATTTAGTGGCACTGAGAAAAAGTCAGAAAAAGTCTGAGAACAGCAATAAGCAAACTGAACCCACAAAAGTCTAGACTCACTGTCAAATGAATTCTATTTTTTCTCCTCTAAATTCTCATTTCAGTTTTTTTTCCCTCAGTGAGGTAGTCTTTTGTATATTTCACAGCCCTATTATGTTTATGTAACGGGCAACAGGTTTAAAGATTTCACCTTTGTTTCTGAGAAGTCCTGTTGGAGTGAGGCAGTGGTAAATTCAAAATGTCATTGGAGTTGTGGACAAAATTTGTCACCAAATTCATTTAAATTTGACAAATAACTCAAAGATTAATTAATTTAAGATGCTGGTTGTAAAATTAGTTTTCTTGACCGTGTGATCTTTAGCTTCCACTAACAGAATTTTAAGCTCTATGATTGAATATTTCTAACCAAAATGCACACTGGGAGTCGTACTTTATCCATACACGCTGTAGAAATGCTCCAACTGTGAGTCACCAAACACAGTCTGTGGGGCAAATGAATGGAACTTTTAATTTCCATTCACAGTTTTTCGCACTTGACTATTCTCTACCACACCTGAGGAAAGCTTTTTGGTTAAGATTAGTATCATGCTTATGTAAAGGCAAGGTAATCTAACAGTTATGGGAAAGGTTAGAGTAAGCCTCCTAGGAATTAATGTGAGTCAGTACAATGTCCTCACAAGTGATAAAAATGCGTGTTTGTGTATTTGTGAGTGTACAGTAAAAAAAGCTGATAGCACAGTCACACTGTGCAGTCACACTAGGCACGAAAAATGATTTGTACAAGCTGAGATAGCAAGTTAATGTTCCTTTAATATGACATGCTGCATAAAACGTAGAGTTCAGCAAAAGAAAACCACTTAAGAAACCGTATCAGGCTATCATCATTGCTGATAAGACACCTTTTCTTTCTCTTATGCATGCTTTTTTGAACTATATGCATTCAGAGTAATCATTAGTGTCTTAGTCAGCACAGGTTCCATATCAAATTTAGTTAGAGAACAAAAAAAAAACCAAAAACAAAATGAAAAGCAGGTTTTTGCGACATCAAATCCCTCATCTCTCTCCAGCTTTAACAATACTGCCATTACTGTCATTTGTTTAGTGATCATTTCCTGTTACAGCCAAGTGTTGCTTGCACTATGACGCACTATGACAACAATAAGATGAGCCTTGAAACCATTTAAAGCTGTAGGAGCTAAATGCAGCTAATCAAAAATTATCCAGTTTTACTCAGAGCAATTATATCTTTGCTTGTTTTTTGAAGACATTGCTATTATTTTTTAAGTCCGCTCTATAGCTGCAGACTTTTTGTGCCTGATTGAGATATAAAATTATATACAGTGCATAATATATGTTGGGTGATATATATATAATGTTCTGTCCTCTTGCACTGAAGTCAATCTATTTTGGGTCCCATTCTGTACTTCACTGTAGGATGCTGTGGAAGTGTATGTACATGCGTCAAAGTCACAAGGACAATTTTCTATACATTTATTGCTCTTGGCAAATAAATTGACTCTTAGTGCTTCACCGCAGCATTAAAGGTTTGGAGCTGCTGCCTGGCCACTGATTAAAACAGATAAAACAAATTCAAAAATGAATCATATCTTGAATGTTTAAGCTCCTTGCCAGGTACATTTTGATTTGAAGTACGCACTCCATTAAGCGAGCATTCTCCATACCATCTTTTAATCTTATGTATGGATATGAATGAATAATAGTTACAGTCACCTGAGGTTATTTCTTTTTAATTTTCAAGTTGGAACTCAGTAGTTCCTGTGTAATTCTGTGAACACTGCAAAGCATCAGCTCTGGAGTCGCCAAATAAAATGCAATCATAGCATTGTGAGTTATGCGTCAACTAAATGGTGCATTTAATTGCTTTTTACATATCAGCTAATCATGTAAATCAAGTTTGCCTCTATTAACCTATAAAACTTTTTAGCTGCTTGTTTCCACCAAACAACCACTGATTACTGCACAACACAGTTAAAACATAATTGTGGAATCTAAACAACCTAATTTAAAATATAACAAATATCAAAATGAGAGTTGTATTAATTGAAATTTTTTCACACTATTTTTCCAACAGTGGTCTACATCAAGACACTGTGTCACTACCAGGGCTTTGGGTGCTGCTCTTCATCTGGTCTCTCCCGCTGGATGGAGAACATATAACAAAATTTCTTTACAAGCATGACTACATTTTCACATTGATGTCAGAACAAATTATTGCGTGAAGAGTTGCATTCCTGAGTGTTGCACATCCATTTTCTCAGAAAAGTAGAAAATAAAATTTGTTGGCTATGAGATTGGCTACAGTATGCCATTAATTTAAAAAGTTTGGGTTAAAAGTGACATAATGCAAAACAAAGATAGAGCTGAGAGTGAGGGTGAGGATGAGGGTGACTTTAATGATTATAATGATGAGGAGAAAATGAAGAATATGTGATTAAGAAAAAAGAAGTGACAAAAAGAAGACTGGGTAAAGGAGGCTAACAGGAACGTGCCAGGTGCCCTGGGTCATTTGAGAGCCCAGAAAGGAAATGAAGGGTAAAGTGGATTAAAGGCAGAGGTCACGCACACACACACACACAAACTCACACACACATATGCTCACACACACACACAAACTCACACATTTTCCATTTAGCAGTAACAGGCTTAGGAAATAGCCAGTGATTTGAAGTGCACAACATCAGACCAGACCATTAGCTGCACCCAAAGACATATATCTATGGAAGCTGCGACCTTGAGGGGGTTTAAAACTGTTTTTTAGACCTCCAGTGATTCAGTCCTTAGGGCGCACATTTTGTTGTTAAATCAGCAAAGCCCCGAATGTTCCCTAGTACCACCCCATAAAATGTTCAACAGATTGCTTGGTGATGAAAACCTCCAGGAATTAAAAAACTGCTTCACTTGAGGCTTCGTAAAAAGTGAAATGCTTCAGTGTTAATACAGTAGAAGGGAAGAAAACCACCTTTATGCATTTCTCTTGCATCAGAGCTGATTTTACATCAGAGTTCGACCAAATTAAATTATTTAGAGCTCAGTGGTTAGATAATTTGTCTGCATATAACGTTTACCTGCACCAAAACGAGTGTAGATCTAACTGCCAGGCTGCTTTTGAGTTAATGTTTTAACGTTTCATTACACAGATGTTACAAATTCCTGACATCGTCTGTGCTGTCAACTCTATAACCTTGAACAGTCCACTACGTATGTGCCAGTGCTTGTGCCTGTTTTTTGTTTTTCATTCTAGACTCATTTCCACCATGCCTATATGAACAAAACAAAGGGTATCATCCAATTAGTAATATGCTGTTGTGCAATATAGTAATTTAGATGCAAAAAAAAAAAAAAAATCCAGGAAAAGTAAGGAACCTGATATGAAAGAGAGAAGATAAGAGAGTAAAGGTGAATAAGAGTGTGAAATACTAAAGGAGAGGGGGAGAAATAAGGAGCTGTGTAAATGCTTTATACGAGTGTGTGTGTGTGTGTGTGTGTGTGTGTGTGTGTGTGTGTGTGTGTGTGTGTGTGTGTGTGTGTGTGTGTGTGTGTGTGTGTGTGTGTGTGCAGCAGAGGGTGAATTATGGCTGTGGTCCATGTCACACTTGTCCTCTCACCTCCATAAAATATACTGGCCTCAATCAATAACTAATTAGCTTCTAATTACCATGCTAAAATCCACAGCAGCAATCACATAAATACACAACATCTACATATTCATAACTTAAGTATGGTGGTGCCATGCGTTACACCTTCAAACGCATACTGGCCATGATTCAGGGCTACAACTTGATGAAGGTCAAAAGGTCAAGAAGACAGTTTGACTACCAATAAACAAACAAACAAACAAAAAAAAAAAAAACATGAAACACTTAAGAAAAAAATTCAACTGAAACTTTGTATTGATCTACAACTATTCCCCAATCTTTAACCCCATCCCTCTCCTCTCTTCTGTCTCACCCGCTCAGTCATCCTCCCTCCTCACCGTCCTCCATCTCTCACCCTTTCTCTCTCTCAGCCTGACATTTTGGCAGCTGTTGCCGTGCCTCCATTTTGCGTTCCCTCAGGGAGCCATGTTGTTCGATGCATTAGCGCCTCATCACTGGCACACATGTACAGTTCAGACACCACAGACAGGGCTGCTGCTAGTAGTCATGCAGATGCAGGTGACTCTAGCAGTATCATTTAGACTATGGATTATATTGGCAGCTGTTGTTTGTAAGCAATATATTTGGAAAAGTGGCCAGATATTAATCATTTAAAGATTCTGTTTTAATTTAAAATTCCTTTACCTTCAAAGGGAAGTTCATGCAGCTGAACACAAGAGTAAGATTTCTGAATGGAAGCTCTGCATGGACCTGAAATTTTGACTTCACTTGTCCTGGCTGAAGTCATTCAAGCTGGCCTGTACCAAAATCCCCCAAAGAATTTTCAGCCCAGACCTGGGCCAAAGGCCAAAAGCCCAAAGCCAATATTTTACCATTGAATCACACACTCTAATACATGTAGCCGTGCAGTTGGTGCTCTGTTCACAGCGCAGTCTGCTGTCATAAGCTACCTGCCTATCTATCATTATGAAGTAACAAGTGAGCCAGATGTAAGCTCTCACCAAACATTAGTGAGCCAGCTGTCACCTACACCTACGCAAAAACTTTAAACCTCTCTTACCAGTTGCTTAATTGATCAAATCTGGTGCCACACTTATGTAATGCATAACCAACATTTTCCCCAAGTGGCCAAGTTTTCAGAGAACAGTAACTCTGCAGCCAGAGAAACTGGCAACTGTTCAAAGTTCATATTTCCTGCCCAAACCCTGCCAGAACCCACAGAATGCACATGAAAATGTGCCCAAAGACACTTAGAGTGTATCAAGCCTTTCAGGTCTTGTCACTCTCTGGTCAAGTTGCACATCTCTGCTTTATGTGAATGCTTTGGGAAAGAAAAAGAACAGATCTCCTTTACTTGTTAGCAATCTGAATTTCACCACATAGGAAGTTAAACTGACCCTTTACAAACTATGAAATGCAGAGTCAGTGGAACATCATGCCTTATTCAAAGCCTGTCTGAAAAACTGGACATCATGTATCATATTTCTACATGTATGTCATGTTAAAACTTTGTTTTGTTTTTTGTTTTTTTCTACTCAGGTAAAACCGGGTAAAAGCTCCAGGGTTTAGTTGCTTTTAGAGCCATGCTGCTGGAAACGTCTACGGGAAGCACTAGTGACACTTTCTGACACATTTCCTGTAGCATCAGTGGATAGATTTTCCAAGTGAATAAATATGAAGAGAAAAAAAATATATACTTGGAATCCATTTAGAAACCTATTGCCCAGTAACTACTAAAGGTCCTGTTGTCTCATTTACCCACTGTTTAAATGTCAGCTTTTAAAAATGTACTCTAGTATTTTGTACACTGTGCACATTTGTATGTTGTGTTTATGTCTTTGTACTTCTTAGAGTCTTCTGTCCCAACAGCTTAGTGAAACAGCTGCTACTCTCTCCCTCTGGCCTACATGTCATCACATTCATTTGTGCCCATACCTGCATTTACACACACACACATACACATAAAGTGACAAAGGAGATGTAAAAAGTGTAACTAAACCTGACAGGTGAGAGTGAGAGGGAAGGCGTGAGATGATGAAAAACTGTGAAAGAGCAGAACATAATGTGTTTTTTTTTTTTTTGGAAAGAGCTGTGACTAGAAAAAGGAAGAGACACTGAGCGAAGAAGATAGATTGTTTATATGCATGAATAATAAAATGGGACACGAGGCCACACATCATGAAACACAAATATGATATTTGTTTCAAGATGCTGCATTTGTGGTTCTTCATCAATAAAATATTAAATTTAGACATAAAAAATTCTAGAAAATTTGCCGTATTTTGCTCCTTCCTCATCGCTGTGCAGTAAAACATCCATCCATGGATACATTTCAGGCCACTTATCCATTTCAGTTTGAGGTTACGGGAAAAGCAGATCAGCCGAGATGTCCTTTTTCCTCAGCCATGTCCTCCAGCTCCACCTGGGGGATCCTGAGACCGCCTCATGCTGGTTGGGGTTTATAATCTCTTCAGCGTGTTCTGGGTCTGCCCAGGGGTCTCCTCCCAGTCGGACGTATCCAGAATAGCTCCACAGGGAGGAGGCAGTCCAGGAGGCATCCTGATCAGATGCCTCAACAGTTTGATGCTGTTTCTAGTTCTTAAATTGCCTTTCTCTCCAGCCACTTCTTCCTCTGCCCTCCTTTGTCATGTTTACCACGTCCCCTTTAACACTTAGCCTATTTAAAAGTTGAAAAGTAAAAACACAGAGGAGGAAAGAAACAGAGAAGGAGTGCAGGAGAGAGAGATTGTCTAAATGAACTGCAGTATTGCTGCATTTCCCACTGCACTGTTCTCTTGTTAACACCAGCGGTCGGCCTCAACTGCAGGGCTATTAACATTAGAAAGGCCAGTCTGCTGAACCACTTTCACAGGGGTCGAGCATTTGGCCTATCCAGCATTACACCGCTGATGTTTACATCCACTTAAGCCCCACTCACTAAATGTTATCATACCATGTAGAGTAAAATTGAAAGGGCAAAAACGGGCACAGTACAAGAATGTAATCACCATTATGATTAGCAGACTGTGAGAGCAAATAACAAGCTACTAAGTCTGTCCTGCCTCACACACAGGTTACATTTCTAGCAACTGGCAACTAATGTATATTTTTGGCAGAGGAATTATCTTCTGCCATAAAGATAATTCTTACATAAATGTATAGTGAAGTGATTCAAGACAACTTTTATCTTTTTTTGCTTTATAAATAGAAGCTTAGTGGCCAACTGAAGTTTCAGGTTAACTGCTGTCATCATGTGAACTGACCTATCTCTGTTCCTTCAGCCTCTTTTCCACAATCCCAGCCTTTCCACTGCTCAAACACAATAAGAGCAGCTGTTCTCATTTGTATGATGCTACATGCTTTATTCTGAGCGCAGCCAAAATGTTAACTGGTTATCGTGTTTAGGAGCCACCAGACTGCACCACCATACATTTCAGATTCCATTCTATATTTTTAAGAAAAATGGCCTGTTTTGTACCACATGAATAAGTTCTTCATACAGAAAAAGAGATGAAGTGCAAGAAGTGCAAATACAGACACTTAAGAAAGCACCCCGTTCACACACATACACACACCTAGGCCACAATAGGGCCACACAAACAGACATATTGGGGCCAGTGTTGACTTATATCCCTATGCTAATAAGCATACTAATTCACATAGAGCCTGGGAACTTTCTAGAAAAAAAGAAAACACTACCTCCAACACACACAGATACAAATACAAACCCACACTGAGAAAACCCTCCTGCTTTTTCCTAAAGCCCTGTAGACCTCAAAGAGTCAAAGAGAGAAAGTCTTTGAAGTAAAGAGATTTTTATAAACTACTTTTTCATTGTCTTTGTGGAGAGAGAGGATAGAAAGAAGGAGAGTTAGCAGGCTTGCACAAAAAAATAAAAAAATAAAAAAATAAATAAATAATCAAGGCACCTGGGAAAACCCTGTGTTGATCATTTGATCTGAGGGGGTGAAAGTGCATCATGTGACAATTCCAACAGTTTTACCAAAACTGCCACTTCTCCACTTTTTTCTGATTGCTGTTGTGCTACGGTGATATTGATTGGCAGATACAGTTACAGGGACATGGAATTCATATTCCCTAAATGCCAGCAGATGTAGTAATGAAAACCAACTGCAGGAATAAACAACAGAGTGTAAATCTATTTGTTATATCGGTGGTTAAAAACCAGAAAAACAAACTAGAGTAATATTCTATTTTACTACAATGATTTAACACTAGTGGCCTTAGGAGTTATAACAGGAACAAAGGAGGAAGTCAGGTGATGTTATTATAGAGCAACAAAGTTGGCAATGAGGAGTTTGGGTGTTTCAGGTCAACCAAACCATTGGACTTGAACCCTTGAGACTGCTGTTCTTTCCCATTTCCTAACAGTCGGCACTGGTTTCTTGTACGCATTACCACAATTACTCAGTAACTTTACCCAGCTGTTCGTAATTGGAGCCATGACGACAACCAGGCCCTAATCTTCCAAAAACATTTTAACCCAAACCCTGATGACTTTTCCCCAAACCTTACAAAGTTGTTTTTCCTGCCTAAATCTAACAAAATCTTAGCACAAGTGTTGCAAAGCAGATTTATTTGTCATGACAAATTCAAATTATGTCTTCCTGCTTATCAGAAAATGTTTCTTTCCATCGTTCAAACAAACATGGATAACAGCATATTTTGTATTTAATTTGGAGTCTTATAACTTGCAGCATTTGCTACTTGACACACTTTTTCAGAGTGATTTACATGTCTGCTCAGTCTTCATGTCAGAGGATTTACGCTCATACTTACCAAGATTTGAACCCACTATACTGGATGTATACATGCTCATTATTTAACATGTATTTGTAATTCTATTTCATGCTAAATTTATTAACCAACACCAGAGTTTTAAATTTAAATTTTTAAATTGAAAGGAGTATATCTTTAAGACATTTCCAAATTTTACCAGTTCCATCCAGCTTTTCTAATTCAAAAAATAAAAATCCCACCCAATAAAATGGAAAGCCATCATTCATCTTACATCACCTCTTATCACTTTCATACTCCCTCTTTCATCTCTCTCGGTCTTCCTCCTTTCTTTTTTTTATGTCCCTTTATTTCTCTTCCTGTATCTTTTATGCTTTGCATGTTGTTTTTGCTGTGTCACCCTCTGGCTGTTTCGTCATTTAACTTTTCACAACATTTCCCATTCTTTTCATTCCATTACTGTATATTTTTGTCTTTATTTCTCTGTTCGTTCTCTCTCTCTCTCTCTCTCTCTCTCTCTCTCTCTCTCTCTCTCTCTCCCTCTTTCTCCCTCTCCCTCTCTCCCTCCCTCTCTCTCTCTCTCTCTTTCTTTCTCTGTCCCTCTCTCTCTCTTTCTTGATTAGACATTTTTATTGTGAAGAAAAGCAGAGTGCAAATGGCCATTAGAGAACATTTTACTTCCCCCTTTTCCAAATTCAAAATGACAGGCCCAGTGATATGCTGCTAACTTGTGTGTGTTTGTGTGTGTGTGTGTGTGTGTGTGTGTGTGTGTGTGTGTGTGTGTGTGTGTGTGTGCTGTGTGTGTGTGTGTGTGTGTGTGTGTGTGTGTGTGTGTGTGTGTGTGTGTGTGTGTGTGTGTGTGCACCAACCGCTCTCTCCATCAGCTGTCTGTTATCTGAGCCAAATATGAATAATATATGGGGCTACAGGCTGCTAATGGGTGCACTCGTGTGTGTGTGTGTGTGTGTGCATTCGTCACAAAGCCCCATACCTAAATGATGGCCATATGAAACTATGTGCAGAGGCAACTGGCCTAGTGTGGGTTTTCTTGACGGACAGGTGGGAGGTCTAATCCCATCAGAGAGTTGGTTAGACTGTCCCTCAGGGCCCGCCCCTGTCTACTGAGTGGGCCCTGATTGGATGATATGATTCTTAAAGTCAGATGGATTAGATCGCCTGAGGCAAAGAACAAGTGAAATGGGCAGAGAGGGAAGGAGGGAGAATGTGAAACACACAGAGAAAAAGATTTCAAGATGAAATCTGAGAGTCAGAGAGATAGATGGATGGTCTTGCACTGACAAAAAATATACATCTGAGAGAGACTAATAGAGAAAATCTGAGACAGTAAGAGATAGACGGAAGACAGAGGGAGAAGTAACTGTAAATTCAGACAGATCACTTAGCTTGAAGGGAGATGAATTTAATATGGATTTAAATAAATGACTCAGCCTGGGGAGATCACCGGTAAATGGGGGTGAGTGGGTGGTTCAGTTTTGGGACTCCTGAGTAGGTTGTGGAGGACGGAACGAAAAGGGGTGTAATAAGCTAAAAGCTCATTCTGTAGTCTGAGTATTAGTTTATGCAGAGAAAAAACACTTGGAGATTGTGAGAGAGTTGAACACAACCTGGAGAAATTCGACCTGTAGGAAGTTGTAAGATGCAGCAAAGGTGCACCATGCTGCAACTTACTGTATTAAAAACTAACTGCAATCATGTGATATAGACCTCATCCCTCCAGTTCCTGTCTCATTGTCCTGTCTGTTGAGGCACCAGTTTGAGCTCTGACTTGACAGATGTGCGTGAAATTTCACACATCTGCCAAGAGCAGAACACAGCTATCTTAGCCTCCGTAAAACCTCAGCCTATATCAGTTTCTTACAAGTTCATCGAACCTGAACACTGCAGACATTAACAGCATAAAAGTAATTGTTTGCTTAAAGGTTTGTTAGCTGCTACTGGAGACAGAAGTGTGTGTTGCATTTCTTGGTTCAGTCAGTGGTTTAGGCTGCCAGTGACTGCAATGTACCAGTTAGCTATACATGTTGTTAGCTGTTTATTGTTAGCTAGCATGATGTTAGTTGTCGGTGTTAGCTGGTGATTGTATAGATGGAGGCATATCTAGCTTGAGCTGAGGGTTATGTAGTGCGCATGAATGCAGGAAAAGATGGGGTTAGTTCTGGGACACTGGGATTCACATTGTTGACCCTTCTTAGTGTTGTGGGTTGCCCCCTGATGGTGGACTTGCCTGCACTTGTAACACTCACAAACAACTTCATAGCAAAACCATTTTCTTTTTTTTTCCTCGGGTGAGACAGATCATAGGATGCATGCATAGAAAACTTTCTGATACCACAGGGGTGGCTAATTAGTGGCTAATTATAAAACTGGTGGAACCTGTCAGAAAGTCCAATAGATTTATAATGGCACACCCACTGGGCTTCCATAGGAATGCATACCCAAGTTTTAGAACAGTTCCCCATGTGTATTGATAACTGCAAATATGAAAACAAGAAACACTCACAAGCACAGAGAGCCAGTGATAGAAGCAGTGAAGTGGGTGATGAACAGAATGGATAAGGAAAGCATCTGTTGTACAGCTGAAGTTTGCATACACTGGTAGCACTGGCCAGTCACCAGAGGGAGTCAACACATTGTTCCTAACGGTTCAAAAAAAAAAGGAGCTCAATTTGATGAACATTACTTCAAGAAATAAAGCCAGTGGAACACAAGCCTCAGGTGCCTCTCAAAAAGAAGACCATTGCTTTTAAGGTCTGACATTCAAAGAACAAGCAATGGCTCCTTGGGGAGATGATGCCAAAACAGCAGCAGGTGGTTTGACAAGCACACAGTAAGAAGTGGGATTGTTCCAAGGCTACATGTTCATGTACATCATATCGAGACATGACCATCAATTAACCTCTACACAAAAGCCACGAATAAAATGTGTCATTTTCTCTGAAACAACCCTGAGGTCTGTGGGTCAGAGGTTTCTGCATGCATAATGTCCTATTTCAAATGTAGGCACATCATTATAAGTCAAAGTAAGTACCTGTAGTGAAATACAATGTCAGAGAATTAAAATGTCGACTGCTGAAAAACTGGGACGCTTATAAAGGCTTCTGATCTTCTTTTTTCATCTTTTGTGTTTAAAGAAAAGGTTGTAGATTTTGATGTGTTACTAAAGTTGTGGGGGGAAAAAAATCTGAAAACAATCACATTTTCAGTGCAAAAACAGTAGTGCAATGTTGCTTAACAGAATACTAAACAGTTTGATACTAGTTGTGCTTTCTCTTGCATGGTTTCTGTGTGCGTGTGTGTGTGTGTGTGTGTATGTGAGACTGCGTGTCCATCTTTGCTTTTTAAGTCATAAAAACGTGAATCGGATTCCACCACTACTTTCTACCAGTACATATTTTAAACAGTCTCTGTTTTCCTTTGAACTGTTGCTGAGAAGTAAGGAAAGTTTTCAGCAATTGAGGTTTGTACAACTGTTGTGGAGCTGTTTGTGGTATTTGATGAACGTGAAGACAGTTTTCCTGGCCTTTGTGTTTTCAACAAGTCCTAACTGCTGAGCTCCACACTTTTACTTTCTCTCTGCTACTTTTTCTCACTGGTTTTTCTTTACTCTCCTTCAGTTTTTTCCTGTTTTACTTTCCTTCTCGTTCTCGCTCCAGTTTGCCCTGCTCTCGCTCTCTCTCTTTCTCTGTCTTTCTTAGAAACAGAGAGATTAAATCCATTCTTCAGTGTCCTCAAATCTCCAACTCAGCTGTTTACTTGCAAAAACACCAATACACTCGTTCTAAGTCTGTGTGTGTCAGGTTTTGCTTCTTGTGTTTGTTTGTGTGATTGTGGTCAGCTCTGTGTGTGTGTTCTTTACTGCGTGTCTGCGAGTGCGTTTGCGATAGCACTTTGAATTTTTAAGGGTAAAATCATGTTTATTATTTTAAGAGTTTCAGGATCCTTGTTTTAACCAAAATTTTATGAAGCTTTTTGAAGTTAAAAGCTTCATGTAGTGTTTGTGTCCTGCTCTCTCCAAAGTGAATATGACTGGTCTCTCATATTTAGAAGATTTTTCAGACTCCACAGGGACAAACTAATGTCTACTGTTAAAGTTTCTATTTTATTCTGCTCTGTTTTTCTTTGAGAACCATTAAAATTTAATCTAATCCCCTCTGTGACAGAAACAGAGCACAAAGTTGATATATGAAGCCATCTATTCAGAAATGCTATCCTACCCACTATTAGATATTTTTGTGAATCATTACTTTACTTGAACTAATTCAGGAATATCACAGATGACACATTCATAAACACAAAAAATTGTAGTTGCTCATTCAGAAAAACTATTTGTATGTATATAAATAAAAAGATCAGACAGTGTCTTTCAACAAGCTCTCTTATTTTCCACCCCTAACCCTAACCATCTCCACATCTTGTCTCTGGTATCTCTCGTGAGTCAGTTTTGTTTTGTTTTGGGGGTTTTTTGAGACACAGCAAAGAGAATGTACTAAAAGTTAAAAGAGAATTTAACAGGAACAAAAAATAAGAATTAGACAGATAATGAATCTAAATGAAAAACTGCAAGAAAAGAAATATTCAGGAAATATACAAGACCAGTTTTCTGTCTCAGCATGAAAACCCTTCTTCTCAAGTAGGCTACAGTATGTAATTCTTCCCTTTGCTGTTTTTAAACCTGCAATAACTGATTTTTGACCACTTGGTGACAGTAAAAACAACCACAACACTGACATATTATCACCTTTTGAATTTTCATGAACTTGCTAGCACACATATCTGGCTAATATGGAGCGACATTAGCAACATTCATTTTGAGTCCTGTTTCTATCAACCTGATGAATATTAGTCCTTCTGTCACCGTTCAGTTTTTGGTCTCCATTAACTCCTGAGGGAAATATCTGGCTCTTAAGCTATTAAATGCTAAATTTTCACCAGTTAATTGCTAGCTTTGTTTGTCAAACATTTCCCCAAACTTTCCAAATACTGACAAACTTAATTAAAACTTGATTTTTGTCAAATGTTCCTTTGGGGCATTCAGCCACAAAGCAGAAGTAATTCAGCATACCTGTGGTTAAAATGATAGACCTGGACAATGGCTACAGCAGTAGTTCAAACAGAACCATTGCGCATTTCTCTGACTTCTGCTGTCTTATACCTTCATTGGAAACTGAACCCTGCCACACAAACCAAGTGCAGTTTTCACACTGATTTACACCTGGAATATAAAAATGATTTGGAGAAATAGTTTGAGGCACCAACAGTCTAACATCCCTTTGATGTTAACAAGCGGTAAATCAGGTTTCAGAGAGAGAGGAAGATGAAGGGGGAGACTGTGCAATGGGGGAGGGAGGGTGAGGTGGAGACAAAAGAAAAAGAGGGGTCAAGAGAGGGAAATGGTGGCGGTTGAGAGAGATGTAAAGAAAGTTAAAGGCAGAGAAGAAAAAGAGAAATTGAACATAGGAAGCGGAGAGGAGAAGGGTTGGGCACCTTTCCTTTTATGTTTGGGGAGCGGAAGCAAAAAGAAGAAAGTAAAATTGAAAGAAATTAAAAGGTGAGAGGAGATAGAGAGGAAATGGTTTAACTCTGATGCACAAAATGTTAACCTCTTTTGAGATCAAAGAGTTTCATAAGGAAGCCAGAAAAACTGTCACACCACACAAAGTGTGTGTAGATCCTGCGTGTTGATGTTTGTGTTTATCAGGAAAGCACAACAATAATTAGTCAGAACCTGATGCAAAACCTGAAGTCAGTATTTTAGTATTCAAATTTTTGCTAAATCCTTCACCAGATAAATTTTGATTGATGGACCACTGCTTTACATATTTAACTTTTTTACTTTTTACTTTTTGAGGTACTACTAAAAACTGTTAGCCAATGCTAGCAAAGCTAATGGTGGTGTAATGACACCAAATCAGTTATCAGTTTGAATAAATTAGTGTATCATTAAAATTAGAATACTAAAATCATATTTAGTGATATAAGTAACATGTAAACTGTCTGTTTACCTCTGTCTGAACACCCCTTACACATCTTGTGGACATGGAGCATTACTTTGGGCCATTTTCATTTCTACTAAACCTTGAGAAAACTATCTGGATCTGGAAACGACTGTCTTAGGGGATTCAAGAGCAGTAAGACAGAACCTTAGAAAAAACTGTGCAGGCTAGCAAACTAAAACTAATCAGATAAAAAAGACCACTGATGGTCTGGAATGAATGCGTCTGACTGGGTGAATGTGAAGGAGGGTGTTGCTGAAAAAGAGCATAAACACTTGGGAACTCTACCCCAGGTAAATTACTGGTTTAAGTACATATATGCATTTAAAACAGAGCCACAGAATGAATTTAAAGTGGGATTGAGGCCTACAGGCACTGAGCTCAAGACAGTGCTATATGAGGCAGAAAAACAGAAAGGGTTGCACGTTAAATGTAAAGCTGAGATGAAATAGGAAGGCAAAGGGAGAAAGAAACAAGTGAGCAAGGTAAGTGTAGTGCGGAGAGATGAAAGAGGCTGTAAGAAATAAAAAGGGGAAAAAATCCGAGAGAGGGAGGATAAGAGTAGGGTAAAGAAAAAGTGGGAGGAGAAGTTTTATACATGCCAGGAATGGGTGAGTGGCTGTGAAGATAAAAAAAGAATCACAAATAATGAGAGGGAGGGACAGAGAGAGATGGAATGACAGTAAATATATACTACAGTTTTGCAGGAATTGATATAATTTAATATTTGCTCTCATTATGGGTTTGTCTTTTCTACATTTAGAGAGTTTTCTCTTGTCTTTGCTTTTCTTTCATACTTGCTGAGCTTCTGAGCTTACCATCACTAGATCTTTTGACGAAAATGTTAGCTGTCAACAGAAAAACTAGTTTTTGTAAGCACTGATTTTTTTCTATTTATTATTTTTTGGCTCCGCTGCAGTAATGTTGCTGGACAGGTGCAGTATAACACACAAATCCTGATTTAATATTATATAAACTACTGCATACACACCATACTTTTATTGCGACCACCATCGCATTATGCCCACATTGGGTTATGATCAGTTTCCTTCTTGTATGAATCCATTGTTGATAAAACATGTGGGATGATTTGTTCAAAAAATGTCAACTCGATCAGTCACACAGTCAGACAAATGAAGAGGGTGAAAATGAAACTGACTAAAATCCAGGCTTTCCATTGTTCTGCCTGTCATATTGTTTGTAAGGGTGCTGTCCACTTTCTGAAATGCAACCATAATAATCCACTGTCTACATACATTTTTTGCACTTCACAGCATCAGTTTAATTTGAATAATACTGTTAGAAAACTAGATGTATTCATTTCCATAATTACGGAAAAAGAAAACAGGGGATGGTGCTTTTAAGGACATTAAGTAAGTTCAGTCTGGTTTTATAAGAAAAATACGTTTTCTATCAATTTGGCTGTCTATGAAAACTCGTAAACATAAAGGATGTTTTTATTTTCAAACAGATGCTATCTGCAGTGTTTTAGTAATAATAAATATGCATTTTGTTTGTTTTAACATATCGTAAGTCATGTTCAAACACTTGAGGCAGTGAATATCTTATCTAAACATGGTTTAATATTTAAACCATGTTTTTTAAGATAACTTATACCAGACCGTCTCTATTAATACTAATGTTGTCAGCTGTATAGTTTTATTTTATAATTCCTCTAACAAAGACAATGTTTCTCCTTCCTCTTTAGCCCTCCTCATATTTTACAACAGATCTCCGCTTAGATCCGTGGGCACACAATTGCAATGCAATGCAAAGGTTGCCAGTAATCTCATAGGTGGTCTTATGTGTTCAAAGTAATTATACTAATGTCTTAAAATTAATGCGATTTACTGTTTTTTGAATGTTGCATGTTGCACATTTAACACATTGCTTCAGATTGGTGGAGGTGACTAGAGATGCCTGGGTTTTCACAAACCCAAAATGCCACTGACGTGGCAGGAAGAAGTTACAGAGGCATATTATTAACCTTTATAGGGCACTTTGCAAAACAGTGTTCCAAAGTACTTTACAAGATAAAAATGTAAGCAATCAGTGGCAAAATATCTTATTTGCCACAAGAGCACAAATATTCTGATGAGCACTTGCTCCAGGCTGTGCTTAAGAACAAAACAGGCTGTATCTGTGGAAATCATTGATTCAGGTCTATTTAAGGTCAATTAAAAATGTCAGACTCTGCATGTGTGTTGTTCTAAACTCAGCCCAACTCATTTTTCTCCTTTCTCCTCTTTTACTCTGTTCCTCTGTTCAGGTATCCACAAACTGTGACCAGGTCTTGGTGAACGGTAAAGAAATGCATGGTCGACAGTCTCTGGCAGTCAACTTCACCTACCTGCACCTATCTGCTCAGCTGCATCTCACCGTCTGGGTTCCCAAGCTACCTCTGCAGATAGATGTGTCAGATACCGAGCTGAGCCAGGTCAAAGGCTGGAGGGTCCCAATCATCACTAACAAGAGGTAATTTACCTGTCTGACCTTGAGGGAACGAGGGAGGGAAACATACAGTGAAAGGTATAAGCGTTAGTATCAGTTTGTTGCTTAAAATGCTCAACATTTCACCTACATTGCTCTGATACATGTTGCAAAAATAATTAGGCTGCTTGCCTGCCCTCCGCTTGCCTGGAATCATTCCTTTGATTTTATATCCTTTTATGTATTAAGTGGTGGACAGACTGGAACAGCAACACTGTTTCTGAATTATCTCTCTAATTTTTAGCATTTTCTGTGCAACAATGTTTTGATTTATGCCCTGGTACAATACTGTATATCTCTAATAAGCTAATATCAACCTGGAAAATTTTATCAGTCTACTTCTAGCTTATAGCCTCTCCAGGCAAAGAGAGGGGAGTATGTAACATTGTAAAATAAGATAAATAGATGTATTTTTAAATGAATAATAAATGTAATTAATTTTTGTGTCACATGCAAAAGAAATTGGTTCCTTTCTTTTTAATTGAATGCTGATGGCAGACAAGGTAAAATGTGGATCATAACCAGGTGATCTCAACTATCTAACTTGTTTTAGTTTAGCTACAGTAGGCACATTCAAAGTTAATCCTAATATTGATGATGAAATATAAGGTAGATATATTCTGAACTTTGGCTGTAGCTCTTACCTCCGTCCATGCAATTGTTCAGCTTGAGAAGGCAGTCAATGCACATTGTTTCTCCAATTAAAAAAACCTTTTCAGCATTTTTTCAGAATTTTCAGCATTAAAAAAAAAACAAGAAAAGAAAGAGAGTGTTTGAATCATCGTTGTATGTGATTTTATTTTATGATAAATCTTAAGCTGTAAGTGTGTATCTCTGCGAACAAGCGAGAGAAAGAAAGAATGAAGCAAGGCAAGGTGTGTGTCTTTGTGTGTGCGCATGTGTGCGTGTGATGTAGTGCTTATTGAATGGAGCAGTTGAGAGCACATATTGTTCCAGCCAGTCTATAATTTCCTATGAGGTCAAGGCCTGCCTGGCTATACTGATGACAGCTATTATGGCTTTAGCATCATTGCCACTGAATGAAGCATTCACTCACTTAAACACGCACACACACACACTTTCAGAAATGTGAGATGTATGAAATGTGGGTCAGTTACAGGATGTTGATGTGTGGATCTATCTATCTATCTATCTATCTATCTATCTATCTAACATATATATAACATATATATATAACATATATCACATATATACACACACTGTACTGTTTCTAAACCTACAATTTCCTACATTTTTTATCTAAATCTGTTTCTTATTTTATTCTTCAGTTTCTTTGTATGCTTATTTTTTTTATATGACACTCTTTCTCAAAAACTCGGCTTATTTTTTATTTCATTTGGTGGAAATTTAAGCAAAGGAATAAATGATTAGTGGTTTCAGACTAAGCTGCCGATTAAGGATTTTTTTTTGAAGGATTACTTCACATTAAAACACTAGATTGTTTTCTCATGAACTGCAGATCTTACTTGAATAAAAATATAAATTTTAATGCAGATCTGGATTTATGCAGTGAGACTACTGAGCCTTTACAGAAGTGTGCTCTCTGCTTTCTAGCCTTCTCATCGTTTAGATTCACAGCTTCCTACTTAGTCTCTGAAACTTAAAATCAGAGTCACTACAAGGAAATGTTTTTGAAGCTCAAGTTTTAATAACATCAAACACTTATTAACTTGCAACACACAGATTCAGTTGAAAATCAGCTAAAATATGCATGTGCCCTTTCTTTCTCGCGTTCTAAAAAACCTGTTCCTAGTGGTCTGCATGTCTTTTCTTACCTGCTTACTTCTGTGCCTCTGTGTTTGATTGTGCATTTGTGTGTGTGTTGGTACATGGGTATCAGTAAGTGTGTGTGTGTGTGTGTATGGTCATTTGTGTGTGTGTGTGTTGCCTCTATTCCCCATCTTGTCGCCCTTCCATTCTGTTCTGCTAGGCCTATTTTTCAATTTCGCCAATTTCTGCTCAGATAGCCACCAACTAGCGTGCACTCACAGACACAAACAGACACACACACACGCACAAACATACACACCTACATCTACCCTAACCACTATCTCACAGAGTGAAACACAAGCACTATTAGGCACACACTCTCACAGAGACACATGCGCGACTGGGACACTAGGAAATGGAAAGAGAATTCCTGTAATATTACCTGGGTTTCACACTCCAGGACAGTTATAGGACACAGAGGTAGTCCTGTGTGTGTGTGTGTGTGTGTGTCCGTCCTGTGTGGGCCTGCCTACATTTGGTATTGTGTAGATATTTCACAGAGGGAGGTAAAGAACAAATCATGTGTGTTTCTTTGTGTGTGGCTGTGTATATGAGAGAAACATAGATCCTCAACTAGGAAGCAAGGGAAAGAGGTTTTCTGTTTTAACACTGATAGCGCATCCAAGCACTTTTGGATTCATTTTATTTCTTCATTTGAGACTGATTATTCAGCCGCATCAGCTGTGAAATTACACCAAGTATATGCTTTTCATATTATTTGTGTGTGTGTGTGTGATGACAAAGCAACACCACAGAGGTGACGTGTACAGATGAATTCAGTGCAGATTTACTGCAAATTGTCGAACTACTGCTGTGTTTTTGTTCTTTAACAAGTATAAGGTTAAGTTAAGAAAAGGTTATGAAGAAATATGTTTTGCTACTGGTTGAGGCGTGCTGTGAGAGTCTTTTAGAATGAGTAGAATGATTAGAGTGTTTCTTTTTGGGGGCTCTACCAGCAAATTTGCCACTGATCCCTGGGTCGGTGGTTCAGTTCCTGGCTCCCCAAACCCAGGCTGCATCAGGAAGGGCCAAATCAACAACATTTGTAGTGTACTTCTTTACAGTATGTCAAAACAAAATAAAAACAAAATTAAAATATGTTCGATGATACCATCCACAGACAAATAGCTTTCAATAAAATATAGAGTCTACAGTGCTTACAGAATAACATCTGGACACTATGAAAAGTGGTGTGTGAAGTGTAGTGTGTCAGTGATAACTGATGTTTGGTTTGCTGATGGCAGAGCAATGTAGAACCTATAATGATTAAACAGGAGAAGTTCAAGAATTGATCCTTGTGGGCCTCCATACATCTAAAAACAACAGAGGATTAATGTAATGATTTAAACCACTAGAGAATGGCGACAAACCAATACTACTCTCAAGCCTGTCAACAACAAAATAATTTTGTGTCAGAGACAAAGATTATTTGGTGTTAGTGATATTAGGTATTGAGAAACTTCACACACTACATTTTTATACTTTTTATAAAAGCAGAATCATTTTTATTAAAGTATCTCTGGTGAGACAACATATCAAGGACATGCCACAACTTATTGCCCTGGGACCTGGGAGATGCCTTGTGCTTTAAGCATAAAGAACGTTTCAGCAGTTTCACAAGACTGTTTTCTTACTATGTGACCGCTTTTTGAATGTGTCTCTTAGAGATGTAGCCTTTTGAAATGTTTCACTCACATGTTGTGTGGCTGCATTCATGAGGGATTTTAGTTTCTAAGTGAAGTTACAATAGTTTAGGTGTTTAAGAAAAACGTGCTTTTAGTTACTTTTTTTTCCCACCCAGGCATTCCAAGAAATGCACGATATCACTGCAGTGTTTAAGGTATTACAGTTGGATAAAAAACTGAAGATTCTTTCTTTGACTGTGAGTGTAACTTGGAGCAGAGATTATACTTCAGATTACTGTAGAGTGCAAAGTATAAAAGTGACATTTAATTACCAGATAATCCCACCCTGAGTTCTCTCTTTTTCTCTGGCTTTGTCATTTACCTCTTCTCTTCCCAGGCCTACCAGAGACAGTGAAGATGATGAGGATGATGAGAAGAAGGGCAAAGGCTGCACCCTTCAGGTATTCTGTGATTGCTTTTCATATCACACTTTTAAAGTTTTCTTTAAATCTTTTCCTCAATGCCAGTATCTGTGAAAACAGTGAGAGATGTTCTACTACAAACTGAAAAAGAAGCAGGACTTACTATTACCATTTAGCTTCAGTTGGTTTAAGATACTGTGCAGTATTATTGTGTACTATTTTTCTGTTAGCTCACAATAATATATTGCGCGGTTAAGCATTAGGGTCTAATTTGCCTTTCTCTTGACATTTCAGTACCAGTATGCCTTGGTGCGGGTCCTCACGCATTTTGTTGCCGAGCCCTCTGACCCAGGAGGAGAGATGGTTTACATGTTGGGTGCGGACTGGCAAGCAGATATAACGCACTTGGTCTTGGACCAGCTAAAGGTAGTTATGTACCAAATATGTACATATGCTTACACACTCTTCCTTGACAGGAATGAATAGTTAAACATTTGAGGAAAAACACTCTTCTGAGAGTGAGGTGAGATGAGATGATTAGTGTAAATGTCTTTGCATTATGAAGCTAGAGCCAGGAAGTGATTAGCTTAGCTTAGAACTGAGACTGGAAGGAGGTGGTAAAGCTTGCCTAAAGGTAAAGAGTATCTTTCCCAAAATGTTGAACCAGACAGTATCTTTCCTGTTAGGACAGATGTTTGGCTGTTGAATAATAGTTAAATTGTACAATTTTATGTTGCACTAATCCAGGATAAATGCACAAAAGCCTAAAACACTAGTAATAAATAAAGTAAATAAAACTGAAGTTGAAACTGTCTCCATGCTTCACAGGTAGAAGATCCTCGCATTGCCAGACTGATAGATGGACGAATTTTGATCGGGCGGGACTTGGGGATCACCACTATACAGGTATGTACCTTCTGTTCTACTCTAAAGACAGTACTAGTAATCCAGTCTGTTCTCTTGCACATTATTTTAAACTATTTCAGTTCATAATGATGTTCCAAAACAACCCATTCTCCTAACTGAAGCAGCGTATATTGACCTTCATATTCCAGCCTGAGAATGAAACATAAAATATATAAATAAATTGTCCAAATATTCTTATGTGACATCAAAGTCTGCCAGACTGATCCAACTTTTAGTATAAAGTTTAGAAACTGACCACCTCTGGTATGACCCATTCACTAAATACAAACTATCCCAGCATTGCATCTTAAGGATTCAGAAATCACTTGTCGGACAAGAAGTGTAGAAAAAGATGGCTGAAAATGTATGATTATGTGAAGCTCAGTGTAATTTGGAAACTCACGTTGCAGCCATAAGCACTCCAGTGATGTAAACATTATCCTCTCTGTCTTCCTCTCCTCTTCCTCTCTTGCAGTTATAAGCCTCCCCTGCCAGCCCGTTACACAATTAGCCACAATTAACTGTCGGATTTGGCCCTGACATCTCAGTGTGATGTTCAGCAATTACACACAGACACACACTTACATTGGCACACAGTGAACACACTTGTGCACTTGCTGCATTCCAATAAGCCAGCCCATTGTGACTGAATGTGACAGTGGAGGACCGTCCTGTGGCTTACTGTCTTACATTACTGGTGTACCATTATATAGCTGAGCCGAGGCAAAACCACTAAATATGTCACAGTCATAGTCAGTACAGTTTTTGTTATATTCCGTCCTATTATATTACATCCACATCTTTCATGTAACAGTATATAAATTATATATTTTTATGATTCAGGATCAAATTTCATTCTAAGTGCTTACATTTGCATGATTGCTCTGTAGAGTGTGTTGTGCATGTGTTAGAAGTGGGTTGGCGTTGAGTTCAGTGCAGCGACAGGGGATATTGGGGAACAGCTGAATGTGCGTTCGCCTCTGTCTGACTGGGGACTGCTGCGTGCATGCACCCATACACAGATACACACACATACAGACAGCTGTGCTCTGTTTGGGAGCCAGGAGAGAGAATTTACCCAGCATTCCCATCGAGATGCCAGAGTCGACAGCCGTCATTTGATAGTTTGACATTTCAATTTTAGCCCCAAGCTCCATCTCCTTGAGTCTCGCTTCTTCCTGTCCTCCCCTTCTCTCTCTCCTCTCTCCCCCCAAGTCTCTCTTTCTCGCTCTCTTATTCTCTGTCTGTCTTGAAGAGCAATCCCAGAGCTGTCAATCATTGCATTTTGTTACCTCGCTAAGGGTGGGATTGAGTTTGACGCCCCGATTCGTTCACTGAGAGATTTTCTTTGTACACCAATCAGATCTGCCTGTCCTCCTGTCGCCGGGCGGAGTAGTACACTACAACACGGGGCTCCTAATCTCTATCACTGTCTGTCTGCTGCTCCCTCTCTCCATCTGTACCCCAATCTCTTTTGCGCTCCTTCTTTCTGCCCCCTCTCACTTTCTGTCCTCTTCTATTTGTCATTGTCTCTCTCTCTCTGACACCTAGTCCATTTATTTCACTCTTGCTTGCTCACCATTTCTCACTCATACAGTCTCTCTTCTCTTTTCACTGGCTGTCTTTCAGATCTTTAGTTTTGGTCTTGTGCTTTGTTTATGCTAAGCTGAATGCTGACGCAGTGGGGCACAGCTGGGAGACAGACAGGAACACAGTGTGTGTGTGTGAGAGAGAGAGAGAGAGAGAGAGAGAGAGTGGTGTATTGTGTGTTACACTGTGTCATAGATGTGAAATGACAGCAGCAGTGTTTCCGAACCAACATTTTCTTTATACAAAAATTAGAAGTATCGTCATGTGAGTTGAAGACATGGTAGATAACATCCTGTGACGAGTACAGACAAAACACACTTCATCAGCCCGTGTGTGTTTTGTGTGCATTGGTTTCCTAACTTTAACAGATGCTGTCAGTCTATGTGGCCCAAAGCTCTGCCGTGTTAACCAGCTCTCACTGCTCCTCTGACAGTGTTAAAACACTTCACTGTCACCTTAAGGCAATAATCACAGAGACAACAACAAAAGCTTTTTTCTTTCACCTCTCTCCTGTATTGTCATCCACAGTTTTCTATAACATATGGTATGTTATGTACCTCTGCTTCCTAATTTTCTCCACTTCATGCATCTTGATCCTAAAGATCGTGTTGTTTTCACTGTTTTTTTTTTTATATTTTGAGACACAAGCTGTCATTCCAGACAATCAGCTCATCAGTAGTGGGATGTCCTTACACTTGGATTTTGCAGTTTATTTACTGTGTCATTTAGGATTTGACCTTCCAGACACCAGGTGTTAGAGAAGGAAATGTATAGCTGTCACAGAGTGCAAATTTCTGATGAATGCTTATAGGAACTCACCTTTGGATGAAATTGCTCATGAGTAAATGTAAACTCCTCTGCAACTCTAATAATGCAGATTAATTTCAGGTAGTGAAAACTTAAAACTTCATTTAAATTTGAACTTCATGTCATTTCATAACTATTCATGTGTTTTTGATGTTTCGTTGCAGGTTTTGTCCCCGCTGTCTGACTCTATCCTTGCAGAGAAGACTGTGACAGTGTTGGATGACAAGGTAAAATACCATACTGCTTAATTTCATGTGTTTAGGATGTAGGTCCATTTTATTGGCATGTATTATGATTGTGTGTTATTAAATCCCATCTTGCAGATCACTGGTTTGGGGCCAATATTGAGTGTAATAGTGAGTGGCTCACAAGTAAACACAGTTATTAGGACACTGTTTGTGGACACTGAACCCAAAGTATTCAAACTGAGTGATGAAGCATCAGTCCATGCTATGGTTTAACAAGGCATAAGAAAGGTACTGTGATTTGGTAGTGTTCATAAGGTCATCCATTACTGTTCATTCATTCTGACTTGTTTTTATACTTTGCATGTTCAGTGTCTTAAAATTGTCATTTATATATATTATATGCTGATGTATGCCTTCATTTTAATTTTGCCACTGAACTCTGTTACAATGCAGTTTCAACTGCCTGATTTCCCCACAGGGTTTATCAAAATTGCATTATACTTCAAAAGGTGTTTGACCTACCCCACCTTGAAAATGATTTATGTTCTATTCTTTTTATATACAAAACAATCGTCTGATGCACTTGAACGAGACCTTATCTATTTAACAACCATCCCTTTCTTGTCCTTTCTAGCCACTAAAAGGGGAGCAAACAAAACTGAAGCTCTTTCATTGGCTGGTTCTGTGAATGATCTACAGTATCTCTTGTTTGTCTAGGTTACCATCACAGACCTGGGAGTCCAGCTGGTTGCATCTCTGTCCCTCAGTATGACAGCAAGTCCTGGAAATAACCAGGCTATCCAGCTAACGACTACAGCTACAGACCTGCTACACATACCCAAACAGGTAGGAGGTAATATAGGTACATACATTCATACACTCTCTCACACACATACACACACAGAGGGATCAAAATATCAACATCTTTGCAAGATATCATATCGTCCCAGGGCTGTATTTATCAGATTTTCAGAATCTAGCTTGCACATGCAGAAACGTGATGAACATACATAAACACCTCACTGCCTTTAGGTTTGTATCACACACGTAAACTGATGGACTACATCTTAAGCTGTTCCCATCTCTACGGTAATACCCCCAAGGTTGTAATCAAAGATCTTAAACAGTAATTTGGTATTGAAGACACAATATTGCTGCTATCTCCTCCATGATCAGTTTCTAATAGAAGTGCGTAACTTCTAGGCTGTAGCACTACTTGGCTACAGTTAATACCAGTTATTTATTTATTTAATGGCAGTCCATGCCAGAAATGTAACTCCATAAAAAAAAAAAACTCTTTATTGTTAACTAGAAACTGCCAAATAAAGGCAGTTAGTTTTTCATTCAGTTTTGTGATAATGTTCAGTTGAAATCACTATGCAGTACATGTCCAACAAAATTATAAATAAACATGATATAAAGATTTTAAATACTTTTTACAGTTCTCTTTTCTCCACTCTTGCTCCGTTACACAGTACATAACCATCCACTGCCTACAGAAAAACACACTCATGCGCACACACATAAAAACCATACACACTCACCAACACCCACATACAGACAATATTGCCAGGCTACCATGTTACAAGCTGTTCCCGACTCTCTAATCACATTGCCAAGGGTTATTTTATCACACTATCTCAAGCTATTATCCCTCACACCTTCCCTTTCTCTCTTTCTCCGAGCTTCCATTCTCCTTCCTTTTCTTTTTCTTTTTTTTTTTTTTATCAAACAATACCCCCCGTTATAATTTCTGTCCAAGGGCTAACTGGATGAGAAGAAGCTCATTACGATGAAAATATAGATCTGATCCTGCATTTTATTCAAACATTAATTTCTTTTTCTTTTCCTACTTTTATCTACATCATTCACCATTACCTGTGGAAAGATGAAGTGACTATGGAGAGGGAAAGTAACGAGGAGAACAAAATAGGGTGAATAGAGGTGAAAAACAGAAGAGGAAAAGAGGGGGCGAAATAAGGGAATGTAGGAGGCAAGGAAAAATGGCAATTTAATGTGAAAATAAAGGTAGGGAAAGAGATATTGTGTTGTTCCTCACATTGGAGTTTAATTACTTTTGTAGGGATGTTTTTGTTGTGTTATACCTACACAATCTTCTCTGTGTTCTGATTAAAGAAAGCAATAGGTTTTATCAAGGGAAATTAGTGAAGCAGGATCACTTAAAGACAAGCAGAGAAAAATACATTCTCTGCTGAACTGTTTTTATTTATGGAATAGCTGCTGCTAGAAGAAAACAAAAAACATTCTTCTTTTATGTCTTTCACCACATTCTATTGGAGGACATGGACAATGGAGAAAAAAGACCAGCGAGTCAGAGAAAGAGTGTCTGTGCACAAAACGAAGTAGTTAGTTTCTCTTTGTATCTTGCTCCAAGAGTAACAACATGCTGTTTTTTTCCATTGTGTTGGAGATGCAAACAGCTGAGTCATTCAAAAAAATAAAATAAAATAAAATAAAATCACACTTTCAAGCTACCAAGGCCAACACCAATGAATAACTTTACTCCATACTATCAGAAAAGCAGGTTTGAAAAAAGAGCTATGGGCCTGTAAGAAATAAAAATCTGTCATGGAGGGTAATAATTCTCTGTGGGTTTGTCACTATGAGTGACACCTTTAACACTTCACATAGTCAAATGACCCTTTCTTCATATAAAAACTTCAATTAGTGCAGCTTCAAATGCCAGATCGCTGGAATAAATCTGGAAATTGACATTGCAACACACTTTCTACCCTGTGAAAGTAAACATTTATCAATGACACAGGGATCCCTCACAGACAAATTAGCAAAATTGTGCATCATCTCCCTAAACTCTAGCAAATCTGGCAAAGTTATAGCCCATAGCTCATGTAATGGTGAACTTTCTCTGCAACAAAAATAGCAGAGTGGAATTGATCAATAGTGCTTGATCACCTATATACAAAATATTTTTCATTAAGACCATCAAAAGTTCAACCTATGTGGTTTGTGTTGTTTTTTGTTTTGTTTTGGTTTGGGTTTTTTTAAATACAGGAAGCCGTGATCAGTGCCTGGATCCAGTACAGTGATGGTTCAGTGACACCACTTGATATCTATGATCCCAAGGACTTCCTTCTTTCAGCTGTCTCACTGGATGAGAGTGTAATCTCCATAACCAATCAGGTAGTGGCAGCTTCCTTTACTTGACCAAATACAGAAAGGATGCTAGAAATCTCACCATGAAAACTTTACAGAAGCTAGAAAATAATACATTTTAGACAAGCATAACCTGACCCAAGGCCCATGTGTGTTGAAGCATACATGATTTCTATTTGTTCATCCCATTTGTTCATCTCCTCATTGTCTTTTTTAATTAGGAACAGCACTGGCCAATTGTGGTAGCAGAGGGTGATGGACAAGGGCCATTGGTTCGTGTAGAGATGGTCATCTCTGAGACGTGTCAGAAGTCCAAAAGGAAGAGCGTGCTAGCGTCTGGAGTTGGCAACATCTTGGTGAAGTTTGGAGCAAAGAGCGAGGAAAGAGGTGAGATGGGAAGAGGTGGACAGGAAGACGGAGGAGGGATGGACAACAGCACCAGTGAACACCGATCAAAGGATGGAGGAGAGTGGAAGTCCAACAGTGCAGCAGTAGATCGAGAGGAAGGAGCCATGAGGAAGGTGGGAAGAAACAATGAATGAACAAGGAGCTGGCAGTTTTGTAGAAGGGATATTTCCAACAAACAGGGATCTTAATTTGCTGCACCGTCATTGTATAATTTTATTGTATTCTTGTGTAATTCAAGGGATTGAGAACAACATCAACACTGATGAAAAAATAAATTGAAAAATAGAAAAAAAAAAACTAGTAACAGTTATTTACCTACAATGTTTGGGTGAATGAACATTTATATAAGGAACCCACTTTAAATAGAAATAAAACACGTGCTTGTGTTAAATTCCTTTCACCAGGTTAGCACAACGACCAAGAGCACAGTAACCCATCGTGCTTCAGGTGGTAAAGCTGCCAGTGGAGGTAGCAGCAGCAGCCAAGGCAGCGGTCCAAGCCAAGCAGGGGACTACAGTAGCTACCCGGCTCAAGTGGAAGTACCAGGGACTGGGGACAGTGAACTGACCCACACCACCAGAGGCCTGTCAGACCTGGAGATTGGGATGTATGCCCTTTTGGGAGTATTCTGTCTGGCAATACTGGTCTTCCTCATCAACTGTGTCAGCTTTGCTTTCAGGTAAAACAGTAGAAATATTGAGAACTTGTGTTTTTATCATTTGAGCCTGGCATATGAACTCAGAAATAAAAATGTTTTAGTAATATTTTGCTGGGAAGCACAGCCTGAAATTGCACTTGTTCAACATTGTACTTCAGTAGTAGAATAATTATTATCCTGTCTGCAGATACCGTCACAAGCAAGTCCCCGTTCTGGAGACGGGAGGCAACATGAACCATGCCCATGACTGGGTGTGGCTTGGCAACGAAGCCGACCTTTTAGCTGACCACTCTGAGCAATGCCAGGGTGGGCTTTCAGATGAGTGCACCACCATCATTGACCGGAATGAAGGAGGGTACGAGGAGAACAAGTACCTGCTGAACGGGGCTGGTAACACCTTGGTGATGGGCGTGGGCACAGGCATGGGCACTATTAGTGGGAGTGGTAGCACAGGTGGACACAGGGGCATCACCCACGGGCAAACCTTACCCAGATCTGTCCCAGAACCGCATCAGTGCCTTTCAGCAATCACTACTGGTGGCAAAGATGCCAGTGGCCAAGCGGAGCATCTCAATAATTCCCCCAGAGCCACGACTGCAGCTGCAGTTGCAGCTGCCAAACGCAAACGCGTCAAGTTCACGTCTTTTGCCACTGTTCTGCCCAATGATAATTCAGGTGGGGGTGGCCCGTACACCAACTCTTCAGTCCTGGTGACCAATGGGAGTGAGGATGACATCAAGTGGGTGTGTCAGGATATGGACCTGGGTCAGTCTGAAATCAGAACCTACATGGAGAGGCTACAAGACAATCTGTGACTGATGGGAAATAGACCGAGAAATGGAGGGGCAGATGGTGAGTGCAGGCGGGGGAGAATGGACAATGAGTACAATTCACCTGTAATGCCTTTGCAGTGGATGAAGGGAGGGAGAATGGGAGGAATATGAGACCAGTAAAAGCAACACGATATGTGGTGAGGATTATTGAACAGATACGGTAGAGGATGCTTAAATTTAGCTCCCCTTAGGCTATGGAAAGCATACTCTCACCACTAACTCACACTGAAATCAATGGTAGCAAACAATGAATAACATTATGATTTTATGTTATATTATTTATTATGAAAATATTAAGTGTAAAAATCACTAATAGAATCACTACTGGCCATGAATGTTTATTTTTCAGAAAACCAGTGAAGCATTGTGCTATACAAAGATAAATTCAGGGTATGTTACTGGATGAACATTATTAAGCCACCATACATTTAAATCAGGATGGCAAGAACTTACACCACGTTCTGACTTCAGAAGTCTTTTTTACTCATATGGTATATCGCCAACATTGATTGTGGCTGTTTATTGATTATTCAGAGATCTAGTTTTAATATACAAATCTGTCATTTACCTGCCAAGTCTTCTGAATGGTTACATAATGAATCACCAAATTCTCTGAGGAATACATGCGCAGCAAAGATACAATCTGTTCTTGTTCTATCATGTGACCCATCTCCTTTTGGCATTGGTCATGAGTAAAATGTAACATATAAAAAAATATATGTATTCTAAGTACTCAATTATACAAATTCAGGCATTTTGCAGTCAGCAGTGGGAGCTGCCATTCAGCATTGTATTCAGACAGTCTTGCTCTTTCCTCAAACAGAATGTTTCAAGAGTTGGAAAATATGTCACACAAAAGACTGTTTCTCCCTTGGATCCAAGACAGAGGCATTTAATCTTGCACAATTACAAACAGGAAAGGACATTAGCCATATTTGAGGCTTTCTCCCTGTATTCAGAACCAATCCTGTCATCCCCCGACCCCTCTCCTTGTCTGTGACTGGACAGCAGTAGAAACTTTGTGAACTGCACAGTTAAATACTGTGAAATACTGTCTGTAAACTAAAATGGGACAGACCGAGGTGTCTCATATAAAAAGGAGACTGCTTGGGCTTTGCCTGGTGGAACACTTAATAATGAGGATTATTTAAAATAGAAACCATGTAGGCTTCAACACAGACCAGAGTACCTACAGTGTTGTACATGGAGCTAACAGGATACTCTGAATGACATTACAATACAAATGAAAATGGAGTGATACTCTTGAATATCTAACAGATAGATATGGGTTCATGAAACATGTTTGTTCTTACTGAACTCTATTATATTTTCCTTTTGTGTGTCCTTTTTGATAAATAATATGTTTTTATTATGTTTTTCCTTGTTATTTTTTTTCCTAATTTGGGAAGATATTAATTGTAGCTTTTTATTTCAGAGATTTATCAAGATTTTAAGGATATATGATTCTTTTTTCTTCTAGAGATCTATTTATTTAAATTAACATTTGAGAGGGTGAGGAAGGAAAGAAAGGCCAAGGGCAAAGATTGAAAACTATAGACCTGCTGATGAACGATAGCACATACAGTAAGAGACTAAGTGAAAGGAAGGAGACAGAACCGGCAGAGGTTGCCTCACCTTCGTTAAGCTCAGGTGACGAGTCATGAAGAACTGACAATAAAAAAGGAGAACTGTAAGATTGTCAAGATTGCAATATTTATTTATAAATGTGTTACTGTTTCAGAGTACACTGTCTGTTGTAAATAAATGAACATGCTTCAAAGTGCTTGTGAATAAGATTGCAGGTCACTAGCCAACAACATGGTGATATTTTGTACATTTTACTGTGCAAATATGGTACACAATACTATCTACCACCACAATGTGAAAGTGATTATTATTGGTTCTTATTGGTTCTTTTTCTAAAGATGTTCCTGTCTTTGTTTAAAATATTGAATGAGTTCTTGTCTTTGTACAGGGTAGGAGTCAGTTTACCTCCATAATGAGATGTAAAAATGGAGGCAATCCATCTTGTATCAAACTCAAATTTGCTTAAGGATGGTGAGTCTGAGAGATCCATTTCAGAAAGAAACCAAATCAAATGTTAAGATGTTTACCAGTGGGCTAGTCCAAGGGAAAACAAAGGCAGAATCAGGATTACTGCCAAAAACTAAGCTTCACTATTTTTAATCATTTGTTAAACAAAAAAATGCACATTGAAATCACATCTCAAATAATTGGGTCTGAAACAGAAAGGAGTGAGGTCAGAAAGAAAAGAGAGCTTGTATAGACAGATAAGAGACCTGAGCTGAGTCAAATGGGGGAACTAAATGGGCTGCACAGCCTCCACCAAAGCAATAGATATTTTTGACTAATGATGGCGACTATACTGTATGTTCTGGACGCATACACATTACTTTATCTTGCCTACTCTTGCGTAGCAACAAGACTGCTGTGAAAGGATAAGTCAAACAGGTACAAGTTCAAAAGTTGCTTAAGGTATAAGTGTAGCACTGTTCTCAGATGAAAAACCTTTTGACTCTTAACATGCTAGAACTGTGAGTTTAATCATACTTTACAGCCTGTGAGACCTATTCTACCTGTTGTATAATTTTAAAACTGTATGGATGTCAACTAAAAAACATACAAGGTTAGTTTTGAGAGATTCTTTCGGGGGCATTTTAGCTTTTATTTGACATGAGAGAAGGACAAATCTACCATATGTAGCCATTGTGGAAAGGCTGCAACTTACTGCAGGCTTACTGAACCACTGCTGAACTTTGGCACAGTTCCCTAGAGGAATTGCTTTAAAAGCATAAATGTTTGGCTTCTTTAGCATCTTTGCAGCTGTCACAGGGTTGCAGAGAAAGGCCAGGATGGTTGATGTTTGCAAGTGAAGAGTAGAGGTTTGTGTGTTAATTCATGGTAATGTGGTTTTACCGATAAAGTTTAACAGAAAATGTTTGTCACAGATAATTCTGCGGGGTTAGGGCGCAAAGAAGTGTCAAGAGATGGTTATTTTAATTTCTATTTTCCACAATATTCTCAGAAGCTGTTTTGCTGGTATACAGGGAAATGGATACCTTTTATCTTCTGGCAATCTGTCTCCTACAGAATTATGTTCATGTTTAACCAATTTGCAATAACAGTGTTTAACCAAAGCAGGTAGTGGTGTGATTTTCCCACGGTGCAAGGAAAAATAAGTGTGTGGCAGGAAAGGAGGTCATTGGGCATCCAACATGTTCAGTTCAGACTTTCAATGTTCAGAATAAGACTGCACAGGAACATATCATTCATTCCAGCACTTATTTTACTGATGCAAAAGAGTTTCATATGATCATAACTCTGACGAGAAAGGTTTTGAGACAGATCTGGATGCCAATCAGGCTTGTTATACATATTTGGTAGGCATTGCGTCTACGAAGGATCTGAACATGTGGTGCTGCCATATTTTTCTGAGAGAGAACAAGAAGGTCTTATTTTCAGACGACTGTTTCACAGTATTAGCCACTTCAGACATCACCTCTCACACCCCATCTTGCGAAGGAGCACCACCCAAATTTCCCCAAGGGACCTCCCAAAGGGATCAATAAAGTATATTCTATTCTATTCTATTCTAAGTGAATATACTACCTTAGAACCCCATTAATTGCGCATAATGTAACACACACCTCTCAGCCAACTTGTTTTCAGACCAATGCATGTAACTTCTAATGGTGGAAATATAGAAAGCCTTTTTCTAAACAGTTCCTCTTGAATTAAGCCAATACACAGCAGTAGTTCACCAGGCAAGTAAGCAGTAAAAAAAAAAAAAAAGGGACTTCTACAGTGGCGACATCTGATTGAGTTGAAAAACCACTAAACCACTAAAAGACAAATATATATTCTTGTAAGCAAAAGACTTTCGTTCTTCAAATAGTGTTCAGTTGTTATGTAGTTACAGCGGGAGGTACACATGAGGCGCAGTTGAACGTGCTACAGGTAGAAGAGGTGCTAGTGGACACAAGCCCTAAAGGTTTTTTGTTTGATTTGATTTTCTTTTTGCTATTGTCATTGTTTAAACATGGTTCTTGGAGGCCAATAAAAACCCATAACCAAAAATTCATAGCCTGCTCCTTTGTCTTATAATACTCTCTTATTGTTTAATACATTTCAGTCATAATAACAATCAAATACAACTTCCTGCTGTGATTGTCTGGAATTGTTTCCTCGAATCAATCTTTTGATGGAGATGCTATTGTAGCGAGAACAATCATACAGGTACAAACAGTTCAGTTCAGAGAACTTTATTGTCATTCACTTTACGTCTCAAGTACGTATAAAGAATGAGATTTTGTTGCACCAGCTCAGAAGATCATAGTAGTAGGTAGAGAAAGAAAGAGGTAGAGAAAGAAAAACACAATAAGGTACAAAAAATAAGGATAAAAATAAGGATAAAATAAAATAAAATATAAAGTATTTACAAAGTAAGTCTTTTTCAGCAAAACTGTGTGTACAAACAGTAGCCCAAACTTGAGTCATCAGGCATTATATGTGTATTTTCTTTTTCAATCAGACGTGTTGAAATGTCAATCTACTTGATTAAGGTTCTATAAGTTAAAATTTTGAACAACCCAAAGCTTTGCAATACCGTTGTATTTGGTATCCTCTTGTGGAACTGTAAATATACAATAGGCAGTGTTAAAATAATGAACAGAAAATGTAATTTTATGAGTTGTACGCCTGACAGTTTTCATAAACACAATTTCTTTCCCAGGTACTTGTGCAGAGTGAGAGACAAATATTTCCATTGGTGCTGTTGCAAAAACACTTCAGATCAACAGTGACTGAACCTTTAATTAGGAATATAGTCAACGGTGTGATGAAGAGCTACAAGACAACAACAACTGACTTCACTGATTAGCATGTCTTCAGTCAGAGGGGACGAACTAATGAAATCACCTAGCGGCATCTTTGAGCTTGTCTGAGATGAGCCATGCCTGAGCAGGATCAATCAGTGCTGATCACTGTCTGGTTTAGAACAATACCTGCTGAATTGTGGCTGATTTACACTAATGTCAATGCATTAAGGCAACTCTTGTTTTCAGAGCCTGGCAATGCATTGCAGTTACACCCCATCTGCAACAGCAACATTCAACAAGGGAACTTATGGAATGATTTGCTCACGAATGAGTTTAGAGCTCCTCAAAAAAAAAAAAGGCTTAAAAGTTCACCAACAGCTACAATATTCTCTCTTTTTTTAAATTTTTTTTAAATGTATGTGTGTATGTCCCCCCCCCACAAGGCAGACATGGGTTGGATGGTCACATTTTACAAATGAAGTGACTACTGTACCTCTGGGTACTACTGATCCTTTGAGATCCCTTACTAAATTTGTCTGGGCTTTAATCGCCAAGTTTCTGTGAGCTGCCACTTGGAGGCCCAGCGGGAGTCTTCATGATGGAGAGAGGCATTTACATCAAAAGTTAATTAAGATAATGCATTTTAGCCCACCGGATTGCCATGAATGAGTATGAAATTAGATATCCATGATAAAGTTTACATTTGATCTTAAGTGCCTCTGTCTCCCTGTGGCATATTGCCCACCACCTCACAAAGTGTGTAAAGAAAAGCTGCATTATGATAAAGGGAGGAGAAGTGGAGAGGATAGGTTTTCCTTAGATACTGACACAAATCACCATCTCTAATGAGATGCATCACAGTTGTTGGGTTGTGGTCAGTAAATGTTCTCCTGAAACACTGTCATCGGCTGGAGCAGTTCAAAACGAATGGAAGATGCAACAGACCGTGGCCGCTGTGCTGATATTCTAGATGTCTTATAGGGAATCAGTTAAGCCTCTTGAACTTTGACTCTGAGGATGTAAAGAGCTTGCCACTGAATAGAACTGCTGTCTACAAAGACATGACACAGAGATGACACGATCAAATGCAGCTTGACTCTGTGCTGTGGCCGTATTTATAACTCAGAGGCATGTGAAAGGCTTGTCCCGTTGGTGAGGAAACATCTGACAAGTGGGTTTTGACAAGCAAACAAAATTTATGCACATGTACGAAAGCTGTGTATTTGTTGATGCTGAATCTGTCAGTCACATCCATGCATGACTCTTGGTTGGACAGAGTCCACAGTTTGTCATCAGGATCTTGCCTGCTCATATAAAAATGGTTCAAATAATGCCAAACAGCAAGAGGGTTTCTTCTTTTTCTTTTTTTTTAATGTTAGAGATTTAAATTATTTATTATTATTTATTCTAGCCTTAATCTGGTCATGCAGTTTACAGTGATGTACATGATCAGTTGTCACCCAGTTCCATTAGTATAAACTTCTGTTCATTTAAAATGCACATCATCAAAGACTGTCTGCAGCCAAGAATGTGTGCAAGATTGAACCCATTTAAACATCACACCATGGAGGTATGTTTGAAATTGCTGAAGAGAAAATGAGGCAGCGTTTCTGTCAAAAAAAAAAAAAAAAAAAAAAGATGAGACAAACTCTTCTCATTTGGTTAAATTGAGCTTCCCCCGATGAGTGAAACAGCGCCCCCCAGGGTTGCAATGGCTGGAAAACAGTCAGTCGGTGTGGTCAAAGATGGAATAGCATTTTCACAGTCGAGGTGATCTACTCATCAAGGTAAGGGGGGCCAGGTGGAGTTCATTAGGAAACTGGAAGCAACAAAGTCACGGTCACCGTGAAACTGTGAGTGAACAAGTCACTGGAAAAAGAAACTGAGGGGAATTCTGAAGACAGACTTACTTTGGCCTCACAATAAATAAGAGAAAGTTAGCAACAAGACGGGAGTGCTAGCTTATTTTCCTGTGATGCTAACTGCCAGCTAACATCACAGTGCTATTGAAGGACTAGTTAAGCACCGTAGGAGTGATGGAGAGAGGAGAAGAGAGGTTCTTTGAACAGCCAAAGGGAATAACCATCACAGCAACATGAAATGACATGGATATAAGGACCACTTCATCTCCGTGAAAGAAAAGAACGACGCCAAGTAACGTGAGTCTCATACACCAGCTGTCTGTCTGTCTTTATTCGCTCGTTTCTTGGCTTTTTAATCTATGTGTATTTAACTGCTGGCTGTGTGGTTGATGTTATGGAGGCTAAGTTATGTATTGGTGTTTGTTGTTGTTTTTTTTTTTTAATGTTTTTGAGAATTGTGTAATTTCCCGTAGTTTTGAATTTGTTGGTTGTTGTGTGTGATTTGTGTGAGCTTGTGCAGACAGTCTTCTGAAAAGTTCTTAAAGCTGTGTTGCGTGATCAGTCATTAACTTTTGGCTATTTGGGTGAGTCATGTAATTCATACAGTAATGAGTGACATGTTGCTTCAGTGTTCAGAGTAAAAGCCCTGTGGCGCTGTGCATATTTGAAGATGCATAAGAAAGTTGTGAAAGTCATTATCTATCATATGTGCATCGTTTCTTTTTGGGGCAAACATGAAACTGCTCGAATGTAGTGTGGTTTGTTGCATTACAACACAATGGAACAGTACTACAAATGTGAATTTGTCAATTTTGTGGGTAAAATGACACATTATCCTGCTTCAAACCTTACTTTTTTAGATGTCTCGTCTTACTCGGCTTTTAAACCACAGCACTGCTAAAACAATCCCCATAGTTTCAGAATTAATTCAGCGACGGATTGTGAAAAGCTAAATGTGAGTGGTCCCAAGATGATAAGAGTGAAGAAATAAAAGAAAAAGAAGTTTATTTTCCTAAATTTTCAGTGTTTTAAAGGGTGGATTAAATGGGCCGAAACCACCACTGGTAAACTGACTTGCACCCCAAGGAAGCAAAGAGACAAAACAAACAAAGAAGGATCACTGACTAGCTAAATCTGTGAATGAACTGTGATTTCACGTCTTTATATTGGAGGTAAATCAACAGCCTTCCCTTTTCTCGAGTGCTCTGTGGGGGAAGACAATAAATAGAACAATTTTCTGAAAATGGCTTCAAATAGGACTGAGCTAGACAGGACAGAATAAGTGACTCCAGACGATAACAGTTACACTGCCAGCTCCCACACAGACGTGCAGCATTAATACCTCTGCTTGCTTTATCCTGAGAAATGCACTCTCTCTATCTTTATGTATACACACGCACTTTCTCTGGCTCTAGAAAATTCAGGTTTTATGTCTTTACAAATAGATACCCTTTTTATCTTTATGAGTGCTTTTCTTTCCCCCTAGAAAATATATTCTCAATTTACACACACAAAGAGAAAGTTGTTTCATTCCTGTCTGAACTGCAGACATCATGGAGTTTTGCCCTGTTTGGATGACAGTGACATATTGCTGCAAAGCACAAATGTTGTTCAGCCTTTTGCACATTCTGCTCAACAGAGGACAGTCAGATACCCCTGGAGATGGCATCAGTATATCGGTCAATTCAAAATTACTCTCACTGAGGACTTTATTAGGAACACCATACTGATACCGGGTAGTTCCTCCCTTTGCGCTCAAAACAGCCTCAGTTCTTTGTGGCATGGATTCCTGGATTCCACAAGCTCAACAAGCTGTCGGGCCCATCCACGTCGAGGTTCAATGTGTTGTGCATTCTGAGATGCTTTTCTGCTCACCACAGTTGTAAAGAGTGGTTATCTGAGTTACTGCCCAATTCTCCTGGATGTGGATGTTTTTATTTTTTTCCACTGAGATCACATTTTTCCCCACTCTGGTGTTTGGTGTGAACATTATCTGAGGCTCCTGACCTGCATCTGCATGGTTTTATATGTTGCACTGCTGCCACATGTTTGGCTTATTGAATAATGCATGAATAAGCAGGTGTTCCTAGCAAAGTGCTCAGTGAGTGTATATTGAATTGCCTCATTTTCAATGTCATGTTTTCTTGTTCAGTATAGAAGTGTGTATGTTTTAGTATCTACAACACTGTCAACAACTGCTTAGGATGAACTGGATCATTGTAATTGGTCCACTCGTTTCTGTGTTCTTTCAGCGTTTTTGGCCATGAACCAAACTCTTCTCATGATGACATGAAGTAGATTTTGAAAGGATTTTGAAATGGCAGTATGTATCATCCTGCTCTCGACACTCAGTTTTTAGAAGTGAGACAATCTTTACTGCTTCAGGGTTGAATTTTGTTTTGCTGTTAAATTAGTTAAAATCAGTCTGAGTCAGTCTCTGTGATCAGGGTTTCTCTGCATAACTGTCGCTGTTGGATGACAGATTTAAAAAAATATACAGTAACATATAGACTTGGTGCGCAAACTCCACAGCTTGAGTTGGAGTGAGTCCTTGACAAAAACAACTGCTGCTACTTAAATACATCTTAAATGTATTGTATATATCAATTATATTGTATATCAATTATTGAAAAATTATAATACAATTTCACCAACGTTGAAATTTTGCCCATAAGCCTAGGTTTTGGCAACTTGTCTATGACCCTTAAACAAGCAGAGCCATGCGGATGCTGCACCGAAATGTATTTCACACCCCAGTGAAAATGCAGCTATTGAGAGAAGCCAGACTCATGAGGGGAAAACAAGAGCAGCAGTCCAAATCTAGACCCTTATTACTCTTTATGAGTAGTAAGGGTCACATAGAGCCTCTCAGGCCATTTCTCCAAATATCACCCCATTTTCCTCTAACACATACTACAGCGCTGATGTTAGAATGATTCTGTGCACGTGTGTTGTGTTTATGACTGTATTTGTGTCTGCACTTGCTTTTCTATCCTTATGAGGACCAAGCTGTTCAAACAACATCAGTTCTTATATTTCTAAGGACGTTGAAGGAAAATCTAATTTCCAACTAGTTTGGAAATTAAACCTAATTGGACCTAGTTTCCAGGTTGGAAACTAGTTGGATTAAATTTTAGATTCTTTTAGGATTAAATCAGAGTTGGAATTATAGTTAATCATTTGGTTAAAAGGCGACTTTGAAATGCATAATAAATGCAGTAAAGCCTTATGTGTCTGTAACCATGAGCTTGCATGTTGACATTTAAGCATTTTTGTATGCACATGCATTTTTTAAATTTGTCTTCTCTAAAATTTACTGTGTCTAGGCATTTGTGTGTGCGTGCGTGTGTGTGTGTGTGAGCGTGCATGTATGTTATGATGAGACTATCTGTTGTTGTTATACTAATAATAATAATACTACAGAGTTATTTTAGAGAGAGCCCAGTAATGACAGTATTACCTTGTCAAAATAGAGCCATAGTGCTTTTGTCCATTTAGGTAAATACACTTTGTACGCTTTCTTTTATGCTTGCAGTACACACAAACATAGAAACACAAACACACACAAGGACTAAAGCCACCAGGGCTATAATACACACCTTTATCTCCAGCCTCATATAACCCCATGAAATGACATATACATATATACATTTTGTGCCCCCTCCTACTACCAATACAATACAGATAATAGTTATGTGTGAATACTAATCTGCTAGTGTGTATGTAGCTGAAGCACATTTGTTTTCTTGTGTTTATTCTCTTTATTGTAATGAAGAACTGTAAACATTCCTTTTCCATTGAGGCCACTCTGTTTTTTGTTAAAAGTAGATTGTTGTTTCTCTGTAGAAGAAAACGGGCAACATGCTTACTCAGCTGCCTTCTATTTTTTTTTCTCTACTTTTGTATTTTTGACTACTTATGAAATGGTTTCCTTTTGAAAATAAACTCGTGGTGAAGGTTTTGGAATGGTCATGGATAAAAGAAAAAGTCTAGTCACTTCCAGAAAGTTGAAGCTGCTTTTGCTACAGCTTTTTTTGCCCTTCTTTCTGCAATATCTCGTGGTTGGTAATGAGCTTTAGGTACAGTGACCACCAGGAGTGTGTTAGGATCTACCCAGATTTACATCTAAAGTTCTGGGAAACCAGGATGAATGCAAGCAGATTGGTGAAGTGAAGCCATTGTGTTTTAAATCAATACAAGTATGAATAAGGCCTAAGCTGACACATTTTTTTTTTGTTTTGTTCTCTAACCCAGTCTTACCGGCTTAGCTTTTGTATCTCCATCTTTCCCATTCTCAGTTTCTTGCACTTACACCTGTTATATATGGTAGCCTTTCTCCCTAACATCTGTTCACCTCCTTTGCACACACACTTCTAACTGACCATCTAGATTTACCACTCATATTCTTCTACTTTGTTTTTTTTTTCTCTTTCTCACACACACACACACACACACACACACACACACACACACACACACACACACACACACACACACACATGCAGTCTTTCACTCACTTTTACCCTCCGTGTCTTTGACCATCTGTCTTGCTGTCTCTGTCTGTCTGTCTGTCCCACTCGGTCATGCATATACAGTATACCACTCCAGTTTAGTGCTGCTTTCCATTAACATGTGTTTTGTCCGTCCCTGCAGGCTCTGCTCTGCTACACTAGTTGATTTACAGCTCTTATCAAATACATATTGCCAAGCGAGTGAGACGTGCAACCTTTCATTTGCACGCCGCCGCCCTACAAATTCGACACGCTACATTAACAAGAAAAATGACTGCTGCTGTGCATGCCAAGAGCCTGTGTGTGTGTGTGTGTGTGCGTATGTGCTTGTGTATGCGAAAGAGTGAGACAGATAGATGAATAAAAAGTGCCACAGAAGGAAATGCTGTACAGTAAGTGTGCGAGTTTAAGATTTTTAAGCTTTACCTTCTGTGTGGGTGAGAAAGCAAGGGAGAATGTTGTGGAATTTATGGCTGCAAGTATATGGAGGTTTAACAGTGATGGAGAGTGTAATTTTGAGAGGGTGAGGCCAACATGCCATATCTACCATCCTGGGTACCCACCAAAGAAAGCCAATAGGACCTTGAATGTTTAAAAAAAAAAAAAAAAAACAGAAGCTGTCTGTTCTGATCTGGGAGCTGTCCAAAGGAATAAAACACCTCCCGTGTGTACATTTTTACTGGTGCATTTATCAAAATTAAAAAATAAATAGATTAAAAGAGCTTTCATTGAATTCACCCTACAAAAGATTGGTTTCTATTTGGGTGATTTCAGATGAAGGGTCAGAATTTTTCTTTCAGAATTATTGTGCATGTGTATGTTTTATGGACTTTGAAGAGAAATAAAAATATTAGATTCATTTTAGACTCTGTGAAAGTGAACATTTAGTGTAAATGTTTAAACATGAGTTATGGGATTTAACACACAGGGGTTAATGGATGTCTCTTAATCTAGCCATTGAGGCAGAGACACAGTGACGAGAGGTTGAGAGATAAAATGGGTATGCATTGGCATGGGTTATTAAATATTTGTGTGTGTGTTTGTGTCCTACCACAAGAAATTTGCATAGCCATGGGGTATTCAGTCCCTACAGGCTGCGTTGGCTTTGGTTTGGTATTACTGAGAAAATCAGAGATGGAGAATTTAATTAAATCTGTCATAGAAACTGCCTATATTTGCTAAGAATCCAAAACTAATACATCTAGATTCAAACAATGAGAACAAGTCTTTGTTTATACTACAGTGAACTTCATGGGCTTAATTTCTAGCAGTATTAAAGTAAGTTTACTACTCAGAAGAGCTTTGTCATCTTGATAGCCCCTTTTTAAATAAAATACATACATTTTTTGGTATTTCCTCGGACTCATATCATTACCTTTTCTGTTACCACTGTGTGTTTTCCCAGTGGATGGAGCCATGTTAGAGTGAAACCATTTTTTAAAATTAGGATCATTTGATCAGGTGTGTAAAGCACCGGTTTTTGCTTTGCTGTTGCTTTAGTATCTGGGGCAGAATAATTATTTGCAAATTGGTGTGTATTTTAACTAAACCACACACAAGAATGATTTCTATAGAATAATTTAAATCCTCAGTTGATACATGTATTGTGGTCAGAGTAGATATGTTTTTTCCCTTTATCTTCCCGACACAACATGAAGTTATAAATGCAATTTGCCTAAACTAAAACAGACATTTTGCAGCTTTTATGTTTGATTATTGATTATATTATTATCTAATACGTTTTTGAGTGGTTTACATAAAAGAATTTTTTCAGCCTATTGATGTTTGTTGATTGTCCTCTGTGCTTTGAATGTAGAAAAAACTAATCTGCAATGACTAAGCAGCATTTATTGTAGATTAAAAATAGGAACACTTAACACAGGCCCAGCAACAGCAGTTTTAGGGTCAGAGAAAAGTGTTTCTTTTACATTTTTCCACTTCTCAGTTTTGTTTGGGAGTCATTGTTGCTGGATTTGAACCAAAACTTTCCCTTTGTGAGCTTTGCTGCTAAGCGAAAATGAATGCATTGACTGTAAATGACACAAGACACTGTGAGGCACTTGTGAGTCCATTAGGAAGCTGGCTTATCCCGGTCTGCCTATCTATCCTGTTTAAATTGATGAATGACCAGTCAAGGAGTTTATTGCAGTGCAGTACCTTTAAATAACCTCCAAGGCACGTACACTATCTATTGTATTACTACTCCTGTGAGGAAAGTGTTCATATAAATTTTGTCTTAATGTAACCTTAACCCTACACTCTGGCTTTTATTCTAAACTAATAAGCACTTGTACACCCTGTATCGTGTAATAATTCTTTTTAAACTTTTTTGGGGGCAGTTTTGCCTTTATTTGACAGCGACAGTGTATAGATGACAGGAAATGAGGGGAGATGACTGATGTCTCAGAGGTTTCCGATAAGGGTTGTTGAGACTACAGACCACTCTAACTGAACCCTTACAAGGAAGTCTGCATCAGCAAAAAATGTCCATACAGTGGAGATTTTTCTCATCTTTCAAAACTTTAAACTGTCTTTCTCCTGGCAGTTTTTGTGTTTCTGGTTCACTCTTCTGTGACACACACATCCCGTGTGCGTGTGTGTTTACATTTGTTTCATACACTATCATTTTGGGGTTTTAGCTCTCAAAAAATAGGTCCCCTCAAAGTTACATTTTAGGATAATGTACTTTGGTTAAGATTAGGGTAACTTTACACAATGTGTACACAGGAGGCATAGTGAAAGCCGCATGTTAGCAGAGCAGCAGTAGCAGCTTAAGTCCTCTGTCAGGATGTATTCAGCCACATTGTGTTAGTGCTCAGAGCCCAACATACAATTTTTGTTTTTACACAAAAATGGAAGAAAATACACTTGATGCGTTTACAAGGAAAATAAAAGTACAAGTGAAGCACGAGCTGTTTTGCAGCCTGTGACAGTGGTATTGGATTAAAATAGAAGCTTATGTGATGATTAAAAAAAAAGGTTTCTGAAGTGCTCCCTCTGTTGACTTGACTTTAAGGTGACTGTTTGGATCAGTTATGTAGTGGTTAAGCTTAGGGTAAGTCTTTAGGGAATTAATGCCCATTAAGTCATTCTAATGTCCTTCTGAGTATATGTTAATTTTTCATGATTTAGTAATTTACCCATGATGATTTACCCCAGCACCTGTGTGCTGTAAATGTGTGTTTTTGCATTTGTGTGTGAGACAAACATTGACTTGCTGTATAACAGTGGCTTACATTCAAACACACCCAGACACACAAACATGCTGCCGAGTGTAACTCATGGCCCATTAATCGCTGTGTGACCTTCCTGAGGTGCGTGGTGATCCACAGCTCTTAGTGAGCTTGTAAGCTCACTAAGAGATGGTGTCCTACTACTCTGACACACACACACACACACACACACACACACACACATAAATAAGAGCCTCTTACTGTGTTCACAGATCATGGTGTTAATAGATTGTGGCATTATTCAATGTTTACACAAACATTTTCTCACTTATACATACAGTAGAGAGATAAATACACATACTTCACACATGGACAACTAAATTGCAGTCTGTGCCATTGGTGTAGTAACTAATGGCCCCATTACACGTGGAATTCATACAGAGACACACACACACACACACACACACACACATGCAGCAATTTGTGGAATCAGACTCGCAAACACAAAATAAAATGTACCCAATCACAAAATTCCCCAAAACCGAGTACACAATATATACATGTTACTATGTCTCTGCAATTAAATCCACTGGCTCACCTCGTGGATCCACAAATACATGTACACACACAAAATCAGGAGAGGGGTCAGACCACAAGGTGAGCTGCACAACCTCATTATTTCTGTTCAGCTACACACAAACACACAGACACAACACACCATAATACGCTTCAACCAAGGCCTTTGACTGTTTATCATTGACAGGTCTGAAACCAGCAAACCTGAAAAAGTGAGCCACAAGCTCAGTCCTACAGCTATTAAGCTAATGCTCCCTCTCTCTGTCTCTCCCTCTCTCACACACACTCTCATACTCCTTGGCTTCAGGTACATGCCTGTTCATCCCACCTCACTTCACCATCTATACTGCCCTCCCCTAGTCTGGCAAAGTCTGCCTTGATTTATGACTGTGTGTGTGTGTGTGTGTGTGTGTGTCTGCCTGCATAAGCTTGTACTAATAAGCTAGGTGAATACAGAATATGTGTGTGTGTGTGTGTGTGTGTGAGTGAGTGAGTGAGTGAGCCAATAGATATGACTGTTTATGTGCGTGTGCATGTGATTGTGTGTAGGTGTGTGATGTATGACATGTTCAGTCAGACTCAGAGCCCTAAATGGCTCCTCATCCATTCAACTCTTCTCTATTTAATGACAACTGGAGATTCAACAAAAGAAAGAGAAGAACAAAGACATCAAATGAGGCACAGTAAAACAGTGCAGGAAAACAAAGGCAGACGCGGGAGAAGGGAATGAATTAAAATGTGAATCATTGAGTGAAATAAGGAACATTTACTTTAACCGGCTCGATTTCAGTGAACTAAACGACATCTCAAAATTAAAAATACTCCTAGGAAAAGGAAACACGGCATATCTTTCTACCCAATGTGTATCAGCAACCACGAGCTGAGGGACAGTGAATGATGTGGACACACACAAGTACTATATATATATATATATATATATATATATATATATATATATATATATATGTTGTTTAATTATTTGTTGCGTACATGGCTTAATAGTATTTTTTAAGCGTTGGCAAAATTGTCAGCAGAACCTTTTATATGAATTCAGAACCCCTTAATGCTGCTGCATTTTTTGTGTCACTTTTGTCAGAAACATACTTGAGATTGTGTTGATCAGACTTTAACCAGATGGGTTTTTGTTTATTTAATTCACTGATATTCCATTTTTTTTGCACCATGTAGAACTATTGCTTATTTTCAAGCAAGTGTTTCAAAGGGCAGTATCATTGCATTTTTTAAGATAGCTTGCTCTGCAGAGCATACTTTGTCCAAGTCATATTTGTTTGTTTTCACACCTAATGGTCACACAGCTAGTAGCACAATAGCTCTAGAGGAAACTGACCAAGAGAACAAACATGAGAATTTTCTGTGAGGGAGTTCATGGTCAAATAGTTTAAATCTAAAAGTGTGCTGCAAGTACCTTCAGTAAATTGAAGCTAATAATGAACAAACAGTTCTCTGCCATGTGCCAAGACAAATATCAGAGTTTGGCAATACTCTCTACCGAGCCAGTTTGTTGAGGAACTGGACTTTAAGGACTCAGGCTCTGCAGTGAGTTCGCCAGAAGGACATGCAGTTGGCATTTGTAATAAACAACACCAGCATGGTGCCATGTGGTTGGAATACATTTCATGGATTTTAAATGTAGTAATTTACATGGAATTTCTTTTTTTAGCAGAAAAAAAAAATGCTTTTAGCACTTCAACATACAGCTGTTAGAATGTGACTGTATGTGGTGTGCTTCTGAATTTCTTAGGTACGTCACAGAATATTCTGTAGTTAAACATTTTGACAGGAGTTTTCTTGCTTGCTGTCATGCTCACAGTTTTGATTGGTAACAGAGAGTAGAATGTTTAGTAACTGAGAGATTCTGGTGCTGATACACATATAGAATCTGTGTCTCTTATCTTCATGTCTTGGAAATGCAGAGGGATTATATGGTTAAGTAATTTTCTTGTGTGCATAACCCAAGAGAATTTTTTGTACATAGAGCTGTGTCGATAAAATTGATTCTCCTATTCTCATTTTATTTTGTAAAGATCGATTCCTACATGCTCGCGTACGAATTCACGTCATCGAATTTACGCATGCACGCGTAGTGTGAAGCTACCAAACAATGAACATGGCGCCTGACAGTACGCAGTGCTTACTGTCCGACATAATATAGTAATGCCCAAGTTTGCACTTTTTTATTTTTAACGTTAACTAAGCATTGCTTACTGTCCGACGATGTTCATTGTTTGGTAGCTTCACACCGCATGCGAATGCGTGAATTTGATGACGCGAATTCATACGTGAGCACGTACGAATCAATCCTTACAAAATAAAATGAGAATAGGAGAATCGATTTTATCGACGCAGCTCTGTTTGTACAGTTTAGGCAGTGAATGCAGTGGGTCCAGGGTCTCAAAGTATTAGTGGTCAACAGCAATTATGACCCAGTATAGATTCTTAAAATCCCCCGATCAATGTTTGCATTTGTGGCTTTTCTCAGTTAACATTGTCATCTGCACGAAATGATCTGTGCAGGCATGGTTACGTGTAAATGGTTCAGTTGGGGCTGGATGATGTGTAAAATGTACTTGTGGAAATTGAGTGTTCACCTGTTAATTTTCACTGTAGACACAAATAAAGCAAACAGATGTGCACCACAGCCCCTCCCAGTTTGGTGGTCTATCAGAAGCACTGAATAAAAATGTAAAAAAACAGGATTAAATTACATAATACCATATGCTAGCTAACAAATAGCGAGCTGAATTTTGTATACAATAGTTACAGTTATACTTACAGTTAAATAAGGTTCTTGAGGTGAGTAATCACAAATAATCTTGGTAGACATGGAATACTGAAAGTCCTTTTCATGTTTGTCCACTTCCGCTTCTATTTAGTAGTAGATGCCCTTCAGCATCTCTCAGTAACCATCGGAATTGAACAGATGTTGCTTTGCCCTTGGCCTTCTTTGCCTTGCATGACAGAAAATGAGCATTGTGTGATAATGGTGAAATTCAGGAAAAGCAAAAGGGCAGTGTATTTTTACAGTGTGAGTGAGTAAGGTGAAAAAATATATGATTGATGGTATAACAGAATAACAATACTTACTTAGAGAGAGAGACAGAGTGAGAGAGAGTGAGGCAGTAAAAGGATTTTTTTTCTTTTTAAATAAAGGAGGTTTAGACAGAGGTAATGGGGATAATGGTGGTAACGGGGAACATGGTTATTTCTCTTGTAGCAAGCCTTCCTGGATTTCTTACCCAGATGTGTATTGTTGTATTTGTCACTTTTCAGAAAGGCAGAGACAGAGAGTGACAGCAAGAGGGCAGAAAAGATGAAGACTTAAAAACAAAAAATAAAGAATACCGGTGAAGGAGAGCTGTAATTTTGAGACACATATATAAACTGTGTGTGTAAATGTGCATCGTGGCATTTCTGTTGCTCATATTATTTTTACTATACTTACTATACTAAATGCAGAACACTAATAGTATAAGACAGTGTTTTGACCAAATATGAATCTGACCCATGACACGATATCTTGTTAGGCCATCCTGCCATTTATCACTGCCTTCACTGTCCATCTCCTTCACCTTCCTTGTCACTTTCCAACTTCTGCCTCACTCCCCCCTCCTTGTTACACCCCTCCCACATGGCCTTGGTGCTTTATTTCTACTTTAATACACACCTTACTATGGTCTTGCTTCACTCCTTCGCTGTTTGATTCCCTTAAGTGTCTGTGCATCTGTGTACGTTTGACTGTGTGGACAAATTTTGGTTCAAAACCATCGTTGCAAGGATATTTTGGCCGATCCTCACAACTTTAAAGGGATGTCTGAGGCTTAAAACTTGGTTTTAGGGTTTAGGTTAGGGTGAGGGTAAGGGTTGGGTGTTAGACATTTGGTTGTTATAGTTACGGTAAGGGGCTGAGTGTCCTCACAACGATAGTGAGACAAGAATGTGCGTGTCTGTGTTTTGCAGGTATATATGTTTGTGGATTCATGCTGCAGGTGCGTTGTTTGTGCGTGTGCACTAACATCAGTGCTTGCTGGTCTCTGTGTGTCCACATTTGTGTGTGTGTGTGTGTTTGTACCTTTATATCTCCGGTGGTCCTACAAATAGCTGATACAAATTACATCCCAGCATCAGCCCTCTATCTCTGTGTGCATGTGTGTGTGCGTCATCCCTACATGACCATTCTTGGTGAAAACTACTTTTCCTCGCTACGCTTGACATTTCTCTACACTGGCTTTTTTTTCTCTCTCATCCTCCCTTCAGGTTTGCTCTGTTTCTCGATACTGTAAGCCTTATTTACATTCACAGCCAGGCTGTGTCCCCTGGGAGTCCCACAGTCGTCCAGCATCCAGCCTTGACAGAGACAAGCGATTCTTTGTGCGGCCGGCCTATCCTGGCTCTCTCAAGTTTTGGCTCAGTTTGTCTTCTTCTCTTTCTGGGTCACAGTCTCTCTCCCCCTCTTTGTCTCTCTCTTTCTTTCTGTCTCTCTCTTTGTTCGCTGAGTAACTCGGACATTACATCAGCCACAAGCTTGTTAATGTCTCAGTTGGTTTCAAGAAACAAACTGTGATGTTGTTTTATCTTTATTATAATCAACAAAGTCCCTAAAGAGACAAAAAACTAACAATGATTTTGTCCTACTAAGAAGTGCTTCCTGTGTAGCCACAGCCTGAGATAGCTTACATCTCCATGTCACAGAACTCTGCTGTTGTCTAAAAACTGCAAAGAGCCATACTGTTTCATTTCAAGCCTGCCTCCTAGAAATTACATTTATATACAACTAATTTACAACAGCAAATATGTTTTGAAGGAAATGTAATGCCAGCATAATGAGGAAATGTTGTTAATTAACGTATCTGGCAAGTCGCAAAAAAGAGTTGCAGTGGAGAGCTCATTTCCATCAAAATGGAAATGAGCTCTCCACAGTCCAACTGGCCAATCAGCCATTTGGACCATTTAGTGATTTTTTATTTATTTTTTTTTTACTGGTGGACTTGGACGATCCTGTACTAATGTACTCAATGTAGCGCATTTTCTGTGAACCCGCTAGGGATCTTATTTGTGTTGATTTTTAGAAACTCAAAAATCTCATAGGGACATTAAAGGTCGTGTGTGACCTCTTCCTGTGTTTTCCTTGACGTTTGCCTTATTCTCTCTACCTTTCACGCTCTTCCTGTCTCATTCAGCTGATCTGTCCATTTCGCTCTGTCTGGCTGTTTTTTGGCTTTGTCATCCTTTATTTTAATCTCTCTCTCCGCATATAATAGTGGGAGCAGGATGTTTAAAGGTTATTTATTTAGTTTTTTGGCATATTGCATTAAAATGCATTAAATGTTCATTCTGCTTCTGTCTCCCTTTCAGGTCAGTTGACTTTATGCACATTATCACTTTGAAGTTCCAAAAAACAATATGACTAGCAAGCATTCAGTAATAAAAAACAGGAGTAAACAGTTTGGAATGAATTTTATTTCCTCCTGCTTAACTGCATGTGTGTTTTTATTGCTTGTTTCATAAAATGGGGTAGTTTTGCCTCCTCCCCACTATTTTAAGGGTTTGTTTATAATCAGGACTTAGCTTTAGGGTTTAGATTACGACTGTTGTGTCTTCCTCTGTCTCTCACTTGCATTCAAAGAATGTGAAATTAAAACATGTTTATGATGTTTGTTATCTGGTGTGTTTAATTGTATAAAATTAAAGAACATGGCTGAAGAGTGTAAAGCGTTTGCATTTGAAATGTTTAATTTAACCATATTTTTCATTTACGCAGTGAGACAGAGCTTTTACTCTTCTAGGGCTGCTATCTCTTGTAGGCTCTTTTTAAAGAAAAAAACAAACAAACAAACATCTGTTTCCTAATGCATTACAATAATTTATGAAACTGCAAAGCAATCACCATAATCTGAATTATGTAATCTAAGGTTAACCCGCACTGTTATAACATTTCCTAGAAATGTATCATTTGTATCTGTCGTTCCTGTGTCTGTCTGTCTTCCTCTGCTCCCCTCATCTGAAACTCCAAGACCTAGAAACACCAATGACAGTAAAATTATGGCCCAGTAATTGCAGTGGAGCTGGGTTTGGTCCTGGGATACCATCCGTCTCCAGGCAGCCAAACTACTTTTCAGGAAGCAACCACTGGAACTGATTTACCTCTGAATTTATTTGAGGCACCACTCTCTGCCTCCTTCTTTTCATTTATTTCACTTCTTTCTTTCATTTTATCAGCTATTTTTTGGCTTCTCGTCTTTTTCAATCTGGATTTAGTGCTAGTCTCTTTCTCTGTTTATCCTCCATCACTCTCTCTGTTTTAAATGTGATTTTCAGAGTGTAGTTTTCCTATTGAATAAGTGGTAAAGTTAGTTTACAGCTCTATTATAGCTTCTGAGACTGATCTGCTCTTTGCTTTAACTAATTAAGTTGTAGATAAGCTACATCAATTCTAGGTATAGAATCATTCTGACAAGTGTTTGTGTGCTTTAAGGTAAGTTTAAAAAAATCAGATGGTGTGTGTGTGTGGAGAATAAAGTAAAACTCTAGGAATGTAGATTATCAGGTGGATGGAGTGGTGTGTACATATCTGCTTATGTGCATGTGTGAGATATTTGTCTTTGGATATGCATATGCATTTTATTGAAAAAAGAGATGGATGGTGGATGTGTGCAGGCTCTAATATAAAACATTTGGATGTTATTTGTGTGTGTGAGTGTGCACATGTGTGTTAGTGTTAGTGGTGAGTTTTGAGGGTTCTTCTTTGGAGACGCTGATGTGATGTTAGGTTCCATCTTAAAAAGCAGCCATGCTTAAAAATCACTTGATGTTGTTTTGCTGGAGCAGAGAGGAAACATGCACAAGAGAAGAAAAGTGTTTGAAAAGGAAGAAAAAAATGAATGACAAAAGGTGAAAGTGTGCTGATTTGAAAAAAAAAAGTACTTTATTTTGGTACCTTCTCCATCTTTCTCCCTTTCTTTCTCTACCTGAGTGATTGTGGCTTGCCAGTGTTTTCTATTGTGCAGAGAAGCACATCTCTTTCTTTCGTAGCTGGTTTCCCTCTCACAAAACATTCTGAAATCAGCAGATCAGAGCGGGGGCATCTAAAAGTTTTGTTTTGTTTTTTTTGTTTTTTTGGCACAGACGAGTGAACAAAAAAATAATTTCTGGGCCCAATCATTTACCCCGAAGTGAAAAGTTTGTCTGTGTTTTGGGTTCATTATCAAAGAAAGGGAAAAAAAAATATGGTTCCATCCTTGGAAGTATCCTTTACTGGCACTGTGTTGTGCTTATATGTTCAAGTACTGGGGTGCCATATTTTGTAGGCTTAGATAATATTAGTATAAATATGTCAAAAAGTGTTTTTTGTTGAGAAACTGAGTTAAGACAATGGGTTATCGAAAATGTGATCTGAATGTTCATGTGAATGCAGCCGAAGTAAAGAAGCGTTGAGTGGTGCCCTTGTGTGTACAGCTGCTGTTCTTATCCTGTCATCTGCATTCTGTCCAAACTGGTGGAAGGTAAAGTGTAAAGTCTGACCTCTGTTATTGCCAGGCCTAGTGTCATTATTTTAGATCCTGTTTAAGTCCTGAGTAATTACAGTGCACATGGTATTACAGATCTTCTACCCGAACAACCTGTGTAGGTCTGAACATGAAATGATAACCTGGAAGGCAAGTTCTGGTCGTCATAGTAGCCGTGGTGCTTCTTACAAAGGTTCAAACAGCACCATCATTACGCTAAGCAAAAGTAAAGCTATCCAGCCTGCCACCCCCTGAGAGAAAATTACAGTTAATAACACCTTTGGTCTTATTTACAAGGTTTTGTCAGTCATTGATTCTCGTAACACTGAACAAATTTACTCGTAGAGATCGGGGAATCCATTGGTGTCATGGCAGCATGGTCTGATATATGAGTGATCACACAACTCGAGGGCTTTCAACCAGATTATTAAAACCACTTAATTTAAGAGTAAAACCAGAAGTTAGCCTTTTGAAGTTAATAATAATCTCTGAATACACAGGCAAACTGTGTACACACAATTTCATCTAAGTACGTAGCTAGAATTTGAAGAGAGACGTTATTTGTAGACTGTGATGGATGTTTATAATTGACAGTTTAGGTAATAATATAGCCATTCTACCTTATGTTTTTCTGGGAAAAGTTTTGCTAACCTGTATTTTGTTTAAAATCTGTATGATAATTTGGCTGTTCATGTGTCTTGCTCAGGTAGGCTTCGGAGATCTCAGCATTTACCTTGGTAAGTTCAGTGTTATTATAATGTATGTATTATTATTATACTAACAGGAATGATAGTTGAAACCACATAAATAAGACCCACATTGTGTTGGGTGAAACCACATTTCCCCTTAAATTTTTAAGTGCAAGCAGTGGACAGCTGGTCTACCCCAAGGTTTGACAGAGTTTAATTGCAAGTATACATAACACAGGCATCTGGTGAGAGGCAGTGACCATAAATACAACCAAGAGGCCTATGGCTCATCAGTCACCTGGCACTGTGGCTCCAAAAAGCCATTTTCATGTATTTTTTTTTTCTTTTAAGCAATTGATTATGGCTGTAACATCCAATGCGATACAGACATGTTGGTTTTCAGCAAGTTCAACAAGTTTGTTTATTACTATACTTTCCGCCCACAGCGATGCCATGTCTGCATGCGGTAATGATTTTCATCCCATGAGCAGATAAATAACTAGACACAGTGTGTCATTTACATTTACACCTTGGTGCTTCTGGTTGAGAGCCAATCATGTTTAATGCGTAGGCTACTGTGTGTGTTTCCACCTTACACGAACCTTTGTGTTTTCTTACTGAGAAAGTTTTTCAGGTACAGATGGCATTTTAAAATCACATGTAAATGGGGCCTGAGTGACTACTGACATCTGAGATCTCTGAGAGCTCCCTTTGATCAAACCTGTCCTACAAAGTGCCTGCTTATAGCGAATGCTATCTCATTCCTGTGGGCTGCGTTTCTATATAATTGTGTAGTCTGCACCACATCTGTTCAGGTCTATGGAATAATTGTGACCTCTGCTCACCTGTCTGGAGGTAGGACTGTGTCTAGTGTGAGAATGTTATTTGTGTGCTATGTCCAGGTCTGACCACAATTGTACTCTCCCTATTTGTATTAAAGTTATGTAAACAATAGTTTTAAAGTTTGTATGACTTCCTCCATTATTTAGAAATTACAGAAAAAGTTCTACAGAAAGTGTGTGAAACACTGAAAAAGACCAACACATTGATGGTCATGAGGTGGATGTGACCAGAATTCGTCAGCAATGCAATTAAATATTAATGTAGTTATTTAAGGAAAAATACTGCAAAGCAAAATGATTAATGGACAGCGACAAACTACACAAAGGTAATTTAGTCAGAAAAATCTCAAAATGTATCCACAACAAAAAAGATGTCAAGCCTTATTATAAACCTATTTATTTTATGTATTTATATCATTCTTAAATGATAACAGATTCTGCATAGAGGCGCAGAATCAGTGGGAGCTAATCCATGCAGGGTTTATGTCAGTGATACATCAACCAGATCTACCTTTTGGTGGGTCATTCTTTGCAGAGAAAAGCTACATGATTGCCTGCCGCATTCTGTTTGCAGTAATTTCAGAGTTTGATGTCAGAGAGGACTGAAAAACAAATTTATCATTCATAAACATTAAAAACACAACTACCAACAACAACAACAACAGGATGAAACAGTAACAACAAAAAAATCAAACAAATGTGACATATTATCCATTAAAAATGCCTGTGGGGGAATGGAAAATAGTTTGATTAGAGTTCGACAAAGTTGGCGTGAGCAATACTGCTCCTCCAGCTACTGCCCAGGTAGTGAGTGTGTGTCACTGTTCCCATTGCATTTATTTGGTTGAATTGTGCGACTGTGTGTATTTATTTCAACAAAATACAGTTACGTTTATTGTATTATTTTGCCAAGACCAAATGTGCAAATATAAGAATGATTTATTTTATTTAAGGCTTCTGCTTGTGTGTGTGTGTGTGTGTGTGTGTGTGTGTGTACAACATATATATGTGGGAGAGAAAAAAAGAGCATTAGGTTTGCTGTTGACAAGGATGCAAATATAATAAACCTCCTATTCATACTGACAAATACAGTGTAATTTTCCTGACATTTGGCTGCTCGCTACATTTAACATCAGGACACAGAAGGGTGGGAGTTTTGACAAGCGTGCTCTGCTTTCCTCCATACATGTATCCTTCAACATTAAACCGGATCATATTTCTGGAGCCCACTAGAGATGCAGAAACCCAGTGGTGAAATATCTTATAATATATTTCTAATACATTTTGAATATAGCAGCCATTTTACTGAAGCTACCTTGGAATTTTAGGTGACCCTGTTTCCCAAAAAAATCACAAACATAATGCTGCAAGTTGTTTGTTTATTTTTTATATTGACATTGATGATTTGATGTTGATATGGGACATATACAACGTTTGCTGTCAATGCATGCATGTCAACGGACAAGAAGAGAAGTTAGTTTTCTGTACTGTGTTGTTGTGACAGATGGCTGTCTCTTTCTGTACTCTTTTCAGGTTCTTTTCCCCCCTCTCTGCTGCCTTTGTCCTTTCTTTCCATCTTTCTCTCATCTTCTGTCCTCTCTCCTTTTTCCCCCAGACTCCCTCTTCTCTCTAATCTCTGCCCAGGTGAGTAATGTCATGTAAGAACAATGGGCTATTGTGTTTTATTGAGCTGCCAACGTCCTGCTCTGTTACTCTCTCTTCTTCCCTCCCTCATTCAGCATGCCTTTGTCTCCTTCTCTCACTCTTCCTTTTTTTTCGCTCGACCTCTTGGAGTTGTTTTTTCTCTCCACGAGATTGTAAGGAAGGATGGATAGATGAATGAAGTGAGAGATGGCTAGATGGGTTGAATAAATAAATGCAGAGACTAATAGGGAGAAAAAAAGGGTGGTGGTGAGAGCGTGCAGGTAGCACAAGAAAGAGAATACAAGGAAGATAAGATGGACAGAGAGATGGATGGATGGATGGTTGAACAGAGGGAATAATGGAAATGCAGAGGAAGGAAAGTCGAGAAACAAAGCAAGGAAGGAAGATGGAAAGGAAGGATGCATGGCTTATATTTAACAGTTGATGTGAAATAAGGAGCTAAAAAAAAACTGAGAGATGGAGGATGACAATCTGGACATAGGAGGAAGGACAGAAAGTGAAAAGGTGGATGGGAGTAGGAGAAGATAGAGGAATAGACAGAAAAAAAAATGAATGCAAGGAAGGATGATGTTGTGAATAATGGCTGGTGAGTGTTAAGGCCTTAATCAATGCTTGATTAATATTAATTAGCTTAGCCCTGGCAGTGGAGCGGGGCTAACCCAACACTTCCTGCTTAGATTGATTGGGGAGAGGGCACCGCGGGCGTGCTAACATAGCAGCACACACACATACACTTTTTCCTTTCTCTCGCTCGCTCTTGCCCCCCACACACATGCAGAATCACTCATGCATCCTTTGTGCTGACATTGTGTACGAACTTTCAAGACCTCAGCTTGTGAAGCATCCTGCATCTTAACCTTACAAACACACACACACACACACACACACACACACATACAGAGAGAGAGAGAGAGAGAGACAGAGAGAGAGAGACAGAGAGAGAGACAGGACTGTGATGCAGCCTGTTCAAGCAGAACTTTAATTTTACCTTTCTGGTGGTTTAGTCAGTTAGCAGCATGCATGTGGGACCATATTTGATTAATTTCATTTGTACACGACAAAGTATCTAAAGATAACCGCTGAGAGTTTCTCCACCAACTCACTAAAGTCAGACCCACTCCTGAGAGGAATTTCATGATGGACGTTTTGTTTAATTTCCCATTATTTACCCATTGGAACAGCATCAATGGACTGTAAAAAGAAGTCATATGTAGATAGATAAATGTATGTATGTATACAGATAAAAATAATGATGATTATGAAAAACTAATTTGAAAAATTATATAAAATTTCACCAAAAAAGGAGGGGCTTTGTCTTGAGAGATGCAGGGGTAGTTGCGCGGGTGTGAGCTCACTGCTCATTTACTACTCCACAGTTACAGAAATTGCTATCCCCCACACTTAAATTACACTATGCCGACAAAAGTTTTGCTTTCTTAAAAGTACAGTAAATTTTGGCTCCTGCAAAAAAATGTTTTAAAAGATAGAACAGACAGGCAGCATTTTTCTCAGTTTTTTTTTTTCAAAATTTATTTAGTGGTTTGGAGACGAAATCCACTCAGTATTTGGAAGAGCTGATTGTAGTTACACATTTCTTTGTGATTACAACTGCCCCCCCCCCCCCCCCCCCCCACCATTGACCTTTCTTACACTTCTTCTCAGTTTAATTTCACTCTTTCTCCTGTTTTTGTACCACCCCTCTCTCCTTCAGTCTGCCTGACGAAGGGCTAGTAGTGACCTTGAAGTAAAGTGACAGACAAGCCTGCCCATGCACGTGCACACATTCTGGTGACCTTGGTGGGCTGTGACAGACAGCTTTTGAAGACTGAGGGATGGTCTTGGCTTTTTACTTCCTTGAGACTGTATTTAATAGGGCACTTTTATAGGCTGGACTGCACCTTTATAGCTTATAGGCCTAACACTGATACAGAGAGACAGATGGACTGGCAGAACAAACAGATAATGCAGTAAGGTGGGCAGGGAGGCAAAGCCAGAGCAAGGCAGACAGGCCGACAAACATACCAATATACGATAATATGTGAGAATACAAGGGGAATGTACAGAGAGCTCAAGTTACAGGCAGGCAGACAGAAGGTCAAACTATTTAAGAGCCTTTAGGCCTTATGAAGTCCTGTGTAGCTTAATAGGGGTAAGATTTTATTAAAGCTGCCAGGTTTAGGAGCAAAATTCTCTTTGTAGGAAAGCCTTTGAGAGAGTTTTGATTTGGGCAGCAGAGAGAGCTCTTCGGGTAAGAGGAAATAAATCATGAATGGAAATCTCCAGGCTCCTGAACAACAAAAACTGCTTAGTTGAAGAGATGGTATTTTAAGCTGCACCAGGCAAGATTCTCATGCAAAAATACACTCACTGAGCACTTTATTAGGGACAACTGTACACCTTCTTATCCATGCAGTTATCTAATCAACTAATCATGTGGCGGCAGTGCAATGCATAAAATCATGCAGATACAGACCATCTCCTCTGTTTAGTGATGCTCCTTCCACTTTGACATAGATGGCATCTTTGACTCCTCTTTCAAACCATTGGTCTTCTCTGGCCATTATGTGTACTTTGCTGTCCTGAAATGTGTGTCCCCTGTCCTTCAGATGTATGCTTGTGAAGGTGTTATAATTCCCCAATTGACAGGTGTGTTACTGGGCTTAAACTGAAGAGGAATGTGGTGTTTGTTGAAAGTTTTTTCACTCCTGCAATGTAAGGAATAACAGAGTTGTTCTGTTTATTGTCCTTTTCCTCTGTATGTTTTGTGTCTCTTTTTGTAGTTTTGACGATGTGTTTTTGCTCCTTCTCCATCCCCTCTGTCTTTGTGGGCATATTCTGGGTGCTTATAGCGTAGGCTTCTCATAACCCCTAGCTTGTGCTGCAGTGTGTGGTGAGAATCAAAGAGTAAATATTGATCAGCGTGTTTGTTTTCTGTATTCTTCGATGTTGATGCTTCTGCCATCTTCATTTTGCACTACACAGTCCAAGAAGACCAGACTATTTTCTCTGACATCCTCCCTAGTTATTCCAGCTATATTCGAGCCCTTATGGGCTGGAATATAGCTTTTTTCCTTGACTGAAGTGCCTCATCATTTGCCTGACTTTTTAACCTTCATATTTTATATAATATAATGCACAGTGGGGTCCAGAAGTCTGAGACCACATTCCAACAAATGATGTCAGAGCCAAAAGAGGTGCCTCTCCATGCTTTGTGGAGTGAATTTACTCTAATTGCCTAAAATATGTGGAAAGTTTGAGTTGAGTATTTCTGCACTTTGTGGCAGTAGCCTTTGTTGCTATTAATGTTTTTGTGTATATACATTTTCAAAACTGAAATTGCATGTTTGGTATATTTATTGTCCTGGGATCTTTGTAGCTTTTGTAGCTCACTCTATCTGTCCTATACCATACATCAACTTAAAATGGGATTTATGGGATAACACTTATTGTATTCTCATGTGTGTGTATATGTTTCTGCCTGCCTCTATTTTTTATTGTCACTCTAGGTCATTCCCTTTGACTCTCTATCTGTTTGTTACCTGGCCTATCCCCCTTGTAACCTCCTATCAGTCTTTTTGCACCTCCTTTCATTATCATCTCATTCCATTTTATTCTCTCTATTGAGTCTGTCTTCATTTTTATTTTTGCTCCATCTCTCCCCTTTAGTATCTCTTGATGCGTCTTATCTTTTCCTTCCCCTATCTCCTGCCCTCTCGTATTCACTTTACTTTTCCTTTTCATAGCTCAGTTCCTTTCCTTCTCTGTAGATCTCAATTATCTCAGTTTCACATTCTTTTTGTTCACAATATAGTTCAGTCTTTCTTTTATAAGAGAGACTGAAACATTAGCTATATAATATACTATATTAACCGGTTCAGATGATCAGTGTTAACGAGTGAGTGTCACTGGCCGTGTCTTATGATTGTGACGTGGCAGCATCCTTTCACTGTTGATTTTTATCTTATCTAACATAAACAAAGAACAAAGGAAAAGAAAACCAATGAAGTTGGCATGCAGCATATTAGTGATGAGAAGACATCAAGTTACACGACTCCCAGCACATAGGTGGGGTCAAATGGTGTTAAGGGTTAAGGAAAACTGCAACCATCGGCACTTTGTAATGCTGAGACGTGGAAGTAGCTCATCGGCCTTAAATGTAAGAGTTAATTAGTTTGCCTAGGAGTCAAAATCATCTCTTTAGTACCAATGCACATTAAAAAAAATATTAACTGTCTATTCAGATGTAATATATTTTAAAGGTTAATCAGTTAACTTATAATATAATTAAATTCTTTCATTTCTCTTCTTTGGTTGGAGAAAAGAGAGAGAAAAACTTGCATTTGGGTCAACTTTCATCTGCACAATAACTCTAGAGTTACGTAGCTGACACGTGCAGGGCTGAAACAAGAAAAAAACATAGGCAAACACTCTGTTGGAAACTTGAGAGACTGAGAGGGTAGTCAAAAGCACAAGAAAGGGGAAATTGTTGCAAAGAGAGATAGCACAACATCTGTGATTTTGAAATAGTTCAGATCTCTAAAGCTGTTGCATCTGCTGTCAAAGACGTGAAGCACAACAAACCTTCTCCACCTTTTGAAAAGGTACCATATCACCGAGTGCACAGAGAGCCGAGTCTGTGTTCCCAAACTGCTAACAATAGCATCCACGCTTGCAAATAGCCTCTTGTTGTAATGTTCGTTCAAACCCCAGCAGCAGTAACTTCTGTCTGCCTTTTCAGTCATTGCTGAGTATTTTGTGTGATAGGAGACAGGCCAGTACTTGTTTGTCACTTTACAAGTCACATTTTTTTCAATTATATATTTGTATTTTTATTATGTGGCACATAAGAGCAAATGCCACTGCCAGTACCAATGTGCAGAAGCCAATATGTTGAGGTATATATGTTATACCATGTTGGCTGCAGAGAGTAACGAGTTATATATTATGTGTGCCCTTGAGGTCTAACACATGTTAAATGCCTGAATTTCCTCTTTCCCTTAATAGTATACAATGTGAATATCAATAATTACTGATATTGATCCATATGAAAAAAAAATCATTGTGATAATATTTGTGGCCATTTGTCGCTCAGTCCTAGATAGGAGTGTCTGTGTGTGCATATTACATGTGAAAAGAAAGTGTGTGCTGCTGCACGTGTTTTGGTTTTTCTAGGCTGCAGGAAGTGGTGGAAGGTGGAAGATGATGTCTGGTCCAATCAAGGCTGATATTCCTCAGTGCACGGCCATTTTTTAAGCTAACTAATAGCAGCCTGTTGGCCCTATAAATCACCAGAACAGAGATAAAAATGAAACCATCACCAAGATGGAGAGGAGAGCACTGTGCCAGGACATCATTTTAATACAGTTGTATGTGTGTATATGTGTGTGCTTGTGCATGTGGATCTGTGTGTGTGTGTGTGTGTCGCTGGGTAAAAAAAAAAACAAGCCTCTCCTAATATTCATGTGTATGTATGTGTGTGTGTTCAAGGTTTGTGTCTTTGAATGTTTGTGAAGATGTGTTACTCTGTATGTGTCTCCGTGGGTGTGTGTGTCTAAAGATGCATGGCTGAGCCCTGCTGTGAGGGACAGTCTCTTTTTCAGGCTTATCTGTCTTTCTGCCAGAAACACATGATCAAACCTGATGCTTCTTTTATTTGAACACCACCTGTTGGCTATTCAGTTTTATTCTCCAGGAGAGTAATATTCTTACCAGAGTTCCCTAAATCCATTTTTCTCAGTGGGGCAGATTTGCTTCAGAAACAGCAAGTAGGCAATGTGACAAAATACTACAAAATGAGCTACATGAATGGCTATGAATTTTACCAGATTTGTATTCTGCTCAAACCTTGAGGGTTGTGGCCATAGATGGGCTGTTTTTATACTTGACATGCCTTAAATTACTAGTGAGAAACTATTTAAATAGGAATGTATGGTTATACATTTCCTCCATGTGACATTTCGGAGAGATGTCAGAGTAGATTCAGAGTACATGTATGAAGTCTACTTGAAGCAGAGCTTTACAGTGGCTATTTAACTCCATTAATTATTAGTAATAAAATCTCTATTGGTGTAATGGAGGTTGGTTTACACCTGTAGAGCTCTGAATGCCCAGATAGCTTTAGAAATAAATTAATTGCCTCAAAAAAGAAAATTACTCAGACTTTTTTTTTTTTTTTTTTTAATTGAACATAGAAAGAATATAGACGATAATATAATAGAGACTTAATGAGTCTTTCAGACTTGTGGAAATTCAAATATAATTTGATTAACACGATAAGAGAACAGGAAAAAGTTTCACCAGCTTAGTGTAAACTGTCACCCCATATGATCAGGATATTAATAATGCACTTTTGTTTTTCTTCTTTAATTCTGAAGCTATGAGCATTACATGTCAGATAAATAAGTTGCCAAAATGTTTAGATCACAAATTGTTGTTTTGTGCACACAAACATTCTAAACGAATTTCTAAAAGAATTGAAATTGTTGTATTCACATCCTAATCACATTGGAGGCCAACTGATCCTAATGAGTAACCATTTAACTTGGCTTTTAATAATCAATTTGCCACGGATATTTGGAAACATTCACTTTGTTTAACTTAGTTCTGATACTTGTTATATTTCTGCTGCCTTAGCTAAAGAAGTAGGCTAATTTCCTTTAGACTGTATTTCTAAGCCACTTGGTTCCTTTTTTTTGAGCTCCTATTTTTCATATTTTACCATCAGTCAACATCATAGCGATGTTTTGAATGGTAGTGACAGCAGTGCATAATGTTTTTGAGACAAGCACTGCTGCTTTTCCAAATACAGGCTGCTTTCCCAGAATTCAAGATTTAATTCAGGTGAAATTTTGCTCACAGTTTAATCCTGTGAGGCAGATAAGAAACTTTGATATGTGAGATGAGATAGTTTGTCCCTCAAGCCTTCCATCCTCAACATAAATAATCTTCTATCATTTTGAGATTAAATTCAAATCCCCAGGTATCCAGTGAGGCAGCCACAGTTTGTTGAATTAATGAGACATTAATTTATTCAGCAGGTTGAATATTAATTCATTGAGTTCTTGTATTGTGTTGCGTCAGGCAGGAAGGCCATTCTTGACATTAGAAAATTAGTTAAATTGTTAATGAGAGTCGACTGAGTCCAATAAAATTGAGTTCATTAACAACATATTATAAGCCTAAGATAACACATTGGTTGCCCGCCAGCTGTCTTTTGATCTTTATGGTAATGTCACAAACAAATGCCCTCTACCCAGAATATTTTCTGCTAAACTCTACGTGTCCCAGAAATTTAACTTCCCTCAAATTTTGATGTACAAAAAAAAAAAAAAAACAAGTTTAAATTGGTCTTTGGTGGAACAGCACAAGGTTCATAGTCATGTAAACCCCATGATACTTTAAAGGGTCACAAGCTAAAAAGGTTGGTGTCCAACACTGTAGTTTTCAGCTTTTGTCCATTAAAGGATGATTGATAGCATTGAATTCTTAAAATGTGTGGTTCACTCGGAAAGTGCTAGTGCTAGTCCTCAAACAGACATATGAAATTTTGTTTGTGAGCATGTGTATTTGTACCATATGTGTTGAACTGTAAAAGCAAGTAGTAGGGTTGTTAGCTGAAGAAGAAAAAGCTAAAAAATATATAATAAGATCTGTAATGTGATTAAAGTGTGGCTTTATTGGAACTATGAGATTATGTGTGGTTAAGTAAGTTTTCATTGCTTACTAGGGACAGTCAAAGCATTAGCAGTAAATACGTTTATTAACTGCATACCTCTAAAGCTTATATAGCTACGATATAGCACCGCCCAAGGAGTCATCAACACACGAGTATAGTAAAACAACCCCACTCACAGGCGCACACAGGTTGAAAATGAGGAAACAGCACTACATGATTAAGATAATTACAGAATCCACACTGACCTGACTTCTTGCCACATAAAAGACCTAACAACCTACACCCAACCTAACACCAAAGTGCTGCAATAACCAAAAAACAACTCCCATGAGGAAGCAAAGAATGGGAAACATTCTTAATTTTGAGGATTGTCTTCATCTCTCTGTCCCTGCGGAGCTCTCCAAAAGCTGCTACACAAGGCAGGTGGTCTCAGATTTCATATCTGTGATCTGTTATTTCATGGAGGCTGTCAGAGGGATTGACTTTATGGCTGCCAATCGTACCAGACTCCCCAACAGCAACATGTAGCGACAATTATCAAAATCTCAAATTAACAAAGGATTGTGTCATATGGCGGGTAATTATGAAATAAAAAGACATTGGACTGTTCTGCCAAGAGCAACAGGCAGAGAGAGAGAGTGAGAAGGAAAAAGCCTCAGAGAGACACAAATCAACTGAAAGCACATATGAAGAAATTTGTCATTGTATTATTTATAAAAAAAAAAAATTAAATGGCAGAAGAAGAACCCAAAGTCAACATCTGCAGCATTTTCTCAGGAATAAATGTCAGCACTGTCAGTAAAATACCTTTTTTTTTTTTTTGTCATCGTGCTCAAAGTGCATTTAACTTTTTTCTGGTAAACTTCTGATGAAATAAGGCTCTGCATGTGTGGTTACCACTACAAACCATAACATTTAATATAGATGCATGTGTGTATTTGTGTCTATTTTTTTTTTACTCTTGTAATTTATTCAGTTTATTATCAAATTTTCTCTCTTACCCTTTTCCTCTCTGACTCCAACTTCCTGTTCTCCTGTCTTCCTGCCTTGCAAGAGAAAAATATTATCTGACACACACACACACACACAAGTTTTCTAAGATTTCTTCAAGTGTAACAGTTATCTGAAGTTCTCCAGACAGATTATCCATCAGACATCTCCCCATCTGAAGGCTATTTTACGAGTGAAGCTCCTTTCAAAGTGTCAGCTACTGATATTTCCTAGCAGTAATTTTGTCAGATGGCACGGAGACGCTGAAGACCAGGCAGAAGTTTAACCAGTTGACAATAGAATGATACAGATTAATTATTCAGTTATTTATAGCTACAGTATATAAATTCTCGAAATCAAGCTACCGCTAGCATGAGGCTCAGCAGCAAACCACTCCTTCCCTCCCACTCCTCCCTTGCTCCACCCAGCCCTTCACCTATATCCTTGTTGTGTACTGTTGTCTTAGCTAATGCAGAAATTGTGAGCTTGCTTGCTTTTGAGTGAGACATAGTGCCATTGTCCAGCAGCTTTTACTAGCTTGAAGCCTTGGTGAAAGAGGAGCAGTAGACCAGAAGTGTGTTCACTTATTGACTGACAGCTGTGAGCTCCCACCCCTGGCCTTGGCCTTCTCTGACTGGTTGGAAGGGCGAGGGTTGCTCTAAAACTGTAGTAGGGAACATCTCTGCACTGCCGTCAGGCTGCTCAGTGAGTTTGGGTCGCAGAAGCCTTTGACAGCACCTCTCTGCATTAAGATAAGAAAATAGTAGAAAAAAGTTACAACCTGTAGCTTTAATGATCCATTGTATCTGCTGTCATCAGTTAATATTAAGTAACTTGGTTGATTGAATGATTTCTCCATTTCCAAACAGTGAATCACTGTTTCTGTTGGCCAACCGTTCAAATTCACGTAACTGTAGTTGAAGTTAGGAGGAGAGCGGAGCAAACTGATTGGACAGAGGATTAATAAGAAATAAGACTGACAGGGTAATTTGTCCTTTCTGGCTGATTTTCCAAAACATTCCACAATGATTGTAATAATAATTTTGTGTCTTGGGCAGTATGTAATCAATAGCAAAAGGAAAAAAAAAACAAAATGTTCCTCAGAAGCAAAGAATGTTTTAAATAACCCTTTGTTTCTATACAGTAATTATATACATACTGCAATTTATCAAAGATTAGTTGTGATAGAGACTGTATTGATGTCTGACTCAGATTGTTAGAGGTTAAACTCCATCATTTCTCAGATGCAGACACACAGGGCACACAAATTACAGCTGTAATTCTGTAAAATGAAGAGTGTGATTCCACCTTTTACAGAAAATGCCTCCTAGTGTGACAAAATTATTGCTGCAGTAAAAGTAAAGCACATTAAAAGTTTTAAGTCATCAAGGCTTTCCACACACTGCATGAATGAAGAGGACAAAATTGTGTGTTCCTGATAGAGAAAGTTATTCCCCAGGGGGCTAAACTTTCTTTTTCTTTTATTTTTTTCAAAATAGAAGTTTGGGTATTTATGTAAAACTTAATTTGATGTTAGTTAACTTTTCTACACTTCTGATAAACTGTGGAAGGAAATCGGTAATGCAACATTTGCCTTCTTGTCTCTTCACTGTGGACTTTCATACATCCCTGTTGTTTCCATTTCTTAGGCTTATTGCTTCTGTTTCATTTTTTTTTTTATCACTTTGGGGTTTTCTTAAAAAAAGGTGGACGTTTTTTCTCTGAGTAAGAAAATGAAATTATTTTCAGGAGACAAGCATCCCCCCTCAGAGCATGCACCCATACAGAAATGTGGTAACCATTACAAAATGCTCACTTTATTGGTTTTCTTTACTTGCTGAATTAAAGTTTGGCTCAATCCCAGGAGGAGGTGCTTCTGTTTTTTTGTTAGTCTTTCAGTACAACGTAAGTGACGACTACGTTTGTTTGGCTACCACCAACAACAAAAGTTGTGGAACTTAAAATTATCTCTTTAATTTGTCTTTTCACACGTTCTGAGATGAATTTCAGTTTTTGTAATTTCTTGGGAAAAGAAAAAAATGGGGTAAGAAACATAAGGCTATGATTCTGCTCGACATTAAGCTCGGCCATCATCTCCATGGCAACAATTCTCTTCATCATTGCTGTGATGGATCAACTTTTTATCTTTGATATGTGGATCAAAAGAGGAGAGATGGCCTACCATAAGAAATTGAAATGAAAGTAATGATAGGCTAGAGCTGTCTCGATAAAGGCAATTGGGGTTAATGAGAATGCAGATTATTTCCCTCTACTCAACACAGCATTGGTAAATGGTTTATTTACCCTGGAGCTTGGACATACATAGAAGTACACACACGTACTGCAGGGTCAGTCGATAATGAGGCCTTGTGCCAAAAATGGTTTGGAGAATCCATAACATGGCTTTGACATTAAATGAGAGTCAAAAATGCAGCTGACAATTTGGCTTGCCCTCTTGCAAATCATCCTGTTGACATTTTTGTTGTGCAGTCACATGTGACTGTAACAACTGCCTCCTGTGGACCGCTGTAGGAGATTCATGGGAGCATAGACAATGGTGGTGGCACCCGGCTAGCAGTAGATGCTGGCTCCAAGAAGTAACTTAGAATACGAGCAGCTTTTTTTATCATGGATTTTCCCCAGTAGTGTCATCAGTGTTTAGATTGGTTCCCAATAAGCCTCACTTTCACTAAGCAATTCTGTCTGCCAATGGGTACAAAATCTCCCAGGAAAATAAAGTCTCAATTTCCAGGAGAAAAAAAAAAAGTGCATCTGCCATTTTGCAACCAACACAGGAAGAGGATAGCGCTTTTGTTTTCCCTGGTAGTTTTCAATAGCCGTCCTGTGTTGTTGCTATTTGCTAGGCTCTGAGGAAAACAGAAAGCGATCTGGTCTTTGCGGCGTCAGCGCCAAGAGCAATACCACATGGAAATGCTAGAGGGAGAAGTTGTCTGTTGCCACTTTGAAGACAATGTTAGTACTATTCAAAAATTTTAAACAATGGTAATTTTTATGGCACCGGGACTGTCCCTCATTTGCCATAAGTTCCCTCCCTCAAGCTTGGTTTGAAGTGTTAAGGGGTGTTAAATGTATTTTTTAAATTAGAGCTAAGACCATCAAGGGTGCACTCTTAGACTGGCAGATGCCACTCAATAAGTGTGGGCTGCTGTTTATCTGTTATGCAGACACTGTGACAGGGCTCCATGTCAGCCGACTGCAGAAAGCACACTCACACACTAACACTTGGACATGTGTGACTGTCACCTGGAATGAGTGAGTTTCACTTCAGAGACTACAGAACCCGCACATCCAAGGATGTAAGAAAGTATGTGGGTATGAAAGTATGTGGAGTATATTACACATGCGTATTAATGTGAACATAAGTCACAATTTAAATTAGATTCCAAGCAGGACTTTGAAATGGCAACCCAAGAGGAAGCTATTGATTTGCCAATCTCTATGCATGGCTGCTGTATAGGCGATGAGTTTCCAACGCAGATGCACCGTGTCGTAGATACATGTTTGTCTAAGAAAATGCCATGACAGGCGCTTCATTAAAAAGCCGGGATTCATCACATTGCTGTTTGTTTCTTTACCGCTCATTATTTTGTCTTTGTATTGTTCTGACTGAATGCTTTCATGGATGTACGTCATCAAATAGTGAGTGCCCAAGAGGATGCTTCTGTTGCATCTTTTGCTTGTTAACATTTTTTAATTTCTCATTTCTTTTCAGGTTTTTTTTTTGTGTGTCATGAAAACATGCAAAGTAAGAGTTACAAATATATTTTTTTTAAAAAGGAATTTAAATTTAAAATGGATCCATCAGCAGTATAAAGAAAGTCTAGCCCTTTTCTACATTCTGTGGGGGTTTACTCTAAAATGCTGGATTTTCTTTATTAAAGGGACATACTCGTTCAGCCTTTTCTCATGATGAATCCATTATCTGACAAAGTCGACATAATTTGTTTTCATCCACTACCAAAAAAGTTGTGTTGTGCACCTTGTGTCGTGAGCTGTATATAGGTTACAGAGATAAAAAAGGTAAATAAGACACTGTGACACTGATGTAGTGAATGGTGCAATAACATGTAAATACAGTAACAGATATGGACACTGATTCGAATTTCTAAACATGGTTCAAAGTTAGAACAAGAGGTGGCATAATTTACATTTTTTCCCTTTTTCAATACAGTTTGTGTAAATTTGATGCTCCACAAGTTCAGATAGAATGTTAAGTCAGTTTGACACACTACAGGAGGTGCTGAGTGTCTCTTTGGCAGCTGGTGCACATGCATAATTGGGTTCAGTGCATTAATGAGTGTACCTGCTGGGTTGGATAAAATGTGAGTGTGTTGCACATATATGAAACCATAACACTTAGTTTGTTAACTTTTAGAACATGGAATTGTTGTTGCTTGTATATTTATGCAGATAATTCTAATTCTAGGCTCTTGTAAGTTATCAAATAATAAAATGCCACTTACCTCACAGTGACATAAATGGTATTTTTTCATTAAACAGCAAATAAGTATATTTTCCAGAATGCCGAACTATTCTTTTAACTCTTCTGACTCCAACTCCATTTAACTCCAGTATTGTAAGTTTGCATTGAATGCTCGGTCAGATTCTTAGTTTTACTTATTTATTCTTTGATCAGATATTTCTTGACCATTTTTGTGCAGCTGTTTTGTGTCAAGCCTAAACACTGACACTGGTGATATTGTTTTATAGAAATACTCCTCAAAGTAATGTATTAGAAAGTGTTAATTTTCCTGCCCATGCTGGTATAAATGCTTTCCCATGAAATCCAGCCCTAATCACTGTTGGCCTGAATCCAGACAAACCACATCTTATTTTCTTTCTAAACAAGCCAGCTAACTTTTTACAGCAACCTTTTTAGGCTTACCCATTAAATAAAAAAGGTGGCTTTAGAGTTGTTTTCATACAGAAAAGACATGCAGGTATTTTTTTCTAGACAGGGCATGGACATAAATAGCAAAGCTGAATTCAGCACTAGCCACCATGTGGATCATTATCTGTAATGCATTGTACATACATGATTAGGGGCTAATAGAAATTGAAACAGAAATAAAGCCTGACAGGACATAACTGAAGAATTTCTTATGTACTCCAGGAAAAGGTCATAGACATCTAGATGCAGTCATATATTAGTAAGGTACTGAGTTACATGTCGGCTCATATTCACATTGTGTCCACATAATAATGATAATGACAACAACAGCAACCTTAACATTAGTGACAATAACAATCAAACACTGTGTGTATGGACTGGGGCTTGTGTGTGTGTGTGTGTGCATGTGGTTGTGCGTAGGTGGTTTAATAAAAAAGTTTTTGATGTCATGCTGTTTTTTTATACTTGTTTGATTACAGGTTGAAACTTGCTTGATTAACAGTATACCTCAGCCAGCAATTGGAGGTTATTAATGACATTCAACACCAAGAGTGAGCTTTGATTTTACACAATTCAACGTGGTTCAGCCTCTCCACTCATCTTCCTCCCCATCTCATTCACCCAGTCAGTGCTTTGGCTTCTACCTTATATCAGGTCTTATCCCGTTCATAAACTCCCCAGTTTTGTTACTGGCTGTCCCTGTTATGCTGGCTCACAGGGTTGGGTAACAAATTCGGTACTTTTAAGGGTTAGGATTTAAGGATTAGGACACTACTGTCTACTAATTCATGTTAAATCAAATTGTGCCAAGTTTTGGTACCTGAGAGCACAACTGGCTGAGAGAGTAACAAAGTATAGAGGGAAAGAGAGAGGGTGAGACAAACATGACAAACATGACGCCACCTCTGCAGCTTGTTCCAGGCCCAGCAAGTCAGGGCAATGGTGAGCTTTTCAAAAGGCGATGCAGACAAAATTTGTGTCAAACAGACACACACACTCAAAAAAAAAAACATTAAAACTAATTTTTCTGTTCAGGAAGTAAATCACTAAAATTTGACAATCAAAAAATAATAATGTGTTTTACTATTTTTTCAGTTTTTTTGTAAAACAGTAAATCTGAAAATTAATGGATAAAATTACAGATAAAAATTCATTACAGAAACATAAAAATGATTTTGGTAATTAATTTAGGGCAGCTGTGGCATAAACCTTACATTGGGTGGTGGTTTAATACATTTGTTAAGCACTGTATATAAGTGGAAGAGTGCACTGTGTTTGATTTCCTGAAAGAAGAAGTTGCATGCATTCCTGCAGCCAGAACCAAAGATATATGTTTATATCAGGCCTAGATATACAAGAATTTGCATTTTAGACAGTTAACTTGTTATTGTCATGATGAATTGAGCAATGGGAAAATGGTTAATGAATAAAGCAAAAAGTAAATAACACTGATGTAAAGACTCAGTTAACAGTTTTATAATAGCATGGGGAAAACTGTTTGAATTCTCTGCCTCAGTTCATTACCTGACTGTTTCACTTTGTCACCATTTTTCTTGCAAATGCCATGAATTATGTTGGCTTTTTTTTTGGCTTTAGCTTTTTCAGAAAAACAGATGTCAGCGAGCACAACACCACATCTGAAGAATTGCTGAACAAATCGCAGATTTAGAAGTCTGAAATCAAGGCTGGCTTATGTGGAGAGAGACGCCTCTGATCTGTACTGTCACACAGAGGCGAAGCCGTGACCTGCACACCTGAGCGTAAATTAGACCCAGACTTTGTGGATTCATAAATCTGCGCAGAAAAGGGCATCGTCGAACTGTGCTGATTTGTTGCTGACACTTTATTTGTCATAGTCCTTAGCAGGCTAACCTTTTAGAGTGCAGCGTTATTGATATTGGCAGTCAATAGCACAACAGCTGCATCTGTTTCTATACAGACACGTGCTAGTAACCATTCTTGGGAATCAATATGAATGTGTATGACAGGAAATATCAGCGTAAGTGTTATTATGATAAAATTGTTGTGTACTCCAGTTTTAGATTGGAATTCATGTCAGTAGTTTACAATGAATATGTATAAATCTGTCTGTTTCTGTCGTCTTTAATCATCCTCATCCATCTTGAAGTCAGACTTAAGTGACTGTGAGACATAAATCATAAATCCGGCCTGTAGAACAGCACTTCAGCTCTGGTTTTCTGTTATTCAGCTTCGCTCTTTTGTTGCGAAAAAAGAGAATAACGTTGCTTTCGTAAGTAACACTACAGTCTGACATACTTGCAATTACAGAAGATCTTGAGTGAACTTGTACTTGCAGAAGTGGATGAATTATCCCTCTGGTTAGATTTTAGCGTCTAGGTGATAATTTGTTTTTCTTCTGCTTGCTACCTATTGAAGCAGCTTGTTGTTTTGAAGCAACTGACCTTTACTCTTAATAAGCTCTGTGTGTGAATGTGTTTGCTTGTTTGTGAGAAAGAGTGTAAGACTACCAGCGTGTGACCCATGCACGTGTGCTAAGAGTTATGTTTACATCATAAACTTTTGCTCTTGTTAAACAGCTAAAATGTCAAGTAAAACAAAATCTAATTTAATTTAATTGTGGCAGTTTGAAGAATTTGGACACACCCTCTCTACCGTGATCAGTCACTTTATGTAAGATTTCACAACCCATGCTATATAAACCCTTGAGGCATTTATTCAGCATCCTTCTGTTCTAGTGCTACGGGTAGGGTAACAGGAGAAACTAAATTTCAGAAACAGAGAGGAACAGTGTGATGTTCAGAAAATTGGGTTTACAGAACAAGGTGAGCAGAGCCATTAAAGTCAGAGGGAAGTGCAGGAGGAAAAGTCAGTCTCAGGTGTTCAGACAGGGAGAGAGGATGAGTGAGCTGCAGAAAAGTGCTGAGAGGAAATGAGAAAGGAGCAAGGAGGGAAAATCAGCAATAAAAGAGAAGGAGAGCAGAAAAGAGCTGAAGAATGTCTTGTCAATGAAAAACAGCAGAATAGAATACAAATAGCATAATGATGTATCAGCGGAGAGGAGCAGAACCAGGAGATTTCAGTAGTATTTGTAGTTTTAGTCAATTTCTTCTTTGTAGTCTACAAAGGCATAAAACTGCACTTTGCAGCCACAGCCTCACGTGATGTTTAGAAAAACTGGGAACTTTGATGAATTTGTTTGGGCAGGAATTGTGTGATTCTTATCATTTTAAGCACAGCATTTTGTACTGAAAGGTCAGAACCACAAATTCTTACTTGAATGTTGCCTTTAAATTTCCCCTTGCACTTTTCGTAACTAGTATTAGTTATTTTTTATACTTGGCTTTTAAGTGACGGGAGTATGTGTTTGCGTGTGTTATATTTTTGAGACTGCATGTCTTGAATTATATATGAATCTGGGGTGCATAAATATGCAATGTATGCATTTTGCTTGTGAGTTTTGGTTGGTGAGTTTAATTGTGGGGATTTATTAGTTTATGAACATTTGCAAACCTACAGTAGTGTGCCTGTTCTGTGTGTGCTGGGGCAGGGGGTGGTTTTGGGGTGGGGGGTGGGGGTGTTTAATGGGGATAACAGCTCTCCACGGTGATGGAATATTGATGGGGCATAAACATGACGTCCTCAGACTACAGTGCCCTGGAGGGCCATAAAACATGAGAAGGCTCTCACATTGAATAACATCCACAGCAGTCTTTTACCCTATGCCACCCCTTAGCAGCTGACATACAAGCCTAAAAAAAAAAACATATATTTGCATTTTTTCAAAACAGACTGGATCCCACACCCCCTAGACGTCAATGGCAAACACTAATTACCTTGATAAGAGGGCTGAAGCACAGGTATGTAGGCAAGTAGGCAGGTAATATATATTATTTAAATTTCAAGTGGTGTTTCAGTGAAAGAGTGATCCTGTGTGTGTGTGTTTGGATGAATCACAGAGTCAAAAGTAGTTATAGGTGCCTCTTATAATAACAAGAGCAGAGGCATTCGTGGGTGTGTGTTTGCAACCAAATAGCATGACCTCAAAAGTGACATTCACTTGTCCTTGGGCAATCGGTTTTTTGTTTTACTTTGCAGCTGTGCATGCCCACCAGGGGTTAATGCCCTGCATGTGTGTTCAAGTGTGTGTGCATACACGTTTGTCTGTACAGTATGTCACAGTATCAAGCTATATAATTACATATATTGTAATATGGACATAACCTGTAATCTAAGGCAATCTGCCATAATTGGTGCATTGTGTATGCAAAAACATGCACTATAACTGACCTCTGTAGGGCTTTTCTTTTCTTTTCTTTTCTTATCTTTTCTTTTCTTTTTGATACATGGTGTTTTATTTCTTTAGAGAACAGCCACACACCCAAGTTTAACCTTTCACCTAGTACTGGACTGTATTATACTACAAGAAATCATTAAAAAGGAGACACATCTTTTTAAATCTGTCAGTTCTCCCTAACTATTCCAATTCTTCTTCTTTTTTTTTTTTAATTTTTTTTTTTAACAATATTTCAGCTCCAGATCTTCATGATTTATTCCAGAGTGGAAATATTGTGAAACTGTTGAATAGATACTGCACATGAGAGCACAGAAAGCAGTGTATGATGTAATTCTTTTTCATGATACCTTTGTATATTGGCAAATTCTGACAGCTTGAGGGCTCATGAGACCCCGGGGACCCATTTGAAACCCATTGTTACATTTCAGCAATACAAGACAGTCAGTTACAATTTAGTTTTAGTCATTCAGTCCTTTTGGGGACATATTATGCTCGTTTTCAGGTTCATATGTTTATTTCAGGGGTCCATGTTTACATGCTTTAATATTCATAAAGCATTATTTTTCTCATACTGTCCATTTCTGCAGCACTCAATTCCTCCATCTCCCAACTCCAAGCTGTGTTTCAAATTCGCCGTTGTCTCGCACCTCTACTGTAAATGTCACCATAATAACTGCTTCTAAACCAAAAAGTAAACAACTGCACATGTTCATAATTCTTTTTTTCATTTTGGCTGGACTGCAACATCAGGGCCAGGGAGACTGACTGACTAGCTGTCATTTTTGGGTGTGTGAGAGCTGCAAGCGTGTTGTGAGAGCAGTTACTCACTGAAATAGGTTTGTTATGTGCAGGATTTCAATAATAGCCTCAAAGAAAAAAAAACATTTTAGTCATATACTTTGTTTGTAGGTCTAAATCAATACATTGGTGCCATAAACTGCTTGTTCTTCAGAAGCAGCTATAGCTAACACCACACTGAGCTACACTGCCTCATGTCATTGTCTGACAAATCTTTATCATCAGAATCAGTATAGGCAGAGCCATAGTGCTAGTAGTATGAATTTCAAAATCTCATATTTTGCAAACAGTAACTACTGTAAGTCCTCTTTTGGTCAGTCAGGTCAGTCTGTTGGTTCATACATTCCCAGAAGCCTCTCTGAGAATTGTGTAACGTACTCTGTGTAAATTTAGGTTGCCAGGTTGTGATCCCTACTGAGTTTGTTTAGCACCAGGTTAGACCCTGTTCATTATGAACTACATGCCTGCTGTTATGTGCACTGAAGCACATAATTGTTAGCTCCTGTATAGTTTCATTATGTCAATTATAAAGAAACCGTAAAAAACAGAAAACTATTGCATTGTACTGGAGAGTTTTTGATAATAAAAACACTTGTAATGTTTATGCTCCCTGTGTTTTAGAGCAGTAAATAATTAAAATGGATGTACATCAAAATGCTAGTCTATAGGTCTGTTTGAACTTTTCTTGTGTAGGATACTGACTCAAGTCCCTGTTAGAGATGCCCTTGCTTCTAACCTGTCCTTGAGCAAGACACTGAACCCACACTTCCAGAGACTACCCTGTGTTTTTCCAACTCCCTGAGGTGCAAGAAAGGGAAAAAAAAGCCAGTTTCTCTGTGGTTTTCACTGAATTCTTGTTATACTTGCTGAGAATGGGTGATAAACAGAAGGGGATGTGATATTCTATTTTTTTTCCCTTTCCTGAGGTCCATGATCCTTAGGCTTCATTTTGGTCTCTGTTTTTAGACTGTTTGCTCACTCAAACACATTTTGTGGTAGTAATTAAAAAAAAAAAAAAAAAGGTGTTGGGTAGTGTTATTGTAATAACATTTGTGGAACAGCTGCCTTTTTAATCAGTTGCAGTGCAGGCTTTGGTGATACACTGTTGTGATGTCGTGAAGTTGGCACAGAGTATCATGTGCCGACTAGAATCGACGAGTGTGAGCATAAGCAAAATACCATGTGTACCAAAATGGATATGGACAATATGGTAAATAATATACACTAATAAACACATGGGTGAACACTTAAGAGCTGTGCAAAGATGAAATTAGAATTTACCACAGCATCTCTGCCACCTGCTGCTGTTTGATTATCAGCTGATAGATGCCAACACAGCCCCGAGAGTAGGTGATGTGCCAGTCAGGTGTTGACTGATTTCAGTGCTGGACTTGAGTTATATACCACATTGAAAAGGCAAATGTTTTAGAAGTATCAAATAAGAATCAAGAAATTCCACATATTTTTTATTTTTGCTTTCACACTTTTCAGAACAGTCTTTATCTACACAAGTCAAGACAACATCAAACCAAAGACCACAAAAAAAAAAAATGACATCGTCATGTTTTCACACTGAAGTTTTAATTGGGCTTAAGTCCATAGCTTCCACATAGCAAGTGGTTTAGTTTACAACATGACTAAATTAGGTACAGGTCCAGTCACTTCAGCATTACAGGATTCCCCTGTCGAGGCCAAGTGAATTTGCATGGAGTTTAACTTTCTTATGACTATATTACTGTGTCACATCATCCAGTTTTATATAACCCTGCTCTGTGGGAATATAAACGGCTCCAGAAAAGAGATGTAGAATGGGCTGCAGTCAGTTTACACAGTAAATACACACAGTAGGTAGTACAAATATGTTCTTTTGAACAGTGTTAACTAATTGTATTGTTAGCAACTGAGATTGCAGTGAATCACTACAAGTCTTTTTGGGCAGAAACTTACTGCCTATACTCAAGTTGAAAATTACGACCAACTTTTTTTGTGGTTTTCTTGTTGTTTACATTGTGGTGGTAACGTAATTGTAAAGTTTTATTAATCAGTATTTTTGAATGACCAAAGTGCTACATTTATCTATGGAAGCCAGATAACCATAAAAAAGTGGAATAATGCTGAAGTCACTATGAGTGGATATTGAACTGCAAGATTGGATATTTTGGTGGAAAACAAATACGCTGTCTGTGACCGTTTTACTGATATCTCCAGTATCAGCATATTTGCAGCTAACTAAATTTGTAGATTAACTACATGTACATAATAGAAAATTGATTTTCTGTTGCAAATTAGTTGTAAATAAATGTAATTTCTAAGATGCAGGATTTGCCTAATAATCTAGGAGTAGCTGAAATGTGTACAACTCTAATAGTTGCACTGTTCTCAGCTTTAGAGAGCTTTTTTATTATGCCTTGTACAGAGTGATCACTCTCCCATTTGCTACAATAAAAGAATTGGTTTTGAAAAAGTGGTATTGTGTGAACCTGCCTACAGACAGGGTGATTTGCCCTTTTTCAGCAGGCATTTCCAGCTTTATGTTGCAAGCTCACACAAAGTACCAGACCTCATGCATACCTGCCTTTGGTGCTGCCCATTTTCTAAAGCGTACCTTATTAAAATTCCTTAAGGTTTTTATATCTAACTTTGACTTTGAAGAGTACATGTGAGATAGCAGTCTTTTAATAATTAGTCACGGAAATTCAGGCCCATTAACAGACCCATTAACTGTAAAGTGAGACAACATACACACATAATCACAGTTTATAAACCTACTAAACATGATTTGCAAGATGACAGATGCTGCCAGATGTCATCAAAAATGCAGCGTGTTAGACAACACAGATGTTCTTTCATGTAGAAATACACCCTGGGAAAAACTTAAAGGACGTACGTGCTCTAATCTAGGCCTGACAGGCATCAAATTTGTTTTGGTTGTGTACCAGCCTCAACAAGTCCTGACTTGGTCTAGAGTTAGGGCTTGGGAACACGTGGACTGGAAATTAAGAATTTACCTCTTGGGCAAAGCTGTTTCTGCAGTGTGTTGTACTGTAACTCCAGATACTTGTGCATCTTTGCTGCAGAGTTTTGAGTCCTTGGTCAGTGTTTCTTTGCTTTCTCAAACTTTAGTTACATGGCTTTAAAATGTCAGACTGCCACTACACACGCGCATATATCTGTCCAACTCCAGCTCCCAAGATGAAAAGAATTGTTTTTTATGCAAATTCAAATGACATTAAGCCAGCTGATCTTGGTGTTACGTTTCATTCCTCTGTTCTCCATTTCTTTTTGTGTTTCTTTTCCCCTTTCTTCTTGCTTGTCACGTTAGGTCCCTTGCTGTTTGGAAACAATATTAATTTACCACTTGAAGTCCTTCAGGACGCTGTTCTGTTTTCCTGCTAATTTGTTGCTCCCTGCAACCCTGCACCAAATCCTCTTTTTCCATTCTCAATCTGTTTCTCTCGGTCCCTCTATCAATGTGCAATTCCCTTTGTTTTTTTTCTCTTGTTCTCACCCATTCTCACCCTCTGCCTCTCCCTCTCTCTCTCCATCTTCCTCCATACTCTCATGAGGTTCTGTCTGCAACTTCTCATCTCTGTCCCTACTCTTTGTTCCTTTCTCCTCTCAAGTTGATCCTTTTCTTTACACTTTCTTTGTTTTAAAATTCTTCTTCCATTGTACCTTTCTTTCTTGATACTTGTTTTGTGCATCTGAGACTACATGTTCATGGCAAGTCGGATGTAATCATAGCCTTTTGTGTGCTCCATAGACTTCAGTGATAAAAACCACAAATGGTCACAAGCAAGATGCTCTGGATACTTCAGGGATATCTGGTAACAGTTGGCAGTACTATGCTGAATTTTGTTGTTCACCCTGTTGATGTAAACTAAGATAATAGTACTGGGCCATTTTCACCTCTTACTTTCGTCTTACATTCTGTTGCTACCTTTTTTTCTTCTCTTGACTTTCTCTGTTGCTCTCTTCTCCCTCACTTCTTTGTCTCACCTCAGCTACACATCACCTTTACTTTCCTTCTCTCTAGTTATGTTTCAGTTAATTTGTTGCTCAGGTTTAAAGGAAATTTCAACAAAATACGACGATCACAATTTTCATGTCCATGAACTCCAACATTTATGCTCTTCTTATTCATTTTTGAGGGGGTTTTCTGTTGGACTAGAGCCATGTAACTGTGCATGAAATGTAAAGAAGTGCTTTGCAGTCTTATGGTTGAATAGAAGCAGATCCTGTGACGTCAAGGTCTATTTAAAACAAAAAACAGTTTCAATCAGCCTGTTCTCTTTTTTCATAAACCAGCTGTACCACCTCAGATAAGTGAGAAAACTTTTTGTATTTATATACTTTATTTGATTATACATTTTTTTATTATACTCAGTTTTTCACGCTTAAATTGAAACTGTGCTTAAGAACATTGTTGCTCTTTGCTTTTCCATTCCTATTCTCCCCATTTCTTCCTTCTTATTATTCTCTTTTTTCATGTGAACTCTGCCTTAAGAATGAATACAAACACAGAAGAAGCCTGATTGAAACACCACTGTGCTGCAGGGTGCTGTGGTTTCTCCCTGATTGGAGAACTCTTACCGTTGTTAGCATGCTAATTTAAATTAAGCCTTTACGTGTGCATTTGCGTGTCGTTGTATGTGTTTACACATGTGTACGCCATAGTAATGGTTGTGTGAGGCTTAGTTACCAAAGTGGAAACATGTTCAGCTTAATCAGCTGCTACTCATGGTTGGCAGGGCCTCACTGTAGGTGTATGACTGTGTGCATATGCAATGATTAATATCCTACTGCTCTTAAAAGGTCTTCTGTGAACATTTTCAGCTTCAGAAACCTGCACTGTTGTTGATGCACACTGTAAAGCCTGATGCTGCAGGTTTCAGCTGCTCTGCAGGATATTTTTCTTTGAACATTTTCAATTAAGTGAGGGCAGTTACTACTAATTTCTAAAATGGAGTCACCTTGGAAAGAAAATGCCATTATAGAACTCTGCAGAATCATGTGGTTCACTAATAATAGTAATAATAAAAGTAATACATAGTACTAAAGAAATACAAATCCCATAGCTGAATTGGAGTCACAGCTCAGTCGTTGGAAATGAGAACTGGTTCTCAACTGACTTATTTGGTTAAATAAAGGTTAAATAAATAAATTTCAAAGATCTCTGGTTACTAAATCAGGCAACATGGTGGCACGTGCACAGGCATCAGCCACCACTAGCAGGACTTGGGTGTGTTAGGTACAAGATGCTCCAACAAAACATGTATATACAGAAGTCTATTTGAAGGTAAAGTAGTTTCACTCACTCCAATCATGCATGTCCCTCACACTGCTTACTGGTTCCCTAAAATGAATGACAGATGTATGAATCAATGAATAGTCAGAAGATAGAATTCTTTCTTTATTTATTCATTTATTTATTTTGAGTTTTTAAGAATATACCATATTTGCCAATGATGTGTGTTCTGTGTTCCGTGTGTTCTGTTCTGACAGAATCTCTCTGATGTTTCATGAATTAACAGGTAACAGCTCCATCTCAACCTTTCTCTTTAATACTGTCCTACTCTTTCAGACATACACACACACACACACACACCTACACACACACACACACACACTTAATCACTCTCTGCATTAACCCACAAGATTAATGTTTTTGTTTTAGTGATATTTTTGGTGCTAAGTTCTCATCGCTGAGTTTGTGCTCTGACTCCACTTTCAGAGCAAACATATACAAACATATAGACACACAAACACACCAAGCAATCTCTCTCCTTCCATCCCACCTCTGTATCAGTGTGTTTATTAGGTAAATGTCCTGAGGTTCTGTCTAGAGTCTGTGATCTTCTCTGCTTGCCAAAATAATTCACTACCTCTCCCTCTATGATCGGCTCTTGACTATCTTTTGAGCTCCTTTATCTGCCTTTGCCATTCTTTGAGTCACTTTCTCCCTGTTTTATACATAAACTAATAATTGAATACTGAGTGTACATACTGTACACACACACAATTTCAGTCACCTTTACCAGGTGATTAAAAGGTTGTAATCCGTTGGAATCTGGAACTAAGATGCAAGAAATTAGAAAGCAGAGGAAGATGTTCTGCAGGCAGAATTGAGGCTGTGTCACAGCAGGCTGGTGAAAGTGGTGAACCAAAGCAGGAATCTTTTCATTTTCCTACTCTGACACCACCTAAAGAAAGGAGAGGCACTGCTGAGTCCAGAGAAGCAGTGGAAGAAGTAAAGAACAGCAGTATGGTACCAAGGGTCCCTTAATGTTGGCACATGACAAAGTTGACTTGTACTGTCTCACACAGGAGGTCCACCACGTGTTTTGTAGCCTGTTTAAACCTCATTCATGGGACAAGGCAGGAAACAATGTATTTACAGTTGTTCTGTATCTGAGGTTTTCAAATTGTGAGGCAAGCTGAAAGAGACAGGTGTGTGTGTTTTGTAAACAAAAAAAAAAGGATTTGTAGCCCCCCAATGTAACTGAACAAAAAAGATAAAATAATGTATTTTCACAGAAGACAAAATAATAATACTGATGATAATAATAAACCATTAATATCAACCTTTGGGTGGGTTGTTGGTGGAGGCTGGTACAGGTTTGCGGGGGTTGGGGTTACAGTCAGATATGTGTCCACAGCCTTTAGCATCCTTTTGGGTGCTGAGGGAAGAGGAGGGGCACAGCCTTCTGCAGAACTAGTGAAGCAGCAGAGAGAGCCTGAAGATGGCTCTGACTCAAGACAGGGGCACCAAGGGGGACTGAGCAGTCGGTCATCTGGACAGAAGCTGGGGTCTGATCAGCCTCAGCTGGGTCACCTGGAGGACGATGTAGGATGCTGAAAGACTCAAAACACCAAATGATTCCAGGAACATCTCTGATGTTGTGTCCAGAAGCATCAGTAAGTCAACTTGCATTGTGATTTTTCTAACATGAAGTCTTACTTAATAAGCACCTTGACATCTGGCTGTCAGAAATGTTAATTTAAAAAAACACTATCCAAAGATGCACGGAGCACAAATTACAAGAAAACAGCAAATTACATGTATTTTAATATGTTGAATGAAAATTCAGAATGCAAGTGAAATAAAAAGGCCTTATAAAGGCAGTTATGTGTGTGCCTTTTTGGTTTTTTAGCTCACTCTGCCTCTATTGTTTTTCCTTTGCATCTCTTTTATTGAAAGAGATAATAAAAGACAAAGGAAAAAGAAAAATGGAAATAATTCTTTCGCTTTCATTACTTCTGTCTCTGGGATTATCTGATTTCAAGGTGACTCCATGGTGATATCAAGACTGATGTTTGTATTGCTGAACTTTCTCTCCTCCCTGTGTGCTGGACTAAAAATAGGTGCCACTACAGTATAATCCAATAGACAAGACAGGCGAGCAGACACAGCCACACACACACACACACACAGCTCTAACTCTGTGACTTAAGAAAATTTATATGGAAAAACATAAAGCTTCACTAGAAGAGATGAGGAAGGGAAGGAGAGAATTACAAAGCTTTACTGTGAGTTGTCAATGGTAGGAGAAAGTACAGAAGGAGAAAATAGGAATATATAGAGGAGAAGGAAAGGGACTGTGGGTGCCACTTCTTTTAAAATGTCAAGCTCAAACGAATTCAAACTAACAAGTAATTTGTTCAGATTAATTTGAATGCAAACCATAGTCCTAGTTCATGGGCTGCCTCCTTCAGACTCTGTATTTCGAGAGCAAATGGATGTATGTCCAATATGACACAGTGATGACAGGCAGGATGAATTAATGTTAAAATGAAACAATGGATGAAATACCATGATTAAGACAGAGAGAAAATGGTGCTGAGGGTCACACAGAGTGAAGAGAAGAAACAGGAGGATGCTGCATGGAAGAACAGTCACTGTGTAACGTCTCCATTAGTGGCAAAGTAGTTCTTTATGGTTTGTAGCTTGATAAATTTTATAATAATAAAGCTGTGATGGACAGAGATCATTCCTCTGGCTACTTTTCCACTCTCTCTCACGCACACACATGTTTACACACAAGGTGTGTACAACAGTAGTACAATTGGTGGTTGTCCCCTTTACAAATAATGTTATTCAAAGCCCACTTCTGCTGTGCTGGATTTCACTTTACAGTCATATTGTAGAAAAGATCAATCAAACACTCCTCAGGTTGTTTACAAAAATCCAAAACATATTCACCAAACACTTGTCTTGTGGCTGGATATCAGTGCTCTGTGTTTTCAAATTAATGATGTTATAAGTAGAGGACCTTTTAAGTTATTAACATTTTTTAAATCAAATAATATGCTTTGTTATTTGCCTTACAATTACTGAGTGTTGTATAGTTGCAGATAAGTCGATTTATTACATTTTATCTACCAAAACACATTCACACACTCAAAAGTCCATGGCTTTTTATTTGGTAGATTAGTATATCTAAGTTTCTGTATGTCTGTGTATTTGCAAAGTTATTTTGTGTATTTTTGTGTGTGTGAAGTGTGATGTTGTAATAAATTACCATGTAACTGGGAATTTTGGAATGAGCAGCGACGTTGGTGGTCTTCTCTTTCTATCACTCTTTCATGTTTCCTCTCAAACCCTCAAACCAATTTCATTGTCACACTCATTTCTTCCTCCCTTGATTTCACGCCTTTCCTTTTTGTTGTCTCCCCATCCTTCTGTCCTTTTCTCTCGCTCTGCCTCTCTCCTCCTCTCTCACCTTTTAAATTGCATGCATTTTCCAGGCTTTTTCCATGTCTCTGATGTTATTCACCACTGTGTGTGCTCTGTGTGTGCATGCATGAGGGGGTGTGTCATGGTACTGGTGTCCACACATCATTCCAGTGTGTACCAGTTGACCCAGTGTGCTTGTGTGCATTGTTCCATGCAGCGATGCATGACTAATTTAAAAGCTGGTAGTACATCTCCCCTTTAACATAGAAGCCAGAAAGCGGGGCAGAAAACACACATGCAATCACACGAACACGCACACACACAGTGGACACACAAAGGGGACATGTTAGACTTCTCACACAGATACTAGAATCACAATATATAACAGAGACAAGAGCACACACATAGACACTTACACTCAGTGTGTCAGCACTGTAATGAAATGCTGCTGAAGCAGATTAGTTGGCTGGCAGAAATGCACACTGATGGGTATCCTCTGTGTGTGTGTGTGCGTGTGTGCGTGTGTGTGTAGGTGTGTGTGTGAGAGAGAGAGAGAGAGAGCATAGGTCCGCAACAGAGAAGGAGGGAGAACAAGTTAATGTTAGCACTTGTTGTCATCACCAAGACATTCATGGTAATGTAGGAAGCAGTTTGTCAAATTATTTCACTCACAAACAAGAAGACAGTTGGACACACACTCACACACACATGCCCAGGCAAGCCGTGTCAAACAATTGGTAAACATTTCTAATGCTGCATTTGTCAGGGTAATAAGGAGCTGATGGCTGGAAGAGGAACCGAAAAGCTGTGTAACTGTGTCACAATGTTTACCCTAGCACTGAGTGTGCATTTGAGTGGGAGAGAATGTGTTCAGCTGTTCCACTGGCTTAACAAGCCTGGGATGCAAATTAGAATCACCACTGAGATGTGTAAAGACCATGCAGCTCCCATGTTCAGCTGCTATTTAAAGGTAATTTTAAAAACCTCACCTCCACATCTGCGATGGCAGATAGGAGTCATCAATACAAGGTGCAAAATCAGTAAGTGCTACATCTGATCGGAGTGTTGTGACCTTTAAATTTATTTACAACATGATAGATGTCAGATGTGACTGGCGATTGATTTTTTTTCCCCCATTTGAACTTTGACCTGGTTATCTCATTGTGGTCCTTGATTCGCCTCTTCTCATGGAAAATGAATTGAATGCATCAGCCCAGCTTGTTGCTTTCAATGTGTTTACCTTTATTGCCGTGTTTTGTGTTTTTCTTTTTTTTTTGTGTGTCAGCCAGTTCATAGCACCCCAGATCATCAGTATTGTAACATATCAATAACAACAGCAGTACTCTGCCTCAAGGGGCAGTGGCCAAACATGGGCGGCAAAGTATGGGCAATATGAATCCACATCACAACTAGCAATTTAATGATGAAGAAACATGTTACTTCAGATAAAGGTACAGTTCATACAACATCGATAGAGGTTACTGAGTATTTCCTGATTTTTGAGCTGGTAGCTTCTTTCTGCATTTGTCTCTGTCAGCACTAGTCTTCAGTAGCAGGAATGATGTGATCCACCCTATGGGGGATTGGCAGTCCACTGTCATGAAACAATGTGCTGGTTGCTAGACACATGGTTCATTCTGCTTGTTGAGCAGAACAGAGTGTAATTATTTATACAAAACCAAAAGTGGGCAGTAACATAAACAACAGAACGGGTAGTCACTTTGGCAGAAGTTTAATGAGAGTGTAGCTATGGCATGCGGAGTTACTTCCAATTATTTTAAAAAGGGACATATTTACACTGCATTACCAAACAACTAGTCTAACAACTGATAGTTGTTAGATAGTGCAGATATCATTGCAGCAGCTTTTTGAATAAAAATTACTGTAGTTTTATAGCTGTGCTGTCCTCAAGTCAGTGAATCTGGTATCACAAAGCTCACTGGTATGGATCATGCTTCAGGCACTTCAGGACTTTTTCTACTAAAGAGAAAAAAAAAAAGAAGATTGATTCTCTATCGGGATTTATATGACCTAGTTTTTCGGCAACAGCTGTAACCATTTCATAATTGATTTTCTAATAGAGCTTCATTTTCTTCATTTATACTGCTCCTCGACACTTACTCCCTCCTCTAAGCCACACCTCTTGGCTCCTATCAATTCATATACTTCCCTCAGTTTAAAATCTAAGAGGCAGCTCCTTCCTTGTTCACTCTATCCAATCATGTAAGTCTAAAAGGCCCACTCCAATCTCTCACCCTTTATCACCTCAATTAGGAGCTACTTCCACCTCCTGATGATGATGCCTTTATCCAGCCATCAGCTTCCCTACAACAAAATCAACAATCCATCTATTCACAGCTGAGGGGTTACTGTGTCTTTCTGACCAAATTTTACAGGGCTCACGCCCATTATTGGATGTAAGGAGGTTTGCCCCAAAGTCTAAGTTATATTTTATGAACAATGATTATACCTGTGATGTTGCCTGTCCTGATATTAATTTGTTGTGAGCGTGAAGCAGGGGGTTGCTCTTAAAGCACATGCAGCTTTGTAGAAGCTATGCAGTCACGTTTTTTTGAGTATGTCTTTACTGAAAATTAAGGGCTTACCTGGGAGAGATTAACTTTGTTGAGTTGGCAAGGCAACGTGCAGTGGAGGTATGTTTTTAAGAATAATACACTGAGGCTATTTTCATCACATCTGCACTCATTATTAGGGAGAACACAGCTTGTAATAAGTGATACGCATAGAAAATAGATGCTGCAGCTGCTGTTTGTTCCCAAGGCACAGGCTGAAGCTAATATTTGCCACACCTATGTGATTATCTTAAATATACACTCTTCACTGAGCTTTGGGAGAAAGCAGACTTGCGTTTTAGAACGTGTTGACTACATTTCCCAACCATTAACAGCATTTTGGGCAATATAGTGCTGTAGTTGCAATTGCTGTACTCACATACATTGCTACATATGATTCCATTAGGTTGCTAGAGTGGTCAGTCGAAGACTAGAGGGTTTTTTTTTTTTTTTGTTTTTTTTTTGCAGATGTGTGTGAATGTTGAATAGGATGAGCTCATTTAACTCACTGGCAAAGGTGCTGTAAAATAAATAAAAAAATCCAGCATTAAGACAGCTATTTAACATAATTATGATGAAATATGCAAACATGGGTGTCAACCTCATACTGTCTGCTGAGCTCAAAAATTTCCAACTGTCAGTCACAAAGAAACTGCTAATCAACTGCTCACATCACTGTTCCTTGGACAGGTTGGACTAAAGCCTCATAGCTTTAGATAACTTGTATGGAGCTGAATTACTAGCATGAAAGTTCTTGGCAAATAAAGTGTATCCATTTACTGAAATACAGAAGCATTTATTTTGGTTTTCGTTACCAGATGGGTTGGCAGCTGCACAATCTAAAATGTGGAGTTTAGGAGGACACCTGTTACATTTCAATTTTTGGATTAATAGAGTATTAAATTAAATTTCCCTGCAATCGGAATAAAAAATAACTCTTAAGCAGTTGAGGGAGGCTGGATGATATCTTTTACAAGTGTCTAGTGGTAGCCATTAAAGCTGCTCTAATCACTTTTTTTTTTTTTAATCTAGACATTAACAGTGGATCAAATGACAATGTGTAATTATGAAGGGTTGCTGTTAGTGACTAACCCAGAGGAGCTGAAAATTAGTTTCTAAATGCCAACTGGCAACTGTTTCCTAACACATTTGTCATAGCAGCTGTTTGTTTTGATGCCCTCAAGTGATCAAGTGATCAATTAACACAACTTTAAAGAAGTTAACGAAAATATGGACTTACTTTGAAGCTAAAAAATGGATCCCGTTTTTGCACTTTGAAAGATATTGAGGACTCCAACGTAACAGGAACTTACTGCAACTGCTGATACAACATTGTATATGAGCAAATGAGGACAACTTGAATGATCTCTCTGGTCCACTCTGGTCAAATGACTGGATAAAGGTAACATTTACCAAATGGATAAAGTAGAGGACCTGGAGAACTGAAGTAGGTTTGCAAATCTCCTCTTTGTCAGAGTACCCGAATCCGCAGAAGGCAGTGACATGCTTGGGTTTATGGCCTGTTTTATTCCACAGCCTCTGGGTAAGACGGCTCCCCACTCCACTGGCTATTGAGATGATTCATGCAACGCCTACTGTCCAGCGGAACGACAGATCCAATCTGAGGCATATCCTGCTAGAGTCCAACATTCTCTACCTGTTCAAGAATGTCCTGTCTTCTTACTATAGGATAAGATGTTCTTGTCCATAATAACAGCTCTGCAATGATGTTTTATAACTTTATTACTTAATGCTATCATTGACATTAATTCTTACTCTATAGTCTATGAATGAATGGTCCATTTTTATGCTCTGCTTGGAACATAATTTCCTGATTATTTTGTTTTTTGCATTTATTGTCTTTTTGATTGTCAGCTTATTTGTTCTTTGTCTCATTTGGTATTGTTGAATTCCACTTCCTGCAGATGTTCCTTCATGAACTGAGTATTGTCTGAAAATGTTGGCAAAATGGGCTTGCATTTAAATAAAAGGGTCAGAGATTACCGTACTACATGCTTTTTCCCAACTGATTTGTACTGACATACCTTGCAGTGAATGTAATATGATACAGTGACATGAAGTCCCACTGTTTACAACTCTAACCCATTACATTCTCTATTCCCCCAGCTCTCATTCCTCAATACTAATCTGACAAAGCATCACTTTGATGAGGAGCACTGGCTGTATGTGTGCAAGTGTGCGTGTGTGCGCACTTGAAACTCTGTGCGCTTGTGGTGGTGGCTGTATGTGAGTGTTTCTTCATGCTTGTGTCTGTCTCTGTGCTAGGAAGTCGGGAGAACAGCCCCCGTGGAATAGCAATCAGCAGAACAAAACCGGGTGTTGAAAAAAGAAGAGAAAAGATGAATAGCTGCTGAAATAACACGGAGAGAGGGAGAGGGGGGATGTTGACAGCTCTAATTAAAATCCCGCCCATTAGCTCAGTGTTAATTGGATGATTTATTCTCCCATGGGACTGACTGACAATCAAATGATGCTGGTGGTATTAAAATGGATGTGAAAACGGGTATTATCATGCTTGTGATGTGATGATGGCTAAATGAAAATTGTTGTAGTTTTGATACCACTAATTTCCACAACTCATCAGCCTATCAGAATCACTTGATCACCAGACACAACAAGTGCTTGTGCAAATGCAGATGCATTCGGTGGAACTGGTACACAGATTTGACATGAATATGTATCATAATGTGCAATATAACAAGGAGAAAATTTAGAGTTAGAAAACAATGTAAAAGTAGAGAAACAGGAAAAGCATTACTTGATTAAACATAAGCACAACATTAGTTTGATTGTCATTTATAAGAAGTTGCCTGAGTCCAGATATCAGTGTCTTTTCTCGCCTTTCTGAATGTGGTTCTTTCTGATCCATAGTATCATTGCATCCTCTGACACCATGGTTGATTTACAGTGTTTTACAAAAAGACGCCTTTATGTCTTAAATAAATAACCACTTACAAGGAGTTTAGCCTTGGTTTCTGTGGTCATCCATGATAGAAAGCATAAACTTATATTAAAAAAAAACATTTTTTGTCACCATACTGTATAGAGTAACATCTCTGTGGAGGTGTAGACCTTTCCCCTTGTGTCTCACATTGGAGATGTGCAGCCCCCCCCCCAATGCCAAGGATTGACTTGTCACAGATCTACATTATTTCCAAGCTGCTAGCTGCCACCAATTAGATTACATTAGATTACAATGATCCCTGACTAATTGGTTGAGTCATATAAGACTAGAGATCAGAACAGACAAGGAAAAATTGAATTCCTTGCATCTGTTTTGGGATAGCTTAGGATTTTAGGATAGTTTTATAGGGGGGAAAAAATGGAGTTATGGCCACTTTTGAAACGCTTACAATTTTTAATTAATACAACTGAGAATAAAGCCCCAACTATGATTAAACAGAGGTCATTAACTCACCAATTTGCATTATTACCAGCATTAAATTTTCATTAGTGTTAGCTGGGTGCAGCGATCTCCTGCTTCGGCAACACATGGCTTAAAAGAGACAGCCTCTTTCATGGCTCTCAGATGTTTTCATGTTTGTGTACAAGTGCATGTGTGCGTGTGCACATGGGTGTACTTATCTAAACAAGACGTTTGCTTTTGAATGTGCTTACACATTTAGATACTAAGGTGCTCACGTGCATATGTGGGGGAGGGTGTGCATGTTTATGCTTACATATCTAGATGTAATTTGTGTGTGTTTGTGTGTGTGAGAATGAGAGACTGTGTGTGTGTGTGTGTGTGTGTGTGTGTGTGTGTGTGTGTGTGCGTGCGTGCGTGCGTGCGCGTGCGTGCGTGCGCGTGCGTGCGTGCACGCGTGTGGACCTCTAAGATTGGCTGAGTTATTTAGATATCCCCCTAGTCCTTCAATAGAGGACTTCAAATTGATTTAGCTGAATTGCCTTTCAAAGCTACTTCAGTTTCACCCCATGCAAATTTACACTCCTCTCTCTCTGTCTCTCTTTCTATCGCTCATTCTCTCCTTCTCCCTTACTCGCCCTGTCTCTCTTGCCTCCATCTATCTGTCTTTCTCGCCCCAACTACCTGACGTTCCTCTTTGCCATTCTACCCTCCTCACTTCTCCTTTTCCCCTTGTCCTCCATCCTCTACTTTTTCCCATTGTCTCCTCTTTAATGCTCACCCTCTTTTTACCTCCTCCTCACCTGCATATTCACTGCCAGTAATAGTATGCAGTAGCAAGGAGGCCAAGTGTTAGTGCACCAGTCTCACAGCCAGTCAGCCAGCTTGTCAGCTGTGTGTGTGTGTGTGTGCTCGTGCTTAAGTGTGTTAGGGTGTGACAGCAAAGCAGTGAATCATTTAGTTAGCTCCTGTTGTCTGCACCGCAGTCTGACTCTGGTTGTGTATGTGTGTGTGCATGTGTGTCAGGCAGACTAAGAGACCTTGACAACATCAACACAGTTGCAAGTCCATAAAATGGCGGCAACGTTTTAGCTTATGTACCTGGAAATGACTTCTGGCATAAACTGCTTGTCAGCTTACACACACACTGACGTAAAACACACACAGATATACACACTAATATTGTCCTGGGCACTCAAATACACAAAAATGTACACACAGATATGTAGACCTGTCATGCTGACATTGAGGATAACTAACTGATTCGCACACAATCAGTTGTTTCAGTGTACACATGCAAACATATATTGTCTGGGAAGCACACACACTTTCACTTTGTGCATGCACACAAAGCACACACAGTGTCTCCGTATAAATCTACACACACACACACTCCCTCAGGTTCCCTGGTGCTGCCTTGCTGCATCTTTTACTGAGGAATCATTAAATTTTTTTGATGGATTCAGCAGTAGGGGGTCGGACTGAGATAGTGTCTATTGATTTTATATTTGGCAGACTGCGCTTTGGCCACTTAGCCCTGCAATATGCCTTACTCTCCCTCTCTCTCTCTTCTCTCCCTCTCTCTCTCACACACATCATCAGTCTCTATTTCTCTCCCTCTGTATGCTTGTCTTACTCTTTTTTTACTCTCAGTCTTTACCTTTTCTCCACCTTTTTCTCCCACACTTTTTTGTCTAAACTGCTCCCCTGTACTCTTTCTTCAACACATCCCCCCATTCTTTCTGCCTCTCTCTCACACACTCATCATCTTCACTCCTTTGCTGTCTTCATCTAATTTTCCCACATATTTTTGTGTTTTTTTCCATGCCACTGTCTCCATCTATTTCTTCCTCCAGCCCCTTTCCCTCCATTTCCCTCTAATCCTTTCTCTCCTCTTTTCTGCTTCTTCACCCGTTTTACGCCCTATCCATCCAGTCCTCCTCCCTCCCTGCCTGCCTTTTTCTGCTGCCTCATCTTTTTGTAACTTTTTTCCTCTATCCTTCCATTCCTCTTCCTTCTCCATTCCTCTGCACTTTCTTTCCCTCCCCACTTCCTTTTGTCCTTTCCCTGTCACTTTTCTGCATCCTAAGATTTTTACAGCTTGCTTTTTCTCTTTCTATTTCCCTTTCCTTCTTTTAGCTTTTAAACATGCCATGTATACTCCTCTTCCAACCCCTATACATCCTTTTCCAGTTGTCCAATCTAATTTTCCTATCATTGTTTTCCTTTGTTTCTTTTTTTTCTTCCTTACTGTCTTTGGTTTTAGCACTTTTTTGTAAAACTGGTAGCATTTTCTGATATCATATATCATTGTCAAGTTATTCATGGGAGTTTGGTATAATTGCCATAAAATAATGAGTTGAGTTACCATGAATGGTAATAGTACAGTAGAAAAATTGTAAGAGGATGTTTGTGGTTGCCCCATGCCTCCACCTCTCTTCCTTTCGTTTGCGAAAGCTAAAGAATAGAAAAGTAAAGGATTTCTACAGATTTTACGTGACATCTGACCCCATGGCACCACAGACTGGAAAAAAATCGGATATAGTGTGTGTGGTATCACAGATTTTGAAGGAGATTTCAAAGCTTGGAAACTGGATTTTCAGTTGTTTTTAATGCCAAAAGATTAAATTTTCACACAAGGTTGGAGGCAGCAGGCAGACAGCAGCCATCACAGCTGAGTGTAATCATGGCAAAATGAAAAAAAAAAGCCTTACCAAGCTTTACCACCTGTTTAGAAAAATGAAGTAGAAATTAAATGTGGAAAAAAAAACAATTCAACAAAGTTGGATCATTATAGGTTGTTTTTTTTTTTGTTTTTTTTTTTTTACTCCATGAGCCTGAGTTGTTTTGGCGTCAGCATGTAGCAGTCACAAAAGGAACTGCAGCTGAATTCATTTCCCGCTGCTTATCTGGGTCATGGAGGCAACAGGCTAAGCAAGGTAGCTCAGACGTCGCTTCCCTCACCACATCTTCCAGCTCTTTCTGGGAGGTCCTGAGGCAATTCCCAGGCCAGATGGGATATGTAATCTCTCCAGCGTGTTCTGGGTCTGCCCTGTGGTCTTCACCCAGTTGGATGTGCCAACACCTCTGCAGGGAGGCATCCACCGTATCTCTATGGGTGAGGTCAGACTAAGAGAGTTTCCAAAACCCTTGTGGAATAGAGAGCTTGAGAAACAGTTACCTGACACAGGATTAGGGAGACCAGGGCACTCTCCTGAAGCCAGGCCTAGAAGGGCAGCCCTATGGGACTTGTCATGCCAAAGCAGAGGCCTTGGCATCCTGACCCCATGCCATTTAGTCATGATAGTTGTCATTTGTGGGCACTGGCACACAACATGAAATGCAGGGCTGAGACGGTCAAAAACGGTTTGATCACGGTTCCCAAACTAGTCATCAGGACTCAAAGTTCTTGCAAAATTATCTTTTTTAAATTTTTCTTTAATATTTGCTTTTTGTGGAAGGCTGTATAGCTTAACCTCTAACCTCAAGAAATTATTCAAATGAAGCAGTCTGCTAAGGGAAAACAACTCTTCACTTAACTTTGATTAAACTGCTCACAACTCAAAGACTTGCACCCTCTGTTAAGATACTGCAGTTAGACATGGCCCATATTTTACCCCTTTTTTAGTCTTGTTTCCTGGCTCCTTTTCCTCCGTCCTTCTGTACTTTGTATCCCCCTTTTTCCCTCATCACATTTGTGTGTGTGTGTGAAGTGAATAAATCATTGTATAAACAGAGCAGACTATATTCTCAATGGGATTGTGTCAGTTCTTTAGTTTGCATGTGTGCATATGTGTGATGGGGAGTGAAGTCAAGGTGTGTGTGTGTGTCTGTGTTCAGTGCTAATATTAGCTTGGTGCGTGTCTTTACTGTAGTCTGTGTACCATGACACCTGTTTGAACTAATTAACTGAGTTGGCTCAGGTGATTAGATCTATATTCTAATACCTATATAACTAATCCTGAAGAGTAATGGACTGTCACTTTGACCCGCCAGCGATTTCAGCATGTTCACATGACTCAGTTCTTTCTTTTTCCACTCCCTCATTCTTCCCACATCTTTTCATTAATTTATTTTCCTTTAGATTGTTTAGTTTAATGAAGCAACAACTCTGGCGTTCTAATGAATAGATTTTCTAAACCCAACGGAGAACATGAGATGTTGTTTTCAGAAGGTTGCAGTAAAAACATACATTTTGGAGAGACAAACCTGAAGTTCATAATTTAATAATCATAATTTTATTAGTATATTATTATTATTATACATATCTTTATGTATTTATCATTATGTTTGTTATAAGTATTTATCCCACACACTTTAAAAAGGCACCAACATTTGCACAAGATTGCAATTACAGCTTCTATGTGGTGGATAGAAGTTGAAAGTTACACTTTGTAGTTTCTCAGTGACATTTTCAGGCTTATAGATTATAAGCTGTGTGAACAGGCAGGCTGTGTGAGAGTGATGAGAGGGATAGATAATGTTCACATGGCCAAACTGCTCCTCACAGCCTTCGGGCAGGCTAAAGCTCAGAAGGAGACCAATAATTTTAAAGTCAAACGGCAAGTCACTAACTGCCATCTGTCCCTACACTTTTCCCCTTCAACAATCCTGAAGCAGAAGAATGCAACAAAAGTCAGTCGGATATATAATTTTAGTTCATTTGATATGGGCATTTGTCATCCTTGTCTGGTTTTTAACCATGTGCCATTTGGACCCAAGAGGGCATGTGTTCTCCTGTGTCCTGGTGCGTGGTTAAAATCACTATCAAATAGTAACACGTTCTTATTTTTACTCCTTGTTTATGTGAGCACAGACAATTTTCTGATGCTGCCTCGAAGAGAAAAACGCCAAGGGGACATAAAAATTGCAGTTCCAAACAGCTCTGAACAGTCTCCCCTCCCTATTTTAAGGGGGTGTGCTTTTAAATATGAATTTAGTAGTAATGTAAAAGTAATAGTAATCTTTGTTGAAAACATTAAATCTTGGAATGGGCTTTGATTTACAAGAAATAAATAGATGAGTAAAATAATAGAATTAATAAAGCTTGACAAACTGTGGATATGGAGTTTAAAAGATTCTGCCATTTACCAGGCAGAGTCTCAGATAAAAGATAAGCTTCAGTTTCTGGAGTATGACCGATACAAGAGACAAAACATAAGGATAGCTCAGCCTCTGCTTCATTGATTTTTATCATCTTTTTTGAAAATCTGTCTTTAATAAGTCCCCCAACTTTATGAAAATGCAAGAGTAAATCACTGGAGTGCCCCTAAAGACAGGATACCAGGGTTATTGCCCAGGATACCAAAAATGGCCTATGAGAAACTTACTTCAGACAATACAAAAGTAGGAGTAAAATGTTTTTATAAGCATCGCACCCGAAAGTGTGCCCAGTTGCATGCTGGTCAAAAACAATTTAAAAAGCCTTGTTCTAACCTGTTCCAGTTTGACTCTTTGTACAGCTTTATTGACCAAAATGAGAAAAGAGCCTTAGATTAAAAGCCTTTTTCTACATCATTTTCTCAACATACTACTGCACTCTCCTCCTGTTTGACCCTCCCTCACACTTCCAACCTCCCCCTTTCCACGCGTTCTCTGTCTTTGAAGCGTGAGTGGAGGCATCTTGTTCCAGTCTGTTGGTTGTTCCTTATCATGCCTAAGACCAAATAAAGAAACACGGAGTCTGACAGAGCAATCAGGCAGCGACAACAAAACACAGGGAGAGTTTTTAGCCTTCTGTTTGCCTGCCTGAAACAAATGAAGCCGGCAGGGGCACTGGCTTACATCAGGGGACAGCTTGTTGCAGATAATGCTCTCATTTGGAGGGAAATTGACCCTGGGCGCTGAATCCGCAACAAGATAAGTTAGTCTAGCTAGAATTCATGTACGGCTTTATTGGAACAAGAGAGAGAAGGAGTGGAAGATGGAAAAAACGGAGAAAAAATGGCATTATGGGAGAGTTGCAGAACATAGAAGACGATGGGCGTCCATGTAGAAAGACGGAGGAAGAAACAGAGCAGCAAATAGCTTTATACAATATGGCTTCTGCTTGTACAGTTCACAGTTCTCAAGTAATGCTGTGTTTTCCCTGATCACATATTGTTTCTAACGAATTTCAAGAATCTGTTCTCAGTGCTTTCTGTGATGTACAAAATTTTCTTTAACAGCAGTGAATTGTAATATCATAAGGACAATCATGATTACAGTTGTAATACTATCATTACTGTTGGCATCAGCCTGGTAGTTGTTCTTGCAAGAACAGGAACAGTATTTTCCTCCCAAATCAAGAGTGATGTATTTAATGATCAAAGCAGTTGCTCTCCTCTTTTATCTGCTCTCAGGTGGCTGTTTGCTCTTAAGTATCACTGATTACATTTACATGCACACCAATACGCCAGCAACTGGAAGTAATCAGCTTTAGGTAATTCTTTTTTTTTTTCTTTACTACATTTGCATAGTCCTAAGTAACACAGTCTCTCCCATTACCCAAGTAGCTGTGCTCAAATGTTTGTTAATCTTGTCTTAATAAAGTTAAAATACTTTCAAACATTCTTTTATATCATTGCTATAACAAAAACATGTTTAAATAAATGTACAGCTTAGGCAGGACCTCTACACTGTAACATGACTCATCTGATATCACCACATACTGGCAACAGTTAGCCTTACTGGAATCAGCAAAGTCATTATATTTTATTTTAAGAAAATGGGTGATTTAAAAATCTTAAACCCCAAGTTCTGTGAATGTGCTCCTTACATTCTCTGTCAGCCCTTTTCAACAGTTGCATTTTTAATTAATCCTGGACTCCTCATTGACTAAGGGCTGAAACAACATTTGTTACTTTCTCTGTGTACTTAAGGATATATAGACACTGAAAACAGCACACTTAATGTAGATGGGAGGGCAGTGTTTTGATGTGAATCACTTTGCAAAGTTGTCACTGTGAAATAGAGCTTGTATTTTGCATCTGCAATGTTTGAATCCAAACTTTCAAGGAGGTACGTTATAAAAAACTTTCCCAAACCCTTGGACTCAACCTCCCGGGCAAACGTAAAAAAAAAGAAGTTGTGATTTAATCTTGTAATGAGGGAGCGAGAGCTGTGAAACTGAGGCGATTATTTCGTCTGTGTGTCTTGAAGGAGTATGTATGTGATTGTATTGAACTGCCTTAAACAACATTCATCAATTTACATGTGCACTTAAGCACATATAGACTCTGAAAATGGTTTTCAGTTAACATACTACTGCTTAAGTTAAATACAAGATTTGTTATGAAAAATTATCTCATAAGGTACTTTATGATTTACACTGTGTACTAACTAGTAAAAATGCACTAAAACATGTACAAGTATCCTCAAAATCCTCACTAAAGCCAGCACAGCTTAAGTGCACATTCTTGTTTGCTTCTCAGAAATAAACTTTAGGAAGAGTACACTGCTCAGAGTGACTCCTGACGTCTGAAAAGCAATTTTGACTGACCTCTTCTGGAAAGTTCTGACAGTTTCACCTCTGTTCTTTAACCACTCGGGGTATAAACAAGGAACAAAATATTTAAGCTGGTGTGAAGTTGCTTTAAAAAAAGTAACTTCCAGTTAGACTAAAAAGATATCAACCACTTATATTTAGAGCAATATTAATTACATAAACTAAAGACATTCAGCATGTTTATGACAATCTAAAACTGTAGTTTTACACTCTACATGAAAGTGCTAAAATATATAGCAAATGCTATATTAGTAGAAATATTATACATTTATATAAGTATATAGTATACTTAGAGCTCTAAAAGACCTATTATATATTGAAATTGTCCTTTAATTCTCCCCTTCTCCTTCTTCCTGTGTTTATGACCCTGGTAATAAACCATCTTCTCCTTCATCTGATGGAACACTGTTTTGACACTTCTTTTTTTCTCCTTAGATTCAACAGTGGAATGACACTTTCATCTAGAGGGCGATGGTGTGCTTCACCAAGAATGACTGTATGCACTCAAAATGCTCACAAGTGAGTAGATGATATTTAACTAGTCTGTCTGAGTGTGTGCGCATGTGTGTGTTGTTTAAATGTGCTCACATGCAGATAAGTCAGCCAACCAGTATGTCATATTTAACTAGCGGACCGGATATATGCGGGGGTGTTTGGTTAAGCAGACAGTGCGTGCCTGCAAGGTCCTCCAGGGTCCAGAACCCCGTGATCCCATTACACCACTGCCACCAGGACACTCCAGAATGTAAAACCTCCAGTGTACTGGTAAAACCTCATATATCCAGGATGAGGAAATGCAATCATCAATTTGCACTTCATGTGTTTTCCTCTTGAATTGCCAGCAAACACGTGGATTTACGTCAAAGTGCCAAGTTTCTTTCAGGAGCGTTCATTGTTGATTATTAAACTTAAAAAAAAAGGTGACAGTTGGAGATATTAGGTATACATTGGACACCAGTGGAAAACGGTCAATTTGTATTCAGACGAAGTGAAACCAAGCCACACTGACACGAAATACTAAACACTCATGTCCCTTTTTTTCCTGCTTACACGGAGAGGGAAAATGTCACTTGGAAGCACTAGACCAGAACCTGTTTAAAAAGTATTGATTTTTACGTACCTCATTAATTTTCAAACATTTTACTGTTAACAGGTGTATATTAAGCCTATGCCTGAACTGTAAAGGTAAACCAAAGATAAGATCAACTAACTCTTCTCCTTCATTAATTATACACCCACTTTTCAACACCTTAAATTTTTGTGAGCTGAGTCATACCAACTCTTATAGTACTTGTCTCAGAATATTAGGGCTGAAAAAAAAAAAAAAATGTATTCACCAGTGGAAGATTTTCTTTTCCAAACATTTTTTTTAGCATTGTCTTATTGCCTTCTCAGCAGCTATACTAAAGAAGCACAAACAATGTTTAAGAAAGTACAGAGAGGTTGTGTCATTTTGTTACTTGACATGATTGTTGTACGTATTGAAACTTACGAGTTACCAGGCAGCCTCTTTAAGCTCTTGACCGTCAGCCAGATTAAGAACAAGATGAATTTATTTGCTTATACATTCCATGGTCGGCCTGATTTCAGAAATTTTCTGGCAGAATAGCAGTTGTCAGTGAACTCGTTATGCTCGCTTAAAATAAGTGGTTATTGAGGAAAGTATACATTGGATGCTTTTAAGTCTTCTGATGGAAATATGTTGCAGGAATGGTGAGGAAGACAGAGGAAAATGAAACGAACAGCACAAAAAAAGATGAAATGCAATGGAAGAAAAGAGCTTTGGTGATTGAGATACATTTCCATTTAGATGGGAGGGCAGAATATTTTTCTGAGGAGAGGGACAGCGTTTTGATGTGAATCACTTTGCAAAGTCATCACAGTAAAATAGAGCTTGTATTTTGCATCTGCATGAGTTTGAATCCAAACTTTCAAGGAGTACATCATAAAAACTTTCCCAAACCCTTGGACTCAGCCTCCCGGGCAGACATCAAAAAGAAACTGTAATGTAATCTTGTTCTGAGAGAAAGAGATGTGAAATTGAAGCGATTATTTCATCTTTGTGTCTTGAACAAGTGTGTGTGGGATTGTATTGAGCTACCTTCAGGCTTTGAGGTTAACCAGCAATTTCAACATTTCTGGGATTGTGATCATTAGCTTCTTTTGTGTTCTCACACCAGGATGAAACTCAAATAAAGGTTTCTGTTTTGTAAGAAGTTTTAGCTTATTTGCACATAAAGATGACAATGGAAAAATACCTTATTTTTGTCACTTTTGCAAATATTTGCCAACCGCAAATACATTCAACAGTGGAGAACAAGAAGTTAGACACTAAACACTAAAACATTTATGAACCAAGTGACAAAAAAATTTAAGCTCAAACACAGGACAATAATTTTCTTTTTACAAAATATTTACAAAATACAAAATTTGCTAATTAATCTCAGCAAAATAATTTTTTTTTGCCGGAGGTGGCTGTGGCGCAGGAGGTGGAGCGGGTTGTCCACTATTTGGAAAGTTGGTGGTTTGATCCCAGCTCCTTCAGTCCGCATGCTGAAGTGTCCTTGGACGGGACACTGAACGCCAAATTGCCCCCAGTGTATCACTGGTGCATGAGTGTGTGTGTGTGTGTTATCGAAAAGCATTGTATGAATGTGTGTGTGAATGGGGCTTGTAGTTTAAAGTGTTTTGAGTGGTCGATAAATACAGTCTGTTTACCATAATTCAAAGCAGTATTTAATGTGTATAATATGTGTGTGTGATGTGTGTGTACGTGTTTAGTCCAACATGCAGACTCATTCCTCCATCAGCAGTTTTAGGGACCTTTGGGTGACTAAGGTTCTTCTCAGTGGCATCATCACCACCTTATTGATGCAACAATCAATGTCCTGTATCATCCATCACTAGGGAAATGCAGAGGTCCAACGTACAAATTTAATTTAAACTTTGTTGTGAGTTTCACACTTTACAGGTCTTACCATAAAAAACTAGTATAAAGAATTAGTGTGGCTCAACATGTAAATAAGGTGGATAATCAATATGGAATATATCATAACAGAATGAAAAACAGTCCTAAAGTCCTGTTTGAAATTGTTTATATTAAGCGATGTGCTCTGTGACTGCAAATGTACAAACTAAACTTTTCACTTTATATTTGCTCAGCTGCACCACACTGACTCATTCAAGAAATCAAGGTTTATGCCCTTTTCAGCCACTGAACATTTGAGTGGATGGGTGAGTCAACTGAAGAGGCTTGTATCTGAATCGGTGGCACCTTTGTATGAGATTAACAAATTGCCACTGTTGATTAGAAACCATGGATCTCCACATTTGGGGATTTTGAGACCTGAATTATCATTGAATTATCTGAAAAATACATCACCAGAAAGCTGAAAAAAAGCATTGTTTGTCTCAGCTCATGAAAAGTTGACCTTTTGGAGGATTGATTAGCTTTATTAATTACCCCTCTATTAAACGATTATGTTAAATTGTCACTGTAATTATGAGGGAGTTACTAAGCTCATGGGAGTCTCGCTTTTACCTGTTGAAACAAAATTATTGTAAAAGCTTGTTTTCTTATGTTTAATTGGAACAAAGTTACGTCGACAAGTAATATACAGATCTTTTGTCCCGAACTGATGGCAGATTTCTATAGAAAGGACTTCCAAAGCATGAATCATTGTCTACTGATTAGATATGCGCCTTGTGGAAAACAGTGGTGATAATTAGGTCCAAGTGTGCTTTTTTCTTACGCCATTAGCAGTTTCTTTCTAACAACCTATGATTTACCATCATATCGCAATTTGTTTTTGTCTAATTATACCATAATTACAGAAGTAATGAGGCAGTAATTTACAGAGTTGCCACAGAGCGAGTATAATTAAGGAGTTTGATATGCATCTGTTTCAACTTTCAAGGTGCTTCTGTCATTACCTGCCCGCCGCCTTTGAACCTTTTAAAACCTAATATCTATTCTGTTGAATCTTCCGCCATGCTTGCAGAGATAAATCTACAAAGTGAAGTCTACAGTAGCAGCTGACAATCTCCATGTCTTATTGTACCTGCATTTAAAGATGGGTGGCTTTGAATGCGCCATTTCAAATTCTCTCTGTGCTTGTATAAAATATAAGCTGCCTTTGTCTTCCCCATTTCTTACCTCAACTATGGAGAGGCGGAAAAAAGTGATTCCTTTTCCCTTATGTCTGAAGGAGGGAGACAGAGCAACGGTGGGAGAGATTAATGCATCAAATGATAACAATCTCCATACAGCAAAAGGCTCTTTTGTTGCCGTTAATCATTGAGTGTGTGTCTGTCTGTGTGTGTGCGTCTCTGTGTGGGTGTGTGGCCCTCTGAATAATGATGACGCCATAATTTCTTTGCTATCTGTGTTGGAAAGTAGAAAGAGGTTGAGGGGGGGGGGGAGTTGGAGGAAAACACCAGAGAAAGTGGAACAAAGTGGAGTCGTAGAAATGTAGGCAAGGGAAAGGAAAGATAAAGTCCACTGCTTTCTTTTTTGATTAATATTTTTTTTCCATTTACATGAGTTTGTTATAATAGTGATTCTCTTTAACGTCAGTTCATGAAAAATAAAACATGCACTGACTTTACCACCAGAGCTGCTCAAAGCATGTGGCATTTAAATCTTTTAAATCTTCCTTCCTTTAAATCTTCCTTTATCAGATAAACTGTCAAAGATATGTATACGAGGCAACGAGATGATAGTTGAAAAGCAGGGAGGGGGAGGTCAAGAGAGGGTATGGAGCTACAGAACCGCTGCGATGTGGGCCTCAGAGACACCTGCTGCTGCAGTAGCGATAACTTCTTTTTACTGCAGAGATAACTCTACACAAGCCCTGTTTGTCAACTTTCAGTAGAACGCATCTGCTGAGTGGGGGAGAGACGGGGGTGAAATGAGCAGGAGGAGGAGGGAGAGAGATAGCATGAGAGGACTGAGAGGTGCTCTTATCACACCTCTTAGAAGTATTGCAGCCCTCAATGCCACTTCTCCATGTGCGACTTGTCTCAATAATTCAGTCTTCATACTTTTCTTTTACTTTGCGTCTGTCTTTCTCCTTCAAAAATTAAGTTGTACTAACCCCGGCATGTACTTATAGTTACCCTCACTGCCCCACTGTCTGTATGTCTTTGAAAGTGGTATTGTGTTGTTGTGTGTGATATTGAGTGTTTTCATGCACAGTTTATTTTTCAGTTCACTAAACACTTAGTAACGTTTACTTTCTCTATCGATGTCAGTATCTTTTCACTCTCTTATCTCCTCTACTTAAAATACTTAACATTAAATTATATTGGTACAATTTATTAATAGGTTGCCTTTCTATAAAAGATTTATAAGTCATAAATAATGCCTTTTTTATACTAATTCTTTATGAAGCACTCATATGCCATCAATAAGAACAACTTTTGGTTCAAAAGGTGTTGAAAAAAACTCCTTAGCTAATCTTTGGTTGATCAGGGGGGTAACTGCAATGGACTGTTTGATCAATTGGACCATCTAGTTCTGTGGAATATTCCTTTATGCTTTGAAGTGCTGTGCAGTTGGAGTAATGTTAATGCATTAAGACAAACTGTTGCAAACAGGAAAAACATGGAGACCTTCAGACAGACAACTTAGACAGGCAAGGCATCTCCAAAGCCCTATACAGACAGGGTTAGGTGATGAATGGAAGTCAGATTGATTTTGGCATGACCACACAATGTCCTCTGTGTATTGTGGCACTGAAAAGATCTGCCACGTCCTGACACCTTTGATTCCTGCAGATCCGCCCTTGGCTCTGAAGCCGGCTAACAATCAGAGCTAGGGTAAGAAGTTGGCAGGCAGCTGGGAGGAAAGAGTAGAGGAGGACAGAGAGGGGTGGAAACAGATGAGGAGAGAGGAACGGATGAAACAGAGGAGAGCAGGAAGCAATGGAGGAGAAGAGGACACAGCAGGAGGTGGCCGTTGAGGTGATGAAGGAGGAAAAAGGAGGAAACATCATAGCACAATTGGGGATGAGATGGAAAAAGGAATTATGGAGGAGGGGTGGAGGCCGGAGTGGGAGGAGGGAGGGCAGAATTGTTTTTATACACATAAATTTAAAATTAAAATCTGTTAAGGCAGATTTGATTGCACAGGACATTTTAGCACCACAACTTCCAGTAAGTTCTGGGGTTACAGACTATGTGAAGCACTGTAGAACATGACATCCACATTATGGACTTGAACAAAGCCAGGGCACTCTGACAAATGGGAAATCTATTTTCTGATTACATCATCTCAAAATACCATTAAAGGTTAAAGCTGGTGACACTACGTATTTTTCCTTTTGTCAACAAAGGCCCTAAAGATATTATTTGTCTGTGTCGCTAAAGTCTGACAGTTTATTTCTCTGTGCTATAGAACTCCATTGTTGTCGAAATGCTATGAAAAACACATGGATGACGTGTTTCTTCATAATGATTACCATCTGAATTCAACTTGATGCTGAAGACTTTTGATGTATTCTTTTAGCGCTGCTGTCGTTCAGCGCTGCATCTCTCAAACTTCCATGGGGAAGCCTGAGTCGCAGACCACACTGACAACCAAAAAATGTAAACCAAGTCTTTAGCAGGAAACAGTTTTGTCGCCTTGGTGCAACAATGACATGTCATTTTCATAAAACTTAGTGTCTCTTACAACTCTGTGCAGCCATGCAAAGTAATGTGATTGAACCTAAACATAATTATGGAAAGCTTTTAGATTTGCAGACCTAAACACTTAGTGTGGGATAAGTCTTTCTCGGGAAAATTAGAGGAAACAGCTCTCTCTTAAGTGCCTTATCAAAGATCACAGCAATTAACAGTAAACTGCTGTCATTTCGCTGGCCAGCATTGCACTGCATTATTCTCTCACGTCTGTTACTGATGTCTTTGGCCCCCTGCCATGACAGCTCTTACAGCCTTTTATCCCTTCTTGGCACATGAGCCACCTAAAACTGACCAGGGTCAAACTAGGAGGTCTGTTCCTCTCAGAATGTTTTTGAGATACAGTGAGATTGGACATTTAGACAATGTGTTGCAGAAAGCAGAAAGCTGAGAATGCGTGATTTTTTGGACTGGTCTTCTCTGCTGTGATCCTGAGACTTTGGGACATCCGGAGGTACTGGAGATAGAACAACATCTCCTCTGTGGGATTTCCTGCCACTGTGATGATCCGTGATAGGTTTCGGGTAATATCCTGGAGCAATCACATGAGTGATCCCAACAAGGACGCAGATTAAAAAAAACAGAAGTGAGGCAGAGACTATGACCATCTTTTCCGCCTGAGGCCACTGCTTGACAGTATAAAAGATTGCTGAAAGACCCATTATCATCCAGGGCAAAGTATCAGAATTGATGAACAGATGGTGGCAAGCAAGGCTAAAACAAGGTTCAAGCAATACATGAAGGGAAAATCTAAATAGGGATTCAAGCTTTTTTTTTCTTGGCTGATATCAGCAGTGGCTACACAGTGGACAATGTTTACACTGGCAAATCCGTATGGACATCCCGAGTCATATGCCAGTCAGACCCGGGTTACCTTGGAAAGGGGTACCACTCATATGCATATACACTTTTTTTGAGACTTTTCAATGAGCTCTTAGACATAAACACTGGGGTTTGTGGGACAAACCTGTAGAAAGAAAAAGACTGCCCACGTCTCCTGTCTAAAATCCCACAGGCACCAGCAAGTGGTCGCACGACAGCTCACTGGTGTTTGTAAAGTGGATGCAGGAGGTTGTGATCTGCTCCACTGTGCATGTGGAACACACTGGTGATATTGTACAGAGGGAAAGTGAAGATAGAGACCAGCTGGTCCACTGTAGCTGTCCCGTACCCCATTCAGAACTACAGTGTCCACCATAAGATCCTAAGGTGGCACAGCACACTGCTGCATCACTCTATAGACATGGCAGTTACAAATAGTTGCATCTTTCACAAGTAACTCACCAGAGAAAAACAGCAGCAACCCATCATCTTCCTGGCCTTTGTGGAGGAACTGACAGCCCAGCTGTGTGGGGTCACTGCGGTCACTCCACCAAAAAGGGATCCTACCACTCACATCCCGATCCCCACCAGCCAGCAGACAGACCCAAGCAAGAAGGGGTCATATGAAAGGAGAGGCTGTGTGAACTGCAGACAGTCCAGGCAGGACGAGCAGGCTTTGTGAAAGTGCAGTGTGTGTGATGTGGCACTTATCCTGGACAGGCACTGCTTTGCAGTATGGCACCACTGAAAAAACAAGTGCACTCTGAAAAATATAGATGTAAATAGTGCTGTCTGTACAGTTGAGACTCCTTTGTATTGCCTGAGGCCTTGGGCTACGTGGCTGAAGACTCTTATTTATTTATTCTTTAACATTAACAACATACATATTCAAATATCCCAGGTTATGCTAAAAAAAAATTATATCAGTTACTTGCTTCTGTCTTCCTTTACTAAATGTATACAGTTGTTTAAATATATATTATCGATGGATGAAAGCTCTGCAAAGCATTTTGGATTCTTTCACTCCTCTTTCCTTTAGACAGACAGAAAACATCTAACCTTCTTCTTTGCAGCCTCATTATATTGACCAATAGTGTGACTGCAGCTTCATGTCCCAGCAAAAGGACCATTGATACCAGTTCACCATTGATTTCTCCCTCCCCCTTGTGGATTGCTTCTGAATCCCCATGGGCCTAGACTTATGTTTAGTTTGGGCTATTGAAAATGAGATCAGCCTGTTCCCATGTTCATTGGTAGAATTGTATACAAAGGTAATGCATTGTACAAAGCCATTTATTTTCCTGTGGGAAAATCGTTTTTAGCAAATACAAAACAACAGTTTAAGCTTAGAAAACTGCATCTTAAAAGTCTTTTAAAGGTATATGCTGTAAAAATTGTGAGTATTCATCCGTTGTTAATATTACGCAGAGGCTATGACTGAGTTGTAGTATCTGACCACTGAATCTCGGCAAGCACTTCAACTCCCAGAAGCTTTTGGCATAAGAGACACTGCTTTTCAACAGGGCCACCCTTTCTAAAAATAAAAGCACTCAGTGTGGTACTTCAAGTCATTTTGGATAAAAGTGTCTGCTAAATACCATTTAGTATATTGTATTGCTCCCATTAATGCAATATGGACTTCACAATCTCACTGCCCGTTGACTTCATCCATTCCCAGTGGGCCATCTATCTGTCCATTGACTGCCATTTAGTGTCAACGGGCCTATAACTCGTTAGCTGAATGACATTTAGACACTCAGCAGCTCGTTACAAAGGCCAGAGGTTAGATGGCTGTTGAGGGGACACTTCACTTTTTCTCTTTCTGCTCCCAGTCAGTTCGTCCACCTTTCACTTTCACACGCTCACTGTTTCTGTACAGCTGTATTTCTCAGTTTCTCTTAGTCCCTTGCTGTATCTGTCGCCTCACTTACCCTCTGCACCCTTTCCTTTTACTTTACAACTCTGTATTACTTTCTCTTTGTGAGGATCTATATTAATGCACAGACATTTACTTTATAGATGTCAGGCATGGTTACTGATAAGCATAAAGAGTGCAATAGTTCCACTATCAGGAAATAAAATACTATAAAGCCTAATGTGCTTTTGCTGTTGCCACCCTTGTAACCAGATTAAAGATGTTAAAGAGGTTGTGTGTTGTTTCCATGTAGTTCTGGTCGAAGCCTTTCACTTCACTGTAGCTTATTCTTCCTAACCGTTGTGTGTCCTCATTCTGGTGTCACTTTGACCACAGGTAAAACAAACAGCAGTTTGAATTCTGCAAATAGGAGGCTGAGAAACCTCATGGCTGCACACAAACACACAAAAAAAATGACACAAAGCAAATTGACTATATACAAATGACTCCTACGCCCCCAGAGCAACAGGAACACAAGCGAGGAGGCTTCTCCCTGTCCTGAGGCAGCAGATCAGATCCTAACATGGATCTACACATACCAAGAAGTATCTTTGTGCAAGATGTACATTTTGTTCTGCATAAAATTGCACCTGTTTATTTCTTCTCATGCTCATGTGTGTTTACTTATTTCGGATTATTTTGGTCACAATTATTTTTTGGTTTGTTTAAGTTTTTTAATTTGCTATTTCACACATTCATAATGCTGTATGGATTATAATTTTACTTGACAACTTCAGCTTCTACTCCAGCATCTACCATGCTGAAAATAAAGATGGAAAGGAAAGGAGGAAAAAAGAAGGAGGTGGAGGTTAGTGTGTAAAAAAGTGTGTGTTAGTGTGGAAAAAAAAGATGAATATATGCGAGGGAAAGAATATGTGTGATTGTGGAGATCTGTTTTAGACACAGACAGATGGAAAGAATGAGAAAGAGGGAGAGGGGATGAATTTTTACCATGACTAGCCAAGCGAGACCATTGATTCCACTCCTCACTTGCTGAGGCACAGAGCAGACAGAATGTCAATCAATTGGGCTCTCTTTTTTCCCTCTCCATGCCTCTTTTCTTTTCCTTTCCTCGTACATCACTCACCATGTACCCATTCCCCAACCCCACCACCCCCCTTACCGGGACAGTACTTAGTCCATTCTCATTCACTTTTAGCTGTGGTTTGTTTTGTTTGTGTGTTTGTTTGTTTGTTTGTTTTTTCTGTTTGACGGGGTGTTTTGAAAGGTACATACATACATACTGTACATCCGTTATGTTGCTTTTCCTGACGAGTTCTTCATTATCTAATTTGAGCTTCTAAGGACAGAGAGTGTCATAAGTGGTACAGATTGTACAAAATAAATATGGGCCTGTAGAGTAAAAATTGTAGCACTCTAAAACAAAAAAATGTGGGAATAAACTATTAGAGAATTTTATTTATTTATTTATTTATTTTATAATCAAGGTAGAGCAAAAAGGATTGGCCAAAAAAGATCTGTAACTGGGATAGAGCTCACAGTTACCTGTGATCAAGAGAGGTCGCTGCAGTTTTTCCTTTCTCTGATTTACATTTTAATTACACCAGTAATTTGCAGTGCAAAATATAGTCAGACTTAAACTACTAAAGATCGATAAGGAACAATAGAGGCAAGAGATTTAGAATAAACCAAAGCTCAGCTCAACTATGTTTAAATCAAAGCAAATTACTACACAGAACCGAACCTAAAAATTTAATATTAAAAGAAGGCAGAGTTCCCTGTGTGACTGGAATCTTACTGCGGGCAGTCGAGGTAACAGATACAAAGTTATTTCTGAGGATGTTAAGTTAGTTTGAACTGTGCATTTATGGAAGACCTGTTTTTCTCGTACTGTATTAAACTGAATGATGACACAGTATGCTGAGGCATGCAAATACGCACGTGTATACAGATAAACACAGACACACACACAGACATGACGGCCACCTGTTGAAAGCCCCTCCCTCTGTACCTGTAGCTCTCTATAAAATCGTCAAGCCAGGAGCATCTTTTTGCCTCTGTCCATCACTCTCTTTCTCAGAGTGAAGAAAAGGCTGAAGATGAAGCTTGCTGTATTCGTTTCCCTGCTGGTGGTTTTACCATTCCAGGCTTTAGCTGGTTCATGTGTTGGTAAAACAGTGGACGTATGGGTGGCAAATGGCCATGGACTTACAGGGGATGGACTCCAAGACCCAGATCCCTATGTTGTGGTGAGTTGTTGGCTGCCTGTCTCAAAATATAACCAAAGATAAAATGGTGGATGGTGGTTGATGGTTGTGTTTTTGATGCAGAATGCTACCTTTCTCTATTGTATGAGTAGTAAACCTACATTTTGTCAGTTGAAAATGAACATTAGAAATTGGCAAGAGGACCACAATGAAAATATTTGGTGAATTTTGCATAAAGATGATGCAACAGGTGCCACAGACTCACATTTAAATGAATTCACTGATGTCTAAATCTTGATCTAACAGATAAAAATCGGCGAAGACACCCAAAAAACCAGAGTCATTCATTCAGACGCCAACCCAGGGTGGTGGGAGAAGTTCACCTTTTACCAGGTCACCAGTGACTTTATGAGAATTGAAGTGTGGGAAGCTGACGAGGGACTCCGCGGTGATGATGACCACCTGGGAACCTGCATGGAGCTGATGGACTCAGGAGGTTCCAGCTTCCACGTGGTGCAGTGTACTGTGAAGGACTCTGGTTTTGTCAAAGTCTTTTACAAGTGTTACTAAATGTAACCTACTTTTGAAAATGAAATAAAAGTATGAATGGGTGGATGGCAAAGGGCCGAAGATTCAGATTCAGATTTTGGACCCCGCTGTATGTTGTGGTGAATTTTTGGATAACCTCTCAAAATATAATGAAACATGAAATGCTGGATGCTGGTTGTGTTTTTCATGCAGTGTGCTACTTTTCCTGGTGTGAGTCGTAAATCTAGTTGTCATATTAGCAAAGATTTTTATGTATGCCTGTTCAAAATACATTGGTACACTATTACTGTTACTACTACCACTATGGGTTCCTTTGCAGAAAACAAGTGGACTTTACCAATAGGCAGGAGAGGCAGCTGTAAAACTGAATTGGACCCCTAACTACTAGAGATTTGCTGTGATGCTTTGCTGGAATATTCATTCATTAAATTATGTTACTACTACACAGACAGCCTGCATTTACTTCCAGAATGTCCTCAACCACTTTTTTTTTCCAACGCAGTCAACATGCCCCGACCTGCCCACCATAAATTAGTTAAAATAAGCCCAATCTTGAAAATATCTTAAGTAAATCTTTTCAGATGTTGTTGATAAATCTTCTGTACTTTAATTTTAGAAACCTCTACTTTTTCAGTACAGTATTAATAATTTACTCAAGTAAAAGATTAGCTACTTGACACCTGGGTGTGACACACTGATTTTTGCACTTTTGTTGACCATCAGCAGTGCTGCATTCTTATCACAGTGTGGCTTAATATGTGAAACATGTTGGATTTTTAGTAAAAGAAATAGAAACAGCAGGAAAGACAGGAGAGAGGTCACCATTCATCTGGCTCTTTTGCCTCCTTAATGTTCCATTGTGTTCTCCAGCTAGTCTCTAACTTTGCGTCTCTACCATCCGGTGCTGCACAGGTAGTGTAGAATGGATTCATCATAGTTTTTTGCTTTATAACAGCTGCCGGCTGCAGCTGGAAACAAGGTTAATGAGGAATTAGAGTTAAATGCTCTGTAGAGCTGCAGAGTTGTGTCATAACTTTCTGTGAGTTTATCACATACTTTGTTAATTTTGAAATATTAGTTAATGCAGCTTTAACCCTACATGTCACCCATGATTCAGACGCCTCTCCAAGTAATTCCTTTTACTGCATGTTTGAGGGTTTCACGGACGTAAACTTTCACACATACCTCTGAGCTCATACATTAATTTAGTGGATATTTCAAGAGAAATATGACATTTCTGCGCTGCCATGTTCAGCATGTTTGAAAATCACAGAGATAAACCACAGGCAGCCAGTTTGAACCCTCAAACTCCACTTCCTCAACAGTGCAACCATCAACTGATATATACATATCGTACATTTGTGTAGCTGACTTACGTTCCAGTCTCCCTTTGAACCACACTGACATTGGATAAATACTGTCGTATACAGTTAACAGCTATTGCTAAAAATCTATGTTAATTCCAGGAGCATAATAAAAGAGCCAACTCACACCAACTGTTTTTTTTTTTTTTTAATTGACTGTTGACCCTATCAGTCTCTGGTGCTCTGTCCACTGTTTAAGTAAGGCTTGCCCATGAACCACATGATCAGTCTCACTATGAGTCAGCATATAAATATCCTGGTCAGTGTTAGCAAAATGAGCTATCATGCTTGCTTGTAATCGCCCCTTTGTGTTTTTATGGCAATCTCAGTAACATGAGAGTGTCAAAGTTCAATTGTGTTCCATTCTACATAGAGACTGAAGAGGCTGTTAAGACTTTACTAAATTGCTGCAGCCTTTGTTTATTAGTTGTGATGCTTTTGTAAATAATTTACAAACAAAGAAGTCCGAAAATTGATGTCATAGTTTGATTGAAGTAAAACCTGAGTAAAAGTTTCTTTGTGTAAGTCAGATTTGGATCATTTCATTTATTAAGTAGGACTTTGTAAGCTGCCAGCTTCAAATGATTAACTTCAGAATTATTTTTTTGGTTGAAGCTAAATTCTCCATGTGTATGTAATCAATCATAAATACTGACTGCACCTATTTAAATAAAATACAATTTGAAAATCCCCAGTCATGAAATAGAAAGTGTGCAATGCCTTCATATTTGAAGCTACCATTATATTTACCATGTAAATATAATGTTCTATTTTTGTAGAAGGTAAACTTTTTTTTCAGTTGTTTGCTTGTTTGTTTGGTTTTGTTTGGTTTGGTTATTTGGGAAAGTTTCTGTAAGCTTTTGACAAAAGCCACCCTTTGTAAACATGACTGTTGATGCCTTCAAGGGTAGACCATGTAACCATGTTTTGTCTTGCACTGTCTTTTCATTTTTCTCACATACGCTTTATCCTAGCAATAACAAACAGAGGATCGTTAATATATTCCTGCAAACAGAGGATTGTTAATATATTCCCCTGATCTCATGTTTAATATATTTTTATATTTTCCAAAATGTTCAGAAAGTTTCAGTTACTAAAAACAAAGAGACAGCTCCCATTTGATCAACTCTTTGTTGGCTTTGGTTTGTTACTAAATTGTAAGGTTCTGTTTTTTTTTTCCTCTGGATATTTATCTAACCTTTAACCTCTCTACAAATACGAAAAGCCTGAAAACCTAAGGCAGTTGTGACTGTTGCATCTGATTTACTATGTAACTTTGTTTTGACAACTGTAATTATGCTATTGTTATTACTAATTTGATCAAAATGGCTCTGTCACACAAGAGTCATCACAATAATGACAGAAGAGAATAACCTAAGGTTGTTAGGGTTTAGTGTGTCCAAGGTAAAAACAACCCGATATACTTCCATTATGCAACTATTTAGATTTGAAGTATGACCATTTTAGCTGCATAAGGATTAATAACATTCCTCAGAACACTAGTTTATTCAGGTGAACTGTCCATTAGGGACAACCTAGTTCAGGTTTTCTCATTCTGTGAAAATGACATAGATATGTGGACCCATTCAAATATACACGTGTGCTCACAGATGGGTGAGACGGCCACCTGTTGAAAGCCCCTCCCAACGTCCCTGTAGCTCTCTATAAGATCGTCAAGCTTGTTTGACATTTCAACCAGGAGCATCTTTTCGTCTGTATCCATCACTTGCTCTCTCTCTCAGAGTGAGGAAAAGGCTGAAGATGAAGCTTGCTGTATTTGTTTCCCTGCTGGTGGTTTTACCATTCCAGGCTTTAGCTGGTTCATGTGTTGGTAAAACAGTGGACGTATGGGTGGCAAATGGCCATGGACTTACAGGGGATGGACTCCAAGACCCAGATCCCTATGTTGTGGTGAGTTGTTGGCTGCCTGTCTCAAAACATAACCAAAGATAAAATGGTGGTTGATGGTTGTGTTTTTGATGCAGAATGCTACCTTTCTCTATTGTATGAGTAGTAAACCTACATTTTGTCAGTTGAAAATGAACATTAGAAATTGGGAAGAGGACCACAATGAAAACATTTGGTGAATTTTGCATAAAGATGATGCAACAGGTGCCACAGCCAGTCACATTTAAGTGAATTCACTGATGTCTAAATCTTGATCTAACAGGTGAAAATCGGCGAAGACACCCAAAAAACCAGAGTCATTCATTCAAACGCCAACCCAGGGTGGTGGGAGAAGCTCACCTTTTACCAGGTCACCAGTGACTTTATGAGAATTGAAGTGTGGGAAGCTGACGAGGGACTCCGCGGTGATGATGACCACCTGGGAACCTGCATGGAGCTGATGGACTCAAGAGGTTCCAGCTTCCACGTGGTGCAGTGCACTGTGAAGGACTCTGGTTTTGTCAAAGTCTTTTACAAGTGTTACTAAATGTAACCTACTTTTGGTGATGAAAGAATAAAATGTGAAGAGAAGAAAATTCACTTTGTCCTACAAATGTTTGGTGGTAGAAAAACACAACTTCTTTGGTAATAGTTACATCTTTTTTCCACTGTATTTTTTTCTACCTTTCTTTCTTTCCTTCTTTACAAATGGATGTGTGCTGTTTTGAAACTATGTTTTGCTAATATTGTCCGCCTGTGACTTTATGGTCATTAAACAGGTGAGCACAAATCCATCACCTTTGTGTGTAATTGGAAAATTGTGTAAAGAAAGTGTTGTTCTCCGTACTGTCGGCATTTTACAAACTGCAGGAGCTCAGGATGTTTTCTGTGCAGCAGTAATAACCTTTCATTGAAAGACAGACTTCTGTCTTAGATAATGAAGTGATTAATAAAATCAAATTAAAAGAAATATTTGTTTTGAATTCATTCATGTTTGTTAGAGCACTTGTAACAGGACTGCAATGCTTTACAGAAAACAAAGGGAATGAAAATATAATGAGCTCTAGTTTCCTGATTTGATTTTTGTAATTTCGGTGACCAGCAGCACAACATTAATAATAGCAGCAATAGTAATGGAAACCCAGTCAGCAGGCAGAGGAGGTGAGAGGTTGTGGTTACTCAAAAAATAAAAATCTGTTCCTACAGCCTGAAAATCCTTCACTATGTTCACCAGCTAGTCTCTAACTTTGTGTCTTTACCATATGGTGCTGCACAAGTAACATAGAGTGGATTCATCAGAGCCTTTCACTTTGTAACAGCTGTCCACTGCAGCTGGAAACAGAATTAATAAGAGTTTAGAGTTAAAAATCACTGTAGAGCTGCAGAGTTGTGTCATAACTTTCTGTTGGTTCATCCCCACAAGCTTCACCCTGCACATTACACATAGTCATTTATAATATAAATGCAACTTTAACCTCTTGTTACTCATAATTCAGATAGCTCCCCTATTAGCTCGCCGTATGTGCTTGCTCTGGGGTCAGGCTCTGGGTCTCTGTAAAGCACTCTGAGACAGTTTTGATTGTGGAAGGCGCTATATAAATAAAATTGAATTGAAAAATTGAATATTACTTCCATTTGTCTTCCTGCACGTTTTCTGTACTCTACTTAAATAAGATAAAATCAGGGCTTAACTCACCCAGAACACCCCTGAGCTCCCCAGAAGCCACAGAATACTGATAAATAAACATTAGCAATTCTAATTATGTAATGATGTAAAATCTTTAAAATCAAATTCAATGTCCATCACTCATTTTAATTGTGTGTGTGTGTGTGTGTGTGCAGCTCTGTCCTCATCTGAATGTATCTGCTGTCAGTGATGTTTTTAACATCACTGACCTCAACATGTGCAGAGAGCTTTCATGCACTGCGGTTCCTGAGCTGCTTTCATGTGTTGTTTTGTAAGTCTACGCATAAGTATTGTGTGTGGATCTGGTGACGGGGCAACTCTTCTGAGAGCTTTCAGTTCAGCGGCCTCTTTCATCATTTTTGTCATGCATTGAAACTCTAGGCTACATGAGCTAATACAGTTACACTATGGAGTGTTTTTTTTTTTTTTAAGCCCTCTTCTACTGTTCTCTACATGTTGCAGAGGGCTGAAATGGTTTACACAAAATTGCATTCACTTCTCATAAATATATATATATATAAATCTATACGTGTATTAATAAAATGCTTAATGTGTTTTGTTGTGTTCCTCTTTCAGCGATTTCTGTGCCTGTGTGCCTGTTTTGTTGGGCCTGGGCATCCCGCTGCCTGTGAGGGTCGCACTTATGGGCGCACTTATCGGAGTGACTGCAGGAACGAGAGGCAGCTGTCTCCTGTTCCCCTCATAGCATGAAAGTATGGGGTACAGTACCTGATGGTGGCACAATTGCATACTGTACAATCTCAGAGCAGCACGATGTGACAAAGCATCAGCCACATTGCTGTAGTGAGAAAAGCTGTGCAAGCTGACCTCCACCCACAGACATTACACTGTAACATATGCCATTCTGTGGCACAAATGTTAAACCATTATAGAGGTAGGTGTGACACAAAGTGCTGCAACTGGACAGACATCACCTATCCCTAGAACCACGCTGCTAGTATGTGTTAACTTGCATTGACTCATAGCAGCATTTAAATATGTGCCAGGTCAACCTGTATAGTACCAACTTAAAGGTACAGTAGAGGCTAGAGAATAGTATCACCTGTCAGCGCCCCTAATAGATTTATGATGGCACAGCCTGATACCTACTGTGGGGCTTAATGACAGGTCAAAACATCATTTAACATGAATAATGGACTTCCACAGAAATGCTCTCCCAACTTTTGGCACATTTTACTGTGTTTTGCCAACGTCCAGTGTTCACCTTGGGAAAATAAGATGGGCATTTAATTTTTCTGCAAATTCAACCTTCTGTAATCTGTGACTTTTGCGCTAAAGTGACATGATTCAATGTAGACTTGAGTCATATTGGAAATGTTAGAACATGAAATTCATTAAGACATGAGATCAGTTTATAAAATTGCCTATAAGTCCTCCACATTAAGCTACAAAATACATTGTTTGAAACCACAACCTTTCCATACGCTTAAGTGTTTTTGTTGCCCAAACCGAACCACACGTGGGACCCCTGAATGTGAAGCCTGGAATCTAGTCCTGTGCTTTATACACCTACCACCCATCCCAAAGTGGGTGCAAGTGAACATAATCCATCCAGGGCCAACATTTATCACCACAATGTAACTGGGAGACAAAAATTAGTGCTGTATAAAAGTAATAGGAGACAGGGTTGCCTTGCTGATGGGGCTTTCTGATCTGACAGCATCAATTGTCAGTGCCTTTCACCACTGTTTAAAATCAGCTCTCCCAAAAGAAAACTGTTTTCTGATCTGACAGTGCAGCAGTTAAGGTTTCGTCAGGTTAGGCAGAACAAAGGCTTAGTGAAGAAAAGATTGTGGTTTGGATTAAAATAACTAATTTGTTGAGGTTCGGCAATGGTCATTATCATGGATAGAAGAAGCTAACAATAACTATCAGTAGGAAATGGAATGTGATAATTGTTGACCATCCATCCACCCAGAGCTTCTCTCTCTGCAGATTTAACAATTATTTCAACCTTTACTCCCAGCGAACTAGAGTCTTAATCATTAGATGGCTTTTTCACTTGAGCGAAGAGATTTGTTGTCTTCAGGCATTTTCTGAAACAGTTCATGTTGTTGTGATTCTGGGTACAGTGTCAAAACTGGCAGTACATTTGCGTAATGAAGTGCGTGTCTGAGAGGGACTTTCCTTTCCCTCGTTCTGTCCTCTTTTATCGTTATTATTGTAATTCCTTCTCCTTTACTCTCTACCAGTTGTTTCTCTTCTCTTCTTGCCTTTACCCCGCATTTAACCTGCTTCTTCCCCCCCTCCCCCCTGAGCTGCACGCTAATCATGCACTAGACAGTTCCACGGGCCCCCAATTCCACTTCAAAGGACACCCATTTCCTCCTTGTCTGTTAGAGAACCTGTCAGCCCTGCCTGCCTACCGCAAAGAGAGAGCAGGAAAGACAGAACGAGAGAGTGAGAGGGGATGGAAGACAGGAGGAAAGGATGTCAAAAAAAGCAGTGGAAGCAGAGAAGCAGAAAAGTTGAGAGCAGGGTCCTCAAGAAGAAGCAGAGAGGTAGTGTCGGTGCTGTGGGTGGCACTTCTTCTTTATGTGTGTATTAAAACTATCTCTGTGCTTGTGCATGTTAGGAATAGCACACGTCAGCACTTCACCAGAAAAACAGAAAAAAAAAACACAGAAAAGGTACTCCAGACCATTTTCTCGCTTAAGAAAAAAAAAAAAAAGCTTTACCTTGCGATTTCTATTTGAACTTTTCTCCCGCTTTGCCTACCTCTCTTTCTCTCTCACTCCTTCTTCTCCTCCCTCCTCCTCCTTCTCGCTCGCTTTTCCACCCTGCAGGAGGAACAAGCGAGAGGAGAGAGCAAGCAGCACGGTGTCCTGTTCCTCCCCGTCTCGTTTTCGGAGCATGAATTAAAGTTGCATTCCGTGCCGCCATTGTTAGGGTAATAAGAAAAAGTTATCTTCAAAGAGTTCGGGTGGCGAGAGAGGAGAGAGCCAGGGGGATGGGAGACGAAGCGTGTGTGTGTGTGGAGGGATGTAGGGTCTGGGTAGAGCGGAGATTTTTTTCTCTTGAGTCCTTCTAATGCGTGAAATTACACCTGCCACCTTGCTGTCTGTGTACTGTGAGTGTGTGTGTGTGTGCGTATGTGTGTAAGTCTGCTCATAATCGTATACTTTCATATTTGTGTATATGCTCATCCACATACAAGCATTGATTGTATAGTACATACTGAATGTAGTACACTACTCCAGTTAGGCACACACACGCTTACTATCACACATTTACCATCCTGGTGTGTGCTGTCTAAAGCTATATTTCTGCTAACAACACTATGTTCTTATTAACAGTTCCAATTCCTATTAACAGTCAGTCCCAGATAACAAGTTAATTAACTCTCTGCTCTCCTTCTCCCCTGGCTATCAGCGCACAGGTAGCCTTTCATGTTGCCACCGAGAGATAGAGGGAGGGACGGGAGGGAGGGAGAGAGGTGAGGAGCGAGATGGAGGAAAGATGTAAGCGAGAGGTGGACCGAGGGGGAAGATAGAGAAGGAGTGAGGGAAGGAGGGAGAAAGAAATGCGGGGGGAAAAAAGGATGAGGAACGAGGAGAAAAAGGGAAAGATGAGGGGTGAGGGAGAAACATGGGGGGGTAGGGGAGGTGGACGGAAACATGAGCTAAATTGGATTTGGATGAGAAATCGCTGAGAGGGATGTAAAGTGGCAGAGACAGTGGATAGAATGTAAGAAAGGGTTTTTTTTTTCTTCTTTAAATTTCTTCATCTTTTTTTTCATGTTGAGCGTTTCAACACCTGCTCAGAGCGCAGCAGGAGATGAAACAAATGGAGAAGGAGAAATGGGAGGGTGAGCTGAGGAGGCAAGTGCTTGGAATGAAAGTGGTTAGGTTTTGATCTCGCATGTACTTTAAGCAGCCTGACATCCAGATTATTGTGTTTTACAGTGGGGGCTAAGGGTACCGCTGGAGAGCTGGGCACCACGTCAGTTTACCGAAAGGCTAAGGCCCGACATTTTAATTTTGTAAGACGTTACAGCTCTTGTAAGGCATCCAAAGTACATCAGGGACGCATCCCAGTAGCAATGGTTTGCTCGCTTCTGCAGTCAGAACAGTGTATGGATGTGAAGTGAAGCGTGCAAATTGATGACACATGATTTGTGTCTTTGCTCTGCTTATAGCCACAAAACTCTAAAGATCTTGACAGACATTGTTTTCCTAGCATTTTCCACATTAATCGCTATCAGTGGTTTTGAGTTTAGTCACATTTGAGCCCCCTTCCATCTCAGTTTTGTTATGAGAATATTTTGGTTTTGTGGGCCATTAGCTACCTGTCTTCAGGTATTTTTGTGTCAAAAACACACAAAACACATTTTGCATTCTATATAAAAACATACTTTACAGCTTTCAATTTGTGACCGACTTTTGACGTGTATTTATGTGCTTATATACATGCAGAGTCGTACACTAGTTTTGAATTCCACTGTCCTGCCAGCTGTAAGACTCATTAAAGATATGATTTGGTCATTTTCTCAAGAAACTGTACAACTCACTTTCTTAAATTTTAATTTGGATGTATGTAGATCTGTAAGGTTTGTTGTTGCATAGATTAATCAATTTGTTACAGTCCTCCAAATTCCATTTTCATGATTATTTTCTCCTTTTCTGCATTTGATAAATTTCTGGTGAGGACAAAATGTTCATCTGCAGTACTACATTTTACTGTTAGCAAAGCAGAGTGTTTTCCTTTCGCTTTGGGAGACAGTCACTGTTACACTGCGCAGAATCTTCCTTCCATTTATGGCTACAATACACAACTTTTACCTTGAGGCAGGACCTACATTGTTGGTTCAATGAGCCTCCTGTTTGTCAACTAAGATTTTATCCCAGCACTTGGTGCTCATCTTGTAGAGCTGTCTGTTTGACAATAGCATCCATCCTGAGGCCAAAGTAACCATCACATGAATAAACACACATTAAAATTAAAAGCAAGGCCCCAATCCAATCTACACAGACAATTTAGCCTGATTCATACTGATTTTGACTATTTTAGAGTCTCAAGAACTTCTCAGTGCAAGTCCGTCGTTTTACCAACCTCACCACCATCTCAGAGTCCAGCTGTAGGCTCTGATCCTACAAGGGAGCTGAACTTGCCAACAATAGATCTTTGTACAATATGACGAGACTGGCTGTATAATGCAACTGATTGTATTTTAGTTAGTTTTGACCACTGGTGATTTGGCAAAAGTAGAATGTATGTCTATATCCCTGTAGTAGCCCCCAGGCCCGAGGGTTAAAATCCCACTGAATTCACCCATGTTTATTTAAAAAAAAAAAAAAAAAACATTGGGTGTGTACTCATATCGAATATAAAGAGGAGGCAGTACTGTCAAGTTTTCCTCAGACATCATGGTGGGTAATTCTGCAAAATACACCACCCGAAGCTACAGGAATGAGAACAGGCGATGCAAAAACAGACATACACACATTAGAAACAGCTCTGATATTCAACATAGCAGATTAAATTTTATCTCAATGGCATGGTTGTTCTGCTCTCGTTTTCTCGCACACCTGCTTGCATGTGTGGTGGTGTGTGTGTTTGTGTAAATTGGTGCCTGTGTGAGTCCATGTGTTGGCCTGCTTGTATATCTGAGTGTATCCCTCAGGCCTTTTCCCAGATCAAGGCCTTCGTGGTCTCAGCTCGATGAAGAGGTCATGACAGCCAATTAGCTCACACTAAATTGATCTAACCGTCTGTGTGTTTGTGTGTATGTGTGCACGTTTGTGTGTTCCCCAATCAATGCTTATGTTTTATTGGCGAAGCCATTACTTATGTTACTGAGTGATTGGTGCATACAAAAAGACTCAAAATAAGGAGAAATGTAATTTTATAATGAAGGGAAATCTATCAGATGCATGGAAATAATTAAACAAATTTGTTAATACCCAGCAACATGAGTAAATCATAATTAGGAATTTCAACTAATAATTGTTGTCTTTTCACATATTTCTAAAGGTTAATGTAAATTTCAGTTTAAGTTTTAATTGCAGTTGCTCTAGGTGTAGCTTGCAGAGATTCAGTGACATTATTGTGTGATCTGACTTAGCAAATGACAATTGTTTTCTGCTCCATAAGGAAAGTCTATACAGTACATCTGTTTTTAGTGGCCAAAGGCTTTTTGTCCAACTAAACGAGAGCCTAATGTGAAAAACAAACATTAGGCATTTATTTGATTTTTCTCAGTAGGACACAGTGAGAGTCTCTGACTGTTCCTATGTTTTGTTACATGACGTGTAATATGAGCAAAAGACTGTGAGAAATCACTTGAGCAGTAGAGAGTTTGGCGTATTGAATCCCCAGTATGTGCAGTTTATTTGATTAATAAAGTTTAAAGGTAGTTTTAAGAGTTTGTAGATGGAAAAGGCAATATACCAGGGCTGAAAATTGTCTGAGGGAAAGAGTTTGGTCCTGATAGTGCTCAGGGCAACTTCCAGGCCTTGCAATTTTTTTTTTCCTAAATGCAAGCACACGTTAATCTGCCAAGCTCAGGCCTGAATGCCAGATTAGAGAAGTTAATATAGGGAATATACTTGTAGACCTGTAGATGCAGCTGTAAAGGTTGGATTTAATCCAGAGGGACAGGTTGGGAAGCTTTGGAGAATGTTAAGTCTGACTGGAGCAAAGCAAATTTGTGCCCAGAGCCAACACAAGGTAATGGAAATATACTGCAAAACTAGCTAAATTAACTCAAATTTAATGACTTCATCAGCTTGGTGGTGAAATTAAAATTATTTAAAATATATCAAATTGCCTTCATCCAGGAGCTTTCAAAACCTGACACTATGGGTCCACCATGAACCAAAATCAAGAACTTCAAACTACTACAATTCCCACAATGCTTTGAGAGCTATAAATAGGAAGTATGTCACAATGGGTTCTGGGAGTTACACAGGTGGCTGGAGCCTGAGCCCCATTTTATTTAGCTACATTTGGTTATACTTTGGAAAAATATAACCAAATTTAATGACTTAATCAGCTTGGTGGTGAAATTAAAATTATTTAAAATATATCAAATTGCCTTCATCCAGGAGCTTTCAAAACCTGACACTATGGGTCCACCATGAACCAAAATCAAGAACTTCAAACTACTACAATTCCCACAATGCTTTGAGAGCTATAAATAGGAAGTATGTCACAATGGGTTCTGGGAGTTACACAGGTGGCTGGAGCCTGAGCCCCATTTTATTTAGCTACATTTGGTTATACTTTGGAAAAATAACACCATTGAAAGTATACTGAATTAGCTATTAGCACTTCATGTTTGCAGTTTACCCATGGATGTACAAACAACCATCATCTGATTACTTAGATACAGAAGAACACTTAAAAACACAAAGACACTCAGGCAGGATCTGGACTTATTGGGAGCGTCTTTTGTCTGAGGATTTATGGACATTTACTTGAGATGGATGGACACACCGACATCATTGGAAACTGTAAGTCACCCTAACTCCAAAAATGTGTGTATCATGTCTGTGTGACCGAATTATGACTCAAAGAAGTGGGCCGATTTTTGATTAAGGGTGTCACATCTACAACTTCCTGTTGTTTTTAAAACCTGTGTGTGTACCTGTCACTTTCACCTCATTCAGTATCTTTGCCTCATGTCTCTCTCTCTGCTTCCCTGCTTCAAATTTGCTGTCAATCCACTATCTGTCACCTTTTGTGGAAGATTTGAGTCTGAAGTTTTTCGGTGATTGAATGTTGAACTTTTCATGCTTTCATTGCTAGAGCTCACTCATTTCAGTGAGGCAGTTTTGGTGCAGTATCAATCGACTAATATGATCATCAGTTAAAAACCAAACTTTGTCCTAAATATGTGTTGTTAAAATGTATACTATTTACTTCATGAGCAAATTGGTTTTTACCCTCCTGTGATTTGGATTTCCTTTACAAAATGGTGATTTATGGTAAATTTATCGCGTTGGCAAAACAGAGGGTCAATGACAAAATGTCTCCCTCCTTTCATCATGTAGTATATCTCTTGTTTAAGGCACTTACCCTGAGCAGAGAGGACTGAAATTGTTAGTCCTTACACACACATGATTACTGTTCCATGCCTTTACATAAATGACATGGTCACTTTATGTTGGCTGGACACATTCACTCCAGCAATTTGCAGAAACAAACTGATGATGGATCTTTGGTGTTCATACAGCCTTCAGCGCTGTTTTGATTGACATGGTGGAAAGCATTGTTTTCAGCTGCTCCTTTAAGATGGCAAGAAATACTGTGACATGTAACATATGCACATAGGTGGGTTAAGTTATTTAGTTCACACATTTCCCCACAACATTGTGCAAGGTAATCTCCAGAGGGCATTAACTTAGAGCAAACATCTGGTGAATGTTTGCTAAGAATCTGAGACCATGGCACAGTTTTTTTGTTCGCTGTCCCAGTTTTTGGTTGTTTTGTGAGGAGTTTCACATTCTGAGCTAGTGTTCATCCTTTAATTTGTTTATCTATAAATGCACTTCCTTTATGTGTCTTTGGGGGATTGGAATGACGAGATGTTGCGCAACACTATAAGATGATTGGAGGTTGGCAGTTGGCTGTTATGCTGCTCTGTGTGCATGAATGTGTATGCATGTGCTATTTTCAAATCGAGAACATAAACAAAGGTATTAAAATTTCTTTGATTTAATTTGTTTCTATCTCCATTGGTGAGATGCTGCTTCTGAAAATGAACTAACATTTAATTAAGTCAATTTTTAAACTGACTTTTTTTTTACTTCCCCCTACCTCCTTTCCTCTGTCTCTACCTGTCTATATTGCCCCCGATTTTACTCTCACATTTTGCGCTCTTTTCCTCACACATGGACTCACACACACTCAAACACGTTCCTGTCAGTGTTTGATCAAACCCCGCCTTTCAGCTGATGATTTTTTCAGCTGAAAGCACTGTAGTAAATAAAAATAAAATGAAACAAGGGATGAATAAAATATGAGCATGATAATGAATAAATAAAGGTGTGACTGTATTAATAAGAACGAGTCAGAGGAATCAGACGGATAGAAACCAACACACGCCACCATCGCCTACGCATACAGCAGTGATGAAAGGCTAAGGTGTGTGGGTTAGCAGACAGCCCCTCTACCTTTAACGCTCTTCTTGCCGTGTCTGTTTCTCTACCTTTCTCCATACCTTTATTGGCATATTTGCTTTTCCCAATAAGAACACAGGTTATGCAACATACAAGGTGTAGGTTGCAAAGGACAGCTAAATAGTCCAACAGCCCACTAAAATACATTTTTGGTTTGAAAACATGCATTCCATTTTATCTAAGAGTTTCCAGTGTCTATAAAAAAAAAGGTACACCTCTCACTGATGTCTCCTGTCCTTCGCTCTCCTTCTTTTCCATTGCATCCTACTTCCTCATCTCTGTGTCTTCATTTGTCTGTACCTATTTTTTGATTTATTCAAAATTAATTCTGGAGTTCATCTCTCTGTCTTTGTCACTTGCTTGCACCCTTTCTATGTTCTTCGGGAAATCAGGTTTTGAGTATGGCATACATTTTTTTTATTTATTTTTTTTTTAATTTAAAGTTTTTTCTGATTCTGATTCTGATTCTTTAAAGGTTCGTGTGTTAATAGTCTATACAATACTCAAGAACTCACACAGCAACAGCTGCAATAACAAAAACTATGATTTTCTAGGTAGAACAATACTGCATATAGATGAAGAAAGGTAAAATGACACATAATTAATGTAAGCTCTCAAAAAGATGAAAAGCAAACCAACCAGCTCAGAGGTTACATGCATTGGTCGAAACATATTTTAGCTCAAATGTGAAATTAAAGAAAATCTTCCCCTTTTCAAACTGTCTGAGTTCACACAGCCATCTGAATGCAACGGCTCTCCTCATATGCCACCGTGGGCATTCCAAAACAGGCTGATCACCGTGGCAACGGGACAGAGCCGTGGTGACTGGCCACGGTCGTTATCATTCCTGTCAGGACAGGTGTGAGCACTCTCAGTTAAGCTAGCTCTTGATTGGTTCAAACTGCCGGGAGGCCAACAAATCCCTAATCAGACTGTTAGCATATGAAAAAGAGAGGTGAGATAGAGGGAGCAGGAGGGAGGCAGAAAGAGAGACAGAGGGAGAGAAATTGAGAGGATGAGAGACAGAGAGAGAGAAAAAAATTGGAAATGAGAATGGTATCAAGATATTTGCAATTAGAGCAGTGGGAGTTTGCTCACATCAGCATGCACAAGCACGACTGCACACAAACACAAAACATGCAACAGTGATGCAAACCTATGCACTTGTATATATACACACACAGATGGGCCAGTGTGTGTGTGCATCCCTGTGCGTGAGTGCTTGTCTGTGTCTATGAGTTGGGGAAAAAGGCAGATGCTGCTATTAACACCCTATGGCACCCTTCCATTCACGCACACGCAAACAGATGCGCATGTTGACGTGGCACAAAAGGACAGTCTCTAAGATGTGCTGCTTTTCCCTTTGGCAGTGTTGACTAGCTTACAACCAGCTCGACCTGCTTATTTTGTGTAGCTGGTGAAAATTTTCAAGAGGTCTAGCTTATGCTAACTTATCATTAACAATGTAGTTTATTAAGTTAGTAGCATTATTTGCATTCTTATCGAAGAATCACTCAATATGATATTTATGTTTTTGGTCTGGAATCTGGAATCCCCTATGTAACCATGTTTCCCGGATTGTCCTCCTCGGAAGACACAAAAAAGAGGACATGCATATCAGCACATGGATGCAGGAAATAGAAATATATGTGTGCACTCTCTTGTATACATTAACAAACAGGGTGCTTCTTTCAGGGGACGAAGTGAAAATGAAATATAGTTCTAGTCATCAGATACCCTCTCGCGTGGATGTCGCCAGTTAATGCCTTTTTCTCTATTTCTTCTCCTTTTCTTTCCCCTCTTTCTCCCACTGTGTCTCTATCGCTGGCTTTCTGGTTGCCAGCACTGACACCCAGAGTAATATCAAGAAAAACTATTTGCACTTTGATGTGTGTGTGTGTTGGTGTGTGCACATGTGCGGTACTTGTTGTGTGTGGAGCGGTTCTGCGTGGGTGCATAAAAGGTGTGAGGTGTATCTGTGCATATGAGTGTGTGTCTGTGTGTACAGCACACGAGAGTATACGCCACCGATTCTGTGTCAGTTCTCTGTCAGTACATCTATATGCATTACGTTGTATGCTGTAAATTTGTTCACATATATGTACTGTATGTGTGTATGAACTTATAATATGCCTGAGCCAGAGAGTGGGAATGCTTATGGGCACCTGTTATCTGCATCTTGCAGACACTGGTTCATCAGGAGGATGCTGCCCACAATGTTAGGGCCTACTGAGCCTGAAGGCCAGACCTTAACCCAGCCAGTACCTCCTCCCCAACAGAGACAGGCTAACCTCACCAAAACTTGACATAAGAGAAATAAGGGATATAAAAGAGGACAGAAGAGAAAAGAAGAATGGAAGCCAAAATAAGGCAATTGAAAGGATGAGGACAGAAAGAAATACAGGCAGAAATATAGAAATGTGTCAAACAAAAAGACAACATTTTTTTCTGACTGGTACATAGACACACACACATGTGTGTGCCTGACATGGTTTCTGTCATTCCTCAGTACGAAGCCTGAATAAATTGGAGACACAAGACATCCTGACAATGTGTGTGTGTGTGTGTGTGAGCGTGAAGGCCTGTAAGATAAAATTCTCCACGTGTGTCATTGTACGGGTGTGCGTGGGTGACAAACAGTGTGTGTCAGAGTGAGCACAGTGAGTGTGAGCAACAACACCCATCCATCACACTTACCAGCTGGCTTTCTGCATGTCAGGGTCTTTTTCTTTCATAAAAGCAATCACACACACACACACACGCAGTTTTGGAGACATTGTACCGACTTCCATCTATTCCAGGGGTGCATGTCCAAATCCATTAGACCTCCTTTATTTTGTTGTCTGTGTCATTCAGCAACACTTTCAAAAATCTGCAGATTGTAGCACACTGAGATTAATTTGTGAATCTTTGTCAAAGAGGTAGTACTAGAGCTTCAGTGACACAGGGGCTTCACACAGGGTCAGCTGGTGAACTATTGTAGCTGGCAAGTTGCTAAAGGTCAGTCACAATACAGTAGCTCCCCAAGGTTCTCTGAACTGTGCCGGTGTTTGGATTGTACACTATTTCCCACAATAAAGACTTATTTAAGAGGAAAGAGAAAGAAAGCACTCAGAACTAACTAGCTCCCTGTCACTGTAACACTTCACTGTAAAAAAAAACTGATGTCACTGTGAGTGAATCCTCCTGTTGTGTTTATTCCATTGAAATTATATGATTTCTCAGTGAAAACTTGACATTGTAAATGCAGGCGTAACCAGGCCTTAATAAGTGGGGAAGAACTCATCAGTGAAATCACCACTTCTGCTGAGAATTAAATCCTGCACACTGTTAGCTCTCCATGGCATGGTTGGCCACCCTGAGATGACAGCTCATGCATTCGCTTGCAAAAAGTTTAACTCAAGCTCACTTCTTGTGTTCCATCTGCATTTAATTTTGTAGGCTGCATGGCATTGGTTAAATTTTGAAAATGTAAATGCATCTTGTCCTGTGGTTCAGGTCGGCATTGACTTTTCAAGTACTGAACCAAGACTACAGTCTTTTGTGAGTCTTAACCAAGTACTTTTAGTTGGCTTCATTGAACCGTAAACGTGCTAGCCATGCCTTAGCTGTCAAAAGCAAATATTGGAGGAACAACAGTATTTCCTGACAATCAACATTTTGCTAAAACATTCAGTATAAACATTTTCTCATTAAAAAAAAGTTTCAACTCTCAGCAGTGTGAAAATTATCTGACCACTATACCATGACATACCGGCAGTCCTGTTAGAGTGTTGGTAACAAAAACATACAACTAAAGAAATCCAAATAAATGAACACAATGTGTGAACACATACAGAAATCTCTATACTGCTCCATTCTGCAAGCTTGGAGATGGTAATTATTTGAATGATATATTGATATGAATTATATATAGAATGATAGTAAAGGTTAATGAGTGAGCCAGATTAATTGGTTCTGAGTTTCATTATATGGGGCATGGCCAGATTCGGAATGGCATAACGGCACCTTCGATTAATAAGCAAATAAATTTGATTGGCAGTTTCATACCTAACAGTGTGTGCTGGTGGACCATCAAAAAATACACTAAGATTTTACTGGCCCTGTCAGTCTCTTCACCAGTCGTCTCTCTGTGCCCCCACCCCCCACTGTACCGGACCAGATCTTAGGGTTCCCCCACCTACCAAATCCCTCTTGGACATGGCTGGAGAGGTACAGATATTATCAGAATGCAGGAGACTAGTATGTTTCGTTTAGTGGAAATTGAATTTAAAATAACGTGGCCAGTTATAACAAACATGGTAGAACTCTGTTTCCTGCAAATAAACCTTTTCTGTTTTCCATTCCGAATTTTTGCAGAGCTATTAGAGAGACGCCATTAACTGCTGAGCTGGTGAAAAAGAGACAGAGATAACTCTTGTCAGATGGAAAGTTAGAGTTTGAGAAAGAAAGACAGAGATGGATGGATGGATAAACATAACTCTTTAGAAGATGTGTCACAGACAATCAAACCTGTAATTGATGAGATCAATTTAACTCAGATAATCAAGAACTTTTAATCTGGAGATGATTCCCCTTATTAATCTCAGCTGTTTCAAACTAAGATATCAGGTGTGATCTGATTATAAATGAAGTGTTTAATGCCCAAATGGTCAATGCGTACTTTTGCAAAAAGGAAATTCTACCTGAATATAGTTTTATTTAAGGAAGGAAACTATACAAAGCTGTAATTTTAGGAGCGGACAAGCAGCTCATTTGTTTTATGCTGAAATAAATACGTTAAGTAAGAAGGAATTTCTAATAAATAAATAAATGCGAACACTGTCAGTATCAACGATTTCATAATGGTCAGTGTGATTCTTCTTTTAGCCATGACATTTGTTGCTAACATTTGACATTTTTTGGTGTTGCGCTTTGACTCTTTAAAAGCACATTCTTCCTGCAGTTGTAACAAGTTTACAAATTCTAAAATGTCAAAAGGGCATTGGTGTTATTAATTTTTACCTTTTTTTTTCCAATTTCCTGTGAGGTAGACAGTTTGCAGACACGAGCCTTTAGGTTGACACCAACAATATAGTGTGAAAATATTGAAATTATTATAAATGACCCCATCAGATAACCATAGTGGTTTAATAATTTGTGGCGGTGTAATCGTTGATATGATAATAATGTAAATCTGGGGCAACCCAAGTTGGCAAGTGCATGAAAAAAGTACAGTTTAATTGAAGTCACCCTGTGTCATTTGTATTCATTTTCCAGCTTTTTTTCCCAGGCTGTCTGTCTGTCCATTTATTCACATGTAAATCAGTGAAGTTATCTTTTAAAAGAATAGTTCCTTGCTTTCTTGCTAAAAGCTGAATGTGCACACAAGTGGGTCCACCTGCTGGGCATTTCTGTCTGAATGTGCCATTGTGCCAGCTGCAGGGTCGTCAGCCGGGAGCTAGCCTTCACTGATGTTTCGCTCCTTTAATCAGAAGAAGCTTCAGAAGCTTCCTTGTTCTGTCTCCTCTGTCTCAGCTGGGAGCCTGTGATCCTGAGGCTTCAGGAACTGCTGGGTGGATGTTACAGTGCAGCCTCTGCAACCCATTTCCACCAAATAGGTGAACGCCCTCCACCCTGCTTGTGAACACACAGCTGACAGCTCCTGAAGGCAGCCTCAATACCCTCTTGCATTGGAACAGTGAATTCAGCCTTAATGACTGTCCTAGTAGAGGATGATCAGAGCACGATATCTAGAAAGATGTCATGGCAATCAAGGTCAACTGTACCAGGAGGGACAGGAGGGAGCACACCCTCGTGCTGCTGCTCTGAGCCTCGTCCCTTTGCCTGACAACCTGGATCAGCCACTGTGATGTTGCCAGGCTGGTCGTGTTTGTTTCCAGCCCGCATGCCTCCAGGATTTCAGCTAGCTTACACAGCATCCACTCATGGCGCCATCTATACCCGCCCTGCACCGGTGGTGCCTTGCAGCCAGAAAGGATGTGCTGCAAGCTTGGGTTCTGGGAGTCCCAGAGTTGGCAGTTCTCCACTGAGCCACACCAGAGGTGCAGGTTCCATAGACTGAGAAGAGACTCATATATGGCCCTGATAAGAAAGCTCTGCCTTGCTTTTGGCATTCTCCACATATCCAGCTACATAACGACCGTGTTGATCACAGTCTCTTAGGCTGTCCAACTCTTTTTTTAAAAACTTGCCTTGCCTCCTGCAGCAAACCAACAATCTCCTGGTGTTTCAGTCAATTGATGGCCTGATCTACTGTCTGCATAACATTTCACTTGTGTCCTGTGCAAACTTGGTCTTTGGTGTTTTTGGACAGACAGGTCAGGTGATTTTGTCGGCTCAAACAGAAGCCTCACGTTCTCCTGTAGCCTAAATTAATGGATTTCAGTGGAAGCTTCAGGGTGTTTTTCCCAAACAGTGTTGTGTTGAAAAGACTTGCCAAGAGCTGAAATCAGGCAATCAATATCACTCTCATTTCTGTATGTCAGGAATGGGACTGAAGCCAGGTGGCTGTTAGCCTAGCTTAGCATAAAAAACTGGAGACAAGGGAAACAGCTAGTCTGGCTCTATGCCTACCAATATATCTAAAACTCACTAACTGACATATTATATCTTGTTTAACCAGAACACAACAATAAATATAAAAACAGCCATTTGTGGCTTTAGGAGACTTTCCTTGCTGTAGCAATTTCTTGATAAACAAAGATTTATCAGTCTGTCAATCTGTGTGATGTCTCCACCACTTGCAGCATGTAGCTCACTGTAAATCTCTGACGTGTCACTTTTACATTTCGTTTTGTGGTTTAAACAAACCAGGTACAATTTAGCTTGCTAGCTGGTTCAGCTGGCTTCCAGTCTTTATGATAAGCTAAGCTAACTGTCTTCGATACAGCTACAGCTTCACACTGTGGCATGAAGCTTCTCATCTAATTCTCAACAAGAAAGCGAATAACCTGTTTTTCCAAAATATCAAACTACTGCTTTTATAGGTCATCAGAAGGCCTTTTTTTTTTTTCAACCCAGCCAGTGGGTAAATGTGAATCCTCTGATTCACATTTTAGTTTTTAGTGACATTTTTTTTCAAATGTCACTCAAAATTGATGTATTTCTCTTTCAAGCCCCTCAAGGTTTTCTTCTGTTCTTCAATACTTTTTCCCCTGTCCCTCTAACACTTATGCACCCTATTTGTGCTTTTTATTTGCACGTATGTGTATGTGTATATGTACCTGTATTTGTCTTTGTATATTTGTGTGTGAAAGAAAATGCATTTACAGTAACTGTGCAGGTATGGCTCTGGAATGTGTATGCTAATGTTCATGTGTGTGTGTGTGTGTGTGTGTGTGTGTGTGTGTGTGTGTGTGTGTGTGTGTGTGTGTGTGTGTGCGTATGTGTGAGACACTCTCTGGGTAGCAGTAGAAGGTTCATGCTGTGAGTCTCTAGCTTGCTCTGTCACAGTGGAGGTGTTTCATTATCATTGGTTAGCACACACAGCAGGTGAGATGGAGATTGAGAGAGAGAGGCAGAGAGAGACTGAAATGAACGAGATGACGCAGCTAAAACATCATGAAGGATAAAACCAGTGTCATTTCATTTTAATCGTGTCAGCTGACCCACCACTTCACTTTTTTTCTGGTGGTGTCTGGACACAGTCGAGAGTTGGAGATCATCACAGATGGTTTTTCACCATTCAGACGAAGTCTTATCCAGTATGATAAGAAACCAAGCCTATTTCATCGCTATGAACTTTGATTTTCAAATCTCTGTGTATGTTATGTTTTGCCCTGCTTATTAAATAAAAAAAAAATAGAACTTGCCCAGAGAAAATAATCCCTTTGTATTCTACTGGGACGTTCTGTGCAGGGACAGCCATTAATTTCAGGAATTCATTGCCACTTGTTTAAAAAAATAAAAAATAGTGAAATAAAGTAAAAAAAAAATATCTAAAAACAGAACTCCTGCAGTGAAGAATGGCTTGGGGATTGTAAACTAGTCATGGATGGCTAGTAGTAAACGCCATAGGCAATAAATTTAAATGACAACGGTATTCCTCTTTAACCAATACTATTTTAACATTCCACATTAAATATTACATCAGTATTCAAAATTGCCAGTGGACTGCCTCAGGCACTCGATTTCAAAAACAAACCAAAAAAAAAGAAAAACAGAAAAGGTTGGCTTTTAACAAGCACTATTTCATATAGCGAACCAGATTTGCAAAGTATTGAAAGCAACTAATGGTTTAGTGGGAAGTTGTATAAGCTGGCCAAATAAATGTCAGTGGACCTTTGGATTTTACATCACAGGCAATTAGCTGATCTTGATCTTATTTAGAGAAAGATGCTCTAAGAAAGAAACAAAGAGAAATAAGAGCTGATGAGAGATGCAGAGGAGTTTTCTTTCTTTTTTTCATTTTTTACTTTAGCTCTCAATTTCATGTGATATTGATCTTCTGGTGAATAAGTTCTATGATTGTACTGACTGCATGTCTGATTAGATAAAGGATTCTGTGTAATGTTAAAAGTTAGTTTAAGTGGGTGGGCCATAGCTAAATAGTGAGGTACTTGTGAAATCAGTGTCTTGTTTATGATAATCCTGTTTTAGCCCTCAGCCTGTTTGATGTTTTTCTTTCTTTTTTTTTTTTTTGTCTAATGGTTTTTATTATTCATCATTATGACACGTTTTGAGAGGATTACAGTGTCCTTTCTTAACACAGGTAAAATCCATTCTTGATTCTTTTCCCTTTGCATATACAGTAGACATGGTACTGAAGTTACCATGAACAGTACTTGGACTTTGTGTTCGTTTGTGTTTTGTTGATTTTAGTTCAGCACTGAATTCTAAGCAGTCCAGCATATTGATTCAGAAATGGGAGTAGACACGTTGTATTAAATTCAATATAGACAAAAAGCACAAAAATACTTTAGTATGTGTGACCAACCCTATCGTCAGACAGCAGTTTTAATGTTGGATGATTCCCCAACTGTGGTCAATGACAACCTTTTACAATTCACGCTTTTACCATTTTACAAAAAGAATTTTCTGGATTACAACCTGCTTGGGCCTTTCTGTGTGGAGTAAGCATGTTCTCGCTGTTCCTGCATGGGTTTCCTCTGGGTACTCCAGGTTCCTCCCACAGTCCAAAAACATGTAAGTTAATTGGAGACTCTAAATTGCCTGGACTTAGAGATGAAGCCCTGTGAAGCTTTTGGGGCTTTTTCCTGGTTGTACCGAAAAAAAAGATTCGAAGCTTCAAAGTCTCAAAGACAGACCCTACCAGTGACATCTAGTGGTCAGCTGCAATTATAGCAGCCACAAACTTCCAAACGATTCACACATCTTGTTGATTCCACTTCCAACAAAAAAACAATAAAGTCAGTCTTGAGCAGCTGTGTCTTCATTGTGAGAATCACTGACCACACTTGAAAGTGTTACAGCATTTTGAAATGTCAATTTACTAGTAAAATGTTTAAATGTGTTGCCAAAGACTCGAATCAGTCACCTCACTTGCGGTTTTTTATTGTGACATATGAAGAGATTTAATACAAACCTCAACAGTGTTTCGAACCAGTCGGCTTCAATAGAGTGAAACAGGCTTTGGAGCCTCAGTGTAAAACGTCCCATCTCTACCTGGAGGTGTAAACATGAGTGTGAAAGGTTGTCTCTATGTGTCAGCCCTGTGACAGGCTGGCTACCTGTCTAGGGTGTAGCCACCCTCTCACCCTCTCAGCTGGGATTGGCTCCAGCACCCCCTGACACTCAAAAGGATTAGCAGTATAACTAATGACTGGATGGATGGGCAACGTTTCACTTTTTGTTGTTGTTTGTTGTTCATTGTGAGTCTTGAAATGCTTTCACAGAAATATTCCTGACTTTCTGCCTCGCTACATAAAGGGCACACCACTTACTGCATAGTTACTGGACTTTGGCATCAAATGTATATTGTGAGATGTGGAATTATCCAACACAGATGTAATTCCTGGGGAAATTATCCTAGCTCTTGATTGATAGCTTGTAGGGAGCACCCCAGTGGGAGCTCCTCAGGGTTGTGTTAACTCCGCCAGTCTTCTTCACTATGAAAGCTAATGATTGCCTTCCTTGGAGCAATATCATCACATTCCTAGATGACACTGCCATTCATGGCCTAATGTATTAAGCTGTTCCTTAACTTCTTTCTCTCAGATAAAAAGATTTTGCGCTGGTGAGAGTCAAAGCCTCTTGTGTTGAATGTGAAGAAGATGGAGGATGGTTTGTGACCTGTGACAGTGTAGGTGATCCCTTGTTTGTGGTCACCTGCCATCAGCCCAGTGCACAAGTTTGTACAAAAACAAATGTATTTTGTACATTTGTATTTTATACTATGCAGTGCTATAATGGGATTACTGCATAGTATGGCAACTTATCTGCAAAGCTAAAAGCATTGATTGGTTGCCTGGTAAAGACCACTTTAAAAATTCTGCTTTTTGAAAATCAGTTTATTTGATTTAGTTACTTTAGTCGCCTCAGCTCTTCATGCATACAAGCTCTGAAAATAGAGTTTGACTCAACTAATGTTCTTCACACAGTCTCAGCTATAACTCTCCCCAGTGTTGCTACCAGTTTACATTTCTGTCTACATGTATGAGAATGCTGAATGCTATTAAGTAAAGGAATTTCTTAGGGATTCAACATGTATGTGCGTGTTTGAATGATTGTAGGGGTGAGTAGGGGCTGATGGATGTGCTGCATGTTGATAAAGCTCAAGTCTTTTTTTTTTTTTTTTTTTTAACTGCAGTCTAGGGCAAATCAACATATATCTTAATGTTATCCTATCTTGTCTGTGGGAGAGTGTTCAGTTCATTGGGGCTACCACAGCTCCTGCATTAGGATACTTATTGCATTTTAGGCTATTATTATGACAAATGTCACAGAAGATTTATTGGAGGAAAGTTTTAAAAAGACATGATTGTATTACAGAACTGCAAGTCACACGCTGAAGCATCACAAATAAATTCCTTCCTGTAAAATCCGATAACTACGAGGAAATGTGTGTTTCCAGGCAGTTTCTGAAGATGGAACTGTTCTTCATCAGTCATCCAATTGTGTCTATCCATATATTTTTGTCTAGTGTATTTATGTGTGCCTTCAAGGTTACAGACTTTGCCCTTCATACGAAATTGGCCTTAAAGCATAGCAGACAGCACAATACATAATGACAGTAAATTAGGAGAGGCATAAACAAAACGGTATTAATTAAAAACATAAAAGAGCAGCAGATTGAATGTCCTGGATAGTGGAGAATAAGTAAGTTACAATCTGTGTGTGTATGTGTGTATATGCACCCATCTGCCGTGTGGGTACCAGTATCCATGGAGACCCGAGAAGCACAGAGGAACCACTGTACAATGTCCTGTTGGCTACACACAGCTAACACCCAATCTTGTGCATTTGTGTGTGTGTGTGTGTGTGTGTGTGTGTGTGTGTGTGTGTGTGTGTGTGTGTGTGTGTGTGTGTGTGTGTGTGTATGTGTATCTGAATCTTGGCATCCACCTGTGACTGGCAGCAAGCATGCTTTTGTGGCTTTGGGTGAGCATCCATGTGTGTGCGTGTACACTCCATATTTGTGTATGTTTGTGCATGTACACACACCATACGACTTTGCTGCCAAATTCATTAAATTTGCATTACTCAGCCCGATTAGAAAGTGCGCCCTTCCTCCTGTGGAGAGATGAAAAGATGAACAGAGTACGGCAAAATACCATTGAGACGGAAAGAAATGAGGATGGAGGATGAAGAGATGGAGACAGCAGTTAAGTGTAGGTTAGGCAAGCAATCTTGTAACCAGATGGTTAATAATTTGAACCCCACATATTTTCACTAACAACTCCAGAAATTGTATATTTTATGTGTGGAAGTATTGTCATTTAGTTTTATATCATACTCGGCATTGTATCAGAAAAACTGACAGTCATGGCAAGAAGTAAAATCCTCTCTCTGAAATATCTGTTGCTTTCCAAACTTTGTTGGTTTGACTGCATTTAATTTCTAAGTAATCTTCACAACACTGTGTCTGCATTTTAGATAACAAGTTAATAGTAAGAAACAATCCATTAAATTTATTGTACATGTGAAAAATAAAGGAAATGAAAACAAGGTTTCCAGAGTGTTGTTTATAGACTATAGAAAAACAACACTGGTATTCTTTTCTATAGTATTCCACTCTGACAGACACTTCATTCTTTATTCAACAAACTCCAAAACTTATACTTAATAAAAGCGTGATCATTTTCTTTTATTAATTAGTTTGCCATGGTTCATTTCAAGATGTTATAGAATAGAAATTACCTCACAAGGTCTTAAAGCATCAAACTGCTTGAGACAGATCACCATCACGGTAAATACTGAGTCACTTTTTAAAAATAATTTTTGTCACTCATATGGACAAATCTTCCACATTTTGCTGACAGCATTCTGTAATTGTACGTTCCTCCTCGCACATGACATCTACTGCATGGTTGATGTTAGGTGACTTCATTAAAAATATGGAAAGATAGTGACTGTGTTTTTTTTTAATAATAATGTAAACCACAAACAACTAGAAGTGTATGAGATAGAGCATAAACTGAGCCATGGGATTGAGAGTATTTACATGCTCTTCTGTCACACTGTGAATGTGCCATTTTATACATGAACATCATTCATTCACAAACACACACACACACACACACACACACACACACACACACACACACACACAGGTTTGTGCTTAGGCAAGACATGAGTGATAATGTAATTGAGAGCAGAGGCACTTTTTCACTTTTCAGACAATTTCCACTTAGAAAATACAAATGTATTCCTAAAAACATTTGTCAGATTGAGGAGAGGTGCTTATCCAGGTCACTTGGTAGAAGGAGTAACAGAGGGATGAAAAGAGAGCAACAAAACAGAAAAGACGAGAATCAAGGCAAGCAAAAAAAGTAAAGTGAATGAGGGAGTACAGAAAAAAAACTGAATTTAAACATGAAAGTATCTGACAGTAAAGATGAAAACATAAAGAAAATTCAAGAAAAGCTGGGCAAATTAAACAAGACTGACAGAAAATCAAAGTGAGAAATATGGAGAAGATGGGCAAGGAGAAAGAAGAGAAGAGGGAGAAGAGGAGAAAGAGGAGAAGTGGGAGGGAGAGAAACAGGAGGCTCCAGATGGAAGGTTTGCGTTGCTGGGGCGGGTTGCCGAGGAAGTCATTAAGCAGCCATTTCATCTGCGTCTGCTCGGCTAGCGAGGAATCTAATTGCATCTGAAGAGAGGAGAGGAGAAATGCCAAAGTACATTTAGATCAAAGATAGAAGACACCAGAGAGCCTGTAGTCACCAGACCCCCCCACTCAACCACCCACCCACCCACCTCTCATCCTCTCACACTTTGGCTCGCTTTCTTACTTTCTACCCTATATCCCTCTCTCTTTCTCCCCCTTTTCCCCTCCCCCTCTATTCCCAATCTTTCCCCATTTTCTAATTTTCCTTCACATTCTCTATGCTTTTACTTCACTCCGCTTCATTTTCAGTACTTTTCTGATTCCCTCTTTCGCTCTCATCTCTGTCTCCTCCTCTCTCACAGTAGTGGACAGTGTGTGGGTGGTGCATTGTGGGAATTTTTTTCTGGCTCATCTTCCCCCTAATGGCTCTAAATACTGTCACACATCACAGTCATTAGGAATACAAGTGATTCTTTATTTTACACACTCCAAAGAGCTGAGAAGCCCTATCACTCCCTCTTGCCCTTCCTCTCTTCCCCTCTCATCCATCTCTTTTTTCGCTTTCTCTTTTCCTCTCACATCTCTTCATTTCTGTCTCTCCCAGCCTCTTTTTCCTTTCAATTGCCAGAGTTAACTGTCTTTATTTGGGTGCTGCTGATTATGTGCCATGGGAAAAAAAAGACTCTGACTGTATTTTGTGCTTGTGCAGGCTACTGGTGTGATAGTTTGCTGGCAAGCTTTGTTGTTTCAATTATGTGTGTCAGAGTATGTGGGTTGATGAGAGATATGGTGCGCTGTTAGGGTTTCCTGACTTATCTTCCCTGCTTTGTTACAACATGTCTCTAGGAAAATGTTGATTACTGAGTTTCTGAGCAGGAAACGCAATTAGAGGCAGTTTGGTGTTAATTTAGGAAGGCTTGAATGCAGCGAGTGTGTGTTTTTATCAACACTTACTTGGGTTTGGCACTTTGTGTGTATTTTTTGCCCTGCTTGGGTGTGTGTATATGTGTGTGTGAACAAGAACTTGCAGTAATTGCTTTGTGCGGGATTGGCCTTCCACTTTCACCCTAAAAAGAGAAATTGCTTCTTGCTTTTAACCACTAGAGAGGGGAGGTGGTAGATGGGGATGTTGGTGATGGGCTGGGGGCAGGGTTGGGGGGGGGGGGGGGGTATTTTGTCCAAAATGATTTCAGCCTCTCTTTAGGAACCATTAGAACTATTTATTCATTGGGATGGCAATGCCAGAGTGCAGTAGTATATTAGAAAAAAAAAATGCAACAAGTGGCACTTCTGCAGTGGCATCCAGCTCAGCACAAACAAAGCTGTGCAGAGGACTTTCTTTCGAAACACAAGTACCACTTTATAATGTTAAACTACTGCTGCAGCTGTAGTACATCTGCACTTTGCTCTGTGCTGCAGTGTGTTTGCTAACTCTGCTATACTAACTCCGTATACAGTTCCCTATGACTCCCTAAGAAATGAACTAATAATACATAAAGAGATGACAAACAAGCGTTTAGAACATCACCACACTCATGAAACAATGCAAGAAGGCCAAAGAGATTTGATTAAACATAGATAGATATAGATTATAGATTAAGTACAAAGAATAGAGGGCTCCTCACATGGCCCAAATAAGTATTGAATAATAAAGCCAGGTTCTGGGTCACAAGGCAGAATTTTGAGAAAAGAGAATCACGACCTATTCTGACATAAAATAGAACACATTCATGTGTTTGTATACAAGAACACAAATTACTTTTGTGACATGAACTGTCTTAAACCTATTATTAAAAAATTGTCCATAATATTTTTTACTATGTCAAGAAAAGGGCTGATGATGAAGTCTTTTTGTCTTGATCCCTGCTGACTGTCACTGAACTGGTGTATAAAGGAACTAATGTGTCAGAAAAGAGAACAAAGAAGCGAATGTGTGACTGTGTGAAAATAAGAGAGAGAAAGACAGTCTTGTAATATCTGTGTGAGTGCACGTGTGCAAGTGAGAAAGCCTGAAAATGGCTAACAAACCCAAGAGAGGTGTTATCTTTCTCTGTAAATCAGGTTAACACATCATGTTGCAGAGAGACAGTGATCAACCTCCCAGTGCTTCAGAATTCAAGCAACAGCTACTTGTTAACAAACTCAACACAACACGTTTCTCACTGTGTTTAAAGGCACTGCGCAGGTGGAGAGTAACATCACTGGAGGGAGGAGTGGCTCAAATGAAGCAGAGAGGAGTAGAATGCAAAAAGGGTAAGAAAGTGTTCAGGTGTGGATAAGAGAGCGAAAGAGATGGCTGGATAGGGAAAATACGATGGGTGAAAACGAGAGAGCATGTACAAGTGCGCACCGATCAGCCACAACATTAAAACCAGTTATCGGTTTTAATGATGTGGCTGAATGGTGTATATGTGAGAGGAAAAATGAGAGAACGGGAGTGGAGGAGGGAGCGGAGGCGAACACATGTGATAACCAAACTCTTCCACCTGTGAAATAATAAAAGATATGCTGGCTTATCATTTTCCCTCTCCTTTTTCCCTCCTCTTCAACTCTTTTGTTCCCTTCTTCCTACGGAGTGTTGCTGGGAGGCAGAGGAGCGGTGCTTTAATGTGGCTCCTATCAGTTAGTGCTATGATGTCTTTGTCCTTTTTACCTTCTATTCTATCTCCCTGTCCCAGTTTGTCACAACGAATATTAACTTCTGAAAAAAGTTCATCCAACTTAGTGAGAAAGTTAAGGGGAGAAACAAGGACTAAAACTCAAATCTAGTGTGAAAAAATATTTTTGCAGGTAGTTTTTAAGATATAAATACATTTGTAATCCTCGAAAAACAAGTAGTTAATGTTGATGTTGCGGAGGAAAAAATTGGCAGTAAAAACACTCCATGGCTATTATACTGTGACTATAAAAACATTATTTTTGGTTCAAAATTCCTAAAATAAAAATGTGTATTTTACACATATTTTTATGTGTATTTTCAATTTGTGTGTGTGTGTGTGTGTGTGTGTGTGTGTTTACTTTTTACTGAGGTAGCAAAGGTGGTTTATACAGAAAAAGCAGAATGCAACAGTGTGAAATGGAAACAGGGAAAATGGAAAAAAACAGATATGTGCAGATATGCATGGGCTGATCAGGAGGCTACAGCCTTCCTCAAATTAATACACAACAGTCTTCCTATTAAGTCTTCCTATTGGGATTTAATGTTGATATTTCACTGGTTATACTACGTTTTATCTTCCTGGCATTAGGACCATGTAACTAATTTGGCAGCTAGTCTATACTTTTGTAAATCCAGTTGCTTTTAGTGACTGTATTTATTCCTTTTTACATTACTTTTGGTCTGACTTGTTTATGGTATGTCATTTTTTTCTGCTTTGTAATCACTATGCTTTTCACAATTACTCCAAATTTAAAAAAAAAAAAAAAAAAAAAAAAATCTTAAGGCCAGACAACTCCTTGCCGTTGGTTTGGTTTGCAGTTGGTTCTCACAGTTACGAAGACATCACAGTGTCATTTCATGCATATTTACATTGTTCCTTCAATCCAAACAGTTGATACTCCATGAATGTAAACAGTGGTGTGGCTTGCAGGTTCAGTCTTAGGCTTCATGTTGTTCTTGCTTCTGTCAGCCTGTAAGTGCACTAAAAGCAAATATGTAAGAAAATGTCACGCAGAGTGTCACCAAAGTGAGATATTAAGCAAGAATCAAATAGTTGCTAACTACAGCCATAAGGAACAAGCAGGGAACATGACTGCCATGGAAAATAGCTGCCATGAAACATGGCAAGGACTAAATACCATCTGTTAACAAAACTGTCCTGGAGAACGGAAGACCAAGAGAATTACAATGACATTATACTTGGAAATACTATTTGTTCATTCCACAGTTAATGCACAGAACAAACCAGCTCACCATTTTCTCCACTGCATTGATCCCTGGTTTATCCATAAGATCACTGTTAACACTATGATTGTATAAATATAACATCTTTATTTATTATATTTATTATGTTGCATGACCAGTGTTTGAATACCGTCTATAGAGGCTCTGTGACAGAAGTTTGTTACCACGTCCAAAACTGACAGGCTTTACTTTACTGCTCCATTCCCAAGATTATGTGTTAAGAAAATCCAAGGTATCTTCTCTTCTCAGCCTTTGAAAGATCCAAGCAATAGTTTGGAATCAAGTCAAATCAGACTTTTTAACTGATTTCCGCTTTGTAATATTTTAGGGTGAAAACCATTGTACCTGCAGTCTGAGATAGATGTATGCTGGATTATTCCATATAGCCACACGTACAATTAGTTTTTAGGAAACTGAAACATAAATTTCAGGAGTTACACTTCTTTTAATGCGTATACAGAACACACACACACACACACACACACACACAGAGTATACTGACAACCTATTGACAACCTTTTCTTTTATAGTATACAACTTCCTCGGTCTAAGAGTTCTTTTTCTTTCCTCTTGATAGCACTGCCATCGTTCCTGTGACACACACTGTATATTTTAATACTAATCCCCGTATACCATCAAAGAGAGAAGGAGGTGTGATTGTTACAGTAATCCCCCAGGATCCTTAATGGGCAAAAGTGAATGAGAGCGGAGGATTAGGGGGCTGTGACGGCAATATATTCCGTAATTAGCCAGTTAACAGCCTCAGTGATGGCAGGATTACCCGGGTCTTAGCTGAAAACTTGACAGAGGCTACACATGACTGACAGATTGCACAGTGGTGGTGGAGAGGGAGCCGGTAGAATGCAGGGGGGAAAAGAGAAAAGAAGTGGGGAGAAAGAGAAGGGCAATGGAGCAAGAAATTGGAGAAAGAATGAACATTTTTCTGTAGTTAGACTTGTCATTTAGCCAGGACATTTGAGATTTCAGAAACTTAGTTGATGCGTCTTACAGTGTTGAGACAGAGGCTTGAGACGATCCACCTACATCTATGTGATGGTTTTTGCGATCACAAACTTTTTTAAGAAGCCAAATAGCATGTTTTCTTTCTATTCTGGTTTTATCTATTTTAATATTATGTAATTTCGCTGACAATGTTTCATTTAATTTCTTTTAACCTGTAAACTTTTGATTCTCGTCAGGCCGGAACTGAGAAGGAAACAGGCAGAGCCCACCTCTATCGCAGAGTGAGGGGGAATGATGCCAGGTTGTCAAAAACTTATTATAGGCATCATGAGGGTAGATTTTAGGGCAGAACACCTGTATTGGATTGCAGAATTAGAATGTGTGCCTAATAAGGTGGCCACTGGGCGTATGTGCTTTGTTTTATTATCCTGTGGTTGTTGTTGTTGTTGTTGTTTTAAATCAAGTGAGGTCACCCAAGATTTCAGGTCGGTTTCAAAATTTAGTTTGTTTGTATAAGCATAGGGATGAGGGAAACACACTCACCAAAAGTCTTTAACAGGAAAAAAATGAATAAAGGTGATCATCTTCATTATATTTTCTACTACTCCGCTCCAACATTTAACATTTGTTGTAGTGTTTGTTATCCCGCCCTGTTGTGATCATTGAAATTGGAGCATAATAACAACTGAGAGACAATAACCCTCTAAAATCTGTTTTTGTGATTGTGATTGTGATGAGGTACATGTTTAAAACCGCTTAGGATTTTAAGTCTTCAAGCAAGTCCCCTGTCTGAGACAACAGTCATCAAAACATGTTGCAGTTCCTTCATTAGAGGCTATTTCCTACTATCTTTGCTTCACTCTCTCACTGTTATCACCCATCACAACAAATGGTGGGATCAAAGGCTCGATCCAACTTCCTCCCCGTGGACCTCTGCTATAATATGCTCTTGCGGTGATAATAAGCTTATATAGATTGAAAGCTTCAGTCATTTATCTTTCAAACAAACAACCAAAAAAATCCACCACAGTCCTCTCTCTCACCCCCATGGGGCATCCATCAGCCCGAGACGCAATTTAGAGCCATGCAATGTTCAATTATCAATGGAACAATGTATTTGAATGCTTTTTTTTTTTGCTTCTTCTTTAAGTTCAGTCGAGCATGAGTCTGAGAAACAGAAGACCTACAAGAGATAATTTGTTGGTCTTTGTGGTGTATCATGTTTCTTTCACAGAGGAAATCACAAATAACTTGTAATGATGCGTGGATGAGGCATAGCAGCACTGTCTCATTGAGAACACAGTTTGATTTTGGATAATTGAGCCCTGTATCCATGACATCTGTTTTGTCTGATGAAACTGATGTTTATTTGAGTAGCATACATTTTTTACCAGGGAACATATTGTCACAGCAGCACTGTTGGCTTGGCTTCACTTGACCGTGCTACCTTTAACAAGCATGCCAATTCATACTTCAGACAAAAACACAACCTTAAAAAAAGAAAAAGCTGATCTTTCATCATATACACAGGACAATCAGCTTTTGAATGCATTCACATGCAAAAAAAAAAAAAAAAATCTTTTATAACTTTTGTACCAAACTTGTTTTTCTCTAAACTTTTGTCAGAGCTGATACATACAAATACAGATAGCCTGAAAAACACTCATGTTCTGTCTAGTCATGGTCCTTTTACCATCAAGTCCATTCATCACGCATAGTCAGTGGTACCTAATGTCGAAATGTACTAAGAGCCAAGCTGATATATTATACTTGCATGAATATACACGCAAGGTTTGCTTGCAATTTTTTTCCTTCAGGGTTGAAGCAGAAGGGCAGAAAAACACCTACACCATAGATGTGTAAGATTCAAGCTGCAAAAGGCAAAGTTCACTCTTGGGCCGAATGGCAGCTAGAGGTGGCTACTGTTTATAAACAGCAGAACTTCATTACCAATAATAATGCAATGTTGTCCGTAAAGTGTACGTATACTCTATTTGCACACAGCTACACACCTACAGTGGCCTCAAAAGAAATACATTAGCAGTTCCGGTCAGGCACAGTTACAGGCCACCATGTAAAAGTGAATTTTAAACTGTCTCTTGAGAACCTAGGTGCAATGGGAGAACAATGTGGCAGTGGGAGGGGAAGACCATAGTTGTGGGGCAGCTATTCAGAAATCTCTGTCACCATTTAGTCCTGGATCTAGGGATAGACAGGAACTGCTGGTCTCTGGAAGTGTGGTATGGGAAATAATGGTGTTAAACCTTCATCACATCTCTCTTTCTGGCAGGCCACCTCTGGTTTGCTATAAATTTCCCAGTGTTGCTGCGGGTTTTTGATGTGTAGCCCATTTCATCACATGAATTGTGATGCATATAATTCAACACTACCCTACTAAGAGGTGCTCCATCTGGTGAGGTTACCTTATCAGTCTCTTTGGAATGTCAACACTTGGTCAGTTGTCTTACAAGTCTGGGTAGAGTTTCTGAACATTATGAGGATTTGGTCTACGTGTAACATGAGCAACAGCAACACAAAACTGTAGATAATATGTGCAGACAATACATATTGTGAATTCTATCAAAACAAATTAAAAATCAAAACTGTCAACTGTCACACAGAGATGATTTTTAGGGGCAAAAATATACCAAACAAGTCAATACCAAGTGAAGGAAGAACTTTAATCGCTGTATAATTGATTTATTTGGAAACTCTCCCAACCCTGCCTGCACTCACTATGATGAAGAAAAATGTGACAAAATTAAACAACATCATTTGGCATATTTTCTGGGGACCCTCTGGAGCCATCTCAAGGTCCACTGGGAGGCCTTGGGCCTCTGATTGAGAGCTTCTACCCTGCCTAGTGCCAGCACCTGCTGTTGTCTAATCAGTGCTCCTCCAAAGACTGTTCCCTTGAACAGGCCCTTATCCTCTGTGGACCAATTAGAAGTCTCTCCTGTCTGTTGTTTCCTGGTTCCTCTAAAGTTCTGACCAATGACAGATGGCCAAATGCAGAAACAACAGCAGACAACAAGAGTACACTGGATTAAAAAAAAAATAGAAAACAACATTGGCATGCAATGATTTACAGAAAGCAAGAAGATTAAAAAGCAGAAGAGCCAAAACAGAGAAAAAACCAAAAACATTCTCAAAATTACTTGAACAGAGTAAACCAGGAAAGACAAGGGTTCAAAACAAAGAGTGACAGATAGAAAGTGACAAGTTACCTTGTTATATATTCCTTTAAAATATGGCTCTGATAATTATCTTTATGCATCACGCTGAATAGTGTCATGCTTCTCTGATGTGACACATTCTGTGAATGTAATTAAGATGCATTTCAGCCACGTTTTCCATGCTGAGTAAAGCTACCATCATTATCCACCAGAGATAGACAGCTCAAAATCAAAACAAGATTTAGATTTTTTTCATCCTGCAAGAAAACTGTTCAAAGGTTTCTTGCAGGATGTTCAAAAAACGTCTTGGACTCCAAAAAGTCATATTTTCAGAATCAAAAACAAAACAGAAAACCAAGAACAGAGAAGGGATTATTTCCAATTAGCCCCGCTGAGACAGCCAGTATCAATCGAGTACAGATAATATCTCAGAGGTATTTGAACGGATATCAGATTCCATGTTTGGCCCAGTTAAACTATCCCTGCAGCACTTAAAAGCACAATCTGTAATCTAACATTTCCCCTCTCTTGGATCTGTTTACCTGTTTTAGGTCTGTTTGTCCTATTGTCCTTGTTGTCAACCCAGAGATGTGTTTTATGCTTTTACATCCCTATCAACATAAGGGCCTTGTTTGTCTGTGCCTTCCAAAACCGTAACAAATGTCTGATGAAATTTAAACCTGTTTCAGTGGTGTGGTAGCAATGGTTAAAGTTTGCATAGATTTAGGCACAAAACTGACTGCTGGGAACAGCTGTATCCCATCCTCCCACCCCATCCTCCTCCCTACTCAGACTTTGTCACTGAGACAACTGAAGCTGTCATTCTTCTTGGGAGAACAGTATCCATCTTGAAATAAATAATAATAATAATAATAATAATACAGAAATTCTCAAATTCAATCAAATGTGATTTGGGGTGACTAGCAAGCCAAACCCAGCATATAAATCCACTCTTGACCACTAGCATGCTATGGGTCAGAGGTGTGTGTCTGTTCATATTTTCAAAAAAAGGCTGAAGATGTTCTGCCATTTTTCTGTGACTACAAGCCTCACCACAGTTTTCAAAAGCAAATAGGACAGCTTTCATGTAGCTGAGTTTTTTATTTTGTTTTATTGCAGTTGACAAAAGAGAGTTGCTACAGGGACAGTTGTTCAAATGAGAATATCACAGATTATCACTTTATTATTTACTCCACTGTTTAGTCTCGGTATGTCGTCTCTGCTCCAGAGGTGAGGTTGTATCTTGTTTCTGACTCTTCAAACAGTACCCACCGCTGTGCCTTAGAGGAGCTGCAATCATGTAATCTGTTGTTTGACAAATATTTCAGTTGAGTGTATTCCACTCTCAGCCAGGTGTTGCTGCCCCTGTCTCTCTGTATGCAACACAGGGACTGCTCGCCAGAAGTCACCTTGAATAAGAGCAGACACCAGAGGCTAATTGGTTGAGCAGAACTGAGATTGAGACAGAAAGACACAACATACAAAAGATAGGGGAGAGAAAAATGCAGATGGGAAAAGCGTTGAGAGGGAAAGAGAGGAAATATGTTTCTGTGAGAGAAATTGAAGAACAAGGAGGGCAAAAGGACAGAAAGGGCAAGATGAGCACGAGCAATTTGTGTGAGGACAGGTCCACTGCAGCAAAAATCAATGTCACTCATGACAGTGCTGCCAAGTCACACACACTGTGTTAAACAGAGCTAACTGACAGGATGTCAGGATTCGCACTTCTGTCACATAGGAGCTGGGAGAGAAAAGGAGCAAAGAGTTTTTTTTTGACTAAATTAAAAGTTCTTGTCTTATTTCTCCTAATGCATGTATGAAGGGGCAGAAAGTGGTAAATACAATAAAGTGATCAATCACAGAAAGACCTGACAAAACACATAGAAATACAAGAAAACAAACCCCTCATATCCTGACCGAACGGTGCCATTTTCCTAAAATGACATCCAAAAGTAAAAGTAACACCAAGTCATTGTCTGGCCTTGTTGATACTCTACAAGTATGACACAACACAAACTGTTTTTAGACAAACACACACTAACTTACAATAGATGAAAGTGTTCAGTGCACAATGCAGTTCGTTGTTATTTTGGGAAAGGGGGAATAAAGTATAAGGAAATGAAAGAAGCGACTGAAGGCAAACAAAATGACACTATTTTTAAAGTAAACATCTTTTCAACATGTAAAGTAGTTTTCCTTGGTTTTGAGCTTTTTATGTTTTGTGCAGTGATTGCAGTTCAGCCAGAAAAATGATGGAAAGGAATGTAAGAGGGAGACACAGGTAGAAGTTGAAAGAGAAGGTCGCGCAGAAAGAGAGGGTAGAACAAACAGAGGAGCAGAGAGAAGGAAGGGGAGACAGACCTGGGATACTCAACAAGCAAGACCAAAGGAGTATTCTGTGATAATTCAACTGTAATACAGAAATTAGAGCTTATATTTAGAGGAACCTTAAAGGGATACTCCAGCAATTTAGCCATGCACTTTACCCCACCCGACAACCTTTCTTGGCAGAAATAAGTTGTCCTTGAATAAGCATGAGGAGCGTGTGCTTACCTTAGAGAAGCTACCACCTATGGTGAGAAAAAAAAACAAACAAACAAAAAAAAGTAGCAGGTGAAGTCAAGTTTAATCGTGGGAAACACATTGCAACTAGGACTGTACCAAATATGAGAGAAATTGTGAAAAATGCTGCACAGCCTCTCAAACTGGCCAAGTTGGGGATAATAGTGCAACCTATCACCCACTTTACTCAAGTGTGTGCACACTATTCTCTTTTGTTATCTTGCAGTCTTTCTGTCCTCCTCTCTTTGTCTCTATCATCATATTCTTTCTATAGTTGTCCCCCAGTCTGTTTCCTTCTCCTTTTTTAAATCCTTCCTCATCGTCCTCCACCTCTCCCTCTTTTACCCTCTTTCATAAATCATCACTAAAATGGCAGCTCTCCCAGTTTTCTGCTCTTCACATCACCACTGTAAGTCAGATGCACTGAAGGACGGCACTCAGAGTACACAGTCACACAGACACACACGTACACAACGGCAAATAAACAAATATGTGCGGTACCAGATGGCAGGAACGCACACATAGCTTATGCATGTGTTCATAGGGAGCACACACAAACACACATACTCACAAATAAGCCTATGCACATATACAGTGTGCACGCACATTGTATAGCACTTAGAAATACCGTGACATGGACGCCTGACGATCTCCGGAGATATACATGCACATAATTTTACACACTCTCATTTGCACACACGTACACCCTGCAATTGACGTCAGAAGATACTTCACCACTTTAGTTTAAAATAGAGCCTGGATTGTGGCTGTCATGAATACTTCCCAATCACACTGCGCATTTCTGTAAATGACATGCTTTTCAAAAACCTATTTCAATGTCATTTCTGATGATCTAGACATAAGACAGACCAGAGAGATTGGAAATATAGGTGAGAGAGAGCAGAGTTGACAAGGAGGATATTTTTCAACCTATTAAATGATATCCTATTACAGTAGCAGCCATCACAAAAGTCCACACTCGTGTATTCATCCTGCTTCTATTCTTCACTTACTGAAAATAATTTCAGCATCACATAGCAGATGAAAATTGGTATGGTTCAAGGCCAGGTGTAATCAGCCATGTAGTTACCTGTTCCTTGAAACTTCTGACAGCTGAAAAGAGATCAAGTCTGGATTTTTTCAAACCGCAGGTTTACTGTAGCAGTAAATCAATCATATTGTACAGAGAAATTACTCTGTTGTTTACAGTATTACGCATATGTCACTATTAACTTCTATATGTCCATTCATTGAAGCTTCAAATTTTTCTTTCTGCATGCTTCATTTCATCTTTTATGCTTTCACAGGGCCTCACTGGCAGAATTACATGCCTACTATAAACATAATTATAACAATTTTCACCACGGTTTGTACTGAAGTTGAAAGTGAAATTTTCCTTACTTTTTGTGTGAGAAGCTTTAAACTGTTATGACATGTTTGAAACAAGGTTAAAACCACTTTTGGACATGTTTGTGACAAAGTCCCGAGCTTTTTAGTGGATGTTTCGTAGCACTGGTTGACTGACAACTGAGACACATGCCCACTTAGCTGTTAGTGATTTAAGACATCTGCCAATTTATGACATTCAGCATTTGAGACGACCCATCACATTGTTACGTCTATATTACACTTGGAAAGTGGAAGCTAATCAACCAAACTTGCAAATTTCACCACTGAGCCCCACTTTTCATTCATGTTATTTTGATACCTGTTGAGTCGTCAGCAGCTCCCACACAGACACAGTGTTATGTTTATCATACGTTATGAAAATTAGGTGTGTCTAATTAAAATTTACTGTCTTTCTTTCCAGAAGGTGTTCAGTACATGTACAAACAAGTACGTTCAAGTGACAACGCCCTCTAATGGGTGTAGTAATTATGACAAGCGCAAAGGAAGAAGTCAGGTGATATTATTGCAGTAACAAAGGGAGAAGGTCGAGGTAGATGGAGGGGTCAACAAAACCCTGGAATTTAACACAGACTTCATTGTTTCTTTTAACCATGAAAACCATCGATTTGGTGATGGCAAATGACCAGGCTGTCAGAACTTACAACAACAGATAGGTCTGAGCAATGGGTGACACTGTCAGTCCCCAGCTGATTAACTGCCTGTTTTGGAACTGAAGTGAACTTTTTTTTGGTGGCTGCCCACACAGGTGTCGCATCCATCACATTACAATATCAACATTGTCACCAAAAATTAATGCCCCCTGGAAAACAGCAGGGGGTGTGAATTTTTCACTGCATTCATCATGATCAAACTGTCTTTGGACTGACACCATCATTTACATTTTTTGAAGATAAAGTTTTTATAGAAATCGTCCTGCTTTGCAAGTGGAGGCTAGATGTAAGCTATTGCATATTCTCTGACTGATAGCTTTTACTGCCATTTGTAGTATCTACAGTAGAATTTACTTATAGAAGAATCAACTATGTAAATATCTAGATTTGTGAAAATATAACAGACAAAACTTTAAACAACAACAACAAAAAAAAACCCAGTAAAAGTAATTTCTCCAACCTCACAGTAAAGGTATCTGTAGAACTAGCACTGGCAATGAATGTATACAGTTATTATAGCACAACACAATAGATGCGTGCATGTATGTGGGCTGGATTTCTACTACAGCGAACTAAAAACACAGTTGCTGTTTCCTGAGATAATTTCTCATAGTAGTTATTTCTGGAGAACATCAGGAGGACATTAAAGTTATACTGATACCAGGGCAGGTTATGAAGTTATAAATTATAGTGCACAGCTTTAATGCATAAAGTAAAATGACACATTATCACAGGGCCAGCACTGAACTAAGCTGTCCCTTAGGAAACATAGACTGGCTGCAGGAGCTGCAGCTGTCTCTTCAATGTGTGCGTGCACATGCGTATGCCATGAAGTCCATTAGCTGCCTTGCTACAACTGCCTCAGCAGATTCCCATTCCATTAAACACTACCGTATGTCAAATACAATGATCAATAATACTGTGTGAAACAGGGGTTAGTGAAGACTTGTGTGTTTGTGTGGGCAGGTGTGAATGGTGCACGTGGTCAATTATCTGTGTGCTTGTGTGTATCTTTATGCCTGTGGGGCTGCATAACTGTGTGTTGGTGGATGTCTGCATTTGAAAGTGTGTATGTCTGTGTATCTCCTGGTATTTTTTGCTTTGGATGATAAACACTAACGCAGGGCAAGAGGACATTCAGTAACTCACATATTTTTTTCAGTTTTACAACAGTATGTTTGTTTATTAATTCATGCAATAAATTGCTTAAATCTTGGCTAAAAGTTTGCCCCTGGGCAATCTAAAATCCGACAAAGTACTTCAGTCAAGTATGTGGAAGCACATGCACATGTACAGAATACTATGTAGCTGGCATCATATAGTATTTTGCAAACTCCAAAGTTTTCTTAGTGAGTGTTGAGACGCAAAACAAAATTATTGCTATCAGGAGAACTTAACTGAGTAGTACAATCATGCCTCAAAAGATTTTAAATAGTTTTGCAGGTTACCAAAAGTTGCATATTGATAAATCAATGCATTGTGCATTGTGCTTCAAGATGACTCTTGGCCTATTTTTTTATATCTTGATTAGTTGTATAGCAACTCACTGCTCACTTGGATTTTTGTGTCCATCTTCATTTACACCTGGGGACAGATTATTAGAAAGACATCTTAAATGCAAAAAAGAAATAAAACATTATAATCATCAGCCACAGAACTTATTTTTCTCATATTAGACAGCATTAGATTGAACCTTTTTGCTAATGCCACTAAATTTCAGTTTCATATTTTGTAAAGAAGTTGACAGCAATTAAAGTTATCAGAATTATTCCTTCATGAATGTGAAACTGCACAGCGGATTTCTCTCAAGCAGCAAAGGTTTATCAGACCATTTCTTCTGACCACTGAATGGAGAAAAGGAAGCAGATTGCTCATGTACCTCATTTGATGATAAATTTAAATTTTCTTTTTTTTTACAAAAAGTTTATGTTCACTTGTCAAAGTCATGTGGCCTTGTCATGTAGGCGAGAACAAACCTCACTACATGATAACTGTCAGTTGCAGTCACAGATAATAAAAGTATACTATGTGTAAGTTGAAGAGAAGTGTATAGGAAATCAGTAAATACTTAATGATACAGTATTAACATGGTGTTATTATTCTTCCAGCGACTGTGACTCATTTTGCCAAATGTCTGGCTTTTAACATAAAATCTATCTCACAGTGTAGATGAGTCAACACCAAAAAAAGACTTAACTTAAATTCACTGTCCCAGTTCTTGTGTTATTGACCCCCTCTGCACAGCCTTTGTGAAAATGGATAGCAGGTTTTTACCCAAAGCCGTTGGATTCTGGTCTGTAATGATGACATAGCTCTTCCCTAATGGAGCTTCAGCCTTGACTTACTGTATGGTGCCTGATTTACTAATCAATTCATTGATCAGTGGGTTGATTTATGCCTATACTGCCCTCCGGCTTTCTATTCTGAGCTCTCTGAAAGCTGTACAATGCTCACTCATGCTCTGTTCATCTTTCCGTTTCTCTCTCTCTCTCTTCCCTTTTTCCAATCTCTCTTCATTCTTCCCTGTCCAAAACTCTAGTGTAAGGCTTTTTCTTTTTTCCTTGAAGGGGATGGAACAGCCTATCTCGTTGTATCCCTGACACAATAAAATATCACGGCACAGAGATCGAAAGCTCTCGCTCCTTCAAGCACCAACACGTAAATCTCTCTACCTTACTGCTGGCAGCTGCCTAAACATACAGGGCCATCACTCTGGGTGTAAAATGCCATTGTGTGTGTGTGTGTGTTTTTTTTTTTCTTAAGCGGGAGGATGCGCTCTTACTAAACAGGCTGCAAATGGAATTGAACCTTGAACCCTTCAAAGGTTGGATGTGTGTGTGTGTGTGTGTGTGTGTGGGCGTGGGCGGGGGGGGGGGGGGGGTGTCCGAAGGAGACTTGTAAATCTGGTTGGTGATGGCTCATCTCAAACACCCAGCGCCACCCCCAACCACATTGCACCATCCACTTCTCCCGCCTTGACATGAATAGGGGTGTAAATTGCTGTGGCTTTGTGAAACAGGATATAGTGTCAGAGGGTACTTTAACTGATATGGCTGTGAAAATAAATATATATAATAAAAATACATAGATGGATAAGGGCGCTACAGCCCTGACAGTCTGAAAGAGGAAGTTTGGAGGAGAGAAAAGAGACAAAATGGTAGAGGTAAAGAAGAAGAAGTTCAAAAAGGATCAAAATTAGGATCGAAGGAGCCAAGACTGAAGTAACAAGAGAGTAGCAGAGATAGGAGAAACTGGTCGTCAAAAAGATAAGAAGTAGGAAGTGAGATCAGGGAGGGGAAAAAAGACTGAGGAGAAGATAAATTAGTCTGGAGGAAACCTGTGCATTTGTGTCTGTAAACCATAAATCCTGAAATGGCCCCTGAAGCTTTGTCAACATGCAAACTCCAACTGACTGACAGCTTAATGATTGGCACTTTGAGGGGAGGAGAGGAGGGGGGGCAGAGATGGATGGATTGATGGGGAAAAGGAGGAGTTAATGAGAAGGGGAACAGAATGGAGATGCTTAAGGATGGAGACACTTCAGGATGAGTGATGAATGAATACATGGATACATGGGTGCACATATGGATCTGTGGGTGGATGAATGGATTGGAGGAGTCAATAGAGAAAAGAGTGAAACTTGCTTCATGTTGTAGCTCCAAACCAATAAGTAACTCTAATGACTGGTATTACATTTTTTTTCTCTGTCTGATGAACTCTGTAAGGTGTAGCTGGCTTTGCTCTGTGTGCTCTTTTTTTCCACTGTTGATGGTATTCTGGACATTCTGTCAAAGTCTAGAATGGCTCATGGCCACTGAATTTCCCAGATTGTGCAAGCAGCCTAAATACTAATCAGCAGCTGTAAATTCTTCCAGCAGCCAAGACTTCCTGTTATTAAAGCTACTACTGGCGTCCTAATAAAAAGAATAATAAGATAAGAATAAAAGAAAATAATTTTCTGTTGCATAACAATGAATGTGTTTGCATTTGCTGTTGCAGCAGTGTCCTCCCCTGGAACACATTTAGCCCCAGCAAAACGTAGCAAAACATTTATTTAAACGTAATGGTATTGCCAACAAAGGCAGTGACATAAACAGCAAAGGACATTCAAGCTTTCAACTCCAGGCATTGTGCACATCAGAGATGAGATGATGTTCCTGGATGTGTACACTGGGTAGCCTGGGTCTGTGCACAATGCCAGGGTGTTTCAGAACTGCCCATTATGTGGCCACCTCCAGGATGTAATGGGAAGTGACTACCACCTGCTTGTAGACTCTGCATACTCACTCAGCACATCTCTCATCACACCATACAGAGATAATGGGCACTTATCCCAGAGGCAAAAGAAATTCAACACACTCCACAGCTCAACCAGAGTTGTGATTGAAACAGCATTTGGGCCTCTAAAGGGGAAATGGAGATGACTGAAGTACCTGCCCATGGAAGACCTTAAAAATGTCCCAGTGGTAATCACAGCTGCATGTGTTCTACACAATTTCCTCTTGAGGGAGGAAAGGCACCAAACGGAGGATGGTGAAGATGTGGATGGCAACAATGACAATGAATGTCAAGCAGTAGACCCTGAAAATACTACAGGTCAAAGGAAAGGGTTTTGTTTCATAAAAGAATGAATAGAAAGCAAATACTGAATAGAAATGCACAAAGGTGATCAAGATTGCTTTTATTTCCTTGCACCCTAGACTACATCATGCCATACCTTGTGCAATTAAACAAACAAAATAGAATCTAAGTCATCAGCAGAACATGGTAATAAGTTACTATTTTTTCTTTGCTCAAACTACTGGGGTGCTTCAGGTGTGGACCCCAACTGGTAGTGGACCTACACATTTTACCAATGAAGCTAATTATATAAAACAAAACTACATTATGCTTTCAACGTGTGTTTATGGAAATCAGCACATCCAAGCCATTAAGATAAAATTAAATAATCATTAGCTGATTCTATTTAAGAACTACAATAAAATACACACTTATGTCTTCCAATGTCGTCAGATGTTGCATATACCATCCTGAAAGCATTTGGAAAGGGCCTTAGTTGTATCCAATTGTAGTTGGCATACTGCCTTTTTAGTATGGCAGGGTTTGAATACATGATGCCGTTGATTGGGTAACACCTTGGATACCCTCTGATACAGGGCGCACCATTTTCAGACTGAGCATGCTCCTTTTTTCACCAGGTTTCTTCATGTTGGCCTAGTGAAACAGCCCCCCTCTGAATTTCAATGTATGGTAAATGTCAGTGTGTGTGGTGAAAGGTGGTACTGTGCAGCTGTAGAGAGAATCATGCCAAATCTACAGAAGGGAAGCCAGGTGTAGCTGGTATCCCTTGATTAGTACCTTCTGAGAAACTGTGAGTGTCAGGTGTCTGTGGGGAAAGAAAATGTGAAGGAAAGCAGCCACTGTGGCCTTTTCACACCAGTGAAATCACAGAAAGTTTGCAACACCATTCAAGTAAAACTGGAGTAGGAAATTTCTGAGGTTGCCATTGATATCAGCTTCCATGTTTTTGTAAGAAGCTAGCAGCAATGGACGCTGAATTTTTGGTGAGAAACAGTTGAAATGACTGAGAATAGAAACTGATGGAAGGCCAAGCTTCACTGAACCACAGCCCAAGTAGAAAACAGAACAGAGTTGGAGCACTTGAGGACAGGAGAGGATTGGACAGTTAGCAAAAATGTGAAATAAGTCATCTGTGGTGAAGGACCTCAAGTCTGTTGGGAAATGACATGACATGGTTGAACACTTTGGTGGATTTCAAATACAAGGTGGGTGAATCGAACTCATACTTCCTCTCTTTCTCTGCTTTCTGCTTAGGTTTCAGTTCTTGCTGCGGGTAAAATGTTATGTGTCTGTTTGCCTAAATGTGGTTGTTTGTGTTGTATTTTTGTAAGGGCTGTTAGCATACGTCATTGTGTGTCCACATGCAGAAACATTATAATTTCCAAATTTCATTTATGGTTAAGTCACCTGTTTGGCTGTGTGTGATATGTTTTTTTTTTTTTCGTTTTTGAGATATCAACAATTTGAGTCATCCCTCCATGTATTTGATGATTGTAGTTTTTCTGAATGGCAAGAACATAATTTCCTGTGACAACCAACTGTTGGAAAGCGAAATAAATTGCTCACAAGAAAGAGGGGCAGAGAAAGAGCAAGACAGACAAATTTTGACAAGGATAGAGGACGACATAAAGAGAGATAGAACAAGAAAATCTGACCGTGACAGTAGAAAAGAAAACAACAGAAGATAGTTGTAAAAGACAGATTCAATCAGTAATAGACAATGGCGACTGGGTTGCTCCTTTATTTTTTACTACATGCAGGTCAACAAAATGTGAAGGTGGTCCCTAAAAGGTGGTTGGATCCCATAGCATTGCAGTGTCCTTCACCAAGGCACTTAACATCAACCTGCTCCATGGCAGTACAACCCAGCCCATGCTATCAGCCATCCAGGTGTCAAAATGAGATTTATACAACAAACATTCTGACCACTTTTCACACAGGAAGTAATGTGAAATTTAAAGACTTAACAGCCTTGGCTGATGCTACTGTTTTTGATCACGATGCACAGCTGTTTATCTTGATTGAAGAACCAGCTGAGTGGAGAAATGTACACCTGGCTGGAATCCTGCATGAATCAGATTTTTATTTGCACTTTCCTGCATGAAAAAGATACCTTATAAAATCTCTGCCTAGGTTTACAAGGCCTGAACATTTTCCTCCTTCTACTGAGGTTGAATACATTTTTTTGCATGGTGGCACACTATGAGTCACAATCTGTTGCCTTGTCTCAGTTTACCCATCATCTTCAAAGCCTACTAACAGTAAGCAGTTCAGCAAACATGGCTGGGATTTTTTAAGAAATCTGGCTAACTGATGAACTGACCACTGAGAATGTAATATTAATATCATTTTTAAAAACAATCTAAAAAATATAAATCTCGAGGCACTGCTGGTTCAGCTGATTGGTGTGTGTCTGGTTGTATAATTATTATTCTTCTTATTTCATTTTATTCTGATCAGTTATTCTGTTCTACTTTGATACATTATGTTTAGGTGAAAAGATCAAATCGCTTGATTACAGATTATTTTGTTAACTTCGTTTTCCAGGCAGGGGAAATGTGTTCTCTCTTTCTTTCTTTCTTTCTTCTCTCTTAACAAATACAATGCCCTTTCTTTTGGCAGATAATGCACCTTAGAAAGTTTCACTTTAATATTTGTACCCCCACCCACAACTGCAAAACCACACATGAACACACAAACTCCTTATCCCCCACTGCGTCACTTTGACACATCGTAACACATCACCCACGTGAACATGCATGCTAAAAAACACAAAATCCTTCTTTCTGTGCCACACACACATACACACACCATGCATGCACACACACACACAGACCTCTTTCTTTCTACTCCCTGTGAACACAGACGCACACAAACTTTCTCCCGCCTTGTCATTTTAGAAAATACACGCTTGCGTTCGCACAAATTGTTTGATCGGAAGAAGCACACACACACACACACACACAGGTTGGATGGAATGAGGAAGCTTGGTATCACACAGGGACCACCAGGGAAAACTCAACTAAATCAATTCATATAATGAATGGCCCAACAGACTGCTTTCCCCTCTCTCTCTCTCTTTTTCTTTGTGTGTGTGTGTGTGTGTGTGTGTGTGTGTGTGTGTGTGTGTGTGTGTGTGTGTGTGTGTGTGTGTGTGTGTGTGTGTGTGTGCGTGCATGGCCTGAAACCAGCACACTTTCATAAATATTGAACAGTTATCTTAATGCTTTCATTATGGCCCTGACTCACAATGGCCGAGCTTTGTCCTTTTGACTCTTTGTTAGAGGAAGCTGGCCCTCTCTCAATCTCATCTGCTTATATTATAGCTTGCTAGCCAGCTATACCTACTGCCCTGAATTAATGATAGGGACAGAGAGTAGTGGGGGCGGCTGTGTTTGTGTCAGTGTATGTACGTGTGTGTGTTTGTGTGTGTGTGTGTGTGTGTGTAACGAAGGAAGGGCGAAAGAAGGGAATGGGAAAAGGAAGGAAGAAGGAGAGTGTGGAAGGGAGAGTGTGGAAGGGAGAGAGACGGGGAGGAGTGTTGTGGTTGACTGGATGAGACATGCACACCAAAAACTATCTATGAATATATGTAAATATGATGGATGTGTTTGGGTCTAATCTCTCCAGCTGCCTCAGCTAACCCCATGTGAGGCATATCCTGATGAAAACTGTTAAAACCACTCTGTGATATCCGTCTTCCATCACAGGGCCAGTTCCTGCTGCTCTGTTATTGCAGCAACTCTAAAGATGAAGCTGTGGAAGTTCTCCTTCTTTTTTTTTTTTTTTTTTTACTGCACGCTGGCTGAACTGCTGCTCCAGCCCCAGAAGGAATAACTGGGTAAAAAAAAAAAAAAAACAAATCAAGCTTTGCTCTCTGTGCAGCTGCAGGAAGTTACATGCCATGGTTTGATGACTATTTGAAAAGTTAAAGTAATAACCCACAACATTTTATGATTAAAAGTCAGAATTTTCTACTTTCTGCCACTGACTGAGACTGACAGCATAAGTGATTTACCTTAAGGCAGTTCATAAACACATGGTAGGTTTAGTAAGAGCACCAGTACTGCATTTATTAAAATCCATATCCATATGATAACCTATGTATTTCTGCCTTACTATTTCACACCAGTTTTTTTTAAGTTAGTCTGACAAAAAAGTTCACCTTAATACAAGCTTCCTGGAGTTCTATCCCCTCTCCATGGTCCTTTAAATCAGTTTTATCCTAATTATGAATTAACCACTTACCTGACCTTGGTTATTCTGCCTTTGTCGTACCATGACAACCACCACAATTTGATCTCCCTATGAAACAGTCAGTTTCGCTTAACTCTCGTCAGTATTTTGGCCACACTAAGTTTAATTGACATACCTCTCTGGAAAACAAAGAGCAATGTTATAAATTTTATGAAAGCCACCCACTATGATTTAATCTCAAGTGTATGAGATACATTGCGGTGTCAAGATAACGAGGTAAAAAATGATGTTAACAGTGGCAGCTGCACATCAGCAGTCACCAACAGAAACAGGACAACTGGTACCAAATTCTCCAAGGTCAACCCATCACCTATCATTTTTAAAACTTTCTTTTTTCTGACCTCCAGTAGTTGAAATTCTGGCCTTGCCGCAGTGACATAGAGGTTTAATCAGGGTGTGCATACTTCATACTATAAGCATCAGTCAGGCTGTGTCAGATCTAAGGGGAAAGAGACTCTAAACCAGTGAATTAGCACTTCTCACCTGAGTATCAGGTTCCTCTTTAAGTACAGTCAGGTGTGTTTCCTCCTGTTACACAATCTGAACTGGCCAATGGACAAATATTCCTCTGCTAAAATAACAGGAAAAAAAAATCAGTTGTATGAATGCAGGATAGATGCATAAGGAAAGCTTTTGGTTCTGTGCCGGATCCTGTGCTCTTCCTGCTTTCCTCCATTCCTTCCTCCACCATTTCTCATTGCACAGTGCCTGTTCAGTTTATACTTCTACATCACTGGACCGCTTGCTCATAAATGCTGGCGTTTTTTTTTTTTTACTGCTGTACTTTCGTGAGTCCAACGTCAGTTGTGACAGTGTTGGCGCTCCAGGCAAACTCATGCAAACATGCCCTGCAAAATATTTTGTGCGTATCTGAATCAATTTCAGAAGATGTGAGTCAAGCATGATAACATATTTGCTTCTGTCTGCGTCCTGTGTCCCTCTTAGCCAGTTGGTCCTTGAGGCAACTGCCTGTATTACGTTTTTGCCAATCCTCGTGTTTGGCCACGTCAGACTGGATACGAGTGTCAGCTAAGTGCCAAAATTTGTCATGTGTGGCACAGACTGTGTACATGATTAGTGATAAAGAAGACAGAGTTGTTTAGCAGTAGATAAGACTCAAACCTCAGAGGCTGCATTTTGTTTATTATTCTCTCTCTCTCTCTTTCTCTTTCTCTCACACATGCACGCACACACACACAGACTCATACCCTAACACACTCACATCGCAATCAGTCAAACAGTGACAACTCTAACATTGCTCTCCACTTTGTGAGTTCAGCTGTGATTGTCTAATATTCCCCCAATAAACTGAACATGCTACCAGAGCAGGATTGTGTGTGACAGAGGGTAAGGGAAGTAAAGAAATAGCTGCAGATACAAGAACAGAAAACAAGCAGAGTTAGTTTCTGTGTTTTCTGCAGTTCTGTAAAAGTAGCAATCAGCCTGCATTGATTTCCCAGCATCCCCTTGTGATTTAGCGCAAGCCAAATTAATGGCAGATTACAACCTATTAGCCCTTTCTCCCAACCTTCTTTTTGCTTTTTCCATTTCCTTCACATTCGATCGTTCTTTTTTTTTCTTTTTGCCTTCTCTTTTTATCTCTGGCCTCTCAACCACTTTCTTTCTTTGTACATATATATTAACTTCTTTTCCACTTCTCACTTTTCAACTACTGAACCCTACCAATCCTGATTTTATCTTCATTTTCAGTTTTATAGCATGAATCTTGGTACCAATCTTGTTTCTTCCATAAGGAGAAAATGATGAAAATCAATGTAATAGACATTCAACATTGCGGCACAATTTTAAATGCACCTTAGCCCCCACCCCCAAACCTCAGCAGTGGGTGGTGGGGTGTGCATTACAGTGACCTGGCCTTGTTTCCTCATAAACATCTTTTTGAGCATGTAAACATTTTTCTGTGTATTTTGTGGCAGAACAGAGAGTGATTTTTCAGTGATGCCTTTCTACAAAGTTCTTGTATGGGATTGGGTTATGAATCCACATGACAGGCCTGAGACACAGCAAGGCCACTGCTTGCGCACCAGCACAAACACACACACACACACACACACATGCACACGCACACAATGACACGCCAGGTTCCCTTTCTTTCTCTCGCTGCCTGTGTCTTATACACACAGCATGTAGAAACCAGAAGCATTTTCCGCTGACAGCGCAATCTCCAACAAGAACAACAATAACAATAGCTCTGGCTTTTCTGCAGCAGTAGTGGAGCACTGAGCCTAGTACACATCTTTGTGTGTGTGTGCATGTGTGCGTGTGTGTGTGTGTGTCTGTCTTGTAGGGGGCAGAAGAAAAATGGGCAAACAGAAACAATGGCAGGGAATACAATTTACATTGTGCTATCCTGCATGGGTCCCCAGAGGGGTGCAACTGCAGGAGCTGAGACATCTCCTGTGTGTGAGTGTGTGTGGATAGGATTGGATGGGATAGCAGTGGGATGACTGTGTGTGTATGGGTTGTGCGAGCGTACATTTCCACAAAAAAGAGATAGTGTGCATGTTTATGGGACAGGGGGATATGAGCATGACATCACTGCAAACAACTTCTGCCCATCACAAGAAACTTCTCTGCTGTGCTTGTGTGTGTTATTGGCTGACAGCTTGTGTCACGTTGGAGAAATGGTTGCACTGGCTGCTTTTTTTCTTTTTTTTTTTTTTGCCAACTCTTGACTTAGGGCACATTTGCAGCCACAGCAGAAACCCCCCACAGGGTGTCTAACCTGCATCATACAGATGTCACCAGTGTAGAAGTCCTTTGTTTTTACAGCAGATCTCCTTACCTGCTGCTACACTTTGGTTCTGTCCTTAAGAGCAATCATCAGTCTAAAAAAAAAAATCCAAATAGTAAAATAAGCAGACAGCTGAGAGACACCAAAACTTAATAAGAACTGGAAATAATTGCTTTCCATACTAAAACAAGATCTGGGAACTTTGTGTGTTGAGAAGCAGGTTACAGCTGCTTTAGCTGAGCCTATATTCTTGACATGATTTAGTCTGGCTTCCCTCAGTTGGACTCTGTCCTAGGTCCTATTCTATTTGCTTAAGAGTCAAAATGTAGGAAAATTGTACATCTTCTATAACTTTCTAATCCCACTGAAAATTGGATTTGCAAATTATTTCTTGCAGATCAATTCTGACAAGGCAGAATTTCTTTTTTTCTGACCTGCTCACCCTTGTCCCTATGCTAATGGGAGGTCTCAGTTCTCTTTTCCCTCTTAAATCTACCCACCCCTACCTTCATTGTTGTAGGGGAATTTTTAATTAATTAATAGTACTGTATGATTTGCAGTTATACCAGCTACTTACAGGCTGCAGCATATAGAGCAAGATATCCCTAGATCATTTACAAGGTCTAAACTGCTGCAGGTCCTCTAAAGTGTCTCATGTGACACCAGTCTTGTGTATTTTGTGTATTTTTTTTTTAATCTATTGTTAATCTTTTTAATTCTGTAGTATTCACTGTAAACAGTCAGGTTATGATTTCAGAGACCATCATGTTGTCGGGGGTCCTGCTGTTGGCTCCATTTGCGTGATCTGTCATAAATGACACTTCTGTGACTGCTGACGTGTGTGGTTCATGAGTAAAACAGCTGCAAAACTGAGAACTGGAATTTTCCTTTCACTCAGCAACAAACACACATAAATGTAAAATGCACTCATGCAGTCTCATCAAAGCACACAGACAGAATATGAATTCACTGCACATGTGCTTCTAGCTGCAAACACTGTGGTTATATGAAATCCTCTGTGTGCGGTTGTGTGTGCGAGTATTTGTAATGAAGAGGTAGAAAAGTCTCAGAAGGATTTATAAATCCACTTGGGAGCCTTTAAGATGGCCTGTTAGCTGAGTAACAATGCTTCAACACACACATACACACATGTGAGCTAGCACTTTGTGAGAAGTGAGACTCGCTCTCTTTCCCGCTCTTCTTTTACTGTGAATTAAGCTCATCATCATACTATCACACCCATTATGTCAAACTCTCATTCTTCCATTTATGAGTACACACACACACACAAAGCTTTCTTTAAAACAAAGTGAATTTTTCATTGTCTTGGTGAGGCAGAGAGTAGGTCAGTTGTTTTTGTTAACTGACTCTGGTAAATTTAGCACATAAGCACGTAGCTACAAGCTACAGTAGACATTTTACGGGTATGTGCACTTGTGCTGATTAGCACTGCCACAAAATTGAGCCCAGTTAAACTTTCTTGCCCCACAGTGGCACCCCTGTGGTCTCATTGAAATGAATTAGAAGCCCATGGGGTTTTTTTTTTTGCCCCTGTGCTATTGTTGAACTATCAATATGGACTAAGAAAGGGCTGAATCAGTGACAAATTGAACACAGTGTGTGAGTGACAGAGAGCGGAGGGAGAAAGAATGAGGAAAAAAGAAAATACAAAGAGAGGTTTCCAATGCTGTCTTTCATTAATGTGAGAGGACTTTATTGGTAGCTGTCTGTAAAAGTCAGGTTGAATGAGTCATGATTGAGAGGGATGGGAAGAAAGAAAGAGAAACGTGAGGTAAAGGACAACGAGTAATAGTCCTTTTCAACTGCAGGAACTTTTCCAGGAATTCAAGTATTTTATTTGCTTCTCCACTGGAGGAACCAGATCGATTTTTGGTTCCTGAGCTGTAGTTCTGGCCCCCAAAACATTTCCAATTTTCAGTGGACTTTTCAGTGGCCCAGGAACCATCAGGGTGGCAGCACCCTGCAGCAATAAACACTAGTTGCCACTAATGCCACTAATCAATTTAAGGACTAGGTGTGGATGTTTTAATGAACCAATGTACACATTTTCCCAATAAATGAGATAATGATTATATATGAATATTGTCTTTTGCATAATAAAACAGCATTTCTTTCTCCATTTCCACCTCTGCAAGTCCTCCTCAACGACAAACTCAAAACAACAGCAAGTTACAAAACAATATGTTGTTGTTCTCTTGCACGCAAAAATTGCATCTCAAATAAGATTCTCATCTTTAATACACCACTGTAAAAAATATAAATCTTTGTATTTGATGATGTTTTTAAAACTGACCCACAAACGCCCCACAGGAACTTATCCATCACATTATTTTCTGACTTTTATTTCAAGTCACCAATAGTTTCTGGGACTGTTTGGTCAAAAAAAAAATCCAGTGTCTGTGAGAAATATACCTGCATGTATATTAGAACAATAAATTAAAGGGGAGACATCAAAAGCAGAAAAGCAGGAGAGTGATACAGAGAAGAGAGAGAGAGAGAAGATAAAAGGAGCAGATGGGAAAACATGTTGAGTGGAGGATGTGGGGTCAAACAAGGAAATGAGGTGCTAAGCTGGGAAATGATTGGCATCTCTGATTAGCATCATAATAAACCTCACAAATAGATATTTGATAGATTTGTTAAATACTAAATGAATTAATCAGGGGGGGACTATGGTCAAATTAGCATCTGGTCATTGTTTTGTGATTAATGTTGATGAATGAGCCAGATTTTTAAAATATATTTTTAAATGTTTAAATACATTTGAAAGTGTTAGAATTGTCCCTAGTGACAGTTTTAAGATTACATAATGTCTGATTAGTGATTAAACTGCCTTAACTCATGTTAAATTGTCATTAGTAACCAGTCTAATATATATCGTAGTATTACCAGGCCAGAGAGCCAGATAGTTAAATCATGGTAACGTATACAAGTAGGAATTTTGTCAGATAACCAGATTGCTTTATCAGTGGTTCCCAGTCTCTTTGCTTTGTGACCTGTGAAAGTGAAGCAATGTTTACTTATTCTTGTGTGTCCAACTAAAAGGTAAAGTTCCTTTCTCAGATTGTTTCATGTGAATTGATTGCAGACCCCTTATAGATCACGGTCAGAAACCAGTGAGCTACATCACGTCAGTATCTGGACCGATACCGGTCAGGTGTATCCCTCACCCCTAACATGAAGTTGTGGAGTTAAAATGTGAGACTAAAACAATATACATGTATATACCGCGCTTGTCACTCTGACATTCGCTAGCTGGGATGTAACACAGAAACTGCTGATATTACCATATTTCCCATCTCCCCGTGAAGGAGACAATAACAATAGTAATCTTACCAGGTGTTGTGACTGCTTGCTAAAATGACATGTGAATAGTAAACACACCATCACACTCACATTAACAGTTGGTTTTCTTCTCCAAACTGAATTCTCCTTCGTGCAGTCATGCAAAACCCCTCATCAAAATAATTCCAGCTATTATTTTCTTTTCATCTGGATATCATTAAAGTCTCTCCCCCTTTTTCTGAATCTTCTTATATTTTTCTTTCTCACGATGTTTCTCTCTTGTTTTTATTCACTTTCTTCCTTTCCACTTTCTTGCTTTTCTGTTTTTCATACATTTACATTCCACGTTCCCTTTTTTGATTGATTCTGTTCTTATTTTTCCTCTCTTCCTGTTATTTCTCTTCTCCCCAGTCCTCTGAGCACCTTTTTTTCCCAGAAAGCTACAACAATAAAAGAAACAGAAAAATTACACCTAGGCTGTAAGTTTTTTCTTTTTTTCTTTTCTTTTCTTTCCCTCATAGTCGTCTGTCTTCCCAAACAATATTACAAAAGCAATTCCACACCAGTCAATAGCCTCCAGTATTGGCTCTCATCCGCCTTGTCCCATAGGGGCTGCCATATCATCAATACAGATTTATACTGTAGCCTAGTAGCTAATATACACAAATGCCAATATGCCGGCTCTTTCTAGCTGGTAAAAATACATGGAGCAATCTGGGCCAATTTTACGAACGGTACTAAAAGATTGGCAGTGGAAAGAAAACAAGCCAGAGAGACAGTAGTGGAGGGAAAGAGAGAGAGTGGGATAAATTAACCTAGTATAGCAAAGTTGCGGGCAGGGAGAAACAGAAGACAGATAGACACAATCAGCTGTTCTAGAGGACCTGTTGGTCTGTTTGGTCATCAAAATCACAAGGATCACACCACTATGTTGGAGAACAACAAACAAGTTGCAATTTTGTGATACTGGAAAATCTGGGATTCCACTGTGTCTTCAAAATCATACACAATAGTAAAAATACATACCTGGAAAAAAAAAACATCCATCCTGAATCTTTTTATAAGGTATATCTTGTTATAAATAAATATGTGGTGGTTGTAGATGGTGGCAAACACTCCTACTGACAAAGCTATGTCCCCAGGCTTTGATTCCAGCTCTATTCTAATGTTTTGTTTGAATCACCTGTCACCTTTAGCAACAATGTCAATGTGCTCAGGTTAGGGTTAGAAACGTCAAATGTCTTTACTGTTTCACTGCTTAAGACAAAACTCAGTTTTTCCTAACTTAACCATCTAACTGACCTGGGGAGATTAACCTCCCTGTGACCTTCACTTCCATCCGTGGTCTGTTTTTACTTTTATCTTCCCATCTTCAAAATGTCAATTTCATTTTCAGGTAACAGAGGAAGCATAATTTTTGTTTTGATGATTACACTGGCAAGCAGATTGTTTTCCTGCAACTGTCCATTACCTGGAAGAAAAAAAAAAGAGCACTGAGGATGTATCCAGCTGTGATGATAGCCTTGAATTTTCATTTACGTTTTGCTTAGACACACACACGTGTGACAAGGAATTATTGATGCTGCAAACTGGTACCAGATGCTAGTAACATGTGCTGCGGTGTGTGTGTTTGTCAAAGTGAAAGAGTCTGTGTTGTGGGGGGCAGCTTAATGAGACTTTGTAAACCTGGGGAGCCAGGAAGGGATAAGGTGTGTTTGTGTGTGAAGAGGTGTGTGCGTAGGAGGTAGGGAGGAGCCCCTTTGCAATATCACCTTGTCCAAATGGACCATTTTCAGAGCTCTCTCTCTCTCACTTGCTCTTTCTCTCTCTCACACACACACACACACACACACACACACACACACACACACACAAGGAGGCTTGTTCCTTAGATGCACAGCTAACAACAGCAGGATCACAGTAGGAAAACATAACTGGGATCTGAAGCAGGAAGGGAGAACAGATGGAGGGAAACATTACACATACGCATCACACACCCACAGACACACACACACACACACACAAAATAGTAGTCACTGACAGACACAGACAAGCATACACACACATTAAAACTATACTGTATATGCACTCTCACACAGATGCACTCATTCACTCCAAGGCACACACTGACCCCCTTCTGACTCCTTCACTGTTCAGAAACTCGCTGCTTTGTCACTGGCTTCAGCTGCTATCATGTACCTTCTTGTGAGTGTGTGTACGGGTGTGTGTTTGTGTGTATTTAACACTTGCATGTCGCTGTCATTGTGCCGGTTGCAAAGGCACCTTCTACAAGACAAGATACATCCCATAGTCTCGCCATATGTGAGCTCATTCCAGCACGGTCTCTCATATTGTCTGATGACTGTGCAATGTGTCATGTAAAAACCAAACAGAGATGTAACTGTTATAGCCTCTTTTAACTGTGTTCTTGCGAGACGGCTGTTACTGTAAGAGGAACAGTTTAGAAAAATCTGTTTTTGTTTTTTGTTTTTTTTGCCAGTGTGATAATAACACATCTAAGTGTTGGCTTTTGTTTTTTGATATATATTTCTAATAGGATTGAATTGAAAAGTGTCTATTTTCTTACTCAGAATAGGTTTAGAAGCTGAAGTGCCTTTGAAAAACAGACTTGAAAGGACCTTGAAAAAAATTACCATTTCCTTTGTTGCTGTTGAATATTATTGTTCTCAATGGATAACTCTTAGTTAGCACTAAAAACCAAGTCTCTTGGCCGCTTAAACCTGTTTTAAAATACTTACTGTATTTCAGCAGTAAATACTTTACATTATCATTCATCAGGTGAAGTCATCTGATCATGAAAAGGAGCGATTAATTTTACATTTGAGTTATACAAGCCAAAATGCAAAATTTGTAATCGTGCTGACATAATGGAGTAAATTCCCTTTCCGTAATGGCTTGATGAAGCTTGTGTTTTCAGACCACAGGCATCTGAAAAAAGCACACAAACTCCTAAAATATGGTTATGACTGACATCTTTGCTGGTGTCAAATGTCATATATATTTAGCTGTACAATAACATAATGAAGTTTGAGATGTTTGATGGACCAAATAAAACGCAGACTCTTGTCTTACAAATCTTGTTGCATGGCGGGATACAGAATTAATTGATGTTCTGGACATTTTTGGCGAATGTGTTGGCAAACATTCAAATATTAGCATTCATCTTGAGTTGTATTGTGGCAAATGTGCATATAAGGCAAGGGAATGTTACCTATACAGCACATTTCATCACCTCGGAACTGAACTTATTCACATTCACATTTAAGTGCATAAAGCAACAGGTGACATGAGGTTGTAAAAAAAAAAAAAAAAGTAGCACTGAAGTGATGAAAGATGCTTGAGTCAGCATCACTTTAGGAAGAAGTGGGCTTATCAGACCTCTGTAGCCTTCATCTCTGCTTGAGGCTAAGGCTCGATGCTAGATTAGCCGCTACAAGCAAAACACTCTCAAATCTCAGCCTAGATATCCAAATATGTTGGCTGTGTATAGACACCATCAGGAATGATCTACAACAGTCTTCTCTTATCCCTCGTGTACCTCTCTCTTTTCCTTCAGTGTTTCATCTCTATCATTTCATTTGTCTTCCTTTCTGTCACACTTTTTCTCCCTTTTGCTGTCTCCCATCTCTCTCCATCTCACACTCATCAATTTCATCTGCGTTTGCCAACAGAGAATAGCTGAGCCTTAATGTGCACATGCGATAATTGCATGTTTCCAGTGTGTGATGCATGTGTGTGTCAGTGAATGAGAATCAGAGAGGAAAAGTGTATTTCCAAGCATGGATGTTCAGTTGTCTGCCAAAGCTACAGTTCAAGTGCGCATACAAGTGTGTGTGTGTGTGCGTTTGTGCGTGCGTGTGTGTGCGCGTGTGTGTGTGCGCGCGTGTGTGTGTGTGTGTCAGATCCAGGCTGGCTGGTCTTTAGGGTCTCAACAATGCTGGTACCAAAACGACTTCACACAGTTTCTCATAATTCCCTACTCTCTGTCTCTCCAAATACACTGTTGCCTTTATCATCAGCTAAAACAAATAGCCTCATGCTCCCCAGACAGACAGACAGACACACATGCACACAAACAAACACACACTCCACAAATCCTTCTTTTGAGGACCGATCGGTGGCTAACATTAATTCTATATCCCTTTAATCCCAAAGTGCGTTAATTACTTTACCCTAACTTTAACCTAAATCTAACCCATAGCCTGCATATTAGTCATGTGTGTTAAAGTGAAGACCAATCAAATCTAACTTTAGAAACTTTTCATGCCTCTAAAATCTGTCCTCACAAGGATAGGAATACAAGAATATACGCACACACAGACCGGTGGGAATCATTTCTGTGTGTAATTTTTCCCGTTCGCTGCTAGTGGAGCGGGCTGTTTGATTGGTTGCTGCAATGATAGATGCCTGGCCAGTTTTCTGATTACTACAATCTTCGATCTCCAGAGCCCAACATAATCAGAATAAATGTCCCCTACTGTGGAGGGAGTAAAGGTGTGTGTGCTGTGTAGGTTGTGTGAGACAGGGAGACAGAGGGGTAGAAGAGAAAATAGGTATGAGAGTGTATTGTGACAGGGTGGTGCAAGTGTTTGTACAGGAGTGAGTGACAGATGGTGTGTAATGCGTGTGGAGCATTGATGTAACGGGACAAACTGATTTTGGTTTATGTTTTTATTTTTTATTTTTTATTTTTTTTTTTTTATTTTTACTCAAAGTGAGGTGTTGTTGTTATGCCCTTTTTGCAATTTCTTGTTGCTTTTAATATTTTTGCCTCTTTCAAATCACAGCAGGCGACTGTGTTAGTTCTTGCGCCAAATATAAAAAAAAAAAAGCAAAACAAAACAACAACAAAAAATTGTAAAAGCAAGTGACTGAAGTGTCAAGTGAACCAGTTCTGATGACTTCAGTGAAACTATGGTGATGTGATAAAAGTAGTAATTCTCAATTATTTATCATCACTACATCAAATCCATAATAATTTTAGTGTTTATCTTACAAACCTTTCATGTCAGACAATTTTTTTTTTTTTTTTTTGTATTTTAAAGTCACTTAACCAGTCAGAGGATAATTTGATTAAATAAGTGGTGGCAAATTTCTTTCCAGCAGTCATCGCATGCAATAGAAGCTAACTGTTTATTGTAGCTGTGCAGCTTCAAAGTCATTTATCATGAGCCGTGAGTCAATTTTGATATTCGCTAAAAAAAGCGATGCGCAGTGATGTTCAGGAAATTGCTCGGCTGTCAGCTTTTTTTCTACAGGCATTGAAGGAGGCTGGTTACCATGCCAGATGACATCCATCATCAGGAAAACTGATTTGCAAGTGGAAAACAAAGCCTCAGACTTTTCTCACTCACCCCTCACGTCCACCAAAAGTTGTTCTAATATATTATGTGAGGCATTTACAGGAAAAAGAAGAGACAAAAGACTTTAGTTGGGTGTTTTTAGCAGGCTGTTCTTTGTCTTTATTATACAAATTTTTTTCCCCATTTATTTGAATCTTCTCTGTTGCATCGACACAATAATCCTCAGCATTATGCTAAAGTCCACATTCAGTTAATGCTGAGTTACCCTCATATTTACAGCTTTACCACGTACATTAATGCATTTAAATCAATAAATACTACAATCGCATAGGGCAACTTGGTTTTCCAAAAATGTTAAACTGTTGTCTCAGTGTCTACCCACAGAAGCTGGTAACATTCCGTTGCAGTCAGGAACCTGATCAAACATATACTTTTCTACATCCAATTTTATAGAAACATCTGACAGGCTTAAGCAATGATGTAATAGTGTCAAACACACAGACACATACACACAAACATCTCTGACCCACCTTTTTAAATTTCAATCAGGCTCCTTGCATCACATAGATCAATATTTATAAAATCAATATTTATTAGCCTCGGATTGACCGTGGTGTCAACCTAAACCTATTGAATTGGCTGAGATATTGAAGTGTCAACCTTAACACCTCAGTATTTACTGGGTATGTTTGAGTAATGGGTGGCAGGAGTCAGTGGTTAAAATAAACAAGGTTGCAGGTTTAAATACCATTTATTTCTAAACCTTAAGTACAAAGTGCTTCATACAAAGTGACATTGCATCATTAAAATAAGGTAAAACACAATGATTAAATAAAATGTCCCCAAGTGGGTCATTCCACATCTCTGAGGTTTTAACAGCAAAGGCTCAATTGCCCTCAGCGTTAAATCAAGTCAATCAAGCCTGAGGAAGGTACATTTTTCCCCATCTCATGAGGGGTTTAAAGGTCACACACATGTTCAGGGACCAGGTCAAGACATAAAGGCAATCAATAAAATCTTAAAATAAATTCTAAAATGCAAACAACGTTGGTGTTACAACATCGTTTTTTCATGCACTGAACAATTTCTAAATCTGGGGCCATTTTACTTCCATGATATCCCTACTTTCTAACTAGTGGAAAGAAAACATCTGTGCATCAGTGCTAACCACTGCACCACCATGCCGCCCTACATACACCTAACTTTCCAATGTTATTTCTGTCTATATTCTGAAGATTTTTACAGAGCTATTTGTTCATATATCATTCATACCCTGATTTATATAACATTTTATTTCTAAAAACTTGGTGAAAATTGATTTTTTTTAATGGCTGTGAACAGTATGAAAGTCCCATCTGTAAAAGCCTTTGACTGTAATACTGTATTTGTAGGGCCTCCTGGGACCGCAGGTCAATTCATTCATTGTTGCATTTAAACTGAACTCAGCTTCAAAGAATTACTCAGGTCTCCCACCGATACCTGTACTCTGCCCGTGGGCCCAACTACCATCTACCACTCGTCACTGTGTGACCTATAACTCATGACGTCACCAGGGCAACAAAACCCCAGCACCCCTTGCTGCTGTAATCAGTGTTGTGTTTGGTTCACATTCATACAAAGGATTAGATCTAGGTAGCACAATCTGTCTCCCTTACATGGGTCTAGATGTGTTGATGGCAAATTACCAGACTGTCAAACAACTCCGTAGGTTGTACACTGTGATTTGAATCACAATGTACAGAGTCCTGGAGTAACATAAGGAGCCCTCAAATTACAAATAATACAAAGCAACAATGTCAGCGCCCCCAGCTTATTGTGTGTGGCTGCTGGAAGTGAAGTGCTGATAGACAGATAGGCTTGATAGACAGGAGAGAAGGATGCTGGCATTATCTATATTATCTACACAACCAGAAGGGCGAAAAGGGAGCATGAGTGAACAAGAAGAGCTGAGTTGTTTGATTCAACTGATGCAGTGTGTGTGTGTGTGAAAACCTGACTTGTACAACCTGTGAAAAACAATTTAAACTTTTGTTGTACCTACTGCTGTGGTGTCAGGGAGAAACAAGGAATAAGAAACGGAAGGGAAGGAGAGAGTGGTGTGAATGAGTGAAAGAAACGATGGTGACAGTGTGTGTTGGTCGTTGCTGTTTGTGTCATAGTGCATGTGCACAATTTGGAGTGCGAAAGAGAGAAGAGGGTGTTTACGCGGAGCAGCAGAGAGTGCATGAGAGAAGGGTGGACTGTGTGTGTGTGTGTGTGTGACAGTGACTCTAATTGCTCTTCACCTCTACTTCAAAAGCTTTTAGCCTAGTCAGCACTCAGCCAATCAGAATGCCCGCACAAAATAGCCAGTCTGTGAGCAAAAGAGACTCGAGGCAAGACTGTCTCCCGGCTAACTGGATTACCTTCACACTCTCTCTGTCATACTGTGTTGAATGGTGCGGTACACAACTAAAATTAACTTAATGAAGTGACAAAAATGGCCACTTTCTATGATTTCTGTTTCCCTGTCTCTCCACCAGCAGTCCCGCTCGGCTGCTTGGCTTCACTGTGGCTTTTCTCTTTCCTCCTTTTTTTTCTTTTTTTTTTTTTTTTGATATTCCTCTCACCGCTCCTTCTCCTCCTCCTTTCTCAGCACTCATTTCATTTGCATTGATAAGTATGTTTCTCAATTTGGGGAATAAAGTATAAGTGTCTGAAACTGCCTCCTGCTATCTAGGCGCAGCTGTGAATAAGCCAGCTACAAAGCTGGGATAAATGCGTTTGCAATTACAGAGGAGAAAGAGAGAAAGAGAAGACAGAAAGCTTCAGCTGTCAGCGAGATATGTGTGCACCTCATCGCTTTCTCTCTTGCTCGCACAAATTCAAAGATGCTTGACTCTGTATCACTGTCAGAAAATAAACAAAATTGCCAAAGCAGTTTACATTACAATACTCAATGATAAAGAATACACACAAATCAAAATAATGAGATTTTTCCAATGACCTTTCAGTCTCTTCACCATCTGTCACTGAAGGAATTCTAAAGGTGCCTTCACTTTATTTGTGAAAATTTGACTGCTGGAAGGTTTTTTTGTTGTTGTCCATGTCTGTTAGCTACTAACAGCCAGTGAAAGTGACAGCACAGACAGGCAGTTTCCAGCTAACAACACGCACCAACACATAAGCTGTGCTCAGCTTCCACCTATGGCAGAGGAAAGATACTTCATGAATGTAAAGCCTCAATTTAAAGATTAGATAGTTCTTTTTCACTGAAGATATTTTGACATGTCACAGTAGGAAAAGGCAAGGTGTAAATTGAATTCCATTTGGCTGCATCAGTTTCAGAGTCGTGGTATTATTCATGCTGGCTCATTGTCACACTGTCAGCTCACTGGGACTCTTGAATAGAACAGAGCCATCATTAATGTTATTAGTAACACCTGTGCTTTTTTTCTTTTCTTAGCCATGCTAGCGGTGTCCCTCTAAAGATGGAACTGTCAGTCTGTTGGTCGGTACACCATTTTGGTCTAGACTGAAATATCTCATCAACTGTTGAATGGGTGGAAATCAAATTTGTACAGACATTCTACAGACTTTAGCATTACTGGTAAGACTGGAATGTCCTTACAACTACTGGACTGGGTTTTCCCGCATTATTCAGTATTTTAGATTCATCTTTCAGTGGTGAATAATTTTCGGAAAGTCACTTTCTGAGGATGAAGTCGCTGCAGAGGCCCTTTTTCCTACTAAAGAACAACCCTAAGACTAGAGCTGGTTTCCCTGATATGTATGAACACTTTGTTCCCCCACACATTAAAATTAGTTTCCCTGAATCACATTTTACAACTCCAACTCCAACTTTAAATAAAACCCTATTTTTTGTGTTACTAAGCAACAGCGACAGTTACACACAGACTGCACAAACTCACACACTTTACAATTAATGATTTTTTTGGTAAGATAATAATCTTAAACCTCTGCCGATGACAACCACTCCAGTGTCTCATAATCAGTTTTTACATTCCACTCCACAGCTGTAGGCATTTACTCGATAACTACGAAGTATACCTTTTCCACTTTTCCAATTTATCCTTTGATAAAGTTGGCTTTGTAAAAGCTCATTTCCCTCTTGGTTTAACTGTTTCCTCCACAGGATTAGATTATCCATCTAACACCTCCACTCCTCCATACTCCTCTCTGGTTTTCTCTCTGGATCTTCACCTCAGCTTCTTTTCTCTCTGTGTCTCTTCCCTCTTCTTTCTCTACCTTGTTTTTCTTCCTCACCCTCCTTTTTGGATTCTCTGTCTCTCTTTTTGCCACCTCCAACTCTCTACTGATTAAGAAAGAGAGGAGAAAAAAGAGTAGCGTACGAAGGAAAAAACAGTCAGTAGATCGGTGGGAAAGTTCAATTAAACTGTGGGCCTCTGGGCTTTTGTATCAGTGTGTATGTGTGTGAACGCCTGTGTGTTTATGGTCGTGCATGCTTCTGTCGAACAACTGAAACTGTGTGTGTGCGTGCGTGTATGTGCGTGTGTTGTATTGAAATGTGTGAGGGTATGTGTGCAGACTTTGCATCTTTGCTGGTGTGTATTTCAGTCTCGGCTCTCCAGGATTAGTTTTTCCTCCTTAATCAAGTGAGAGAGAAGCCCACAGGTAATTACGGTTTCTCTCCAAAAACAACAACTGGGCTTCTGCTTTCCTGTTGGACTCCATCACAGTCAAATAAAGCCATAGTTAAAAGGACAAACAAAGTCACAAAGTTACTTCCATCATCCTGCAGCTTGAAGCAAAAACAAGAACTGTTTAATTGTATTAACTGGACTGAATGTACTGTTTCACACACAGGGAAGTTAAGATGTTCCTCATCGGTTTAACATATAAACCCTGCCTGTGGTTTACATGTATGCAGTTTTTAAGAAAATGTTGTTCATGCATTTCTCTCTGTGCTGTTTTTGTCTGTGCTCATTGGTTTGAAAGGGGCAGGAATCAGATGGGGGGAAAAGGTGATGGCACGTTCCCCTGTCTAATCAGGAATCTCCATAGCTGTCATTTGAATCTAAATTACAGTTTAGGGGTTGTGTGCTCATGTTGCCAAGCCAGCGTCGAACAAATGTGATCAATCCACATCCATATAAATAAATTTAGACCTGTTCAAACCAGTCTTTCAAACATCATATTTCCTGCTGCAAGGACACACTGATCACCACAGTTTGCAGTAGCTAAAGTCCTCTTGCAGCAAGCACAGCTCAGAAAATGCTTCTGGTTATAGAATTTAGAGTGAAATACTGACATCAGTGTATGTAAAATTCAAATGAGGAGCTGATAATATTTACTTCACTGTCATGACCTAAGTTTAAAAAAATGTTTGAAATTGCATTCAAGATCATCTTTAAAATTCAATTTCCTTTCAGGTTTTTGTATAATTGATTTTTCTCAAAATTTCAAAATTAATGTATGGATGCTGGTAGTTGTACAGAGATTGATGTCCTTATAAAATTGGGGGAAAAGGGAGGAGGTAGGACTCTGTATTATAACAATTGTATATGGTACTGACACAGAACAGAGGTTGAAGGGCCTAGATCTGATGAAGACTGATTTATTTGAATTGCTTTCATGACATGCAGTTGTGATGGAACCCACAGACCAAATGGTTAATCTCTTTCTGCTATGGCTTTCTGTTTTGAAATGTCTCACTTGGAAGACATTTCAAATGAGCTTGTATGAATTAGTCTGAAAAACTGTAGTGTTGACTAAAAAATTTCAAACAACTGCTCAAATAAACAAGCATCTTATGACAGATGACCCTCTGTTTACGTATCTTGTTACGAGCTCTGATTTAATTTGCACCAGTCCAACAGTACAGTTGTACATTTCCGACTATGTGTCAGAAACCAGTGAACAGACTGCACTGTTAGCTACATATGTCAATAGGAGCAATGTGTGGAGGTGTGTGGGAGACAGAGAATCCTGATGCATAAAGATTATCGTCTGTGTCAGAGCTTTTATGTGTGTGTGTGTGTGTGTGTGTGTGTGTGTGTGTGTGTATGTATGTTTATGTTTGTGTGCACCTTTTAGCATGAACATGCAAAAAACTATTCTTACGTAAAACTGTGTATGCGTGTACTTAATAACAGCTCTATCCTTGCATCATCAAGCAGCCTGTGGTTTATCTGTCTTGTAGTCCTCCAAAGACTCAATAAGCTTATGTGTTGTCATTAATTAGCAGCTAATATATGATGAAAGAAGAGCTGCTAATACCTAATTTTCCCAATGGACTGGCTTTAACATGCAACATCAACAAAAGCAATCAGTGATGTGGTAGGAAGGTACCCACGGACAGGGTAATTAATGCAGGCATTTTACTAGTCCTGAATTTAGCCCTTCTGATTATGATCCAGAAATTGTCAAACCAGTAAATTTATAAAAATCTTTCAGGGGGAGCAGAAACTCAGAAATAATTATCTTGTATCCTGTAATTGACTGAAATGGCCTTCCTACTCAGTGCAGTATTTCTGATTTGGTAATTGCTTTTAAATTCTCTCTTTTATCCAGGGAGCATCTAGGCTCTTTTTTTCCTCAGCGGTACTTGACAAAAACAGTAACCTTTCATTCTGTTAATGCATTCACACCTTAGGCTGTCTTATATTGTATCCCAAAAGTGGTATACAGTCTTCAATTAAACTTTTGCCACTGAAAACTTCCATGTCAGAAACTGGAAAATGCCTTGCTCATGGGCACCGTAAATGTTCTTTTCGAGTGTTTCACTCTCACCAGCCAGATTTCTCTTGTATCTGCTGCCTTTTTTTTTTTTTTTTTAATTACATAATCATCAGTGTCTTCACAAAAGATGTAACTAAATGGCATATTGGATTCTAGTTGCCTGTTGATCCCCAGACTTCAAGTGAATATCTTTTTCCCTCCACAGCAAGGTCAAAGTGCAGCATTGGCTACAAAGCAGCGTGCCTGGAGCTGCGGAGGATTCACTGTCTTGCTCAAGGATACTTCAAACAGGACATACGCCTGCTGTCACAGTGCCTTGAAACCAGGTCTTCCAGTTGAAGGTCAGCCCACTTAATCATTGCCTCCACTGTAAATCCCTATCGGGGCAGGATTAGGATTGGAGAGCATCATGAGATATGTAGCAAGACCGCTCTGACAGGTGAGAGAGAGCCCAGCAGAGAAGTATGTGAAAGGGCAAGGTTAACTTTGCACTCATGATGTTTAAAGTATGGCAAAGGCTATACATCGGTTGAATAATAGAGAGAATTCTCACTGGTAACAGTAGTTAGTCAGTAAACAGATTTATTAATTATTGCAATGTTGTGTTAAAATTTGTATTTTTGACAAATGTAAAATGTCAAGTGAACATTTCACTTGTTAAAGTACATGGGCTCCTCCGGGATCCACTTGCAAGCTGTCATACATATCTATCCACACACAACCTTAGATAACCTACATAATACCCAACATTTACAGCAAAGGATACCTTCATGTAGTCAAGTCTAATTTTATCTCAATGCTAACAGCTTCATTGTTAACTGTTCACTCTCCCACAGACATATCAGAGGTGTATTAAGTTACTCATAGTGCAAAAATAACATTTCACTGCTGCTTCACGTTAAAAGCCCTCTACCAGCGAAACACAGGGTGGCCTTTATTGTGAAGCACCCACAGGAAATTTATTGTTTATTTGTCACAGCAGTTAGCAACACCTGCTTTTGTTCATCAGAAATGCGTCAACAAAACAAGACGTCAAATCGTTTTTAATTTTGGCAACTGTTAGAACAGTTGGAGACTGTTGGAGCAAGAAAGAGCCACAGAGAGCTGTTTGCAGGCAGGACAGCTGCAGCATGTGCACCACAAAATCCAATCTGTGTTGCCAATATTATTACCTGACTTCTTTATGAAAACAACACACACTTGCATGACTGCACTTTAAACAGAAGCACCATTTGCACTTGTGTTCTGTTGTATTTCTGACAAAGTAGCTGCCTAAGTATTTGCTGCCTCTTGGATTGTCATGCTGTATTTAAACACATTTGACGATACCACCAGTAGCTGCGATTGCCATCGTATCAACCGGGACTGCAGTCTTAAAGAGTGTTATGACTTGAGTGCATGTCTTGATGGGCATTTTGGCAGGTGAACAGCCATTTAAATGTAGTTTCTTCTGACACTGATAATAGCCATACGTGGTGTTGTCAAGTAAGTAACTAAGCCTGTGTCCATAATAGTAGTACCATTAGTTGCCACATGGCCATTGGTGATGTTTTGAGATACATCACTATCTTGCCAATATTTTTCTGCCAGAAACTCATTCACATCATAGGTTTTCTGTTCTTTTGTTGGAGAAGATTGTCCTGGTTCGTGTCTTCCCTCCCCTTCTTAGTCCTTGTGTAACCATGTGTGACTTATTTTTGTCACTGCTTATTGAAAAGCTCTGCCTCTTTGTATTGGCACATGTGATAACAGACCCAACACACCTGCCTCTGATTTTCTCAGATTTGAAAGAAGCTTGGGGCCTCTGTGACCATGAACCTTGTGTGAAATTTATGTTGACTGAATGTTATGTGTTAAATTGTTTGCAAAATGTGCTTTTATTTGTGTGAAGACAAATGGGAATCATTAGAGACGTGTTAGAGAGAAGTTTCTGTAGCAGAAATGCTAAACTGAACCCTTTGTGCACATCCACTGAACCCTCATCTGGATTTATTTATTTATTCTATTAAGGTCAGACATTTAATAAGCTTTTTTGTGGTTTCTGTGTCTCACTTGCACATATTGGATTTCTTTGTGGGTTTTCTCCATTTGTTGTTTGAACACGCAGATAAATTTAATTGTATAATCCACCAGTCACTGAAGTAGCTATTTTGATAAATATTGGCCAGCAGAAATCTGTTCCAATTTATGCCATTAGGTCGATTTCATCCTTTTCAATCATCCTTATTTCACTCACAAAGGAGAAGACAGTAACATCAAAATTATATTTTGAAAATAAACTAAACTCTAAAACTTTAGTGTGTGTGAGAGAATGTGTGTGCGTGCGAGAATGTCTTTCTATGGCTCTGTGGACAAATTTTAGTTTGAAAGCACTGTGAGGACGTTCTCACCTCTTCAAAGGGCTGTTTGAGGGTTAAGCCTTGGTTTTGGGATTCAGGTTATAATTTGGTTTAGATTAGTGTAAGGGTTATTTCTAGTTAGTTTAGTTTTTTGTTTTTTGGGGGGGGGGGGTTGGATACTATGCACCTATAATATATTTTTAACTTCACTAACACTAACACTGTACTATTCAGCACATCAGATTATCTGTAAGAAAAGCTTGTAGAATGTGTGTGTGTGTGTGTGTGTCTTGTTATAGTCAAACAACTGGACTATTTTGATTTATGGCTAGGGTTAGGGTTAGGAAGTGCAGCAAGCTGTATCTCTATTTTTCTTTATTAGCCTGTGAAAAGGGAGCAGGCCACTGCCCTTCAACATTTTTTCAAGACTTATTACAGTAAAGACACAATTTAACTAATCAAACAGCTACAGTTTTCTCTGAACTAACAGCCCATTACTGCCAAGTTGGTCCACGCAGTCAGCTTGTAGTCCAGGCTGAAGGAGGCAGGGTCACCACAGTCTGTGACCTAGCGGGAGCGCAGGGCTGGAAAACTGCAAGACTGGAAGCAGAGATCGGCACAAGGTCGTGTCTTTTGGCTCGGTAGTCTGTGGATGACGTTCACACCGTGCATCCCGGCTGAGCCGATGTACAAGCTGCTACAGCAGGGCAGTCTAGCTGTTGAGATTCTGATTAGCCCACAGTTGGGAGAGTTCAAGAAAAGTGGAGGAAAAAAAGCACCACATGCAGTGTCAATGAAGGTTAACCACCAGTCTGCTCCGAGGGGGGGGGGGGGGGGGGGTCAAGCCATCTGGGTGTTCAGGGAGTTTGGAGCTTCACACGTCTCTGAGGATGCTGCACAGTGTAACACTTCCAAATGACACCATGTTGCTGATGTGCATTTGAAGGGTGAGTTATGAGGTTATCACATTGTACAGACATTAGAAACACCTTGATCCCACCACAGGGGAGGGTTGTCTGCTCTGCAGGGAGGCAGAGAGGGTGCAACATTTGACCTTAGACTGTTGAAGGTGGAAGGGCTTGCAGAAGGTGTTAGAGTTAACATTCAGCATATACAGGTGGAGGGTCATGAAGGTGGTCATGTGGGGAAACTTTTGGGGGAAAATAAAGACCTTCACAACAAACTGCATGTATTTCCTGATGATTTGACCCTAAATCTAACCCTAATCCTAATTTATTGTAGAACACATTTTCTATTCACAGTCTGGCTTATTATAGAAAAAGACTTAAGACACAACACAACTTTATTGCCGTGACAGTCACGTACATTGTAAGCTTGCCATCCACCCCATCCACCTCCTGGCAACTGCACTTGATAAATATAGCTCGTCATTCATTTAAAAAAAAATACTTTGATGCTGGTATGGTGACCTTTTTTTTTTTTTGCTTTTTTGTTGCTTATTTATTTGCACATCTAACAGATACTAGATAGCAACATTATCTTTCATTTTGAGGTGTGTTTCTGGACAACTGGTGAATGCAAGTTAAGATCCACTGTCCTTTTAGATTTGTAGTTTCCACCAATTCCTGAGTCGAATATCTGACTCTTAAGCTGCTGAATACTTCACTATGCTCGCATTAAACTTTGTTTGTGGGCTGTTATGGTGCTGGGCAGGTAATGCACAGTGGGTTTTCTGAGCTTTTCCCTGACCACAATTGCCTGCTGCAACACAAAAAGACTCTGATGAAAGCAGTGAGACTGAATCGAAACAGTAAAGTTGTCGGCTGTAAAACCAAAAGAACAATGAGCTGAAAGATGCTGAAACGCTCATCTAAAGCTGAGAGGGGACAGCAGAGTAGGGCGATAATTATCTGTGGGTTTGTCACCACAAGCGACGCCTTTTACATCCACATATTAATTTGATCACGTGTTGAAATACAAGTATTGATCATAGCAGCTTATAAAATAAGACTTGGTGGGACGGAAATGAATGTGATGGGGCTTACAAATATAGAATTACAGTCATGTGCACTGTAGTTGTCTGTGTATACACTTTGCTGTGTGGGTGCACCAAAAAAAAAGGAAAAGAGAAAATTTCTAATCGAGACTAATTAAGATATTTCTGAGCGTAATTACCTAGCAGCACCAGCAGACTTGTCTGCTTTCAAAAACACAACTGTTTGATTGTAGTACAATAATAAACTTCAAACAAAGCAAGTTGTTTTCACATCATGGAAGATTTTTCTTTCCATTTATAGGAGCATATAGTACGCAAATTGAAATACCGTAAAAGTAAAGCTAAATTGAGTTTAGTTGTAACCGTTGCTTTAGTTTTTGTTTGTGCAGCTATCTTGTAGCTCTTCTGTATTAATACTACAGAACTTTCACTTCATTCTGTTATAAGAAGAACTAATTATTTATTAACATTCAAGCTTCTCTCAGCCCTCTTACTGCCAGACTATATCTTGTTGTAGAAAGAAAGAAAAACATGATTCCTCAACAACATCTCCTCTCTGGGGTGACACCAAAGTTCAGCAGTAGTTCAGTAGCAAAAAAAAAAAAGTGGGACATCTGCAAAAGCTCCTCACTGTTTGTAAGCTTGATAAAAAGTCAGAATCGAAGCTGGAAGCACTTTCTAATGATGTCCCTTTTTTAGAGACTTCATCTTCGATTAAGCTGTCTCACTTGGATTGACACGCTCAAATTTAAATTATCACAAGTTGATAGGAATGTATAATAATCTCCTCACCTCAGTGATGTGACCTCGCTGATGACTCCCGCAGATAGAAGATCAGTTAAAATCAGTTCTCACAAAGACAATATTTCACATTATTTCACTTGCTTTCAATATAACCCCATGTTACTCCAACCAAAGCGCTGTCTGGCATCTGTGTCTGCTAATAGGGTCATTAATATTCATATCTTCACAGAGATGAGATGAGAAACACACTGGTGAACACACAAAGCCTCACACACGAAGAGAAAGTACATGCACACCACAAAGAGAACTCAGTTGGCTGCTCAAATATAATTACTTGACTGCTGGCTGCCGTTTAGGATGATGCCTAGATAGATTATTTTTGTCTATCTTCCTCATCGTCTTTCTATCTGTATTTTTCTTCTCTTTCTTTGCCTTTTCCCCACATTTCTCTTGAGTTTAGTTTTCCCAGTCAATGGATGTTTTGCCTCTGTCTCCACTACTCATCTGTCATCTCTGAAACATTGCCTGGCAGATCCATTGATGTTGACTTGATTCAATTTACAAGTGTTTTATTGATATAATTTTCAATAACAGCTCCCTCTTAAAGCTGCATTGAATTGTAAAGGATTGCTATTTCTCTGTCACGATACAGTAGCTTCCCAGCTGTGAAACCCCAGTGAAGGCCATGAGAGACAGAATATGCAGATTTAATTTTCACTTAAGTTTTATTTGATTCTGAGTACAGAGAGTACAGACATTGCAGAGAATCCGCTGAATACCACTCCTTTAACAAGGGTGAAGGAGATTCTACAGTGACCTTCTGGAGACATTAAAAGGTGAAAGGCCGTCTGTAGAGCCAGTGTATGGTTTGTCTGTTCTGGGCTACTAGATTTGAAGGTCTCATTCTAAGTTAACGACAACACATCTTAGCTTCATTATTATAATTTATTTCTGCCAATGGATCACCCTAAATGCTACACACTGGTCTTTTAACACATGAATAAAGAGTAACTTCGTCATTTAAATCATTTATATCTACCACAAATTTTTTCCTTGATCGTCTTAACACAAAAAAGAATTCAAACAAATGTTTTGTCAGGCATTATGTCAGATAATCATTTCTTTCATTTTCATCTTCTGAGCCCGTCCCATTGGTCCTGTTTGATCAATTAAGCCTCAGAGGGAGACACAAAAAGCTGCTTTGTAGAATTATTTGAGAGGCGTAATTTCTTTTCATTTGTATAAAGAATATCTGACGGTTACAGCCTGCTTTTATTTCCATTTACTACAAAAAACAAACAACAAAAAACAAAGGTAAGCATTTAAATTAATCCAAGCCACTCATTTCATCCTTCATCTCCCTGGATGAAGGGAGTCTTTAGAATAACTGCATAATGCTACATTAGTGTGCACTTAAATTATACCTGCCAGGCAGGAGGCTACATGGTGTGTTATTGCCAAGGCACAACACCCTGTGTTCTAAATTATGAGACGTCGGCCTTCCTCAGTTTGAAAGCCTACCCAGGAGGATTGCTTCTCCCAAACGTTATCACACGCATGAGAGCAGCAGAACTGTTGTCGAGCTTGTGTGCTAACGCTGCCTCCCTCCTCCGTCCTCTCATGGTGGTCACCCTTGTGAAACTGAAGGGTGGAGGCTGCCTTCACACACAAACCAGGATTTTCCATGGGCAGATATTTTCAGAGAATATATTTTAATGAAGCACATGAACATGAAGCATGTCAAGTGCAAGGAAAATTCTCCTGATAGGTTAGTTGTTTAATTCAGGTCTTTTCCATCTGGTCTGTGGAAGAATTGTGTATGTGTCTGTCACAGCTTATGATAAACTAGTATAAGCCTGTTTGTACAGTATAAGGCCAAATGTAAGAGAATACTTGTATGTGTGTGTATTCATTCATGTGCACATGTATGCAGGCACATGTGTGAGTGAGTTTTCATGTTGGGTGGGGCTGTGCCTGATGGTGACTGCTCGGGCTTCCTGCTCCCAATGTGCTGCTTGTTCCTGGATATGAGACTTATCATGGTGTAGTCAGTGAACTGAAGGATGTAAGTGGACTGTGATGGGATGTGAAAGAGTTTGTGTAAAGGGAGGAGACACGCGCACTGAGGCTGTGTGCGCAAGCGTGAGCAGAAAATGGCGTCTGTGGCTCACGCGATGGAAAGACCCAGGCGCCTCCGCTACAGCATCTGAAGCACAGGCTGATACACCTGGTCTGTTTCCCTCAGTGTGCTCACACTGTTTCCATACTCACTTGGAAACTTGGTGGAAGTCTGTATTCTGTGCACACGCGCTCACCTCTCCTCCAAACCGGTGCGGTGATGGCTGACTCGGTGCACCGTGTGGTGGTCGCAGTGGTACTGTAGCTGAACTACGAACTGAAACCAGCTCCAACCCATGGCTCAGCGTCCGGTTTTATCAGGTTACACACTGACTCAAAGTCCCGGGTCTTCACCTGATGAAGAACAGTATTTAACAGATTTGATTGAACTCACAACCAGCGTCCTCGTGGCCTGCACCTGCCTCTTTTAAGTCCCACCCCTCTAACAACCAGGTGGGTCGTCCTCGCTGATTGGCTCGTGATTGGCACAGTTTAGACCATTTTATACCTGTGCTTGAATCGGCACAGGCACAGCTAGTCTGACGTGAGGGAGGGGCCAGAACCCCCTGTCTGTCGAATCTGTCATTCCCAAAACATGTTACATCACATCAAAAGATTAGAGGAGACAACACTGATGACATGAGAGCTCAGACACCTCACTTGAAGAAATGCTCGCTACGAGACCATTGTCTCCACAACCAAGTCCAAGACTTTTCTGCTTCAAGAGACAACATCTAAGCTCTGTGTGCATGTGTGTGTGTGCGTGTGCGTGTGCGTGTGTGTGTGTGTGTGTGTGTGTGCGTGTGTGTGTGCGTGTGTGTGTGTGTGTGTGTGTGTGTGTGTTCAAAGGGATCACACAGTGATTTCCCCTTGTCTAAACACAGTGACTATTTACCTTACAAGATTGGAAACCCATGTCAGTCCTGGTCATCATGACAAGGTGGTGTGTGTGTGTGTGTGTGTATGTGTGTGTGTGTGTGTGCATGTGTGTGTGTGTCTCAGGGATTATTTTCCATAGAGGGAACATCAGATAAAGCGAGACTTAGCAGGAGAGTGAAAAAGTGAGCTGCCTCCTTTCATGCCAAAACAGTTGCCAAAATAAATGTTTGCCTAAAAATGATTCATGGAATTAATTAATAGTAAAATTAGACCTTGTCCTTGGAAAATAGTACTATGTTAGCTGACCAATATTTTTGAAATGACTGGATGAGTTGTTTTTAGGTTGGCCTAAAAATCCTTTTCCCCAAATCGATTTGCAGTGTTTAGAATTAAACGCTTCAAGTTTTCCATTACAGACGGACACAGTTCCCCAAAACAATATGCGATTTCTTGTGAATAATATTTCATGAAATTGCTCATAGTTTCAATGACTGTTCAAATACCTGGGGGTATTGAATAAAGGACTAAAAGAGTGGTGCTACTGTTTGACATTTTCGGATTCATATCTGCCCAAAGCTGGCACAGACAGAAATAATTTCTCTTTTTCACATCGTCCAATGAATGTTTTAGATCTGTTGCAGTGCAATATTAACACCATCAGTCATTTAGTCATTTTAGATTTGTGTATGATGAATAAACAATGATGCAATCTTTAGGATATTTTTTAGCTGGAAAACAAAGTGTGGTGAGATAAAGCAGCAGCTCAACTATCCACATCTGGCCCATCATCAGTGACAGCGTGTTTGTGTGTGTGAAAATCTGCTTGAATTTAGTGACCAAACTATTTACCTTTTTCCTCTGAATTTTGGATTCAGACTCTGCAAGGACAAATAAGAACTAAACAAAAGAGTAATGTCAGCAGGTATTCATTTTAAACTGCACACAACCCCAACAACCTTCACCATTGTAAATCATAGGTGGTGCAGCCAGCATGTAGCCTGAGAGGCGAAACCCGGGGAAATAAAGGCCCACTCACTTTTCTGTCTGCTGTTTGGTGCTGAGCAGGTAGCATTCAGTGATCTTATCAGAGATTTTTGCTGAAAACTGTTGCCTGCTGTTGCTGGAAATTAGGTTGATGAGCGAGTGAACCAAAATAATATATTTGTGGGCTGTAAAACAATGAGCTGTGAGAACTTTGTCATTACAGGCAGCATCTTTCACATTGCACACGTCAGATCCATTGATTATGTATAAAATATTGATTAATGCAGCTTGAAGTATCAAAAATTAATTGAATCTGCATCAGATCAGAGCCAGATAAAGCCTAGCTCTCTTTAAGGTTCATTCATGCTGGGTAAAGATTTATTTGAGTTTTTGTAAATCCATTATCAAGAACAGAGATCACACTCCTGACCATACTCTACCACTTCACATTTCTAGAAATAGGCTTTTTCTTTCAGACTAAAGTTGTGCGTTTATTTCACTGGTTTAACTCCAGGGATCTATGATAGTCTGGATGTCAAGACCTCCAAATTGGCTTTTAGGGCCAAGAGTGAGGGAGAGAAACGCAGGGGGAGCACTGAAGTGTTTCCTGTAGGTGGTGAATGGAAGAAATGTGTGTAGACAGAGATGGAGAAAAAAAGAGTTTTAAAAGGTTTTTAAAGAGAGGGAATACGATACAACGCAAGAAAAAGTGAGAGAGAAATAGAGTTGAAGTATTTCCTCAGGGGTGAGAGCTGTCTTTTAGACGGCTGTTTGAAGATTGTGAATCCATTCTCTATGGATATTTATCATTTCCCTGTGGACGTGCATTCCCAACCAGCTGCAATTTATCAAGGTAGACAGAGGGAGAAAGAGGGCGTGGCTGCAGGGCAGATAGAGAGGGAATCAGGGAAAAGGAAATGCACTATTTTGATGGAAACAGTTTTGAGGACAGGGTATAAGTAATTGTTAACACAAAACATCTGCAATATTAATGGATAAATTGCATGAGATAAGAGCTCTCTGTAATTATTGTCAGAAATTACAGTGATGGGAGCTTGGACTGCTCCTATTCCATCACACCAAAAATGTAAAAAGCATCGTATCATAAAAATGACATGCTTGATTTATAATAATACAGCATGACTGCAAAAGGGAGGAAAATTTGCATCGTTGGATAATTCAAAGTGACTGTGTGATTGCAGAGTGTGTGATCCACCGGGGGTAGGTTCAACAAGACTTGCAACAAGACGTGGCCATACTCAGGTATAGTGGTGCTCTGCGCCAAGTGAAAGATTTGACCTGCTGATCTCATTCAAGGAAAAGTCAGGGGATCACCAAAGTCCATAGGATTCATCATCATCTGGGGACATGAGTGTTGGTACAAAATTTCGTGGCTGTCCATCCAATAGCTCGTCAGATATTTCAATCTGGACCAAACTGACAGACCGACCAACAGAGCCATTATTGAATTCTTCGCATGGTTGTGAATTTAATTACTTCAAAAACAGTCTGGCAAAAGTCATCACATTCGTGTGGTTTCTCAGGCACTTGTGTATTATTTAGCATCAAGTAAGTTTGATTAATGCCAGTCATGATTGTGACTAGGATATTGACATGAACAGTATTTGTAAATCAAGAAACTGGTAATGATTTGAACCCCAACGTGACACTGACCGCAACATAAAATCCTTGGTAATGATTATGTTACAGGGCCTTTCGCCCACAAGGAGGTCCAGGAAAGAAGAAAGAAAAAGAGTAGAATGGAGAAATGGGGTAGACCTACCACATATGAGGAAAGCAAGATAGAAAAGATGAAAAAGTTCCAGTTAAGGACACACAAGATAATTATCAGGCCATTTTCTTTAAGTTTTTCTATAACAGAAAAGATTCTTTTGGGACAGCAACAGTCAGCAAATATTATCTGGCAGTGGGAAGGGTTTAGAGATTAAACCTTACTCCACTCAACCCAATTCGATAGCCACCACAATCAAATCAAACTTAAACTTTAGATTTATTACCTGACACCTTCAGCTTCCTGAACAAGCCCTGCAGTGTGTGGAGATGGCATATAGAGGTTTCATAGGCGTGGAGATCACCAGCCTGTTAGAATAAAAGAGAGAGAAACAGGGCCTGACGTCATTAACATTTCATCAGGAGTGAGGATGATACTGTCAGTGTGTTCACAGCTGAGAGACAAACAAATCTGTCAGATCTGCAGTTGTGTATGTGATGCAATATGTTTTCAAAATCTGATATGATTCTTAAGAACTCTTGTAGTTTCTCAGCAGCCTTTGGCAGAAGACGAAGGGAACAAGAAAGGGCTACTTGAGAGAAGAAGGCACATGACGTGAAATATGAGTAACGTAATGGTCTCTAGAAACATTGTGCATTTGTTGTTTGATGTTTCACCGTATGGCTGTCTCTGAGCCAAATTTAAACCTTTGGAGGTTGGTGACATCTTTTAAATAAAGACAAAGTTAAGAGTTTCCTTTCAGTATGAGCCATCCACTGTGCGAGAAATTGTTACCAACACTGACAAAATGGTTCTGGCATGAATAGAAAGACATTACAGCGTACTGTTAGTTATGAGTCATCCATAAACCTTTACTCACAAGTTCTGTATTGCCAACAGAATTGACTCACTCAAGGAAATTGATATTAATGGTTTTCATTTAAGTGAGCCACAAATTATAGTCAGTGGTGTATTGTATCCCATAGATGGATATGGTGTGGCACAGCTCGTAACAGTGTTTGAAATCCCAGTATCTGCTAACGTAAGAGTGGTCTGCGTGGTACTGACCTGCAACACTGGTGCAAAAAAGCTACTACTGATTTAAACGTTCTCATCCTTTTACTACCTCTTCAAGGCAGTGCAACTTCATCCAGCAAGGTGCTGCAATGCCCAATCAAATAAATGCACAAGTTCTCATTCCTGGTATGTTACATGAACACCATACTTTGACTAAATGCTTTGAAATTGTCATGACAGAATATAATTTGATTGTCTCCCTGATAGCTTTCCAGAGTAAATTTATGTCTTGCAGTTTTATAAACCTATGAACATGTACAGTGTTTTCCAAAGCATAGCAGCACTGGCTTCTATGCCTTGAAAGGCCTCTTGAGAGGTCAATTGTACTTGCAATGACACCCAGCTGAGATGTAGCTTGGAATCACAGTGCTATGCTGCATCACAGTCGCACAGGGTGTGAGAAAAGTATATTATCACCACTAGTTGGTAGCGCACGCCGGATCATTAGACTGGGTGCAGTTTACTCCTTGAAAGTCTCCAAAGCACAGCACCACAGATTATATGAAAGATTGCCATGACTGGCTGCAGCCTTGCTCTGTGGGACGGACCCTGATAACTATCTCCAGCAATTTCTAGCTAGGTGCATGTTAAAGCCGCATGCGCAGAGGTGGATAAATTCTGTACACCTGCATGTGCACATCAGCTCTGCTTAGAGTGTTTGTCCATGCCTGTTTGTTGGGGAAAGTTATTAGTTAATCTGATCTGTCAGTGTATCTTCTCGTTTTCATGTTTTCTTTCTTTCTTTATCCATTTCCATCATTTTGTCTCAGTTACTTATTCTCTTTCTCTCTCTCTCTCTCTCTCTCTCTCTCTCTCTCTCCATCTGTTGCTTACTCCCTGTCTCCTCTTCCCTCCTTCCCCTCCATCTGTCTCAGAGGAGGTTTCACTAACAGGGTACTTGACAGGAGAGAAGAGTGCAGGGAGAGTGGCCTTTTTCTAGCAAGTCAGCTAGTCATCCAAGGCTAATTAAATATCGCTTCTGAGTGTTCAAGCCTCTCTCTCCCTCCTGTCTCTTGCTGTCTCTCTCACTCGCTTCCTTAAAGTGGGTGCTTTTCCTGAACTGAATTAGCACTCTTCCCTCCTTCTCTATATCATTTGCTCTCTCTCTCTTTCTCTCTCTTTCTCTCTCTCTATCCCCTTGTTCCCAGTCATCGCCTTGGGCTCCTTACACTCAAATTAACCTTTCACTATAAAAATCACACAGGGGAGAAGTAGCCAGACAGGTGTGTGTGTGTGTGTGTGTGTGTGTGTGTGTGCATGTGTGAAATTTAAAAAGATAGTGAGAGAAAGAAGAAGGAAGCGTGTGTGTGTGTGTGTTTGTGTGTGTGTGTGTGCACCCATGTGTGTTACTGAGGCTACAGGGTCAACCTAAGCCCCTGTCCATGTAATTGTGAATTAGAGTCTTAAATGAGCTCTACTTCCACGAGCTGATCGAGAGACCTGGAGGAAGGGAACTGGAAAAAGTAAATGAAAAAGAAAAGCAGCAGAAAAGTAGAGTTTATTGGAAAATTAGAGGGATGGAGAGGAGGAATAGGGAAGAAAGCAGGGAAAGACAAAGAAGAAACACAAAAGGTGGGTGACAGGATTAGGGGTGAGGATGAGGAAAAGAAGAGGAAGTTCACTATGTCTGCTATGGACACACGGTCAGAACATACACTTGTTTTAAATCACACTCCTGAGCCATTGGAGGCATCTCACTGCCACTTTCCCCATGAATTGCACAAATAGGGTTATAGTATAGAGAAATAGTTTCTCTTTGGCCGTTAGTTCCAGAGCAGTTCACACTGCTTTTTTGCCACCTCTTCAGGCCATAAGTGAAGTTACTGGCAAGGACCACAATGCATATGCAAGTGGACGTTCCAAAGTGGGAGAAAATGAAGAAAAAGTAAACTTAAAACTAATCACAGAGAATAAATGGGGGCAAGAAATTACTAAATTGATAAAGCTGGCAGAGAATGGCTGTTCATCTACTGTATCAGACTATATATCTTTCATATTCCTTCATTACATACCTTCAGTGCTGCCAGTATCCTGCAGAGTGAGGGCTTACTTGTTCAATAACTGGCAGGTGCTATTGTGTCTTCAAAGAAAAATGAATAAATTCCACCGGGATGTAGTTGTAAAAATATCAAGAACACCAAGTGTTTGGATTCAGTATCTTTCTTTGAGCAACTGGATGTTTGTTTCGAAGTGTTTAGTTTGTTTGCCGTGCATGTCGACCACTCCTAAGCTCAGCTGTCACTATTGACACCCATACATTTAAACCGAGCAGTGTCAGCCAGTAGGTAATTAAGTGTAAGTCCACCGCTCCTAAAAGTGCTTCTACCTTCCTCTCCCACCTTGCATCCCTCGAAGAAGTCAAAAGCACGACCCACTTAGCAGCCCCAGACAATTAGTAAAAAACCTGTACAACCTTCTGATTGTTGAAATTTTCAGCATGAGGTGACTGTGGTAGCATTGGCAGGAAGAGCCAAGCAAGCTTGGCTTCAGGGCTGGAAATTAAGCTTTCCCACTTATAAATGTTACATACTACTGACAGGCTGTGTCCAACAGGCTGACAGTGTGGTGTGCAGTCTGTTGGACACAGCAGTTAAGAGTGGGCGGCTAGAAACGAGACCATCCAATTTCCAAGTGATAAAGATAAGGAGAGGCAACGGGAGCAGAAGGAAGGTAAAAGAGGACATAAGGGTCAGAATCCAAGAGTAGGGTTAAAAAAAAAATAGTGAAATGAATTTTTAACATCTGGATTTCTTGTCTCTTTGGCCTTGTGTCTCCCCATTGCTACTTCTTAAATAAAATACAACACGCATGAAGGAAAAATAATTTTATTGAGAACTTTTTTGTACATGCCAGTAATAATCTAACTATGCTATACCTCTAAAGAACTATCTAATTTTAACAGAAACAAATTTCTCAAGCTAGTTTTTTATTCTTTGTTAATTTTTGCACCGATGTTTCTCTCAGTGCTTGCATAAGTTGCTGTATTGCCAAACAGTAAAACTGGACTGAAATTGAGAAGCAGAGGCACCATGTGACATTTCACTGATGAAGAGTTTAGAGCAAGAAAAATATAAATGTGTCACCACATTTTGCTCCACTGAGTGGCATCCAATTAATTTAAGCCCATGTTTGTTAGCATGACGGCTTCAGCCAAACCCAACCTGAAGTTACTGACCCTGATCAACTGGCAGCTTTTCTCTCTTACACATTATACGATTAGTAGCCAGCATGTCTGTTGGGTTGTTATTATTCTGATCCGTGCGTGTGCCCATGTTGAATTACAAACCTCTGTTGCTTCCGTCCCTTTGCGACACGTGAGGCAATCAATGACGGATATGGAAGAGAAAGATTTAGAGAGGAAAATATGGCAGGAGACACAGAGAATAAGGATGATTAAGTTAGTCTACAGCTGTTAAAAATTAAAGTGTGGAAAACTGTGATCAGTCTCATAAGGTGTGGGCAGTAACATAACCACCCAACGTTATCACATTTTCCACACAAACTCAGTCTCCACAGTAAAAGTACCAAACAAAAATATAAATGTATATGCTGTATGTTTCCCTGTAATTGGCTGACTGTATCTACTCTGTCTCTTTCTCTCTAGCTGGGTGGCATTCTCTCTTTTTCCCTCTGTGCCTGTCTTTCTCATGTGAGAATTCTTGTGTACCAAAAATGTGAGTGCATGTTTTGTGTGTATGTGTGTGTGTGTGAGAGAGAAAGAGTGTCATGTTGGGCACACAGATGGGAGAGGGGAGGATGATTAGAGTGGTATTACATTGTCACTGGGTTGGCACACTCTGCTTTAATTACCAAGAGCAGCAAACACACAGAGACATTTCTACATACACACATTTCTACACAAACAGAAAGAGACACACTAAGTTAAACCTCAGACCAACTGTTTTTCACTTAGCATGTCCATCACAGCCACACAGTCAGTGTTGCTGAAATCTTTCTTTTTCCACTTTTTCCTGTCATATTAAAACCAAGTGGAGTCTTATTGGTACCCCTTTAAAATTCTCATGTTGCTAAGGTTCAAGATGGCAACCAACATTTGCCAACGTTTGCATTTTATTTTTATTTATTTTATTTTTTTTTTTGCATTCTTTGTACTGGCCATTAGGAAACATATCAGTCAGTACTGTGTCAGCATCATTCTCTTGCTCTCCCTTTTCAGTTTTCATGGAAAAAAAACAAACAAAACTTGAGGAGAATGATGATAACAGTATGAAATGCCTTATCATAAAGTTGCATACTAATACAATCTCAAAAATTTGTTATGCAGCCGGATAAGTCATACATCTATAATACAGCATGTTGCTGAAATCCAGCACTGACACTGCATAAACAGCTTAATTGAAACTGATGTCTGCTGTTTAAATTCAGTGTGCCAATCTTTGCTTTTCTCACTCAGAACACTGTATATTAGATTATAAGACAATATAAAAGTTTTATCTTCCCTGCAGACACATAAATTGATATTTGGCACACAACATGACAGAGGAAATGGACACATAACAAGACAACATCTTACACTGCATGGAGGGAACAAAGAAGAAAAAGATCAGCCCAGCGGATTATGATTCCAGTTTGTGATAAATGCTGGTGTTGGCATACTGTACAAGTAGTGCTGGATGTCAAACTTCAGTACTTTCTCGGTACTGACTGACTGTGTCTGCCTCTAAAGGCAAGTGCCAGAAGCTGTTATTGAACTCTCTGTCAGATTTGTACTCAAGTTTACTTATTCTTTGGTTAGATAGTTTTTAAATAGTTTTGTTTGACAATTTTAGACTGTATATGTGTAGGTCAATTTAACATTGGATTGGTTGAGCTTTTTGTGTTAAATGACAAGACCGTTATTCAAATCATCATTAAACAATGATTGCTTAATTGACTGATTAGTGAAAATTATTGTATCTCCAAATTAAAACAAACTTCTCTACATATTTGGATGTACTGTAACCTGTAGGCACTGTTACTCTTTTACAGATGCACTGAAGTACATGTACTAAGTAGGAAAAAGGAGAAAAGAAGTGGAGAAAGAAAACAGACAGTCGGAGATAAGGAAACAAGATAGAGAACACACTTTCCTTTTTCTTTGTAAAATTCATCTGCAGGGGACAAATAGAGAAGGAAAGATGTTGGGTAAGGAAAAAAGAGAGAGGAGGAGTCAGGAGAGGGGGTCAAGAGCCCAATCTATCCCTTAGATGAAAAGCAAACGGCAATCGGTGCGGCACAAACATGCGTGTCATCCTCGGGAATTGCCTGGTGGTTGGTGGCTCATCAGGGTCCTTCTTTCTCTTTTTCTGTGCAAATGGCGGAGAGATGGAGGTAGAGAATGAGCAAGAGAGAGGCGGACATTTATATTTCATTGGACTAGACGCCGTGATGGCAGTTAAACTGATGTCGCAGCTCTCCAGAGGAAGGAGATCAGAGAAGGTAGACCAAGAGCAAAAAAAAAAGGAAGGAGGAGCGAGAAGAGTGAGGATATGCAAAGAAAAAAAAGAAATATGGTAAGAAATGAGTGAAAAAGCAAGAGACAGGGCAGAGGAGGAAGGGAGGAAGAGAGGTTAATCTAGAACAAATATCCATAGTGACAGAACAAGAGGGCCGGATGTGGTGAGTTGTTACTGGGAGTGGATAAGGGGATTTACACAGCGAGTGAAGAAGGAGGGAGTGAAATTGGAAAACAGAGAGGGACAGACAGAAAGAGAGACGACAAAGATGAGGGCAAAGTGAGGCACGAGGAGAGGGAGACAGAACATCGAGAAGTGGGGACAGAGTCAAGAGAGAGCTACAGTACAAGTATGACAGAGTAAGAGAATGAAAATAATGATGAAAGAGGAACATGAGAGCAATCAAAAAGACAGGGACGAATGCATAGCGACACAAGTGGAAAAAGAGGAAGGAAGCAGAGGGACAAGAGAAGGGTATAGCCTATACGCCTGTCACACACTAAGAAGTAAAGCCGAGCGCAGAGCAGATGAAGACAGAATAAGATGGTGAAGTTTCTTGATCCTCTGGTGCCGTTCAACGGTATTAAAGGCTGAGCTGAAAGTCGATAAGAAAGCTGTGGTCAAAAGAGTCAGGTTTTCACAAGAGGAGATGAAGACCACAAACCGCTGCATCCTCCATCCCCTTGCCATCAAGGGTGTGGGGTTTGCCTATTTAATACCAGGCCCCTGATTCATAGGAAAAAATATAAACGATGAGAGATAAGAGTGTAAAATAGTTATCTACAAACATTACAAATGCAATCACTATCAATCAGTGCATTTACATGCACATATAACAAGGTTATTGTCAGCTTCCTACAGTAATCTGCATCTTTAATTGATCGAGGTACTGGGGGGAAACAGCACAAGCTATGAACTGAACAGTAATATGTCATCACCTGATGAGTAGCTGATACGGTATTTATGTTTTTTCCCATTTACACATCAACGAGGCAGAGAGGAACTTTAGCGCAATTCAGAGTTGCTTTCTGGCCTCCTGATGAACGTAAGTCCAATGCTCACTCTCCTTTTATCTCAGCACCACAGCCAGCTGACTCTTTACCTGTTTCCTCTGCGGCTAGTCCTCCACCTGCTTGCCCTTCAGCTAGTCCTTTGCCTACATCTCTCCTTACTGGTCCACTCCTGCCACCACTCCCAGCTAGAATTGCACCTGTTCCACCGCTGACCTTCTCCAAGCGTAGTCTCTGCAGTCCTCTGCTCTCAAGTCCAGTTTCTTAGCTAAGCAGCTTCCTAAGCATGACATTTCCATATTATCCACCTGTTGCTCAGCCTGCCCTGTCTTCAGTGAACCGCTCAAATATCCATCCTGAGTGCCAACAAGCATCTGTAGAGGGTTTTTTGCCTTCTGTGAACTCGGAGTCCCAAAGCATAAGCACTATGTACCATTATGCTTTGAGCTTTCAAAATGTTACCTCCTTCATATGCACACAGTCTTGATCAGTCAGTATCAAGATCGGGGGAAAATACTGTAAAACACTCACCATCTTACTTTGACCACTTGTATATTGTTCACTTTTTCCTGTGACTTGAACGGTGCTTGAGATGACTTTGAAGGATGGTCCACACTGAAAATACTGAAAACAGCTGTCACCATGGCACCTGGCACTTCTCAGCCTATTTTCTTGCTTGGCCGTGTATTGGTCTTGTTACTGTCAATAACTGTCCAAATATAGATGACTAAAACATCAACAGTAAATGGTTCTGTTGTACCATTGAATAAAAGAGAAATGGGTCCTGCAATTTTCCACTGATAATCAACAATTATGCGGGGGGAGAATGCATCGTAGAAAAAAAGAGATGGACAGTTTCTCTGCCTTAGCAGCCTAGGATGCAGTGCAGTCACAGAAAATGGTTTTTGTTTTTTAAATTGTTACTTGTCTTTTTCCCTCTCTCTCGTTGCTGTCGTGTCAGTGTCACTACAACTTTCTTAACTACATTTGCAAACCAAAGTTGAATGCAAAACCACAGCACCTGTTCTCTGAGGGTTGCAGAATATAATTAACAGTGCGAGTATATCTGCAGGTGGATTTTTCCTTTCCTTTGCCCACCCAGCCCTCTTTGTAAAAGCAAACCATCTTCTACGAAGGATTTTCTCATTAATTTCACAGTGGAATTAGTTGTGACAGAACAGAGAGAAGCCACTAGACAAAAGGACAGACAGACAGACAGATGACTGGATGCACATATATAGCTAGACAGGGACAGGGGTGATAGAGAGACAGATGCAGACATATAGGGATGAGGGAGAAGAGGGAGACAGATGGAAAGATGTAGATAGATGGAGACAGCAAGTCAGGGAGGATACTGGAGCATTTGGCCTTGAGCCTGAATCAACACAGAAAACTGACAGCTATATCTGTAGACTTTATTAACATGGAGAGACTCAAATCCATTCGTGTACACACACCCACACATGTAGAAACACACACAAATACACACACATTAGAAGCTAAGTAAACCTCCAGGAAGATGTAAGCAGAGATTTACATGCCACGTGAAATGAGCTGACTCTGAGATGAAGCCAAGATTACCAGGCAATGAGTGTGTGTATGTGCGTTAGTGTGTGCGCTTGTGTTTACAGGTGGGAATTGGCACTCGTGTCTAAATGTGCGAAATCAGGTATCCAGGTGCATCATTTATATCCCTCAGCAGATGTTTTGAAAGACAACCTTGATGTGTGCGTACACACACAGACACACAAACCAATTCTGATGGCTCTCCAAATAAGACAGAAAATATCAAAGAAAAGCAAACAGATAAGTATACACACAAGTAAATTAATACAGTCAGAGTGTTGAAACAACGTTCACTTCTCATACCTGCTGTAAATCTGGACGGCATGCTGTGGCTCTCTCCGTGGTCCTGATCCTGTAGCTGTCAGCGGCAGTGGAGCTGTCTGTGGGACTGCTGCTCTGGATGTAATGGTATCATAGGCAGGGATTTCTAAGCAAAAACAACGTACACTGCTGAATGCTTCTTTTCTCAGAATGAGTTTATCATTCATGCACCTGAAAAGCTCTTTTTCTAAATCATTTAAAGAGACTTCACCGGGCCCCACACAGTTGTGTGTGTATGTGCGTGTGTGTGTGTGTGTAAAAGACAGAGAGAGTGTGAGACGTGGCAGCTGGTTGACACAGTGGGCACTAGGATGGGTATTCTGTCAGAGTTGGCACAGGGAAGTGACATAACCTGTCACAATGTTTAATTAACACCTTGTAGTGTGTGCGTGTATGTGTGTGTGCACACTCTATCTTGTGTGCAAACCTGTGTGTGCTTATATGTGTATGTGGATTAACTGACTTAGTACAGTGAAATGTGCATGTGTTTTATACATGTAGATAGTCTCAATGTCAATACAAATCTGTGTGTGTGCGTGTGTGTCTGTGTGTGTGCGTCTCATGTTTATGCCGAGATTAATTAGCATCACAGAGTGTGCATGCGTGTGATTGTGAGAGTAGAAAACGTATGTGTGTATATCATGGTGTCTGTGCCCGTGCATTTACATAGTACCTAGTTGTGTGTGTGTGTGCGTGTGTGCGTGGGTGTGTGTGGGTGTGTGTTTGTGCGTGTCAATGACAGCTGAGGTCACTCCTGGGGGTTTTAATCTGGACTCGCATCAGGAAGTGGGATGGCTTCAGCTGGTCTGATTGGAATTTCCGCCGGCAACCCAGAGGTTCACCAGCTGTACGGATGATACGCTTCCTGTAACTGTGGAGTCCTTTCCCTCTCTCTTCTCTCTCCCCCTCTACATACACACACACATTCACTCACTCACACTCACTCTAAGCCGTGTACATAGGCATGCACACCGACTCTCACTCACACTTTCCCTCTCATTATCCAGCAGTGAATTGGACCTTTAGACAGCCTCTGTCACACCTTGGAGTGGTGATTAGACTCTCTACCACTTCTTTGCTCATCTTCTCATAAAAGTAAACGCTTACACTGTTATTAGCAGAGCACTGAAACTTAGCTCAGCTGGGTTAAGTTCAGCAATTATGGTGATGGTTATATACATTTGTGGTTAGCCACAGAGCGCTTCTCAAGGTTAAAGCTATTTGATTTAGACATCTATATCCATAAAGTGGTGTTTTATTCCCTCTGTCATTAGCATTTTTTCTTGTGATGAGATGTTTTCTTAGAAGTCCTCCTCTCTGTGTCAGTAACAACTTACTCCAATCTCTTAGACCATCCATCCTCACCTATATCTTTAGTACATCTTTGCCTCAATTACTATCTCAGCCCTAGAAACTGTGACACTCGCGTGAATTAAAATTTTTTGGCCATTTCCCATTTTAGGCATTCAGAAGTTCAGTTTAGATATTCAGATATTTTTCATGTGGAACAGGAAAGAAATATTCCTCTCCCTGTTTCTATGCTCTTTTTCATCTGTTCGCTTTTTCTGTCTTATTCTTGTTTTTTTTTCTTCTTTCCATCTTCCTGGGGTTTGACTACTTCATCATCTGGGACCTTGTGACAGCAATACATTAATCCTGGCTCCTCTCGCACACACACGGACACTACACCTGAACACACACGTGCACATCCAAGCCCACACACAATATGTTATAGCCTCACATGTACACACATAAATGCACAGAGATACTTGCACAAATGGAGATACATTTATATGAACACTCATGTATGCATGTACCCAAACACAAGCACACACATATGCACATGCTCTTGAATAAAAAACGCACACACACACACACAGCTGCATGGATAAGCACACAACCTGATTCTGGATGACGGATTCAGAGATCCAATCCCTCTTCAAGCATAGTTCATGTTCATTTTATAGCCACGCAGCACAGCCGCTGGGATGAAAGATGGAAAATGAAAAACAGCTCTGACGTTTACAACATTACACAAACTTTAGTGCCAAAATGAAAAGTAACACAATCAATAGATAGTGCAAAGTGCCACAGACAGTCCTATGTATTATCATATGCAGCACATTACATTTCATATAGCCATTGCTAGACTAGTGGCAACTACCATACGCATGGCTGAAGGTTAAAGCCAATATAGAAATACCTTCAGCTGCAGCACCACAGAGGTTAACTCCACTAAAAAATATCTGACTCCTATAGAAACACTTAAAAAAAAGTCAGTTTTTCTCTTGAAATAGAACGTCAATTATTTCTCTTTAAACCTAGCTTCAGAAGCACCGTCTAAGCCTCAGCAAAAACACTTTATTCTTGTTGCAGACATGTTCAAATCTTACTTTTATCCCTTTTTTTGCCTTAGAATATGGACAGGAAGTTCCAGTTTTAAACTTTTTAGAAATAAAAATGGAAAAAGTCTTCTACAAAGAACAACAGAAGCCTAGATGGGGCAGAACTTCAGTTTCTAGCTCCCAAAATAAAAGAAATTAAGCCTAAAGCCACTCTGTGTAAACACACTCCAACACAAACTTCTAGGAAATTTCATCCCTTTTCAACATACATTGTTTAAAGCAGTTTGTAAGCTGCAAGGATGCAGCAGTTATTCTGATAATGTCACGGGGCTAGGCTGTTTATAATACAAAACATCAACAAATGTCAACACCTAATGCTCAACATCAAAGTTTTCAGACCACTGTTACAATAAGATTTAAATGTGCTAATGGCAAATGCTTCTTCAAGAAGCAGGATGACGTAGGACATCTCAGTATTTACTTTTAGTACTTGGCTTGAGCCTGCAACATCATCACCCTAATTGATGCAGCTAAGCAATCAGTCGCATGCCTTATAATTACGTGACAGTTGTCAAGTGAAACTTGTAAAGTAGCACTATGAAGAAATACATCTGTCTTTTTAACATACTGTAATTTGTATTGATTCTACAAGATCACTAATGAATAGCAGATGGATTATATATTTTGGTTTTGGATTGTGTTTGATACTGCTCTTAATTTAACAATAACTTATACAGACAATGTAGACTCAACATACTGCAGAGCTTTTCATTTAGTTATCCATTCAGCCAGCCATCCCCAATCCTCAGTGCCCATTCATAATCAGAGTTACAGGGAGCCAATGTCATCATGCACTGGGTAAAATGTGACAAAACACTCTGGCCCCAGGTCTCCAGTCTGTCACAGGTCTAACACATTTACAGACATACACTGGCAAACATATCCACAGCTGATTTAGCCTGAGCTGAATTTTTGGAGGAAACAGGATTGTGGGACTTTGCACATTGGTAGGAAATCAGAAAACCAGGCAGAAATCCACAACGAGAGGATCAGGGCCGAGATGGAGCAGCTTGGTGGCCAGGTTTTTCAGACTTCAGAGCACTAAGCAGCCTCACCAGGGCAGCTATCATTGTGCCTCTGAGCATTGACTTAATTAGCAGCTGAGCTCCCAGAGTCATTATCAAGGTGGGAAGAGAGTTTTTCTTTTTTTCAATCACTGTCCCTACAGATTTTACTCAGTCAGTCCAGGATTTGTGTAGGCTGCCCTCTGGTCACAATCGTGCTGCACTAACTCTGCCGCGTCCTGAATAATATTTTTTACTTTACTACTAGAGTCAGAGAATACTGCTGCATCTCAGCTCAGTCCTCAAGAGGACATAATAGATTAAAACTCACTCAGTCAGTAATTGAATAGCAACATTATAATGAGAATACATGTAAATATAGATTTTATTTTGACATGAAGGCTCTGTTACATATCACTGCCTGCGAAGGCTAATTTAAAGACAGCAAAAAGTGAGAGCAGGGAGAGATCAATGCAACCCCCCAGAGTGGAGCCAAGAAGAAACAGCAGCATTTTAAATAGACCGCTCAGCTAGTGGTAGTAATATGGAAGCTAAGCTGACATATCAGCTGTTCCAGAGCACTCCAACTGTCCAAGTTAGGTAGCTTGAATTTACAATATTTAGGCACACTCTCAGCTGTTGAGGGTGACCGAGTAAAGGTACATACCACCATAATCAGACAAAACAATTAGGAGAGATGGGGGTTAAAAATTCAACACAAACATTTTCAGATTCTCTTTAGAAAACATGATAAAGACTGAAATGTTGCTACTCAACACAGCAGTCTCAAAGCCTAATTAGCAATGTTTAAAAATATGTGTTGATACTGTAGCTACTATTATAAGCTTCTTTAGCATATGTGTGTGTGTGTGTGTGTGTGTGTGTGTGTGTGTGTGTGTGTGTGTGTGTGTGTGTGTGTGTGTGTGTGTGTGTGTGTGTGTGTGTGTGTGTGTCGGTTGGTACGTGAGTGCTAGTGAGAACTGAGCCTCCTTGGAACTGTGACAAAGAGTTTATGGCCATAAGTCATGTGAATTTTCCACCAAGAGAAGAGAGAGGAATGTCTCCGTCTGTTAGTACAACTGCTGTTTGTGGCTTGTTTTGTATCTGTGGATGCACACAAACAGTGTGGAATGTGTAAAATCACGTGTACAACAGAATAACTGTAGCCTTGAGTGGAACAAAAGCATATATATAGGTATGATTGTGTTTGGTGGAAGGACAATATGTCATATACTGAATGTGTAATGTTATTTTTACCAAGAAAGACCTTGCCTGCATCAGTTGTTAAGCAGAATATAGCAACGAATAATACTGTGAAAATATGTATAATGTAATCATTAAGTGTAAATGTGATTATGTCACCAATTGTGGAACTTTTACATACATGTGCACATCTATGTATGCATGTGTGTGTATCCACATGTGGACATATGGACAGGAATAAAACGCACAACAGGAAAAAAAAGCACGGTGGTGCAATTATTAGCACTGTTGCCTCACAGCAAGAGGGTTCCAGGTTCGAACCCCTGTCTGGGCTCTTCTGTGCATGTCCTCCCTGTGCCTGCGTGGGTTTTCTCCGGGTACTTCGGCTTCCTCCCACAATCCCAAAAACATGCACGTCAGGTTAATTGGCTACTCTACATTGCCCCAAAGTGTGAGTGTGTGGTTGTCTGTCTTTCTGTGTCGGCCCTGCGATTGACTGGTAACCAGTCCAGGGTGTACCCTGCTTCTCACCCTTAGTCTGCTGGGATACGCTCCAGCTCCCCCATGACCCTGACGGATCAAGCGGTATAGAAAATGGATGGATGGATGTGAAATATAGCACTTTCAAGGGCAGATATCACAAAATATTGTGAAACATGTACTGCAAGCTAAAGTTAAAACACAAACATGACTAGAAAAAACAAAGGCAAGTGTAAAAAGGTGGGTCTTGAGCTGCTTTTTAAAAGTATCCACATACTTTAATTACAACAGGAGTGATTTCCAAAGTCTGGGAGCTGCAACCTCAAAAATAAATAAATAAATAAATAAAGCCAAGTGCCTTTGATTTTAAGTCTGGAGTGAGGTACAACTAACAAGCCCTGGGCTGTAGTTACTCTGTAATGTAAAAGGAAGCTTGACCATGCAAAGCTTTCAAAGTGATAACAAGGATTTTGAATTAAATTCTGAAGTGAGTGATAAAAGAGGGAAAAGGAATGAGACGGATAAAAGGAGGACTGAAGAGAGCAAGCCATGGCAGTGTGCAGACAAATGGTTCTCAAAGCTGCTAGCCAGCTCGATAAAAGACAGGTCTTAAACTATGTCCAAGGTCAACAACTGACATATTTACACCACTATCACCACCATCTCTGTATCTCTTTTCTTTTTTGTCTTGCTTTCCTGCTCTATCTCTACCCGTCTCTCCCTTCTCTCAATCACTCCCTCACCACACTACAACAACCCTGCAGCTGCACAGGGCAGAAATGCAGGGTTGAATGTTGTTGGCGAGGAACAAATGTTTTTTCTTCACCTAGACAAATACATCCCATGTCCTTAGTATTATTCCTGTCATCTTGCAACCCCTTTTGAGGGCCTGGCCCCCACAGGCTGAGAGTCACTGCTGCATGTGTTGGGTTTCCATTCTATTAAACTAATCTACTGACCCAACAAGTCAGCATTATACCCCATAATTTTTGATCAAGTTAAGAGACACAAAAAAAGGTTTCCCAATGGCTGAAGTAGAGATGTCAGACTTCTTGTGTTGTGTTTTCATAACTACTCAAGTGTGCAAAAAGACCTGAAAACAAATGAATCTATGAATTTATTATAAATTGCTGTTTTTTATACATTTAAGAACATAAGTACATAAACAGCTGGTATAGCTTGAACATATGGCTGAAGTGTGCGCACACTTGCATAAAAAACGCACACTCAACACCATCTCCAAGGAACTCAACAACAGGCAGAGCAGTCATATCTCTTCATTATATCTTCATAATTACAGATGTTAAATGTTGCACTAATTAAAAACATCAGCTCTCATCATGATATATGGTGCCCTATTGTTTGTCAGCTTTCTATTAATAGCTTGTTAAGCAATGGGCTTAATTGATTTCCTTGTGCGCTAATTGATTGCAGGGCTAGAGGGAGATTTGTTTTGGAAGGTTTTGAGTTTAGCAACTGAGACAAAGAGAGAGAAAAACACAACGAGAGATAGAAAATGACATCTTAGTAACACAGGCAATTAAGACTGAGAGCCTGACCTCTGCCTACAATGACTGATTACAAGTTTAGTTTGGAACGCAGCTATGTGACACTGTAAAAATGTTTGCCAAATGTACTTAACCAAACTTTAAATAACATTATCTTATTATCTTTTTATTTAGAACTACGCAATCTATAAATTTGTTTATCCATCCATTCTTCTGGCGTCATCTGAAACATTGTGAGAAAGATCTATAAGTCAGGACCTGAAACCTCAATCTGAGTTAACAATAATTGATTGAAAACTTAATTATCTTGTTTAAGCAGTGATGAGGAGGAGTTTCAGAAGTAAATGGTTCATTTCAGTCTGCACTGGGGAAATGCAGAGAAAACACATCACAATGCTTAATTTTACACGTCGTACTGGTTGCTGCCTAACTTTCCATCCTGTCTGTTACGATTAGTGCTTAAGGGTATTTATTGCTTTTGTGAAATACAGCTCATTTAAATCCACATTGGGAAAAAAAAGAAAAGAAAAAACTGCTTAATTTCAAGTGCTACCAGTGGGAATATTGTCTGTTTGTTTGTTTGTTTAGTCTCCATCATGTAGAGTTCTGTTATCATAAGACCAAACAAAATGTATAGCAAATGATATGTAACTGTCTGAGTAAATGTTACTGATCACGTTTACATAATGGTGATATAATAGTGATAGTAATAAATGGGGCATCACTGTAACAATTAAATGCATCAACTTGTTATCATTTAGTTACATAACATTCGAAGGGGTCAGTGGGGGCCCACATCTCGTTTTTGCCCCTGTTCCACAGCACTTTAAGTGCCACTGGTACATTTTACTTAGCTGTTTTTGAGGCCAAGCAAATATCTTCTTTCCCCAAATGCCCTTGATGGAGCAATATTTCCCTCTTTTTGTTACGGCTGTTTTGTGACATGTTAATTTAGTTTTCCTGCAATCAATTTACTGCTAACCAAGCTTGCCATCATACTAGCTGTCTGAGGGTAATTTGTAAGTAACCGTTTGCTCACTGTTTTTCTACCTGTGATCAGAACAAATGGGTCTGGGTCAGCAGAAGTTGGCAGTTGCCAGATAAAATCATGCAGTGTGTGATATGTAAAGATGCTAATCTTTAGCCTTCAGTCACTGCCAGTCGTTCTTATAATATTTTTTAAACATGTTTGATGTTTGCCACTGACATCAGCAACCAGAAACGTCACTTGTGTGTTGCCTTAGAGAGACATAGCCAGAAATAAAAATGCTTTACCTGAAATTAATTTTGTTCTACAAAGTTCAGTCACCTCCAGTTCCCTCTGTAGACTCTACAGTCTGCCTGTGCCTCCCCATCCAGGATCTCATCTAAACTGCTCTTTTTTTTTTTCCTCTTCTTTGTAAATTGCACTGCATATAAACAGTGCAAGCTGCTGTCTGTTTTGGTACAGAAACTTGTGACATTTGGCATTCTCGTAGGATTTGCGGCGTCATGTACTGTCAGAGCTCCAGTCGTTAATGATGAGTCATTCAGTATGTTGTCTGTATTTACTAAAGAAGACTCCAATGTCCAATGTTTGGGTCTATTCTTTCTTTCAATACAAATCTTCTTTCCCCTTTCTTATTATCTGTCTCTACGGCCTGAGTGGATCCCTCCAAGGTCTTCTCAACATTCCCTTTGTGCTGTTCGGGGCACTTCACTATAAACCAATTTGCTTAAAGCAAGTGTCAAACATCTGACCTTGGGAAGAGTAAGGTATAGCAAAGAAAAGGGTGAAGAAATTCAAAAGACAGATAGAGGGGATTGGGAGGGAGGAGGGTACAAAAAAAGACTGAGAATATTTCAAGAAATGAAAAGAGAAATAAATGAGAAGGTTGGAGGTTCTATGTGAGCACATATCAGCATCCGGTGTTTGAGCGTACGCATCATTTAGCGCTGGTTCGTTGTTCGCCAGGTCCGCATTTCCCACAAGGCCATGCATGAGCGGGCAAGCGGCTGGCCCCTAGGGACGATGACAACAGCAGTTCCATTGTTGCCTCGGTGATATATTGCCGGGAAACCCCTGGGGGCAGGAACCACTTATTTAGACATCAAATTAAGGCTGAAGACACACACACACACACACACACACACACACCACATAATTGGTGCACACATTCAAGATGCTTCCAGAGGAACACATACACACAAATTGATGTTGATTTACAGGTGTGCATACACTCACACACACACACCAAACGAACAACGATTTGCCCCTAGCTTATACTTTCTCACGTACCAACACACACACATTCTCACATGCAGACTGAAACTGCATCTATTGACCGACAGTATCAAATAATAAGAACCTTACTTTTGTCTTAGAAGGACGCAGTGAGAGCCTTGTAGCATGGATATACAATTTTAAAGGCTTTGCACAGCTACACAGTGTACACAGTGTTTTAGTTTATCAAGATGAGACCTTTGCTCAGGTTAAAGATGGTTGGAGTTATGCTGGGAATTACATTACATGAAGTCACCATTTTCAACATACCAATAACAATTATGCTGTCTAAACAGATGCGGGGAGGAAGGTGTCAGTCAAGCCCATTTGTACATCCCTACGCAGTACTGAAAAAAGGGTTAATCAGTAAGACGTGTGAAAACACCTGTTTGAGTTGACCATGGGTGTGTAGGGCCTTTTTAACTGGATTGACCAAGTTCAGCCATGTCTAGCACTTTATGTGCTGCAGTGAATGCTGCTAACCAGGCTCATATGCATGTACAGGGCCATGGCACATTTTGCATGGCAGTTTTCCTCTTACTGAGCAAGTCAACCCCCTGAACATGAGTCTTAGGAAAATAATGCGTTTTTTTTTCCATATTTGTGGTAAATTGTACTTGGACTGCATTTATACAGTGCTTTTCTACTCTATCGGCCATTCAAATCGCTTTACAATGTGTGCCTCTTTGTGTGCCACCTATTCACACACCCACACTGATGGCGCAGCATCAGGAGACGTTAGGGTTTCAGTGTCTTGCTCAAGGACAATTCAGCATTGTTGGGTATCATTATTTATTATTTATGTGAAATACTGGCTCAAATTTCGATTACTGAGCAGTTACTTCAGAGTGCTAGTGACAGTCAGTAAAGTGTTTCCAACTCTTTTTAGTAGTGTTTGTGGTCCCAAGCATGTCACATGACCAACATTTTGATGGCCGTCAGTGTTCCCTGGGACTGGCCTTGTTGTCACTAACCCTCAGATTTACAATCCATTCACAGTTGACACTTTTCCTCCCTGCTATATTTCAGTCCCTGGTAAATATATATCCAGAGCGTCTCCCGAAATAACCCGAAATATGTCTTAATGAAACTTTGAGTACTTTTAAATTTTGAACTAACTGCACAGTAGCTTCTACATTTAACCATTTCATATGGAAACAATATAAATTCTTCTTTAATTCCATCCACTTTTAAAGATTGATTTTTTTTTCCATGGTTTCTTCCCAGTGATAGAATGTAATAGTCCCTGTATCAAACCCTGAATCCCACAGGACTCACGAGGTTTAGTGTCAGGTGTCAGCATCTGCTCTCCCAGCACACTTCTGGGTCATGGTCCACTTCTTCATGTGTAAATCTGCCACCGCAGGCAACTTAACTCTTCCCTTTTGTTCTGCTTCCCAACCAGCAAAGTGAACCTCTGACGCCACTGTGAACAATTTCATGTTTCTTGTTATATTTATATTTTCAGCAAAAGACATTCTCCCTCTAATATTATCTTTTTAAGTCTTCTGCTCTTCTTCTAAACCCTTACTTATTTATTTTTTTAATATTTATTTATTAATTTGTTTATTTTGTACTGCTGCTCTTGGAAATATTACTTCCCTACTTTAATGCTAACCTTTGCACTCCTTGTTTGTAATTACACCAACATTGTAACTATAAACAACTCACCGCTACCAATTACCACATAAATTAATAATTTCGAGATCCTGGCATGACCCATGCAATTAAAGATGAAAGTGTCAACTTTCTTGTCTGGTCTGTCAGCCTTTAGAAAGACAAGGTGGTTATTGTGAATACTCATCTTCTAATCATGTTGCTGCAGCTAATATTTACTCCACTTTCCTGCAAATAGTTCAGAGTTCAGTAGCATTTTTGTGTCCAAAATGAGCACTAAATGAGATAAAGGGGGGAAAAAAAGCATAGTTTTTTCAATCTCTCCTCATCTGGATTTGCATCTTCTCTTTTTCCATCCCTCATATTTGTGTATGTTCCTGTAATCTTTATCATCTATCTGTTGATATGTTGAAAACATATTCCCATGTATTCCTCCCCCTTTCCATCAACAGACTCATCAATTCATCTATCCATGATTACTTCATATCATGTCTAATCAAACAAGATTACCCCTCAGCATCAGATGCAGTGGTGAGTTAGCAAATGATGAGATGAACTAAGTGGTAATCAAATGTAAGGTGATACATTTGCACTCATCATTTAATGAGCAATAACAGTGCTGGCGATGAGCATATGAGCACAACAACCATGAGATTAAAGGTTCCTGTAATAATAACTTGATTCTGAAATTTTAGCACTTGTGCAAATGTACTCAGCTCGCATCAAAATATAGCTTCAGCGAGGGCCACAGTGATTGATACGCAGTGTCACACGTGACTTAATGGATGAAATGTACATCAGAGATGAAACTGCAGGAGCTACTTAGGATATGGCGCTGTGAGTTCCTCCTCTTGATGGTATTCCTTGGTGGCAGACCACTCAGAGCATTTGCATTGTTGAGAACCCATCTGCACCTTCAGCAGGTGTCTCAGGGTCACAAGCATGGCACCCCTTGGCCTGTAAGTCTCAAAATGACAGTAACAGGCAAAATGACTGTGTAAAGCCAAGATGCATATTAAAAAAGAGAAAAGAATGATTAAAAAAAACCTTTCCAATGAATGATAGCATTGAGAAGAACAAACATCTTGTTTCGATTTTTCTGTGAATTGCTCCTATGGTCAGCTCTTGTCCTTCTCTCAGTTTGTGTTCATCAGTAAAATATACTCATCTGCAGTGGCTTTATGTTACAAACATAACAACTCTGTTATACTGCTACCACTACTGAATTCCTGCTCATCGCCTGAGTGTAACATGTAGGAAGGTGAAGTGAAATGGGAACTCTGGTGTACTGCTGGCCCAGCATTGTGCTTGATACTACAGAGGTTATGGTTATAGTTATGAAGAGGTTATACTGATGTGACTTGGGAGGAGAGAGGGAAGGCGCAAGGATATGAAAAGCATGTGTGGTAAATTGACTGTGAAGGTGAGTGAGTGAGGTGAAGAGGTGCATAGTGGGTGATACACCCAACAGTGAGCGCACTGATTGGATAATTGGATGACTGGACCTCACCAACATTGCCCCCATGGAGAGAAAAAAAGGAAATGGAGAACTGTGTGCCAGAATGTGTAGCCCTGTGAGGTCAGAAAAATAGTATAGTATGAGATTCTTTCACACAGAAATGTCATCTTGAACTGCAATTATGAGGCACATCTATTGCATGTCTGTCCATCCTAGAAGAATGATTCCTCCTCTGTTGCTCTCCCTGAGGTTTCTACCTTTTTTTTTCCCTTCTTGAAAGTTTTTTAAGGGAGTTTTTCCTTGTGTGAATGTGTGAACGTGTGCTGTGCAGACGGCAAAGATTCAAATTTGTGATTTGTGATGTTGGCCTTTTTAAATGTAATTGAATCCATAAATTGATTCTCTGAATCTGAATCTGAATCTGAAATTGTGTGCATTTAATAGCACAGATTAAGCCACTGTCAAAGTCACAAATCACAAGCAGGTGAAGGTGTTTAACAGAATTTTTATACTATAGTTCTTAAGATAAAACTTTTGTCAACAGTAGTTCTATGGGACCCTCTGCAATGGTTGCCAATGCATAAGTGGGTTAAACAACCAGTAATGTTGTGTTACAGCTTCTCTTCTCTAAGTCGATAGAAGGATTCACCAACAATATAAATCCTTTATATGTTATGTCATTGAACTGTCACACTAAAATATGGGTAATGTAAATGAAAAGATGAACATTTGTTTAAATTTAAGGAGCTGGTCATTCTAGATTATTACTGGATACAGCACTTCAGAGAAACTGTCTTTAAGGTGCTTAACACTAGAATGACAAAGCTGACAATCACTGACCACTGAGTGATGAAAAATCTCAGCTTTCAAACATCTGGACCACATTGACATTTTCTGTACAAAACGAAAGTAACCAATAGAATATTTCACATTGTAAAGTTGGTCAATCAAAGTAAAACCCCTTAAAAAGTTGCATTTCAATATAAATCATGCAGCAACAGGCTTTCTCAAACTGAATGTCAAGCACAAAAAAGGGTTTAGTTACATAAAAATTAAATTAAACCTATGAATGCCACTAAGGATGACATGTTTCTGTCTGCAAAAGCAATACTAAATGACTTGGCAGGAACTAAACTTGGAAGCAATATCTGTCATTTCTGTTGCAGCTGTACGATGAGCATTTTAAATAACGACGGGTTGACAAAAGCAGCTCCTTCCCTCGACAACATGAGCATTTTCTGTGTGACTGCCCTAGACCTGTCATTGCTTTAGCCACACTGTAAAGAATTACTTAAAAAATGCCGCAGGGAATTTAAATTGCAAATTTAGGAAGCAAAATTCTAATCTTGACCCTTATTAGCAGAGAACATTATAGGAACTAGATCTGAAACTTGACTTGGGACCAGAGCCATACTTTAAAGAGTTCTGTAGGGTTCCATATCATTAAAGTGTCCTCGTGTGTATGTGTGAAAGTAAAAGCTGGAAAATACAGTATGTATGCAAGTACATTTGATTGAATATTCATACTTTCACATATGTATGTTTTTGTGAGACTGAGCTGCACTTTCTGCTTGATTTTCTGCACAACTGTGTTTTGGTGTGTCCTTATATATATGACTCAGCATGCAAGTATGTGTGTGTGTGTATAGTTAGTGTGTGTGTGTGTGTGTATGTGTGTGTGTGTGTGTGTGTGTGTGTAGTGTGGTTGCCCAATTGAAGTACTGGCCAGGGCTGAGCAGGTCTATCAGGGCTGAGCTGATTCAGCACTCCACAGCACAGAAAGAGAATTACAGACTGGACACATTCACATGCGCACACACACACACACAAACTTTCTACTGCCAACTCACCCTAAAGCACGCACGCTTATACGGACACTATCTCAGTCTTCACACATACCGAGACACACGATTAAAGAAACTGCACGCAGACACTACACAAATACACACACACACTTCTGGAGCATACACCTAATGGAAATAGGATTAGATGTAGCACCAGTTATTACAGGAAAGTGGTTTGTAGCTCGCACAGGTCACACTGTCCTCATTGACATGTTGTGTGTGCGTGTGTGTGAGTGAAAGGAAGAGATGCGTGTGTGTCTGTATACGCAGGTGGGTGTGTCTGAATGCTGTGTGCACTACACATTATGTCCTTGTTCAAGTATAAATGCTTCTGACTACAATATGTGCAGTATGTGCATGTCTGGATTTGTGTTCTGTTTACAACAGAGAGCTAGATTTCCACAGTCAGTCATAGCAGCTTCTTTTTCCCCCTACAAAGCAATGTAATGTCTTGCTGCCTCATTAACCCTCCTGTTGTCTTCGGGTTAACAAGAGGGTTAAGACAAATATAGTTTAATGACTGTCTGTGAGGAGTTAGTTGTGTTTAACATACCTTTAAAATGTTATTTTGCCATGAAACAAACAATACAGAATCCATCAGATGTTGATTTTCAGTTCAGGTACTGTATGCTGGAATTACCAAAACCATAAAAGTGTAATATCTCCTGCACAGTCATGAGAATGAGTCTAATTTATCAAAATCAGTAGAAACACCAGTGTGGGAGCAACATGGCAGTGTAGGGCCTTTACGTAGCATAGTTGGACTCAAGAAGTTTGCACATTTTGGCTAAATATGCATATAAAAATGTACAATCTGGTAAGAACCACGCTTTCCCATATGTAAATTTGTTTGACACAGCCAATATCACGTGTTGCCCCTACCTGTACTGTACAATAGCATGAAGAATAGTCAGCATTACCACAAACAAAAAAAGGCTATTTCACAGAGGCAATTCACTTATACATTAGATGAAAGATGTAATAAATGTGTGACATATTTGTTTGTGCCACATATCACATGCACACTACACACACATGCACACTCTATGCATGCTACCACATGTATGTGTACTTAAATATACAGCAACAGTCATGCTGTCTCACACACACACACACACACACACAGAAGAAGCCTAATTCCAGAGATAGAAACTGATCAAACTCTGTGGTTTATGACAGCACTGCAAACACGTCTGCCTCATTAGGCAGAGGCAACTTCACTGTGTGTGTCTATGTAGGTGTTTGTGTGTGCACAGATTACCCTACAGTATGTGTGTTTATGACAGTCTAGTTACCTTTGTATATAATTTGTGTTTGTGTTTAAATGTGTCAGTCCTGCAGTGCGTGTATGCACGAATGGAGGAGTGTGTATATGCAGATTTGTGTGTTTGTACATGCAGTTTCTTTAGAAAGATGTTTCTATATCAAAACTTTGTATATAGGTTTTTGTGTGTGTGTGTGTGAGAGAGAGAGAGAGAGAGAGAGAGAGAGAGAGAGAGAGAGAGAGAGATAGTGTGAATGAGCCAGGGTGTCCATGTGTAGGTGGTGGGTGGGTGGTTGGAGTTGGGGAATGTGTGTGCATAAGTGTGCATGTAAGTATGTATGTATGTATGTGTGTGTGTGTGTGTGTGTGTGTGTGTGTGTGTGTGTGTGTGTGTGTGTGTGTGTGTGTGCGCACTCATGTGTCCCATGGGGATAATGTGACAAAGCCTGTGGTGTGATGTGTGATGTAAACAGGGATCATTAGTCTAGCGACAGCCACTAGCATTCACACAGTGTCTACACCACCTGGGAACTGATAAACACACACACACACACACACAAAATGTGCATAACGATATGCACATGGAAAGTAACACACAGTCACCGCTTGTGCCATATAATTAAACAAAAGCAGACCTACACACATTTCACACTACACAGTACATACATTCAGTCCCATCTCATCCCCTCCTGGAGCATCCCCCTCGTATCTTTATGGAAATTGACTGCAGGCAGGAATTGGCTTTTTATGTCTGATTTATGTTGCCACTGTGTGTGTTTGTGAGTGTGTGTGTCTATGAGTTGTGTGTAAATTGAGCCCAGACAGGGATTGCGTTTTTATGCCTGTTTTATTGGGCAGCCTCTATTCCTGTCAGGACGGGGCAAAGAGAAAAGAAGAAAAAGGAAAGAGGAGAGGAGAGAAGAGGAGAGAAGAAGGGAGGAAAAGGGAGGAAAGGGGTGGTAAGAAGAGAGGAGTGGAAGTATAGAAAAGGTAGGGAAAAGAGCGTAAGAGGTAATTCAAAGAAGAGACATTAAATTCCATTAGGAGGAAAAAAGAAAGAAAATGGGTGAGGAAAGAGAGGAGTGAAGGAGGTAAATGAGCCAAAGCGAAAAGGTAGCAAACGGAAAAGAGGAGAAGCGAAGGGATTAGGAGAGAGGTTAAGGAATCAATGAAAAGAGATGTGGGAAAGAAGGAGGAAATTAAAGTGAGAACAGAGAGATAAAAAATAAAAGAAAAATAAGGAAGAGAAGGTGATGAATATTAAAAGGAGAATGCAGAGGAAGAGAAAGACAGGGAGAAGAGAAGAATGAAAACACAAGAGAAGACAGAAGAGGGAAGACCAAGAGGAGAAGAGGAGATAAAAGAGGTATCCAAGTGATCAATCCTCGCCTGCTCACAGGAGTGGCCCATTTTTCAACCCCTTGTTTAGCAACCTGTGGAGCTACACAGTGGAACGCAACACACTGCGCTCCTGAACGACCCCCTCCACCCTCCACCAACCATCCAAAGCTTCAGGAAAGCAGCAGGGTGTATGTGTGTCGGTGTGGGTGTGTGTCTGTGTGTGTCTGTGTGGGTGTGGGTGTGGGTGTGTGTGAGAAAGGACAGGCATGGGAGTGCTTCTGCTTTGCTGTTTATTGATATTCTGCTTTCCTAAATACAGACCAATCTGTCTCTGCTGTCACATACACACAAACTTACGACATGCTGTACAGACACACACACACACACACACAGCTCATGGATGGGTCTAGAGGGCTGTAAGAGTGAAGGATAAGAAGATGAAGAAGAAACAGGCAGGTGACGAGAGTGGATATAAAGGTGGAGAGGAAGATAAGATAGAAAAGAGAAACGGAAAGAGAAACAAAGGGACAAGGAAAAGAGGGAAGACACAATGAGGAAGAGGAAGAATAAGAAAGGGGAAGAAGGATGAGAGGAAAGGTTCTTAGCAGAAGGTGAAGAGGATGTGAAGAGCTGAAACACAATCCAGAATGATTGATAGGCAATCTGCAGAATCTGTGTCAGCCACGTCATCCTTCAGACGGAAAACAAGGGATTTTTCTTCATCTTCTCTCCCTTATTTCTCTCATTTTTCTCATTTCCACTCTCTCATCTACTTTGTCTTTCTGTTTCATCATTACATCCTCTCTCTCTCCAGAGTAGGAGGCATTAATTTGCTTCAGTTGAATGCTTTTCAAAGAGCAAACATACTCATCATGACTCTCCTCTTCCACAGCACCCCATCCCCCCACCACCACCCCAACCCCCTCCCTTGACTTTTCTTTCCTCCTCCACCCGATTTCTTCTCCCTCCAGTCTCTTTTCCTCATTTTGCATAATTTCCAATTTCTGTTCCCCACCTGTAAAAAAAAAAACAGCCACTGTTTATCTACTCATATTTATGTCTCTGTGTACTAAACATTTTTCACTCTTTTTTTAATTAAGGCTTGAATTATTTAGTGGCACAAAGTAAACAATATCTTCAGAACCAGTGTAGAAAACAATTTTAAGACTCAGCTGAAAACTATAAAGTATAAACAGTGAAAACAGTAGGAGGTTGTAGTCCACTGCTGAAATTATAAAATTCAACAAAGCATCGACACTGTGGCCTAACTATGGCTAACAGTTATATTTTCAACAAATTAAACTTGTAATATATTTTTTGTTGTTGTTGTTGTGAACACAGTAATGACATCATCATCTTTTAAGTTGATATGGCAAACTTGTTAGCTAGAAGTTGCTTATTTACACATATAGTTTGTTTTGATGAGTTTGGTGAATGTAGTGACTGATGGTCATATAAAGCATATTTTCTTTAGTTTCTTTATTATAACAAGAACCCAAGAAGAAGAACAAGTTGTCATCAGAATAACTGTCTGTGCAAGTCTAGTAAACACATTTAAATGCACAAAAAACATTTCACGCATATAGAAAACTTCTTGCAGACACTGAAAAGCTGTTGTTTCAAAGACAGCAAAGAGAGAATTATGTATGATTGCAGATGCATCATCTTAGATATGTAACCCTATCGTCAGACAAGAATATTGATGTTGGATGATTCTGAAAAGGCCTGGATTACATTCAGTGACCATGTTCTACAATATCCATAACTATGGCATGGTCAAGGTCAGGAAAAGAAAAATCCAACATTAAATGCAGGGCAATTACAAGATCTGCTGTCCCACAACACATTCAAACTTTAAATCAGTCTATTTGAACATAATTTCTTGGGACACCAAGGAGCCATAAGAGACTGTGCTCACCAGAAAAACCACAGAATTGGACTTTTGTTCAAACACTTAAAATGTCCTGCGTGTATGTTTCCACAAGCAACTGTAGCACTTTTGGTGCTGCAGTGCAAGATCAAGAGTGAGAGATGGTGAGCAAAAAAGGTTTTAATCAAGTGTCAGAAATCAGTTGCATATTTGTGCAAGCCTGAAAGACATCACAGGCTTCACTGGACCTAACGAGCCAGAAGACAGTTTTCAGTCAGAAGTGCCGTGAAACATAATTTGGACCAGAACAGTATCAGAAAGTCGCAGGTCATCAGCTGGCATTTTAATGTTACAACTACAGAAGAAATGCACCACAATCAAAGATGAAGCAAAAATTATGAAATTAGTTTAATGGAAATGTCACACTTACAAAAATGTAAACACAAAAATTATTATATCTACTTGTACATCATCCCATTTTTTATGAATATCACCCAATGGAGATTTATGCTGACCCTGACAAAGAAAGCATTTTTTGATTGAATAAAAGTTAGATTTGCATAATGGCCACTGTTATGCAGCAGCATCCTGTTACTGAAGCTCTTTTGACAGACAGGGACAAAAGGAAGCTGGAGGGATGTGGGGACAGGAAAGGAGCAGGAGAGGAGGGAGGGATAGAAAGAGGGGGACAGACAGGGTAGCAGTGAAGAGAAATGTATGGATAGATAAAATATGAGGGCAGGAGCCGGGGAGTCAAAGAAGAAAGGGGTGAAACAAGAAAAAAGCAAATGATGAGTAAAGAGTAAGAGATGAAAGAGGAAACAATGGGAAGGGAAATAAAAAGGATAAGAAAAGACAAATATATCTAAGGCAAACTCCAGAGATGCAATTTTTCATTTTTGTGACTCATCTGTCATTATGACAATCATAGAGTCAGTCATGTGTAGAATTTCCTTGGGGAAAAAGCAAAGTGAGAGAAATAAAAAAAAGCTTGAAAAGACATCTGAAAAGACATTTTCTCTGGAAACCTGCTGCCAATAAATTGGTTTCAAGTGTCCAGACATAAATTGCACTGCTGATGTCATGGTATCATGGCTTGAACTATTTTGTTATTCAGATGGTCTCCCCCAAAAGTTGTTTTAGACCATTTGCACCAAAACAAACACCACTATCTCTCTGCTACAGCTAACATTTGATT